>NC_086330.1:96504877-98904877 GCF_032445375.1 Bacillus rossius redtenbacheri | reverse complement strand
TATTCCTTTTTTTTTCGTTGATTGTGCTCCCAAATGTGCGTCCTTTTCGTTAAATGTGTGTTCCTGTGTGTTCATCATGTGTACAGTGTGTGTTATGAGTGTCCAATGTGTGTACTGTGTGTTCATTGCGTGACCTGTGTGTACTGTGGGTCCATTGTGTGTCCTGTGTGATATGTGTTCAGTATGTGTACTGTGTGCACTGTGCGTCCAGTGTGTGTACTGTGTATCCGGTTGTGTGTACTGAGTGTTCTGTTCTTTTGTTGAATGAATGTGTGTCGTTTCGTTAAATGTGCGTAGTGAAATTTGTAGTAGCTCTGAATATGTAATGATTCAAAACCACTTGTTCTTAATAAAACATTTTTTTCGGATTCTTAGTCCTTTAATAAGTCAAAACATGTTTTGTTGGTCTAAATGTTTGTAATTAATTTTATCAATACTTTAGGTCTGACAGTTCGAAGACTCTGTCTTGACTGCTTTAAATATGTTATCTTAGCTATCGACGAAGAAGGTCTTGAGGTTCGGAAATGTATGGTATATACGTCTGTCATTGTTCATGACCTGGTCTCGTGGTTCGAAGACGTTCGTATAACATTGTACATGAACTGGTTGGAATGTATTTCATGCATAAAAAAATAGGCTTCCGTGTTAGGCAGCGCGTCAACATATTTAATTCTTCAGACGGGTATATTGTATAGAGTCTTTTTCCGTAGAGTAAATGATTAATAAACTTCACAAAAGGTAATGGGAAACAGAATTAAAAATATTTTTAGATTTAGTTATTATTTCTGGCCGAGAATCAAACCAAAGACGGAAATCCATTGCGTTAATGATTATTTTAAAAAAGTTAATTTTTTATAAATTTTGGAATATTTTCTGAATTTCTAGGTCAATAATTACAAATTGAGAAGATGGTGGTCATATCGACTTATAGGGGGCTTGTATATGAGGAACTTATGCCTCTTAAAAGACTTTATACTATATTTAATTGAAAAGGTTATTTTTTGTAAACAATAAATTGTTTTTCACATCACCCAGGGATCGAACCAAGGACAGGAATTGATCTAATCAAACAGTACATTAATGATTTTTTTTTTAATTTTGGAATTTTTCCCGATTTTATAGCTAAATAATTTCGAATTTTCAATATGGTGGTCATAACAGCTTACTGGTGGCTGGTATATGAGGAACATAAGCCTCTTGTATGATTTTGAACATGATTGATTAAATAAGAGTATTTGTTTTACATAAAATTACCTTTTTGCATTGACAAAGGATCAAACAAAGGTCAGCAATCCATAGAACCAATCCATATGTTAATTGTAGATTTTAAATAAAAGTACGTTAAATTGCGTGTCCGGTCTTCGTATTATAAGTGTCTTTGCAACAGGAGAACACAAGAATTTGCTCTTTACCGAGGTTAGAAGGAACACATATCTGGCGAGTACTGAAAGACTCGCTCACATTTTTTTGTTCATTTTGTCGCTTACTTACATTCCTCGTACCACTCCCTGATGCGAGGCAGGTGCAGATACGAGCAAGTCCATTCGGCTAGCGACTTTACAAATGCGTTTCTTTTCAATTTCCGGCAGCAGTTTTTACAGTTCTGTCAGCCTCATTTGTCAAGTTAGGAAAGAGATGAATTTAAATAAAATTGGGGAATATATTAAGTAGCATATACGACCAGTTTCAACCACGTTTAAAAACGGTATGTTCAATATTACAGAAAAATAAACTTTAATGAAACATAATTGCTTTAAACATTTTATGTTAACTTCGTTTGCGAATATGAACTTTAATTTTTTTGGTTATATACATTAATTTAATGACAGAGTAAAATGTGCTTACTCATTTTTAAAACAATTTTGGAGTGTTTTATACCATGTTAAGGAGTAAAGGCGGATCTTTTAATGTAACATACGAACCACGCGCAGCACTGTTGGGAGGGTTGACAAAAGCTAAAGCAAAACAAACAGTATTAAAAAAGTTTTAAAATTTAACAATAGTAGAATTAATAAATGCAATTTTTTACATTATTTAAGGTAAAAATATAAGTTAAAAGCCTTAATTTTTGAAAGTCAAAGCAACTCTATATTTGCCTGGATCGGCAACTTTTAAAAATCCAAACTTTCAATGTTTTCTTTCTGAATATCCAAGGCTAGCGTTCAGAATTTACTTTCTTGAAACCGTTATAGGAGTGCGAGTTTGAAGCGACGTTGCGCTCAAACCTCGCTGGGGGAACGATAGCATCCTCTTAACCTTGTTCACGTTTGCCATTGTCTTGTTGGAAGTTCTGCTTTCGGCGACTCCCACGGGAGAAGTCTTTCCTGCTCTACGACCATGCGCTAAACCTGTTTTTCCAGTCATAGACGTAACTCTGCTTCCAGCCAAAGAAAAACCTAGGTGTTAATGAGATCAAACGTATTGAAGTTACGTGTGCTAGCCAGCTCCACACATGCTTAAGTAATTAATCTTACAAATACTTTATACGACAGGAAACACAGCCCGTTCTGCGGGGGAAAATAACCATGTGCACTTTTCCTACCAGTACAGGTATTTCTACCAAAGAAGAAATGTAGACTAATCAATCTTCCTGTTGGTTCCCGAGTGTGAAGACGTATTTAATTTTTCTTTTTTTAGTTCTCATACACCTGCGGGCTTTACTCACTGCATTGTGGTTTAGTATCACCTTTATTCGTAAGAATACACGTACATGGGTTGCAAAATCATTAAAACACTAAATCTGCAAAACCTTTTTTTAAAATATCAAATCAGTTGAGCTCATAGTATATTTTGTAAGTTGTGAGGTAAACTTCATGACAGAGGTTTTTAAAATGACATTAAAATTCAGTAAGCTACTTGATGTTCCAACCAAAACAGAGAAAAAATTATTTTTATGAACAAATACCTATATTTAGTAAGGTCGCCAAGTCGTTCCAAATAAGTATTATTACGCAGTAAAATAAATACTGACACCGACATTATATTTTTAAAATTTTTACTCTGGCTTGAAACAACTTCACGTACATACATTTACTACTTTTCAGGATATTGAGGCAGCTTAAATTCTCAAAACAGAAAAAATTTAAGAAGTAGAAATCTCTTGGTTTATTTTTAGTTTTTTGATTGTTGTCTGAAGGTTTTTTTTTTTTTTTTTGCTTATGGTCAAAATGAGGTTATAAGAGATGGACAAATACAGTAAAAGCTAAATATTGAAGGGGATTAAGAAAGAAATCAGCCATTAATAGAGGTAAGATTGCATCGTGAATATCGCTAAAACCGAAATAACAGCGAAATTATGTCACTGCATTGCCAAACGCCGAAATGGAAATCAATGCACCGCCAAACATCGAAACGGAAGTCAATAACACCACATAACACCGAAATTCAGTGAAATTCAAATAACAACCTTATTTTAGTTATTAAAATAAACAATTAATTTCATATTTTTAGTTCTAGTTTTTATTTAAAAACCTAAATTGGTATGTACAAAGTAAAAACAAAACATTATTTAGTTTCTATCTATGACTTTTTTCAAAGTAAAGTAAGGAAAAGCAATTTATAGCTGATACCATACAATCATGGGTAAAGGCCCATAGAGAAATACCATAAAAAATGTACTTACATGGGTAACAATTCTGTGCTTTTAAAATTTAATTTTTTTACTAGTCAATGTTTTAGTTGCTTATTTTGTTTAACATTCATCAATACCTATATGTAATAGTATTGTTTAATGTACACATTTGAAGTGTCTTACTACGAATTGTTGAAGCAGTTGATAAATGTAATTTGGTTTGACATGCACTTATTTTTACACGTGTTTTAATTATTAATGACGATAAAGACGAAATCCATTATTTTTAATGACGAAATTCGCGTTTTTATAACACTTTAAAATCTTGGCTCTAGCCATGACCTATAAAATAGAACCGTTCTATCATTTGTCTGCAATGAGTTTGGAAACTGATTGACCAGGATTAGAACACAATTCATTTGCAATGTAATTCCAATGTCCTAACATTTTGTCTGCCGACTGTAACTTTCTCGAGAAGTTTAAAGGACACACCCATAGTTTTGATATTGATGATTACATTTATCTTTCTAGGTTCTCATCCAGACAAAGGATATTTACGTTTAAACACACAGTAGTGAGTCGTCAATTTAACGATATTTTTATTTAATTTATTTACTCATATTTAACGCCATATACAACAGTGAAACCTTTGTGACTTTGAAAATTTTTAAAGTTCTGTTGAATAAACTCACCAACATTAAAAAAAATTGCTAATAACTATTTTTGTTCTGTTTGGATTAGTATTGACGATCCATCGCGCTCACTGCCTTGTATTTAAATAAAAGGAAAGGCAGAATATTTTCCACTCTCTCTAATAAACTTACCCGAGATTATACCCAGCACTTTTCGCATGACTCACATCTGTAGTCTGTTGCTTGATATCAGAACACGATCAATATAGAGTCACTTTTGGGACTGTTGTTACAGAAGGCATGAGGATTATAACTGAAGTAACAACACATGCAGGGTTGGTTGCAGGGAGAGAGAATTAGGGAGGAGATGTATATCCCCCAGAAGTATTCATAAAATATGTGAGGTCTCGGTAAAGGCAGTATGTTATTTTGGGTGAAGTAAGGCTGCAAAGACAAAGTAAGTGATGAATGTTGACAATGGTAATGTAACGTTACGTGAACACCAAAAAAATTTTAATTTTCTATATTTCTTAAATTCCTCCCAAACAAAGAAAAATATTACTTTTTTCACCACTGAATTAATGCCTCTAGCCTTGTACACCGATGTTCTTTTAATGAGCGAACTGTATTTACTCCCCCAAAACACGTGGCTTCAGTTACTTCAAGATACATCACGCAGCAGTCAAACTGATGACAAAACAGTTATGATATCAGCACGAGACACAGTGAGGTCATTCCCCACGAAATGAAATCCTTGTTGCGCCAGTGTTACGAGTCGTATGCTGTAACCCAGTCACAAGTTCCAAAGTATTTACCACATATTTGGGCTAGTGATTCGTAAAAACTCCGTGACTTTTGATACGCACAAGAGCCAAATTGGCATTTCGAGGTAGTAAAAATAGCTAAGGGACAAATTGTTATAAATCAGAACGCACAATATGCGAAGAATGCTTAGTAACATTTAAATCATACAAAGTTACGTTACAACATATTCACCCACCGATTGATTATGTTATCATTAAATTTATCTCCTTTTTCGGTTGTCGAAGAAGTAATTGGGAAATTGGGGAGATTGTACAGCACAAACGATGCCAAGCAATAGTTGTATACAGAAAACCTACTAGCGTATGCTCGTTAAAGTGGTGATATAATAACTTAAGGCCACGCTGACCTCGATATACGAACACGTTTACTTACCGAGTGGTTGTTGTTCGTCCGCCACTGCGCCCCCTTCCTAATAAATTCACGCTCTGCAGTGTTAACGAAGCAGGAGGACATGAAGTGCCTCCATATGTGTTCATCGCTGCCGATGGGGATCAAACCAGCAAATATTTTATATATAACGCCCAAAACTTTTGGCGGCTGTCATAGCTTGCTATGCCATTCCATTAATCGTATATATATTCTTTGTAGTTTTCAGCGAGACTAGTGCAGATTGTTCTGGGCCTAGTCACCCGTAGCGGTTTCGGGGTGTGTAAACCCCCCGATCTTAGATGTGAGCGAAACAGACCAGCGGAGACCACCGAAGGAAGCACCCGATCTACGATGACGTCACGCCCGACTCCGCTACCATCCTGCACCATCACCACTCCATCCACGCCGTTGGTGATATGGACTTAGAATTACGTATGAATATGTTCAAGTGTAAGTCACTGTGAAGTTAGAGTTAAGAAGATACGTGGAACTATCATGGACATCAAATACGCAATGCGTGTAGCCTGAGTACAGGCGCTCCGGAAAACGTTTCATCCGTGCTCTAGTCGAAAAACGATTTAATGAAACATGGCTAACAAATTACAGCGAAAATTACAAAAATTACGATCGTCAACTGGTTTAGTTTCCAGGCGGCGAACGCCTCTGCAAAGGGGTTAGAAAAACTGGTGCAGCTTTGCGAAATGGGATTGGAAATGAATAGCGAATATATTTAAGTGTATATTAGGTTTGTAGTAAACTAAACTGTAAATAAAAATGTTTTCTCACGAGTTTATATTTTTTAAATGACCAAATGGAGAATACTTTACGAATGTCTCTCGTATGTTCGTTCGAGCCAATCAGCTCCTCCAACTCGCGCGGAACTCCGTGCGTTGCTTGCAGCATTGCGTTCGTGTAATCCTGATTTATTTTTTACCTTTTTATAAGATAAACTTGAGTTTGATGTGTTAAAAATTAAATCCTCGAATGTATTCGCTCTTTTTTATTATTATTGGGAAATTGTAGGTATTTAAACATATAGTTAATTGTAAATAGTTGGTTTAATCAGTTGCATAGGAAATTCTTAAAATTTTTTGGCGAATAATTCACAGACGTTTCAGACAACATTGCAGTCGCCATCATTAGGAAGCTGTTTCCTTTAGTAAGTAACTGCTCCCTGATGATGGCGACTGCAATGTCGACTGAAACTTCGGTGAATTAATCGCCAAGGACGCGGCTACAACCCAGAAGCCAAGCTACTTGAGACAATGGCCGTGAAATCCTGCGAACATTTTTAAAATTGTTGTTACAGTAATTAAGAATTTTTATTTATACTATTTTTTTTGTTCGTGTAGATGCTGTCACTAAATGAAACGTTAGCTAGGTCAGGTAAGCAACATTGAAAATTCTGTCAAATATTTTAAATGTATAAAATCTCCTAAAATTATTAGTTTTCTTTAAATTCCAACCCTGAATTTGTTCGTGTGAATGGTGTAATTCGGATACCTTCAGGGTCCGGTGAAACGTAGGTTGTCCTCGTTCGTCGGAACAAAGCCACAGCGAGCCGTGGTTCGCAGGAGATTGTGATTGTGTTAACCGCACCTTTTGGGAGGCGTTTTTTTAGACGTACTTTAATTTAAAATATGCAATACATTTTTTTTCTTATTGCCAGGCATTTTTTACTACGTGATTTGCAAAAAAAAAAAAAAAAAAAACCACATAACACTTACACAACATCCATACATAAACGTACCCGGTTGGATATTTGAAAAATAAATTTTTGGCTATGAAGCAAATTTCTCTAACGAGGAAAAATTTTATAGGGTATATTTAATTATAGAATATTTGGAAGGTTTGTGCCACGAGAGGTTGTTCAGATACTTAACCAAAACATTTCTTGAAGGTGATTCTTTGCAGAATTTGATGTATAATAATACGAATTATCTCAGCCACTTAACTATAACTCTATGAAGCATGCATTAAGTATTGCCAACGTTCTAGGCGTTGTCTCTTTTCCACGTTATATTTGCATGGGTTGTTCGCTGAAACGATGTGTGATAGGCTGTTGCAAGAACAGGACAATTTTATTTCTTAGTTTATAATTCTCAACCGTAGTTAATCATACATTTATAACGTTGAATGACATCAATTTTGCATGTACTTAATAATATAAATCCTTCCTATATGATTTTGATAAAGAGAGAGGCTATAGTAAAATATTTGTTCATAAGAATAATAACTCCTTACCATAACACATTCTTTTGCAGATCTGAAATAATATTCCTAATAGATTTTGATATTTAAAAATAAAAATTTTAAAACTGATTTATATAAGTAAAGCTATTTGCGGTTAATAAATGAAATATATGTACGGTTTTTTACCTTATTAATATATGTACAAGGCATGGCAAATTCAAAGCTGCAGTGCAATTTTATGTTTGCGATTTCATATTCCATGGGATTACCGCTGTTGGCAATAGTTTATGAAAAAAAATTATTTGAATTAGTAATATTGTATATTAATAAACATTATTTGGTACAAAAAATTAGTTCTGATGGGAAAAAATTTAATACACGTAATATAATACTGATAATTGAATTTAAAATTAATCTAAGTAAAAGTTTTTTTAACAGAGTGATAGAAGTTAAATCAAAATTTCACTTAAGATTCTCTTAAAAAATATTTTTAAATTAAATGGTCAATTAAAAACTTAAAATTACCTTTTTCTTTATTATGACACTTGAGTTAAAAATTTTCTGGAGTATAAAATTATGTGTGACTGTTTATGGGAAAATAAATATGACTTATTTTCACAAATTAATGTTTCCATAGAAGCTGACTGGTAACGATATGTAATTTTTATATTTTACAGTCAATTAATAGTTGTAGAAATCAATTGTTTAATTTTTTTTATAAACAGAAATAAAACAGAAACTATAGGTATGAGCAAGCTTGGTTTACATTCCATTGCATTATCACATTACATATGAGGTGGTATTTTTTTTTGAAATACTGAATTTTTGTTATTAGGTATACATACAAAGCACGTATAAAAATAGTAATAGTTTTTATTTAATTACATTATTTATGTTTGTTTGACACAGTTGAACGATAGCACTGTTCGTAATCTCCAAAAACCCTAATCATTATTTAGAGTCTTGTTACCATATCTATATTAAAAGAAACTACTTTCTTCTCGGCATTCGCATACCAAGAAGGGACTGTGAATTCTTCTGAACAAACGACTGTTCTCCATTTCTCAGAGAGGAATAAGTTATCCATGATTTGTGTCCATTGTGTTGGTTCACATATAGGATTGCCAGCGAAAATCAAATACTGAAGCTCGTCGAGTTCGAAAAAGTAGTTCAGTAATGTCATGTTCTTCCAACTGAGACCTGCATATTGGGCGTCGTTTCCCGGAATAACTCTTGGGTTACTCATGTCCAAGTAAACTATGTCCTGCAAATAGGAGAAATGGTGTGGTGTCAATGAGTGGACCGGATTTTCGTTCATCAAGAGAACAGTAAGTTCTGGGTTGTTTTGAAATGCATCAGGATGAAGGGTCAGAATGCTGCTGTTTTTTATAACAAGACTACCAAGGGAACGCGATAGTTCAAACATTTCTTTTGTTACTTTTCCTAAGTTGTTGTTATGCAAGCTTATAATATTCAAGTCCTTAAGGGGAAATAAATCTGTGTTGTTTATCGTTATAAAATTGTCATGAATGAATAAGCTAACTAATATGTTTCTGTAAAAATACGATTTGGCGTTAAAAGATTTTAATCTGTTGGAGTTAAGTCTTAATGTTTTGAGAGAACTCAAATTTGTAAATGCACCATCCTCGATAAACTCTATCTGGTTAAACCGAAGATCGAGCGTCTCTAATCGGAACAGATTTCCGAAAAGCGTTTTATTAATAGAGACCAGGTAGTTGTGATGTAGATACAATAATTTTAGCAGTGGGGTATTTTTAAAAATTTCGTTATCAATCACACTTATTTTGTTTTCAGATAAAGTCAACGCTAGAAGAATTGGACAGTCAAAAAATGTTTCTTTAGATAAAAAAGTAATGCCGTTACCTTGCAAATCAATAATCCTTAAGTTCAATTTTTTAAAAGCAGTATTGTTTGGGCAAGTTCTGTTTATAGAAAACCGTTGGGTAGGACCAGCAAAATGTTTTCCAAATGCCTCCTTATCACCAACATTTGGTGAATCAACACTATAAGTATTTTTTAAACTGTAATTTTCACCCAAGCATGTATAATTACTTTCGATTATCATATTCCCTTGCAATTTTAACCCACGAATAGAAAACAAGTATGCAAATGAATACCAATCTATTTTCGCAATGAAGTTGTCACTGATATCTAAAATTTTCAGCAGAGCTAATCTATGAAACAATGTTACATGGAAGTTCTCAATTTTATTGTAGGACAAATTCAGTGTTTCCAACTGTAATGTGTTAATAAATAAATCTCTCGGTAGAATGCTTATTTTATTTAAGGAAATATCAATTGAAATTATTTTGGTGAGGTTTTGAAACGCGTTTTCACTTATTTTTTCAACTTGATTTTTTGTAATTTTAAGATTTACAAGGTCTGAGAACCTACCAAATGTGTCATAAAAAATTTCCACAAGCAACGAATTTTTGATAGTTAATTCCTTAAGTTTCGTAACGCTAAAAAGTAAGTTACTCAAGCTGGAGTTTATATTGAAGCCATTAAGCGTAATTGATTGTAGTTTATTTAAGTGATTAAGGCTTGAATTGTGATGAATAGTAAACAGAGAGCTGTTATAAAATTGATTTATTTCAAGAAAAATTAAATTACGCTGAGCAAGAAAAGATTCATTGTGTAAATAAGAAATGCCATAAAAATCTAGTAGCAATACTTTTAATTGAGACAACGGGGCAAAAGTATTTGGATCATAAGAATTAATTCTGTTACCTTTAAGTGAGAGAAAACTTAGCTTGGTTAAATTCATGAACAACGAAGGTTGCAGGTAGGTTAACATGTTGTGTTCTAATTTCAAAACAACTAGACTTTCCAAGAAATAAAATATATCATCTGGAAGACTTTTTAAACTGTTAAATGATAAGTCTAAATGTTTTAAAAATGCAGAATCATGGAAATAATTTTTTGGAACAAATTTTATGCCGCTATGTTGAAAGAGAACACATGACAAATTTTTCAAGTTCGTAAAAATGTCAACAACTTTAACAACGGAATATGAGCAATCCATTGCGCGGGCGCATGTTACGTTAACGACCACGTTTGGATTGTCAAAGCGGACAATAACTGTGATGTTTGCAATTATTTCACATTGTAACCGATCAAAATGGTTTAAATTTTTTGTGAAGTTTTCCAATGACATTGTTTTATTTGAAAAAGACTGGTATACAATGCTTGGTGTACGCGTAGGAGAATTATAGTCGGTTAATGATTCGAGACGTTTGAATCCCTGGTCGTATTCGGTGGTTTCATACTTACAAATTATTTTAATAGTTTTTCTTGGATTAAAAATAGAAAATAACAAATTTCGAATGTAATATTCGCAAGCACCACAACCTATAATGCTAAGAACTTTCAAATTCTTAAGTTGAAATATTTCATTAACAAGAGTAAAATTTTTCCAGTCGAAATCTGCCCCATCAATATAAAGTTCTGTAATAAACCCCTCTCTTTTAATAAATTTTACTGGAATATTGACTCTGGTATTTCCGGTGAGACTAAGATTTAGGAACTCTAAGGAGTGATATAAATTAGCATCGTGGATACTAACCACACTTACATTGTTAAATGAGAAGTCAATGTTATGGAAGATACCAGAAGAACGGTTATTCCCCAATTCTGAAATAAAACAAGCTTTTTCAGTGCTAATGTTATTATAACAAAAATTAGTGAGTGTGTCGAGTACATAATATTGATCTTGTTCAACCAATGAAAAAGGGATTGTATTAAGATATAAAGATTCTATCATATTAAAAGAAAAATCTACTATGTATTTCTTCAACAAATCTTGAAATGTGTACTTAGAAAGTCTCTTGAGCGAATTGTTGCGGAACAAAATGAACTGCAGTTCATGCAAATTCGAGAAAAATGATGGATCCAAATCGGTTATATAATTGTGAGAAGCCTGAAATAGAACCAAGCTTGAAATATTTCGTAGAATATTTCTTGGAAAGTGTGCCAAATTATTATGTTCCAAATCTAACACTCTCATATTTGTTAGATCACCAAACACCGTTTCGTCGAGCGACTTTATGAAATTATTGTTTAACAGAAGTTTGTCCAAGTTGCTCAAGCCAGTGAATGTTTCACGGTGTATCTCACGGAGTTGGTTTTTACTAAGATCCAAGTATTCTAAATATCGCAAGCCTTGGAATAGTTTTTGTGGGATGGAACTGATCCTGTTGTGAGAAATGTCTATAGCTATCAAGTTCTTATTGTCGATGAACGTGTCCTGATGGAGAGAACTAAGTTGGTTGTTGCTGAGAGATAGAAAGACCAAGTAGTGCGAGCCGTGCAGGAAGCGACTGCTGATGCTTGCAGTCGCACAGTGGGTGATGTTGAGCTGCGCCAGGCGCGGGAACCGGCTGCACGCGGCGCTCCCAGGCGGCGCGCAGCCGGCGACCCGCAGCTGGTCGTCCAGGGCGGGCAGGTGGTTGTTGCTGAGCGACAGGCCCGTGAGGCCGGACGGCAGGTCCGAGGGCACTTCCTGGAGACTGCGGCTCCGGCAGTCCGCGGTGAGCGAGCGGGACGTGTTCCTGAGCGCGCAGCTGGTTCTCGTGTCGGCGCCGGCTGCCAGCCGCAGCAGCACTGCAGCCACCACCAACACGGACCGCTGCATCGCTCCTGACGGACACAAAAATTCTTACTTAGTCCATACCGTAGAGAGTCAGGCATTGCTTTCTGTCCACTCTACATCAATTAGCTTATAAAATTAGATCTCTCACAATTAATACCAGGCATTATTGATTTACTGTCATGCAGATCCTTCTAGGAATGGGGGCTAATAGATAAAAACATATTTGCATTATTTATATGTTTTATTTTTTTAATTTACAAAATTCACACAATCATAGCAAGTTTTTCTAGAAATTCGACATTAGTGCGACATTTTAACTTTACTAACCACATTATGAAATCGAAAGCAATATATAAAGTACAAATAAAAGGAAAAACAAACATAAAAAAATTAAATGCTAAGTATTTTTAAAAGAGATCAAATATTTGTTTTTCATTGGTTGAACAATATTTAAAATTTTAAATATTTGATTAAAAGAAAAATGTACATGTAACTTATGTACGAATTCTTTTTTTGGAGGCTTTATATTTGTATATTTTTCTAAATGATTAATATAATCGATTTTATTTTATACATCATTTTAGTACAAATAAATTTTTTTAAAAATATATTTTTTTTTATTTTTTGTTGACAGTGACATCATTAAACATGTCCAACGCCCTACAAGTCGGGCAAGTTGGAGAGGAATCGGCTGCACCATGTTGTAAGGAAACACACCAATACTTTTGAAGTAATTTCTGAAAAAAACATGGAAACCTTTATCCTCCCAAATGCGAGTTCAACATTTCACTATTGCACCTCCCCTGATTAAAAGTTAGCTCACAATAAGCTAAATAAAATGTCTAAAGCCCTAGGAACACTGCTTTAAATTTCCCTCCTGTAAGCCATCCACCTGACTTTGGTACATTCACCACTGTATAGATAGAAAAATTAAAAAGAAAAGTGAACAGCTTCATGCTCCAGACTGTCATTCAATATGCGAAAAAATTCATGCTAATTCTGGATGTAAATGATATCGATATATATTCAGATTTATAATCTCTCATATTAAACTTTTTTATTCCTACCAAGGTACAAGCTAAAAATGGATAAACATTTTAACTTTAAAAACTGTTTTTCTATATGGATCCATTTGTTGAAAGTATTATTTGAGTAAAGTTAAAACAAAATTGAGATATTTAATTTATTAGATAAATATAAGAAGATAAATTTGAAGATAGGAAAACAATATTGAATTGTACTATTAACAAACCATTCTGAAAGGAATGCAGGTGACATTTGGAATATCGAAGATAAAAAAATGCATGCACATTAGTTTATCTCGATATTTTATCTCAGGTTTACTGAGATTTTGGTTACCTCTTAGGGGGCCAAAATTAAAACATCTGAAGGCAACAGAAGTCTCAAGTGCAAAAGAAATATAACAATTGCCTCTGGGTTGATTATAAATAAATTTCTTAGAGAGAATAACATAGGATAATAGGAAAATAGCTGGAAATGGGAAATAATTGCTTTAGTTCTGGATACTTTGCAAGCAACCAGAATGTACTGTTTTCCTCAATTAATACAAATCTCTGAAAATTTACAACGACTATGAAAAACCTACTTAAAAAACGCATCTTATTTAAATCTTATTTATAAAAAGTCTTTAGTAATCTTTCATCAGCCCCAGAACCAAACAACTAAGTTATTATACAAATAAATAGCTAGAGATAAAAATATATTAGCCATAACCTAGTCTTTGTAAGTCTCTGAAATTGCTTATATATTTAGCTTCTTTGCCTACAAATCCTTAAATCTTCCAAAATAAAGTTTTATAAATGTAATATAAACCCAAAGTCATCAGCTACAAAAAAACTCTGTTCTTCGGGATGTGCGAAGTGTGAACATTTAATACACGCAACTGGTGATGTGTCATAATACTGTACTGGATTAAATGTATCAAACGATTCTTGATCAATGCCAATAAATTATTACTTAATAAAGCAAGGGGTGTACATAATTGCCTCGAACACACCCTTCAAGATGCAAACAAGAAATTAGCCAATATATCACAACCTGATAACATTCACAAAATATTTGCAGATCTCTGCCTAAGTATAATAAGTTTGTGACGAACAAAAAAAAATCATAATTTATAAATCATGGTCTCTGCCACTCAGATATCATGTGCATTATGTCTACAAGCCTGGACAGGAAATACTGAATCATTTCGTTGGATCCGACTCGTTATTAGACCTATCATGGAAATGTAATTATTTTGGTCTACAAACATTCGCACCAGATTGTACGGTGCTATCAATGTCACAGCCGATGAGCACAAGTTAAAATACCAGCTTGAGTCGAAAGAATCTTTTGCGTCCGAAGTCCCGACAGACAAACAGTGAAGGACAAGTTACACTGGATGCTTATGGGTTAATAAAATCCTTAGTTTTGCTTCTCCTGAAAAAGTACTATTACAAGGGATGCCTATTTAAGTACACTCCAAATTGGCAAACAAAGATTGTGAGCAAAAACATGAACTTCATAAAGGATGATTTAATCATTGGACCACATCACCTTAGATAGACAGGAATATCGTCAGTAAAAAATACTGGCAGGATCTTACTTGCTCACTCGGTATCTTTACTGGTTGCATGGAAGTGGACCGCCCATCGTGCACTCGTGACCAATCCTCCTAGGCTCGCTGCGACGGGCGCTGCATCAATCCTCGCCGCAGTGGCGGCCCTAGACCTTGCGGGACCCCGGGGCCCATTTCCTTTCTAGGGGCCGTAATTCAGTACAACCATACAAGAATGACCCAGATTTAAAATTTAATAGAACCAACAGTAAGCGTTGTAGAGTGTTGGTTCAAGGTCACAATTAAAGAGTATCCCAAACAGTATTATATAAGCGCTTACGCTTGCAGCGCGAAAGAATGGCTCTTTCCCCAGTTAGTAGAGTGTGATCCTGTAAACTTTATTTAGCAACAGAATGGTGCCCCTCCCCATTGGAATATCTTTGTACGAGAGTGGTTGAACATCGAAGTCCCTGACTGTTGAATTGATCGAAATGGTCGAGACGACATAGATATTTTTCGCTGGCCTCCACATTCTCTGGAATTATGCAATGCAATTTTTTTCTTTTGGGCTTTTTATAAAATATTGTGTCTATGTTCTACTGCTACCTAATGATTTGTCAGAGTTGAGATACATAAATGAAGAGGCTATTGTTTCCATTACTCTGGATGTGTTAACCAAAGTGTGGGACGAATTGGACTTTAAGTTAGATGTGTGCCATATACTTAAAGGTGCATATATTGATAATTTTAATGAAAAACTAGGTTTATTTACCTTCAATTCGATGTATGATTTGTTGCAAATAGTAAAAATTAAACTGTTATAAATGCCATTAGAAATATGAAATTCTTTTATGGACGTCCTGTATTTTGGGGAGGGCCTGACCGGGTGCCTGGGAAGGCAGAAGGAAAATCCCCCAGAGAAAAGGAAGTTTGGGGGGTCTACACCGAAAAATACGAAGATTAAACTGTTTGAAACAACACTAAGACAACCAGGAAATAAAATTAAGATTAAAGTTTTTCTGATTGGGCTAAAAGTTTTACAGAAACTTTCCTGATAAATTATACTTGGGTTAGTTTTTAAAAAAATGCTAATGATCGAACTCTGTAGAAATTGCATCAAAACACATGACAATGAATTTAAGATGCTATTTCAACACATTTCCTATACCTTAAAAATTCATGATCAAATGTATGAAGTAGATTTGATTTTAGTCTAAAGATTATGATTTTTTTTTTAATTGTGTGGGGGGGGGGGGCGTCATAACTTGACCCCTTACTTAGGCCTGCCACTGGTGGAGGAGCAAAATATACACTTGTACTGGTGCACATAATCAAGGGGTCTACAATTAATAAAAAAAAAATAATCGAAAATTTGGCATTTATCAATTTTACATAAAATATTTTGGTATTGATTTACGTAAAAAATAGTACGATCAATTCGTCCTCTATGTGTGAGAGTATTCCAGATTTTGAATGGCTTTTATGTATGTGATTTATTATAAACAAACTGGTGTTTACTATGGTGACACTCATGTACATGAATAATATTGTTACGAACGCTGACAGGACCGCGACACGCGCCAGGTTCGGAGCTGGCTGGTGGCCCTGCACGGTCACTGGCGTCACGCGCCGTGTCCCGTGCCGTCCACTGACGAAAGGCAGATCACGCGTGCCTGGGCGGATTACAAGGGTCCTCGCTAACACCTTCCCCCCACCGCTCTTCACGCATCATTCTCGCCTCGGGATATTATCGCTGAGCGGCCATGGGGAATTCTGCGGGAGTGGTGTGTAAAGGCGCCGCTTTTCTCGATGTTTCGGGTGTCGGGTCGGCCCAAAACGACGTGACTCGCCACAGCCGCTTTCGTTAGTTCGAGAAAGTCGCCACAGGTACTTAAGTAGCGACAACGGCCTCCGCGGCAGTGCAACGAGAGTGCCGAGCGAGTTCCTGGCGAGTTCCAAAAGTGAAGGGAAGTGCGACAACGGCGAAGAGGGTGAGAGACCCCTTCGAGAGTGGTGCGACGAGAAGCGATGGGATCGAGAGAGTGCGACCGAGTGGCGCGAGACTGTGTGTGTGGACAGGCGCGTGGTAAGGGGCGAACCACTGTTGAGCCTAGCTCCAGTGAGGAGTGCGAACTGCGGAGTTACTTGATAAAACCTTTTAAGGGCTACTGATTGGTAATCGGACATTTTTAATCACATGTATTTATTAGTAATGTAAATATTATAAATTAATAAAACTGTAATACAACTAAATTGGGCTATCCCTTAAAAACCCAGTTCACTCCACATAGGTCGTTACAATATATTAATTATGCTCACCTCTGATGATAGCAATTCGCATTATTGTGCAAAAATGATGTTATTTTTATTAGAACATACAATATTATAAAGTTTGGTAGAGTTAAAGTTTTATTGTTAGACAACGGTAGCTACTGAAGGAGCTTCATATTTTACATTATTTTGGCCTAATTAAGGCCCCCATTCGATTGTGAAAATGCTCTTTTACATAAAAAGACAAATAAAATTAGTGCTCTTAAAGAAAATTTTATGGTTGTACGCCATTTTTTTGCTCACTCTGTACATCATAGAGAAACCTCAAGAATGAACAAAAATTAGTACAAAATAACACAGAAAAATAGCAAACGGTTGCATTTTAAATGCATAGCCAGAACATTAAATTCATAAGATGGAATTAGTTAAAACAAAATCATGGTACAGCCAAACACAGTGGACCGAGAACGACTAAACAGTTGCCACCAGAACATAAAATACAGACAAACAATTAACCTTGGACAAAACTGCGTCAAACAGACGAATCCAAAGATGATACATAACAGATAATATGGCCAACACAACGACAAAACAGTTGCGAAGTTTGGGGAAATGACATTTATTCCCCACCTTTTAATTTCGTCAATGTTGGTTTTTCTTATCCACCTCATTGTCTATAATGACATGTTGAGCCAGTAAATATAAAGCATTTTCAATTTTATTTTTTTGACAGTTGCTGGCTTCTGCATAAGTTTAGTTCAGTTGCTGGTTTCTGCGCTTTGAAATAAACTTTCAAGTCTCGTAAAATAGTATAACTATGAAGCAGTTAATAACTACACCATATTATTTTTTTTAATACATTTTAAATGTGTCAAGACAAGAAGCAATTTAATGTGAATACTATTGAAATGGAGATAGTTCAAACAGACATGGCACAGTTTGAAGTCAAAGTACCACGTGATTGCAGGTACTGAAAATGTAGGCAATATCAATGAACATGGTGCGACCAAGTCGACTCTGCACATTTCAATTATTGTTTCTGTTGAAACATATTTAGTGCTACCGTCCATTTTATTAAAGTAACTGCGCAACTATTAAGTACTGCTTGATTTGTTAAAGTTGATTGGGGTAAATAATGTTGGCGATGACTACTGTATACAGGATGTATCAAAATTCATGTTACAAAGCTTGAGGGCAGAAAGCTCTTATTATTTGCAAACCATTTTTGCCAATATACTTGTTGCCGGAAACACGTAGTTAAGCCCCTGTAGCCCCAGAAAGAGTCAGGTAAGGCAACCCGTTGTAAAGTGTTATGTTATGCATGTGTGGGGGTTCGAGTAGAGAAATAACCTTTTTAATCGTAGCACAGATTTTAATTTCACTCTGAAATCAATCACACCTTCGGCTTTGTTTCACAACATTGAAATTGTTGCATATGTTTTAACAACGTGACAGCTTAAAGCAACGGTTCAAAAACACGCCCACCTTGAGCGGCACAGAGGTAGCAACAGCGAATCATGTTTTCACGGATATGCTGAAGCATGTGTGGAGTCGACCTTATGATTTCGAACGCTTCAATGATTCGCTGTGTAAGCTCTTCTACAGTTTCTACTGGCGTAGCGTAGATAAGCCCTTTTACGTAACCCCACAGAAAGAAATCTAACGGGGTTAGGTCCTGTGACCTTGGCGGCCATGCGACAGGGCCCGCTCGTCAATCCATCGGTTTGGAAATGTTTGGTTTAAATACTCTCGCACTTGCAGGGAAAAATTAGGTGGTGCCCCGTCATGTTGGTACCACATCACATGTCGGACATGCAATGGAACCTCTTCAAGAAGACCTGGTAGTTCGTTCTGAAGGAAGTGGAGGTATCCGGCGCCGGTAAGTCGTGGCGGAAGAAAAAATGGCCCGATGAGTACGCCGTCAACAATACTGGCCCACACATTAACTGAAAAACGTTCCTGGCGAGCTGTAACACACGTTGCATGCGGATTGAAATCATTCCAAACATGACTGTGGTGCGAATTGAGAATAGCATCTTGAGTGAACTTGGCTTTATCCCTGAATAAAACCGCTAACTCGGGGTTCCTCAATACTCATCGAATGTACCAACGAGAAAAGGTCATGCGAAGAGGATAGTCCGCCGGACCCACGTGTTGCACTTTTTGAAGGTGGTACGGGTACAAGAGTTGCTCATGAAGAACTCGCCAAACAGCCATTTTGTCAGCGTCCATATCGGAACCTTCTGCCCTTGTGCTTGTATCCGGACTCTCCTTAAATCTCTGAAGTACATCTTCTTCAAAACTGGGAGTACGAACCCTGTGTGGAGCACCAGCATTTGGTCTTGTGACGGCACATGTACCAGTATCACGCATTTATTGAGTAAGTCTTGCAAACATGGTGTGAACTGGAATCCTACGACCCGGATATCGTTCTTCGTACAGACGACGGGCGGCTCGTCCATTTTGTCTAACTTACCCGTAAACAAGCAGCATGTCCGTGTACTCACTAAACGTGTACTCCATTGAGCTCCAATAACACGTCGCCCTTTTCAGAACCACAGCGAAAGAAATGACACCACGAGTTTTCTTGTACGTCAGAACAGTCAACGACAGACCACCAGTGATATCAAATTACACTGCGACACTGCGATGTCACGCTGCGCAGTGCTATGGCACGGCACGAACGGAAGAAAAGAGGTGAGGGCGCCACCAACAGAAGTAATAAGGGGTGGGGGTCAGCATTCGACATCGTACAGTCCTCTCGAGCGCTGCCCGGCGTCGTAAACACGTAATTCACCATAGCATCGTCTGTCTCGCACAAAGCCCAACGGGTTGCCTACGCTGACTCATTCTGGGGCTACAGGGGCTTAACTATGAGTTTCTGGCAGCATGTTTATTGGAAAAAATGGTTGCAAATAATAATAGCTTTCTACCCTCAAGCGTTGTAACATGAATATTGATACATACTTTATATATATAATTTTATTGTTCATAACATGATATGGTTTATTCGTAAAGTTTTGAGACTTCATAAAGGTAAGAAATGTTTTAAGGACTGAATCGATTCATTGTAAAATGACATTATTCTATAAAAACGAAATAAGATGAGACAGGTTTTTTAATCTACTGAATTCGTTATGTTCCAAATATTTAGTTTGAATTTGTAGTACATATATTTACATTTTAATTTTATATCTTAATTTTACTTTCTCGTTACTTTCGTGAAAGATAATAAAGTTTTTAAATGTAAGTCTTCTCACGAAATATGAACTCACAGGTGGACACAATGGAAATTTTGTATGTTTTCAGCTGATTGAATTTTTTTTGCCAAACATTTGTTCTTTCTCGCATTTGATTCTCTATCAGAAACAAAACTCAAATTCAAACAAAGTGAGATAAAATACACATTGTTTTGCACGACCATAATTTCAAAATATTAAGTGTTATTTTTTTACTTGTCATTTCGTTTAGAAACAAAAAGATATGTTTTATAATACTAAAAATATCTTTTCAAATGAGTCATTGGTGTCATTTTTCACATTTCATTGGTAGAAAATTTCACAGCTTAAATAATGATTTTTTGTCATTTTAAAGATGAGTTACTTTATCTATATTATAAGACAGTTGATACCCCTTCGAGTTCACATACCATGGAGGTGCTATGAATTCTTCTGAACAAACGACTGTTCTCCATTTCTCAGAGAGAAAAATGTTATTAATTATTTGTGCCCACTGTACTTGTTCACAAATAGGATTGCCTGCGAGAATAAAATATTGAAGTTCAAAGAGTTCGAAAAAGTAGTTCAGTAAAGTCATGTTCTTCCAACTGAGACCTGCATATAAGGCATCGCTTCCAGGAATAACTTTTGGGTTACTCATGTCCAAGTAAATTAGGTCTCGCAAATAGGAGAAATGGCGTGGTGTCAAAGAGTGAACAGGATTTTTGTTCATCAAGAGAACAGTAAGATTTGGGTTGTTTTGAAATGCATCTGGATGAAGGGTCAGAATGCTACAGTTTTTGATAACAAGGCTTCCGAGGTTATGCGATAACTCAAACATTTCTTCTGGCACACTTCCTAACACGTTGTTATGCAAACTTATAATATCAATGGAATCAAGACCCAAGAAATTTGTGTAACTCAACATTATCAAATTGTCATTAAGAAATAAGCTAGTTAACATATTTTCGGAAAAATACGATTTGGCGTTAAACGTTTTTAATCTGTTGAATTGAAGATTTAAGGCCTCCAGAGATTTTAAATCTTCGAACGCCCTAGCTTTTATAATTTCAATGCTGTTATGGCTTAGGTCAAGCAACTCCAATTGAGTGAGGTTTTTGAACAATGTTTCACTGATAAAAATAAGAGAATTGTTGTCTATAAACAGGTTCTTGAGTAAAGGTGTGTATTTAAAAGTGTCGTTATCAATCCCAGTTATATTATTTCTTGATAAAAACAGATGCTGAAGAGTGGGACTGTCCATAAACGTTTCGTTTGATACAAAATTAATTTCATTATTTGATAAATCGATAACAGTTAAGTCTAATCTTTCCCAAGAAAATTCACTTAAATTTCTATGACATTTTCTGCCAAAAATTAGAGGTTGTTCAGAAGATAAAATATGTTTACTAAGTTCTTTGGAATTGTCCACCAACTTGGTCAAGTTAGCAGCACATTGATTTTCGAGACCATTGTCTTTGTTAAATGATATTAGTTTGCTTTTAGTAATCATATTATTATTTAATTTTAATCCACGAATAGAATACAAGTAAGAAAATGAAAACCATTCAAGTTCCACAATGAGGTTGTTACTGATATCTAACAATTTCAACAGAGTTAATTTGTGAAATAAAGTGACAGGAACGTTTTTAATTTTATTGTAAGATATATTCAGTATTTCCAAATGTATTGTATTAAGGAATAAATTTCTATGCAGAATATAAATTTTGTTAACAGAAAGATCGATGTGTTTTATGTTTGTGAGGTTTCTGAAAGCATTTTCACCTATTTTCTCGATATTATTTCCCCTTATATTAAGTATATTTAGGTCTGTGAACCTATTAAAAAATTCATCAGTAATTTCTGGCAAAAATATATTTTCAAAATATACTTCGCTTAGTCCAGTAATGTTAGATAGAAAGTCACTTATATTTGAGTTTATTGTGAAGTTCCGTAGCCTAAGTGAAATTAATCCACTCAAGTATTTAATGCTTGAATTGTAATTATTAGTTAAACTATAGCTGTTACCTAATTGATTAACTTCAAGTACATGTAAGTTTTTCTGATTAATAAATATTTTATTGTGTAAATTAGCAGGGTTGTATATATCTAACAGTAAAATTTCTAACTGAGTTAAAGGGGCGAACACATTTGGAGCATAAGAATGAATTCGATTCCCTGTAAGAGAGAGGATAATCAATTTAGTTGAATTTATAAACAATGAAGACTGCAGGAAGTATAACATATTGTGTTCTAGTCTCAAAATAACAAGATTTTTTAAGGAATAAAACATGTTATCTGGTAAGAATGACAAACTGTTGAATGATAAGTCTAGATATTTTAATGAAGTTGATTCCTGAAAATAATTTTCTTTCACATTTTTAATTCTGCTATGTGAAAATAGAACACATGACGAATTTCTCATGTCTGGCAACACCTTAACAACGGAAAATGAGCAATCAATTGTGTGAAGACATAACATCTTGATCGACAAGTTCCAAAAGTCAAAGCGAGGAATTACAATTGTTTTACTCTCGAAAATTTCACATGGGAACTGACTCAAATAATTTGAATTACTTTGTAAACTTTTATTTGAATAAGAGTTGTATTTAATGTTTGATGTACTTGTTATAGATAATGATCCGAGATTTTTTCGGTCCTTATGGTTAGACTCGGTGGTGTTATCATTACAAAGTATGTTAACAGTTTTCTTTATATTAAAAATTGAGAATAACAAGCTTTTAGTGTAGTATTCACATGCTCCACATCCTATAATACTAAGAACTTTCAAACTCTTTAGTCCAAAAATTTCGTTAATTAGAGTTAAATTTTTCCAGTTGAAATATACGCCATCTAAATAGAGTTCAGTAATAAACCTCTCACTTTTTATAAAATTTACTGGAATTATCACTCTTGGATTCCCTATAAGGCTGAGGTTTAGTAACTCTAATGAGTGAGAGAAATTAGCAGTGTTGAAACTAATAAAACTTATTTTATTAAAGGAAAAATCCATAGCATGAAAGAGCACTGGGTTTTTATTTCCACTCAACTCTGAAATAAAACATGGATTTTCAGTGCCTACTTTATTTTTGCAAATATTCGTGCCTGTGTCAAGAACAAAAGTTCCATTTTGTTCAACAAGTGAAACAGGGATTCGATGGAGGTATAAAGATTCTAACTTATTGAAAGAGAAGTCTGCCTCACGTATTTTTAACAAATCTTGAAATATATACTTAGAAAGTCTTTTAAGCATGTTGTTCTGAAACACGATTAAATTTAATTTATGTAAATTCGAGAAAAAAGTTGGCTCTAATGCACTTATAATATTATTAGAGGCTAAAAATTCTTCCAAATTTGAAAGATTTCGAAGTAGGTTTCTAGGTAAACTTGTCAAATTGTTACTGCCCACATTTAACAACCGCATATTTGTAAGATCACCAAATATAGTTTCACAGAAAACCTCAATGTTATTGTGGTTTAACAGGAGTGCGTCCAAGTTACTCAAGCCACTGAATGTTTCACAGTGTATCTCGCGGAGTTGGTTTTTACTAAGATCCAAGTTTTCTAAATATCGCAAGCCTTGGAATAGTTTTTGCGGGATGGAACTGATCCTGTTGTGAGAAATGTCTAAATGCATCAAGTTCTTATTGTCGATGAACGTGTCCTGATGGAGAGAACTAAGTTGGTTGTTGCTGAGAGATAGAAAGACCAAGTAGTGCGAGCCGTGCAGGAAGCGACTGCTGATGCTTGCAGTCGCACAGTGGGTGATGTTGAGCTGCGCCAGGCGCGGGAACCGGCTGCACGCGGCGCTCCCAGGCGGCGCGCAGCCGGCGACCCGCAGCTGGTCGTCCAGGGCGGGCAGGTGGTTGTTGCTGAGCGACAGGCCCGTGAGGCCGGACGGCAGGTCCGAGGGCACTTCCTGGAGACTGCGGCTCCGGCAGTCCGCGGTGAGCGAGCGGGACGTGTTCCTGAGCGCGCAGCTGGTTCTCGTGTCGGCGCCGGCTGCCAGCCGCAGCAGCACTGCAGCCACCACCAACACGGACCGCTGCATCGCTCCTGACGGACACAAGACTTTGAACTAATATCAATAATGTATGAAGATAGTCAGATTCATAAACCGTTGACCTAATAGAATTCTTGTCAGCTTTAAATTTAAAATATTTTTATATAAAATGTGTTGTTACATTCCACATTGTTATTTTATTTGTTATATTTAATTTTATTGTAATTTGTATGAAGAACTGTATATTGTTTTTTAGTTTTATAACTAATACTTATTCCATATGTTTATAGTTTGATTTGTCCTTCATTTTGTTGCGTTTTTAACTCCATACATATGTTAAATTTTCTCTTTTAGTGTACTACTTCAAATAAACCGTTTTTAAATTGTTGTTAGTGGGAACTGCTGCCGTTATCGGATGTTATCAATTTCAGCTTGGAAGAAAGAAAGTGGGAACTACTTGTAGCGGTTTGATCATCGAGGTTGTCTCGCGTTGTACTCAAGTTTAATTTTATTATTTATCTTATCCATTAAAAAGATAACCTTTCTCCAAATTGGTTTAATGATTTAGGAATATATTTTTACCGAAAATAAATAAGATATTGTTTTCTGTAAATAAATAAAAAAACATTTATCTATATTCAAGACTTTTGAGGAGATTTTGGTCAAAATGAGAAATTGTGAATTTATAGATGTCAGCTGTGACGTCAATCAAGGTCACGGGTTTATGACAATATCAATCCATGCCCGTATGCCTGGACTGAAAGTTTTGGGAAAAATTAAAATGTGAACTGGCGTAAATACAAGTCCGAAAATGTGTGTTTTTATGCCTTACTTAATTATCGGTCTGAAAAATGTCGTGATGGTGGAGCGGTTAAAGGTGTGTGTTTTTATACCCAAAGATCCGAGCTGTCATGGTTGGAATCATTTTGGTTCCAATATATTTGGAATAAAAAATTAATCATAATTATTTTATAAGGACCAAATTTACATTGGTTGGTACTGGAACATCGACCTTACGTGCTGAGACAGAGCGATGCTGGCGCTCTCCTCGAACAAACAGCAGAAACAAAGATGTCGGTATTCAAGATGTCGTCCCCGTGCAGAACAGAAAAAAACAAGATGGAGTTTTGTGATATCATCCAAGATGGTGGCCTCCAGCATACTACAACATAATTGCGGCTGTGTCGTCAGAATCTAAAAAAAAACTTTTTTCTCAGATCCAAAATGGCGGACTTGACGTCAACATTAAAGATGGTGATTGTAACGAAAAGTACAATGTTCGGGGAGTGGGACGTTAGATTTCCGAATGGAGGAATTCAAGATGGCGACCGTAACGAAAAGTGTAATGTTAGAGAGTGGAGCATTCGATTATAAGATGGCGGAAAAACAACATGGTGGAAAACAATGTTTTGGTATACTATAGAATACAAAATGGTTGAATTAAAGATGGCGGATAAAAAATTTCCGCCGGAGTCAGAGTCAATGTCATTTTATATGACCGCCGTGACGTCACAATCCAAGCTGGCGGCCGATACCTCTAAAGCCACAACCTGGAACCTTGCCGCAGGACTGGATATTCTATACTACTGATAATTAAATTACATATTAATACGAAAAAGTTCAGATTTCATCCAGATGTTTTCATGAAAAATCTGCGGTTATTTTCGTCTTTTTCCCTCGAGTAGAGACAGCGAGTTGGCAAGCAAGCACTCTTTCTGATGCAAACAGACGAAAGGCGCGACAGAGCGCTCTCACGGATAATTCGAATATGGTCCGAGAATACGCCAGAGCGGGCGGAATGTCGTGCCGCGATGAGCGGACCGAAGGAAGGCAGTTACGTTCGACAGGAAACAGCGTAACGTAAAAACATCTTTCACTTCCGTGATCCGTGTCCGCGCCCTACGATCCTGGGTCACATTGTAGTGAGCATGAAGCTTGAATCATACCGCTCTCACAGAGCGGAAACCTGTAACAGCCAATCAGAGCGCCGCATTTTTGTCTGTTGCAATATTGAACCAAGGCCGGAATTTTTTCACGTGCCGATAGAGCAAAAAACGCGTATTTTTCCCGTAATCCTACAGTTTTCAAATTTATCATGAAAATAGCAGAGAGAGAATAATTGGAAATTTTAAATATCTGCCAGAATAAGTTTCACGTTTCAACTATACTGAAATAAATATTTTTCTATAATGTTGAACTTAAGGCAATTTTGAAACAAGCCAAAATATAGAGCTATTGATTTAACCGAAAAAAATTTAAAACATACTATTTAAAACACTTAGTGTTACTGTACGTGACTTATGGGAAGATCCTTAGTCGCGGGTGTGGTGGTGTTTGGGGGGGGGGGGGGGGGGAAACCGGTCCCTACCCGGAAACAAGAGGGGTGGGCGCCAGTTATCGCTTGTCGCCTGAGCAGTGTACCTACAGTTCTGCACGCTAACATCGTTTCTTAGTTGAGGCGCAACGCGTGGTCCACTAGTATTTTCACTAAATGTATATATTTGAAATTTATATGTAGTTATTTAATTAGTAATTATCAAACTCTACTATTTACGTAACTATAGATAAATTTAAATAGTAAAAATAAACCTCATTTTAGCAATGGCTTCTACCGGGAAAAAGAGAAACGTTATACATAGTGAAGGACGCGAAATTATAAACACTGTTGAAGAGAAGTGTGACAACGAAGCAAAAGAAGGTAACTTAGCTTTTCCTGTGAGTCAAGCCACACGTCGCGCAGCTTTTTATACAGGTGTGAGTGAAGCGACGGTGAAGCGAATCAGAAAGGAAAACCAAGTAAGAAACGCTACAGATTCTACGAATAAATTATCAACACCTGGAAAAGATCGTTCTGCTTGGCGAAAACACACTACCATGACTGTAGACGATTTCGACAGATGCGTTATAAGAAATGCTATACATGACTTTTACGTACGCGAGAAGAAAGTTCCAACAGTCCCGAAATTGCTGCCAATAATTAAGAATAGAATAGATTTTCCATGGGTAGCAAGATCACTGCATCGCCTAATTAAAAGTATGGGTTTCGAGTGGAGTAAATGCAGATCCAAGAGAAAAATTCTCGTTGAGAGAGCAGATATTGTTACGTGGCGTCATGATTACCTACGCAAATTACGGCACTACCGCGAAGTCGGCACCGAGATTGTTTATCTCGATGAAAGTTTGATTGACAACAATTTAACGTTTTCCAAGTGTTGGCAGCACGACGATGAATTTGGAGTTGAGTCAAATTCAAGCGCAGGTAGGAGGCTTATTATGTTGCACGCAGGTAGCCAGAATGGGTTTATTCCTAATGCGTCACTTGTTTACAAAGCTGGAACTGTTACCGGA
Source organism: Bacillus rossius redtenbacheri (assembly GCF_032445375.1). NCBI lineage: Eukaryota > Metazoa > Arthropoda > Insecta > Phasmatodea > Bacillidae > Bacillus > Bacillus rossius. The sequence continues at coordinate 98,877,275 of NC_086330.1, read as the reverse complement.
GACTACCACGGACAAATGCACAATGCAAACTTCGAAAAATGGATAGACGAATAAGTATTACCTAATCTTCCGCCAAATTCTGTCATTGTGATGGATAATGCACCGTACCACACTGTGCAAATAAACAAACCGCCGTCAAAGTATGCTACAAAAACCGATGTTATGACGTGGCTCGAGAAAAAACGGTGTTGGATTCAGTGAGAGCATGCGTAAAGTTGATTTGTATACGCTCGTAGAACTACATAAGCTCAAGGGAAAAAAACATACCGAATAGATGGTTAACTCAGGTAGTTTGGTTATACTGTACTTAGGCTACCTCCTTACATGTGTGACCTTAACCCAATTGAACTGGCATGGGGGAATATCAAGAGGCTAGTCAGAGAAAATAATGTTACTGGTGACTGGTCACTTACGAAACTAAATGATCTGACAAAGCTGCCATTTCGTCAGTGACCAAATAAGATTGGGAGGGATTTTGCAGACACGTGCAACTCATTGAAGAATGATATTGGAAGAAGGATGGCATAATTCTGGACGTTATTGACAGTATAATTGTTAATTTGGGTACCGATGATAGCACTGATACTGAAAGTGACGAGTCATCATGCGATGAAGAGCCAAGTGATAGTGAATCTGACTCTGAACTGGCGAGGCCATTGTAAAAATTTAACATAATTGGGAAGATGTATTTTTTAAGTTACTATTTTAAGTAACATTGTTTTTTATTTCGCGTGACTATCAAGAAACACGAGTACATAATTCCACCAAGACAAATTCGCAGCCTCCTACACAGTGACTAAGCTTGCCTCTTCCTATTTGTCTATGCAAGTGGAGTCAAGTATAAATGGTATGTATGTCAAGTATAAATGTATGTATAACATACATTTAAGTAATTTTTAATTGTAAGTTAAATCAATGAAATTATTTTTTAAGTATGGATGATTTGTGGTGAATGAAATGTCCGTTATATATTTCTAAAGGGGAGTTGTCAGCAAGTTGCCAACATAATTTATTTACAATAGCTTCTGCTTTTAGATTATTTAGGAAACAAATCAACGTGAAGCCATATAATCTCATGTCATTATAAAAAAACGTACAAATATTGGTTCGTTATAAAAAATTAGGAAAAATGTTTACTATTTTTTTCCTCATTAACTACTTGACGAGCGTATAAAAATAACAGCTTCTTCGGAACGCGCTCAGTTTTTAGACAATATGGCGATTTTTTGACGAAATTGGTTTCAATAGCATGAAAATAGCAGCGCTCCATGGTTTTGTCAGCGCTCTTTTCAATCTTTTAGCAAAAAAATAACGGTTTGTAACGATGGTAGTAAATAATTGTTCAGGTTTTCTTCTATAACATTCGTGTTTCGTGTTACTGGAAAATTTAACGTTGTGTACGAGGCGAGTAAATGTTTTCGCTCTCCGTAGTAGCACATATTCCCTTGTCTGTCTGACCTTGAGACGTCAGAGCTAGCCTCGGCAACCGCATTCCTTCCAGGGATCTTCCCATCAGACATGGATAGTAGACATGTATGTCCGAAGACAGGATTAAGGCTGTGGATAGGTGCGCTGACCGCCATCTTGGGTTGTGATGTCACGAAGGCGATCTTAGATGACCTTGACCTTTGACTATGACCTTTGACTTTGACCTTGAACGTTTACTTTTAACCTTAACCTTGACATTTCATCCTGGTGTCCATCTTGGATTCCTCCATTTTGAGTTTTAGAACTTTCCGCCATTTTCAATTCCACCATCTTGGAATCGAATGCCCAACTTCCCAATGTTGCACATTTTGTTACGGCCACCATCTTGGATTATATAACGTTGCACATTTTGTTACAGTCTACATCTTGAAAACTGTAATTTTTAAGTTAGAAAACCGGGAAAAAATTTAAAATTTATAAACAATTATTTAAGTACGAATTTTTACAATTTAAAAAAAAACGCATTTACGTCTTAGAGTATTCGGTTCGAACCCGGTGAGGGCAATAATAAATGGTGATGGATACATCCTCAACGGAAGCCACCGGCAGACTGACCTGTCAATGCCAAGTCAAAAATTACACATCCAGTGTGACGTTATGGCGGTCATCTTTATCCGCAATTGCTGCCGCCATATATTTTTAATTTTTATCCGCTGGAATGCAGTAATTATTTATTGCCTTGTCATCCGCCATCTTGTCGGTGGTCTTGGCCGCATCTGAACATTTTGTAATTATTAAGCTAAAAGTTTGAGAATACAATCTAAATAATCGCTTATTAAAACAGTGATTGATTCCATCAATTACAGTGCATAGTTCGATCCTTGGTCTATACAAAAATTAAATTTAATTAAATATCACATCAATTTACCAAAAATTACAGGTTTGAGAAAAAACAACAAAAATTCAAATAAATATTATGTAAAGTCTACATTTCCAAAAAAATTAAAGGCCTTTTTTCAATTTCTACAGTCTTCTTAAAAGGTAAAGTGAGTCCTTTACTTGCCTTGACAGTGTTTTCAGGACAACTTCACACGATAGTCGATTAACCAGGCATGTATACTTTGTGTTTGGGCACATCCAGTTTGTGGTCAGGCTAACACGATCAGTGGGAAACATAGCCCAGTCAGTGGCCAGTCTTGTCTTGATATAAGCTATTCATGAAAGGTTGGTGACCATACACTTCAGTTGGTTGGCTAGGCACACACGTCAGTCAGTTGGTCAGGCTAACATGTCCAGTTGGTGGGAAGGTATGCCTATTCTGTGGCCAGGAACACACGTCCAGTAGGTGGCAATGCGCATTCAGTTTGAGGTTAGGGACGTCAGACAGGTTGGACGGACACAACTAGTAGATTGGTCAGGCATGTTCATTTGGTGGTCACCTACATACAGGCAGTAGACAAGAGGTCTAATTTTTTGATACTCAGTGAATATTTTGAACTGCTAATGTACAAATTCAAGAATATAGACCAGGCGTCTCCGAACCACGAGGCCAATCATGACATGACCAGACTACATACATGACAAACACTCGTCAAAAAAGAACACACAAAAGACAAAAACTCGTCAAAAAAGGACACACACTAGATAAACACTCGTCAAAAAAGTACACAATTGGAAACACACTCGTCAAAAAAAGACACACAATTGGACAAAATCTCATCCAAAGGACATACATTGGACACACACTCATCAAAAAAGACACAAAATTGGGCTAACTTTCGTAAAAAAATAGACACACTGGAAAAACATTCATCAAAGACACACAATTAGACATACACTTGAAAAAAGGACACACTATTGGATACTCACTCGTCAAAAAAGGAAACACACATTTCAAAAAGGAAGCCCATTTGGAAGCACACTCGAAGAAGGAATAACATCTAGGAAGCGGATTGAACGAAAATGATGCAAATTTGGACGAAAATTCTACTCGGCATGATACGACCTCATCAGAGGAATACGTTCTCTCCAAAGGAATACGATCAATTGAGAGGGATACGATCACATCAGCGGAATACGATCTCAAAGGGGGATACAATTTCAACAGAGAGTAGTATGTTTTGGGGGCTCCGGGTGCAGGGTTCAGGCTGTGGAGCCTGGAGCCGACCGCCATCTTGGATTGTGATGTCACGGTGGCTATTTTGGGCTCAAATTTTCCTCAAAATTCCTCAAAAATGACATAATAATTCAACATTTCTAAAAATTTCTCTTTTTCGAGGGATAATTTCTCGTTTACTTCAAAAATTCAAAAATTAGGAATTCGAAAAACCTCAATAGACTGAGTGAAGGAACTTGCGCAAGTGTTTCTGTAGTAGAATAGAAATTGTGTAATTAATATTACGTTTGTAAAAGAACTTGCAGTGTTTTATTTCTCGAACCTGTCACTATTATGTTAAATTGATGTTATATTAAATTAATTTTTATGCATCGTCCAGGATCGTACCAAGGGCGTAAGTCGATCTAATAAAACAGTAAATTAATAAATGATTTTATTAATGAATTTTGGGAATTTTCCCGGATTTCTAGATCAATAAATATAAATGTCCAATATGACGGTCATAACGACTTATAGGATGATGTTTGGCTGGGAAACTATGATTCTTTAATGTCTTACTATTTTTTTTTAAACTTTTTTTACAAAAATTTTAAGTTTTTTTTCCTCGTCCATAGATCGAACCAACGACAGGAATTGGTCGAATCAATTAGTAAATTTATTGAAAATTTATTTAATAAATTTTGGAATCTTTCCCGAATTTCTAGCTAAATAATTACGAATTTCCAATTTGGCATCCAAATGTTAAGATGGCGGGTGCCTCAGTATAAATAAATTATTACTGCACTCTAGCGGGTTAACTTATAACTAATATGATGGTAGCACACTCTAATAAACGAAAACAATATGGCGGACATGACATCATACCAGCTGATGATATACCTTGGTATTGGTGGTGGGAGGTCAGTCTGCAGGTGGCTTCTGTGGAAGAAGGATCTAACGAATTTTTTTTATTTTTATCTTACCAGATTATAACCAAGGATTTCAAATAGTGTGTTTTTTAAAATATTATTTTATTAAAATTTGATTAGTAAAATTGTGATATAATTTTTGAATTTTTTTCCAAAACTATACCATAAAATTTCCGGTTTTCCAAGATGGATGCCGTAACGAAAGGTGCGATGTTTGTTTAAAGATATTTATTAAAATTTAATTAATTTTTTTTATTAATTTGAAATTTTTTTCCTTATATTCTAGCATTGAAATTACGAATTTTCAAGATAGCATACATGATGTCTTACTAGCTAACTAATATATATTCCATGACATAAGTGGTGGGGGATCAGTCTGCCAGAAGCCACCATGAGGGAAGTATCGGTCGCCATTTTTTATATTTCCCCCTCACCGTGTTTGAACCGAGAACTCCTAGCTTCATGTTATAGGTGTATGTTTTTAAAATATTTTTATTTAAATTATATTAATTGATTTTTTTTGTAAATTAAATTTTATAAATGTATAATAAATAAAGATTTTTAAGATGGCGGCCGAAACGGAAATTGTAACGGTGACATCATATTTCAAAATAGCTGCCATGGCATCATTATTTTCAAGGTCATGACCTTGGTGGCTTAGAAAGGCTAGCTCTTATGACTTTTAAGCCGCTTCCATGACTCTGAGTTCCTTCTAAGGCAAAAGTCTTTTGAGTTTTTTCGAAATTCTTATTTTAGAATTTTTGAGAAAGATAACGAGAAATTTTCTCTCGATGAAAATAAATTTTTGGAATTTTGGAGTCATTTTGAGTCATTTCTAAAGAATTTTGAGGTATTTTAGTCCAAAATGGCCACCGTCACATCACAATCCAAGATGGCGTTCGGCTCCAACCTCCACAGCCTGAAGCCTGCACCCGGAGCCCCCAAATCATACTACTACAGAGGTATACGATCTTTACAGAGGGATACGATTTCATCAAAGGGATACGATCTATTCAGAGTAATATGATCTCGTCAGTATTTTACTATTCCATCAGAAAAATACGATACTACTGACTTATCTACTCGCATTTAACGAAAAGGATGTACATTAGCCAGAACATTCAACTCGGTAGGATATGAACGACAAATTTACGGTAGGCTACAATGCCTCCAAATGTCTTTGGCTCCAACTGTACATGGCCTATCTGTTCCAGCGACATTTGGCTACACGAAGACAAGGCTAATTGGTTACAAAGCTACAAGATTACGAGGCCATACGGTTATCCTAGAGACCTGCAAAATTCGCGGATTAATTGACCTCTAGGATAGACTCCACAGTCCTTTAAATACTCGCGGAAATGACACCTGTTCATTGGCTACTGACGCGTGAGACGTCTCAACTAGGCTGTACGTAATTCGGCACTTTATTGGTTTAGTGTTTCCCATTGGCTCACAGTTCCCCGGATAAAATGTGGGCCAATCGCAGAAGCGGTACGAAGGTATAGTTGTTTTGATGCTAGCCTATCGCGAAATGAATGCGCGAATTTTGCATGTCTCTAGTTATGAGGCTACGAGTCTACATGTGTTCAAGGCTCCAACTGTCCGTGGCTGCAACAGCTCCAGTGACATTTGGCTACAAGACTACAAGGGTACTTGGCAACCAAGATAAATGTATACGAGGCTACAAGTCTACAAGGTTACGAGGCTACGTGGCTACAAGTATTCAAGGCTCTAACTGTCTTTGATTCCAGCAGTTACAGCAACATTTGGCTACAAGACTACAAAGCTACTTGGCTACGAAGCTACAATTCTACGAGACCACATGACCATGAAACTAGGAGGCTGCGAGACTACGAGGCTAACACGACCACAAAGTAACAAGGCTACGAAGCTACGAGACTTCACGCCTATAAGGCTACGAAACTACACGCCTATAAGGCTACGGGTCTACGAAGCTACAAGATTACAAGTCTACGAGGCTATGAGTCTACATGTCACTATCAGGCTACAATAAGTAAATTCAGCTGCGAGTATTAATTTATCTCTTTAAAAAAACTTGTTGCAAGAAATTCCAATTCTTGTCAACAGTTGACGCGTGCTGTGTTGTCAAGGCAGTCACTGTTTTATGTAGGTTGCGGGCTGCTCACAATCGCAAGAGAAGGAGGGCTTCTCTAGACTTTAAGGGGAAAGAAACCACACATTTCTGTGTACCTGAGCTCTTTTAAGGCTTAGTAATTGACTGAGTAATGATTGTTTTCTGAATTCTACCTGATAAAAATATTATTAGTTTTATTATGTAACTGAAATCCACCAATTATACGTAACACAGAATACAATACATCTCATATCGAAAAAATTGCAAACATCGATTTGTTTTCCCCAAGGAATAACCATTTTACCCATGTAGAATACCGACAGAAGTCTCGCTAGGAATAACCAGAAGAACTCGGAAAATACCAGTAGAAGTCTCGCCAGGAATAACTAGAAGCACTTTGAGTACGCCAACAAAATAACGACAAAAATATTCAGGAGCACACTGAGAAGAAAAAAATACTGTCAAGAATAATCAGGAGCACACGGAGAAAAACAACAAAATATTGTCAAGAACAATCAGGAGCAAACTGAGAATATCAATGCACGTTTTGCTAAATCAAGCTCTGTGAAACACAAAAAAACAAAATTACTTCTAACAACTTGTGAACTTCTCCTTTCTTTAGCAAGAATAGAGTTTTAGCACAAGTCAAATTGTAATTTTTTTTTGTGAATTACAGAGCTTGATGTATCAAAACATGCGTTGGTTTTCCCTTAGTGCTTCTGGTTATTCCTGGCGAACGTCTGCTGGTGTCCAAGTGCTTGTGGTTATTCCTGGAGAGACTTCTCCTATGGTTGTCCGAGTCCTAGTTATTCCTGGTGAAAGTCTGCTGGTTTTCTCCGAGTACTTGTGGTTATTCCTGGCCAGACTTCTGCTGGTATCTCATGTGTCATCTGTTTATTTCTGAAAAAAAAAAGTATTTGTTTCTAATTTTTTTTTCGATATGAGATATGTCATTGTACCCCATGTTTGGTTTAACAGGTGGATTCCAGTTACTAATTAAAACTAATAATATTTTAATCATGTGGAAATCAGACAATATAAATATATTCGAAAAAGCTTATAAACACTATTTATATTACTAATATTCACAACGAAATAATATGGACCAGTATTCAATTTCGTTGGAGGGTGCGCGCGAATCGTAAAAATTAGCTCTAATTATTTTTTAAAAACGTGCCAATAGGAGTAGCAGTCACTAGACCGAATGTCATTTGTACCGATGTTTCGGTCAAGTACCTCTCGGTCATTTGCCTGTTGCCAGTGTTAAGACATAATCTCAGCAAGCTAAATTTTCAAATTTTCGGTCTAGTGCCTTTCGGTGAAATGACTTTGGGTCAAATGATTTTCGGTCTAATGCCTTTCAGTGTAGTGTCTTCCGGTCAACTGCCTGTCACCATAGATAATACATTTTCCAAACGAGATACGTTTTTCAAGTTTTTGGTTTTGTTCCTATTGCGTGTATGGATATGAAACATAAACAATCGATTTTGGTTTTCTGATGTGTTTTGTGGTGCTCGTGAAACTTATAGGAATGTAAATACCTGTTTCGAAAACATTGTGTCGTGATAATAATTTGAAATAAGTCCTTGCGAAATTATTTTGTCATTTCAATCGTGCATGGTTAAAATGTAGAATTTATAAATAAATCAATAGTTAATTACAGGTTAACTTTTCTTTCAAGAAAATAAATATTTAGCTTTATAAATAATATAAAACCTCTGGATTATTTGAAGCAGTGGTGTTTCATAATTATGAAACTAAGAAAACTAGGAAGATCGTTATTTTAATACATTATTTTATTTTATTTTTTTTACTTGATCTTCTGTTGCGCAAAATGTTTTATTGTTTGAAGGTTTATTGTTTACGTATAAATATAGGCTTTTCCACTGATACGAATATATTTTGATGGTGGTAATGTAGGTTCTAAGCCATGGCTGTGAAGTAATGTTATGGTCAGAGTCAGAGCAGTGTGCGGTGCTTTTAGAACTTCCTTTGCAATGTGTATGCTGCCGACTCAACGGGTTACTGTAAAATGGGTTAAATTTTCTTCCAGTTTTAGTTTAATTAATTAATGTGATTGTTATGTCAAGATTGTAGTGCATGCAGGTCTTATGTCCTTTGTTCTTTGGAGTAAAACAAAATGACTGTCGATGATGTGTTGAGCGGAATAAAATCTTAATGAAATCATATAATAAAGTTGTAGGCTTTTTAAATAATTAGAAAATATGTTTTTTTTTAAAATTAAATAACGAGTGCTAAAACTACTTAAAACTCACCTCGCTTCAATAGATGCATGTATCAATAACATGGCCAGAGCAGTAACACATTCTTGGTTTTCGGTGTAAGGTCACATCAGTGGTAAATATAATTTACCCGACGTTTCGGCATGTCTTATCGCAGCCGTCTTAAAGGACAATGTAAACTAAAACATAAGTTAGGCCCGAAGTTGCTTGGCTTGAGGGTTGTACTCACGTCGAAGGCGAAGATATCACCGACGTTTCGGTTGATGTTGCAGTTGCCATCATCAGTAGGTAACTGCTCCCTGAAGATAGTAACTGCAAAGTCGACCAAAATGTCGATGATATCTTCGCCTTCGACGCGGCTACAACCCAGAAGCCAAGCCACTCCAGACATTGGCCGTGAAAGCCTACGAATCTTTAATAATGTAGGCCCACCAAATTCAGTACACTTGTTAATAACCTTTTGGGGATTTAATATGACGTACTGCAGTTAGGTATTTCTGAGCCCGCTTCATAGGCGAAGAACAATTTTCTAAAATACGCTATGTATTAACGGCGAAAGTTGTTTTCTTGGTATACTTCCCTCAGATTAACAATTTATGCCAAAAATTGAGCTGAAATATTTAAACCTGAAAAAATGTTAGAATGATAATAAGTTAAGCGATTTTAGTTTAATCTCTTTGAGACCGAACAAATAAATGTCAAAATATTTTATACTTAGTTACTCTAGGATTAAATACTTAAGGCTAAGTGATTTTAGAATAATGATTTTAGGCTTAAGTACTGTAGACTTGAGGAACTAGGTTTCGTGAGTTAGTATTAAAGATCAGGTATACTATTAAGCCAAATAATGTAAGTTCAAATGCCAGATCAATTATTTTGTTTTATAAAACATATTGCTGGAAAAAACATAACAAGTTTTAGTTGTAAGAATTATTCCAGATAGACGGAAAATTTTATAGAATTCCTCGAATATTGGATACTAATGCGGGATAAACTTTGTAGAAGGTGCCATGAGCCCACTATATTATTACACATTTATCTCCTGGATAGTAAATTGTTTCTCTTTTCGAAGCATGCAAACATTATTTAACTTTTATTCCATACAGTATAAGTTTTGATAATAATGATTGAGAAATTGTCACATAGTATGAATCCGAAAACCAAAACTTAAATTTTATTAGTTTTTAAACTTAATTCTGTAAAAAATTTAATAACGCCAGGTACTTTCTGAGAAAAATGGTCATATCTAAAAAATGTTTTTTTTTTCAAGTGTAGACAAGTCTTGCGTGGTAAACCTTTTTCACAATACCATTAACAAATCAGTAACTTTAACAAAAATTTTAACACTAACATAAATATAATTTTACTGATTTGAAATTAAATGGCCAGTCTGCTTAAAATGAGCATGTATTACTTTAAAAAACAATTTGTGAGTTACAGAATAAATTTTACCTTCCCTGGTACATGGCATGTACACTAAGCCTTATGACAAAACTAGAATATTATTTGAAGTAGAAGAATATTTAAAGTATAAAATTTATCATACCTGTACTAGCGCAATGACAACTATATATGTAAGGAAGGAAGGTGCCTTAAACGCTCGTTTACTATAAAGCTGTAATTTATTTTATATACATGCGTTTTACATTTATTTTTGATATGGTTTAGTGGTTTAATTATATAATAGTTCTCAAAAGCTTTTTGTATAGAGACTTACGGTGTAAATTTTGTACAAATCTATAGTTAAATTGCATCAATACATCCTACTAATATTATAAACGCGAAAGTTTGTAAGTATGGATGGATGGATGTTTGTTACTCAATCTCGCAAAAACGGCTGAACGGATTTGATTGAAATTTGGCAAACAGACAGTTTATAACCTGGATAAACACATAGGCTACATATTCATGTGGAATTCCATCCCTAAGGAAGTGAAAGTGTGATCATTTCATTTTATAACAGAAAAAATCATAGGTCATAGACATACAAATAGTGAGTTTCATTTCTCTATGTCTGCCACACGATCATAAACATAGTAAGGTCTGGCATATTCATATCCTTCTCCTTGGTGAGACCAGCCCGCTTAGTGGAGCTCGCAGCGGCTAGCAAAATAAAGGCGCTAATAACAGTTTTGTTCTTAACTTCGTCAATAGATAGAGTTGCCTTGAATTTTAAACGCACCATCGTTTGATGCCTTTGTCATGTCTTGAATTTTCGTTTGTTTGTGCCGTATGCGTTCCTATACCATTCATCCGATTGCGATGAAATTTTTGTGAGTTAATAGGTAGCCCGAGAGTAGTTTCAATAAATGTGTTTATTTCATATTATATAGCGGCACTTTGTCAGTTTTCTTTGTATAAGTGCGCACGCATTAGACAATTTAATTAAATATAAAAGAGAGACAGAGATAGAGTAATAGATATAGAGTGAGATTGAGAGAGACAGAGATAGTTTGAGATAGAGCTAGGTTATGGGAACGAAATTGAGTTAGATAAAGAGATATATAGATGTATAGAGCTATATAGTGATTTGTATATAAGAGATAGAGATGGTGGGAGGTATAGATGTATATATGTATATATAGAGAGATAAATATAGATAGAGAGATACATAGATATATAGATGCAGATAGAGAAAAAGATATATATATATATAGATGGATAGATAATTGGTATCTGTGTAACTACTTCAAACATATTACAAAACAAAACTGAATGAGGCATTGCAACGCATGCCGAGCATTAGCTAGATAATTGAATCTTTTCTATATAAGTAATCTTTTATTTTTTCAGCTTTTATCTATAGTGCTTTATAGAGTCTAGATTACATATAGACCACCAATTTTTGGATATATAAAGGTAAATAACTAAACACTGGCAGAACAACGTCTACTGGGTTCTGCCAACGATATAAATTATTTTGAACACTTGACATTCAAACGAAGAAGACAATATTACTGTCTACATCTGATTTCGAAAAAGATCCCTTTCACCCTGTGTTCAGCCCAGGCAACGCCGGGTACTGCAGCTAGTGTCAATTATATGCATGTGCGAAAGCATTTTTACAACAAAGTAAACATATAATATAGTTTTTATTACTGTTTTAAAAATCTAAATGTAATAAAAATGATGTAAAAATATTTTCCTTATTAAAATTGCTAAATGTTTGAACAAATTAAAGTTACATTAATAAGTCAATTAAATTATTAATTTTTTTCATGACAGTTAAAAAATAAAATGTTCTGTTATAGTTATTTTTCAAAATGGTCATATAAAAAAATAAAATCTAAATAATATATAGAAATACGTGCAAAAAGGGAAGATATTTATTTTAATAACCAATAAGATGTTCATTTTGAAGAGCATAACTAACTATTCACAATGACAAATTTATACTTTATAAATCTAGCTTGACAACACTGATTAAAAAAATATTAATTTATAAATATTTATTCGAAAAACCAGTGGGAACCTTAAAATGTACACTTTTTTGCTTAAAATTTATTTATTTTTCGTTTTTTCTGACTTCACGAAGATTGTTTTTGATGCATTATTAAAAAATTAAAGAGTTTTCAAATATGAAATGTTTAAATATAATATGTTAGTTAAATCTTAAACACAGGGATTTAAGTCTTTGCTTTGCAAAATATATACATTCCTAGCCGAATAAAAAATATAAGAGTTAGCGAAAAACTAAAGAAATGTTTATATTTTATACATGTAAATATTTAATTAAAACAAATAAAAAAAATTCATTTAAATATTTATCTTAAAACTCATCTTTTTTTGGGAAAGGCTAGTATCAAATAAGAACGAAAATTGTAACGCCTGACAGGTATGCAACATGCGAAATAAAAAAATATCCAGAACTGCCTTAAATAGGAATCACATATTTTATAGTGTACAACACACAATTGCAGGAATTTTTTTTTAAAAAAAGTATTTAATTCATATAATTTGGAATATTATTGCGTCTTTAAAAACCATATTATAGGTACCTCAGCGTCACAAAAAAAAATATTTGAAGTTTTTACCTGTTATTTTTCAGTGATATCATTTTACGATTGCAATACGTTCAGACACGTAGTTTTCCATTTTCAATATTTTTATTTTATTTGTAGCGATAAACCAGCGTTTCAGCTCCAATTTCTTAGACGTTTACTAGCCTTGGAAAGCATATTAGATTGTTAGTCATACGGATGTTTTCCACTTCTTGTTCATGCTTAACCTGCAATTGAGGTTTGACGGTCAAATTCAAACTCACTCTAAATACAAACTTTAATTTACTTTAACTAGCATTCTTAGTCTGGTTGACTTTTGATGTTTTAACCACAGCCACCCCACATTCTCCTGTCTAAATTAACCAGGCATTCACGTAGTCCTCTATAGATCGCGGCCGTCAATATAGTTTTTTTTTAACCGCTAGTGTGCAGTAGTATTAATAAGCGCAGGCTGACATAGGAACCGCCATATCGTCAGCCTTCTTGACCATCATAAAGTAAGATCTGTAAATATTAACCTAAACAAATTCGTAAATAATTTAAAAAATCAAACAAATCATTTACTGATATAGTGGTTCATTCAATCTATTTAAATTCTTCGAACCTTAGTCGATGCAAAAACGTTATTTTAAACTAAAAATATTTAATTAAATAGAATAAAAAATCCTAAACAAGGCTTAAATTCTCCATCTACCAGCCTCCAGTAAGCTGATGATGGAAAATATATATCCATCTTCAATATCTGTAATAGTTAACCTAAATATGAGGAAAATTTGTTAAAAATCATTTAAAAAATCGCCTATTTATATATAGATTTACGTCCTTGGTTTGATTGTTAGTCAGTGCTAATCGTTATTAAAGTTTAAAATACATTTAAAAATTTTTTCACATGACCTTTTACGAGTTTATTGTTTTCGCTACGAGAAATGACTCTTTACAAGACAGCTGTTCGACTGAATAAATATGATACTCAATAGAACTATGCCTACCATGCAGGTGGATTTCAACGCCTCCAATGACTACTAGATTGCCAACTAGCATATAGACCAAGTGTATTCGAACAACGAAGCCTTCTACGTCGATACGTGTTATATCTTTCAAACAAGTAATGACCCATTTCAAGCAGACAAGAAAAAGGTGTTGGAAGTGCTGACCTACATTATGGATATAATTAATTACGAGCAAATAGACAAACTAACGTACGCTTACTAAAGAACCAAGAATAACAGAAAAATGATTTACGCTTACTACAAGACCAGGAGGTTTTGAGTCATTAAATATTTAGTCCCAGTAGAAGGTAAATGGTGGAACTGGCGCAGGGTTTAAGGTGTAGAGCCAGTGGAGCCGGCCGACATATTGGATAAATGATGTCACGGCGGCCATACTTGATGACCTTGACCTTGAAATTCGACCTAAATCATGACCTTGACCTTCAAAATTTCCAAAAATTCGACTAATTCGTCAAAATCCGCAAAAGTTTCAATTTTTTTAAAAACAAATTCCACCAAAACATCTCCAAAAATTTGAAAACTAAAAAATTTCTTTTTTCAAGGGAAAAATTCTTGTTTTTTCCTCAAAAATTCAAAAATTAGGACTTCGAAAAACCCTCAAAAGACTTTTGCCCTAGAAAGAACACAAAATTTTAAAAGAGGCTTAAGCAACCATGTCTACAGCCTCCGATAATCCTCTGACGTCATCTAGGAATATGACCTCACCATTGCAATTTATGTTACGGTCGCCAACTTGAAAATCTTTTTTTATTACTTTATAGAAAGTTCTATAAATAATATTTTAATTAAATACTATTTAAAACCCACTTAGGTTCGAACCCAGTAAGAACAAAAATTTAAAAAAAAAGTCTATAGATCCTTCTTCCATGGAAGCCACCTACAGACTCCCACCACCAATACCAAGGTATATATCATCAGCTAGTATGACGTCACGACCGCCATATTCATTTCGTCTGCTAGAGGCCCAACATCTAGTTTACTTTTAAGGGAAAGTACCCAAATAAGAGATAATTTTTTTTAAATATATATAAAATCTATATTGTGTAATTTTTCATTTTTGGAAGTGTAGTTCTATTGAAAAATTACTTAACTTTAAACTATCGTCATTTTCATTTGAATAGAATGAAATTCAGTATGTGTTACCATCAAAAAAGTAATAAAATGTATAAATTTAAATTCTCAGAATGGGTTCCAAATAAGAGATACCTTAACTTTATCCATTTTTAAACACAAAACAAAAGTAAGGTTCATTCTAATGTTTAATACAACATTTAAAAAGGTAAGGGTCACTTCCTGTTGGAAAAGTAATACTATTTACACACAAAAAAAAGTCACATCGTCATCATACAAACATACAAATGTATGCATTGTGTTGTGCTTGTTTCACTCATTAACATTTCTTGTGGCAAAAAGGACAAATAAAAGGATCATCTTCTCCACCGCACTCTTCGTGTGCCCAGCGGCGACATTTAGAACACTGTGCCCACTTTTCTCCTCTCCGGTCCTCAGAGAATAGTCCGGTGCAAAATAAGCACTCAGCATCATCTTCTGCACAGACATCCGATTCACTGGAGTCAATCAGCTGCATTTTACCTTCAGACTCATCGTGACTGGATGAACTCGAACACTGTTTCTTTGGTTTGGATTTCCTCGTCTTCTTTGTTAATGGTTCTGCAAATAATTTCTTCCTGGTTGCATTTTCTCGCTTCTTTTTACTGTCCAAAGTTTCCTTTAGATGATTTCTGTAAGGACTAGATGTTATCAGAGCTGCTTTTCCGGCCCTGGGATGTTTCTGTCCAGGTGGCTTGGACGTTGAACATGATGGTTGTGTGTATTCACTCCTTACAGAACTTACTTGGGGCTGATGTAATGTGGGGAGTGGTGAGACTTGAAGTGGTCCAACATATGTTTCTGAATTAGGAATAACAATATCTTCGCTCACACTGCCTGCATGGATAGCGAAATCGGCATCAGAAAATGTGTCCCTATTGCAAGGGAATAGACCAGTCTTTCGAAAACCATTGGTGGAATTTTGCATTGTAGAAGCTTTCTGATAGGCAAGTCCATACAGCTTAGTAACTTGAAAGTAAGTCCCTACACGCCCTTGGTTATGCCGAAGCCAGTTAGAAACCTCTTGAGCATAGTAGGTCTTCAATGGCTTCATAAATCCAACATCCAATGGTTGCATTTTAGCTGTAGAATGGGGTGGTAGACAAATTATAGCCACATTATTGAGTCTAGCCTTCTCGATCACTTCAATTTTACGTGTGTGGGAATGATGACCATCTAAAATTAGAATTACTGGATCGGCCTCTGTAGGCTTAGTGAAGTTCACAAAATGGTCAAACCATTTGGAAAAAATATCGGTTTGTATCCATCCAGATATGTGGCACGCAGATATGGAACCTGGGGGAGCACCATTCATTAATTCAGCTTTATGTTTTTCCGAGGGAAAACGAAGAGCGGTGGTACAAAGGTACCAGCGGCATTCATGCATGTCACAGTAGTGATTAATGACCCTCTTTCTGCAGATGTCAAGTTCGAAATCTGTTTTTTACCTTTGGCAGCAACAACTTTCTGAAGTTTATGTTGCACCACGGTTAGGCCTGTCTCATCGACGTTATAGACTCTGTGAGCATTGCAATGAATTTTATCTAATTCCTTTTCATAAATATCAAAAAACGCATTCACATTTTCAGCATTAAATGACCTAACTCTCGCAGCAGACACACCCTGAGGAGTGCGCAAAGAAAGTTCTGGGTGCCTCTTCAAAAATAATTTGAACCATTTCTTCCCCGCAGATTCCTTTTTGGGATTGAAAGGATGACTCAGACCATTTCGAATTGCCAACTCGAAAGCCATTCTTTTGACATCCGCGATGGTCAAACCGAAGTACCTCTCCTCCATTTCCATACAATATTTAACTAATAGCTTCTCGAGTTCGTATGGAAGCACTGGTTTCCGGCCAGATGACATTTCAAGTAACTGTTCAGGTGTCTTACCTTGGTTTTTGACGTATTTCTAATGTTCCTTTTGGAACACCATATGATTTTGAAGCACACAAGTAACCCATTTCCCCTGCTCGAACAGCTTTGACAGCATCTCTCATCTTCTCCGGATTCCACATTCTACGCTTTCCTTTCTCACCAGACATCTGAAACAGTAAAAATTAATTGAAATAATTATAACTTATTAGTCACTTTAAGTTATCTATAATTATATAGAAAAATTACGATAAATAAAATCATTAGGACTGGTATACTTAGTATACATACCTAGGCCTACATTTGGATTTCTATGGCACATCAATACAAATTTAAATATAAAATATGGTGTTAATTTGGCTGCGCAACATATTTTATTACCCAAATAAGAGATAGTGCTCTAATAAGAGACACCATCTCTTAATAGGAGCCCAATGTGTCTCTTATTAGTAGCAGGAACGCTTAAAACAAACATGGCTGCCTCAGCTCAAACATGTCATGGTTATAATTTTATGACTGGTCTGTAATGTAGCTAACTTTATATACTTCACAGTAAAATATAAGTAAATAACAAATTAACTTACCTTCACACTTGTTCAATGCCTCAAAGCTTCCCTATTGAAACATTTGAAATGACTAAAAACACTAAATTACGTGTCCGTTCCGCCGAATACTTTCTGTTGCTTTGCGACGCACGGAGATGGTGTCTGACGATTACGCGCAGCTAGTTACTGCCCTAGCCGAGAGGTGGCAGCACCTATCGGGCTGGATATCACAGTGTCTCTTTTTAGGCGCCTATCTCTTATTTGGGTACTTTCCCTTACTAGAGCATGCTATTACCAGATAGTTTAATTTTTACCGGCTAGAGTGCTGTTATCATTTATTATTACTGTGGCACTCACCATATTGATATTTGGGTGCCATCTTGGACTTGTGTAATTATTTAGCTAGAAATTCGGTAAACAATCCAAAATTCACGAAAAAAAATTGCGATCAATTCAAAAATTGATTTGATCAGTTCCAGGCATAGATTCGATCCCTAGGCGATGAAAAAACTATTTTTTTTGTAAAAAATATTGTCAGTAAATCACATTCAAAATTCTTAAAGAGGTATACAATACTTTACTACCAGCATACAGTAAACCATTATGTCCACCATATAAAAATTTTGTATTTAATGACCCATAAATTCGGGAAAAATTAAAAAAATCATCGAAAAAAATCACTGATTAATTTATTTATTGAACCGATGGATTCCTGTCCTCGGTTTTATTTTCGGTAAGTGACCAGTGTATCTAAATATGAAATAAATTATATATTTGGTTTCCCATTACATTTCTACGGAAAAAAACTCAAGACAATATACCTGTCCGACGAATAAAATACGTTGTCGATAAGCCTAACATGAAAGTCTAGTTTTTCGATGCTTAGAATACCCTCTAAAGCGTTCACGTACAAAGACATACATACATATAGACTAAGCATCTTCGGACCGCGTGATTGTGTCATGAACAATGTCAGATATATAGACCAGTCTTTTCCGAACCGCATGACCTTTTCGACGTCAGCTAATTATATTCAATTAAAACAACGTGAAATGTTTTACGCTTACAATAAGCCCAAGATACCCTGAAAAATGATTTATCAAGACAAAGAGGTTTTCAACTAGTAAACAGTCAAAGATACTTCAGATTTAAATACGCACAATCAACAAAAAGGAAGCTCATTTGGAAACACAATGAATAAAAAGGAAGCACAATCGGAAGCACAACTAACGAAAAAATAAGCACAAACATAGTAAAGGAAGCACAATCGAAAGCACAATGAACACACAGGAACACACATTTAACAAAAAGAACGTACATTTGGAAGCACAATCAGAAGCATATTCGACAAGAGGAAACACAATCGTAGAAAAAGAAGCACATTTGGAAACACAAACGTAAAAAAGGAAGCACAATCGGAAGCAAAATTATCAAAAAGGAAGCACATTCGGAAACAAAGTTAAAAACAAAGATGTGTTACGAGAACTAAGTCTTAGAAATAATAATTATATAAAAACATTATTTTTTGTAATTTAAATAATTTTATTTCTCAACATTATACACGTCAAGTTAAACAAGTCATTATTGTATGTAGCCAGCCTCCTTCAGTTCTTTAAGTATGAAGGATATTTCTTTGATGTGTGAATAGTTTCCAGCACAAAGCGAAGCATGTATAAGTCTTAGCCTGTCAACCAATATGTTAGGATCTTCCCACGAGATGTAATCAATATCTTCTGCTACGTTCATATTCTTTGCATGTTTATAATAAATATTATGATCTCTGGTGTCTTCCGTTTTAACACCAACCTCAAGGTAACTTTCGTCATCGAGCCAGTGTTCATCCATAGATTGATCAGGATAATTTATTTTATTACTACGTTTCCATCGTTTCGTTCTCAGGACACCGCCACATTCTTCGATCTTCTAAACTTTAGGTGCTTCATCACAGTCTTTGCCTTTGTCATCAGCCTCAGAGTCACTGTTGCCATCACCGTAGAAGGGATCGTTTTCATCCAGTGCTCCTGATTATTTGTGAGAAATTGATCTCTGCATGAAGACTTTTTTACTTAATGGGTCATGCCATTTAGAGTTGCAATTAATTTGTGAATTTCTACTACTAAATCAGCACTTACATTATTTTTATCAGGTGGATTTAAAAAAAAATAACATTACTCAGTCCAACAAAATGTGCTAAGACAGATGAGAAACACTATCACGAAAGACGAACTTCCTTGTCCTTGGTGTCTAGCGAAGTCTTTCTTCTTTTGCGGTCGTTGGTAAGCATCCTGCATACCACATAAAATAACTTTATAAATTTTGACTCAATATAACACATGAGGACATCTCATGTCAATAATCGGGACTACATGCAACAAGTTCTTTTGCATGAGATAAATTAACTCTCGCTGCTGAATGAAGCTATTGTAGCCAGTTAGAGTAATTTATCTTCTATGCCTCGCAGCCTTGTGTTGTGTCTTTCAATAATTTTATCATTTGTAATTTAAAATGAAACAACCATTACTCAGTCAAATAATATGGCATGAAATATCCAAGAAGCACTAACATGCAAGGCGAACTTACTTCTCCTTGTTGACTATCGAAGGCTTCCTTCTTCTGCGATCATTAGTGATCATTCCGCATCTCACATAAAATAACTAAATGATATTTACCTGCAAGCAACACGTGGCGTCATCTGTTGACAAGAATCGGGACTACTTGCAACAAGTTCCTTCGCATAAAATAACTTAACTCTCGCTGATGAAACATTAAAATAATTTAATTTATTAACATATATAATTTAAAACTCTCAGTTTGCACCTGGCATTAGTTTCAATAACTAATGTGGATCCTGATTTGGTGTCTGTCGCTGTATCGAAAGGACACAGGTGTAAGCTTTGCAGCAAAGAATTTATCTTGAGAAAAAATGGAAGACAACACGAGAAGAATATCTGTGTTAAAAATCATCTACGCAATATGATAAGTTGTGTTCGATGTAGCAAGTCGTTTACGCGAAGAGTGAGCTTAAAAAGACAAAATAGAAATTGTAACGACAAGCCTGCGTACAAGCTAGAGGACAAAGATGTATCTACTAGTCTAAAGAAGAGTGATCAGCATTACGTCAATAGTTTTACGTGTCTTGGAAGAGATTATGTTCACGGTTCTTCCGATCTCGACAAAGAACTTAAATTGAAGGACGTTGATGATTTATGGAAGAATCCTTAACGTAAAAGTGAGAATACATTGAAGCCGCATTCAAGTATATATTTCCTACTTTGTAAAAATTGTGGACTCTAAATAGGAAGCATGAACACGATGAAGAAGCTTCGACATCAAAAATATAGAATTCGTACAGTAATCTGGGTGAAGACGATGCCTTCTACGATGATGGCAACAGTGACTCTGAGGCGGTGTCCTGAGACCGAAACGATGGAAACGTCGTAATAAAATAAATTATACTGATGAAGCTATTGATGAACACTGGCTCGATGACGAAAGTTACCTTGAGGTTGGTGTTAAAACGGAAGACACCAGAGAAAATAATATTTATTATAAACATGCAACGAAGATGAACGTAGCAGAAGATAATGATTACATCTCGTGGGAAGATCCTAACATATTGGTTGACAGGCTAAGACTTATACATGCTTCGCTTTGTGCTGGAAACTATTCACACATCAAAGAAATATCCTTCATTCTCAAAGAACTGAAGGAGGCTGGCTACATACAATAATGACTTGTTTAACTTGACGTGTATACTGTTGAGAAATAAAATTATTTTAATTACAAAAAATAATTTATTTAATTATTATTTCTGACTAAGACTTAGTTCTCTTAACACTTTTTTTTTTTTCCACTGTGTTTCCGAAAGTGCTTCCTTTTCTTTAATTGAGCTTCCAAATGAGCTTCCTTTTTGATAATTTTGCTTTCGATTGTGCTTCCTTTTTTATGATTGTGCATCCAAATGATTTTTTTTTCTATGATTGTACGTCCTCTTGTCGAATATGCTTCCAATTGTGCTTTCTTTTGTTAATTGAGCTTCCGATTGGGCCTTCTTTTGGTTGATTGTGCTTCCTTTTCTATGTTTGTGCTTCTTTTTCGTGGGTTGTGCATCCGATTTTGCTTATATTTTTTTAATGTGCTTCCAAATGTGCTTACTTTGTGTTGATTGTGCGTATTCAAATATCTAGTATCTCTGTTTACTAGTCCAAAACCTCTTTGTCTTGATAAATCATATTTCAGGGAATCTTAGTATTCTTGTAAGCGTAAAACATGTTACGTTGATTTAATTGAATATAATTAGCTGACGTCGAAGAAGGTGTTGCGGTTCAGAAAAGACTGGTCTATATGTCTGACATTGTTCATAACATGGTCTCGTGGTCCGAAGACGCTTGTTCTATATGTATGTATGTCTTTGTACATGAACGCTTTAGAGGGTATTCTAAGTATCGAATAGCTAGACTTTCATGTTAGGCTTATCGACAACGTATTTAATTCGTCGGACAGGTATATTATCTTGAGTTGTTTTTCTTAGAGTTAATGATAATTAAACTCCGCGAAAATTAATGGAAAACTGAATATAAAATTTATTTTACATTAAGTTACACTTGTCACTGACCGAGAATCAAACCGAAAAGAGGAATCCATCGATTCAATATGTAAATTAATGAATGATTTTTTTCGATGTTTTTTTTTAATTTTTCCCGAATTTATGGTATAATTAATACAAATTTACAATATGGTGGTCATAACGGCTTACTGGAGGCTGGTAGTAAAGGCTTTTAATCCTCTCTAAGAATATTTTGTTTGTGATTTATTAAAATTACTATTTTTTTCAACAAAATAATTTTTTTTCATCAATTAGGGTTCGAATCAAAAACTGGAAATGATCGATTTAATCTGTAAATTAATTGCAAATTTTTTTGGTGAATTTTGGATTTTTTCCCGAATTTCTAGCTAGATAATTACACAAGTCCAAGATAGCATCCCAATGTTAAGATGACGGGTGCCACAGTAATAATAAATGATAACTGCACTCTAGCGGGTAAAAATTAAACTATCATGGTGATTTCATGCTCTAGTAAAAGTAAACAAAATTATGGGCCTCCAGCAGACGAAAACATGATGGATGACGTGACGTCATACTAGCTGATTATAAGTTTATATCTTGGTATTGGTGGTGGGAGGTCAATATGTAGGTGGCTTCATGGAAGAAGGATGTATCGACATTTTTTTTTATTTTGGTTCTTATCGGGTTAGAACCGAGGACTTCAAGGCGTAAGTGCGTTTTAAATAGCATTTGATTAAAATATTATTAATATAATTTAGTTATAAATTTTAAATATTTTTGCAAAGAAATCGGATAATAAAAAAGATTTTTCAATATGACGACCGTAACATAAATTGCAACGGTGACGTCATAATCACAGATGATGTCAGAGGCTTATCGGAGGCTGTAGACATGGATGCCTCTTTTAAAATTTTGTGTTCTTTCTAGGGCAAAAGTCTTTTGAGGTTTTTCGAAATCCTAATTTTTTTAATTTTTGAGGAAGAAAACGATAATTTTTCCCTTGAAAAGAGGAATTTTTTATTTTTCAAATTTCTTTGAGATTTTTATGGTAGATTTTTTTCCCCCAAAAAACTGGAAATTTTGGCAGATTTTGACGAATTAGTCGAATTTTGGGCAAATTGTGAAGGTCAAGGTCAAGGTCACGGTCATGGTCAAAGTCAAGGTCATCCAATATAGCCACTGTTTCGTCACTAATCCAATATGTCGGCCGGCTCCACTGGCTCCACACCTTAAACCCTGGGTCAGCTCCGTAATTTATATACTAGTCCCGACTACAGACTTTACAACTCATTTTTTACGAAAAGGACACACATTTGGATTAACATTTAACTCGGTAGGAAACAGCAGGATACGATCCCATTAGTAGGATACGATCAGTGGGATACGATACCAACTGTAGGATACGATTCCATCAGTAGAATACGATTGCGATTATGGAAGGATTCAATTTGAAGGATTGGTTTAGTAATTAAGGTTTTAATAAATTAAAATATATAAAGACTACACTTACATTACAATAAATGGAAAATTTTGATTACCATTATTAAAAACAATGATTATTAAACAATGAGAAACATTAACAAGTTAACATTTTATGCTGAAAGCACACGATTTACTGTTTAGCAGCGTAATAATAAAACGAACAACGCATTCAGTAACGCTAAAACAAGTGGATAGAAGCACTCATCCTTCGTTATTGTTTTTTTCTTCGTATTTCAAAGGATGTTTGAGAAATATATTTAATTTAGTTCTCTAGAAAATTTCCATGATTCCAATGTTCCCCTTGGTAACGGAAAACTGTCAGCAGGAAAATGTAACAATCGGAATTTTATTAATTTTTCTTAAACATAATATTTTAAAGATTACAAATAGTTTTTCATAATAAAATTTCTTCTTCTAACGAACGAGCTTTTGATTTAATTTCTTGAGTTGCAACCACATCTAGTCATTGTCGGGAATGATATCTGTAGTCATTTTAATAAAAACTAATAACAACGGGTGTTGACAGCGCTACCTACCGACGTTTATTATACAATACTTCCTCAAAATTCTGAGAGTAAAACTGTTTTACTTATATCATGGAGTGGGTTACGAGTGTTCAAAAAAATCATCAAACTTTCTCACAATTTAGTAGTAGAGTAAAGTGCCCTAATACTGAATACGTTCCTAATAAAGAATACCGCTTTAACAAATCAGCAGACAGTTGCCATCTGTTGGTATTAGAGTAAACTGTTCGAAGAGGTCCCGCATAGTGCCTACAGAGTGTACCAGTCATCCAGATAGTGATCACGAAGAGTAGTGAGTAGTTTTGTGTTTCTAACGTAAACAAGTTTTTTTGTGCATGAAGGTTTAGGGGTTGCAGTAATAGAAAGATAGGTGATTACCGGTTGACAGATTTTTTTATAAAGCAATCAAGACCATGTACCTACATTGTAAAAATGAAAATATCTGTAATATGCTAGGATTGTGACAAACAACCTCTAAAAGAAAATGGCTTCACTGTTCGTAATATGGAATACTGGTAGTTTCTAAATGTTGAATATTCCATATTACGAACACTCAATAATAATTAATGCAGAACTGTGTTATGCTTGTAGAAAACGTTTCAAAACAAAGTGTACATAAAAATCAGCCAATACAGTCGGGCTTACGTTAAGTAATGATATCACGGCTATGTTTAATGTGGTTTTAAGAGCAAGACCGTGCTGCGGTCGGCTCATGAAAAACCTGAATAACATCACCTAAAATACCACTGGCCTATTATAAGATGTCACATTTAGCCAGTGAAAATGTTAAATTTTAATATTATATCGTAACATTATTATTTTGAGAAAGAATAAGAGGCCAAATAAAGAAAATGTAGTGCTTTGCTTTTCAAATTTTCTTCAATAAGTATAACAGTGATTTATTTTTGTTGAAGTAATTTAAAACACTTCTATCACAAACAGTTTATAAGCCTATATTGTGCATTTCGCTGGCCAACATTGATATTTTGATACGGGACTATAATAGATAAACAGGATTGTAATACTTGTATTGAATTTTATATTTTGAAAGTAGCTTGTTATGTATGGAAAATAAGCAAAAATTTTCAATTAAAAAATATTAATATTTTGATTGACAGATGTCTCGCACTCCTTCATGGCGTCGTTGGGATGGCGGCAACATGAAAGGTCACAGGAGATGGGCTATCTTAAGGCTAAAACTACTTACTAAGTACCAAGAGGGTCACTGTTTCGCCTAGTTAAGTTACTGAAGGGCAATCCTGGCCTTTCTGTTGACGATGTCGTCTCCATTCCTTTGGGCCGTAAACCAGTATTTCCCTCAGATTTAGAATCACAGCTGGCCAACCATTGTTTGGACATGGAAAAAAGGTAGGCTATTTTGGTCTCTCAGCAGGTGATGTCAGGAGATTAGCATACCAACTAGCTGTTGCCAACAATATTGCCAGTCCTTTCAATAATGATGACAAATGTGCTGGCAGAAAATGGTTCAAGCAGTCCCTGACGCGAAAACCACAGCTGTCTCTTCGTACTCCACAAGCTACATCAGTGAACCGTATTAGAGGTTTTAATCGAGAAAATGTTGATAAGTTCTTCACAATCCTAGAAAATTAGTATGTGAAGCACAAATACCAAGCACATCGTGTTTTTAACTGTGATGAGACAGAACTGACTGTTGTACAGTCAAAACTAACAAAAGTTGTAACAAGAAAAAAGAAAAAGCAAATTGGTGCCCTTACATCTGCCGAAAGAGGAAGTCGTGTTACCATTGTGACGTGTATGAGTGCCAGCGGAACATTCATTCCCCCGTTAATGATATTTCCGCGTACAAATATGAAGAATGAAATAATGGATGGTGCCCCTCCTGGATCGATTTTTGACTGTCATAAATCAGGATGGATTCAGATGGAAATGTTTACAAAGTGGTTTAAGCATTTTGTTTCCATAACGAAACCAAGTGCTGACGACCCTGTTCTTTTAGTGCTCGACGGACACTACTCTCATTCTAGTAATCTGGATGTCATTGAATATGCTCGTGAGAACCACGTTGTTATAGTGCGTTTGCCACCACACAGTTCTAACAAATTGCAACCTTTAGATTTATCATTCATGCATCCCTTAAAAAAATTCTATAATTCCGAGATTCGTAAGTGGCTATCTAATCACAATATCTCAGCAAGACCAGTTACCCAGTACCAAGTGTCTGAACCTTTTTGGCAGAGCATATGCAAGAGCTGCTACTTGTAGAAACAGCCATGAATGGCTTTCGTCTGTCAGGTATCTATCCATTCGACAAAGACAGTTTTCGTGATTACGATTTCTCAAGTGAAGGTTCTGGCATTGTTCTTGAAGCAACTAACAGGGTTGCTGATGTGAATTCAGGATGTGATGTGAGTATGGAAGACCTATTTCCCATACCTCCATTAAGTTTTGCTACTACAAGTAACCGTGGACCAAAACGAGAATCTGACTCGGTTATAACAAGCACTCCAAACAAAAATGAGCTGCAAGCTAAAAGGAATTCACTGAAACGTGTTTTGCCACCGAGTTTGAAGTAAAATTCACATGGTAAAAAACGCAATCTTTTCGGAAGAAGGAACGTTAAGCCACCGGTCATAGAAAGTAAAGATTCTTCTTCAGAACTCGATGGTGATCTTGAAGATGATACTGAAAGTGAGCAGAACACTGAAAGTGAAGAAGACACATCAGAAGATGTCAATTCACAGTGCATCTATTGCAAGAAGTTGTGGTCTCAAAGCAGCACGGAGTGGATTACAGTGCCAGAAGTGTAAAAACTGGGCCCATGTCAAATGTGCAGGAAACCCCAAGAAACAGTTCTTGTGCTGTAATTGCAAAAGAAAATGATATTTACACTCATATTGTGCAAGCTAAATGCCTTTTTTTCTAGCTGTCGAACTACACCGACTAAAAGAAAAACCATGACACATTCTTTTTAATTTTGAAGAGTGTCACAGGAACACTAATTATAACAATTGAATACTTCAGTACTGTTTAGAGATATTTTATATGCAATTATAAGTAAAATTTTGTTATGTCAGTTAAATGTAAAGTGTAATTCTATAAAAAGGACACTATTCCATAAAAGGGACACTATGTATTCCACATTAGGAGCACTGTGTACCTAATATAGAATACTAGTAAGTCTCAGAAACTGCAACTATTATATTAGTTTCAACTTATAATAAATTATTGATTAATTTATAAACTGCACAAAAAATATCCATAAATATTGTGAGTAAGCCAGAATACGCTACCTCCATGCAATAAAAACTTATAAAAAATATCATAAAAAGTATTCCATATTCGGGCACCTTACTCTATATATTAGCCGCTACTGGTGCTGGTTCCTGGTTGTTGATTGTGGGTGGGGTTAGTGACCACCCAACCTCTGTCGTCACTGCAGCCATGATGGATGACCTTGACCTTTGACCTTAACCCCGGGTGCCATCTTATATCCATCATATTAAAATTAAGTGTCCCACTCCCCGAACATTGCACTTTTCGTTATACCCACCATCTTGGCTGTGTATCTCGTCTTTGTACTTTTCGTTACGGTCGACATCTTGGATTTTAGAACGTTGCAATTTACATTATGGTCGTCATCTTTAATTCTAAAAACATGTCGACTATTTTAGGTCTGATATCACAACAACTTTTTTAGTTTCTGAAATCATGTACGCCTTTTTTTTTCGCCTACTGGAGGCTGCCATCATGGATGATGTCACTGCCACCATTTTTTTTATGTTCTGATGAAAAACATTCATCTTGGATTCTATTATATTTGATTTTGGTGTTTTTTTCCTAGAGAGCGCCAGTATCGCTTTGTCTCATGCACCTAAGGTCGATGATCTATGACCTACCAGAGCCATTATGATCCTTATCGACAAATTAAATTAATTTTCTTATACAAAATACATTGTAAGCGCTCTGATTTGAACCATCACAGCTCTGACCTCTGAGTTGGAAAACATACGCCTTTAACCGCACGGCCATCGTGACAATTATAAGATTGAGAAATAAATAAGCTATATAAAAATAACACACATATTCGGACTTACATTTTTCTTTAATTTGAAGGAACAATAAAAATCATTACTTGTTCAAGACTGAGCTGTCATGTTTATTTTTTTTCTATAAATGCTTCTAGAAGCGCTAGTTAACACACATGATCTGCTAGAGAGTGCTACTGCCATATTGATTCCAGTAATCAATACCAGGATCAGTAGTATCATATAGTACACAGGTCATCTGCTAGAGTGTGTTACCGTCACATTAATATAATTGTTTTCCACTAGAGTGAAGGAATAATTTTTTGCCAGAACGCCCACCATCTTGTCGGCCGTCTTGGCCACCATCTTGGAAATCTGTATTTAAAAACCTATAAATTCGGGGAAAATTCCAAAAACCAAAAATAATTTAAAAAATCTCTTGTTAAAATAATAATTGATTCGATCGAGATTAGTTTTTGGTTTTATTCTTGCTTGATGCAATAAAATATAATTTCATTAAAATTACTAAAATAAATGACAGTTTCAAGAAATACAAGCACCCAAAAATAAAAAATAAAATTCTTTAAGTTCGAAAAAAGCAAATTACAAGTTATTCTCATTTTTTACAGTCTTCTTTAAGCGAAACGAAAGGTTTACACGCCTTTACATGTGTTTTCAGGGCAATTATACATGCCAGTCATTTTACCAGACACGTCAGATAGATTGGACAGACACATATAGTACGTAGGCAAGGTACGCCCAGTCGGTGGACAGTCACATCGAGTTGATGGTCATTTGGGATGCGGTATGTTCATTCACGATTGCAAGAGGAGGGCTTCGCTAGAAATCAAGGAGAATGATGTTCGTTTTGCATGATAGTAGTAGTATATAATAGCAGCTACTAAAACAGGCGTCAAGGGGTGGATTGTGATTGTCGGTCCGCCATATTGGATTGTGACGTCACGGCGGCCATCATGGATGCGTGTAACAGGACAATGTGCGTAACGGGACAAGTACATCACAGAGGCCATCATGTATCCGCCATTTTGGATGATGTCATTTTGTTTTCTCAAACATTCCGGCATTGTGTTTTCCGCCATTAAGAATTATGACGTCACCGTTGCATTTTCTGTTACGCCCGCCATCTTTAACTTTTGTATTTATTATCCGATTTTAATGAATTTTTTTTTAAAATTTATAAAAATATTATATTAATAACATTTTAATAACATTTTTTAAAAAACAAACTTTGACGACACGGAGTTCGGGGTCCTCGGTTCGAACCCGGTGAGGGCAAAAAAAAAAACTTGGCGACCGAACCTTCCCCCCGTGGAGGATGCTGGCAGACTGACTCCCACCACTTTTTTTAAAGCATATATATCGCCAGTGAGCATTACGTCATGTCCGCCATCTTGAAAATCCGTAATTTTAATGCTAGAGATTCGGGAAAAAATTTAAAAATCATTAAAAAAATAATCAACCTAATAAAATAAAAAAAAAAATCCTTAAAACCATCGTTGCAAATCTTCGTGACAGCCGCCATCTTGAAATCACCCGCTGGAGATCACCATCCTGTTTTCGTCCACTAGAGTGTGCTGATACCATGTTAGTATAATTATCTGGTCACCACACCTTTGACCTTGACCTTGTAATTTGATTTTGAACTTTGACCTTGACCTTGAAATTTACCTGACATTGAACTTTGACCCTGACCTTTGACCTAGACCTTAAAATTTGACCTTGACATTGAAATTTGACTTTGTCCTTGTCGTCCATCATGGATCCGACATTTTATGTTTAGTACATGCTACCAGGAGCTACCACCTGCTGGAGTACACCATCTTGTGTGTGTACTCGTAGTATAGAGTACATTTCCATCTGGATAATTTTTTCTAACCCGCTACAGTGCAGTAATCATTAATTACCAAGATGCCCCCGCCATCTAGAAATTCGGCCACCATCTTAAAATCATGTAATAATGTAGCTAGAAAAGTGGGAAAAAATCCAAAATTCATCAAAAAATAACTCATTAACTTACATCATGATTCGATCCGCTCCAGTCCTTGGTTCGATACTCGATCGATGCAATAATGTTTAATTTTATAAAAAAAAAAAAATAATTTCAATAAACCACGTTCAACATTTTTAAAGAGACTTTAAATCCTCTACTACATTCATCCTATCAAACATCAAGACCAACATATTAGTAATTCATAATTTTAATGCTAGAGATTCGGGAAAAAGTTCAAAATTCATTAAATAAATTTGTAATCTATATACAGATTGATTAGATCGACTAAGGTCCTTGGTTGGATCCCTGGCTGATACAAAACAACTTTAATTTTAAAAAAAGTACCAGAAAAGTGTAAGGTTCGAGAAATAAAACACCACAAAGTCTTTTACAAACATAATATTTATTACTCAATTTTTATTCTACAGAATCACTTGCGAAAGCCAGCAATCTTATAAACATTTAGCCCTGCATAGACGTGCAACGACTACTTCTTAGCTCCAACAGCTCCAAATGCTCCAACAGCTCCAACAGCTTTAAATGCTCCAAACGGCATCCAAATGCTTGACAGCTCCAAATGGCTCCAACAGCTCCAAATGCTCCAAATGACTCCAACAGCTCCAAATGGCTCCAAATGCTCCAAAAGGCCTCCAATTGCTTGACAGCTCCAAATGACACCAACATCTCCAAATGCTCCAAATGCTTTAAATGACACCAACAGCTCCAAATGGCTCCAAATGCTACAAACGGCCTCCAAATGCTTGACAGCTCCAAATGACTCCAACAGCTCCAAATGCTCCAAATGGCTCCAACAGCTCCAAATGCTCCAAACGGCCTCCAAATGCTTGACAGCTCCAAATGCTTGACAGCTCTAAATGGCTCCAACAGCTCCAAATGCTCGAAATGACTCCAACAGCTCCAAAAGGCTCCAAATGCTCAAAATGGCTCCAATAGCTCCAAACGCTTCAAATGACTCCAACAGCTCCAAATGGCTACAAATGCTCCAAATGGCTCCAACAGCACCAAATGCTCCAAATGGCTCCAACAGCTCCAAATGCCCCAAAAGGCTCCAACAGCTCCAAATGCTCCAAATGGCTCCAAAAGGCTCCAAATGCTCAAAAGGCTCCAATTGCTCCAACAGCCTCCAAATTCTCCAACAGCTCCAAATGGCTCCAACAGTTCCAAATGGTTCCAAATGCTCCAAATGCTCCAAAAGTCTCCAAATGCTACATCAGCCTCCAAATGCTCCAAAGGCTCCAAAGGCTCCAAATGGCTCCAACAGCTCCAAAATGCTCCAAATGCTTCAAAAGGCTCCAAATGCTCTAACAGCTCCATCTTCAATTGGTTCCAACTGATTCCAATTACTTTTCTTATCGAACTTGGCATGATTACTGACATGACTTTATTATTATACATTTTGACTGGCAGTGGTAACGTTTTTTACACCTTTAATTTATAAGTTTTATTTAGAAATCAGATTTCGATAAATGGTAGATACCATCTGGAAAGAAAATATATTAATTTATCTTCAAGTTTATACACATACATTTAATTTAAGCCATTATTGTATGTAGCCAGCTTCCCTCAGTTCTTTGAGTATGAAGGAAATTTCTTTAATGTTCGAATAGTTTCCTGCACAAAGCGATCCATGTAGTAGTCGTAGCCTGTCAACCAATATGTTAGGATCTTCCCATGAGGTATAATCAATCTCTTCTACTGCGTTCATCATCATCCTTGCATGTTTATAATAAAAATTATTATCTCTGGTGTCTATCGTTTTAACACCAACCACAAGGTCACTTTCGTCATCTTGCCAGTGATTATCACAAGCTTGATCAGGATAATTTATTTTATTACGACGTTTCCATCGTTTTGGTCTCAAGCCATCATCGCAGTCTTCGGTCTTGCATGTTTTTGGTGCTTCAGCACAGTACTCAATCATGTCCGCCTAAGATGTGTCAGCACAGTCTTCGTTCATGTCAGCTTCTGATGTGTCACCACAGTCTTCAATCATGTCAGCATCACAAACTTTATCAGGATAATTTATTTTATTACGTCGTTTCCATCGTTTTGGTCTCAGACCGCCATCACAGTCTTCGATCTTGCCTACTTAAGGTGCTTCAGTACAGTACTCAATCATGTCAGCCTCAGATGTGTCACCACAATCTTCAATCATGCCCGCTTCTGATGATTCATCAAAGTCTTCGACCTTGTAAGCTTCAGGTGGTTCTCCATCTTTCACATTTTCATGGAGACGACTAGATATTGGAGTAAATATCTTTTCATTTCTAATGTGGTTACAACTTCCTTCGTTTGTTTTAAATTTTAAATTATTATCTTGATCTATATCAGTAATTTTAGCATTAGCTTTTTCGCCTTCGTTCCTCTTCCGCGATGTTGTAGCCCAGTCTTCGTTATCTTTATTCATCTTAATTGTACAGGTCTTGTAATGTCTATCCAAGTAATATCTTCTACCAAAGGATTTCTGACACTGACTGCAATGAAATCGTTTTTGACAAGGACCCAAATTACACTCGCTTCTCTCATGGTGTTTAGCATTCTTTCCCAAGGTAAACACCTTGCTACAGGATCTACAGTGATGACGTTTTGATACAGCAACAAATCCCGAATCAGGATTCATGTTAGTTACTGAGACTTATGCCAGATGCAAACTAAAAGTTTTAAATTAGATATATTACTTAAATAGAATTTTTTAATTATTTCATCAGCGAGAATTAATTTATCTCATTTAAAGGTACTTGTTGCAAGTAGTTCTGCTTTTCAACAACAGATTTCGCCACATGTTACTTGCAGGTAAATAATATTTAGTTCTTTTATGCGGGATGCGGGATGCTCACTAACGATCGCAAAAGAAGGATGGCTTCGCTAGACTCCAAGGAGAAGGAAGTTCATCCTTCCTGTTAGTGCTTCTTAGATTTCTCTGAGATTATTATTATTTGACTGAGAAATGATATTTTTTTTTAATATTCACCTGATAAAAAAATGTCAATTGATGATTAAGTAGCAGAAGTTCACTAATTAAATGCAACCTTGAATAAAAAATGACATGCCTCATTAAGTAAAAAAAAATCCTTCATGCAGAGATCAATTCCTCATCAGTAACCAGAAGCACTCGGAGAAAACCACCATAATATTGACAAGAATAATCGGATGCACACGGAGAAAACCACCACAAGTTTTCTTTGATATCATAAAAATACAAAAAAAAAATTGAAAATAAAAACGAAAAAAATACAAACATTCTGGCTTGTACTTGAACTCTAACTTTGCACATCAAAGAGAAGTTCACAAACTAGCAGATTGTTTGTATTTTTTTCGTTTTTATTTTCAATTTTTTTTTTTTGTATTTTTATGATATCAAAGAAAACTTGTGGTGGTTTTCTCCGTGTGCATCCGATTATTCTTGTCAATATTATGGTGGTTTTCTCCGAGTGCTTCTGGTTACTGATGAGGAATTGATCTCTGCATGAAGGATTTTTTTTTACTTAATGAGGCATGTCATTTTTTATTCAAGGTTGCATTTAATTAGTGAACTTCTGCTACTTAATCATCAATTGTAATTTTTTTATCAGGTGGAAATTAAAAAAAAATATCATTTCTCAGTCAAATAGTAATAATCTCTGAGAAATCTAAGAAGCACTAACAGGAAGGATGAACTTCCTTCTCCTTGGAGTCTAGCGAAGCCATCCTTCTTTTGCGATCGTTAGTGAGCATCCCGCATCCCGCATAAAAGAACTAAATATTATTTACCTGCAAGTAACATGTGGCGAAATCTGTTGTTGAAAAGCAGAACTACTTGCAACAAGTACCTTTAAATGAGATAAATTAATTCTCGCTGATGAAATAATTAAAAAATTCTATTTAAGTAATATATCTAATTTAAAACTTTTAGTTTGCATCTGGCATAAGTCTCAGTAACTAACATGAATCCTGATTCGGGATTTGTTGCTGTATCAAAACGTCATCACTGTAGATCCTGTAGCAAGGTGTTTACCTTGGGAAAGAATGCTAAACACCATGAGAGAAGCGAGTGTAATTTGGGTCCTTGTCAAAAACGATTTCATTGCAGTCAGTGTCAGAAATCCTTTGGTAGAAGATATTACTTGGATAGACATTACAAGACCTGTACAATTAAGATGAATAAAGATAACGAAGACTGGGCTACAACATCGCGGAAGAGGAACGAAGGCGAAAAAGCTAATGCTAAAATTACTGATATAGATCAAGATAATAATTTAAAATTTAAAACAAACGAAGGAAGTTGTAACCACATTAGAAATGAAAAGATATTTACTCCAATATCTAGTCGTCTCCATGAAAATGTGAAAGATGGAGAACCACCTGAAGCTTACAAGGTCGAAGACTTTGATGAATCATCAGAAGCGGGCATTATTGAAGATTGTGGTGACACATCTGAGGCTGACATGATTGAGTACTGTACTGAAGCACCTTAAGTAGGCAAGATCGAAGACTGTGATGGCGGTCTGAGACCAAAACGATGGAAACGACGTAATAAAATAAATTATCCTGATAAAGTTTGTGATGCTGACATGATTGAAGACTGTGGTGACACATCAGAAGCTGACATGAACGAAGACTGTGCTGACACATCTTAGGCGGACATGATTGAGTACTGTGCTGAAGCACCAAAAACATGCAAGACCGAAGACTGCGATGATGGCTTGAGACCAAAACGATGGAAACGTCGTAATAAAATAAATTATCCTGATCAAGCTTGTGATAATCACTGGCAAGATGACGAAAGTGACCTTGTGGTTGGTGTTAAAACGATAGACACCAGAGATAATAATTTTTATTATAAACATGCAAGGATGATGATGAACGCAGCAGAAGAGATTGATTATACCTCATGGGAAGATCCTAACATATTGGTTGACAGGCTACGACTACTACATGGATCGCTTTGTGCAGGAAACTATTCGAACATTAAAGAAATTTCCTTCATACTCAAAGAACTGAGGGAAGCTGGCTTCATACAATAATGGCTTAAATTAAATGTATGTGTATAAACTTGAAGATAAATTAATATATTTTCGTTCCAGATGGTATCTACCATTTATCGAAATCTGATTTCTAAATAAAACTTATAACTTAAAGGTGTAAAAAATGTTACCACTGCCAGTCAAAATGTATAATAATAAAGTCATGTCAGTAATCATGCCAAGTTCGATAAGAAAAGTAATTGGAATCAGTTGGAACCAATTGAAGATGGAGCTGTTAGAGCATTTGGAGCCTTTTGAAGCATTTGGAGCATTTTGGAGCTGTTGGAGCCATTTGGAGCCTTTGGAGCCTTTGGAGCATTTGGAGGCTGATGTAGCATTTGGAGACTTTTGGAGCATTTGGAGCATTTGGAACCATTTGGAACTGTTGGAGCCATTTGGAGCTGTTGGAGAATTTGGAGGCTGTTGGAGCAATTGGAGCCTTTTGAGCATTTGGAGCCTTTTGGAGCCATTTGGAGCATTTGGAGCTGTTGGAGCCATTTGGAGCATTTTGAGCTATTGGAGCCATTTGGATCATTTGGAGCCATTTGGAGCTGTTGGAGTCATTTGGAGCATTTGGAGCTGTTGTGGCGTTTTGGAGCTGTCAAGCATTTGGAGCTGTCAAGAATTTGGAGGCCGTTTGGAGCATTTGGAGCTGTTGGAGCCATTTGGAGCATTTGGAGCTGTTGGAGTCATTTTGAGCTGTCAAGCATTTGGAGGCCGTTTGGAGCATTTGGAGCCATTTGGAGCTGTTGGAGTCATTTAAAGCATTTGGAGCATTTGGAACTGTTGGAGTCATTTGGAGCTGTCAAGCATTTGGAGGCCATTTGGAGCATTTGGAGCCATTTCGAGCTGTTGGAGTCATTTGGTGCATTTGGAGCTGTAGGAGCCATTTGGAGCTGTCAAGCATTTGAATGCCGTTTGGAGCATTTAAAGCTGTTGGAGCTGTTGGAGCATTTGGAGCTGTTGGAGCTAAGAAGTAGTCTTGCACGTCTATGAAGGGCTAAATGTTTATAAGATTTCTGGCTTTCGCAAGTGATTCTGTA
Source organism: Bacillus rossius redtenbacheri (assembly GCF_032445375.1). Taxonomy (NCBI): domain Eukaryota; kingdom Metazoa; phylum Arthropoda; class Insecta; order Phasmatodea; family Bacillidae; genus Bacillus; species Bacillus rossius. The sequence goes on along the minus strand of NC_086330.1, from coordinate 98,841,287 downwards.
GGATAAAAATTGTGTAATAAATATTATGTTTGTAAAAGACTTTGTGGTGTTTTATTTCTCGAACCTTACACTTTTCTGGAACTTTTTTAAAATTAAAGTTGTTCTGTATCAGCCAGGGATCGAACCAAGGACCCTAGTCGATCTTATCAATCAGTATATAGATTACAAATTTATTTAATGAATTTTGAACTTTTTCCCGAATCTCTAGCATTAAAATTATGAATTACCAATATGTTGGTCTTGATGTGTGATAGGATGAATGTAGTAGATGATTTACAGTCTCTTTAAGAATGTTGAACGTGGTTTATTGATATTATTATTTTTTTTCATAAAATTAAACATTATTGCATCGATCGATTATCGAACCAAGGACTGGAGCGGATCGAATAAATATGTAAGTTAATGAGTGATTTTTTGATGAATTTTGGATTTTTTCCCGCTTTTCTAGCTACATAATTACATGATTTCAAGATGGCGGCCGAATTTCAAAATGGCAGGGGCACCTCGGTAATAAATGATTACTGCACTGTAGTGGGTTAGAATAAAATTATCGAGATGGAAATGTACTCTATAATACGAGTACACACACAAGATGGTGTACTTCAGAAGGTGTTAGCTCCTGGTAGCATGTACTAAACATAAAATGTCGGATCCATGATGGACGACAAGGACAAAGATAAAATTTCAAGGACAAAGTCAGATTTCAAGGTCAAAGTCAAATTTCAAGGTCAAGGTCAAAGTTGAAGGTCAAATTTCAAGGTCAAGGTCAAAGGTCAGGGTCAAAGTTCAAGGTCAAAGTTCAAGGTCAAATTTCAAGGTCAAGGTCAAAGTTCAAGGTCAAATTACAAGGTCAAGGTCAAAGGTGTGGTGACCAGATAATTATACTAACATGGTATCAGCACACTCTAGTGGACGAAAACAAGATGGTGATCTCCAGCGGGTGATTTCAAGATGGCGGCTGTCACGAAAATTTGCAACGATGCTTTTAAGGATTTTGTTATTATTTAGTTAGGTTGATAATTTTTTTAATGATTTTTAAATATTTTCCCGAATCTCTAGCATTAAAATTATGGATTTTCAAGATGGCGGACATGACGTCATGCTCACTGGCGATATATATGCTTTGAAAAAAAGTGGTGGGAGTCAGTCTGCCAGCATCCTCCACGGGGGGAAGGTTCAGTCGCCATTTTTATTTTTTAGCCCTCACCGGGTTCGAACCGAGGACTCCGAACTCCGTGTCGTAAAAGTATGTTTTTTAAAAAATTTTATTAAAATTTTATTTATTTAATTTTTTATAAATTTTAAAAAAATTTCATTAAAATCGGATAATAAATACAAAAGTTAAAGATGGCGGGCGTAACGGAAAATGCAAAGGTGACGTCATAATTCAAAATGGCGGAAAACACAATGCCGGAATGTTTGAGAAAATAAAATGACGTCATCAACAATGGCGGATATAATATGGCCGCCGTGATCTACTTGTCCCGTTACGCAAATTGTACCGTTACATTATGTCCCGTTACACTGTGTCCCGTTACGTTGTTTCCATATACGCTGTGTCCCGTTACACGCATCCAAGATGGCCACCGTGACGTCACAATCAAATATGGCGGACCGACAATCACAATCCACCGCCTGACGCCTGTTTTAGGAGCCCCTATTATATACTACTGATAGTGATTCCCAGCTGTCTTAAAGCATATTATTTGTCTGAATAAAATTTTATTTTTGTTTGAATTGCACCTGATAAAATTTATGTCCAGCTCTGATTTAGAAACAGATATTCACTAATGAAATGTAACTCTAAATAAATTTTCAGGTGTAATTAATGAAAAAATTGTAATGCAGATACTGATACCTCAAAAATAACCAGTAGCACTCGAATAACGTCAGCAGTAGTTTCGCCAGGAATAACCAGGAGCATACCGTGAAAACCAATAGAAGCATCGCCAAATACGGCCAGAAGAACTTACAGAAACCAGCAAAATATTGGCAGGAATAATCTTACTAAATTAGGATCAGTGATTCACAAGAAAAATATCACACAAAATAACAAATTACAAACAAATAAGAAGTTACAAAAATTCTGGCTAGTGCTAGAACTCTATCCTTGTTGAACAAAGGAGACGCTCCAAAGCTACAGATGCTGTTTTTGTAATATATATATATATATATATATATATATATATATATATATATATATATATATATTTTGTGATTAGCTGATCTTGATCGAGAAGAATTTCTGTTAGTATACTCCATGTGCTCCTGATTTTTCCTGGAAATATTTTCATGGTTTTCTCCGTGTACTTCTGATTATTCCTGCCAATATTTTGTTGGTTTGTCCCTGTTATTCTTGCCATTCATGGCGACGCTTCTATTGTTTTTCTCCGTGTGCTCCTGGTTATTTATGGCGAAACAAATGCAGATTTTTTCCGAGTGCTTCAAGTTATTTCAGAGATATCAATCTGGACACAAAAATATTTTTTCACTTAATGGGACTTGCAATTTTATTCAGATCTGCATTTAATTAGTGAATTTCTGTTTCTAGTTCAGAACTTACGTTTATTTATCAGGTAAACATCAAACAAAAATCATTAATCAGTCAGGTAATATGCTTTAAGACAGCTTGGAATCACTATCATGCAAGAATAACTTCAATCTCCTTGGTTTCTAGCGAAACCCTCCTTTTCTTGCAAGCATGAATAAACATACCGCATCCCAAATGAAAGAACGAGTGCCTGTAAAACATGGCACACCAAGATATTCATTACTTAGACGATTACTATGACTTGAAGCAGCTGAGAAACATTGATACGTGAGAAAATTTCCTTCTCCTTGATGTCTAGCGAAGCCCTCCTCTCAAGATCTTGAGTGAGCATCCCGCATCCCACATAAAACAGCGGGTGTCTGTACAACACACCACGTGGCGCCAACTGTTGCAAGAATCGCGACTACTTGAAACAAGTATTTGCATGAGATAAATTAACCTTCGCTTCTAATTGTAGCTATTACCACCAGTTGCAGACTTGTAGAATAGAATCCTCGTAGTCTCGTAGTCTTGTAGATTTATTGTCCTGTAGCCTCGTAGACTTGTAGCCTTGGAACCTAGTAGCCCCGTAGTCTTTTAGTCCTGTAGTCTCGTAGCTTTTTTTTGCCATTTAGCATCGTAGCATTGCAGTCTCATATAGTTGTAGCTTCGTAGCCAAGATACCTGTTGCCCTTTAGTCTCGTAGTCTTGTATTCGTGCAGCCACGTAGTCCCATGGCCTAGAAGTCTTGTAGTCTTGTAGTCCTGTAGCCTCGTAGTCTCTTAGCCCTGGAGCCTTGTAGCCACGTAGACTTTTAGCTTCGTAGTCTGTTGTCCTGTAGTCTTGTAATCTCGTAGCCTTTATTTGCAATGTTGCATCGTAGCCTTGTGGCCTTGTAGTCTCATAGACTTGTAGCTTCGTAGCCAAGAGGCCTGTAGCACTGTAGTTTCGTAGCCTGTTGCTATGTAGCTTCGTAGTCTCGTAGCTTCGAAGCCTTGTAGTCTTGTGGCTAGTTGGAGCATCGCAGACTCGTAGTCTCATAGTCCTGTTGTATTGTAGTCTTACAGTTCTGTAACACTGTAGTCTCATAGCCTTGTAGTTTTATAGTCTTGTAGCTTAGAAGCCAAGATGCCTTGTAGCTGAATGTTTTTGAAGAAGTTAGGCCTAAGACACCTAGAGTCAATGACGTTGGGAGTCATAGCTTTTGTGGACAGAGATTGTTAGAGCCAATGGCTTTTGGAGACAAAAACTGTTGGAGCCAAAGACTTCAGCTAATGACTTTTGGAGTCAAATACAGTTTTAGCCAAAGACTGTTTGAGCCAAATCCTTTTGGTGCAAATGACTTTTGGAGCTAAAGAATGTTGAAGCCAAAAGCTGTTGGTGCCAAAGACGTTTGGAGCCAATTACTTTTGGAGCCAAAAGTTGTTGGAGTCAAAGGCTTTTGGAGACAAAGACAGTTGGAGTCAAATACAGTTAGAGGCATTGTAGCCAACCATAAATTGACCATCGTTTTCTACTGTAATGAATGTTTGTGAATATATTTCCATCAAATTTAAATTGACTTTTTTTTCGTTCTTTCATCAGGTTATCACATCATTATGTAAGAAAAAATTGTAGGGCGAATTGGAAGGAATAAAGTATGTTAGTTGCTATACGAGATGTGCTAGAAGGAACAATGTGTTACAAGATAGCATCACAGGAATACGGTGTTCCACAGTCTACACTCGAGGATAGAGTTAGGAAGGTCCGTTAAGAGAGTTTAGCACTACAAACAGCTGCCGAAAAGAAGTTGTGTCGATATAAAACAGTGTTCTCTGTGGTACAAGAATAAGAACTCGTCGAATTTATTTAGTTTTTTGAAGAGAGGATTTTTGGTCTTACTTTGACTGATGTTCGTGAACTCGCGTTTCAGTTAGCAAAAAGTAACGACATTCCGAATACATTTAGTACAGAAAAAAGGAAATCAGGGAAGGATTGACTGTATGGTATCTTACAAAGGCACAAATAACTCTCATTGAGAAATCCCGAGAACTCTTCAGTTGCACGTGCAAAATGTTTCAACCATGTGTCAGTTGGAAAGTTGTATGATCTCTTGGAATTGCTTTATGAAAAATACAATTTCTCTCCCAACAGTGTCTATAACGTTGACGAGACCGCCATTATGATATTGCCTAACAAACCTTAGATAGTTCTAGCTCTTTGTGGAAAAGAGCAAGTGGGGTCTTTGTCATAATCTGAAATACACATCCTTGTGACAGTTGAGACATGCAGGAACACAGCAGGCAACTTCATGCCCCCTATGTTTATCTTCCAAAAGGAAGAAAGAAAACCTCAAACTAATGGATGACACGCCTCCTGGCTCCTTTGCTGTCTATCATCAAAGTGGATGGATTCAGAAAGAATCTTTTCTTATATGGTTCAATAAATTCATAGAATTTACACATCCATCATTTGAAAAACATGTGCTATTACTTCTTGATGTCCATGTTTCCCACACAAAAAATTTAGATCTTGTGAACCTAGCTAGGGAAAATCATGTTGTCATATTGTGTTTCTCTCCTCATTGTACAGCCAAAGGATGTGTCATTTATGGCCCCTCTGAGTGCATATTATGAGCAGGAAGTTCGGAAATGGCTATTTGAATATCTTGGACAAGTGACTATATATGAAGTGGAAAAATTGTTCAGAGGTGCATTTTTAAAAGCATGTGTGATGCAAAACTGCTGTCAGTTGGTTTAAAAAAACTGTAATATACCCATTTAACCGAAATGCAATTCCCGATCATCTGTATGCTCTTGCAGAAATCACTGACAATCCCATTCCTACAGTAGATCATCGTCGAGAACATTCACGAGATGAATAAGAACAATCATCTGCTGGAGAAATATTAATACAAGTTGGGCCTTCAGCATCTAGGCCTACAAGTGATACTTCTCCGTCTTCAACATCTAGGCCTACAAGCGACACTGCTCTGGCTTCAACATCTAGGCTAAGTGACACTGCTCTGCATTCGGCATCTAGGACTACAAGCGACACTGCTCTGGCTTCAACATCTAGGCTTATAATTAACACTGCTCTGCCTCCGGTATCTAGGCCTACAAGCGACACTGCTCCGCCTTTAGTATCTGCAGGCCTAGGCCTGATTGACACAGCTCAGTCATCAACATCAGAAGGTAAAGAATCGGCTATCACGATTTATCCTTTTATTCTAAGGCCACTTCCAAAACAAAATGAACAACCAAAATTGATAGCCAACAGAAAAAGAGGAAACACTGTAATTTTGACTTCAACTCTATATAAGAAAGAACTTGAAGAAGATTTGGCCAATTCAAAACCACTTAGGCATCCAAAACGAAGAAAGCTCTTTCAAGCTGAGAAGAAGACAAAGTCAAAGAACCGACAAACAAAGAAGCATCAGAAAGAGTGGTTATCGTGAAATGCTGAAGTGAGTTCGTCCTCAGAGGACGAAGATACCACAGCCTGTATATTTTGGATTGAATTGTTTGTGTATTCACGATCAGGAGAAGAAAAGATCCAGTGCCCAGTGTGTAGAGAATGTGCTCATGAAGAGTGCAGTGGACCTGATTTGAGTTAAACTTATGTTTGTGATTTTTGCACCAATATTTCTAGTCAGATTTGCTGTAAATAATGTTTTCATTTTCCGCAAGATTTATCTGAACCTTTCATGAATTCAGTATGTTTGGTTTTAGTAGAAGACTGGTTACAGTGCTAATTGAGATTGCAGTGAACATATTCGGAGTGTTGCTTTTATTTTTTTAAGTGTTGATTTCTAGATATTTTTGCTTTAATAGTTATGTGTATTCAGTTTCTTAACATTTAGAGTGTAAAGTGTAAATTTGATATAGAAATCTCGTCACTAGGTTACATGTTAGTGGTTTCCTCGCAGGTACCCAGTTTTACCTAACCCTGTGCTAAAATAACAAATTTTTTTATATTCATATATATATTTTGTTTAAGAAAATAGTATTTTCTTTAAACTATATTAGGTCTTCGATACATCAGATGTCTCACTAAATGTTAATTTATATAATCCATTCAGCACTTAATGGTAGTTTTATAAGTCCAAAATTATTTGATACCCGGTTTTACCCCACTTTCCCTTAGGAAAAAAGGGAGTGTATACTTAGGTACATATATTAGAAGCTATACTTTTACGGCATTTCTAAAATATTAACCTGCAATTTTTTAAAACACATATTATATCACTAAGTATATTTTTGAACTTTTTTCTTGCTTAAATGACTGAAATCAGTTTATAAATACTTGCTACAAACCAACCTTAACCTTAATGAGCTGATTCAGAATTTAACAGTAAACATTTCATTACGAAATTTTTGTATTCAACATGGCGTCGAATACAAGTAGACTAACAATTACTTGTGTCTCTACAGTATGACGAACGCTGCCCTATTTCTACATTCCAAACTTAACTATGGATTTTAGAAATTGTATTACTTAGCTTTTAAGTTATCATTATTTTAATGTCTATTATTTATAAAATAAAGTTTGACTCAAGCGGGTCCGCCATATTTTCGAGATTTCTGAAACTATCACAGATGGCAGCACCGTGGTTAAACATTTCTGTTCCAATCGACTTCCGTTTAATTCACGAAATTAGGCCTACTCGTACTAAAATCTTTATAGGTACTAAGAGCTAATATGTTACACATCAAAAAAATTGGGGTGGGCAGTGTCGGGTCAATGCGCCATGTTGTTAACGTGAATACGTAGCATAAATGGAAAGTACAAAAAAAAAACAGAATTTCCAATCAATGTTACCGGTGTGTGATTCCTTTTTGTAATTAATTGTCTCAAGCTGTTCTTTCTTACAATCGTCGTTTCTTGTCATTATGATGGTATAAATTTGCCAACCGCCTCGACCTTGCAACTTTTTCGAACTTTTCTTTGTAATTTCGTCTCACAGCAAGTTGTTGTACCGGAAAATTAAAAAAAAAAAAACACTAATTTATGCACAAACTAAATCTGCTCTTAAAGCAGATTAGTCACCTGGAATCGAACGTTCGAAAAACTTGCATGTTACTCATAGTGACCTGTAAGTATAGCAAAAATGTTTAGATTGGTACATGCGTAAGCCGTTACCATACACACATACTTTATATAAATAAATAAATAAATATATATATATATACACGCAACTCTAATAGTTATTCAAAAGACCGGTTTGTATGTCATAATGTTTCCAAATTTATCGTAGTAGGTATCCTTGTTACACTCTACTTTTCTAAATGGCACAAATAAGACGCATTCTCGTCAAAAATTTGGAAGGAATCAATGAGTTTAACCTCACTATGAAGTCATTAGAAACGATGAAGGGCTACGGGAAGGAAATGTGGTTTTGATGGAAATGGCTGTGCGACAGCGCCCTGAAAATCAAAACAACACCAGCTCATGGAAAGTCCGCCACGTTTCATCACTTGCGGGAAAAAAATCCTGGGTTGTTCCTGATCGGAATTGAACCCAGTGTCGTTTCAGTAGGAGTAGGGTTTGGAAACCTACTTACAGTGAACCCTAAACAGGCTCCAGAATTAGCGGCGTTCGTCCATCTTAGGTTTTATTTATACTATTTTAAAAGTAAATGATAGGTTATGTTGGGGCAGATAAATTTAAAATATGGTGACAATTCATACAATTTAGCCATTCCCCCCCCCCCCCCCTCAAGATGTTCTTAATTGAGACATTCCTCTGTCTCCTGTATTCTCCTACGCAATTAACGCACGCCTGTTGCAACCAGCATGTTTGTTCCCAGGGTTCTCCCTGTGACCATGCAGGTTTTACCTGGGCCCAACGTGACATCGTTATAGTCTAGAGTTAATATAGGGGAGTTAGTCATGGTTGCAATCGCTGTCATGGCTGGCCAATCCCCACACAAAGCACATGGTGCTTATAGGCGTATAGGCTTCGGCTCGAGACGCACCGAGGTCCCTCCTTAACACGGACCCTTCAAACAAATACACTTAGTTTTAGTTAGGTTAGGGAAAAAAGGAAAAAAAAAAAAAAAAGTAAAACTTCACAGGTATGAAGGATAGGATTTTTGGGAACTCTCATATTTGAAACAAACGTAATCATAGGTTAAAAATATATATTTATTTACTTGTGTCTGTCAATTCATTCAATGGAACCAAAAAATAAAATAATGCAGCGTTTATGAAAGCTAAAATATGATCCATGCCCCAATTGGAAATTTCTAACATATTGTCACAATCATAACGCTAACACCGGATCCAACCTCAGAGTTGAGATTTTATATTTGCGAATTACGAGTTGTGAAAGTATGCAAAAGTATGCGAAAATATGTAAAAGTTTACAAAAGAGTTCGAAAGTATACGAAATCGTACGCTGCTGCTGTCATCTGTAACACGCTGTAAAGATGTTACAATTCAAAACTTGTTTTAAAAACACGCGTCGTGGAACAATATTTGTTACATACTTTCCACACTCCGATACTTCTGTTAACAGTGTTTCTGACATTATTCTGCCAACTGTAATAATGTTTCATTAAAAAAAATATAAAAAGAGCTAGTCTTTCAGTGCTCGCCAGTGATGTGCAAACATCTAATATCAGTAACGAGCAAATTCATGTGTTCATGTTCTAATTAAACTTATAATACGTAACTCAGACACGAAATTTAACGTAGAATACTTTAAAATGATACTGAACGTGTAAATATATACGAAAATTGTGTTATGAACTATATTTATTGACGCGAAACACACTTAGTTTACACACTCACCGCTAGAATTCGTTTCCGAAGCAGTTAAAAAGCGAAAGATTAAACTATATATTGAAACGGCTTCGATGAAAGCGAAAAATACGGAACCCGACTTTTGACTTGAGTACTGACAAGGAAGTTTATTAAAATATTGCCCATCTGGTTAAAATTTATCAAACAGTTCAAAATTAAAACTTCCCTGTGCTTTGAGAACGTTAGTTCGCGCTATCCGCCACAGATGACAGCACCGTGGTTACACATTTCTGTTCCATTCAGGAAATAACTCCTACCAAATGCCGTATGCCGAGAGCTAATTGTAAGTTGTTACACATCAAAAAAGTGAAACGCAGTCTTCCTGTCACGCTACACGGCGCGACGTAAGCGTGCAAGAGCGAAAACGAAGCCGAACTTGCTTACCTTGTCCTCGGGCGTCGCTACGCAACAGCGCACGAGATGTTGTCTTCGGCTAAGAGTCGCGTCCTTGCGGGGAAACACCCAGCCGGCCGGGCACTGCGATGGCGCGCTGGGTTTCCCACCTGCGGAAGATAACGCGCTGTCAGTCGTCTACTCCGCGACAACATCCGCGACCTTCGACGGGCGTGCTGTGTGTGTGCGCGCGCGCGAGAACGCAGTGTTTTCGGCACGCGAACAGTAATACTGGTGCGCGTGCCGTAAAGTAAAGTAGTATTTATGTCACTCGTGACCTTCACCGAAAATTATGACACATGCACGTACCGTATTTATGGTATGCGCGTATTTATGGTATCCCCACGTCAACCTCGCGACATTGCAGACGACTCATCGCGTCGTAGAGTCGTTACAGGGATAGAGTGATCGCTAGACTGTGAAGGAGTAAATTTTTGTAGCCAACAACCATAGAATGTATACATCATATATATCCCATGCAACAACTACTACGATTCCTACAAAAAAAACTCGTAGCAAGTTCGCTCGACAAATTTTTGTTTTCATGTAGATATGACCGCAGCGAAGCTATTCTATGCTTGTCATTTTACGATTGGGAAAGTGTTTCGCAGTAATAATAAATAATGATCTGGTGTTAAGAAATTAAAACACTGCATTATTACACTACGTTTAATTTTTTTTTTTCATATTTAAAAGATACTTTCCAAAAAATTTAAAGTTTAACAAAATTTTAAAGAATATTATTTTATATGTGTAATTTTCCGTAAGATATGTCCTGTACCAATCACTATGTTTTTTTTCCTTTGCTAGAGCGGAGGAAAGAAAAAAATAGTTTGTGTGTGTATGTGTGTTCGTGGGTTGGGGTGGGTGAAAGGGCGTGTGTTGGTATGTGTGTGTGTGCGTGTGCTAGAGACCTTTTTACCAGAAATTCAATTTGAAGAGCGTTTCTGCCTGACTCAGCATTGGTGGTCTGTGAGTTACGAATTGCAAGTTGGAACTTCAAAGATGGGGAGAAAGTAAATAAAGAGTGTCTTTATAAAAGTTTCCCAGTGTGCACACGTTAGACGTCTTTTCCTCTCCATCTTTTTTTTTTTTTTACTTTATGATTTTTAACATTTTCTTATTCTTCGCTCGAAGAGACATCGAAGCAGACATAACCAACGTGAGTCCGTGGGACGAGCTGGCTGCTAAGTTATGTTGATTGCGTCGTCGGGTCAGAACACGAACACGAAGAAAAGCCCCGCTTGGAACAACAACTTACTCAGCCCGTGTGGAGTTAGACAGGAGCTTCGGGAGACGGCATGTTGTCACGTGGTTGAAATCACTCTCCCCATCGACACCGCTGGCTTGCAACCCCCGAAACACTGCGGAAGGGTTGATGGACAGCGTCTGAAGATGGGTGGTTAATGAATGTAAATTAAGAGATTTGTCGTTGCACCCCCCGCCTACCCGGGTAACACACGATGGAAAAATACACGATTTGCAAACTATTCAACTTATCTGTTTACGAAAATCATTTAAGAATACGCTGAGGGCAAATGAGTAGTCCTGTTTCCAAGTTCGTTTTAAATCTGCACTTTAAAAAAAATTGTAGTTTTAAACAAAATACATTTAGTAGCAGAGACTTCACCGATGTTGGTGTAATTTTATACATACACGTGTTGGTGTATTTTTAACACGCTCTGATAAGCTTTACTTGTAACTAACTAACGAACTATGTAAACAAATCTTGGAAGTCGATTTTAACCTACTTCTATCTGTCGTATCGATTTGAAACTTTGCAAGTATAGGTATGTAATCCGGATTTCAATACAATAATTTAGTACCATCGAAATGATCTGATGATGGGGCCAGAAGGTAGATAGTGGAACTTTTCAAAGGATACCAGTTAACCCCTTACATTTTAGTCCATTACTGTCAAAAGGCGTTTTTTTACTTTAATTTATGAACCATTTAATGTGTAACTGACATGGGCCCAAATATGTAGGATCTGCAAGGGGGCCCCGAGGAAATTTTTCACGGGGGGTGGGTGGGGGGGGGACGATGCGGTCTGATAGTTTTGCATAAGGGATTCACCGACACGTTATCTCTGGATACGATGCTTGTATGTTGAATGCTGTCCATATTTTGGCGTACATGCATGCAACAAGCAGAAAACTTTAAAATTCACATAATGTTTTCCATGGAACATAGTTTTGACATCAAACCCGTTTCACAGTCACGTTTTTGGAAGTGCATGCAGACCCCCCCTCAGTGAGGGACTTCTTATTTCCCGGGAGGGGGGAAGTCGGTCCCCCCTGGTCAGCTGAGATCTTCGCCCGTGGTAACTATTAAAAGCGTGATTTGTTAGTTTTTTTAAATATAATATTTTACTTATACAAAAGAGTAAAAATACACCTACACATATAGGTGTTACATGACACTAACATCGTTGGCGCCTCTGCCGTCACATACATTTAGTGTAAAATTCTTATAACTATAGTTTGGTAAATATGCCATAGATCTTGGTACATTATAAGTCCGTTTTATTTAAATTTACAAATGCTTGCATTTGAAAATTTACCATAGCTATTCGTTAATTTTACTGCATCATTAATTAAATTTACACTAACAATAAACATTTTAATTTGTAATACTTCCAAAAACATTTTACTTTTTGCAGCTTATATCTGTTACTGAACCATGTCTACTATAGATTTTTTTAATTAGATAAATTTTAATTATCAGGTAATTACTTAATATAATCTGAGTGACCTAGTGGAGGATAGAATCCATAACCTTCTGATTAATAGTGAAGCATTTTTACCTCACGAAAATCACGGTCATTAACAATCATGAAAATAAATTGAATACGACTTTCGAAACATAATATAAAATTAAAAGATATTTGTCACTATGAATAGTAAAATAAATTATATTTTTGTAATTCCTTGGTAGTTGTAAATTCACTGTGGCTCATGTTATGTTCTTTCACAGTAACGTAAGTGTGTGTATACATTAACAGTGTATTAAAAAACGCATTGATTAATTTAACCCTTGTTGTACATGACATTAAACAAATCCATCCAAATGTTTTATTTAACACATATTTTATTGAAATAAAATATTTACATTTGTGTATTTTTTAAAGAAGCCTGCAGCACAATTTGGTTATCAAGAAACATGTGTGTAAAATTACACAAACTGAACAAGTTTTTAAAGATTACACAACAAAAATGTAAAATTACTAAACTTTTGTTCATGTATTTTAAGGAATATGTTTACATTGTGGATATAAAACAAAAAAAAAGAGTTATTTACTCATAAACTGTGTATTTTTACACAAATTTTGAGTTTTTAGAATATAAACCTACTTTTTGTGTAAATTACACGATTTTGTGTTAATTTTTGATAAGGATTGTTGCCTAAGCACACAGGAATAAAAGTGAGTCAATTTGCACTTACTAATAGTGTTTTAAAATACATGTAGTTTGTATAGAATACACATATCTCGTTTGCGTGTTATTATCACAACAATACGTGTAATTTTACTTTACGCTAATAAAATAAATTTACTAGGACAGTGTGTGTGTAAAACTATCAGAAGAATAATTTATTTTCACTGTAACTGTGTATTTTAACACAAATAGGCTATCGAGTTTTTAATGCATAAACCTACCATTAGTGTAATGTAGTAATAATCCTGCAAAATATGTGTATTTTCCGAATAACACGACAAAACTATATAAAAATAATACACCCACAGAGGGCGCCAGGCCCGTAGTTACCGCTGTTCAGCACGGATGGGTCTCTCTCAGAGTCGGGTTGCTTGAGAATGCAGCCTTAAGTGGGTGGCAAACTCCATATAAGGATGAATACGACCACGAGACCGATAGCGAACTAGTACCGTGAGGGATAGTTGGAAAGCACTTTGCAGAGAGAGTTAGAGAGTTAGTAAAACTATTCGAGGGTAAGCGGGAGGAATCCGGAATTCTAAAGGTCGTTTCGGATTCACGTCTCTCCCATCGTCAGGCCACATCGTCGGTCGCCGGCGGCGCGCGTGCTTCTGGAGGCGTGGGAACGGCCGAAACGACTGTTTTCAGAACCATTTTTAGGCATCAAACCAAACTTTTGGTACATATTCTTGAAAGCACGCAAGAGAATTGCATTGCACATTTATCTTCATATTATGTTATGTACAACGCTCAAATCTCATAGTTTCCCTATAAGCCAGTTAAAAGACTGCGCTCCAGTTCAGAGCCTTGCGCTTTGAGGCGATACTGCGCTTGAAGCATTTAGCATCCCGCCTCACTGACACAAATACACGTGCGACTAGGCGGGAACCTTAAACAGTGGTGATCCAATAACATGCGGTATTTTGAAACTTTTTCCACAATGTGAGCACAAAATACGCTCAATGCTTTATTGAGACAATCAGCTGGACAGAAAGCGGCACTTCGCAATATCTATGTAATAATACACGCATGGCTACCACCTGCTTTTGTGCACCGCTTTACAGAGAAGGCGTATACAAGGGAAGAGAGTAAGTGCGCATAATTTGGAGTGTTCTGCGATCAAGTATTTTGATTTCTTTAGGTGAGGAACGAAGGAACCCAACTATTTATTCTAGCACTCAGCGGGCAATAACACAAAATTGTCACGATTTATGTCAGTGTAACTTTTAATCCAACTTAGTCAATTTATAACATAAACTTGTATTAGATTGAACTAGGTTTTTCTTTTGAATTTACAGTTACGAATAAAAATTATAAAATAAATTACAATAACATTACTAAATCAAAAATATTCTAAAATATACAGTACTATATTAATAAAATATATGAACATAGCCGTAAGGGATTTTGTTTATTCGAATGTGCACCACGAAATATTAGTAGGTATCAAATCGATTAATTATCTCAATTTAAATGGTCTACTGCAATGGACAAACATCCTAAAAGGGTTAAATATACAACCTGTTTGGGTACACGCTTTAAATAAGCAAATCGAACACTACTAGCTGTCAGAGTAATAGTTGGACGCTACAGCTAACAACAGATGCTATACTATTCTTTGCGGGGCTCTAGTGCTATGTAGTTGGGCCTTACAAGTGATTGGTGGTATAAAATATCCCCCTAATAAAAAAGCACGGAAATATTAAAAATTAACACTCAAAGACTATGTTTTACTCTACAAATTTTAATTTTCCTTCAAGAAAAAGTTTACCTGATGAAATCGCGTTATAATATAAAATAATGAAAAATCAATTAAAATGCAAATAAAAATGTAATTGTTCCTTTTCCCAATAATGATGTTATATTTCTCAAAAATAAAGCTATACCGAAAGGACCATAAAAAGGAAATGTCCAGAGCGAGGTGGTTCCCCGGCTTGCCCTGCCCTGGCTGACAAGCTCAAGCGGGAAACTGTGTAGGATGCAGGAAGACCTCGGCTGCGGCCTTCCCCTCAGAGGTTCTTGGAAGGTCCCAGGAAGCAATATTACACACGAGGAAGGCGTTCGGGATGCTATCATCGTCGTCCCTTTTCCTATTCGCCCCAGGGCTCCAGGGCTGGCGGTGCACCCCCGGAGATCACAATAGACTCTTATCTGTTCGCGCCGCCCCCTCCGGCCCCCGGCCCTGCCCGCCCCCGCCGCTCGCCCGGCGGGCCCCGGACGAGGAACGCCCGCTGCAGGCTCGCGGCAACGAAGCAACGTTCGCTAACGAGAGTTCCCACCCGCGCGGAGGCGAGGAGACACGTGCGGCAGAAATGCAAGGTGTTGTTGCAAATCATATTGTCTGCGTCTACAGCGCAGGGAAAGTGGATTACGCGTCGGAGGGAAGATGAAACGATGAGAAATTCAAACCGAAACTTCGTTTCGTTCGTCTGTTTTTGACGTAAGGCTCACTTTATGCTTGTAGCAGTGCCAGGCTGTTGTAAGATATTTCACGGAAAATAAATATTTTTTTTATCACAAACACAATTAATTTTTTTGGCATTTACAAGGAATGTCCTTGGATACTAAGTTGCAAACAACATCGCATGTAAAACAGCATGGCAGAGCTTTGAACCATTTGTAATTTTACAAAGCTCTGCGTTGTATGTTTACAACTGATATCAATGGCAACTGAGTTTACAAGGATTTTCCTTGTAAAAGTATAAAAAAAAATTTACAGTGCAGGATAGTCATGGAATAAAAAACCTTTCGAAACATTAAAAAATGTATTTGGCAACAACCGGGGAAACTCAAACTGGTTGACTGGAACTCAGTTACTTAGCTTGTTTTTGTATTTATTTTATTTTTTATTCATTTAAAGACTGAAGTTTAAGTTTCTTACAAGTTTTAAGGTTCCACTGTTGAACACTTCTGTATTACAGTCACTGGTTTCATAAATTAAGTTTTTTATTTATTACTATAATTGAATTTTTTTCCTCTGAAAATAATACATTGCATTTTGACTTCTAATCTAAATGCTGTATTCAAAAGTAGTCTATTTTAAAACATTAAAATTAGAATAATTCCAAGACATGTCACTAAATATCGGAATATAATTTACTAAGTTGCATTAAATCAACCAACTCACGATAAAAATACTAATTTCGTAGGACAACAAATTGGGTGAAAATACTTCAGAAATTATTTAACTGCACAGTATATGAAGCGGCACTTGAATTTGCCGTCTTCAGAAGTAAAAACAAATTAAAGAAATAACAAACCAGGAAAAGGGTTGTGATAAAAAGACGTAAACATTAAACACACGTTTTCGAAATTTATTTTATTATTTACATGTGGTATTTACTGCTCAACTATTCACAGTTCGAGTAATACAATGTTTAACACCAATATGCTTAAAAATATGTCATTTCCATCGATGTATGCTCTTTCTATAAAACCATTTTACTGACAACACGTTTCTGCAATACATAATTTAGCAAATATAAAATTTATTGTACATATATTATCACACTCTAGTGGTTTAAAATAGTCTATCAATCCTACTACACTAGACTGTAACTTTAAAATTATAAATAGCTACGGGACACTCTTTACCTGCAACAACCAACAAAATAAACAGTTTCTTTACGCTCTATGATACGAACGAGAATGCATTATGATTTTCTCGTTATGATGTTTGTCTCAAACGATTATATTTACATCAATATGTATTGTATCAAAAATTTTAATATAAATATTAAGTGATTTTATTACTCTCCGTTTCGTTTGATTCGTCTGATAAAACATACAACATTCACAGATATAATTTGTATATAAGAATAAAATAGTCATATGATTAAATATATATACAATATTTAATAATAAAACTATCATTTTCATGCCCTATACTTTATGTTTGTTTATGTAAATAAATGAAAAATAGTTTCATGTAATTTTCGAGTCATTTAAAACGAGAAAAAAAGAAAAAATAGTAGAGTAAATATTTTTACACAAACAAGAAAAAAATCAACAGGAAACACCATGTTAAAACAATCGTACCTCTATATTATTTACAGAAAAACTTGCAGCACAAAATTATTTTTGTATTTTAACATTGTTTAAGAATAAATGCTTTCTCAATTACTGTTCGTTCAGCACTGGGGTGAGATAGATCGTAAGATGAAAATTAGAAATATTCTCATTTTTACCACGAGTATTTCTCATATTAACCAATAAATGCATCGTTGATGCCGATTTACCTTTCTGCACATTTGAAATGTTGAAAGGTGATGAAATGAAGATTTTCAAACACAACACACTAGCTTGTTCAGAAATTTGAAACTTTCAACTCATTGAACATAGAACATAACTAGTCCACAATTATTCAGGTTTGTAAAAAGAATGATCTATATGCTCTTTATTTCTGTTAGAAGCGGCTGTTTAGATAATAAACATAATTTCATTGTAACACCTTAGAAACACAATAATAGGCAAAAATAGTAATTTTTACTTATACTTACTCTTTAAGACTACGCGAAACTCTGGCCTATGAATGTTTTCCAGTGTTGTTCAAGAATTTGATTCCAATTCAGAATGTCTCCGCCCACTGTTGCACTTGCTGAAATTCTCCATGTGTCGGGTTCTCATTCCCGATTCTAAACGTATGCGTCGGCAGTTTCTTGTATTTCCCAATCATCATTAAGGGAAATTACCACTAAAATTTTGAAAGTTTATGTCATAAAGACAATTTATAAATTCCTCAGTCAATTACAGTGCATTTATAGAAAATCAACATAGTGCTCTTTATTAACTTAAAGTATATTATAACTGTGACAAACTGCTGATATTTCACACACCACGTTCACTCCCGACGTGATGAACAAAACTGGCAGGCAGAAACTGAAGCATTTGGACTAAGAGAAGGTTTTGGACAGGTTTATTGAGTCTAAAGCTTTAACATTCCTTCCATGGAAGTTAACTAATTTTTTTCTGTTATTGCCTGCATCCATCGAAGTACAAGTGACAAAGGAATTAATACATAAAAGTAACAGGCTAAAAAAATTATCATATGTTGTAAGCTGACAACATACCCGCCACTGACTATAACACTAGATTGTTCGTAAATGTTGGATGTACCCGATTGGATGTGGAAGGCAGAAGCCTTCTAATAAGTTCGCCAAAAACCACATGTTTCTGACGAACTTACATTTAAGAAACCCCAAAAAAAAGGAACAATGGTACAGCAACTCTTGAAGGCTGATTGAATGACTGACAAGAGATCCGAGCAATAGTCAGCGAAGCTGCACTGCCATGGTGCAGGAGGGAGAGAGAGAGAGAGAGAGAGAGAGAGTTTCTTCTCGTGTCCACAAACTCGCATTTGCCGTGGCATACTGGCTTCGCCTTTAGCCGCATCACAGAGCCCTTACTGCACGTCACCCTTTGGGGCACGAGGAGATAATGTCCAAAAATGCCTTAGAACCACGTAGCCGTCACTAGATGTCACCACTTTGGAGCAGGCGTATGACAGTCGTCACACACGTCGTCACTTTGAGGCAGAAGTGTGAGAGTCGTCACACACATTATCACTTTGGGGAAGGAATGTGAGAGTCGTCACACACATCATCACTTTCGGGCAGGAGTGTGAGAGTCGTCACACATGACATCACTTTGGGGCAGGGGTGTGAGAGTCATCACTACACATCGTCACTTTGGTGCAGGAGTGTGAGAGTCTTTATTTACATAATCACTTTAGGGAAGGAGTGTGAGAGTCGTCACTAAATAATGTCACTATGGAACATCACTTTGGGGCAGGAGTGTGAGAGTCACTTTGGGGCAGGAAAGAGAGCATGGTTGCACATTCCTGAGAACCACGTAGCAGTCTCCACTTTGAGACAGGAGAGGGAGAGCCGTCAATAAGCGTCACCACTTGGGGGCCAGAAGCGGAGAGCGACCGCCTCAGACGTCGCGGTAGCTGCGGCACTCGGGCACCTCCTCGGACCAGGTGCCGTCGCCGCGGCAGACCGGTCTCGCCTCCAGCCGCTCCACGTAGCCGGCACTGCACGTCACCTTCAGGTGGTCGCCCGGCTCGTAGAAGAACTTCACTGGGGCGATCCTGCCGTGGGGGGGGTCCCCCGGATACGTGCATCTCGCTTTGCCTGAAACAAGCCAGGGAAGCCACTTCAGCTATTTTAGTTTTCGTACTGGCAGTGTTTTAAATGTTCCTTATAAGTAAGTTTTCTTGACTAAATGAAAATATTTTGTTCTTAAAAACGTATTTTTGACGTGACAATATCTAATAAATCGATGAACGCCGGCTGCACGCACGAAAAATTGTTCCGTAACGCACATTGTCCCACTACGGATGTACCACTACGGATGTACCACTACGGATGTGTCCAGTTATGCTCATTGTACTCGATTTGAACAACCATCGATTTGACTTTACAATCATGTTTTCGTCGTTTGAATTATTAATATTATGTAATTTAACGATCGTCTACCGATTTTCAGCACAATCGGTACGGTTATTTAAAATTAATGTTGAATATTCAAATACGTTTTTAACGAACAATGGTGTTTTACAGTTACACATAATAATTCAAATTTCACCCGGGATATTTTGCACAATGTTTTAAAAAATATTGTAACACATTATAAATAAGTTTGGTGTATTTGGGATGCGTATTTGTTATTAAATCGTATCATAAAAACGAAATAATATTATTCCCTTACGGTGCTGCTATCTATGGTGAAGGACGCGAACCGAACGAATCCCGCTATATATCCACGACACGTGAACTGTTTGGTCGACTGTTTATAAAGTAAAGTGAAAAATTAATGTGGGTTTCATTGCTTATTACAACAACAATTTCGGCAATAAAGGTTAATTATTCTTGCATTTTAAAAATATGATTACTAGTATAATTTCAAGTATTTTATCTTTTATTATTAAAAAAAGTAGCATCTGTCTGCGAGTGCAGTAATAATATTTTATGTTACAATTGACTAAAAAATTATGGTGATTTATATAATTGATGATAGATATTTGATTACAGTTTATTTATATGAAAACTTGTTCATAATTATATTTAAACTTTATAGCTAAAGGCCAGTTTTTAAAATTAATTACAAGTCATCTACACGTAAACTGTTTCGTCGACTGTTTATAAAGTGAAGTGAAAAGTAAATGTGGTTTTCATTGCTTATTACAACAACAATTTCGGCAATAAAGGTTAATTATTGTTGTATTTTAAAAATCTGATTATTAGTATAATTTCAAGTATTTATTCTTTTATTATTAAAATAATAATAATTCTTAAAAGTATGCAATCATTTCATCAATGTTTTGTTATGGCGTTGTCACGTTAAAATATCTTCCGTAAACCGACTTTACAGACAACCAATTTGTTTTTTAAATATTACCTACAAAATGATTTTCTTATTTCTACTTCTCTCTTAACTAACATGAGTTTTAAAAGCGTTATTAAATTTATGTGACAAAGGTAATATTTCATTACTTTACAATACCCAAATTTCCTGCTATAAAACTGTAGTATAAAATAGGTATAGGTAGGTACGTGGCACACTAATAAAATTTCGTTCCCTCAGAGAATGTTCATTCATATTTCGTTTGTTACACATTCATTCCTTCATCGAATCAATCAATACCAATAATGTATATATAGTAGTCTGGCTGTTGTCTTTTTTGCCACGAGTTACTTCGCGCCTCGAGGTATCAGGAGCGAAGAAGACACTAGGAGGTAACTACCTGGCCCTCGACACTGAAGGAGCGGATCAAATTAACCTCCGACGCCACCATCACGTGTTTACCATTCCAAAATTTTGGCTTGTAGTTAAACGCCTGCCCTAACCGTTTTACATTTCCCCCCCTTTCCATCTCTATAACCACGCCCCCTTGCTGAACGCGCGCTCTGGCGGGGGGAGATTAAGCCGCCACGCAGGCGTCAATCTGCCATACAGAAGGGCACGTTTCACTTTAAATAAACCTCGCGAAGTGGCAAGCACAGTATTCAGCAACTCAATTTGTTCTCTTTGCTTCCCTGCTTTTTATTCTCCTTTTCAGCATGATGATTACTCTCTCCTTCTATTCATCTTTGGATAGCTCAGAGAAAATACAGTTCAAGTTTTAATAGTGTCACGTAGAGGTGCAGCGTAGTGTAAGGTCTGCTACGTGAAAGATTTTAAGCGGTAACTATTATTTTATCACTTGTAAGTTAATGTACGCTGCTTACTACGATGGAACATTAAACGTTTTGAAAGTAAATTTAAAAATATAATTATAATAGTAAATTTGGCCGATTGAAGCCATTTCGTCCCTAAAAATCAAATATTGTCAAGGACAAATATGTTTTTATAATAAATCACACAGTGATAATAATTTCGTAAACATTGTTAATAACTAATAATATTAGCAAAATCGATCAGTTTTGTTTTTTAAGTTGTGATGTTTTCTCTAAATTTCTCCTAACAATTTCGTAACTAGGGCTCTCCATAGATTTAATCCTACTTATGCTGTATTAAAAATTAGATGAAATATATGGTTTATTAAATTCTAATTAATAATTTAAATTATTATTTTTTCTCTTTTCGAGGAATTAAGTTTGGTGCTGACCCATACCAATTAAAAGAAATGCCCTTACTACTAATTTTGACTATAATTTTAAACATTATTTGAATGTTTTTAACATTACTTACGTATAGTAGTTATACCATGGCTTCAATCTTATTTTTATAAAATTAAATTATATATTTAGCCTTTGCTCAAGACTAAACTATATAAAATACAAGTGTCACCGTTCAAAGAAACTTTATTCATTACATTTTTGGAACATAAAAAATCGTCCTATCGCGAATCTACTTCGGTAATAAAGATTTTTTTTGTAAAATTGGTTTTAAAAAAAGTAATAAAAGATTTTAAGTAACATTGTTTTACACTGATACTCAATAACTTGAGGTCACAAAGGTAATCATGGTTTTCAAAACAGCTGGACACTAACACGATGTGCATAATAAAAAATATAAAAATGCTAGGGATGTGGTATTGATCCCATGTTCTTTCCTCGCGAGTGTGACGATAGGTCTGTTAGTCTATCGGGAGTTTTAATTGAATTCTTTAGAGTTACGCTCAAAATTCAGTCAAAAACTTTTCATTCAGAGGATGAATATTATATTTAAAAATTGTTTGTGTGTGTGTATTTGTGCGTTTGTCTTCTATGCGCTCGCGTATCTTTCATCCGATTGTTTTGAAACTTTGCGCACATGACCTTCGAAACAAGGGCAAGGTTACTGTCTGGGTAAGATTTCAATAAAACAAAACCTTAAAGCTTAAATTATTTATTATTTGTGAAATTTTGCCATTCCATCGCCGTAGTACAGACTAACCACGAAAGAATGCGGGCTATTTAATGTAGTTCACTCGGCACGAGACAGGGCGTGCGCGTTTCATGCAACCGGCGAGCTATCGATATCGATATTGGACTATGCGAGCTCACTCTATACAGTAATCAGCTTAACCAAATATGAATGCGCTGCAGGTTAAGTCTGTAAGATTGAAAACGTTTTTGAAAAACCTTTACACATCGCAAACTTAGTAGTGCTGTTAATTAAATAAGTAACCTGTAATATCTTAGCAAATAATGGCTTTCAACTTTAAAATACATCGATTTATACGGGAAAAGAATTTTATGGGCAAAATAACGTATACCTTAATATTAGCGGGAAAGAAACATTTTACCGTATTGGACAGGAAATCCTTGTAATAGTAATTACCGTACTTTCCCATTATAACTACCGAACTGCCTGACCGCAACTTGAAAATCTATTGTTGTTGCCTGATGCTTAATCCTGTAATGTTTACTACTTTACTGCCTGCACAAAGGGCTCGGTATCTAACAGCGAAACCAAAAACATTATGTTTTTTTATAATAGTTTTTTCCTCCAAATAACAGTGGGGCGAATATGCTAGTGCGACGGATATGCAATAAAACACGGAAAATATTTCATAATGTTTCCTCTTTTCTATGGTCCGAATAATAATGGTGGCGCACGAGATGTATCAGATAATTACTGGTTTGTATATTTTCTGACAAAGTTCCATCAGTGTACAAAAGGTGCCACGTAAATTGTATCGAATATTTACCACTAAGTATTTTATGACAGTTCCTCTTTGGCACGCAAGTCTTATCAGATATTCCACACTTCGTAGTGAATATCTGATATATGTTACAAATAACAATTGTAAACAGATAATATTATATATAAAAATTAATGTGTTTGTGTGTGTTCGTCTTCTATTTGATCGCGCATCGTTCATCGATTGAGTTTAAACTATTCACACTTGACCTTCGAAACACGGGTAAGGTCACTGTCTGAGATTCTAATAAAACTAATCCTTAAAGAAGAATTTAATTATTATTTTTCAAATTTCGTAATTGCATTGATAATTCATTGTTCATCCGATATCTATGAAATTTTGTACGCTTGACCTTTGAAACCATGGAGTGGTCTGTTCTGATGTTGTAGTGAACTGGTTAGAAATAGGGTAGAAAATAAATCGCAGATATATAAAAGATAATATGCTGTAAATGTGTTAAATAACTTGAATATAACACGCTAGGGAGAATCTTAAAAATTCCATCATGTAGTGAATTTTGCTAAACAAACATATTACCAACATATCTTCAAGAAATTAGGGTTAAACTTCATTATAAACAAAGCTGTTTTGATGTCTAGAAGGTAAAAGGGCGGTTGGAGGTTGTTCTTATTTTGACTTCAAGTATTAATATGGCAAAGATTGTCTACAACAACTCCCTTACTTCTTACCACCATGTTTAAAACACGAGGAAGGTCACTGTTTAGTTAAAGATTTCGATCAAACCAAACCTTAAAGCAAAAATTAAAGTAGCGTGTGAGTAGTATCGGCTAATGACCAGTAATTATTTTATTACAGTCAAACTTTTCAATGGTCCGAATAATAATAGTGGCGTACGAGTCTAGAGTGATATATATATATATATATATATAGGCTATATATATATATTGATAAAAATATAGAGATTGAGATTAATGGAGTAAGATAGAGTGATAGAGAAATAAAGAGTGATAAAGAAATATATATAAATGTAGATGGATATACAGAGAGGTATAGCGATAGAAATATATATAGAGATATATAAATCTATAGGCGAAAAATAAATTAAAATATATACATAAATAGAGGTGATAGTTATATAGATATAAAATTAAGGATAAGAGATGTGGAGATAAAGATAATTATACAGCTGTATTTATATATAGAGAGACAGATGTATAGATATAGATAATATGAAGATATATATAGAAATATAGAGAGCTATGTAGTGAGATAAAGAGATGTATAGGTAGATATATTGAGATTGAGAGAGATAGAGTGATATGAAGGGATGAATAGAAAGAGCTATAGAGATATTAAGACATATAAATATATATAGACTTACAGAGAGATAAATATAGATATAGATAGAGAGATTATAAGTATGTGTACAAACGTAAAAAAATTACAAAACATAATTTAAGAAGCATTGCAAAGCATGTTAGTAATTAAATAAAAAAAACTATTTGGTTTCATAATACAAAAAGAAGACAATTTATATGTCAAATAAAAGGAGACTTATTTTAATAAAAAATAATATTTGGTTTTGTGACATTTTAAGAAGCTGGTGTCAGGAGGAGGATGTATTTTTAAACTCATATAAAGTTATATTTCCAAAATAGAAACTTGCTATTCAGGGCCAAATTCATATTAAGAAAATGTAAAAATAAAGTTTATAATTTTCTTACTGCTTTGGGAGTTTTTCGAAAACATTTTGATATTCATAGTGGGTATAAAATTTATTTTGGAAACATAGACTTTTAATAACGTTAAAAAATCAACTATTATTTTTATTACTAAGAATTGCAGACAAATGTTGCCCCTCATGTATCGAGAACCACTCATCTTCGTCGACAGCTATTAGGACGTCTGGTCATCAATGCATATTGAAGCGAACGGACGGACGGAAGATAAGAGGTTCCTCTAAAACTCCCGGACATCTAGAACCCACTGACAGGTATCAGGACGTCTGGTTCCCACAGTGTCCGGAAGCACAGAGTACCTCTAGAATGTTGCGGTGACGTAACTTACATAATTTTGGCTGTAACTACCTTACAGTTACCAGAAAGTCTGGTCCCCACGGTATCCTGAAGCGCTTGGATACCTCTGGAAAGAAGTGGGTAGGTAACTTACAGACTGGTCGCTAGAATATAGAATAACCTGATGTGTATCAGGACGTCTGTTAGGCGCTATGTCTTGAAGCAATGGAAGGGAGGGAAATGTAACTTACGGAATGACGGCTATAGCCGCCTGACAGCTAGCATGCAGCGCCCAGGCACAGGAGGTGTTGCTGGAAGGTGTTGAAGAAGGGGCAACTCACAGAAGGGCGGCGGGTGCGACCAGAGGCCGGTCTCGGTGCAGACGATGGTGGCCTCGCCCACCAGCTGGTGGCGGTCCAGGCAGGAGAACTGCAGCGCGGCGCCCGCCCGGTAGTCGCCACCCTCGTCGAGCAGGCGGCCGTTCACCGGGGGCGGCGGCGGCGGGCACAGCACGGCTGCAACATCAGGTGCGGACCGTACAGACAACTCCGATACGAGCAAGGATGAGCTCTCGCGCGCTCGGGCAGTGAAATATGCGCGGGGACACCGATGTTGAACGCGCAAGGGCACGTAACTTCAGCACAAAAATCTGATCGCGCATCAGACTCTAATAAGGTTTTCTGCCCCAGCGGTTGTTTCCTTGTCATTGGCGGCTGTCTGGAAAAGAAGCAATAATTTCCATATTTGGCTGGGAAATTCAGGACGCGTTTTGCTTCCGCATTGGATCATTCCTGTGATTGATGTGCTGACAGCAGACATGCAAATCAAATAAATCCAGACCAAAAAAAAAACACTGACAATGCTACAATGTGTAAACACACAGCGGGTCTGAAAATTTTTTCGCGAAAACTGCATGGCCATACTTATGTGACGATAGAAAATAAGTAGAAGCCATGGAAATAAGAAATTAGGAGTTGGTCTGTGCTTTATTTGTCATGTTGATAATTGAAGTCAAAATGGGAGCGAACTTCACCCGTTTTTCTCATTTGGATAGAAGGAACATTTTAGACGTGACAACGTCTAATAAATCGATGAACGCCGGCTGTACGCACGGAAAGTGTCCCGTTACGCACATTGTTCCGTTACGCTGTGTCCCGTTACGCTCATTGTTCCATTACGCTGTGTCCCGTTATGTTCAATGTTCCGTTACGCTGTGTTCCGTTACGCTGTCGGCGAGTGCAGTAATAATAGGTTATGTTACAATTGACAAAAATATTATAGTGATTCATGTAATTGATGATAGATATTTGATTACAGTTTATTTATATGAAAACTTGTTCATAGCTATATTTAAACTTTATAGCTAAACGCCAGTTTTTAAAATTAAGTACAAGTCATCTACATGTGAACTGTTTCGTCGACTGTTTATAAAGTGAAGTGAAAAGTTAATGTGGTTTTCATTGCTTATTACAACAATTTCGGCAATAAAGTTTAATTATTCTTGCATTTTAAAAATCTGATTACTAGTATAATTTCGAGTATTATTCTTTTATTTTAAAATAAAAATTATTTAATTTTATTCATAAAGTATGCAATCATTTCATCAATGTTTTGTTATGACGTCACGTTAAACTATCGTCCGTAAACCGACTTTACAGACAACAAATTTTTGACGTGGCAACGTCTAATAAATCGAAGAACGCCGGCTGCACGCAGGAAAAAGGGTCCCGTTACGCACATTGTTCCGTTACGCTGTGTCCCGTTACGCTCGTTGTTCCGTTACGCTGTGTCCCGTTACGCTCATTGTACGCTTGCGCCGCATCTATCTCTCTTCAACTCGACTGTTTATAAAGTGAAGTGAAAAGTTAATGTGGTTTTCATTGATTATTGCAACAACAATTTCGGCAATAAAGGTTAATTATTGTTGCATTTTAAAAATCTGATTACTAGCATAATTTTAAGTATTTATTCTTTTATTAATAAAATAAAAATGATTCAATTTTATTTATAAAGTATGCAATCATTTCATCATGTTTTGTTATGACGTTGTCACGTTAAACTATCGTCCGTAATCCGACTTTACAGACAGCCAATTTTTTTTTGGTAACAATAAAGTATGAAGATGTTTCCTAAATTATTTTTCGATAAAAATAAAACATTTCATAACAATACTCGCTTCATGATGCAATTTTTGCGATTCTTCCTAGAGAGTTTATTTATATCTATTAACCATACTTCTAAATCCATTGTACGGAACGGTATGAACTTCTAACCAGAGGGACTCATCTTTAAAGCAGAAAGCCACTGCTTATATTAATAGCTCCGTGGTAGATTTTAAGTATGGCTCATGGCATTACAGAAACTTTAAAAACTTTCTAAGTGTTTAAAATCAGCGTAATCATATTTAACTTGTTGGATACTGATAATAAATATGAAGAAGTGCTTTAAGACTGAAATCCAGTGAGAAACATGTGTCACGGCTAGAGAGACATGAATACCAAGAAAATTTTGTTTTATTCTATTTCTCAAAACTATTGTAGCCTAGCTCTTTCTTAGTGTCAAGGCGAATCGTGGACTTTAATACCAACATTTTTTTTTTGAGATTTTAGAGGGAACTAAAAAAATAATCTTTTTTACATTCGTATTCAAAAAGTTTTTAAACAACATTATATAATACAAGTAAACACATTTTAATTTTTATTACTCATATTATATTTACTCTTTTAATGTGAAAATATTACGAATAAATAATACGAAAATCAGAACATTTCTTCATTTGTTCACGAGGCCCCCTCATTCTGGTAAAATGTTACATGAAGTGTGTTCATGCTATAAATAACAATTCTATTTATATCAGTCTTTTAGCCATTGATATTTTAAAAATAGGCCTTCGTCTTTGTAAGACTGTAAGTAATAAAATAATTTAGTCGAACCTGGTAACTTACTGTGGCTCCCAGATATCAAAGAGTCCATGTGTCTTTTACATCGACACTGATTTAGCAAATACAAATATATAAATAAATTAGTACAAATATATTTAAATCTGAATACACTTATAAAATAAATAAGTTATTTTAGTCGGTAATAATGCGCAGTTAATTTTTTTGCGTACATCACACAGATAGAACTGCTTGTTGTTACTTGAGTGTTTTCTTAATAGGGAATGTTATTAAATTTTGGATTAAAATGTTAAAAACATCAAGTGAATTTTTTTATAACCCGAAACAATTATTCGCTGTCGTTTAATCAGAATTCGGCGATATCAGGATATTTAATATTTCGTCAAACACACGGAAATTTCTTTCCAAACTGTTTCTATGCCTCGATGGTGTGCTCAGACATCCTGCTCCCAGCTGCCTTGCTTCTAAAAGTTTCATTGAGTGCCTACGTGCAGTTTCGAACTTTGCCCCGAGGTTCACATTCTCTTCGCCAGAGATAATTACTTGCCAACTTGTCCGGAGAAAGTGTTACCTCGGGAACTCATTCCCTCGCAAAAGGGAACGAGGTTCGCAAAAACTTGGCAGCCGCTATTCTCTCTGCCTCCGGCGGTAAAGGTTTTTAACAGCACTGAATATGTGTAAATTTCTATTAGAAAATGTATTAGAGTTTTTAGGAAAGTTTATTACTTTGGTTAGTTTCATAATGTTATATCACAAAATGTATGCTAGCGTAGTTAAAATTGTAGTATTATGTAAATTGTAAACCCTATTTTTATGACTCTTGTCTGTTAAAATGTCAATTTTTTGGTTGTTTTACATCCCAGCTCTTAGTATACGGCTTTTGGCAGGAGTAGTTTCGTGAATGGGACGGAAATGTGTAACAACGCTGCTGCGATCTGTGGCGGACGGCGCGAACAAAAATTTACAAAGCCAAAGGAAACTTTATAGTTTCAACCGTTTAATGAATTTTATTAGGATGGACGGGGTTTTAATAAAATTCCTGGTCGAAAATCAGATCGAAAACCTGGGTTTAGTATATTTCAGGTATTTTAATTCATGAAATGTACTTGAAAACACAATTTTCCCATATTTATCAAGTTCGGCATTATTTTAAAGAAGTCTAGATTAAATTTCATCTCCGAGTTTCGTGTTACAAGTGAATTTCAAAATTGATTACACAAAAATTTGCTCGTACCTAGGTTAGATAATTTACATCAATGGCAAGTACTGAAATACTCTTTCACTTGTTTTAGGTAGATTTAAAAGAAATAATACATATTGTAGCCGTTACCATTGTGTTACTTTCTGAAAATTGTTACATAGTTTTTCGTTTCATGGTTCAGAGTTCCCAATACCATCGTCAAATCAAATGTTTATATATATATGTATATATGTATACATATATATCACACATATATAAGTATATATATCACAAAGTTGTGGCACGATAACTGACGCAATGTTTTACAAATCGCTTCCAAACTCATACATAAAATCTAGAAGTGGAAAATCTCGGCTGAGTTCGTTAATGGGTAAATATGAGGAATGTTTTTTGAAAAAAAAAAAACAGAAATATCACTGTAACTCCCATAAATGGAAAATATCACATTTGTTTGACCGTATTATAATTCGTAGGAGTAATGTCAAAATCTTTTGTCTGAAAAAGTTTTTAATACGACAATCTATAACTGCAAGGGGTTGAAAGAACTACAGTTTGAGGACAAACGAAAATCTGAACTACATTCGTAGGCACACCATCAAATCCATTCAAATAGTATATAAATATTATAATTTTTATTAAAACGTTTTCTGAAAAAAATCTTGATTAGACAAACAATTGCTGCAAGGGGTTGAAAAAGTAAGGGATAGAATTAAAAAAAAAAATTATAACTCCCTTAGTAGGTACAATATCAAATCCGTTCAAATTGTTTGTAAATCTTATAATTTTTATCGAAATATTTTGTATGAAACAATTTTTGATAATACAAACTATTACTTCAAGGGGTTGAAAATACCTTGGTTTGAAATAAGAAAACAAATATAAATTTCCTACCATGTACTCTAACGAATTAATGTTTATTTTTGTTCAACTTTTTAAATAGTGTTAAAAACATTAATCTGAATAAAATTTACGTAACTAATCATTACTGCAAAGGGTGGAAATAAAAAGGGTAGAAAAACAAAAAATTCATTACTTTTAATAGAATAGGTAAGGGGCTCCGGGCACAGGCGCCAGGCGCTGGAGCCGGGAGGCGATCCACCATATTTGATTGTGACGTCACGGCGGCCATCTTGGTCTTAAATATTCCTCAAAATTCTTCAAAAATGACTCACAATTTCCCGTTTTGAGGGACAGATTCACGTTTTCTTCCACAAAAATTAAAAAATTTGGATTTCAAAAAACCTCAAAGGTCTTTTTCCTTAGAAAGAACTCGTAATCGTAAAGGCGGTTTAAAAGTGCTAAGAGCTAGCCGCTCAAAGCCGCTGACGTCATCTAGGAGTATGACGTAACCGTTGCAATTTCCGTTACGGCAGCAATCTTGAAAATTTTTATTTTTCATCCAATTTTAATAAAAAATATTTTAAATATATAAAAAAATTCAACTAATAAAATTTTAATCAAATATTTAAAAAACATACACCTACGACATGGAGCTCGGAGTCCTCGGTTCGAATGCGACGAGGACAAAATAAAAATGGCGATCGATCCTTCCTACATGGAAGCCGCTGGCAGACTGACCTCCCACCACTTATGATAAGGTATATAAATATTATCAGATAGTATGAAGTCATGTCCGACATCTTGAAAATCCGTAATTTTTGTGATAGAAATTTGGAAAAAAAATTCAAAAATTATAATCAAAATTAATAAACACGTTTTAATAAAATACTATTTTAAAACACACTTACGCCTTGAAGTCCTCGGTTCAAACACGGTAAGAGCAAAAATATAAAAAAATGTCGATAAATCCTTCTTCGATGGAAGCCACCTGCCGAATAACCCACCAATTCCAAGGTATATAATATATCAGCTGGTATGATGTCATGACCGCCATCGTTTTTTCGTCTGCTGAATGCCAATGTCTTGTTTTCGGCTCCTAGAGTGCGATGACGCCATGTTAGTGTAATTTTTACCCGATAGAGTGCAGCAATCTATTATTATTACGGAGGCACCCACTATCTTGTCATTTAGCTGCCATCTAGGAAATTTGTAATTATTTAGCTAGAAATTCGGGAAAAATTACAAAACTCATTAAATAAATTTTCAATTATTGTACTTATTGATTCGAAAGATTCCTGTTCTTGGTTTGATCCCTGGTCGATGCAAAAAATTAATTTTATGTAAAAAATAATAACTTTAATAAATCATGTTAAAAATCGTAAAATATGCTTAACAACCTATACTACCAGCCTCCAGTAAGCCATTATGACAACCATCTTGAAAATGTGTATTTATTGACCTATAAATTCGGGTAAAATTCCAAAATTCACCAAAAAATAACTCATAAATTTACACATTGAATAAATGGATTGCTGTTCTCGGTTTGGTTCTTAACTAGTGACAAATGTTACTAAATATTAAATAAATTTAATATAATGTTTTCCATTACCTTTCGTGGAGTTTATTAATAATTCACTCTACGAAAACCAACTCAAGACAATAAACATCACCAACTGAATAAATACGGTGCCGCTATGCCTAATAATGAAAGTCTAGTTTATCGATACTTAGAATAACCTCTAAACCGTTCATGTACAAAGCCATTCATACATATAGACCAAGCGTCATCGAATCACGAGACTTGGTCATGAACAATGTCAGACATATAGACCAGTCTTATTAGAACCTCATGACCTTCTTCGATGTCAGCTAATTATTCAATTAAACCCACGTAACATGTTTTACGTTTACAAGAAAATCAAAAATCCCTGAAAAATGATTTATCAAGACAAAGAGGTTTCGGACTTTTAAATATTCAAAGATACTACAGCATTGGATACGTGCATTAAAAGAAACGTCACACATTCAACAAAATATCGCACTGAACATACAGTATACACAGTACACACAGGAAACGGAATGAACACACAGTACACACAGGAAACGGAATGAACACACAGTACACACACGAAACGGAATGAACACACAGTACACACAGAAAACGGAATTAACAGACAGTACTCACAGCAAACGGAATGAACACACTCTATACACAGTGGACAACGAATGAACAAACACACACAGTAGCGAAAACACAGGCTTGGTTGGAAATCAGAATACAATAAATAAAACATTAAATTTTTGTTATTTAAATTATTTGTTTTATTTCTCAACATTATACAAATTCAGGTAAAACAAATCATTATTTTATGTAGCCAGCATATTTCTGTTCTTTGAGTATGAAGGACATTTCTTTGATGCACGAATAGTTTCCTGCACAAAGAGAGGCATGTAGAAGTCTTAGCCGGTCAACCAATATGTTTGGATCTTCCCATGATGTGTAATCAATCTCTTTTGCCACCATCTTCCTTGCACGTTTATAATAAATAATATGAACTCTGGTGTCTTCCGTTAAAACACCAATCACAAGGTCACTTTCATCATCGAGCCAGTGATAATGACAAGCTTGATCAGGATAATTTATTTTATTACGTCTTATCCATCGTTTTGGTCTCAGGACACCATCACAGTATTCGATCTTGCCTGCTTTAGGTGCTTCAGCACAGTCTTCCATCACGTCACCAGCTTCAGAGTCACTATCGTCATCACCATAGAAGTCAGCATCGTCACCCGAATTACTGTAAGAACTCGAAATCGTTTATGTTGGAACTTCTTTATTTTCTAAAATCTTCCTTTTTAAGTGTCCATCATTATTCCAAAGTATGGAGGATCTACTGATTATGGGCTTGAATGTATTCTCACTTTTCACGGTGTTGATACTTCCATTAGTTTCAGTCTTCCCGTAGCCATCAGCATCCTTCAATTTATGTTCTTCTTCACGATCGGGTGAGATAATACCATCACGCTCAGGACAAGGAAAATTATTTACATCAACCAGCACATTCTTCCTTAGTGTTATGTCGTTATCGATGTCCTCTATCGTTAAGTAAGCTTGGCTTTACGTGTTCTACCATGTATTTTTAAGCTGTCAATTCGTGTTAACAACCTGCTACACCGATTACAGCTTAACATTTTCGTAGTGGGATTTTAACACAATCATTCTTCTCATGACGTCTAGCATTCCTTCTCATGACAAAATCCTTGCTACAGTTGCTACAGAGGCTGCCTTCCGATTCAGCTGCAGATAACAAACCAGGTTCAATGGTAGCTTCTGTGACTAATGTTAGATGCAAACTGGCAGTTTTCAAATTGGAACCATTACTTAAGTATATTTTTTTAAATATTTCATCAGTGAGAGTTATGTTATCTTATGCAAAGCAACTTGTTGTAAGTAGTTCTGCTTGTCAACAACAGATGACGCCACATTTTGCTTGCAGGTGAATATAATTTTTATTTTATGTGGGATATGGGATGCTCACTAACGATCGCAAAAGAAGGAAGGCTACGCTAGACACCAAGGACAAGGAAGTTCGTCCTTCTTGATAGTGTTTATCATCCGTCTTATCACATATTTTTGGACTGAGTGATGTTATTTTATATCCACCTAATAAAAATATTGTCTGTTCTGATTTAGTAGCAGAAATTTACAATTTAATTTAAACACAGGATAAAATGACATGACTCTTTAAGTAAAAAATCCTTCATGCAGAGATCGATTTCTCACAAATATTCAGGAGCACTCTGAGAAAACCATCAGATGTCTAGCCAGGAATAATCAGAAGCACTTAAAGAAAACCATAAAAATATTGACAAGAATAATCAGAAGCACACGGATAAAACCACCATAATATTGATAAGAATAATCGGAAGCACACGGAGAAAACCGCCACACGTTTTCTTTGATATCACAAAATTGCAGAAAAAAATTTAAAAAAATTAATAAAATATAAAAATATATACAAAAAAAATTAAACTATCTGGCTTGTACTAGAACTCTATCTTTGCTCAACAATGAGACGTTCACAAGCTAGCAGAATATGTTTTTGTAATTTTTATGTTTTTATTTTTAATTTGTTTTTCGTAGAATGAATGATTAATAAATGTAAGTTAAGACGAGCCGCGGGTGTGTCTGAAATCACTCGCGTAAGGCTGGCTCTCAGAACCTAACTACTTTTATGGCTTGCAAGACATAGCACTTATTTTCACGGCTCGGAGAGGAATTACAGGCGACGTATGTGCGCCAAGGCGGGAATAAAACGATAGCACTTGCTGGGTCATTAGATGGTAGGCAAAATTATATTTATGCTGGGAACGATTGGGGAGACAGGTCTGACAAAGATTAAACGGGAGTGTACAGGAGGCGGAAAAAGTTTAAGTTGTTGCATCAAAAAAATTACTCATGACAATATTTCAAAAATTCAAATTAAGAATTGTGCCATAAATACTAATTGACGGCACATGACACTTCCATTGGTTTCAGTCTTCAATAAACAGTCAGCAATCATAATTTTAGGTTATTTATTGAGATAAGGAATGCTTTAAACATAAACATGTTCAAGAATATTTACATTATGATTATTTACATTACGCAGCACACTTTTCTTTAGAATAAGTATTAGCTCCATCGTTGTCCTGTATCCTGTAAGTGAGCTCGGCTTTACAAGTTCTAACATGTTTTTTTAAGCTAGAAATTCGTGTTAACAACCTGCCAGACCGATCACAGGTTAACATTTAACATTATTCTAGTTACTTCTAGTATTTTTTTCTCAGGACAAAAATAGTTGTTACATAATGCTGCTTAAAAATATTTCATAACAACAATATTTGTACAATAATTAACTAATTAATAATATGTAAATGTTATTATTGGTACGATTATTATTAAAATAAAATAATAATCGTCGTGGAAAACTACTGGGTTCGTAAATGGATAGCCCAATTAAAAATTTTACAACAGAGTTTTTTTTAATTGCCAATATTTACATCACTAACAAATAATCTTCTAAAAATGCCTAATAATCAATTACATTAAAAATGATTATTCCCCAGTCACTTGGTTTTTACACACCGCACACCTCGCTGGGCCGCACCTCTGGCGCAACTCTCACCGCATCACCACTCGTGGATCTCCGCCGCCGCACTCCGCCGCTGCCGTCGCACTTCCCTTCGCCGAGGTTCCACTCGACGCTTCGCTCGGAACTTCGTTCAGGACTGTCGCCGCACCCACGGCACTCTCGCCACCCAACTATCGCCGAGAAACTCGCTCACCGAGGAAGTCCTCGCCCAGGAACTCCGCCGCACCCGCGGCACTATCTCCCAGACTATCGCCCCGGAAATCCCCTCGGAGGCTGGCGTCCCAGTCTTATATAGGCCCAAGTGCCACTTCTTGAAGTGACGAGCGTGGCTGCGGCCAGTCGCGTCATCCCGCGCCTACCCAACGCCAGATTTTTCGAGAAAGGCGTCGGGAGCTCGCGCGACTGCAGGCGGAATTCCCACAGCTGTCAGGTGTCAGATTGACGTCCCCGAAGCAGAACGTCACGCGGGGTGCGGAGGGTTGGAGGGAGGTGATGTGGCGATCCTAATAATCCACCAGAAGCGCGTGGAACGTCTAACGTTGCGGCGGCCACGTGATGTCAGTGGCCGTGCGGGGCCGCCAGCCAGCTCCGAACCCGCGCACGCCGCGGCCCTGATTACGTTTCGTAACATTATTTTTATAATACGTCAATAACAACAATATAATTAATCTTTATGCACATTATAATATGATATTTATTTAAAATAAAATGTAATTTCTAAAACTGTGTTAAAACGTGAAGTATGGTTATAAATATCAGGTCGAGTTTTCTTTTAAAATTTACTAATTGTTGTTCTGTTATAACACAAATAACTACCCAGATACTTGACGGGCATAATTCGGCGACTCGATGTCCTATGCTTTATTGATGAGCTCCATGCTTTCCCATTTCGACCATGGTGCCCGACTTCCGGTGTGTGATGATGGCTGACACGCAGAACATGATCTCAGCTAGTCCAATCAGTGAAATATGAAACACGTGCGGATTATGGAAAAATAACCGTCAAAATTTTATCAGAAATTGTTGGTGCTTTGACACAAAAAAATGCAGGTATTAGAGTTTCCAGATGAACATCACATATCATCATGAATTTCCCACGCGATTGAGGAATTGGCAAAAGTTTTGACGAAAAAGAATAAAAAAAGGGGAGGAAAATTCGGATTTGGTATTGGCTGAGAGTAATATTACATTCGCAGCATCTGACAGTTCGGGTAATTTTCCGTCGGACGATTGTCAGCATTTCGTGTCTACTCGGTAGGGAATTTTATTACTTGGCACGCTGACAGCCATCACTGGCTGGAAACGCCGACATCGCTGACCTAGAAACGCACGTGTCACAGGTGATGTAATTCAATGGATTGCAAACTGCAGTCCACACAGGTGGACGGAATCGCTATGCGAACGTTTATTGATATCTCTCTGAGAGGTCTTATCACCGGCCAATCACACAACGTCATATTTTTGAGCGGTTCCAGTGTGGCCGTGATAATTTAGGCAATCACTCTAGTGAAATAATCTAAAAACAATAATAATAATATTGAAGATATCGTCGCTTTTAAGGTTCATGAGGTGTTTAAAATTCTTGCTACAGGCCGGCCAATTTTTCGAAACCAAGACCAAAATGATTTTTTTAAACATGTTCCTAATTGTTTTAGGAAAGAGAAAATGCATACTGCAATGGTAATCTAAAATAATTTAGAGAACTAATGTTTCAAATTTATTTTAAAAGTCAGAAAAATAGTGTTTTTTCTTTAGCTTAGGATAGAAATTAAAATAAAGTTTTAAAATTTCGCCATGAAATTCAACTAAAAATTAATATATCTATGCCTGCACAATAGTAAACATAATTTAAATTAATCTATGTTATGTCATTGAGGCTTCGCCACAAGTGTCGTATCGGATAACTGTATTTACACGTCGTTTCTGTATTCTATTGGGAGAATTATTTTTACGCATATTTAAATATTGTATATTTGCATTAATAATTTTTTTTTGGTTTTCTATTCATTTGTACACGTTATTTGAAATTTTTTTAAAATGTTAAGCACTTGCTCTAATAAGATTGTGCAACCAATCACGGCCTTTTTCTTTTATATAAAGAAATTTTCTGTATTTAACTGCTTGTGATCATATACAATTTATTTGTTGCATTTCAGTTGCATTATCTATAACCATTAATATTATTTATAACTATTCTTTTATATTTCCTATAAAACATTTCGCTAAATTAAGATTTTAAAACCAGTGCACATAAGTCATTAATTATTTTGTGCATGGTTATATAAATGTCAGCAATTTTTTGCAGTCAATTTTATTACAACTTTCACCATTCAGTATTAGCAATGATTAATAAAATATTATTAACTACCATCTTTCATTCAACATTTTTTTAATATTATAATTTTATTTGTGACAGAGTAGATAAAATTAAAATGAAAACTAAAATGGAACTCACAAAATATAATGTGATTTATACATCACTATTTAACACTATAAATTAGTTTATCTAAATATCTTTATATTACTATTTATCACAAGATAAACTAAAATTCAATATGCATGTGAGTAAATTATAAATATTTTGGTTAACACTGATGAGTTTGACTTGACTAGTTAATATATATATTGTCATACTTACTAAAATTGTAGTTTTTAATGTTTACTTAGGCATATCTATGGGTAAAGTGGAGAGGGGTAAAAATTTCCACAATTTTGTTTAAGTAATGAGGATTACTTTCAATCAACTAAAATGTAAGATAAGAAATTTGATACCTGTATTCTACATTTAAAATAAGATGTGTTTCTTTCAAATATCTTAACATAGGTGTATGTAATTATCTATTCTGAGCATAACTGTAACCAAAACAAAGGAAAATGTAAAAGTAAAGAATTACAAAATCTCAATTAAAATGCAATAGGCGCGTGTTCACAATTATTTATACCTGGCTACCTCATGAAAATAAAATAAAGTAAATTGTATCCTCGAATACACTATAATGGGTGTATAAAAGCGAATACTTAATAATAAACTATCAAATAAAAACAGACTTACGCATTACCACTTTGAATAATATCAATAAAAAGTGATTATTTTTAAATTAAATTTGGTATACATTTGGAATTTTATTTTCTATATTTCTTTGTGAAATATATCCCATTTTCAATCATTATTTAATATTTACATTCCGCACGTTTAAACTTGCGGTTTTTTTTGAGCGACTGAACTTTCGACAAAATTACAAGGAAATATACTGTGCATACGTTTCGTATAATTAGCCAGCACAGTTAGATTTTTAACGTTTTAATGAAACATAGATAAAAAAAATTAAATGGTTTTTTTGTTTTAAAAGTAATTTTTATTGGCTCTATATGATATGATTTAATTTTCTTAGAAAAAGTAATGATTTCATTTTACCTAGCCTTTTAAAATCTTCATAAATTTTACGTTTTTCAATGACATAATAAAATTAAAAAACAATTTTAATTAAATAAACTTAAACTACACTTCGCGTAGCCACCAGCATTGCCTTTAAACCAACCATTTTTACTTAACTATACCATTCTTCTTATCCACACTGCACACAAATGGTTAAAAACACAACTTTGTCAGCTAATCATGCAACAAAGTACGCATAATATATGTATTTCCTTTTTCATTTTGTTGAAGTACGGCCATTCAAAAAGTTTACAGGTTTAACCGTGTTAAACGTAAACATAAAATAATGAAACGAAATGGGACATACCGGCATTAGTGAAAACTTTTGGAATTATTAAATTAGGTTTCTTTAAACGGTAAAATACTATCAAGCCGCGGGTTTATTAGCTATTATTGGCACACTAGTGACTGTGTATTCCATGCAGTTCCAGACGTAAGGGACGCTAATGGCTGATACCGAAGCTCCCCTGGGTCCACAAGATCAAACAAGAAATTTTTCCTGTATTTTTACAAAATATTTCTTTGGAAACCATTTACCAAGAAATAATTTTCAAAACTAAAATTAATATATCGTAACTTTGTACAGCACATGTAAGAAATACGTTTTCCGAGATAATACTGAGTATTTCTTACGAAAATCGGTGCAAATTTATATAACTAAATTGATGTTTCATTCCAGGAAATTATGTGAATTTATTTTATTTTAATATGCTCATTAATTTGCACAGTTAATACTTGAAACCTTTAAAGAATGGTTAACAAAAATTTTCAACTATTTGGAGGTACTGGGACAAAACAAACCATAAATTTTCCAGGTAAGAATTAGAACCCAATATTACTCCGAACACTATTTTGTAGTGATACTGTTGTTTTCATGTAAATTTAAATGGATGTTCCATTTTCAAAAACAATTAAGTGGTAAGGTGGGTAAGAGAGGGGCGGGAGGCGGACAGCTGACAGGGTAGTCGGAAGGAGAGCTCGCGTAGGAAGGAAGAGAAAAAGAAGACTGGCGATCAAACAAGAATGTATCCTTCCCAGGAGAGTCGTCCAGGTCAAAGAAGGTGGATCGTTCTTTACAGAACACGCAGAGATTTATATATACACACACGCAGAGAGTCTCAAAACTCCACTTCGAGCCGAGAACAACTGATAGGCCAAATTATTACGTTTCTGAATTTAAAAACAATATCCGAAATTTAAAAAATCCATTATTAGTTTTTCAGGAGCAATAAAACACCAGCCTTGCACGAAATAAATAGACACCCAGACTACAAATGTTTGCTAAGCAATCATGAATAATAGTAGTATAGGAAAGTATGTCCGGGCACAGGGTTCAGGGTGAGGATCAGAGTGTACGCCCGCCATCTTGGATTGTGACGTCACGGTGGTCATTTTAGGTGACCTAGAACTTTGACCTTGACCTTTGACCTTCAAAATTTGCCAAAATGGGTCAAAATTTGCCAAAATTTGCCCAAAATTCCTTAAAATTTGCCAAAATTTCCATTTTTTTGGAAAAAAATATCCCGCCGAAAATTCCAAAAAAAAGTCCACAATTCAAAACTTAGGATTTCCAAAAACCTCAAAATACTTTTTGCCTTAGAAAGAACACAGTGTCCTAAAAGAGGTTTAAGCATCCATGTCTAAAGCCTCTGATAAGCCTCGGACGTCATCTAGGATGCCATGACCGCCATCTTGGATTATGACATCACTGTTGCAATTTCCGTTACGGCCGCCATCTTTAAAATCCGTAATTTTTATGTTAGAAAATCGGGAAAAATTAAAAAAATACTTAATCCGATAGAATAATAAAAATTTAAAAAAAACATATATATTAAAAAAAATTAAATGTACACATACGTCATGGAGCTCGGAGTCCTCGGTTTGAACCAGTTGTGGAAAAAAAATTAAAATAACGACCGATCCTTCCTCCACGGAAGCCGCTGGCAGAATGACCTCCCACCACATATGTCAAGGTATATATATCTAAATCTAGTACGACGTCAAGTCCGCTCTCTTGAAAATCCATTATTCTTATTTTGGAACACGAGGAAAAATTTAAAAAAAATTATAAAAAAATATATTAATAAAAATTAAATAAAATATTACTTAAAAACCACCCTTATACATATCGTTACGGTCGCCATATTGGATTATATAAATGTTTCATGTTTCGTTACGCCCATCATCTTGGTTGAGTACGATGTCATCGTTACACTTTTCGTTACGACCGCCATATTGGATTTTATTAATGTTGCATGTATCGCTTCGGCCGCCATCTTGACAATCCACAATTTTAATGCTAGAAATAACAAAAAAATTCCAAAAAGATTTTAATAATTGCCTACATAAAATCTTTAGATACAAAACGAATTCGGTCTCGGTTCGATTTCCAGCGAGAGTAAAATAGTAATTTATTAATGAATTGAACAAATTCTCAATTAAAGTAATAAAATCGTCTTACATCACACTCGACATTTTGACTTATATCACCACTGTACCAATTATCGTTACTGATCCAACTTGAAAATCTTTATTTATTATCCGATTTTAATGAGAAAAGTTCAAAATTCTTCAAAAAATTAATTTATTAGAATACTGATTCATTATATTAATTCCCGTCCTGCGTTCGAAACCGGTAAGAGCAAAAAATATTAAAAGACGACATATCCTTCCTCCACAGAAGCCACCTAAACTGACCATACACCATCAATACCAAGGTGTATATCGTCAACTGATATGACGTAATGTTCGCCACCTTGTCTTCGTTCGCTGGATGTCGCCATTTTGTCTTCATCTGTTAGCGTGTGCTGATGCCATGTTAGTATTATTTCCTGTTCACCATACCTTTGACCTCGACTGTTGAAACTGAACTTTAACCTTGACCTTGAACTTTGATCTTGACCTTGAAATTTGACCTTAAACTTGAACTTTGACCTTGAATTTAAACTTTGGCTGTGACATTGAACTTTAACCTTGACCTTCAAATTTGATTTTGACCTTGACGACCATTATGGATCCGACATATTGTGTTCAGTACATGCTACCAGGAGGTATCACTTGCTAGAGGACATTGCCACCATCTTGTTTCGTCTGCTGGAGGACACCATCTTGTGTGTGTACTCGTCTTATTGAGAATTTTTGGCGGGATATTATTTTCAAAAAAAGTAAATTTTGGCAAATATTGAGGAATTTTGGTCAAATTTTGGCAAATTCGACCAAATTGGAAAATTTTGAAGGTCAAAGTTCAAGGTCAAGGTCATCCAATATTGCAGCCATGACATCACAATCTAAGATGGTGGGCGTACACTCAGCTCCTCACCCGGGACCCTGTGCCCGGATATACTTTCCTATACTACTAATAACCATACTGTTGATAAAATTTCAAAATAATATGACATGCCATCGATTGGGAAGGCAGGAGAGGATTTCTTTGCACGACTTCCGCAGCAAAAGTTTTTGATCGGGTAGTTTTGACTTTTGTTACTATACAAAAAATTCTATGCTAACTGATATTATGGTAATTGGTTGTTATGTTTAAATAGTATGTCACTAGGTTCCCGGCAGGTTTCGGGGTCAAAATAGTTTCCAACCAACCCGAAACCTACGTTTTATATTAATTAATAAAAGGAAAAACGTAAGATTAATCCAACCAAATGGCTGCTACCTTTCTACATTTCCCTTGATACGTGTATATCATCTCTCAATTATCACCTCGCCGTCTAAGAGATACAAAGTCATATTTTTAAAAAAATGTCATCTCTTCAAACGCATGGAATTATGAATGGGCCATAAGAGTTGGATGGTGTGATGTAACTAAAGAATTTTTTGGGCCCATCGAAAGCAAAATTGCAACATCCTAAACATTGCGGAAACGGTGTTTGACCAAGCCTGATATAAAAACTGATAGGCATGAGTTAAATTTTTCCGTCAAAAACACGGTCACTAACATTGTTTTTCTTTA
Source organism: Bacillus rossius redtenbacheri (assembly GCF_032445375.1). Lineage (NCBI taxonomy): Eukaryota > Metazoa > Arthropoda > Insecta > Phasmatodea > Bacillidae > Bacillus > Bacillus rossius. The sequence goes on along the minus strand of NC_086330.1, from coordinate 98,798,564 downwards.
GCTGTATCCAGAATCCAAACACTACACGTGAGCCAATGTGTTGGGTGTCAAACTAACATGGCTCAGTCCATCAGATGGACGAATTTTGCTTTCGGCCTTCAACGAGCCTGTCAAATCTGTGGGCAGGAAACGAAGTTTGTTGGTTTGCCGATTCGTCCGCAACGCGGCGCTGCGCTCGCTCAGGCGGCGCGTCGGAAGGGCAGAGCGCGTGACGTGATGCCCCAGGGGCAGCTTGTCCCATGAATATGCAGGCAGTTGGAATGGCCGCTCCCGCATCGCGTACGGAAACGAGAGGAGCTCCGAATGGGTTCGAAGGCCCAGCGTCAAGGGGCTAAAAAATATTGCGTCACGTGTCAGAGAGCGGTAAAAAAAAAATAAAAAACGGGTCTCAAATTTGACAGATTACAAAAGTAGCACCAGTGAAACTCGTTTCTCAACTGTCACTTGTAAATCATGACGTGGTTCTTATTTGCGAACTCTGACGGCCATATAAAGTTGTTCACAGATACTTATTTAACAAACCAACAGTGTATAAAGTTTATGTATACCATTGATACCACTTCTGAGAAATATAATATTTGTGATTAGTTTGAAGACACATACCCTATATTTCTATAAATCAGGGGCGTTCCTATGAGAATCCCCTAAAAACCACGACAATTTAAGTTAACTGGAGATAAAAAAATATCTATTAAAATTTCTAAGTGAATTAATTTAGCCTAAAAGACTTTTAATTTTCAAAATTATTGACTCTCCATTCAACTTATATTGGACGCCCGTTTCTGAGTAGCCGGTTTCTAGTCCTGGCCCAGCCGTCCTGCTTTCTGTTTCACATAGTTGCCCCGAGATACTGAGGGCAAATTCTGAGAAGATCTTTAATTATCTCTGCAGCTATCAAACTGCAGAGTACATCCCCTCGCGCCCCTCGCTGCAGTGCCTCGCGGACCTGCCATGAGTTACGGGAAACGCGATCAGGAAGGTGATCTGAGGCAACCCATCTCAGCGTCATCACCACCAGAATACCACCTGTCCTTACCCCCCCCCCCCTCCAAGAAAACTGAGATAACTAGAAAGTCCAATACCAGTGACTCCAGTGCTGCTTTGGTCCTAACCGGATCCCTCTCCTTCAGCCAGCGACTCCTCGGTCATCCGTGGAACCCTCGATCTGGTGGAGGCCCACCCGATAAACCTAATAGCTGTGAAGCTACACCGCTAGAAATTACAGTAAATTTATGAAATTTTCAACGAATAATTAAACTCAAATAAATTAAGACATCTTCGTAGAAACTAAGACGTATTTCGACTTTCGAGTTGCATGTTTCGTTTTAAACAAAGGTGGACAAAATAAGTGTGTTAAGATTGTAAACTTAACCAGTTTTTCAACGTTTTGTAAATATACCAAGAATTTTTTTTTTTTAAATTTATGTTTAACGTAGAATATTCCTGGGTAGTTTGTAACCAGCTTTCTGCGTAAATCGAAAGCAATTTTAACAGTGTAGTACCGGGGCTACAAATAAGCGATGGGCTGGGTACCTCTCTGTTTGAGCTCCAAGCGACAGGAGCACCACTGCCTAGTGTGGCTGAATCGTATAGTCGTTTGTAACTGTCCGGTATAACCTCGTTGACGATTAGAAGTAAAACAAAACTTAAATAAAAAATAATTGGTTGTCTGTAAAGTCGATTTACGGACGATAGTTTAAAGTGACAACGTCATAACAAAACATTGATGAAATGATTGATCCAGAAGAAAAGGACATGTCATATTCGGCCTGAGACTGAGCCGTAATAGGTTTTTGCAACCAAACCAGTTAAGCATTAAAAATATTATATTCTTTGAGGAAGAAAGTTCTTTTAATTTTTTTATCTTTTGTATGATAATGCGTACTTTTATGAATAAAATTGAATCATTTTTATTGAATTATCAATATTTTGTATGGATACAAAGAAGGAGTGAAACGAAATCTACAATTTAATTGATAAATTTACTTTTATTTTCATTCATTAATTCAAATATATTTATTACTTTTGAAATGTTGCGTGCACCGTATTTATTTTTACAAGTAAAAAAATTTTTTTTGCAGTGCGAGGCTTCGAACCGACAACCTTTAGATTGGAAGTTAGCGGTGATGACCGCCATGCCACGAGGGCATACTTAAAATAAATAGTTTAAGACTGCATATATAGTTTAAAAAAATTTTGTTCACGGTAGGGAAAATACTATTATTTCGTTTTTATAACACAATTTTATAACAAATACGCATCCCAAATACACCAAAATTATTTATAATGTGTTATAATATTTATTAAAACATTGTGCAGAAGATCCCGGGTGTAATTTGAATTATTATGTGTAACTGAAAAAAAAACCATTGTTGGTTCAAAACGTATTTGAATATTCAACATTACTTTTAAATAACCGTACCGATTGTGCTGAAAATCGGTGGACAATCGTTAAATTACATAATATTAATAATTCAAACGACGAAAATATGGTTGAAAAGTCATATCGATTGTTGTTCCAATCGAGTGGAAGAGAGATCCCACGCATGCGTACAATGAGCAAACAGGACACATCCGTAGTGGGACATCCGTAGTGGGACACTTTTTCGTGCGTGCAGCCGGCGTTCATCGATTTATTCGACTATGTCACGTCAAAAAATTAACCTATTTACCTCCACCATCGATACAAAGTTCCCCATTTTATTTAGCGCAACCTGCAGGTCGATGGTGACATCATGAAATGGAAATCGAGGGTATCAGGTCAATGATAGTCCATGCTTGTAAAGAAGAAATTATTTTAGTAATCGGCCCTGAAAGATCAGGTGGCATTAAACGAAATCACGATCACTATGTGACATTTTAGAAATAATTTTTCTAATTTATGTTTGACAATGGTAAGCTGAAAAAAGAGGATAGGTTCCCTTCAGTTTGTCTTCAATGTTGAACCTCGATAAAGTGGTTAGAATGTGCCGATCTTACAAAATTCATGCACTACTAAGTAATACATGAGCGCAATAATGCAATTTAACTAATTTCTGAATAATGCACATCTTATAATATTTTTCTGCCGAACGTTATGAATAACTTATTCAATATTTTTTTTTTTGATGTAACAACGTCTAATAAATCGATGAACGCCGGCTGCACGCACGAAAAAGTGTCCCGTTACGCACATTGCCCAGTTACGCTGTGTCCCGTTACGCTCATTTTACGCTTGCGCCACATGTATCTCTCTTCCACTCGATTGGAACAACCATCGATTTGACTTTTTCGAGGCACATTAAACTGGAAAATCTCCCATTTGTTTCCTACTTTTCCTATCATTGTCCTATCCGTAGGCCTAACATAATAACACATTTAGGAAGAAGTTAAATAGCAAACATGTATAAAAGTTATAGTTAAAATAATCTCTTCGTTAAAGTAAAAAACATATTTTAATTAATGAGTGAAAATAAAAGTAAATTTATCAATTCAATTGTAGATTTCATTTCACTCCTCATTTGTATCCATACAAAACAGTGATAATTCAATAAAAAAGATTCAATTTTATTCATAAAAGTATGCAATAATTTTATCAATGTTTTGTTATGACGTTGTCACGTTAAACTATCGTCCGACGTCTAATAAATCGATGAACGCCGGCTGCACGTACGAAAAAGTGTCCCGTTACTCACATTGTCCCGTTACGCGGTGTCCCGTTATGCTCATTGTACGCTTGCGCCGCATCTATCTCTCTTCCACTCGATTGGAACAACCATCGATTTGACTTTTTCGAGGCACATTAAACTTGAAACACTCTCATTCGTTTCCTACTTTTCCTATCATCGTCCTATCCGTAACATAATAACACAGATTGGAAGTTAAATAGCAAACATGTACAAAATTTATAGTAAAAATAATCTCTTTGTTGAAGTAATAAACATATTTGAATAAATGAGTGCAAATAAAAGTTATTTATTAATTAAATTGTTGATTTCATTTTACTCCTTCTTAGTATCCATACAAAATATGTAGTGATAATTCAATAAAAATTATTCAATTTTATTCATAAAAGTATGCAATCATTTCATCAATGTTTTGTTATGACGTTGTCACGTTAAACTATCGTCAGTAAACCGACTTTTCAGACAACCAATTTTAGTTTTAATTTATCTTTGGTTGGCCATTCATATTAAATATATTACTATTGAACACTATACATAAAAGTTAGTCTATTTTCCTAATACTTAAAACGAAATGTATTTCCCTTCAGTGATTACGAGTTGTTACATGAGACATTATTTTTCTTAAAATAAATATTATTTATTTAGTGCTGCTCACGTATGGCTTACGACACAGGTTAATTAAAAAAGGCGTGGTTTTCTGAGAAAATATAAAGTATTACAAAGAAACACAAAATTAATCTTCATGAACCCGTAGTTTTTACTGTAAAATCAACAATTCTAATCCTGCCTAGAAATTTTTTTTTTGAGAGAGACAAAACCAAAGCTGACGTGTACGCGTTAAGATGGCTTAGCAAAATAACATTTGAAGGAAAGGAATTTAGGTAAGTTGTCGTTTTTACTTCACTACCGTCACCTACAGGGAAGAAGTAGGTACTCGGTGGAAGGAAAAAAGTTATTTTCTTTGAAAACATTCGCAAAGTGGGTCACGTCTATCTTTCCGAGTGCTCCGCACGGTTCGTCGTGAATTCTTAAAATCCACCATTTACCTCACGTCTTTCGTGTTTTTATTTCTCGCCCTGCCTGCTACTTTCTTGCATCTAACACCCCGCTGGAAATAAACTAGAGTAAAATAATAAAAATATAATATATACTTCCCCATGCAAAAGATAAAAAATATTGAAAACTCAGTGAGAAGAACACGTAGATAAAAAAAAAAATAAGTTCTGACACCCCGCTTTACGAATTTCCCCTCATTATTTCCTTCTTTGGAGGTTGGTAGCGCGTAACAATTCTACGCTCTCCCAGACGCTGCGCAGCACAAAGACGACGTGAAACTCGGAGCATTTTCCGAGTCAGAATACGAGACTCCGACGCATCAGGTCAGCCAACTGTAAATTCTAACAGGAGGCAGCAAAACAAAAAAAAAACAAATAAATAATAAAAAGGAGTTTCGAAGAAGAAAGGTGGCACTTCTTGCATTTCTAGCATTTTTATGATATTTTTCTATGGGTTTTCTTTTTACAACTAAGATTTTTTTATTTTCGTCTGAGTTTAACGTACGAGAATCAACGTGACGATATATTTTTACATTTAAGTTATTTTTTTTAAATGGAACTAGTTATTTTTAATTTGTCACGTAGCTAATAAATGAAATTAGTCTTAGTAGGATTGGCGTTAGACTGAAAAAAAATGGTTTGTATACCAATACATGATCCACTATAAATATTTGTGTTAATGACACGCCAATTTTGAGGTAAATATTTTAAAAATTTTGCTAGGAATTAAATTACGAAATTATGGTCCTGTGCTCTCAGCACATATTTACAGTTAAATTTTTGCATTTTGACTGTTATTTTTTCATTTTAAACACGTTGGAAGAGTGTGTTGCTTAAACTTTGGTGTAAAAAAAAATCCAAAATCGAAAAATTTCTTGAAGCACAAAACCTGAAAGTATTGCTGTAACGTCCACTTTTTCCTTTTTGTTTAAAGGAAACAAAGTTTAAGCATATGTAGCACGCGCCTAGCTGCCCATCCTGCCCGCCTAACAGTGCAGTGTTGTGGGTTCCCTTAGTAAGAATATCACAGGCGTGCATGGTTGCAAGATGATTAACCTTTTTGTACGGCGCATCGCTTTCCCCGCGACTCTCAGTTTACTTTAATTTATATCTTTTAGTGTTAGTTAATGTCCAAAATATTTAAAACCACCGGAAATAGTGCATTTGTTCTAACTGCTTTCATGCGAGAAGCCTGCAAAGTGGCTCGTTTATGCGTAATCCGTATTTTTGCTTTGATCACGTCACAAAATACCATGTTCGTTAGTGGCTTAAAACTACAATGTGTTAGTCTGGGTATTAACAACAGTATACTTCTATATTATATGTTTAAATTGATCTTTTTTATATTGAAGTTATACTTCTAATGCGACTTCCAACAAGGTTGCGTTAAACGTTTAATTCTACCATGGAGGGGGTATGAAAGCACTGTCTGTTTGTACGCCGTGTTCTACAAAACTACTATACGAATTTTAATGGGGTTTTCAAGTTAACTTGAGCGTAGCAGAGAAAGAAATATAAGCTTTATTTCATCAAAATCGGCTCAAGGAAAGAAAAGAAATCATAATTTTATGACATACAATATAATCATTATAAGAAGCCATTAAGTTTTGCTATTGTAAAGAACTGAGTAGAGAGTAAGAAAAAAATAATGATCCTGACAGCTTGTAGTGTCGCCATATTTGTTTCAATTTTCAATACCCTTTTTGTATATTACAATTTAAATTGCAGAAAAAAATCATGTTTCATAGACACATAAATAGTGAGTGTGTGTCATTTCTCTATGTCCACGAGGTCTCGCCGCGTCAATTTTCTCCTTCGGACGAACCCGCCCGCTTGATTTAATAAACTGCTTTTATCGTTGAATGATTTCATGATTTATTTCATGAAAATCTGCTCTCATAAAAAAGTTAGTTTTATAGACATTCAATAGGTGTATATCTCTCTCTCTCTCTGACAATCAATCTATAAATCGTTACAAATTTATTTCCTTTTTTTTGACGTGACGTCTAATAAATCGACGAACGCCGGCTGCACGCACGATAAAGTGTCCCACTACGGATGTCCCACTACGGATGTGTCCTATTTGCTCATTGTACGCATGCGTGGCATCTCTCTTCATGCTCATTGTAGGGCCTACGCATGCGTGGCATATCTCTTCCACTCGATTGGAACGACCATCAATTTGACTTTTAAATCATATTTTCGTCGTTTGAATTATTAATATTATGTAATTAACGATTGTCCACCGATTTTCAGCACAATCGGTACGGTTATTTAAAAGTAATGTTGAATATTAAAATACGTTTTAAACCAACAATGGTGTTTTACATTTACACATAATAATGCAAATTACAACCGGGATCTTTTGCACAATGTTTTAAAAAATATTGTAACACATTATAAATAATTTTGGTGTATTTAAGATGCGTATTTGTTATAAAATCGAGTTATAAAAACGAAATAATATTATTCCCCTACCGTGAACAAAATTTTTATAAATATATATATAACATCTGAAACTATTAAATATCACTTATGGCTTCGTGGGTGAGCGGCCAGTGGCGCAATCTTCTAATTGTATGGTTTTCGGTTCGAATCCCGGCAGGTGCGAAATTTTTTTTTGTACTTGTAAAAATAAATACGACGCACGTAACATCTCAAAAGTAATAAATATATTTGAATAATGAATGCAAATAAAAGTAAATTTATTAATTAACTTGTACATTTCATTTCACTCCTTTGTATCCATAAAAAATAGTGATAATTCAATAAAAATGATTCAATTTTATTCATAAAAGTATGCAGAGGTATATTTTATCATACAAAAGATAGAAAAATTTAAAAAAAATTCTTCCTCAAAGAATATAATATTTTTAATGCCTAAATGGTATGGTTGCAAAAACCTATTACGGCTCAGTCTCAGGCCGAATATGATATTTCCTTTTCTTCTGGATCAATCATTTCATCAATTTTTTGTTATGACGTTGTCACGTTAAATTATCGTCCGTAAACCGACTTTACAGACAACCAATTTTTTTAGTTTGATTTGATACAATATGAATTCACTAAAAATCAATTTCTTCACCTTCCTATTTTCATTTACACATTACGAAGTTTCACTTCTTCCGCGCGGAGGGACTCCACGCACTATTTTTACATGCAATTAAAAACTATTTTTTAATGATGCCAAATAAGTATAACTTCTCACGCGTGAACCTAAGTACACGCACCCATTTTTATTTTTTGTGTGAGAGGATAAGTTCGGAATACACATTCGTACATTCTTAGACTTACAAAATTTCCCCACTAGTACCTACTATAATTTTTTAATGCAATATTCAGAAAATATTTCTTTATAATATACACAAAAATTACTTACTTCCTTTTGCTATATTAGAAGAAAAGCGCGTATGAGTGATAACACGCACGTCTTTGAGTGAGGCTCCGTGCAGGGAAACCAGTAGCCGGGTGAACTAAATGTTCTGACAAGGACTGAGGGTGATTGGACCTTTATAGACATGATTCTAGATGGATCGGTGCTGCTGCCAGTAGTAAGTGGTAGTTAGTCAACGCAGTGTATCTTGCATGCAGGGAACTTAGTCGCACAGCTATTTAGTCACATTTACTTCACCGCGAGTTATACAACATTCTCATAGGAAAAAAAAACTATATTTAGAACCTTCGGTACTTACATGAGTGTGATCATGTCGAAAATAAACTTCGCTTGATCGACAAGAATAAAGTTGTCAGGCGTTCTGTCACGAGAATATGTTCGCGTGTTAGTCAAAATTGGAAACAGCACTGCAGAAACAAAGAAAAATTTAATACTGCTTGAAACGATTGGCTAGACAAAACCATGCGAATCGAGAAGCCTGCTGCAGCGGAAAGCACTAATGTTAAATCAGGTAAACTACATTTTTATACATAGGATCACCATTGCAATCTGTTTCTGTGTATAAGCTGTCTGTCGTTAAGTGAACATTCCACACGAAAGTAATAAACATTTGAGAATCACGCTAGTAATTGGCGCTATTAAGTGTTTAAATAATTTAAGAAATTAATATCTTGATGTATTTATTGTGTTAGTTGTATTTTTAAGATTACATCTCAACGAATCGCTTTCGTGCATTTTTATTTTATTTAAATTTTGTAATATTCATAATACATGTATCACCGAGACTGTTAAGAGTTTTTTGTAATAAGCACCAACTTGTTTGAGTTGCTTCTCATCCATGTTAAAAGTACAGAAATCTTGTGAATGCTGCACCGCTCCCATCACCGTCAATATAAATTCTGAATGAAATATTTATATAGCAAAGACAATTTCCAAAAGTCACAGAGAGACGAACAAACCATTTTAGCAAAGTGACTGTTACATGGATCGCATTTTAATTCACAACTAGTACCTATATACAATTTATATAGCTTGAAAAAATTAACATTTAAACTTAACTGTGTATCTGAGCAGCCGAAATACTAGGAAAACCAGAACTTAAAAACGTATGTAATCACTTATGCATGAACGGCCTATAAACAAAAACTAAAAAAACCCGAATCTGTTTATCTTTTTCCTTTGCAGGAGATGGCCCAACGAAGTATTTTCAGAGTAGCTGTGTGCGCAGCAAAAGAATAATAAGGGAAGTAGTTAGAGCTCATAGGTCCACTGCAGTTCTCACTTTCACTGCTGGTATGAAGCTGTGTGCAAATGATAGAAATGAAGAAGCCAGACACGAAAATGAAGCACTTCATACGAGACCAACACGTGCGTCATAAATCGCTAAATCACGGAGTTTTACATAGAAGCGCTATCTCTCATAAATGAGACTGACCTGACTCGCAGTTCAAACCAGACACTTCGAATTCAGGCAAACGAGAGAGGAGTGAATTTTTACCCATCCTATAACAGGATCCAAGATGCAAAGGCAGAATAGTACCCTTTAAGGCCGTCCCTGGTCCAGCGACTTGATAGGGAATTGTAGGTTAAAAAGTGTTTTCTACATCTTCTACAATTTTTCAAATAAAAATTTCGTACTTGGCTTGTTTGCTGCAGTTTTACAACAGAAATCATCTGTCAGATTAATATTGTAGAAAAAATATTGATAAGTATTATATTTTACGTTTTTAAAATTAAGGAAAACCGAAAAAGTGGTCTAAAAAACAGGCTGTAAGATATACAAATATTTAGAGTCTGCAGAATTTTTCCTTTTAAAGTAAAGATAAAAAAAGTAAGCGGTGGCATACTGCTAACTTTATTAGAACAAGAAATATTTCGTATTTTGCATTTTCAGCTATCTTTTTCTGGCCGCGAGTAGGTTCACTTGCGCCTGTCTTGCGCGCGGGAGCGTGCAACCGGCTGCCCTGTTGCCATTACTTCGGACCCATCTTCGGCTAACGGAATCTGACCCCACCTCCTCCGTGACAGTAAATAATCTGAATGGTGCGGAGTACTGTGTCAACGACGAGAAGAAAGCTAAGAACAGTGCTATCAATTCAGAGATGCATGGATGTGCTGCGAAAAGCGAAAGGTTTGGAGAAGGTGAACCCAAATTTTTTATGGTTTTAATTATTTCTTCCATTTACTGTAAAGTGTGTTTGGGCAAAAAATATTTTGTGCCATAATGTGCTTTACAAAAACTTCCAATTTTTTTCAATTTGAAATGTAATCAAGTGACGCTTTGCAAACTAAACTATCCTGATTCAAGAAATGCGTTTATTTTTATGAAAGTATAAGTTAGGCAAAAAATCCCCAGCTTAAAAGTAAGAGTAAACAAACAGATCTACGTGGAAAATTATATTTGATAACCATGAAAACAAGTTAATTTTCAACCGACTTAAAAAAAGGAGGTTCTCAATTCGGTTATATTGTTTTCATTCACGTGAGTATTATACTGTCCAAGCCAAATTGTTAGTTACAATTAGCAAACTTTTAAATTAATTGCTGCTTATAAAAAATATTGTGCCTTACAATTCAATATATATTATTTCAGTTCCTATGTGTAAGACTTTAAAAATTAACATGGCTACGTTGGGGAATTCAACCCATATTCAGCGGCAAACTTAATTTCTTAGCACCATTCGTTACTCCGTCAATAATTTTTACTTAATTCGTCTACCCTGAGAATCTCAGTGCACTAGCTCTGAGATAGCAAAAATTTGGACATAGTTTCTCCCTTCCCCCCCCCCCTCCTTTTTTGTTGGAGTTCAAGACAATGTGAACCAAAAGTGGAAACTTGAAACTTGTACCTTAGATAGGTTAAATATATTTTACATATTTTGGAACAACTTAGATCCGCTGTGCGAAAAGTTTCATAATAGATTTCATACTTGCATGCTAAGGTTTACATTAAATAAAAGGCTCAGTAAATTAAGCAGCCGGTAGGTACATATACCATTGTATTATTACATAACATTTTAAGTTGTTCTGTTCTTCGGAGGAGAAAGAATAATTGTAAATTTTTAGACGACTTTCTGAATGTAACTTAAAGATAAATCCCTTTATCAGGCATTATTTTGTTTTTACTTAGGAAGCTACATTGAATGAATCCACATAGCAATGAGACAACAGTTTGAAAATCTTATTAGTTGCCTAAAAATGAGTATTTTATTTAATTTTAATATACCAATATTAGTCACAAAAATGGAAAATGTATTGGGGTGTGCGGATATTCGTAAAAACGAATAGTTGCGCAGTTATTTATGAACTATTCACATTCGGAAGTCGAATATCAAAGATTAAAATTGCCAATATTTACAGGCACATCTGTAGTTGCTGGTGTTACTCAGGTGAAGCCAAACTTCTCTTTTTTTCATAAGATATTATAGTCGTCATTGCTTATTTGCCGATATACAGTAGGCTCTTAATCATACGACACTTCACGATTCCAGGTAAAAGCATCGTTATTGTCATTTGGACTATTTTGACCATCCCCGATCTAACCTTATTAAAAACATTTTTTTTCTTGAATCCGTATTCAACCTTCTCTAGCACTAAAATAATACACTATTATATCTAACTATTTATTTCCCTTAATAGATGGCTGTCTTATGAAAAAACACTGATAACCTACAAGTACATGTAGGACCTGAATTCATACCAAAACAATCCGTGACACGTGACCGTTCGTCTGGCAGCTAGCATCTACGGGAACAATATCAGCATTCAAATAATGCAGGGTATATTTCACGCAATGTTACCTCACACACTGTGTGTATGGCAGTCCTCACCACCGCTATGTGCCCAGTCGTATTGTGACGCTCCGCAAAAACGGTTGCTTTTTTCGTTATGATAATAATACGTGGAAGTAAAAATGGCAGTTACAGTTATAGACTCTGGTTTCTACCTACTGATTACTTTTTGGTAACCATTGAACGTTTTAAGATAAACACGTTTTAAATAGCGAAACTAAACAGATTTACATACAAAAACATTTATAAATATACGCGTTACAAGATGATAACACCATCTCTTAGCACTCGCCACCCACGACCGTGCTACCACATTCGTGAAATGTCAGCCTTCACGTGACACTCCTGGAAAGAGATCTACAGAACTATCAGGAGATTGCCGCTACTTTCGGGCAGCTGGAGGAATGTCTGCCTCAAGTGGTGTGGGTATGTACGTGTGAGGACGCCCAGTGAAAACACGAAACGAAGCGCTGAATCTCAACAGTGGGCCGTCGACCTTGGGTAGCTAACACAAGCTGGCTGGTAGTATAGTTCTCTTGAAGAGGATCTCAACACGCGGCACCCATGAGTGCAACAAGTTATTTTCCAGCCTACTTCCTTCAAATTTTACAAATTCTCAACTCCTCCCCCCCCCCCCCTCGTTATTCATTGCGGGCATGGAATTTGGATTTTAATTTTCATTTTAAAAAGTACAACACTGCACTTTTTAATATTTATATCTGAGAAATGTGCATATTAATGATGTTTACATTGCTTCAATAGGTTAATAAACATGGTAAAATTTTCACTTTGTCTGCAAAAGTTAATATAGTATTACTATTTTCACTACATGTGTTCTGTTTTGTTGTGTATTTATCTAAGTGAAAATTTAAGATAATTTTTCGACCTTGAAATTATTCGCAATAAATTTAAAAAAATTCCTGTTCGATTCAAAATTTTCGACCACCAAAATACACTATTCGCACAACCCTATAGTGTGATAAGATTTGTGTAGTTAAATATGTGTACATGTGATTTGCATAAGTTTTCTTAACGCTACTACTACGATGGTTTTTTTTTAAATTTAGTTTCGGCAAAGACAACTTTCCAAGAAAATGATAGGGAATGGAAAAAAAAACTAGCTATTGCCATAGGGAACGTAGAAAATGATACACCACATATTAGTGTCGTAGGGGACGGCGGTTGGAATAAGAGGACTGACTGACATAGTTTCAATTTAAGTGGAGTGGTGAGTTATCTTCCTGTTTACACCAATGCTTATTACTCTATAGTCTGTTGTTCATAAAATAAAATATTTTAGTACTTATAACATCCAGTCAAAATGTGCATATTAACTTCTTTTATTCTTTTGAAGAATTGCATTATCAGAGCCGAAACAAACCAACTCTTGTACCTGGGAGTGAAAAGAAAGTATTGCTTCGCATGCGAATTTGCAAGACTCAAAGACAAAAAGGTGAATGAATATCTTTTCTTTAAAAAATATAGTGGTCCAAGCACTGTAATGGAACAAACTATAATAGTAGAAGGGTTCTGCGGGAGTGTTGAGCAGCACTTGTTAAAATACTTACTTTGGTGACGGAGATTCAGTGTTTACTCTAGAATAAAGCAGCGAGTTCCTTACGGAAGGGAAGTCATAAAAATTGAGTGTGCAAACCACATTGTAAAAAAATCATTTTCACAAATTTTCCAGAAATATGTCATTTCCACCATCTGCGCGTCGTTTGCTTGAATCAAGAATAGTAAGATTAAAATCCGGCAATCGAAATTGCTGGAACAACTCTTGTTGGTACATCTATCGTTATATTGAAACTTGACATAAAAAATGGTCCTCATCATGTATTCGGTTGTCATGAAAACTGCCGTGTAGAATACTGAAAAAGAAAAAAATACCAATGAAAATTTTGTGACATTTTTGAAAGAGTCGGGGGATTATGGAAGCTATTGAAAAGGCTCTTGATCCTATGGTAATGAAATCTGATAGACTCGTACTTAACAAAACTAAAAATCAGGTTGAGCGATATATGAGTATGTAATCTAATTTTTTAGATGGAAAACGGGTAAACTTTGCTAAAAGAGGCTCTTATCACGCTCGTTGTATGGGAGCTGGACTGGCTCATGTCAGAGGTCCTAGGTGGCACTTCATCCCATGGAAAAACAAATTTGGTCGAAGCCCAGGAAAATACTTCCAAACAGTTTTAAAAATTAGCTGTCTCCAGTATGAAGATGGCCCTCCAAATAAAAAGAGACGACCAAACAACACTCCTGGTCCTGATTTGGAGTATGGTCCAAGTGCTGAAGACATTTTGTGTCCTGAAGACGTGTTGAGTCCTGAAGAACTTGATACAAAGATGAAGTTTATCCTCGAAAACCTGAATCGGGATGCAACAACATTAAAAAATATTCATGAGTTGGAAAGAAGGAAGTACTGTTGGTCAACACGAGAACACTAAATGGAGGGATGCTTCTATGAACAGACTTACAGCATATAGTTTCGGTTTTGTGGTAAAAAGAACACATACATCCTGTCACTGTCTAGTAAAATAAATTTTGTATCACAGGGAGATAAATTCCAAAGCCGTTCAGTATGGACGAGTTAACGAAAATGTGGCTAAGAATATGTATTCAAAACTAAAAAATGTCGAAGTCTAAGATTGTGGCTTTTTTTTTGTACACCCAAGCTTTTCATTTCTCGGAATATCTCAAGATGTACTAGTGGCAGACGATGGTTTGCTGGAATTTAAATGCTTATTTTCAGCTGGGGACGATAAATTAAAGTACTATATTTCAAAAAAGAAAAAAAAAACGTTTATCGAAGAAAAACTTGGAGATTTGCGTCTAAAGAAAACCCACATTTTTTTTAAAAATTTTTTTTTTACCAGATTCAAGGTCAACTTGGCGTCTGCAGTAGAAATTATTACGACTTTGTAGTTCATACGAAAAATGATTTCCATGTTGAAAGAATTTTGTTCGACAAAGAAATTTGGGAAAAACTCATGCTGTCAAAGCTACAACAGTTTTTTGCGGAGTGCTTACTTCCAGAGATAGCAGATCCATTAAATACCCGAAGACTAAATGTGCGAGAGCCTGACTTTGTAAAAGAAGCTCAAAAATCACTAAAGAAAAACATAAAACAGATTACTTCAGTTTTGGTTTCCTAAATGTTATGCATGTTTTCTTCTGTTTTTGACATAGTCCTAATATAACAGTGTATATAATATTATGATAATATTTTGATTGTAAAAGCAATACGATTTTTTTTTTTTAGAATTTGGGTTATCAAACACATACTTTATGTTTATTTGTAGATTAAATTCGAACTTATTATAAATTTATATAGACACCTCTTTTACTAAAGTAATATTATGTGTATCGTAGCAGTGAAAGTGCTTGAAAGACAATAATTTCTCTGTTTAAAAACGTATGTCAACATGTTCATTTCAATCTTTAATGTTATGCTAAATTATATTTAATTGATATATTTATTTAAATAGTACACATATTGTATAAATTTTTTAATAGTGTCTTTCAACGGTATCATTAATGTACATACATAAAAACTATCTTTGTGAACTCTCTGTAAAATTACACAAAAATCTCTGGCCAGAGTAGCATTGTTTGATACAGCATTAAATTTTGTATAGTGTTTGTTCCTGTACATTTCAGGAAGTATTTAAGACATTATTTTATTAAAGTATTTAGTACAATTAAAAAAAGTTATTTCTTATCGAGTGAAAGGTTTTTTAATCGATTAGAGTTATAAGACTGGGAATTATTTTTTTATTGTTTTCGGTTTATGCTTGAAATTAGACCACAAAATCATACCCGGGCCGAGATTATACATCAGAATCTCTCGCTTTAAGCCACTCTTCAAATAGTAACTAAATCCCAAATAAATAAATTGTTTCAGCGAAGAAATTGTAGTTGACAACTGTTTAATTGAAAATGTATGTAAAATAGCACGCGCACAGCATGTGAAGGCCGTGGATCCCGGCGGAGCTGGTGTCTGGCCGCGAGGAAACATATCGGGTGGCAGGGAGGCAGATAACCAAGGCACTGAGACAGCGGCCAGCGCGCGACTGACGACTTGGCAACCCTGCGCGCGGAGTAAGCCTCGCCGCAGCCGAGCGCTGCATATTCGCAACACCCGCGCGCGCTACCGGATAACGACTGACAGGACTGGCTCTTGTATCCCGTTAAATTACGTCATCATATCAGAACAGAAAGCAGAAAGAAAATTGCAGGACCTTTTTGATCTAACTTCAATACGTATTTTTTACCCCGTCAAGTAGATGAGTTCGGTGCAATGCATAATCCGGTGAAAAATGTACTGTTAATATCTAAGTGAGGATTTGATGGCAGTAACCAATGTACAAACAGAAAGTGACTGAAGGTGATACTGAAGACTGTAATTTACTGATGACCGTGCTGTGTCTCTTCAAATGAAGTTAAAACTGGAAACCAAACAATAGTTTGGCAAAATCCGCGATCATCGCCGACTAATTTTGGTCGATCATTAAAATTTGAATTCTGGAAAAGATACCACAGATTTTATAACAAGAGATCATGAACATATTGAGAGGCAAATTAAATCAATTCTTCCATCTGAAATTTTTATACCTGGCTGTGAAGTTATCTACGTTGAACACAATATGCTGCTGACTATGATGGACGGGAAAGTACATTAAGCTATAACAGATACGGCATCCAGTCAACGGTACGGTTTGTGTGGAGAGTTCCAAAGAAACACGAATGACATTGATAAAGAGGAGAAGAGAACAGTTAATGAAAAAGCATTGGAGTATGGATTATCGACCCTTCACGCGTACATCAGATTTTTCAAGTGGCTGCTTCACGTGAGTTACAGACTGAACTTAAAAGTGTGGCATATTAAGAAAGAGCATAATCATTTGGTTGAAGAAAAGAAGATAGCAGTGAAGTCTGTTTTTCGAAACGAAATGGGCCTTCTTGCGGACGCACTACCAATGACGCAAATACGTCATGTCGTTTTTTTTCTTCAAAAACCCACTGTGTTCAGCATCGATTACAGTACTGTCAGATGAATTGCTATAGAGGTGCGACATACTATTGCGCACATTATCTTGTGGATATGCTGTCAGTGCCCTAGCTTTTCGGCAATATGCACGTTCGTGACAACCCGTGGTAACCCATGCCTCCTTCAATGCATAAAGTTCTGATCCACGGCTCTAATGTCATTGAAGTTGCCTTGCTCCCGATCGGAATGCCAAGCGAAGAGGCTCAGGAAGCTAGAAACAAAGATTTTCGTCGGACAATCAATATATCTCAATATAATGCTAATGTCATCTGACCCCGTGATATCCTCTATTTGAACTCTTCCACTAAGAAAATAATGAAGCCAGAAGTTATTTCCTTACTTGAAACTTTTTTCCCATATAACCCTTTTGTTTTTAGCAACAGTGATGATGATGATTATGAGGACTAAAATATATTATTTTATGAATAATAATATGTCATAACAGTAAATGTATTTATTCTTAACACAGGTTTAATGTTTTATTGATGAGACCGTGTTATCATTATATTATTAACTTATTGCACCTATTATCGAAACAAATTATAATCATTAAAATGGAAGCTTCTTCGGACTGAATGCTGATTGTGTTTTTTTTTTGCTCATTTAATGACGAGGTTGTGGTAACGGTAATGACCAATTGCATTTTACGGGGTGAGAGGTTTTGTCCGGGGAACTCTGTTCTCTGCCCCACTGTGTGACTGCAGGAGTCTGGCCACTCGCAGAAGCGAGGCTGCAAGTCTGGCATAAGAAATCATCCAAAAGAGATTTCAGAATCTTTGATAAATACTTCGAGTTAAATTTTTAAATTAAGGTGTGTGACATGCGGAGTTGAGAAATAGAGAGTAATGCTATAAATACCAGATTTGTAGCTGAATTGCTGCCATAAAAATTGGTTTATATTGGTTTCACTTCAGTGCGACGCTTGAAACGGTGTTTGTAGAAGTTAAATTAAAAATTTAAAATGAATTGTTGTTACTTCATGTTCGAAATTCGCTAGCTTCAAAACAAGGAAAGTAATTAATCACTCTATTAAGAAACTACACTTTATTGACATGTGTTTGTTAATTCGATTGGATTAGTAATGTCCCACATACACGAAACACTCAAGATTTCGGCATTGACAAACATGTAACACAATTCTGAATCCAGAATCGGGAAGGCAGTACTGGAATGTTGATAAATTTTATTTCACACATGAAGGATAAAATTTCAGCCGATTCGATAGTAAGTTAGGATTTCATTATTTTCAGACGGGTTATGTTCCGTAGGTGATACCCTAACTGACTAAAATCCACACGGCCAAATGCTGTCTTATTAATTTTTTGAAGGTCTGTTGTTGGTTTTGAAATATCCTTTTTACGTACCATAAAAAACCGAGATATCGTTACTTATTTTCTTTTGTTAATGACGCTAATCAAGTGAAGAGAAACGTAAATAAAAAACCGTGTTTTAAAATTCACATATATCAAAACATAATTTTTTGGAAATTTCAAGTTTTAAACTATAAAACATATGGTAATTTTTCGTGGATGCACTTTCACGGTCGCAATTTTGTTTGCTTGGGTGAGATAACTAAGAATGAAAGAAAACTGCTTCCCTCGTTGGAGCCGGGTCGTCGTAGATTGGGGGTTGTAACGAAAGAGAAAACTCTAGTCTGACACGAGTGAACTTCCACGATGGACAATGGAACTGTGGGAACGCACCCCATCATTCTTGTTGCAGGAGATGCTTTCATGTCTAATGATGTTCGCATTTTTTTTTCAACATAGAAAAATATCACTTTTGGCTTTTTTTACAAACTTGGTAAATGGCTGGTGAAAATATACGATTAACACGTTAGTAAAATATTTAAAGGTTCATATGACCGTTCCTAAGGTAAATATCAGCAGGCTATCGTTAAAAAAACATACGGCGTTAAAAAAAAAACATATATTAAAACACTTTTTCTGTACTTCAAACTACCCAGAGAAAAAAAAAGTTCAATACAGTCAAATAATTGTTGGATATAGCGAAACAAATATTTACTTTCTGTAACTAAATATCTTTTAAATGTTTGATTGTTCACATCTAGCTGAGTTTGACAAAACCATTTGAGCCAAAGAAACATATCTTTCAGTGTACAATACAGATAAACTCGTCCTATATAGTGCGCTGATGTAATATTTTTGATGGTGGAACAGCTGTAGACCTCGAGGGCTTGAGAGAAGCGTGCAGTTTGTAACCACGGGATGGAGCAGCAATGGAATACACATGCGAGAGTAAACAGAAGCACCCAGAGTAAATCTCGCCCGCTCAACGTGACGTCGGCCCCGTTTCACACGCGTGGACATTCAGGGGTTTCGCCACGCCGGGAATCGAAACCAAACCACCATCGCAGGTGGCGAACGACCTTAAAACTTGACCACCGAAATCTCGGCACCTTTAACACGGAACTGCCAAAATAACAGAAATACAGTGAAGTTTTACCGAAAAAAATATAATATTTGTACACATGTGGATAATTTAAGAGCCGTTAAAGAGTTACGAAGTGACATACCACTGGAATATAATTAATTATATACAGCAACTCTTAAGGATTTTTACTGGAGCTTATTCACATATATCTGCACTGTTAAAATTTTTCATAATATTATCTTTTAAATAAAACTGTTTATACATTATCTAAGGATCTTCGTATACTAAAAATATCTATTTTTAGGTTTTCGTCTAAAGAGCTTTATTTGTTTGAATATGAACGTACATATTCCTTATACTTGCATTTTTTTTACTTTTTACAAGTCTAAATGTCGTTTTTTTTTTATTTGTAAACATCTTAGCTTCCGGAATATGGCATTTGGTAGAAGAAATTTCGTGAAAGTGGAACGGAAGTAGATGAACGGAAATGTGACACAAAGATATCGGACCCATGTGCAGCAACATAAACCCGTATAAAATGACTTTCGTAAACATTAGGACATACACCAAACGTATATGTGTTCCAAATAAAACTTTATGATGGTGAAATATCCTGGAATAAATCTGGTAAGCGAAAATAGTAATATTAATAAGTAAACGTCACTGTTAAAGTTACCAACAAAACTGTCATTAGAATGAATATAATAAATATCCTAATTAAGTGACATCAGTCGTGGTAGAGCAGCACAGTGGCACAGCAGCAGAGTGCCCGCTTATCTGCCTCAAGGTGAAGTTTCAAGTTGCGGCATTGGCAAAAAAATATTTTTTAATAACATTACAAAATAAATATATATAAAATAATTTTAAATAGCTCAATAGGTTAAAGGTTTCTTATATGACGTATTTATAGATGGATTACAACAGTTCTGTGCTCTCGATTGACAAATATATTTCTCTGCTCGCGATCAACTTAAACAGTTCCCTGCTCGTGATCGATATTTGAACCAATTCTCAGTTATTTGATAATTATCAAAAAGTGACAGTTATTTATTACTTCGTAATCGATTGGTTTTAACAGATAAACAGTTTAAGGTTATTTCATGTGTTCGTTTATTGGCTGTATAATCTTTACTTCAAAGTTTAACGAACTATGAGCTAAATTTGATAAAAAATCACATTCCTTTAATATTTAAGTAATAATGCAAATAAATAAGGAGTTTAGATCAAACTATATATAATTAAATCTGCAACAGCGACAAAATATTATTTTCTAATGAAACATTACACTGTCAGTTTTAAAATAACGGCATTATTTTGTTTGGTGTAATGATTATTTTTTCGCTCTTTGCAATTGTAATTGTGAATGTTTGAAAACAGACCTTCATGCCCAATAACTGAAAATAAAAGTATCCATCCAAATAACTAGTTATTCAATCGGAACCATAACTGTCATAACTATTTTTGGAAAATAAACATTTTGCTCATTCCTAGCTGCTATCTGCGTTTAATGGTGGCAAGCAACGTTAACGATTCAGATAGCGAACACTAGCTGCGGGCGCAGAAAGAATCTGTGCTATTCGCATTCAGAAGTTTCGAAAATTTAAAAGTGAATTATATTTTGCAGTATAATCGAGGTTAGATGTTTAAACCACACTGGCGAGTGTAGAAAGACTCGCTCACATAATTTTTTATATTTTTTTACAAAGATTAATTTATCTGGAACTGCGAAGACATTTTTCGTTTATATAATGTAATTTCAATTTGAAAAGTCTGTATGTTTTAATTTATAGCGTCGTAATATTTTGGTGTAAAAGTGTCAATACTGCTTCGGTATTGAATTCCACAGTGAAATGCCGCGGCTTTGCCTTTGTGCCAGCCCGTAGTTTTCACGTTTCGAGTGGAGAGTTGGCGCTCGAGTGTGTTTGTGAGAGAGCAGCGTGAGAGTGTGGTCCCGCGGGGGGCTGGTCCAGGGGCGGGGCGTTGGTCGTCAGCCGGGGCACAAGCGGCGGGGGGTGGGGGGACGAGGCATGATTGATGACGAGGCGCCGGAAGGCGTCACAAAGACCCGGCCGGGAGTCCGCTCCGCCGGAAGTCTCTGGACGCGCGACGACGGCCGTGGTCGTTGTCCCGGGGGGAGGGGGAGCGGTGCGACGCCCCAATACCCCCTTTCACCGGGAATTAGCCCTTAGACCCCCCTCCCTCGACAAGTCACGGGGATTAGCGGCGCCTGTCGCTTGCTGACGAGAGCTGGCCCGCTTAGCGCCGACCCGTCAGCGTGCAGCGATGCGGCCACAGACGTACCAGACATTTCGTGGCAATAAACACTTCTTGTTACCGGTACCAATCACGTAATTTTCCAAAAAATAATTCAAAAATTTTAATTCTATAATAATATTATATCCCTTTTAAAGTTATATTGTTTAATATTTATTAAACAGTTCAAAAAAATTAAAGGAAAATGTATATATTATATACATTTATCTATGTTTTCAGGTTTACTTCACATTATTTGAGAGTTACAGGTAAGATTATAATAATATCTAAATAGCTTCTTGTTGATGGTAAATACTATTTAGATAAAATGTTTCCAAACAAATACTACTGTTCAGTCCAAACCGCGTATTTACAAACCCTAGATTCACTCGGCGACACGTGCATGAACTGCGCTCTCGTAGGCCGCGCCTTAGAAGGAGAGGGAAGGGAGATGGCCGCGTGGTAGGGAAACCACTCAAGAAATGGGGAAGGGGTTGGGTAGAAGCAATCCGGCGCGACGATCAGAATTTAACTATATATGTGTTTGTATATATGCATATTAGTATTTAAATGTTCCTACTGGTCCAAGGTTTAGAGTGTGGTGTTTGTGTCGGTTTCTACCATCTTGCATTGTGACATCACGGTAGCCATATTGTATGACCTTGACCTTGACCATCAAAATAGGCGAAAACTTGCCAAAAAATGACTCAAAAAAACTTATAATTTACCAAAAATTTCAACTGCTTGGAAATCCCCCAAAGCGGCTTAAATTCCAAAATGTGTATGCTGCGCTAGCCGCCGAGGTCATGACCTCGACCATTAGGATGTCATGGAAGCCATTTTAAATAATGAAATAACTATTGCATTATTCGTTACGGACGCTATTTTGTAAATCTATATTTTTTATGCTAGAAATACGAGAAAAATTTTTAAATACTAAAAGCTTTAATAAATAATTTTTTTTAAATGTTCTGCCATCTTACATTATTATGTCACGGCCGCCATACTAAAAATTAGTAATATTTAGCTAGCAAATCGGAAAAAAAATTAATTTATAAAATATGTAGTTATAAAAATTGTATGAATTTTTAATTTAAAAAAAGGACTTGCATCATGGTGTTCTCGGTTCGAACTCGGCAAGGAAAAAAAAATGGCGACGGATCCTTCCTCCACGGAAGCCACCTTCAAACTGAGCTCCCACCACTAATACCAGGGTATATGTATATTGCCAGTTGATATGATGACACGTCTGCCATCTTGTTTTCGATTGCTGGAGGCCTTCATCTTATATCCAACACATTTTATTTTCCTTTTGTTAGAGGTTGCTGTCGCCATATTAGTTTAATTTTTACCCACTAGAGAGCAGTAATCATTTATTACCAGGATGCCTGCCATCTTGAAATTTGGTCGCCATCTTGGAAATAGGTATTTAGTTAGTGTAATTCGGGGAAAATTACAAAATTCATTAAAAAAAATTGCAATAATATGATCGATTCAATCAGTTACTGTCTTTGGTTCGATACTTAATCGATGCAAACAAATTTAATTTTAAATAATTTTTTTTTAAAATAAATGCAGATTAGGTTCCTAGTCTAAAAGCTTCCATTAAGGCGATGATAACATATTGGCTACCATCTTAAAACATTTTATTTATTGACCTGTAGTTCCGGAAAAAAAATCCCAAATTCATAAAAAAAATCACTTATTAAAATAATGAATGACTTCATTGCTTTCCGTCCTTGATTTTATTCTCGGCCAGTGGTAAGCGATACGTACTAAATCTTAAAATAAATTTTAAATAATTTTTACTATTAACTTTTGTGGAGTTAATACATAATTCTCTATACGAAAAACGACTCTATACAAGATATCTTTCCATCGAAATAACAAAGTTTTCTCTGTGTCTGTCATGGAAGTCTAATTTTTCGATACATGGAATACCTTCCAACCAGGTCTTGCACTATGTTAGGCGTATAGCACAAGTGTCTTCGGAGCACGAGGACAGGACATGTACTATATCAGACATATAGACCAGTCGTCTCCGGACCACAAGCCCTTCTTCGTCGATAACAAATATAACATATTTGAAGCAATCAAGACAAATTCGCCGAACTGTTCGACCTAAATTATTGATAAAATCAATTACAAGCAATTTGGCCAAAGGAACATGTTTCACGCTACTAAAGAACCAAAAATTCCTCATTTTTTTTTATCATGAAGACCAAGGGCTTTTGAAAGAGTAAATATTCAGAGCCACTACAGATTAGACTAGGCACATTTAACTAAACGACAAACACTCTACAAAATAAAAGAATACACAATGGGCACACAGTGCACACAGTGCACACAGTACACGTAATGGACACACAGTACACATTGGACACGCAATGGACACACAGTACACACTGGACACGAAATGGACACAAGATACACAATGAACACAGTAAACACAACGCACAGCACACACACAGTACACACAATGAACACAGCACACATACTTGACTTGCAATGAACACAAAGTACACACACAATAACACGCAATTGACTCACGGTACATACACTGGACATACAATGAACACACAGTTCACACACATTGGACACTCAATGAACACACAGTACATGCAATGGATTCACATGACATGCAATGAACACAAAACACACACACAAGACCCGCATTGGACACATAATGCGCACATTGAACATGCAGTCCCGAGAACTCAGGTTTAGTTATAAATAAGATATCGTGAAATAAAAAATCCAAACACTTTCAAAATACAAATATATGATTTAATTTTTTTTAATTTATTAAACTACAGGTATAACAATTCAATATTGTATGTTGCAAGCTTCCCTCAGGTCTTTGAGTATGAAGGCTACATTTTTGATGTGCGAATTGTTTCCTGCACAAAGTGAAGCATGTAATAGTCTTATCCTGTCGATTAATATGTTGAGATCTTCCCATGATGCGTAATCAATCTCTTCTGTTGTCATCTTCCTTGAAAGTTTAGTATAAATATTTTTAATTTTCCCTATCGACCCAGTGATCATCGTAAGCTTTATCAGAATAATTTAATTTATGTCGATTTTTCCATCATTTTGGTCTCGGTCTTTGATCTGGCATACTTTAGATACTTCAGCACAGTCTTACATCGCGTCACTAGTCTTCATCTGGATTACTCTAAGAACTCGAAAACGTTGACGACTTGGCTTCATCGTTTAATCGTTTCCTTTGAAAGCGTACATTATTACTGAAAATTATGGAGAATATACTTAATATGGGCTTGAATTAATTCTCATTTTTCACGGTGATGATACTTTCATCGATTTCATTCTTCCTTAAACCATTAGCATCCTTCAATTTAAGTTATTTGTCGATACCAAAAAACTACTTTTCATAGTACAGCACACTTTTCTTTAGTGTTGTGGCATTATGGATCTCATCTATCTCGTACGTAGGCTGGCTGTACAAGTTATACCATGTCTTTTTAAGCTATCAATTCGTGTAAACAAAATTTTGCGTAGCGGGTTTTATTAACACAATAATTTTTCTCGTACCGTCTAGCATTCTTTCTCAGGACAAATTTCTTTCTGCAGTATCTACTGTGGTGTCATTCCGATTTTGCTGCAGACAACGAACCTTGTTCCATATTAGCTTCTGTGACTAATGCTATATATCTACTGACATTTTTTAAATTCAAACAATCACTTTAATATAATTTTTATATTTAGTTAGCTAGCAAATAATATTTCGTTATATAATTAGCTAACAAATTAGCTCACTGGATAATCCTAATGTAAGTGCAATGTCCTGTGAGTTCCCACAGCTTAAACTTCCTTGACTCCTGATGGAGCAATAATAATACATATAACTCCTCAGGATCTAAATCTGACTCAGAGCTGACATTTATGTAGTCATCATACATGCCGGCCAAGTAATAGAACAATTTTGTTCCTTGATATCGATTAAACTACGATTCTTAACTCCACGTAATGCAGAGTGTCGTCAATTGCCTCACAAATTTTCTGTATTTTGATGTCTTAAACTTTCCCGCTGATAATGTGCCTTCTATATATATATATATATATATATATATATATATATTTAAACCTTTAAGTTTGGGCCAAAAAAGCTAACATTTTCACCATAAGTATCGCCCTTGAATTAGGTATTTATGTTTTACCAAATAAGAACATTAAAAAAAATTGTAACTTTGTTTATGACTCGTGAATTATTATCAGTGGAAACGTAATGATATTGCAGGTGAGTGGTGGAAAGGATCAGGAAAAAATTTAGAAACTACAAACATACCCCTTGACTGTATACATATGTGTGTATATGCGTATATAGGTATGTGTATTTATAACTACTTATTCAAAATGAAATAAAAAATATAAATTTGGTGAAAACATTATTTGCGTGACTAATACTGCATTAAAATTTTACCTGGTAATATTAATTATAATTTAAAAACTTTGATTAAACAAAACAAGTTCTTGACCTTAGTAAGCCAAATGACTTGCTAAGTTATAATAGCATTTGTTTCACATTATGAGTACCCAAAGTTACCCGATTGAAAATTTTTTGCCGCATTAGTCGAACATAGATTTTGTATTTAGAAATATAGTTTGTTTGATTTTATTTTTAATTGTTATAAATAGTAGGGATATAAATGAATGCATCAAAAAATTGTAGCCATATTATCTCATAATTTGGTGCTGGTTGTGAGTAGTATGTATTGGTTCCTCCTGGAAAAGGCGCCAGGTGGCGGATTGATGATTGTCGACGCCATCTTGAATTGTTAACTCACTGCGGCCATCTTGGATGGCCTTGACCTTGACGACCTTTTCCCTTGACCTTGACCCCGGCTGATATCTTGGATTTGCCATCTTGGATCGTGGATGACGTTATCGTCGCCATTTTGTTTTCTCAAACATTCGCCATTTTGAATTCCACCATTTTGAATTATGAAGTCACCATTGCAATTTACGTTACGGCCACCATCTTGAAAATCTTTATTTACTATCCAATCTTAATGAAAACATTTTAAAATTTATAAAAAAATTTTAATAAAATTTAAATAAAAAATTTAAAAAAACGAACTTACGACATGAAGCTCGGAGTCCTCGGTTTGAACCCGGTGAGGGCAAAAAAAATTAAAATTGGCGATTGATCCTTCCTCCACGGAAGACGCCGGCAGGTTGACCTCTCATCACTTTGACCAAAGCATATAGGGCTATATATCGTCAGCTAGTAGGTATTACGACATGTCCGCCACCATAAAATTCAGTAATTTCAATACTAGAAATTCGGGATGAAATTAAAAATTTAATTAAAGAAAAATAATTGAATAAATTTTAATAAAAAATCTTTAAAAAACGCCGTTGCACTTTTCGTTACAGCCGCTATCTTGAAAAAATACAAAACTTTTATACTAGAGATTTGGAAAAAAATTCAAATATTATAATAAAACTTTATTAATCAAATTTTAATAAAATAATATTTAAAAACGCACTAATGTCCTGAAGTCCTCGGTTATAACCCGGTAAGAACAAAAATATAAAAGGTCGATATATCTTTCTTCCAAGGAAGCAACCTGCATATTGACCTCCCCACCACCAATACCAAGGTATATATCACCAGCTAGTATGACGTCACGTCCGCCATATTGTTATCGTCTGCTGGAGACCACCATATTGATTTCGGCTCATAGAGTTGGCCACCATCTTGTTTTCGGCTCCTAGGATGTGCCACCATCATAATAGTTTAATTTTTACCCACTAGAGTGCAGAAATTATTTATTATTACTGTGGCACCCACCATCTTGACATTGGGACATCATCTTGGAATTATGTAGGTAATTATTTAGCTAGAAATTCGCAAAAATTTCCAAAATTCATTAAATAAATTTGTAATCAATATTCCGATTGATCCAATCAGTACCTGTCCTTGGTTCGATTCCTAGTCGATACAAAAAATAATAATTTTATATAAAGGATAATAATTTCAATAAATCATGATCAAAACCCTAAAAGAGCCTTAAAATCCTCTACTACCACCCTCCAGTAAGCCATTATGACCGCAATCTTGGAATTTTGTATTTATTGACCACTCAGGAAAAATTCCAAAATTCACCGAAAAAATCACTCATTAATTTACATATTGAATCGAAGCATTCCTCTCCTCGGTTTGATTATTTACCAGTGACAAGAGTAAATAAACATTAAATAAATTTAATATTCTGATTTCCATTAACTTCCATGGAGTTTATTAATCATTTACTCTACGAAAAACAACTAAAGACAATATACCGGTCCGACTAATTAAATATGCTGTCGATAAGCCTAACATGAAAGTATAGTTTTTCGTTACCTACAATAACGTTTTAAACTTTCATGTAAAAAGCCATCCATATATATAGACCAAGCATCTACGGACAGCGAGACCGCGTCATAAAAATGGCAGACATATAGACCAGTCTTCTCCGAACTTCATGACCATCTTCGATGTCAGCTAATTAATCAATTAAACCAACGTAAAATGTATTACGCTTACAATAAGACCAAGAATCCCTGAAAAATGATTTATCAAGACAAAGAAGTTTTGGACTAGTAAATATTAAGAGATACTACAGATTTTAATATGCACAATCAACAAAAAGGAAGCACATTTGGAAGCACAATCAACGAAAAGAAAGCACATTTGGAACCACATTCAACGAAAAAGGAAGCAGAATCATATAAAAGGACACACATTCAATGAAAAAAGAAGCAGAATCAAAAAAGGAACCACAACCGCAACCACATTCGACAAAGAGGAAGCAAAATCATAGAAAAGGGCGCACAATTGGAAGCACAATCATAGAAAAGGAAGCACAATCAGAAGCACAATCAACAAAAAGAAAGCACAATCGGAAGCACAATCAAGAAAAGGAAGCACAATCGGAAGCACATTCAACAAAGAGTAAGCAAAATCATAAAAAAGGAAGAACATTTTGAAGCACAATCATAGAAAAGGAAGCACAATCATCAAAAAGAAAGGACATCTAGAAGCACAATGAAAAATAAAAGAAGCTGTGTTACGAGAACTAAGTCTTAGTTAGAAATCAGAATACTAGATATAAGACATTAATCTTTTTTTAAATTAAATTTATTTCTGAACATTATACATGTCAAGTTAAACCAGTCATTATTGTATGTAGCCAGCCTCCTTCAGTTCTTTGATGTGTGAATAGTTTCCTGCACAAAGCGAAGCATCTATAAAACTTAGCCTGTCAACCAATATGTTAGTATCTTCCCACGGGATGTAATCAATCTCTTCTTCTACGTTAATCTTCCCTGCATGTTTATAATAAATATTATGATGTCTTTCATTTTAACACCAACCTCAAGGTAACTTTCGTCATCGAGCCAGTGTTCATCTATAGCTTGAAAATGATAATTTATTTAATTACGACGTTTCCATCGTTTCGGTCTTAGGACACCACCACACTCTTCGATCTTCTAAACTTTAGGTGCTTCATCACAGTCTTTGCCTTTGTCATCAGCCTCAGAGTCACTTTTGCCATCACCGTAGAAGGCATCGTCTTCATCCAGATTACTGTAATAATTTTATATTTTTGATGTCGAAGCTTCTTCATCGTCTTCATGCTTCCTTTTTAGGAATCCACCATTTTTTCAAAGTAGGAAGATCTACTTGAATTCGGCTTGAATGTATTCTCACTTTTCACGTTAAGGATTCTTCCATTGTCTTCATTCTTCCATAAATTATCAACGTCCTTCAATTTAAATTCTTTGTCGAGATTGGAAGAACCGTGAACATAATTTCTTCCAAGACACGCAAAATTATTGACGTAATGAAGATCACTCTTCTTTAGACTAGTAGATCCATAGTTGTCCTCTAGTTTGTATGCAGGCTTGGCATTACAAGTTCTATCATATCTATTTAAGCTATCTGTTCGCGTAAACGACTTGCTACATCGAGCACAACTTATCATAAAGCGTAATGGATTTTTAACACAGTCATTATTCTTGTGCTGTCTTCCATTCTTTCCCAAGATAAATTCTTTGCTGCAATAATTACACCTGTGTCCTTTCGATACAGCGACAAACACCGAATAAGGATTCTCATTAATTACTGAGACTAATGCCAGATGCAAACCGAGAGTTTTAAATTAGACCCATTACTTAATTATTTTTTTATATTTCATCAGCGAGAGTTAGGTTATCTCATGCAAAAGAACTTGTTGCATGTAGTCCCGATTATTGACATGAGATGTCCTCACGTGTTGTGTTGAGTCAAAATTTATTTAGTTATTTTATGTGGGATGCGGGATGCTCACTAACGATCGCAAAAGAAGGATGGCTTCGCTAGACACCAAGGACAAGGAAGTTCGTCCTTCGTGATAGTGTTTCTCATCCGTCTTATCACATATTATTGGACCGAGTAATGTTTTTTTTAATCCACCTGATAAAAATATTGTAAGTGCTGATTTAGTAGCAGAAACTCACAATTTAATTGCAACTCTCGATAAAATGGCATGACCCGTTAAGTAAAAAATCCTTCATGCAGAGATCGATTGCTCACAAATACTTAATCAGGATCACTCGGAGAAAAGCATCAGATGTCTAGCCAGGTATAATCAGGTGCACTCGGAGAAAACCATCATTATATATTGTCAGAAAAAATCAAGAGCACATGGAGAAAACTATCGTTAGTTTTTCTTAATATCAGAAAATTCAGAATAAAAATAAAAATTATAAAAATTATAAAAATAAAAAAAAATGGATAAAAAATTACAAAAATTCTGGCTTGTACTAGAATTCTATCCTTGCTCAACAAACGAGAAGTTCACAAACTGACAGAACCGGCAATGAAAATAGTAATCATTCATTGGCCTGACAGGATTGGTGTGAACCAGGTGGTGAAACACGAATAAGCACTTTAATTTTTGAAAAATTAATTTATAACTAGACGTACAGTAATATCGGTTTCACTCACAGTAAAGGATGGTTTGTAAAGTTACGCGACGTGAGTTGAAGGTCACGCTCGGGCGGTCACGTCAGCCAACCGACTGACGATAAAGTACATAACCACGTACTATCTCCCGTTACGCGGTGTCGTATTTGTCATACAAAGTGCGATGAGAGGCATATAAAGATAAATGGTGTGACATATTTATAGTTGAGTGTTACTCAACGCATTTATATTACGTAAAGTATATTTTCCTACACAATTTTGGAACACGTAAAATAAATTAGTCTTGCTATTTATGGAAACGAATGCTTAAGAATACGCGATTTCGAATAAAACGAGCATTTTTAGGAACGAATTAGTCGTGCTAAGTGAGAGATAGGCACACACATACCTACACACATAAAGCTTGTTCTGACTAGATGTAACGAAATAGCCATTTTGCAAACTACACGCGAAGTCTATAATTTTCCCGAGCGCGCATCTAAAGTGATGAGAAAATAATTCGCCTTAATTGTTTCACAACAAGCAGCTCATTAGTGCGAGAGTGGTTTTATGGTTTATGGGCATATGGAAACCTTCGGTTTACACATGGAGTGTGACTTAACTCTTTCTTCTGCGTTCCTCATAATTATAGAGTAATGATAGTATAGTATTTAGCGAAAGTTCCTTTAAGTGTCGTATAATTCTTTAACACAACTGTTCAATTCAGTTATATCTAAACAATGACACATGCCCTTGATTCTATTTTGAATAAAAACAAACACATGCTTTTGTTATTATTAAAACTCTAAATGTTGTCGTGACCTATATTTAATTTTATTACTTACAATATATATAAAAATACTTTTGTACAGTTTAAAGTAAGCCATTAAATAAATAAAATAACTATAATGACCAAGGGAACTACATGTTTAGGGGCATTATGGAAATAATAAATAAATAATATAAACGGTATTCAAAGACAGAATCTTTAAAACCATATTTGGTGCTTCTACCAGCAGTGCCAAAGCTTTAGCTTTTTTTTTTAATAGAGCAGAATTATTCATGTAAAATTAGCTACGGATATTTGAAATTTTGTACATTTACATTCTATCCGGGAATTTATGCTTTGTTTTGTCCCATTACCTGCACTGGTTACAGTTATTTGTAAAACATTCCTTGAAAAGCTTTACAGTATTAACTGCGCACTTTAAAAGAAATAATAAAACAAAATAAAGCAAATTGTGGAAAATTCGATTACCTTTATCACAGTTTAAAAAGATTATGCTTGAATAAAACATCAAATATGTTAAATTATGTACCAATTTTCGTAAGGAATACTCAGTATTTAGTTGTATATAGGTATTTAATGTATGCAAAAATAACCATAACCATGTGTTGTACAAAGTTATAATATCTTTCTTGAATTATTACAAACTTTTTTTGGTAGTAAGTTTACAAAGTAATCTTTTGTAAGTACAGAAAAAGCTTTTTCTGTGTTCTGTAGGTTGTTGCGTGATAACTGATATAGCAAGCGGAAAACATTTCAACTTTTTTTATGTTTCTTTAAGAAGATATATAAACCATCTGTTACTAGTCATAGTAACGTATGGCTCTTTCCTTAATGGAATGGCAGGTACGGGAAAGGTTAAAGCGGTAGTGCAGTCCGTTGTACCATCACAAACGCCCGTGAGATTATACGTTCACGTCATCCACGCACGGCTGCTCATTTGAAGGGTTGACGGGGAAGGGCGGACGAGGTGCAAAGGACAGCGTTCCGTTTACTTGGCCCGTGCCAGGAATTCGGGCGCTGCGACGATACTTCCGAAAAGCGGAATCACTGCGACCGCGGGGAGCCTCGCCTCCGGGGAAACTACCCTTTCCCCTATCTCCTTCCAAGCCATGCAGGACTTGATTAATTCCCACCTTCTCAATCACCCCCTGCTCCACACTTGTTACACGCCGCAACCCTTTACTCTCTCATCCCCTCTCCCTGCCACCAGAAAAAAAAGACAAGCCATGAACAAATGACGTGACTTCCCTCCCTTCAGGAACCGAGCTTTCGTATAAAAAAAAATATAATCTAGTAACTGTAATATTTCACTGCATTTTGTCCTCGGC
This sequence comes from Bacillus rossius redtenbacheri, assembly GCF_032445375.1. Taxonomy (NCBI): domain Eukaryota; kingdom Metazoa; phylum Arthropoda; class Insecta; order Phasmatodea; family Bacillidae; genus Bacillus; species Bacillus rossius. The sequence goes on along the minus strand of NC_086330.1, from coordinate 98,765,885 downwards.
TGCACATCTTGCCCGCAGAAATAACAACGTTAATGCCTACCCATTCATCAAAGCAACTTCGGGTCTATTTTTTTTAAATGTTATTTATTTTTGCCTCGGCAGGAAGTTGTCAATAGAATATTATGGATAGAAGATAAAATCTTGAACTCATACTGACAGTGAAAAACTGAAAGCAGTATAATTAATACACATATCCGTGTAAAAAATTATATTAATTTCAAAAACATTTTTATTTTAAATTTCATAATTTTTGTTTATAATTTTCAAAGGATATGAGTCCTATTTAATAAATACTTGTTTGCAGCTAAAAAGGATTCATATTTAATATTTTTCTGTAGTTAAATTTTTGGCTTCCCGATGAGGCTACTGGAAGAGATCCCACTGCTTAACTAGCTCTGTGCATGCATCTTTGTTAGTGGGTTTCAAATGTCTTCTGGCAAATATAATATTTCTGTGTGATACAAATACAGAATAGTAATAGCAATAAAAGTCAACAGACAAATATCAATGTTCACTACATATCAAAATATTTTAAGAAGCTTAATATTTTACTGTAACAATTTATATAAATCTAAATATTCTCACACATGTAAAGAAATTAAACTCAAAAAAAAAATAATATAAAACAAAAGCACTAAATTAAAGCAATTAAATTATAAGAAACATACACAATAACAAAAAATATATATATCAGAAAAAATTACTATCTATTAAAAACCACAAAGAAAGGACCATGTGCCATTTAACTCATACACAAGGCCTGAAGGACTTAACAGCCTGTAGCCCCAGCAGCAGTGGAACACATGTATAGCCTCTCATGCTACCCTGATACTCTACCTTCACAGGATGGTATGGGGCCTGACCATGTGCCGTCCAGCTCACACTCCAGGCCTGGAGGCCCGGTCAGCCTGTAGCCCCAGCAGCAGTGGAACACATGTATAGCCTCTCATGCTACCCTGATACTCTACCTTCACAGGATGGTATGGGGCCTGACCATGTGCCGTCCAGCTCACACTCCAGGCCTGGAGGCCCGGTCAGCCTGTAGCCCCAGCAGCAGTGGAACACATGTATAGCCACTCATGCTACCCTGATAGTCTACCTTCACAGGATGGTATGGGGCCTGACCATGTGCCGTCCAGCTCACACTCCAGGCCTGGAGGCCCGGTCAGCCTGTAGCCCCAGGAGCAGCGGAACACGGCTCGTCCTCCGTAGCTGGTGTTGTGCTCCACCAGACTGAGGTGTGGGTTTTCAAGCTGCAGGCTGGGGCAGATGATCGGCAAGCAGGCTGGAGTTGGTGCCGACCACTGACCTGAACAGTACGGCAATTGTGCTAACATGAAATAACACAGAGTTTATTTTGTGTCATTGCTTTCGATGATAATACGGATCTAGAAAAAGTTTTTTTTTTAATTTATTGGATTGTGTTTTGATTTTCTATTGGTATTACGAATTATTTTCATGGATTTAGAACACATATTGTTTGAAAGTTTGTTGTAAAGGAAATTACATAAACTTTTTTTTTCTTTTTTTGGCACCTTATGCAATACGGCACTGTTATTGTCTTCAATTTTTTTAATTTTTTTGTGTTATTGTTCCTTGAAGATTCTTAAAGTAAGTCATTCAAAAAATAAACTCGTGAAAAAAGATTTTATTAACATATTTCGTTTACTACATATCTACTTAATTTTCCCTCAAATGTTTCATTCAATTCTAAGGACTTTTCTTAACGCTGCGCCAGTTTCTTTAACTACTCTGCATAAAAGTTCGCCGCCTGGAAGTTATACCGCCAGAAAGCACGGCGACTCACAATGCAGACTTGTAAAGCGGGAAGATAGCACACAGGGGCAGGTTAAAATCCTTTTGCACACTATAATATATAATATCAACGCCGCCCTCACACGTTTGACCACACTCTCCTTGTCACGCGGAGCTGTCAGCGAGCAGCCGTGCCTGCCGGGCGTGTTTATTCGCAAGATGCTGTCCGCCTGATCCTCGCTGGGTCTGGGATGCCCCTGCGTGCGGGCTTCCCGCTTCACTACTCTGTACTGCGGGTAGCCACGCTTCCTGGCGCGTGACTCGGCGATCCGAGGGACTGGCTGCCGTCGATTCTGATTGCTGCTTGCTGAACTGTCTTTGAATTTGTTGCCGCAGCCGCTTTGTTGGTTATTGAGAACGGTTTGAGGTAGATCTGACAGCGCGGACCTCATGACTGGCGTGGTAAACTGGTTTAATTCGCATTTTCAAATGTTTTTACGAATATTTACGGTGTAAGTCTCGTAGCTAAATAGGCTCGTTAAATGCAACTGTCGTTCGTGGAGGACGGGACACACATTTTTTTTAATGCGTTGGATTAATACTGCTAAAAGGCATCACGGGCACTACCTCGCCAAATACCCCAAGTTCTTCTTTGCTCAGGCTTTGATAAGCCCATCACTAACTTCCGTAAAGCCAGGCTAACATCAGGCCGAACATTTTAGCTCAAAACAGCATGCAGGAATCATACACAAACATATAGCACACCCGCTGTTCTTAAACGTTTTTCCCTCGAAAACATTACGCACCACGTGACCCAGCCCCCTGAGCTCGCTGCGTCCCTCGCGTGCTCCGGCGGCAATCACAGTCCCGACTTGCTCTCTACGTGCTGTTACTTTCACACACGATATTTCATAGTTATATTACAAAACTCTCAATGTCTGTAAAAATTTCTTAAAACACTAAACTAAACATTTATTTTTATGTTTGGTTGCTTCTACCTCTATTTAAAAATTCCCTGCTAGTTATTAACAACTTTCACATAAATTCACTACGGCAAACTGTCTCGACCAGCAAAGTAAAATAAACAGAAATTCTTATACACTAAAAATAAGAAAAAAAATCATAAAATATTATTTGATTTAAAATTATATTGAAGAAAACGGACTAAAAAGGGACGTAGTGCACACTACGTCACATACTTACTTTCAAAATTAATTTCCTTTAGTAAACAAGCCAAAGTTTTTTTAGAAATAAACACTTAAAGATCATTGAATATATTTCAACACAGCGGGTTTTAATGCATTTGGCCTAAGTATCGAATGTACAATAACTTTTCTTTGTGGTTTTTAATATTTATTAGGTTTTTTATCAAAGGTATGTTGAAATTCGATAATCTGGAAAAATTTCTTATACATTGCGGTTGAGAACAGACTGTATTGGATAAATAACCTAAAATTATTATTTTTTAAATCATAATTTATGCCATTTAAAAACGAAGATTCAAGCAGGCAACTGTCTTTTCCATGATGCATTCTAACAATTAATATTTTTATATACTATTAGTTGAAGCAGTTGAAATAATATGTTGATTAATGTGAAAACCATTTTCAATCGATGTGAAAAAACTATGATTTAAGTAAATTTGCCTTAATAAAAAAATCATAGACTTGTAGCATTCTCAGTTTAAGAAGAAATGGTGAAAAACAGCTCAAGTCCACCAGAGAATTGTGTCATGGTTTAACTATAATTAACATCAAAATAAATTTTTGTAATTGTTTGTTCAAAATTATACTGCCCACAAAAAAAGGATTGATACTGAAATTGATATAGTATTAACTTAATTGATTATATTAAATTAATTGATTATTTCCGATAAATATAAAAACAAAATGTCCAAAAACATATTAAGAGAAAATATTTGCTATCTAACTTTTTTCAACTGAGCTGTATTCCAGAATTTATATGTTTATAGACATGCAAACATAATAAAAGAACAAAAAAAATGAGAATGCCTTTCCAAATTTCATTTTCATACGCAGCCGAATGTAGTAATATCCGCACAGTTGCCTCAGCGAATCGTGCTTTCTTCCGCCGAAAGCCTTCATAAATTATTTTTTTAACAATGGTTGTCGGAGAAGGGGGGGGGAGGGGCGGTTGGTTGCATTCGGAAGAGAGAAGGAAAAATATAAAAAAAAATGAGGTCGAAGATCGAGCCTAGCGAAGCACAGCAGGCAGCAACAAAGGCTCGGCACACACATACATCACTCAAGTCTTCGTAATTTCGCACTGCGCGCTCACCGTAAAGGGATTCAAAACATTTCCGCCGAAGAAGAACGAGCCAAGGAAGCTCGAAAGTGATACGCGATTCGCATAGCAAGAACATGCTTTGTTTCCATTGGCAGACCCACTGTTGCAAAACAGTGACTATGTTAATCTGTTTCGGCACCAGAGCACTAGCTCATTACCTCGTCAGGCCACGCTATGTTTTCTAATATCTGGCATCGTTTTTATATAAAAGGCAACACAAGATAAATCAATCTGTAGTATTAAATATTTAAAATAATTAATTTTTACAAAAGAAATTAGCAGAATTTATAGTACGGATGTGATCTGGAGTATATTATTTGTTGATATCCCACCCGGTATTATATTTTTGCGTGGTTGGCGATGGGGGGAAGGTAGAGAGTGATACTGTAAACCTTTCGTGTAAATGGAACTGAAATAATCACCTAAAATTACAGATATTTGTATATAATTGCATTTACATGGAATAAAATGTATCGCTATACAAACAAAATTTCGCAGTAATACTGGGTTCAGATTTTTGCCCGTTCATTTATGCTTTGTGTTGTCCAAGTACCTACTTTAGTTAAAGTTATTTGTAAACCTTTTTCCGAATAGCCATCCGGTATTAATAGGGAAGAATTGAAGGCAAATAAAAACAATCATTTCGAACTGGTGGATTATTAGATTAGGTATTATTATTTCCATGGTTTAGAAACTGTATGCTTGTATAGAAGATAGTTTACATTTTAAAATGTTGCGCCAATTTTTGTAAGCGTGACAAGAAATATTTAGTATTGTTTTAAGAAAGTATTTAATGTACGCCAAAATAAACAATAGGAATGTGATGTACACATTTACAATATATTTCTTGTAGTGTAACAAACTGTCACTTGACAACTGGTTTACAAAGGAATCTTTTGTAATAGTACAAAACGAAAACTCTGTGTCCTGCTTTTCCTATAAATCCGATAGGCCTTCTTCTTGTTTCATTTGTGGTTAAATTGTGATGGTAAAGATGAACAAGGCTACTGATTTGAATCCTTCAAAACGCCGTGGTGTCAGGCGTAACGGAGATAACTCAAAGCAAGTTAGGGAGAGAGGAATATTAGAACACGGTTAAACATTTACTTTTTTTTGCAGTAAGTTGATGAAATTGAAACGCAAAACCAAGTCCTCAATCTTTGATAAAAATGTTTTCAAAAGAACAAAACCAGAATCAAAATGTGATAAAAAAGTATCTCACTGTGAGCCAGATTTTTTTTTTGTTTCATTAGAGTATAATTTCTAGTGCTATAACTGTACAAGTTCAATATTTATTACTCGTTTTTAAAAGCGTATTTATATTCAATTTTGTTAAAAAAAAACTGTGCTACCTTATTTTTTCAATATGTTATTTCTATAACGTATTAGGCTTATTTTGCATTGAGAATTTGTTAGACGTAACACTTTTGTTATGATGAAGAATATGATAAAATGGGAGGCTCTCGTGAATCCCCTAAACATTACCAAGGGGAAGATAGAAATGGTGCAGCTATGGCCAAAATTAAGTCAAAAACTGAATATTAATATTTTTCCACAATGTAAAAATCTCAACCTTGGCGTGAAATGGAATCACATACCTTTAACCTATAAACCAGAAACTACAGCAACTGAGCCAAAAATGTAAATATTTTTTACAATAATAATAATTATGTAATAACCTCTAGGTAAAAAATTATATTCAACGTTACAATCTTTTGAGTACGGCTTCACATGTTTCATTGGTTTCATAGGCTTCATTGGTATCTTTTGTTTCAAATACATATGTTTCGCTATATAATCACAGTACATGTTTTGTTGCAAATTTCGTTGCCAGATGTCTGTTACATAAAATCCACTATTTTTAAAATGTCAAGAAAGTATTAAAAGTAAATAAATAATTCCCGACAAATGGACGTATTTACGATTCGTTTTATCTGCTCCCAATCTGGGTGTTTATTACAGCTTAGCTTCTGCAGTCTCATATTCGAATCAAGTCTTCGTTAAATCTGATATTATCAAAAGAAATAAAGTCCAATAGGTAGGAGAATCCAGGCTTTTCGGTGCTGTACATATAATATGAAAATGGAACAAGATGGACAAATATGTATATATTCCTTCGATGCGGAAACCCAGAATATGAAGTTCTTCTAGGTTTTAATGAAGAAATAAGTCTAAATAACAATTTGTGTTATTATGTTAGCTGACGTTTCACTATAAGCAGATAATAGGTGGAAAAAATGTTTGCAAAACCTATGGTGCAGTTATTAAAAACTTTTTCTAGTCATGAGCCATTGTTTACATTAAATGTCATAGAGAAATCATACAATTTAACAAGAAATATGAATACACAAACACACAGTAAAGACACATAAAACAAGAAAAAATTAAACGATGTAAAATGTTAAATGCATAGGCAGCACAAAGAATTCAGCGTAAGGAATAAGTCATAAAAAAAATAACACGGCACAGAATAACGCAGAAGGTTTTCTAAAACAAACCCGTTGTGACGTTTCAGGGGGTTAACATCTTCTGTTCCCGTCATCACACACACAAACAGACGTCGCAACTGTTTTGTCTTATGAAGTACTGTGTTCGTCTGTGCTTTTGTCACTGTGTTGTCCAGAATATCTGTTTAGTTTCATAGCTGCGGACAATGTGCGTCGCCGCGTTCTCGTTGTGTTATATCTTTAGTATCATCGTTGGATTCGTGTGTTTATCTTTGTGTATTCCAAGGTTGTAGTTTTTCTGTTTTTTATATAAATTCTCGTACCAACTGTTGAGTCCTTATCAGCCCACCGTGTTCGTCTGTGCCGTGATATATTTTCTGACTAATTTATATTACGGAAATAATTTTATGGACTTCCTATAGCTACATTTAACATCAGCTAATTTTGGATGGTTTTTCTGCCTTTTCTGTATTAATATTTCATGTCAATTTTTGTGTTTTCTCTGTGATATAAAGTGAAAGTCAGTAATTGAGTATGTCCAAATGTATGTTTCAAATGATTCTTCCCCATCGCAATAATTATTTAAAGAAATATGGTGTGGTTAATCATCCGCAAAGTTAGCAATGAAGCAAAAATGATTAACGTGAAGATGAAATACGTTATTGTGGCTGGCCAAGCAGGACCTTCAGTTGTAACAGTGGCCAGTGAGCCGCGTGGGTAGCTTGGGAGCTGACTGCCGAATGAGCGAGTGCTGCCAGACGGCTGGACGGCTCGACGCGGGAGGCTCGCACGGAAAAGCCGCGATCAGACGGCACGGAGACCGCGCGTGACGTCACAGAGGGTCGCCGGCCAGACCGCTGCTGTTTGCAATCACGCTTTGTCAAAGGGTTGCTCGAGGGATGGTCGGCAGCGGTGTTGGGGGGGGGGGGGGGGCACCGTACATACCCTCCGCCAAGCTCGTTCAGCTTAGCAGAGATTCCTTACATCGCCACACTTTTTGAGTATTTTAAATGTTGCTAACCCAATCAACATTAATAATTAGTTACGATGACCTATAGGAGCAAAAACACTATCCACCCGAAAAAAAAATTAATGAACGATATTTTTCTGGAGTTAATAATATATAATATTGTCGTTTACAGAAAGCAGTATAAGATAAATCCCAAAACCTAAAATAATTGTTTCTTTTGGTAAATACATTGAGGAAGTTCTTTAATTTATATTTGTTATCTCTAAATCAAAAAGTATTGTATACCTATATGTATTTCAATATTAAAGTAGTAAATGTTTTCTTTCGAAACAATTCAACAATCTCAGGCAAGAGCTTCCTTTTGAAAATTTTGACAAAAATATCTTTACTATATTTAACTTTTTATGTAATTGACCTAACACAATCAACCTTTCATTTTGGTTACGACAGCTAAAACGTGCGGTGCCACGTACCACCCCCCCCCCCCCAAAAAAAAACAGTAAGGATTTTTTTGCGATAATTTAAATAATGTAACACACCTAAACGTAAGGGACCGGAAAATTTCGTATTTTCAACGACCTCTAAGATAGACTCAATTGCACTATGCATGCTAGGGCAAATGCTGACTTGTCAGACGTCCCAAATGGGTTGCCCGTGACTCGATACTTGTTCTGTTGAGGGAGTCACATCGGCCCAGAGTCCTGCAGCTAAACCGTGCCAATAGCAGAAGCATCGCATAGGTATAAGTGTTTGAATTTTATCTCGTCACGAAATGAATCCGCGAATTTTTCCTGTCTGTAACTTACGAAACCCAACTTTTATCGTTGCAACAGCAACGGAAAAAAAGAAAGTGAGTGAGATTTTGAGTACTTTCCAGTAATGTGTAACATCTACCCTAGGTAACGAGCGAATTCGTGTTGCAAATACACATAAAATACGAAACTCGGACACAAATTTTAACGTAGAATTCTTTACAATAATGACGAGTGTAATAAATTGTTTATTCAACTACATTTTTTGGATTCACAACTAGTTTCCACACTCGCCGCTAGTATTTTATGCCGGAGCAGCTTCGTCGACTAATGAATTATTCGTTTTGAAGAGAGAAATTTTGAACTATTTAATGACGCGCCTCCAAAAAAAAGAAAGAGTTGAAAAATAGTCAACCCTAGCTTTGGATTTGATTTTGACAACGAATTTTTTTTAAACACTGCCCATTTTGTTACCAATCATCAAGCATTTAATACTGCAAAGTTTACTTTTGTCTTCGTGAACATTGGTTCGCTCCATCCGCCACAAAGAGCAGCGCCGTAGTTGTTACAAATTTCCGTTCCTTGACTTCCGTGTCATTCACGATATCACTCGTGCCAAATGCCGTATACCAAGAGCTAAGATGTTAAGCATTAACATTTCGAAGGTACTCGATATTCGGGCGTCTGACTCGCGGTCAATGAATCGTAGGTGTCCGCTTTCCCATGGATGAACGAGGGAGGGGTTAGCAGAGAGGGAGGAGTAACACCCTCCCCTCTCCGCGGCTGGTTGTGGGTCTCCCCTCTCAGGCGCGCAGCGCAGCCTTTGACAAGCCGCCGGTCAAAAGGGCCGAAGGCCGAGGTTTGTCGCCCTCGGGCCTGGTTGGGGGTTGTCAGAGAGCGGAATGCGTTAGAAGGTTAGAGGAAACAGCTTCCTATACAACAGCTCTAACTTAGAGTGACTAGAACAAGCATTTTAATATTTCGTACCTCTCCCATTATATATATTCATTTTACCATTTCCTACGATGGTAAGCTATTAAGGCGCGATATGTTAATAAAATTAAAATACTTAAGGAATCAGGAATCCTCATTCCTGAAAAGAGCATTAATAAGCAACCATGTTTTAACACCATTGATTTATTGTATTACTTTATATATATATATATGTTTTACTCTTGGTAACTATTTGAACATTCATAGTTAGCCTATTATACGTTACTCAATTTCAAGATTCGTATAATATAAATTTTGGGATCGAACCCATCAGTTGTATATTTTTATTTCTGTTACAAACTGTTATCTTGCTGTGAAAAATTTTTACCAAATTATTGCAGATACGTATATGAGTCTAAAACAGTATAAAATATACTACTGATATGCAAGTTTATAATTTTATTTCAATTCGGCTAAGTCTGAGAATTTTTCAATTAATAAAAAAAATTATGGGAAATCTTTTTTTAATATAATATAAAAGATTTTCGAAATATATTTATGTTGCTTAATAATTCAATAACTACTGTATTTATTTAGCCCACAAATTTTCAAATAATTTCTTTTAAGTACTTTTAAGCATAGATACGATTTTAGACACTGCCCATTTATCGCGTGTTTATTTAATAAATCGTTTTATATTTTTTTAGTTGGTTTAGATCAAATTTGCGTTTATTTTGTTGCAATATTTTATTTAAACTAAACAATTTTTAGAACAACAAGGAGGTTGTTTTACGTTATTTTATAATTAAAAGCTATTATATAAATGGTGGGTTTGTAATTTTTTAAAAATACAGCGCTACAAACTTGAAGATTCACGTACATTATTCTATGTATTAATTGACGTGACAAGGTCAAAAGTTCAAGAAAATTCATTCCAATATTTTAGCCACATACAATTTTTGAAGCTAAAAATAATATTCGTAGTTCTGTCTGCCATTGTAAAACAACATTTCCCCCTTAAAGTAATCAGTTGAATACAAACATATAGAAATTTCTCATTTCTGGAATTTTCAAACGCGAAAAGAACTGATATGTGGATTATTTATGGTGTTTGTTGTCTCACAAAGACAAACTACGGGAACATTAAATCACGAGAAACAATCTAACTTCTAGACTCATTTTTACGGGGTTTGTTTTATTGGCTCAATTTCATAGTTTTAGTGATAAGGTAGAAACCCGGAAATTTTGGCAGATTATTTTGGCCACCAATTAGAGTGAAATGTTCTATATATTGTAGCATGCTTTGCTAATTGGATCTCAGTTTTTGAGCCAATTTCCCTATACAAACTATAAGACCAAACCACATTACTTTCATTTTTCTCTAGTGAAGGCGAGGTTCCACGGTACGTAATAAGTCAATAAAAAAGCATTATGGGGTAAGAGTGTACATAGGACTGTCCATTTTAGCCTGACGCTAAATGACACCGTAAAATTTCCGGGCTCCTAGTGACGGGTAGAGCCACGATTACCTTTTCGATTCAATTAAGAACATATACATCTGCTTTACGTTGGTAACTGGCGCACCCTTGACAACATTGATTGAGCTTTAAATAAAGACAGGAAGTGTGACACGCCAAATGATATGACCTTGTTATCGATCGACGAGCACTATAAGAAAACTCAGTACTCGGCTGTGATGTGTGACATGAAACCTCGTTAACGAGAAAAATCTCGGTTACGTTAAGTAGAGTTGTCCCTCCTCCAGTTTGAAATTTTTCCTCACACTTACGCTGCCTGTGCATGTACTCTGCTCTTGGTTTACCTTTCCCTGCAAATAAAAAAAATGAATAAAATCTTATCAATTCAGGAATTTACTAGTAATAAGGAAATATTTTGTTTTATAGTTAATTCGTTGATTTAATATTTACCAATTTTAAACAGGTTAACTGACACGGCATTAAAAGCAATAAACTTTAGATTTTAAAACGAAATAATTTAAATTACACAATTTATTTATTGATATTCACTTTATAAAAAAAATTCTATGAATGAATTCGTATTACAAAATATGTATTAACACAACAGGTATTTTAATAAAACACTTATAAAATATTTGAGTCATTTAATATACATTATCTATTATTATCTCACAACATATTAATAACGCACTTTAAAAGCCACATGGCAATACGTCGCGCTGTTCAGGACTGCTGTTAGCGGAACAAGCGCCATGGAAGTGTTGGCGCTCTGACTCGCCGCAGAAAAAGCTTTAGATAGAAGTTATATGATTTACTAACAGTACGAACGGTTTTGATAGTGCGCCTACTAAGGGAATTATGAATTTTTTGTCATTCAATCTGTGTTTATGCCACCCCTTGCAGTCATGGTGGATCGTATAAATATATATTTCAGACAAAAGTTTTACTTAAGATTCAAGATTTTACAATAAATTATAATAAATAAGATAGGGCACACCGTACGGATATTATGAATTTTATTAATCCTCCCCTTTTTTCGACCCCCTGTAGTAATGGCATTACTTATTAATAGTGATACGGAATTTTCACGTATTCATTTGGTCGCAAGCTAAAATGCATGTCTCTATACTCTAGAACTGTGTTAATGATTGGACCGCAGTTATTTCGATACGCCCCTCTGTGACCGTGAGCCAATGATGTAAGGCTTGCAGGTAAATAAGCGAATCAGAACGTGCCGATTATGAGAACAAAAATATTCTCACTTAGAATTCAGCCAATGGAAAAGAGCAAACATAATATTTAGAATTTTAGCCTGACGTCAAACGAATCCGCGAAAAGTCCGTACCGCTACTTATTAATAAATACTCTAAAATTGCACTTATGAAAAAACAATTTGAACCGACTTCAAAGATTGGTTTCGGTCCTGAGTGGATGGTTATCACACCAGTTTGTTCTTTAAGTCATGGGGATTACGGATGATTTCCCCCATCGCGCCTTCCACAGAAACGCCACTGTAAAGCAACCTAGTCACGAGAAACCAGAGACAAGGGTACTACGTAGCAGCCAGTCAGAAAAAGGCACTGCCCTGTATCGTGTACAATAAGGTAGATTCTATCCTGGTGCCGAAATATAACCTGAAATTCGAAATTCTTGTCAGTCTGTTTGTGCCTGAGACGGGAACAGATCTCAGTTCCCAAAACGTTATAATTGTTGTCTTAGGAAGCCTCCTGAGTTCATCTGTGGTGTCCAGGATATCTCTTGTGTCGCATTACTGGGTTCGCCTGCACGTCTCTGTGTTGTTGTGATGTCCACATTATATGTTTAGTATCATCATTTGATTCGTCTGTTTGTCGCTGTTTTATCCAAGTAAGTTTTTTACCTTTATTTACTGCCCTTGTTGCTCTTGTCTCGTCGTTGTTAGTTTCTGTGTCCGTCTGTGCTATTAAAATGTTTTGACTAATATCTTTCCACGGATATTTTGTTTTGTTTATGTTTTTAATTTGTTGATATCGGGTAACGGAGTTTGTTTCCTGTGTGTTGCGTGTCCATCTTGTTTGTACATTAAACATTTCTTGTACGTAAATGACATACATAGAGACATGCAAAATTCGCGGATTCATTTCGCGTTAGGCTCGCATCAAAACAACTATACCTTCGTACCGCTTCTGCGACTGGCCCACATTTTATCCGAGGAACTGTGAGCCAATTGAAACCACTAAACCAAGAAAGTGCCGAATTATGGACAGCCTAGTTGAGACGTCTCACGTGTCAGTAGCCAATGAACAGGTGTCATTTCCGCGAGTATTTAAAGGACTGTGGAGTCTATCCTAGAAGTCAATGAATCCGCGAATTTTTCAGGTCTCTAGACATACAGTATGACCAGCAATGGCGTACGTCCAAAAGACGTCTTGAAACAGTATTCAATATCAGGTAGCAATTTGACGCAGTTGTAGTACGAAAGACTGATTAAATTGTATCTCGGGCATAGGTAGGCTATTTAAAGTGGCACTATATTTTTACAATTAGTAGTGGCGAAAAAAATCTGGTCGCCTAATAGACATGTTTCTTCCTTGTGATTGGCGGCCGTCTGTGAGAGAAAAGTCTTTGCTTATTGACCAGGCCACTCAAGACGCGTTTGCTTCCGCAATGAATTACTGTGATTGGTTATGAAATGATAGACATAAATCGGAAAGAAACTCACCCAATCACGAAACACAGACGATGCTATAGTGTTTTTACTTTCAACTTCTCTCGGAATCTTTTCGCGAAATATGCATGCCCCTAACAATTAGTCATTAGAGTTGTGAGAGGGAAAATTTCCCGTTCCGAAAATTTTCTGAAAAAGTACAAACACATGGTTTTAAAGAAAATTTTCCTTTATGTAATTATAAATGGTAAGGAAATTTTGCGTATTCACGTGGTCGCAAGATAGAATGCAAACCTTCATACTCTTGCACTGTGTTCATGTTTGGACCACAGTTGGTGATTGGACAAGCCCCGCTAAGAAATCAGCCAATGGGTAAGGAAAAATTGGTCGAGGAAACATAAGGTCTTGAATCTTTGCCTGACGCCAGAATAATTCATGAATTTTCCGGGTCTCTACACATTACCACCATATATTTAAATAATTATTTAAGATATGTTTATATACTTTATGGAATAATTTATTTATAGCAGAATTCTGGGTTCTGTTCGAACAACAATTTCTTTTAGTTTCTCTCTGTGGGTAGAGTGTGGCATGAGTAGGGACCGGAAAAATTCGGGTTCACTGACCTGCAGGATGAACTCCATAGTTCTACGTACACTCGGTCAAACGTCACCCACTCATTGGCTGCTGTATTGTGAGACGTCCCAACATAGCAGCCTGTGATTCGATAAAGCTTTGGTTGGGTGTTTATCATTGGCCCAGAGGCATCCAGGTGAGTTGTAAGCCAATAGCAGAGGCAGCACTGAGGTATAACTATTTGTATTTTAGCCTATCGCGAAATTAATTCGCAAATTTTTCCGGTCTCTAGGCATGAGTCTTTCCCAGCTCTCAAATTTAAACACAGCCATTAGGAAGTAAAAAGTACCAAATATTGGTAGTATTGGGTTCCGTTTGTATGAAAAGGGATGATATATTTTTATTATGTATTCGTGTGAAATTATAACAGGCTGGAAAATTTTCCGGTTTGCACGAAAATATTTCGGTATATTCCCGGAAATTATGCCAAAAAGGTTTTTGTCAGAAAACAAATATTTATAACTGTCATTACATATGACACTTTTTCGGAGGTTCTATTTTTAAATACGTAAGCCGCATACAATATGATGTCTTAATATTTTTTTCCATGAACATCTTGCGCGCAACGTCTACATATACTTGCAAGGGCACCACCAATTATGGTTCAAACGGATTTTAATGGGTCTTATATATGTTGTGGAGGGAGGTCCCCAGAGTACTAAGTTAAAAGTGTTTTGTCCAATGTGCCTTAGTTTGCGCGAAAATGGTGGTTAAAGTTTTGTACGAACGTTTTACACCGGTACATTTTCCGTCACGCCAGGCGAGCCAGCCTAGCCTAGTTGGTAAGGCTAGCGACGATGTATTAAATTCGTTCTAGAAGTGTATTAAAATCGCATTGAATAGCATTAAATATAACAATGAGTCAATGATGTGTTATAGATAGTTTATTATTTCCTGACCATTTATTTCCCCTTTCAAAGATTAGAATCCCATTAGGACTCGCCTACCGTAACTACAGAATAAGAGCGATTATTAAAAGAAAGGTTGGGAACGGCAAAATCAGGTAGCAATCGTTGCCCAAGTATGATTCAAAAAAATAAAATATTTCTTGACTATTTATTTCAGCGTTAAAAAAAGAATTATTAAAAAATTATGAAATAATTAAAAAAAAAAAATTTATGTGCAGGAAGCGAACACTGACCGGCCGGTTGCTAGGGAAGTTTAGTTTTAGTTTTCAGTGCATTTATTTCAGCAGTAAAATACATAGTTACAGAAGAACACAACAGCCAAGAAAATAGCACGCTCCAGCTGACTGAGCTCTTTCGTGCTCAAAAATAAATATATGATACAATAGAAACAACACAGAAGTACAATAAATATCATCATAGAAAATTCAAGATAAAGTATAAAAAAAACCAGAGCACAGCAAGTAAATAGTGAACAGTAATGAATTAAAAACGACCCGAAGTAATGAAAGAAAGATGGAGAATCGGAAAAACAAAATAAAAAGGCCTTACCATCTAGGCTAGGCTGGCTCGCCTGGCGCGACGGAAAATGTACCGGCGTAAAACTTTCGTATAAAACTTTAACCACCATTTTCGTGAAAACTAAGGCACATTGGACAAAACCCTTTTAGCTTAGAACTCTGGGGGCCTCCCTCCACAGCATATATAAGATCCATTAAAATCCGTTTGTACCATACTTGGTGGTCCCCTTGTTAGTCTATGATGTCGCAAGACGAATGCGAAAAAACAACGTCCGCATACTTTCTGAGCCACTGCAGAATAATTAATCAGGAATAAATGGAACGAACCAACCGTAAGACTCATAACAGGGCGAAGAAGACGAGAAGATAAAAATGTGTTCACGTAAATTTTTTTAATGAATCTCATTTAAGAGGGAAAAAAACTTGGAAATTAAGTCTACCAAACTTGTTGAAATAAATTAAACGTGAAAGCATCTACCACGTTATTTCTGTGTTATAAGGGAAGCAATTTTATTTCTGAAAATGGCCAAAAAATAAAAAATAAAATATAGCTTTCAATGTAAATAAAGTAGATTAAAATTTTCATCCTAATTATGAAATTGTCAAACAAATAGTGTGAACAAGAACTATTTATTGCTTAAGAGTATAAAAACATTGTACAGAATTTAAGAACTACGATTTTATTTAAATTATTATTTTTAAAAATAATTTCATTAAAACTTTGCACGTTCCAGTGTTACGTTTAAAATTAATTATGAATGATTGTCATTGTGCATAAATTTGTTTTAAAAACCTCTTGTAATAAGAAAAAAGGAAGAAAATAAGAAAATGTACGCAGTTTTTGGCAATAAAATGAGACGGTAACTTAAAACCGGCGATGTGAAGTCAGCTTATTGGTATGTGCGTCAGGGAGAACCTGAATTAGCTACTGGCCATAAATACCCACCAGCTATAATACGTTCAAAAATTGCGTAATTTTCGGGAATAAAAGAAATTGTTTTTTTCTCGACGCGGGAGAATCTTAAAAATGAGGATAGCTAATTGCGACTGTAGATAACGCCATCTTAATGCTCGGTCTGAGTCGTCATGTTGGCTTTTTAGTTTTCATATCATGACTGTTATTTGAGGGATTTTCTATAAATACATAACGATATTACGTGTCGTGTAAAATAAAATGAACAGGTATTTGCTAAAGATTATTTTATACCGCACAAAATAGAAGCAAGTGTTCCTAATTATGATCACTTCCGTGACCTTTTACAAACTCGAAAAAGATACTTTTTTTAATATATGTTGAAACATTTTGAATTGTTTGTTGATCATAAAACTTATTGAAATCTTGTTTCGTGTTAATTTTGAAATTCCATAATTATTTTTACCTTTAATTTATGTTTTCAGGGAAATTGTTTTTTTATAAAACATTCAATACCAATGAAAAAGGTTTTATCGAAAAATTTGTCTAAATACTATTTCTACCTCAAACCATCATGTTCACTTTAAATTTTGTATTAAGATTTAAACGAAATTACAAACGATACATAAAATAACTTTATACAAAATTACTGAATATATTCTGATGGGAATTTTCACACCAGATATCAAATGCAAGAGAGCTTTCGAGTTACGTTTATAATCGAACCCCTTGATTAATAGCGATTACAATAACATTAGATGACCTAAGGGAGCGTTCAAGTATTACGTAACGCAATTTTTTGATATTTTTGACCCCCTCCTCCCCCCATGTAACGCGCCGTAACGTTTTTCTGTACCCCCCTCCCCCCTAGTAAAACGTTACGTAACCCCAAGTGACCATTTTTACCTAAAAGTTCACAATTATGTGGCGTAACGTACCGGAATAAGTCACTAAAATACCTTTGTTATTGTTTTAATCGCGTTAATGTTATTTATTAACATTTGAAATGTCTTATTTTTAAAAACAAGAACTTTCTAATGTTTTTTTTGTACTAATAAATTTTTACTATTCAAGCATACATTTAGCAATCATAAATTTAATTACGTCGTTTTCCTGACTTGGCTCTGTCATTACACATTTTTTGCTTTATCCGCCATTGTTCTTCTCATGCATTCTCCTATTTTAGCGTTTTACTAATAAAGCTATTAAAATCAAATAACAAATTTTATTTCTAATAATTATTTTTACCTTTGGCAATGCAATTACAAACATAAAACTAACTGCAATGAAATATATTTGTCAAAATATAATCGTATTTAAGAATACGATTGAACGAAAACGAAAACGAAAAACATTTAAAATAAAATTAGTCATAATTAAAATAAGTAGATTGATAAAAACAATTCAATTGGAGTTTTACTGCTCCTCTGTCCATGGGTTTGCCAGCCACTCAGATTCTTTCATTACTGGCATCCGGAGAGCAGACGAAGAGGGTTCCAGAATTGTTAACCCGCTTGCATCAACTTCGTCTTCGTCGAGCCAATCGGCATCCTCAGACGATGTTTCACAGCGACGCACAATGCAGAGAAGCTCATTTGCCCTTCTTGCAGCAAGTCGCTGTGGCCGTACTCAACTTTCACGAAGGTCTTGGGCAGTCTTGTCATGCATGTAACGATTGTGCATTTGCACACTCTTGTGGGATGTAAAATAAACCCCACAGGTTGAACATACTCGGTTCTTTAGGTCGGATTGTACTGATGGGAAAAAGAAATCGTAAGGCATCTGCTTGAACCCTTCTAGAGCAGGCGACAGATCAACAGACAACCTCACAAGAAGTGGCGAAAACTTGCATGATCCTTTGTCTATCTGACTAGGTACCACGAGCTTGTTTGCGGTTTGAAGGATTGGGCAGGGTGGCGGCAGGAAATTTTCTGGAAAGACAGATTTTAATGCACTCTTCAAGTGGGAACAGCAGGATTCATCCGCGCATTTAATAATTTGCAAGAAATATTGTGATTCACGGACGTGAGCGCTATACCACGCCATATTAGGTTCTGCTGAATCCTGCAAGCTATCTTCAGGGTTTCTATATTCCGCCGAAACATCTTAGTTGTCAATTTTCATACAGTCGGTCGAGTGCTTGGATCACATAAACGAAAAGGGTTGCCATCTTGGGAGAACAAAATACGAACAATTCAATCGGGAATCCCCCGTAAAAAATAAACGAAAAGGGTTGCCAACTTGGGAGATTTTAATTCACTAGTTTTTTTATTAACCTTTCAGACCAATCGTCTTTCGTACCACAACATTACTGTTGTGATGAGAGAAAATCTCACACATAGAAAACAGCGTATTTTGAATATCAATACCTATATAATTTCTAATATGGCGATTGGAGTCTACGTTGACAACCGAAGTATAACGAAGCCATCCGAATAGCGGTATTTTTTGTTTGTTTTAACTACTTTACTGGAGTGACGAGAAAAACTATCACAGCTGTTGATATATATGTGTATATATATATATACATATATAATATGTGTGTGTATGTATATATATACATTTGGAGTTTAAAAAATAATATTCATTAATCCTGTACAGCAAGCAGAAGCAATTTTGTGAAGGTAAAAACAAAATTAAGTTATTATGCCATTTCAAATTTTTAAAACAAAAAAAAAGTTTTAAAAAATGCGTGAAAGAATCTGTCTCTACGCGACCGTTCTGAAAGGTTAAAAAAAAAATTTAAAAAAAACAATAAGACGTAACGCGTAGGTCAAACCCCCCTCCCTCCTCTGTAACGCATCGTAACGTTTTACAAGACCCCCCTCCCCCCCCCCCCAAATTCGTTACGTAATACTTGAACGCTCCCTAACTTGTTGCTTGTAAGCGAAGCTTTAATAATTGCCTCTGGCTTCCAAACCTCTTCGAAAGGCGCTTGACCGCGACAAATGTTTTAGTGAAAATTTGTATGGCGCGAAAAGGAAAGAAATGGAAGGGTGCTGCTCTTGATAAGTGATTTGTAAAAAAAAAAATTTCTCTCCGTTGTTGCCATATCTCTACCTTCCTCGCACCTGTCACTCTGCAAGGACATCAGCGTCACAACCTGCAGTGTCCGCCCTCGACAAACTGCGGCTAAGGGCCCGGCTCGCGCTCCATTAAAACCGTCCCACGGCGCGGGAACAGTTACCGTGCCCTCTGACCTCTCGACCGAACAGCGCCCCGGACACGTTAAAATAAATAAAACGTGCCGGGGCTAAGAGAGACTCCGGTTTGTGGGAGGGAAAGCCATATTTCATAGACCTTTTTTTATGAATGAATCCTTTTTATCTGCTATTAGCCTGACCCTTTTTTTTTCATCTTCCTCCATTCCTCTTCGCCGCAGCTCCTCGCCCCTCCGCCGTGATCCACCTTAAACGGTGCAGAGAAGGAAGGAATGGGGGAGGATTTGAGGGCGTTCTACCAAAAGTTTGCCAGGTCGAAGGTCCTTTCGTCTTGTTTGAAGAAGAACGCACCAGTAGGAGTTTGAAGAAGAGTTTGATTGTGGGCGGTCCGACGGGGGAAGAAGGTAGAGATAGAGATAGAGACAGAGAGAGAGAGAGAGAGAGAGAGAGAGAGAGCGAGAGAAACGACTGATGGTTTGGGAGTTTCCACGATTGCTTTTCAAACTTTAAGCGGAAACAGTGTAGCTCTCCAGTTACATTCAAAATGCATCTGGAGGAGACACGAGACAGGAGAATCCCGCTGAGAGTACTTTTTGCTTTCGTGAGACCACTTTATTCAGAGCAAACTTTTATGTTTGAAATCATGTGTTACAGAAAGTTGCGTAATTTTTTTCAAAAAGTTTTTTTCAGAATACTCTTTAAATAAAAGCTTTAGGTTTTTTGGAAGAATATAATTCACATTTAAATATAATATTGTATCAAAATCAACAAGTATAGAAGTAAACTGAAATTTTACTCTCATGTTAAACACGATTCCTTATTTTTTTTCCTTCTGAAATGGGTTACTAACGGGTCTAACACTACAAACCACACAGAATTAAACAAAAAAAAAAATTAGTTTTGTCCCGAGTAATATCCGGATATAGGGATTTTATATTTGCTCGGATTCAGGAACCGATCAATACATTTATACGTTTTAATAAATACGCCGTAGGATAAAATATCGTATAATTTGTTTTTCCTTGTCGTAACATTCATTACAAAATATTTAAAAGTTTTCATAATATTTTATTAGAGCCTAAACTTTGTGTTTGTTGATGGTCTTAAAGAATGTTTGTTTACGTCAGTTGTATCACAATTCATAACCATCTCTCAAAAAATAGCTTTACTACTTTACATAAATGCCCATCTAATACAATACACACAAATTGGCTTTTTTTAAGTGGTAGCTATAAATACCGGAATTATTCAAACAGGAATGTACAATTAATGCCTTCAAAGAATAAACTGTTTCATTCAAATACACATGGGCACACAAAAATTAACATAAATGTTGGTATTAAAACATAATCGTTTTCCGAAGTGCCTCGATTGCATTAAATATCAGGCACTACATATTTTTTAATACTTATGTGTCCTATTTATTATTGTAAATACATCACACAGGCCCAAAACACAACGATCTTTACATGAGCGGTCGAGCGGATTTGGAAAAACAAGGACTTCAAACTAACAGTGTACCTAACCTTTGTTTATTCGCACATTTATTAAAAAAACATTTGTAAAATAGTTTCTTTAAATGTTGTACGAGTCAAAATAATCATATTAAGAAGATAAAATTATAGTTAGTTCACAAATAACAGTATTAAAAAATATTTATAATTTAGCTCTGAATGAGAATGACAGTCTGGTGTTGATATAGACGAATCGTTAGTGCATGGTAGCCCTATCTAATGACAGCCTCCTGAATAAAACTACTGCAACATAAAGTCATAGTACTTATCCCAAAAAAAGGTTATACTTTTGTAGGCCTATCCTGAAATACCATAAAATATTGACTCGCCCATTTACTCGTAACATCACGAAATTTTCCCTCAGGGTATAAATTTCTTTAACTTAACTATTGAAACGAAGTAAAATTATGGTTATTACCCCTATAGATCTTGTAAATCTTGAATGTAATTGACGTACAACGTGGAAGTTCTTGGTTCAATGAACAAAGTTTTCACCGTGACATGATTTTGCTATCCACATTCAAGAAGAATAAAAATACGTTTTTTTACGCAGTTTTGCTTAATTATTTTACACATGAACATTACATTTTTAAATAAAAATTTGAATATGATTTTTTAACGTTTTAAAGTGCAACTAACGTTTTCTAAAAATAACATTTTTAATTATATTAATTTTACAAAGACACGCTCCGCAGATTGCTGAATAAAGTTACGACATAAGATCTAAATCGGGCATTTTAATAGCAAGTAATAGAGATTTACAAAGTAATATGATTATGAAAAATTAAAAAGAACAGTAAAATATTTCCCAATGGATCTTTTGAATGTAAGAAGAAACTACCACTAAATTTAATTTTAATTTTAATTTTAAGAGCTCTGATGTGTAATTTAAATTAACTCGATCCATTTATTAATTACATTTTCATCAACAAAATATATGTTAATTCATGACTATGTGTGTTTTATATAATTTCATGAATATAATTTCAGGCCCATAATTCGTTTTAAAATCTTATGTTTAAAGATTTGACAAATACTTTTTTATTTATAAAACAAAATTTCAAATGTAAAAATCTGTAGTTTCTTCCATTTTAGAAAATTTTCAGTACAGTATCAGGAAACAGAGAAGTCTGGTCCCATTTTATTCTTATGGGACTACGATTTTGTGGTGGCTTCTTGTAGCGGCTGGCCAATCGTAAGGCGTCGGCCATGTTCGGATTATTCAGTCGCTGGATGCCTATGATTGGGACCTCGTCGACAATCATTGGGCACTTTCGTTTATATTTCATACGCATTCCAGCACAGTGGTTCGTAGTTGCGCTAGTGTCGCCTGCGAGGCGCACTACGGTCATGCATAGTCATATTTTTATATTTTTCTCAGTATTGGCTACTTATACTGTAAAAATTGGTTTATGTAAGTTATTATGGCGGTGGTTTCTTAAAATATTTAAATAAGTTAAAAATATTTCGGAGGTGGGCGGTAACCGGGAACCTTCTGATTACCAACGCTAACGGGTCGATCATATCTACAGTCTGCCTTGGGAGTCCGAGGTGCGCGGACGTGTGTACATATGTGCGTGTGAGTACGTTTCGAAATACGTGAGTACGTTCGTGCCGCGCGATCAGAGTCTGTTTCAGCTAGGCTCTGCCTGTGTACATCTAACAACACAAAAAACACCGCCAAATCCGCCTGTTAATATGGATGTGTACACACCTACAAAACGCGCCAACACACTTAGTGTGAAGTCTCAAACAAAGCCATCGGCCATGGATCAACACAACTGGATGGACGAGACACTATTCGGGAAGATGAACTAGTGGCTGTCCAGATGGACGGTCGCCAACGATGCATCTTCATCAAGCTGACTTCAATGACACACTGAAAGAGGATCATGCCAACGAACTGGCACTATACACAACATCCACGTGTCTCTTTCAACAGGCTTTCAAGCCGCATCTGTAACCGACCATTATTGTTTTTGACATCACAAATTCTAACAGCATCTGGTGAGTCCAGTTTGGCCGACATTCAAATTGTCATAAACAACCTCAAAACAGTGATTATGATCAACCTGCCTGTTAAAATTAAAAATTAAAATATTGTAAATGCTCTGACACCTAACGGTAAAGTTTTGTCTTTAGCTGACGTGTTCTGCGGGGGGGGGGGGGGGGGAATTACAAATGCAAAGCGAAAACGGGGGTACGCGTTGTGAAGATTGAGTTAGATAAAGACATCCCGTCACTACTGACAGTTAAAGGTCACACAGGCGTGGCCGTGTCACAGACGTGCAGTCTGTGCAACGCGCTGGGACACGCGCAGGCGATCTGCCCCATTGCACCGCGCCGCGCCGCGCACCCCGTGGCCGGGCGCTCGTGGGCTCAGGAGCTCGCGCGTGGAGTGCGCGACCCAGCTCCGGGCAAGAGTGACACAAGAGACACCACGGCGCCGGGGAAGGTAGTGTCCGCCTCCGGAGTAGAACGGCACAAACCCCGCCAGGTGACCACACGGCCGAGAGTTCAGGACAGATGGTTCCCCTTCAGCGTACACTGTCAAACAAGTCTCTCTGGACGGAGCAAGGTAAGAGGGAGGTAATCACTCACACCGACAAGAAAAGTATTGCAGGAATCTTAGACGCACATATGGAACTGCAACAGGAGGGTAATGGAATGTCAGGGGACGTGACAGGGAAAGGTGAAGACAAACATAATGCCAGGAGGAAAGGTAGAACCGAGGATTTGCAAGCTCTAGGTCGTGAAGAAAAAAAAAAATTCGTCACAACAGTCGTGGCCCCCGACGAAATAAAATTGTCCCCGACAGCCATTAATCACAGAGAGCTCACGCGCTGGCCTTAGCTAAGCAAGCCATTGAACACTGTAAGGAGGCCTCCCACGACTCGCCTTCGGTGCAAAATCAATAACTGTACGAAACGAGCCGAGTGTAATGGTCAGCGTTCTGACAGTAGCAATGGTGCATGTCTGTACAATGGAGATGGCACAAAAATACCGTGCATTATACAATCTAGCATACACTCATGCCATTGATGTCATTTTAATACGAGAATTAACTCTAAATCAGATACTGTACTTTGAAAACTACAATGTTTATACAAATGTTGGCACACAAAGAAGAGGGACGGGAAAAATCACACATAATGGTTACCATCTCATCAATATTAGGACACATCTTTTAGGACGGATCATATCGGGAGCACATGTCATTCCATCGCCACCACTGTACAATTTCTTGGTGGAGTTAGCTCTATGTGTGAATGTGAACGCTCTTTCGGGCACACAAAACAGCAAGCCAGGACAGACTTTCGCAGACATGGAAATATTGCCGTTCTTAGAAGGTTACCGTAACAAGATAATATTTAGCGGTGATTTTAATTTGGTGTTTAAACCATTTGTGCACCATGGTGGAGCATATCCGACTAACACAGCATTACAAGACTTAGTCACCGCCATACAAGTTGCAGATGTTGATATATTACAGGTCCCTCGCCCACACTATACATTCCATGGCCATGTTTTCAGCACGAGACTATATCGTTTTTACTTTTCAAAAAATAACTGAAATTCAGTCAGAAGCTATGGTGTCATCCAGCAGCTGTCACAGATCATTCCCTTGTTCTCTGCATTCTATCCTACCCCACACTAAACTCACTTCGCGGACGAAACTACTGGCGCCTGCAGACCCAATTATTGGAACAAGAGGAGATGGATAGGGACTTCTACCAACGATGGACTACATGGACTACTCAAAAACAACGCTATGATTATGTAGCGGAATGGTGGAAACATTGTGTAAAAACGGGCATCCGGCGCCTCTTCCAATACCATGGCGCATGTGTGCGACGAGAGCAGGCCTCCCTCCTTTACCTATACGAGCGAGCTCTCGAGACCTTAGCACTGCGCCGCCGACAGTGACAAACATCAGGGACAAAGAGCGTTCACTCAGAGCAAAAATTATGGCCATCCATCGAAAATTTATGGAAGAACAGCTTCAATTTTTTAAAACCAATAGCTCCTTATAAAACGAGAGGCTCAGCATATATTCATTGGCGAACGAACGGAAAATGAAAAAGAAATTACAGATAAACGCAATAACAACTTTTGGCATGGCATTACTCTATGAGACACATCAGCAATCGCGACTGCCTTCCGTATACAGTATATGGACCTGAACTCAGAACACCAGGTAGACAGTAATGCTGGGACGCCCTTCATTCAAAGAGTCACAGCTCGTCTGAGCGAAAATGCGCCAATCCTCCTGGAAAGTGATATCACTGACGAGGAAAGAACATAAATGGTCCACGATGCTCCAAAGAGAATACTGCCTGGGAAGGACGGGATCCCATATGAATTTTACCAAAAATATTGGCCCATAATAAATACCGAATTTTATGAAATGGTACGTACAGTGTTTCAACGACAAGACCCGTGCAATTCCCAAAATAACGGTATTCTAGTAGATACTATTTCCTAAAAAAAATATACCAGAAAATATTTTTTAATATTCTTCAATTTTTTAAGTCTACTTCCAAAAAGTGCTTCCTTTTTGTCGAATATGCGTCCCTTTTTGTTCAATGTGCTTCGAAATGTGCTTCCTTTTCGTGCTTCCTTTTTTGATTGTCAATTGTACTTTCTTCTTTGAAGAATATGCTTTCTTTTTTTATGAATGTGCTTCCGTTTTGTCGAATGTGCTAACTTTTTACGCGTTTGACTCCAAATATGCTGCCTTTTTGTCAAATTTTCTTCCAAATGTGCATTCGTTTTTAATGTGTTTTCAAATTTACGTCCGTCCGCTTCTTTGATTGTGTATTGTCAAGTATATAGTGAGATTATGATTGGTCTCGTGGTTCGGAGACACCTGGTATATAAGTTTAAAATCTTACATTACCTGTTTGAAAGGTATTCCAAATATCGAAATATTATACCTTTTGGCTACTGACTGCATGTGCCTGATCACCAAATGGACATATCTGAACTATCTACTAAATTTTCCTGTTAATCCTGTTATATGTGTTTGTCCAACCTATCTGAAGTGCCTGGCGACTGGTTGGGAGTACCTTTCCACCGACTGGATGTGTCTGGCCAACAACTGGATGTGTTTGACTACCAACAGTTCGTGTTAGTCTTACCACAAACTGGAAGTGGCTAACCACTAACTGGACGTGTCTATCCAACAATTTGATTGTGCCTGTACATTAAAAACGTGCCTGACCACTGAATATACATGCCTGGCACCCGATTAGATGCGCCGTTCCACCTACTGGACGTGCCTGACCAATGAATATGTGCCTGGCCACAGACTGGTTGTGGCTAACTATCGACTGGGTGTGCCTTGATGCCGATTATGTGCGTGACTACTGAATAGACATGCATGGTTAATCAACTGTCATGTATAACTGGCCTGGAAACACATGTCAATGCATACAAAGGACTCTCTTCGCCTTCTAAGAAGACTGTAGAAATCGAGAAATGATATTAATTTCCTCATTATTAATTTAGAATTTTTTAATAATTTTTGATAGGTATATGAAAATGTTTGTTGTATTTTTCGAACCTGCCACTTTTATTTTTATTATAATATAATTAGTTTACTTTAATTGAACTAAGTATGATAATCGATCTAATCAATCATTATTTTAATGAATGACAATTTTTATTAATTATTGTAATTTTTTTCCGATTTTTATGTTAATAATTAAAGAATTTAAAGAAAGCGGCTAAGACGGTGAACAAGATGACGGATGTCATGACGATATGGTAATTGACACTATAGCAGGTAAAAATTAAACTAATATGAATGCAGCGCAATCAAGCAAACGGTGTATGTACTACGAGACACTAGCACTCATTGCATCGACTACTGAAACCAAGATGGCGGCAATGCCCTCTAGCTGACTTTGTGTGTTGACTTGCGCTCTTGGTTGCAAGATTTGAAAATAAAAATGACAACACATTCTAGCAGGTAATGTTATTATTCCTTTATGTACATTTTTTTATTATGTTTGTTATATATTATATACCTAATTTAATCCTCTATCTGGTAAATGTCTCGATGGTCATGCGCTCAAAGGAGTATGTTTTCCAATCCCGAGGTCCGAGCTAGCAAAGTTAGAATTTGCTTGTACTATAGGTACTCTTATAAAGTTGTGTTAGATGCCATTGACGCGGTAGCCGAGCGGTCAAATCACAAAGTTAGCATTTTGAAGGTTGTGGACTATAATCCCCCTTCCTCCAAAATATTTTTAAATTATTTAAATAATTTTCGAACCATTATAAGAACTAACATTAAACGAGTTTACAGAATAAGTAGCCAATACTGAGACAAATATAAAAATATGACTACTCAAGACGGCAGTGCGCCTCGCAGGTGACAATAGCGCAACTGCGAACCACTGTGCTGAATTGCGGATGAAAAAAGACGAAACTAACCGAATATTGTTCACGAGGTCCCAATCATAGGCATCCAGGGACGGAAAAATTCGAACATAGCCGAATCCTTACTATTGGTAAGCCGCCACAAGAAGCCACTAAAAATTCGTAGTCTCATAAAAATAACATGGGGCTAGATTTCTCTATTTCCTACTACTTAGTACACTTTCAACCATCAACTGAAACTGATGTTATTCTATAATTTAAAGTAGAAATATCTTCGATATTACTCATTAAACGAAGAATTATTATTTTGAAAAATGTCCTAAATATTGACTTTATATTATATTTAGGACATAATTATTATTCTGCAGCTGGACGTCAAAGTGAAAGATTCTTATCAGAGTGATGTGCTGAGGAGTCCTTCGTATGAAATTATTTTCAATTGGTTTCAGTTGTGATATCCATCAGTGCTGTATCGACAAGAACTTTTGTCGACATGGAATATTTTAAATATATAGTGGATAGTTATTTCATAGCCACTAAAGTAACTTCGTGAACTTCAGTAGTTCTGAGTAAGATATAAATACGATTGGTGATTATTATTCAACTATTAATCTTTACGTCGGGTCAGAAAACTACGACCATACTAACTACTTAATTTCCGGAACCATAGTCTAGAAAACACTTTCAATTTAAGCTTACATTTGTAGATGAATACCTACTACAAAAGGTATTTTTAAGGTTTAAAACTCCATGATCTAGAAACAAAAAGGTGCATAAAGGTTAATAATGTATAAAAATATCTATGCATTTGTCACCTATTAGCATCCTGATTCCCAACTATCATAGTGACTGTGATAATTCCGATTATTACATCTGAATTATTGTTTGCTACGTATTATTATTATTCCAATATGTTACACAATAACATTATGTACAACTATCTCAGTATACACCTAGGGGATACGATAGTATTTTGTTTGCTCTTAGATCTAACCTAGTCGAGATATTTGTGATTTTACTGACTCCAGAATTTTCATGTGTTTTATATAATGGGCTATAATAAATACAATAAAATGGTTTTGATATAGTGTAGACATGTACAAAACAATAATGATGCTGGTATCGAATTTGTGGGTAAACTTAAATATCATTGCGAAAGATAGTGTCATTTTGTTTTGAACTGGACCAAGTTATTTTTAGTATTCAGGGTCACTTTCTATGTTCCCAACTGTTGAACGTAATTTAGAAGGGATAATAGAATTTCAAAATGGTATAGATTTCGGCAATATTTCATTATAAAACGTGGCATGATTTGTAACTTGCTGTATGAACTGGCGCCCACGAATATTTTTAAAGAACTTAATTTATGTATTTTTGAGTTAGTTAACAAATATTAGAAGTTATTATAACGAAATACTTATATGAGTTTAGAACTAGGTCTCATTAAATTATTAATAATATTCTGAAGAGTATTGTGTGGATATCTCTTACGAAGCAGAAAATAATATTTGTAATCTGTTAACCGTAAATGCCACGTAGGCCTACACAGAAAATAATTTAATATACTTTAACAGAAGATTCCTTTGAAAAACAGTTTGCGTAAAAAAGTTTGTAATTATACAAAAACAGATTGTTATTCTAAAATTAAATATATTGTAACTTTGTACAACACGTAGGTAAGGTTGTTTCTTGATAATATGAAATACTTTTCCCGAGATAATATTGTATTTATTACAAATATAGGCGCATTATTTTATAATTTATTTGATGTATCATTCAAGCATAATTTTTTAAACCATGCAAAAAATAATACAGACTTGATTTTGTTTTATTGTGGTTATTAATGTGAGTAATTAATAGTGGTAGCTATTCATTGAGCTGTTTACAAACATCTTTAACTAATGTAGGTACTGGGATAACACAAAGCATGAATGCGCTGGTAAGAATTAGAACCCAGTATACTGCAAACACTATTTTGTAATGATACAGTTGTTTTCTCGTAAATGTATAAATTCAAGTTTTTGTTGTTTAACATGAAATCTTTTTTCATTCACAACAAAAAAATTACAATGTTCTAAAAACAAATTCACAAAAAAAAAACCTTGGGCTACAGATTTTCCAATTATATCATTCACAAATGGACTAATGGTGAGATAGTAATCATAAATGTAAACCTTTAACTACCATAACGAATTTAAGCGCGTGGAGTTTTAAATTTTCAGATTTTTTGCCTATGGTACGCGAGAAATAAATTAACACGTGTGCGGAACGTAATTAATGGAATGACTCGGTTCAGGGTAGCTTTGCAAAAAATGAACAGAGCGTCAATTCCGATTTAACAGGCAAAACAAAAAATATAAAAACGATAATAAAAAAGGGAGAAATTTTTTTGAAGTAAATAAAGTGGAAAGCAATGTTGTCATTTATTTAAATTACGTGACATTGGAAACGTACCTATTATTTTTAATATTGATAATGAGAAAATGACATTTTACTCACTGTGTATTTGCTAAAATGAAATTACTAATTCGTTCTTTCTTTAATATTGTTAGAATAAAATTTAAATCATGCAATATTTCTGTCAAGTAATAAAAATACAACGGTAAAAATTTGACTCTTGGTTGAAAACAACATTTATTACCTCAAATATTTACTCTTGAAACACCTTATCATTGGCGAAGACACCACTTTCATTTATACTTAGGCATATATTATAAAGTTAGAGTGTGAGTTTCTTTGGAAACAATAAACGCGAAAACTACATGAACCGATTTCAAAAATTATTTCAGCTTCAGTGTATTATCCCACATAGACATAAGTAATGTTTTACTTTAAAAAAAATTATCTGAAATATACAACAATATTTGCAACTAAAATTGAAAAAAAAAAACCAAATTGACTGCTTTCTTGGCTTACGTTTGAGAAATACTACTCTTATTAGAGAGTTTTTATGTTTGAATAATGTTTACTGTATAAACACAATAAAACAACTTGAATCACTCTTGAAGACATTTATCCGTAGTCATTTAATAAAAATAGGAAATTTATTCTGTTAAATTTCACAGATTATTAGATAGAAGATATTAAAATTTATTTATAATAATAACGCGAATTGTTATGGGCTTCAGAAGCGATAGCAATATATATTAGCCTACTATCATCGATACTAAAGATTCAATACACATTTCATTTGAAATACGTTTTAGATTTTACTTTAAAATAAAACAGATTGATATAGAGCTGTGGGAGAAATGGAAGCGTTAGAGCACTCGGAGCAATTAAAACTTTAGATGATTGAGAAATGTTGAACATTTGACCAGTTGGAGCTTTGGAGCAATGGAGCAATTGGAGCATATGGAGCATTGAAGCACTTTGGAGCACTTGGCCCATTTGATCATTTGGAGCCAAAGATTGTTGAAGCCAAAGACTGTTGGAGCCAAAGACTTTTGGAGCCAAAGATTGTTGTATTTAAATACAGTTGAAACCAAAGACTTTGGAGTAAAAAACTGTTGGAGGCATTGTATGTGTGCGCATCTTGCGATTGATTGTATCATACTGATGGGATCGTATCCTACTGAGTATAATGCAGGGCAAATTTACATTCTGTTCGTTAATTGTGCTACGTTATTTTTAAGTGCTTCTAAATGTGCTTCCTGTTTTGAATGTGCTTCTAAATTTGCTTCCATATATGGTTCCTTATTTTTAATATACTTCCAAATGTGCTTCCTTTTTTAATCTTGTTTTGACTCGTGTACTAATATACATGGTTCTTCTTTTGAGACTCATTTTATTTAGTGGCTGTGAATATGTAAGATGGAAGACCCAATTATAAGTTTGTTACTGGCTACGATGGTGTAAGGATTACCTAGTT
Source organism: Bacillus rossius redtenbacheri (assembly GCF_032445375.1). Lineage (NCBI taxonomy): Eukaryota > Metazoa > Arthropoda > Insecta > Phasmatodea > Bacillidae > Bacillus > Bacillus rossius. Next base: position 98,734,688 of record NC_086330.1, on the reverse strand, counting down.
TGATTTATTTGATACATAATTCACAAAATAACATATTTTTTTTCAAACCTTTATGTCATATAAACTAACTTTAGCATTGAACTTGATGGAAGTGGTCTCGTCGTTGACGGAACCCTGATGGCAGCGAAGACGATGACAACTACGCAGATCTCGAGGGAATGTGTACCATCGACATCGAGGACCCTGTTGGCTGCGACGACGGTGTTGCATATCCTGATGGAATGAGTATCATCGTCACCAAGAACACTAGAGGAGACTTCAACGGGCATGGTACAACCACCAGAAGAGACTTAATGACTGCAATTCTGGCAGCAGATGAATTACGTTTCGCCGTCGATGGAGACTTCAATGGTGGATGATTCGTCAACAATTAGCGACCATCGATGCCATTACTGTGACAAGATTTTCTTAAAAACGGTAATGCTAGACGACACGAGAAGAGATAATGTGCTAAAAATCTACCTCACAAAATTTTTGGCTGTAAAAAATGTCGCAAGCAATTTGCAAGAAATGATAAGTTTAAAATACACTTGAAGACATGCAAAGGTCCTGATGCGTGGCAGAAAGTAAAGGTTTGATGTGCTTAAGAAAACACCGGGAGTTGGTTCAACTGCAGTAACATCTGGTTCGGGTCTGAAAGGATCATCTTCATCGAATAGATATCCTTGTGGCTACTGTGATATTATGTCGTTCGCATTTTACCATAATGCACGAAGACACGAAAGAAGTAAATGTATGAAGAATCCTTTTCGTATGAAGTTTCGCTGTGATAAGTGTCATGTTTGGTTTACTTGTATTGACAGTTTTAGACGACTTGCGAAAAACTGTTAAGGTGAAGTCCATGTGCGTACTGTGGATCTAACTGCCGATATTTCTACTCCTTAGTTTCAGTAGGAGACTTGTATGCATATAAGAACGTAAGCAGATGGGCAGAAACTGATTGTGATTACGCCTGGCCATGAATCTAAACCAAAGACTGTGCTTGATGCATTACAGGTAAAATATCATGTATTCCACTTGGCAAAATCTGCGTTTCGTTGAATTTTGAAAGACTGCTATTATCTAATTATTTTTAATATGTCAGAAGACAGTTGTACTTTCCTTAACGTACCATGCAGAATATTATCAATCAGCTTACTGATGAATTTGCAACGTACGGTCCTTTAAAATATGACTTGTGTCTGGACAGTGTTTATTGTAAACCGAATCCGTTAGAGGGCCAAGTGAAGAAGTGCGATTTTAAGACTATGAATACTCTCAATTACATTTACAACGATGTAAAGCAGTCTGTTAAACACAGTATCGAGAAACTCTTGTCAGGAAAAGGAAGACTATGTCAGTAAAGGATCTGGCTGGTCTCGGTCTTCAGCAAACCGATTGGAGCTGAGAATCAGTCAGTTCAAGCCAATGCAGGACAAATTTTTATTAGTTTATCATCTTCCGCAAATGTTCCTGTATTAGAGTGATGTAATAGGGTAATTCCAGGAGAGATGGACCATGTTTTTAGTTTCATATATTGTTCTGAATTCTTGTATTCAACCACATATTATATTAGTCCAAATATTGCGCAGAGATGTTTTATTTACATTTGTGGTTGAATCTGCATTAATTCTATAACTTTACCGTTTTAAAATAAAATTTGCATAAACCATCCATCCCACAGTCCTATGGGTAAGATGGTCCACATGGTATGGGATATATGGACGAGGATTATAAAACCGTATTAGAAAATCCTATTTTTCTCTGTAAAATATATCACATTACAACTATTCTAAATTCAATAATGTTTTTCAGGGAACAGAAAAAAACGCTTTCATTTGATTTTAGAACAATAGAAGAATTATTGCTATTTAAGTTACTTTTTAACCGACTTAATAAAAGGAGGAGGTTCCCAATTAGTCTGTTTTTTTTTAATGTGTGTTACCTCAGAACTTTCGACTGGGTGAAACGATTTTGATGATTATTTTTTTATTTAATAGCTGGTGCTTACCATGTGGCCCCATTTCAATTTGGTCCAGTTATGACAATGGCATCCATGAGAAAACTATATAAGTCTTAAATTTGCGTTAAGTATGTGCGCGACAAATGGACGAATAACTCAATATCACGGCAACCGATTTCGATGATTTTTTTTATTGAAAAGGATGTACTTTAAGGGTAGTTTGATGAGAGTTTTGTTAGGTTCTGATTATGGTTTCCATGACAAAGTAACGGAAATCTTTAATTCGTAGGAGCAAATTAACGATACTCGGCCGAATCTTTTATAGGCTATCCGGATATTTGAGTAACCTACCGTAACGTCGTTATGGTCAAGTAATTGTCGTAGTCGAATATGATGATCAATAGAACTCCTTAACGGCTTACAGTAAGGGTGCGATCTGTGGCAGAATTTCTAACTGTCTGTAATCAAATTGCAATGCGCTGACGTTCGTTGCTGCCTTGAAACATGACGCAAGCGTTCTAATTGCATTACTTAAGGTGTATTATGTGTGACTTTTATTGTCGGAAGACAGATTTTGTAGTCTCGTTATTTCCGTCAACGATCTATCATCGCGTGATCTATTTAATAATTTGTTGGCGTCCACATCTGATAAAGCTATGCCTTCCAAACTTTTGACACGACTTAGTGCAACATATATTTGCCCTTTTGCAAAGTTATTTTTACCAAGGTCGATTATCGATATGTTTCCTGTTCAAAACTTTTTTCAAGTAAAGCCGCATTTTCGAAAGTCTATTTTTGCGCTCTTCGCAAGTCTCTTTTGAATTTGTCCTCGAGGTTGATTTCTTCTGTTGAGATAGGTGTTTCTCCCTGACTTCGTTTGTTTCATTTAAACCGCACTGTCTCATATGAGCAGCACGTTTAGTAGGTCTACCCATATTTAGACAAATTAGTTAGTGTACATCAGATTCACTAAAAATAAAAATAATAAACACAAATTTTAACAAAACAAACAGACTTAAAAAAAATATTCCAAAAAAAACTAATATGCACTAAAAAGTAAAAAAAAATTGCGTATTCTTCGACAACTTAATAATCAACTTATTCTACTCATCAATATGTAGGTACGATATATGTGCTTAACACGCAAGAAGGTAGGTAGGTACCTACCGACTTCAAATATATCGCATCACATACCTATGAATAACAAACAATGATCAAAATATTTTTAAGAGCTCTCATAAGTAAAATGAAATGAAAAATACTAAACTACTTAAAAGCCAATCAAATTATTACGATAGTATAATGTAGTTACAATTATTGCTGGAAAAGAGCTTTGAAAAGTTTCTTTGGAAAACGAAATGTTCTCCTGAAATTTCTGGAAGAAAGGTTATAAAATAAAAGCTACTTTATTCGTCATAGGTGTACGACATGTTCAGTTTCTGGCTGGGTCCCATCTGAAGATAGGTTCTGTCCAATAGTGTTTGTAAGAAAAGCTTTTTCTGGGATGAAATTGAGGTTGAAAGGTATAATTACGTATATTTTAATGCAGAGATGCAATTTTCAACTGATGCTGATTTGTTTTAGGCAGCACTCAGCACTTCTCTGAAATGTAGACTTGTCAGTTTTATTGAAGGGTGGTTTGCCATAAAGTCTAGGGTTTGTCAAAATAAGAGAACAGGTAAAACGGCAAATATTGCATTGTTGGTTATATTTAATGTATTTAGTCCTAAGTTACTTAAATATAAAAATCTCCTTCCACGATTGACCACAAATTTAAATTTTAAATCTTTATCGGCCATTATCACAGTTCCATCAAAATACCTTGCTTACCCTACACATATACAAGTGTACCATGTAGGGGAGACCGGGGTAAGTTGGCGAACGGGGTAAGATGACGAATCGTATGTAACTAATCCAGAAACACAGATAGAAGGTTGGCGCCCCTGTGACCTTGATTGTCACCATCTGCACCTACTAGGCAGGTGCAGCGGAATTCTCCAGTCAGTTTGAATGTGGCAGCTTTGAGAGGCTAACTGTTTCGTGAGCTATTGTTGTAATATTGAAGGTACGTATGTTAAGCTATTACAAGAAAAGAGTCTATTTATGAAAAATGTTTATACATGTAAAATGAAACGCTTACTTTTGGGAGTATTTTAATGTATATATTGTGGATTATTTTAATGTTGTTTGTGATTTTGGTAAAGCAAAAAAAGGGCTGCTGGGGCAAGTTGACGGGGGCAAGATGACGAATTCGTCATCTTGCCCCTGCAATCGTCAACTTGCCATAGGTAATGACAGTGTGAGCATTATTTTGTTTTAAATGTGTTATTTAAAGCAATGATATACAGATACGAATAACATTTATGTAAAAGAAAAATAATAATGAAATTATATAATATTATAAATATTTCCTGTGTTAATAGTCGTAACGATTTTTTTTTTTTTATAGATGCCCAGGCATTAGGGAAAGGAGAACGGAAAGGAGTTGGAGTGACGTAGAAATGACTGCTGCTGTGAATTTTTGTTGTGATAATGGTATTGTGATGGTCGGATTGCCACCACATACTTCGCATAGGTTGCAGCCATTGGATGTTTCGTTTTTCAGCCCTTTGAAGATATTCTACTCACAAGCCTGTGATAATTATTTGGTGTCACATCCCGGACAACAAATAACTGACCGTAATGTGGGAAATCTCTTCGCTGCACCTTATTCAAAAGCCATCAAAGGGTTTGAGGCTACTGGGATAGAGCATTACAACCCTCAGATATTCAAAGAATTTGATTTTGCTGCTGCGGCTACATTGGAAAGAAAACTTCCCGGAAGTGAAGAACTAATGTCCACTTAAATACCAATTTCATCTGACCATGCATCAAACGATGTGTGGCTAAATTATAAGCCTAATGCTTCAGGAGCTGACTGATTAATTAGCCCAGCCAGAAAAAATAGTGATCTTATCGATGAAGCAGGGCCTTCTTTTGGGAAGGCCAAGCAAGTTCATGTAGTAAAAAGGCAACGTTTTATGATTTAAAACCATTGCCAGTGGCCCACAGGACAACCGCGACAAGAAAAATAAGTACAGGATCAGCTTCAGTAATAACAAGCTCGCCAATCAAGAAAATGTTGTTACAAAGAGATAGAGAGAAGAAGCAGAAAGAAGAGAATAAAAATGAAAGAAAAACTAAGAAAACTGAAAAACGAAGCTCTGATAATTCTGTAGCAAAACCATCAAGCCAAAATAGTGTTTCTTGCCCTGCATTTGAAGAAGTTTACGTGGTACCTCCAAATGAAGACAGGATTCAATGTTCCACATGTCCTGAGTGGTGGCACGAAAACTGTTCCAATTATGTGTGTGACTATTGTTAATGACATTATTCAAAGTAAAAACTTGCAGTTTTTCGTTACTATAAGGCAAGGAATTTTATCAAAGTCGTTCAAATATGTTACAATTTATCTTCTTTGCAGCCTGCATGAGGTTTAGTGTAGGATAACTATTAAACTATTGTGTACTTTGTCTATAAATGTATATATTTTTGTTTCGTCATCTTACCCCAATAGGTTCGTCAACTTACCCCACACCTGGGGCAAGATGACGAATGTGCTACCTAATTGGTTTCTTGTCAATAACTTCAGAACTACACACATTAATACAACCTTGTTACATTTTTAGGTAGAAAATAGTATATACTTCGTATTGGTACCAAATAAGATATAATAAATGCTTATTTATCTGTTAAAGGCCATTTCAAAGCTTAACATCGTCAACTTACCCTGGTCTCCCCTACACCACTGAAATAAGTGGTCTAGCTATGCCTAAATATATCTGGCCCATCGGTTCCAAAACCATGGGAGAAATGAACCACTCAGTAAGTACAAACTTCTTTGGAAAGCAAAGATACATCTAAGTGACAGCGATACAGAAAGTTAAAATATAACCTTAACAATTTAAATATAATAAAATATGCATTACAACAGTCAACACATTTAATGAAATAAATGAATTAAAACGTTTTTTACCTACCTCGTTTAGTAGTCACGTTTTACATGTAAGTTGTGTTACATAACATACAAATAAACGAAATCACAGCAGTTTCGCATCCGCCATAATCAAGCAAACTGGGCACAGTTGCATTCTAGCGACTGGTTCATGAATTACTAGAAGTGGTCCGTCTATCTCGGTGGTCTATCTCTCCCAGAAATACCCTATTTGCTTAAATGATTTTTTTTATTGTTCAGGGATCGAATCAAGGACAGGCATCAACAAATAAATTATTATTTGATCAAGTTATTTTTAAATACTTTTTGGGATTTTTCCCGAATTTCAAGGTCAAAATGACATAATTTTAATATGACGGCCAAGATGACAAAAAAATGTCGGATGTCACGAAGATCTGATGATTGGCACTCTAGCGTGTAAAAATAAAACTTATAAGGCGGCAGCATCCTCTCGCAGACGAATACAATATGGCGTACAAAAGATGGTGGCCCAGCAGAAGAAAACAGTATGGACGCCATGATGTCATACTGGCCGATGTAATATCTTCCTTGGCATTAGTGTTGGGAGGTAATCTGTCGGTATCTTCCGCGGAGGAAGTATCCATTGCAATTTTGTTTTGCCCTTACCAGGTTCAAACGAAGGATTCTAATATGTAAGTACGTTTTTATAAGAAAATATTAAAATTATAGTCAAATATTTTTTTATAAATTTATAAATTTTTCCCGATTTTTTAGCTCAAAAATTACGGACATTGAAGATATTGCAGGGTTTCTAGAATAAAATATGTTGAGTTTTAGCATAAACAGGATTTTTATTAAATTTTTTAAAAATATAATTAATTTTTGTTAAGTTTTTATACAATAATTACATATTTACTCTTGCCGGTAATCTAAACGACGACTGAAATTTATTAAAGGACTGAACATTTGAAGCAAACAATTTTGATATATATATATATTTTTTTCGGAATTTGTTTGTTAAAAATTAAAAAAACAATTAAGATTTCTTTAGTCAAGGTCATGTCTTCGACGGCTTAGAGCGGCATGCATATATTTGTATGGATTTTCACAGTTATAATAATAAATACAATATTGCCTCATAAAGCCTTTTTAAAATATATCTTAATTAAATTGTACAATTATTAGGAAGGCAAAAACCAAAGACTCGATTTATTTCAGATGTATCCACACACTCATTGCATTATCACATTAAACAAAGAGAAACCAGTGTCAGAACATGAAGGAAATAAAATAGGGAGTGCGTGTATGCAGTCTTCGTCGTCGTTAATACTTGAAGTATGAATGAGAAAGACCACCCACCTCCATTTTCCATATTTATAGCAAAGTAATTATATTTTATTTAATAATTAATTAAAAGTTGATTTTTTGTTTAAATATTTGTTCAAAGGGCCCGCCTAGTCAAGGGTATATTTGTGTTAGTACGGTGGGATGATAAGTGCGATGCTCGCCGGTGCTTCTATCGCGGTATCGCCTCCATGCACCAGACTGTGTTCTGAAGCACAGTCTTCTCATCGTGCATGAGGCAAATATGAGATTTGAGCGGTGACCAGAACATTATATGGCGGAGAAATGGAGATAAATTGTAATGCAAATCCCTTTAGTGCTTCCAAGAATCTCGACCGGATTTACTATGAAAACTCGGATTATTATAATGTTTCACTCTTCTAAAAAAATCGTTGAAAAATGAAATTTGGAAACAGAACTAATCATCGACTCTCAACGTATTATCCAATACTTTTCGTAAACATACATCACTTTGATGTCTGAAGCTCTGCACACCGTATATTTGTCCCAGTTGACAGGGAACTTTTTCAATACTCACTTCATGATTGCCTTTTTTACGATTATTCCTAGCAAATTCCTTTAAATTTATTAAACTGCTACGTTCTTGTTATACTACCCAATTGAAAACAGAATTCCATTTCATTACAGGCACCTACTCAACATACCAATAACTAGTACTTAGTGTCTATTGTGATATAAAAAAATATATTTTGTCATTAAAACTGTGATTTTCGTCTTCATCAAAATTAAAAATTAAAACACTTATAATAATACGTACATATCAAGCACAAATACATTGATCAATTGCTTCAACAATCTGTGATAAGACACTTAATATAATTACATAAAACAATATTACATATAACGGTGATAGTAATATAAACATATAAAACTGCAACTAATACACGCAAAAATAAAAAAGAAATCAGTATGCAATGTTAAAAGCCAAAAAATCATTATACTTAAACATTTCCTTGTGATGTTCCTCTGTAGGCCCTTATCCAATTCTCAATGGTATCAGTTATAGAATACTTTTATTTAATTTGAAAAAAAAAAAGATAGATAGAAAATAAATAATGTTACAAACGCGAGAAACCAGACCATGATGCCAGGTTCAGAGCTGGCTGGCGGCCCTGCACGTGCCGTCCACAGACGTAAGGCATGCCACGTGCCCTTGGCCGGATAACAAGGGTTGTCGCTACCCCCTCCCCCCAACGCACCCACGCAACGCCCTTCCTCGGCGCTGTTATCTATCGCTGAGCGGCTTTGGGAATTCCGCGGGCCGCCACGCGGAGTGACGTGAATGGACGCCGCCCTTCTGGATTCTTCGGGCGTCGGGTAGGCCCAGGTTGACGCGACTCGATACTGCCGCTCTCGTCGGTTCTGGAAAGACGACCCACTAGTACTTAAGCAGCGACGCCGACCTCCGCAGGAGTTCCGAGCTAGTTCCGAGACTTCAAGAGTTCCGCGAGTGAAGGGAAGTGCGACATCGGCGAAGAGGGTGAGAGACCCCATCAACATAACATAATAAAAAACAAAAAAAAAAGAATATAAATTACAAAAAATTCTGGCTTGTGCTAGAACACTATCCTTGTTCTACAAATAAGAAGTTCACAACCTGGCACAAGCCAGAATGTTTTATAATTAAAAAAAATATATATATTTTTTTATAATCATTTTATTTTTATTATTTTTACATTAAGTCTGATATCAAAGAAAATTATGACGGTTTTCTACGTGTGCTCCCTATTATTCTTGTCAATATTTTTATGGTTTTCTCCGTGTGCTCCTGATTGTTCCCGTGATTTCTCCAAGTGCTTCTGGTTATTTCTGAGAAACCGATCTCGGCATGAAGGATTGATTACCTATAAGACATGTCATTTTATTTGGAGTTACATTCTATAAGTGCATTTATGCTACTTAATCAGATCACCACTTGCAATATTTTTACCAGGTGGAATTTAAAAAAAAAACACTCTTTACTTAGTCAAATAATAAGCTCTGAGATATCTGAGAAACACTAACAGGAAGGACGAACTTTCTTCTCCTTGGTGACTAGCGAAGAATTCCTTCTTTTTACGATCGTTAATGATCATTCCGCATCCCACATAACATAACTAAATATTTACATTCAAGTAACACGTGGCGTCATCTGTTGACAAGAATTGGGACTACGTACAACAAGTTTCTTTGCATGAGATAAATTAACTCACGTAGCTGAATGGAGTCCACGATAGTTAGAGCCAAGTAGTCTCGTAGCCACGTAGCGTTGTGACCTGGAAGCATCGTAGTCCTGTATCCTCGCTGTCTCGTAACGTTGTGTTCTGGAAGCTTCGTAGTCATGTAGCCTCGCAGTCTGGTAACCTTAAAGACTCGTAGTCGCGTAGTCTAGTAACCTAATGGTTCGTAGTCGTGTAGTCACGATGCCTTGGAGCCGCGTATACTTGTAGCTACGTAAATAAGTAGCCTTGTAACCATAAAATGTAATGACGCTCATTGGCGTAGCTGTGTTCAAAATGTTGGGGGGGACAAATAATGATTTTGATGCCATGTAAACCCATTCCCTTCTTACTAAGACGGGGAGTCCGGGGGTCCTCCACCGGAAAATATTGATTTTAAAAGTGCAAAATAGCGCTTTTTAAGCAGTTTTTGTATCTAACCATTGGATACATCGATGTTAAAATTATTATTGTTTCCTTAAGTTAAATTTGATAAGTGAAGTAATTACAAATAAAGTTGGGCAGAATAATATTATATAATAAAAATATCACGGTCTAGAAAGTTGGGGGGACAGTCCCCTCCACCAAAAACGTTCAGGGGGACACGTCCCCCTTGTCCCCCCCGGTTCCTACGCCCCTGATGACGCTGGAGCAGTTGGAGCCAAAGAGCAAATTCAGCTGAAGACAGATACAGCAATTGGAGCCTTGTAGATTTGTAGCTTCGTAGTCAAGTACTATGTAGACAAGCAGTCCTATAGTCTAGTATCTTCGTGATCTCCTAGTCTTGTAGTAAAATAGCGATGGACCTTTGACTATTTGGAGTCAAGTACTTTTGACATCATTGATTGTTGGAGTCAAATACAGTTGGAGCAAATGACTGTTGGAGGCATTGTATCCTAGCGTAAAATTAACGAACGCAACCTACTGAGTTGAATGTTCGTGATAATGTGTGTCCTTTTCATTAGATGTGCTTCCTTTTTGTTGAATGTGCTTCCGATTGTGCTGCCTTTCGTTGATTGTGCTTCCAAATGTGCTTTCTTTTTGAGATTGTGCTTCCGATTGTGCTTCCTTTATGAGATTGTGCTTCCGATTATGCTTCCTTTTCGATGATTGTGCTTCCGATTGTGCTTCCTTTTCATTAAATGCTTGAACTGTGTGAACGTTGTGTAGTCATTGCGTGTATATTGTGCGTATTGCGTGTCAATTGCGTGAACATTGCGGCTTCATACCGTTTACTGTGTGTACTGTGTGTACATTGAGTACATTGCGTGTTTATAATATTTGTCGAATTTGCTTCCAATTGAGTTACCTTATTTTTGTGTGCTTTTTTTAAAATGTTGTTTTGACTCGAGTATTATAGTAATTGATTCTTGATTTGGCTAGCGTATTATTCCATCGGGTGCATGAAGCTATATAAGCGAGTCCTAGACAGCAGGTCGCTCAGTTGTTACTATCGTCGATGGTGTTCTTTAGAACTCGATGGCATCTTTACCGTCTTTAACGTCGAAATCGATGGAGGTTGTACCTACGACTATGGGAACCCTGACGTCAGCGACTACGATGATGGAGCAGATCCCGTTGGCCACGACGACGTGAACACTGGGGGAGACTTCAACAGTCGTGGTACCACCAGCAGTAGAGACTTCAATGCTGGTAGTGCTGGCTGTACAGGAAACCTCGACGAACGTTGTTTTGCCCTCGATGGACACTTCAATGGTTGGCGAATCGTCAACAACTAACGAACATAGATGTCGTTACTGCGACAAGATTTTCTCAAACATCAGGAATGCTCGTCGACACGAGAAGAGAGAATGAGCTAAGAACCTTTATCGTAAATTGTTTGGTTGTTAAAAGTGTCGCAAGCAATTTACAAGAAATGCTACACTGAGAGAAAGGTTTGTTTGTCTCAACAAAATATTTGTTTATATAAGGCGAAATAAATATATTTTGTTAATTCAAACGAATATTTTGTGACAGGAAAGATTCTGTTGACCCACAAAATGATTTTGTCAACTCAAATGTATATTTGGTTTGGTGTAACAAATTATTTTTGTTACTAACCGAGTTTGGTTAAAGTAGCAAAATATTTTGTTCCACCAAGTAAATATTTGTTTCGCCATATATAAACAAATATTTGTTTGATTAAAGCAAACGTTTTTCTCTGTGTAATTTGAAGCATTACTTGGAGACATGCAAAGGCCCTGCAGTGCGGCAGAAAGTAAAGGTTTAGGTGCAACAGCGAATGATTGACGTGCATAAGAGTATGCCTGGAAATAGTACAACCACAGTTACATCTACATCTGGTTCGGGTTCGTCTTCAACTAGGCATCCTTGTGGCAACTGCGATATATCGTTTGCAATTACACATGATATACGGAGACATGAGAGAAGTAAATGCGAGAAGAATCCATCTCGCATGAAGTTTCGCTGTGATGAGTGTCATAAATGGTTTACACGTATTGATAGTTTGCGATGACATGTGAAAAAATGCAACGGTAAAGTCCGTGTGTCTACTGTTGAACTACTTGTAGAAAGTTCGACTCTTCGGTTTAGATTGGAGACTCGTGAGCATAAAATCAAAAAACAGATGTGCAGCAACCGATTGGTATGATGTCTGGACGTGAAAAAAAAACCCAAGACTGTGTTCGGTGCATTACAGGTGAATAATAATGGCTTCTATTTTGCACAGTCTGCATTTCGTGGAACATTGAAAGACTACTTTTATCTAAATACGTTAAGTGAGTCGAAGGACATTTTTCTTTTCTTTATGATATCAGACAGGACATAATCAATAAGCATACTGATGATGTCGCAACAAACGGTCCATTAAAATATAACTTGTGGTTGGACTGTATATATGGAAAGCCGTATCGGTTCGATAACAAAGTGAAGAAGTGTGCACTCTAGACATCGCCTGCAGTAATTTACAGTTCTAACGTAGTGAAGCAAACTGTTAAACACGGTGTCCGGAAACTCTGTCAAGAAGAGGAGGACTATGTCAGTAAAGGTTCTGGCTGGTCTCTGTCTAGTATAAACCGATTGGAGCTAAGAATTAGTCATTTCACGCCTATGCAGACCTAAATGTTTGTAAGATTGCTAAACTTCGCAGGTGATTCTGTAGTAGAATATAAATTAAGTAAAAAAATTTATTTTCTGAAAGAATTTGTGGTGTTTTATTTTTAGAACCTGTCACTATTATGTAAAAAATTATATTTATTATTTTTTCCATTATCCAGGATCGTTCCAAGGACGTAAGTTGAACTATTTAATCAGCATATTGATTGCAAATTTATTTAATGAATTTTGAACTTCTTCCTGAATTTCTATGTTAATTGTTAAGAATTTCCTAGAAGGTGGTCTTGATTGCCTAAAAGATGATGGTGGTAGAGGATTTTAAGCCTCTTTAAGAATTTTAAACATGATTTTTTGAAATTATTACTTTTTACATAAAATAAAATTATATTGCTTCGATAAAGTATCCAACCAAGAACAGGTACTGACCGGATCAATCAGTATATTGATTGTAAATTTACTTAATGAATTTTGGAATTTTCCCGAATTTATAGCTAAATTATTAATACTTTCCAATATGGCACCCAAATGACAAGATGGCAGGTGTCACAGTAATAATAAATGATTACTGCGCTTTAGCGGGTAAGGATTAAATTAACATTGCATCAGCGCATTCTAGCAGACGAAAACAAGAGGGTGGCATCCAGCAGACGTAGACAAGATGGCGGACATGACGTAATACCAGCTGACGATATACCTTGTTATTGGTGGTGGGATGTTAGTGTACCTGCTGCTTCTGTGCAGGAAGGATCTGTCGAGGATTTTTTTTTATTTCTACCAGGTTCAAATCGAAGACTGCAAGGATTAAGTGCGTTTTTTAAATATTATTTTAATAAAATTTGTTTCCAAATTTCTAGCAAAAAATTGCAGTTTTTCAAGATGGAGGCCGTAACAAACAGTGTAACATTCTAGAATCCAATATGGTGGATGTAACATTAAGTGTAGCGATGATGTCATAGTCATCCAAAATGATGGGCATTACGAAACATTTCAAATTACAAGAATTCAAGATGGTGGCCGTAACGATATGTGCAACAGTGTTTTTAAAAATTTTTTACTAAAAATAAATAATTATTTTTTTATTTTTTTTCTCATTAAAATCAGATAATAAATAAAGATTTCCAAGATGGCGGACATGACGTCATACTAGCTGACGATTTATATAGCTTTACATAAGTGGTGGGAGGCCAGTCTGCCGATAACTTACATCGAGGAAGGACCAGTCACTTTTTTTTTTGACCTCGTCGGGTTTGCACCGAGAACTTCGAGCTCCATTGCATAAGTGTTTTTAATATTTTTTTATAATAATATTTTATTATATTTTTATTATTTAATTAGATTTTTTTATATTTTTAACTTTTCCCCCGATTTTCTAACATAAAAATTACGGATTTTCAGTATGGCTGCCATAACGGAAAAAGCAACATTTGTTTTTTTTTTTTTAAATATATTTTATTAACATTTTATTACTTTATTTTTGGTATAAATTTTGTGTTTTTCATCAAAATCGGATAATAAATATAGATTTTCAAGATGGCGGCCGTTACGGAAATTGAAACGTTGAAGACATAATCCATAATGACGTTAGAGGCTTATCGGAGGCTGTAGACATGAATGCTTAAGCCTATATACGGTCATTTATAGCCGCTGTCATTTTTATGGACTAAAAACGGGAAATTTTCCTTTGACACGGGAAATTTCCCTCGGAAATTATTTTTTTTTATTTTTCAAATTTTTTAGATGATTTAGCGGAATTTTTTTTCCAAAAAATGAACATTTTTACGATTTTTTTAAGAATTTTTAGTAAGCTTTGACAAATTTTGGGCAAATTTTGAAGGGGAAAGGTCAAGTTCAAGGTCAATGTTCCAGGTTCACGTCAAAGTTCAATTTCAAGATCATGCAAGATCATTCGTAATTCAGAATCCAAGATGGCGGACTGTCACCTCGCACTTCACCCTGAACCCTGTGCCCGGAGCCCACAAACTATACTACTTAAATAAATATTTTTAAGTGCCTGTGATTGTTGATCAGACATTATTTAAGTACAATTTTTTATTAGTGATGTAAATATTAGTAATTAATTAAAACTGTAATTGAAAAACTTAATTTGGCTATCCCTTAGGAACCCAGTTTTCTCCCCACATAAATTGTAACAATATTTTTAACTTAGTACATAGCATTTTAGGATTAAAAAGCAAATTAAATGTTTATTAAATTTAATAACTTGAATTAGCTAATTGATGTGAATTTTGTAGCATTTCTTTATTTGGCGGTGTACTGAATTAACTGCACCGTAATTACGGTTTTTTCGCTATTCAACTCATAGTCTTGCATCATCCAATACCTCTATGTATCAGTACCCGTATTCAGCTGTTGGTGCAGTGGGGTAGGGGGGATAGACAACAGTGTCGTCGCCCAAGCAGCACGGAATGTTCAACCTCTCGACGACGTTCTCTCTGTCGTCAGCAACCTCCCCCCTGCCTCCTCGTCTATAGCCCTGGAGGAAGCACTTTGCTGGTGAGGCAACTATAGGATGATACACCAAACTCCCTGCCTCCCCCCCTTCCCTTTTCGACCCAATAACCACGGGACCTGCGGCGATTCGGCGCCCGGGGGGTGTTCCCTCCTCCATTTCAATTGCGGCCGACGTGATATACAGTTCCTGTGTGACTTGCTCCTACTCTCATCCCCTCCCCCCTCTAGCTCCTCCTACCCTCAACACAGCGACCCTGTTCTCTCGCGGTGCTGAACAATCTTTGACACATGGCGGAGATATTGCGCGCAGATGGCTCTCGCCAATCCCTAGCTCGTCCCAACCCCTTCCTCTCCACCCCTTAACCGCTTCTCTGTCGCACACCTGACCCACATGCCAGCTCTGACGTCACCGCACTCCGAGGCCGCTGCGAGAGCCAGCGGTGCGGACTGTGTCTGTCAGATGAGCGACCCCAGTCCCGAGAAACATTATTGTTATTTAAAGGCTATTCAAGGATAGTCAGGCAGGTTATAACCAAGGCCCCCATCTAAATCAATGTTTTTTTTTTTCTTTCAGTAAAATTTCAAGTCATTAACCGGCTTAAAATAACTTAAGTATGTCTTAAATTTGGCCATTAACTATAAAAAATGAGAGTATTCGTGTCTTTAAATTATGATATAAAATCATGAGCAGTGGTACATAATTAAGAATATACATTTTCAAAAGTAAAAATATATATGTAATAATTTCAGGTTTTGAAAAAGCACTGAAGACTAAAAATCAGTTTTCAAGCATCATCTTTTTAAATATTTCTGGGCCAGGAATTCCATAAAATTTAGACCTCCATAACCGGACTGTAATAAATGTATTCTTATAAATCACTTCGGCCTTGTATTCAACAATTTTAGGCTACGCCCATAGGCTATTTATAAAATTTAATCACAGTCCATCAATTGAATTTGTTGTTCTACGTCGATATTGTGTGTTAACTGCGTACATAAATAAGCATAATAACACAAAATATAGTCAAATTATTGAATGTTCGATTCTCTTTTCCATGGTTTGAAAATATTATGCTTTAATGAAACATCAATTTAAGTATTAAATTATGCACCGATTTTCGTAAGTATTTTCGTTAGTATTATCTCTAATTGTATTTCATATACCTACGCAAAAAATGACCCCACACATTTGTTGTACAAATATACGCTATCTTTATTGAAGTATTAATTACAAACTGTTTCTTGGAAACTTGTTGTGCCTATTGCCTTTTATATTCACCCAATTTTTGTCTTTTATTGTGGCCTGAATGATTTTTAATGTGGCTAGTTCTGTGCGTCATCCCTTGGAGGTAGGCAACTGGCAAGGCCTCAACAAAAAATGCCACAGAGAGAAAATAGCCCCGCTTACCGAAAAAGGTTTGGCTTGTGTCATGCGACCTGGAAATGGATTTCATGCCTTTCGGTTATGGAAGGTTTAAGAAGGTTCTTCCTCATGCTTCTGGGCGACTTGGCGGAGTATATGTAGACCCCCACGGGCTGTCGCAGAGAGGGGAGAGAGTTATAGCAGAAGCCCTCGGAGAGACTCGCAGAGTGAACACAGCTACACTAGCCCTCGCTCCAGAATGAAGCTATGTCCGTCGCCGTGCTGCCGCTTACGTCTTTAACGAATACGACTCTTGTAATGTTGTCATCACTATTGTAAGTGTAAAGATAGAATTCTGTGGTAACCAGTAGTGTGGAACGTAGTAATTTTCGTCGAACACTGGTGATAGAATATTTTTGGAGTAAAGTATTCTGTGATGACTAGCGATACAAGAAATGCAACATATATGCAGGGCCTAGAACTTGTCCAGGTCTCTGATTCTACAAACAAAATACAGGCTGTAGGCTTTAATAATTGGCGTTAATATTCACTTTTGTGATTTTAACACCACCTGTCCACAAATATAGCAAACATTATCATCAGAGTTTACACATGTGCGTGACATTTTGCATCACACACATTAATAAAATGAGATTAATCACTATTATGGCACTGTTTTATCACGTCTTTTACGTATATGCAAAGAACACAACCGGTACGAACGGAAACTGGACTGAAACTGCGCCTCAGTGCATGAACGTCACCTGCAACCACGCACTCCACCCCTCCCTTTCCCGCCCAACTCAGGCTAAAAATAGAGTACACTCAACAATACACCCATAATGTTGTCGGAAGAGGATAATCATGTTGATCAGCATCCGCAGAATTTCTAAGGCAATATCGGGATGGCTCAAAGGAAATGCTAATCATTAACTAATAGCTCTCCCCCCGCCCCTCTAATAACGGCGATTTTCATGGTCGTTTTCGTGATCAGCGTGGTCAATTTAGTACCGAACAACTAATTTTGTTCTTGTAACATTTTCACTGTTGGCTAGTGAACCAACGAGTTAAGTAAGGACTTAGTATCCTGTGGCAGCAGTACTATTTTTCAATTCTGTTGAGCTGTAGGTGCTGGAGTGGTAGCAAGTGAACGACTTTGACTTTAGCGGGACTTTCAACTGAGACACTAACGAGAGACACGTAAGGTACTTAACAGCCTTACGTTACGTTTATATAAGAAAAAAGTGCTATGCTTATTTGAGATCCTCTTGTTCTGCCGTATAACATTCATACATTTCAGGACACAATATTAAAATTTACTTCGGCGTTCACAATTGCTTACGTTATATACGGAGTGGGACATAGTTTCTGGAGGTGGTGAAACAGAAGGTTGGAAGATGTTACCTTGAAAATATTTGATTACTGCGGAACTTAGTACTCGTGAAGTTAAAGAGGCCGCGTGTCCTTCAGTTAAGTCCTCTCCTATGATTAATCAGTTACTAAGAGCTGTAAAGGTGGCAGACTCGTGTTGAGCCGCCGAACCAGAAGTTTGCCTTGGGGTGATTCTCCGAGGAAGGCAACACCTCTTTGCCCAAACTGCTGTGAGCTACTATTCCTGGGGATCCGGACTCATGTCATCGTCCCCCCGCCAGAAGGAGCTTCGCGGTGACTCCTTGCATCTACAATGGAGTCGACACCTGTGGCGTGTTGGCTGTTTGAATAACTGCACCATTAATCGGGTGCAGTGATACACATTAACTTGCTTGTGATAACTGATATTGTTAGCTAACATATATTATATTTTAAATATGAAGTTTTATTATGATATTTTGATTTGTTTTTGGCACTTAACATTGTATTTGGTTCTAGAGACAGTGCCTTGATACGCATATTACTTGAATATTATCTAAGCAACTTTTTTAATAATATCTATAGTCAGTTTTCTAGCTAGTATTTGCTGTGTTTATACTAATCATGAGTGCGAATGCATACAAGTAATGTTGCCAATGTTAATAAAATATTTTAGTAGTTTGGCTTTCAATGTTTTACTTTAGGCTTTAATTTTATAGTGGTAGAATATTTTTATATATTAGTTATGTAATACCTGATAATTATGCCCTCTTATATATTTTTCAGTATTTTTCATCATCACTATCTGAGGAAAAAGCTTGTATCAGGGCTTCTGGTTTATTTTCATTTTTCATATGTTCATTACATTTATGCCATAATGAATGTACCTACTCTATTGTCTACTCGCCCCGCTCTATTTTATTTACCCAGTACGCTTAGTCACAAACTATTTTCCAAATAAATATTTTGTAAGAGTAGAATTTTTTTTTTTTAAATAATTTTAACTTCAGAATGCAACACCTTTGCGAGTCGCAAAATACAGTTTAAGCATAAAACTGTTAGATTTTTAAAGTATTACGTTTATAGTAATTTTTTTCTGAAGAAACAAGTTAGCCACCTATTTATAGGTTTTTTTTCCTTCAGAAGTGAAGGAAGGTGTCAAACTGAAAGCGTCAATAAAGTTACCTGTCATGAATTTTCACTGGTTTGTGAGAAATGCATGTTTTAATGATTTATCTGACAATGATGTCTCTTCAAGGACTAAGCCGCAAAAAAAAAAAAAAAAACGAGAAACAAAAATCCATACTTTGTTTGTATCGGTGAAGCATTTTCACGCTGTGGTTTTTAATTCCGTTCTTCGGCACACGGGTGAAAGCATAAACAAACTCAATCAGAAAAATTACTGATGAAAATCTCAGAACTTCAGCACATCTTGTAGGACTTCATGTTTGTTGAAATTACCCGTCAGAAGAGCTCATAAACAGTTTTGAGCATTTTTTTTTTTTTTTTTTTTTTACAAATTGCAGTCAACGAAATCAGGACAAACAATAATACACAACTTTACAAAACAGGGATGCTGAGAAAAGAATCGATAATGGACCAATTCTGGTGGCTACCGGGATAAATATTCGTGAAATCATGGATAGCCAAAATCAGGATGGAAAGGTCAGGATGTACTTTCGTAAAATGTTAGGTTGGTTAGTGTATGTTCCTGACTGTGAAGTCATGAGATCACAAGTGTCTCTTGCACCGGCGGAACGTAGAAGAGAGAGGTGGAATTGAGGAAGGGTGGGAGGGGGTTGACCGTTACAGAACACAAAGCCGTTACAGTATGACGTTTCCCTCATTATACTTCCTCCCGTGTGCGTCCGGCAGGACAATTAACGCTGACGTCATTGCGGCAACCACATCGCATTAGCAGGCTCTCTCACTCCACCCCTCCCCCGCTCACAACCTCTAATTCCCTCTCCACAGGGCATAACGCTGGGCACCGCAAAACCCACAAAAGGGCCAAAGCACGCACAGTTAACCAAAACCTTTCCCTGCCGCAGGAACGAAAACGAGGCCCATTTAGTGGACCGCTGCAAATATTACCGTGTCTTCTCCACTTTTTTTTTTGCATCAGTACAACCTCGAGGGGCGAAACAAAAAAAAATTAGGCAATTTTTTTTTACATGCACACATTTTCCTCCACTCAGCTTTCTGTTCCCACACACTTCTCCCCTGCTCCTCGTGCTCCCTCGCGTGTATTTTTTTTATTACCCGCCATTAGCGGTCCAAGCAGGAGTCGCTGAAACAACCGATGTGTCACGGTTTTCTAGCGCTACTCTCCCCCCCTCACTTTTCCCTCTCTTCAAACCATTGCCCTTAAAACACGCAGTGGCCAACCCACGGAAGCGAAACGTGTTTTTATATGAATGTTTACGGTGACGTGCAGGACAATAAAGGACAGATTTATGCACGCGCGACCAGTTTTTATTGTCCCCTCGGCGAGCGAACTCGTCGGCTGGGGTGGGGCTGACGAATGCCCCCATGGCTGCCGCGTAAACAAATGAGGGGGAGGGGGAATGTTGCTGCCTGTTTGACTCTTCCCGCACCACCGTCCCCAGGGCGTACATGCGATCATGTTTTGAAGACTTCAGTGGAAAACAACAGTTCTGATCAAAACAAATGCATTTCTTTCCGTCTGCTAACACCCTGACGATTTGAAACCTCAAACTATTTTTTTTTTCACAAAAATATATTAGAACTATTTTTTGTCCAAAAATATTACTTTTATTTTTTTTTGTGTGAAACTTGGATTCGGGGGAAAAAGTGGCCCGCCTGTTAAAATTAGGGAATACTTTGATGCGAACTGTGATGGTAAAAATGAAAATGATGGCATCGTATGGCAAAAATAAAGAAACGATTACTTTGAAGGAGATGATATGGAATAGTTTTGACGGTAATGCTTATTGTTTTGTCATTACAATAGTGGCAATAATGAACAAGATTATATGACCATGAACTTTTGATGATGAATAAATACTTACATGATGTGATAATGTTAATAAAGATGCAAATCAATGTGAGTTTATGAAAAGATAGTGATGAAAATTAGAACTTTGATATTAATGAGAAGCTTTATTGATGAAAAGTGAATGAGGCATTTTTGATAACAGTCAGGTTGAGATGAGTATAAATTAATTGTTAATGATTAATGTGGTCCAGGAAAGATAATGATGGAATGAATCAGTGATAATTACAATGATAATGTGTTGATCAATTTGTGATAATCCAAAATATTTGTTAGGATAACCAAACATTATTTGTGTTTATTGTTTGCAGCATATATATTTTTTTATTTGTAGAAATCTTTCCATCTGTTGCACCTTTCAGCCTTTATAAATACGTTGATTTCCCGAGAAATCTTAACCTGTATTTTACATAGTAAATACGAATTATATTCAACGGCGGTTATTTATAAGTTGAACGTTTCAGTGACATGCAGAACTATTATTTTTTGAAATGTTCCCCTGAATTTTGCGGATTCAGTAGACGACATTTTTAACACCGAAAACTTCTATTGTGATTAAACGAAGTCTTTCATTGCACAAGAAAATAGTTTTGACACGTTAGAATAAGGTTTTAAAGCTGAAAAAACGTTCGTAAAATGAATAATTGAATTTTATTTAAGAAAATGAATACTTAAATGACTCCTGTAGAGAACAAGAACCAGTGAATAAAATACTTAAGTATTCGAGAAAACACAACGTTATCAAGTATAGCCTACAAGTTATTGAATCCGCAAAATTTCCGTGTCACTACCCAATACTCGAGATCGGAAAAATTAGTAGATTCACTTCGCTATTGGGAAAATTGAAATATTTATATCATAATACTGGATCTACTATTGGCTCATAAATAATGAGAAGGACTCTGGGCCAATGAGAAATCCTCAACAAGAGAAATGTCGAGTCAGAGACTAACCGGTGAAGAGGTCTCACAAGTCACTGACCAATGAACTGGTGACATTTTCCCGAGTGTGCAGATGACTGCGGAGTCCATCCTAGAGGTCTGTGAACTCGCGAGTTTTTTCGGTCTTTACCCATTAGTCATGTAAAACCAAATCTCTACAGCTTTCTTCATACAAAAATTTAAATCGTACCTTTGTTGTAACTTGTAAATTGCTGTAAGTTGCAATTTTCACTTTAAGATAATACTCAATATTTTATTCGTGATCTATTCACTGTAGTGTATTCAATTAGACTGCGTATTAAATTTTTTTTGTCATGTATATTACACACTTGTGATCATCCAAAATATATATTGTCTTGTTAGTAACATGAAGGCATGTGACCTATATGTTTCTCAGGTTTAATTGGTCTAAAAATAAATAAGAAAATCCCATCGTCTGTTTTGAAATTTTAAACACGAATAGATACGCTTTCTTATAAACTAAATAAAAAAGTCTGTCGAATCGTACGGCATGGATGAACTTGTAGTTGAACTTGTTTGTGTATTCTAGTAAATAATCTGTTGAAGCTAGGGCGAGTCAATGTAATTTCACTGGAGATCTATTGAAAATGCCGCATGTTGAATTTGCCAGTAGTAGTTTCAACAGTTCTTCAGAAAAATACCACTGATGAGAATTAGATTTCAACAGTTTAGTGTATACAGTGTTGGTATGCTCCTCTGGAAGGCTTCCGAAATTGAAATTTCCCAATTCCGTCGTCACTCTAAAAGGAAGTCATCATCTGCTTTGTCATCGGTCCTACAGCCATGCAACTCCGATCCAGCGCTTATAACTCAATTCCTAAGCCTCGCATTGTGTTCCGAACCACCGAACGTCGAAAATCCTCTCTCTCGCTGCTCGTGGGAGATAATTGGAGCACGCCTGAATGCTGCTAGAAGCGACTGACTGACGTTGACATAAACTGTCGAGAGCCATTCGAGCGCCTTTCAAACATTTGAATCGCGTTTTTTTTCGCCTGTACCTCCCTCCTCTCGACAGAATTCCAACCAATCTGACCCCTCAAGCTATTTATTCCTCCCCCCCCCCCCCCACCAACAACAGGCATGACCAGTGGCATACAGAGAGGGGGGATATATCTCCCCTCCAGCAACAATGAAAAATTCACAAAATATCATTTAAGATAGCATGTTACTTTGTAAACACCTACGTCACTTACTGTTGCTACTAGTAGTATAGGATAGCCGGTCCGGGGACTGGGTTCTGGGTGTGGTGCCGGTGCCGGTGTCCGCCATCTTGGATTGTGACGTCACGGCGGCCATCTTGGATGGTCGTGACCTTGACCTTTGACCTTGACCTTGACCCCGGCGGCCTTTTTGTATCCGACATCTTGGATCCGCCATCTTGGATGCATCGTAACAGGACACTACGTAACGGGACACAACGTAACGGGACACAACGTAACGGGACAAGTAGATCACGGAGGCCATCTTGGATCCGACATATTTAAATCGAGCGCCCCACTCATTATGATGAAATTTTCATCTCTGTCGCCATATTGATTTTTTTATGTTCCACTGGAGGCCGCCATCTTGGATACCGACGACTCTGTTTCAGCTGTTTGTTCCTAGATAGCGCCAGCGTCGCTTTTGATTTTTTTATGTTCCACTGGAGGCCGCCATCTTGGATACCGACGACTCTGTTTCAGCTGTTTGTTCCTAGATAGCGCCAGCGTCGCTCTTGATTTTTTTCTGTTCCACTGGAGGCCGCCATCTTGGATACCAACAACTTTGTTTCCGTCGTTTGTTCCTAGAGAGCGACAGCGTCGCTCTGTCTCATCACATAAGGTCGATGTTCCATTACCTACCAGAGCTATTATGATCCTTATCGACATATTAAATTAATTTTTTTATGAAAAATATATTGGAAACGCTGTGATTCGAACCATCACAGCTCTGATCTCTAGGTTGGAAAACATACGCCTTTAACCGCTCGGCTATCGAGACATTTACCAGACTGAAAATTAAATAAGGTATATAAAAAAAAATAACATGCATATTTGGACTTGTAATTTTTTTAATTTAAAGTAATAATAGCACCACCTGTTCGAGACAGAACCACCATCTTGTATTAAGACGTAACTGTTGCAATTATCGTTATGGTCGCCATCTTGAAAATCCGTAATTCTTATGTTAGAAAATCGGGAAAAATTTCAAAAATCATTAAAAAAATTAATCAACCTAATTAAATAATAAAAAAATTCTTAAAACCACCGTTGCACTTTTCGTGACGACCGCCATCTTGAAATCACCCGCTGGAGATCATCATCTTGTTTTCGTCCGCTAGAGTGTGCTGATACCATGTTAGTATAAGTATCTAGTCACCACACATTTGTCCTTGACCTTGAACTTTGTCCTTGACCTTGAACTTTGACCTTGACCTTGACCTTGAAATTTGCCCTTGACCTTGAAATTTGACCTTGACCTTGAAATTTGACTTTGTCCTTTAAATTTGACTTTGTCCTTGTCGTCCATCACGGATCCGTCATTTTATGTTCAGTACATGCTACCAGGAGCTACCACCTGTCGGAGTACACCATCTTGTGTGTGTACTTGTATTATAGAGTACATTTCCATCTGGATGATTTTATTCTAACCCGCAACAGTGCAGTAATCATTTATTACCGAGGTGACCCCGCCATCTTGAAATTCGGCAGCCATCTTGAAATCATGTAATAATGTAGCTAGAAAAGCGGGAAAAAATCCACAATTCATTAATTAAATCACTCAATAACTTACATATTGATTCGATCCGCTCCAGTCCTTGGTTCGATCCCTGAATGATGCAATAATGTTTAATTTTATGAAAAAAAAAAAAATAATAATTTCAATAAACCATGTTCAAAATTCTTAAGAGACTTTAAATCCTCTACTACCATCATCCTATCCGACATCAAGACCATCATCTTGGAATTTTCGTAATAATTAAACTAAAAATTCAGGAAAAAGTTAAAAATTTATAAAATAAATTTGCAAACAATATACTGATTAATTAGGTCGTCTAGGGTCCTTGGCACGATTCTGGACGAAGCTAAAATAAATTTAATTTAAATACCAGAAAAGCGTTCGGTTAGAGAAATAAAACACCACAAAGTCTTTTACAAACATAATATTTATTACACAATTTCTATCCTACTACAGAATCACTTGCGAAAGCCAGCAAACTTATAAACATTTAGCTTTGCATAGACGTGCAACGACTACTCCTTAGCTCCAAATGCTCCAGCAGCTTTAAATGCTCCAACAGCCTCCAAATGCTCCAACAGCCTCCAAATGGCTCCAACAGCTCCAAATGCTCCAACTACCTTTTCTTTCAACAGCTCCAATGATATTGGGCTACAATGCTACGAGTCTAAGAGACTACGAGGCTACAAGGCTACGAGTCTAAAAGGATCTAGCTGGTTCCGAGTTATACATGGCTGAGAGACTGCATGACTAAAAGACCGCATGACTACGAAACTACATGTCTATGAAGCTACATGGATACAAGTCTACTCGGCTCCAACACGCAATGTACACACAGTACACACAGGAAACTGAACGTACACACAGTACACACAGGAAACGGAACGTACACACAGTACACACAGGAAATCGGAACGTACACACAGGAAACGGAACGTACACACAGTACACACAGGAGACGGAACGTACACACAGGAAACGGAACGTACACACAGTACACACAGGAAACGTAACGTACACACAGGAAAACGAAATGTACACACAGGAAAACAAAATGTACAAACAGGAAAACGAAATGTACAAACAGGAAAACGAAATGTACAAACAGGAAAACGAAATGTACAAACAGGAAAACGAAATGTACAAACAGGAAAACGAAATGTACAAACAGGAAAACGAAATGTACAAACAGGAAAACGAAATGTACACACAGGAAAACGAAATGTACACACAGGAAAACGAAATGTACAAACAGGAAAACGAAATGTACAAACAGGAAAACGAAATAAACAAACAGGAAAACGAAATGTACACACAGTAAAACGAAATGTACAAACAGGAAAACGAAATGTACAAACAGGAAAACGAAATGTACAAACAGGAAAACGAAATGTACAAACAGGAAAACGAAATGTACACACAGGAAAACGGAATGTACACACAGGAAATCGGAACGTACACACAGTACACACAGGAAACGGAATGATCACACATACAGTAGCGGAAACACAGGTTTATTTGGAAATCAGGATACAAGAAATAAATCATACTTTTTTAAAATATAAATAATTCATTTTATTTTTCATTAGTACACACATGACAGTTAATCAAATGATTATTGTATGTAGCCAGCGTTCCGAAGTTCTTTAAGTATGGTCGATACTTCCACGATATGCGAGTAGTTCCCTCTACGAACAGATGCCACCATCACTCTTAGCCGGACAACCAATATTTTTGGATCTTTCCATGATGTGGAATCAATCTCTTCTACCACCATCTTCATTGTATGTTTATTATAAATATTATGATCTCTGGTGTCTTCCGTTTTAACACCATCCTCACGGTTACTTTCATCATCTAGCCAGCGATCATCACAAGCTTGATCAGATTTATTTATTATAACACGACGTTTCCATCGCTTCGGTCTCAGGGCACCACCACATTCTTCGATCTTGTCAGCTTTAGGTTCTGCATCACAGTCTATGCCTTGTAAACAGCCTCAGAGTCACTGTAGCAATCACCGTAGAAGACAACGTCTTCACCCAGATTACTGCAAGAACTCAATATCGTTGATGTCGAAGTGTCTTCATCGTCTGTATGCTTCCTTTTCAGGAGTCCACCATTTATACAAAGTATGGAGGATCTGCTAAATATAGGCTTGAATGTATTCTCACTTTTCACAGTGTTGATACCTTCATTAGTTTCAGTCTTCCCGATACCATAAACATCCTTCAATATTTTTTTCTCGTCACGATCGGCGTGCTAAGGCTTCCATCTTTTCTATATTAATAATATTAGTTGTCTTAAAATCTCCGCGTCCATGTCACTATCACAGATGTAAATCATCATCATAGCTGTCATCAATATTATCATGAGTTGCATCAATATCACTCATTTTATGATATCGTTTCCACATTTCAGTTGTCAGAGATGTACCACAATCTATGATCTTGTGAGCTCCATTCTCATTTTCTGTAAAAGCCTATCAGTCCAGTTTTATTATTTAATCCTTCAACCCATCATCACAAACTCAATTAAATCATCTTAGTATATAGAAAAAAAATCATCAAAGTTCCTTTCATTTAATCATAGGAACCGCATCATCCTTTCCACCTATAGTTTAGTTTCTTGAGCCCAAGAGTCTTTCATTATATATACCATACAGTGTTCTTCAAGAGATGTGGTATACAACCAGTTCTACATACAAATCCATTCTATCAATGATTTGTTTACACATTAGAAAAACCTTCACATTATTTTTACATGTTTTATTAAATTATCTCTTCGACTAAAATAATTACCACACATAGTAATTTCTACAAAGGACACTTTGTCCAAGACATTTTAACCATCATCTGTCTGAAAACAACCATGTCCCATCTATATCACAAAGTAAACGAGGGTTAGTGGAGATAGGTCAAACAAGTGCTAGTCACTCATAGGGTAAGAACCATGTGTTCGATACCTATCTCAGTCAATGTAGCATCTATGTATTTTTCTTACCTCATGTAGAAAAATCTGTTCCAATGCATACGAATTTAAACTTATTCACGTGCGACCAGTCAAAAGTACATAAATTCAAACACGTCAATCTTAAAAAAAAAAAAAATCTCAAGGATAGAGGCAGAGACTACACGATCGAGACACACATACCATCACCTGCAAATGAACATTGACCCCTCGCGCAGGAGTTGCAAGCTTGCAGAATGCTGCGGCAGTCATATTTTTGCTCGAGTCATACACACTTCACGACGCTAGTCTTTCCACTCATTTCACGTAAAACTCCAGTGAAATCGTAATCCAGCATACGTAAAGTACTTGCTGGAACCACTTCAAAGTATACATCACTGAACCAGAGCAGAAAATCAGCCTACGAATGTATATCTTGCTACCTACAAAAATAAATGTATAGCACATATACGAGAGGAGTCGATTCCTACATACCATACTCAATACTCTGATAATTATAAGCAGCAAAATATTTTAAATCAAGACCTTAGCCAGTATACATTCATTTTCCCATGTTGTAAAAATTCATGTTAGTAATCAGCAACGAAGGAGTGAGTTACTTGGACGAAGAACAGCTTTCCAAGTATCCAGAATCTTACTGATACAGACCATCCAGTGCACCAGCATACCCCGAAGTGTGGTCAATTGATAAACATTCTTTAATTTTTTAATATCACCTCCGTAGTGTACACCAATATATGACAGGTTACGATTTAAGACCATAAATTTCCCACAAGTCTGTTAGTTTTATTTCGGGGAGTAATAAATTATTTCTCAAACATAATAAATCAAGTTCCTATCAGATTTGCTCTAATGTTACGGCATTACCTGTACCAGCACATTACCAAAACATCTCCCATAAAAATCTTAAGAATGCAGATGACATACACAGTCAAAAATAATTTTAACAAAAAAAAAAACAGTCTTCAGCATTATTGATAAAAAAAGAATACACACAAACAAGTCAAAACGGACATTTCAAATCCAACCTAAATTACGTGACACATGTAGTTTATTGAATTAAGATAAACGATGCAGGTTAGGGAAAAATATATAAAAAATTCTTTAATTCTATAATTTATTTAAAATTTTACATTTATACACATTAAAATCTGACACTGTATATATTTTTTACATTTCTCAGTCCATGCGACATTCAATATTATTAAAATAAATTATCATAGTTCGTATTAAGAGTGAAAAAATACAAATAATTCATACAGATCACGTTACATCAGATCAGGAGTGTAACACCTTAGAGGGCCAGAAATTATGCTAGAAACCCGTCTTTACAAAATTGTTAATGTTTTTTCAAGTAAAATTTTCGTGTAACCTGTACACCGCACTTCTCACACAGAAATTTTACACGGTCAAGATTTCTTCTGCAGCCATGCCTTTCATGGATGCGTGTACTTCGTACTCGTTCAAAACGTTTACCACAGTAGCGGCACTGATAGAGATACTCATCACAATTACCATCGCTTCCCCGATGTACAACTTGCAAATTAACTTTGCTTTTACAATGCCTAATCAAATTACTTTTGTTTGTGAAATGTACACCACATGGCTCACATGGAAATGTCAACGATTAACGTTTCTTCTACAGACATGATTTTCATGTCTTCTTGCATGTTGTCGGTATTTAAAACTTTTGCTACAGTGCGTACACAGATGTCTCGTCGTTAGACCGTTAGTCACCGACGGCTCGGAAAGTATATTACTTTCAATGTGCACTGCTGTTGTAGGCGACGAAGTCCCGTATGTTGCATGAGCTGGAGATTTCCCAGTCGACATTAACAGATCATCTGTACTGGATGCCAAAGAATCTGAAGTATAAATGACTGATGCAGAAGCTGGGAATTGCTCACAAAATGTTTTATTTACGAAATGCGGTGTATTTGCAGGTATCGGAGTCTCCTCTGCGTTCGATAATGAACACATTGAAGTCTCTTGTAGTGAAGAGACAGTAGATACAGCCATACATCGGGATCTCTGGAGATGGTAGCTTCGTTACTATCGGAATCTCTGGAGCTTCCCTCATCGTTGTCATAGGGATCTGCTTCGTCATCATCGCCTCCGTCGTCAGGGACCCCGGTGAAGACGTGAGACCCTCCGTCAAGATCTCTGCAGTCGTTGACCCCGCCACCATTGGGATTTGTACCGATTTCAACGTTGCTACAATTGAGTTCGGATACACATCAATATTCATATACCAGACTTATATGCAGCCAAAGACTCGCTTAAATAACAGTGTCCGCTTGTATAATACACAAGGCAATACATCAACCATTGTTATTACTTAAAAAAAAATTAGGAATTTCAAGGAATAAGAATTTAAATTATATATTCAATCAACTAATCACACATCATACATACAAGGTTCATTTAGACCTACAAGAGGAGCAAGAGTCTGCAATCAATGGAACTTTCAGAATCCAAACAAAATTTAAACTACTCAAATGTAAATTTTATTATGTACAGCTACACATAACCTCCAACTGACTACAAATTTCTACAACACATGACTAATTTATTTTATCCGATACCAGGCTAGGTCCAAAGTCAATTTTTTTTGTACCTCTCATCTACAGTTCAGGGGAGCTTCAGTGCTGATATAGCTACAGCCAAGACATGCTCAGTACCACACATCTTCAAAATCCTATCCCTTCAAAGTCGATCCTTGTTAAGCCTTACGACAAAAGTCTCCGAAACAAGAGACCTACTCTATAATTTTACTAGACATTTTTAACCTTTCATAGCACACATCGATAAATATCTTCGTAAATAACCCAAAATATTATCAGACCACTAGCATTTGATTTATGCACATACTGTGGGTCACCAGCGTATTCATCAACACATGACCATTCAACATTAAGCTCCCCACTTACTTCCATCAGTCTACTAGGCTCCACGCAGCACACATAAACTAAAAGAAGTCAATTAACAACCTATTATTTATTTACATTCGAATATTTAACAGCATACCGTCGACTAGTAAAATAATCCTGTCAGTGAACATGTCAGCAAAGTCTACATTTATATAGAACCAGGAATCCATTGAACATTCAGAACCTAGCTACACATACACAGTGCTGGATGCAAGTTAATTCTACACTTATTTATCATCACTGACACTCATATTACATCATAGGCACTTGAGTCAACACTCATTTTCCATCATTAACATGCACACAAATGCAAATTAACCACCATCGACACTCAATGCAACCAACCACTTTCCATAATCTAATCTCAATTCGGCACTCATTTTCCAACATCAACACTCAATTCAACACTCACTTTTCATCATCGACACTCAATTCAACACTCACTTTCCATCATCAACACGCATTTTCCATAGTCGACACTCAATTCGACACTCATTTTCCATAATCGACACTCAATTCGACACTCATTTTCCTTAATCGACACTCAATTCATCACTCATTTTCCATAATCGACACTCAATTTCCATCATCGTCACCCAATTCGACACTTATTTTCCATCATCGACACTCAATTCTACACTCATTTTCCAACAACTACACTCAATTCAACACTCATTTTCCATCATAGACACTCAATTCGACACTCAATTTCCATCATCGACACTCAATTTGACACTCAATTTCCATCATCGACACTCAATTCGACACTCATTTTCCATCGATGACACTCAATTCAACACTCATTTTCCGTCATCGATACTTAATTATACATACTCTTTCCTTCTTCGACACTAATTTTCCATCATCTACATACAGTAAAATGGAAACTTTCCACACACACACACACACACAGATACATATATAAATATATTCATACTCAACTTAATTCTTTAAATTAGCATACACATGAACTTTATTAGGACATGAATAACGACACATTTTAATAACAATTTTTAAAATTATATTTATATCAAAAATACAAAAGTATAAAAATCCGTCAGTCAATACACATTACTAACTTATTATATATACCCTGAAATTCTAAGTTCATCAAGAATAGCCCACGTTTCTTTGATAACTGATACAATTTCGTCATCTTGCGAAACAAGTAAAAGTCGCAACCTGTTCGTTAACACGTTCGGGTCTTTCCACGATATATAATCAATTTCACTTGATGACACCATCTTCTTCGAATGTTTGCTGAACATATTCTGAAAATCGTTGTAATAATGATTATGATAATTTGTATCATCATCATCATCGATGCTATCCACATCTTTATCAAACACACTGACATCTTCATCTTGCATATCCCAGTATTTCGAATTTTTTGACATTGGAGTACCATCATTGGCAACAAGCTTACTTGCTAATTTTCCAAAAAAATATTCCAAAGTCCGTAGAAGTCTACTATAGGACGCCTTGACACTTTTTCTGGAGATGTTACTTTCATTATCTTCTACCTTACTTATATCTCCAACACCATTTAAGCTATATACTTTCTCAAGACCTGGAGAGATTTTAACACAATCGCTTTTAATACTAGGTCGATCAATTTCATTGTAAGACATACTGTCCCCGAGCATATCGTCTCCATCTTCGTACTTTATCTC
Organism: Bacillus rossius redtenbacheri; assembly: GCF_032445375.1. Classification (NCBI taxonomy): domain Eukaryota; kingdom Metazoa; phylum Arthropoda; class Insecta; order Phasmatodea; family Bacillidae; genus Bacillus; species Bacillus rossius. The sequence goes on along the minus strand of NC_086330.1, from coordinate 98,702,699 downwards.
CTGAACGAGCTTGGCTTTACAAGTTTTATAGTGTCTTTTTAAATTCTCTCTTCGTGTCATCCGCCTACCACACTTGTCACAACTTAGTATTTGACGGAATGGACTTTTAAAACAATCGGTCTTTTCATGTCTACGAGCATTATAGCTTTTATCAAAGTATTTGCTACAGTATGTACAATGTCCTTCAGATCGAGATCGATATTTGAGTATCGTACCTTCACTAGACTGTATGTACTCCATAATGGTTGAATAGCCACTAAAAGTATTATTTAGGTACTTCGTATTTTTATGTATGAACATTCATTAATTATTTACGAAAAAGATTTTTTTTTTTCTCATTTTGACTAAAAAACTCATGTTCCACGTAGTTTTACTACCCACCTTCATATTTCCTCATATATAATGTTGTAAAAGCATCCAAAGTTGGTTGTAGGTTACGGAATGCTCACTCACGATCTCTTGAAAAAGGTGTGCCTCCCTAGATCTCAAGAGGAAGAACATTGACCTTATTTAAAAATTAGTGAATAATATCATGACCTAGCAAGAATCACAAGATAATCTATTCACATATTAGCAACCATCATGTATCAGTTGTCTGTATATGCAGTCTCTGTTGTCTGTATAAGTAGACAATGTTTTGTGTGGGATGCGGGATGCTCCCTAACGATCGCAACAGAAGGAGGACTTCGCTAGAACTCAAGGGGAAGGGAAATCTTCGTGTGTGATAGCTTTTTCCATTTGTTTCAAGGCATAGTAATCGTCTGATTAATGAACTATGGTTTTTGTGTGATTTCCACCTGTTAAAATTATTTTTGAAGTGTTGATTTGATAATATGACTTCGGAAATTTACACGAAACTCTGAATAAAATTACCTATCTTAGACACCAAGGACAGTACAGTTTGTCTTTCATGTTAATGCTTCTCAGATGTCTCAAAGCATATTATTTGTCTGAGTAAAGTTATTATTTCTTTTAATCCACCTGATAACAATATTGTAAGTGCTGATTTATTGACAGAATTTCACTGATTAAATTTAACTCTGAATAGAAATAACATGAGTCAGTAAGTAAAAAATTCTTCATGCAGAGATAGATCTCTCGCAAATAATCAGGAGCACTCGGCGAAATCCATCAGATGTCTAGCCAGGAATAATCAGAAACACTTGGAGAAAGCCATCAATATAATATCAAGATTAATCAGAAGCACTCGGAGAAATCCATCTAATGTCTTGTTAGGTATAATCAGAAGCACACGGAGAAAACCACCATAATATTGTCAAGAATAATCGGAAGCTCACGGAGAAAACCATCAGGGAGGATGTCGTTTATAAACATCATAAATTACCAATTTTTTTAAAAAGTCCAAATTTAATCCTGCTTAAGCAACATGAGAGTTCTAGCACAAGCCCGCTTGTGAACTCTTTGCTTAAGCAACATGAGAGTTCTAGCACAAGCCAGCTTGTGAACTCTTTGCTTAAGCAACATGAGAGTTCTAGCACAAGCCCGCTTGTGAACTCTTTGCTTAAGCAACATGAGAGTTCTAGCACAAGCCCGCTTGTGAACTCTTTGCTTAAGCAACATGAGAGTTCTAGCACAAGCCCGCTTGTGAACTCTTTGCTTAAGCAACATGAGAGTTCTAGCACAAGCCCGCTTGTGAACTCTTTGCTTAAGCAGGAAAAAATTTGGACTTTTTAAAAAAATTGGTAATTTATGATGTTTATAAACGACATCCTCCCTGATGGTTTTCTCCGTGAGCTTCCGATTATTCTTGACAATATTATGGTGGTTTTCTCCGTGTGCTTCTGATTATACCTAACAAGACATCAGATGGATTTCTCCGAGTGCTTCTGATTAATCTTGATATTATATTGATGGCTTTCTCCAAGTGTTTCTGATTATTCCTGGCTAGACATCTGATGGATTTCGCCGAGTGCTCCTGATTATTTGCGAGAGATCTATCTCTGCATGAAGAATTTTTTACTTACTGACTCATGTTATTTCTATTCAGAGTTAAATTTAATCAGTGAAATTCTGTCAATAAATCAGCACTTACAATATTGTTATCAGGTGGATTAAAAAAATAATAACTTTACTCAGACAAATAATATGCTTTGAGACATCTGAGAAGCATTAACATGAAAGACAAACTGTACTGTCCTTGGTGTCTAAGACAGGTAATTTTATTCAGAGTTTCGTGTAAATTTCCGAAGTCATATTATCAAATCAACACTTAAAAAATAATTTTAACAGGTGGAAATCACACAAAAACCAAAGTTCATTAATCAGACGATTACTATGCCTTGAAACAAATGGAAAAAGCTATCACACACGAAGATTTCCCTTCCCCTTGAGTTCTAGCGAAGTCCTCCTTCTGTTGCGATCGTTAGGGAGCATCCCGCATCCCACACAAAACATTGTCTACTTATACAGACAACAGAGACTGCATATACAGACAACTGATACATGATGGTTGCTAATATGTGAATAGATTATCTTGTGATTCTTGCTAGGTCATGATATTATTCACTAATTTTTAAATAAGGTCAATGTTCTTCCTCTTGAGATCTAGGGAGGCACACCTTTTTCAAGAGATCGTGAGTGAGCATTCCGTAACCTACAACCAACTTTGGATGCTTTTACAACATAATATATGAGGAAATATGAAGGTGGGTAGTAAAACTACGTGGAACATGAGTTTTTTAGTCAAAATGAGAAAAAAAAAAATCTTTTTCGTAAATAATTAATGAATGTTCATACATAAAAATACGAAGTACCTAAATAATACTTTTAGTGGCTATTCAACCATTATGGAGTACATACAGTCTAGTGAAGGTACGATACTCAAATATCGATCTCGATCTGAAGGACATTGTACATACTGTAGCAAATACTTTGATAAAAGCTATAATGCTCGTAGACATGAAAAGACCGATTGTTTTAAAAGTCCATTCCGTCAAATACTAAGTTGTGACAAGTGTGGTAGGCGGATGACACGAAGAGAGAATTTAAAAAGACACTATAAAACTTGTAAAGCCAAGCTCGTTCAGGAGATAAAGTACGAAGATGGAGACGATATGCTCGGGGACAGTATGTCTTACAATGAAATTGATCGACCTAGTATTAAAAGCGATTGTGTTAAAATCTCTCCAGGTCTTGAGAAAGTATATAGCTTAAATGGTGTTGGAGATATAAGTAAGGTAGAAGATAATGAAAGTAACATCTCCAGAAAAAGTGTCAAGGCGTCCTATAGTAGACTTCTACGGACTTTGGAATATTTTTTTGGAAAATTAGCAAGTAAGCTTGTTGCCAATGATGGTACTCCAATGTCAAAAAATTCGAAATACTGGGATATGCAAGATGAAGATGTCAGTGTGTTTGATAAAGATGTGGATAGCATCGATGATGATGATGATACAAATTATCATAATCATTATTACAACGATTTTCAGAATATGTTCAGCAAACATTCGAAGAAGATGGTGTCATCAAGTGAAATTGATTATATATCGTGGAAAGACCCGAACGTGTTAACGAACAGGTTGCGACTTTTACTTGTTTCGCAAGATGACGAAATTGTATCAGTTATCAAAGAAACGTGGGCTATTCTTGATGAACTTAGAATTTCAGGGTATATATAATAAGTTAGTAATGTGTATTGACTGACGGATTTTTATACTTTTGTATTTTTGATATAAATATAATTTTAAAAATTGTTATTAAAATGTGTCGTTATTCATGTCCTAATAAAGTTCATGTGTATGCTAATTTAAAGAATTAAGTTGAGTATGAATATATTTATATATGTATCTGTGTGTGTGTGTGTGTGTGGAAAGTTTCCATTTTACTGTATGTAGATGATGGAAAATTAGTGTCGAAGAAGGAAAGAGTATGTATAATTAAGTATCGATGACGGAAAATGAGTGTTGAATTGAGTGTCATCGATGGAAAATGAGTGTCGAATTGAGTGTCGATGATGGAAATTGAGTGTCAAATTGAGTGTCGATGATGGAAATTGAGTGTCGAATTGAGTGTCTATGATGGAAAATGAGTGTTGAATTGAGTGTAGTTGTTGGAAAATGAGTGTAGAATTGAGTGTCGATGATGGAAAATAAGTGTCGAATTGGGTGACGATGATGGAAATTGAGTGTCGATTATGGAAAATGAGTGATGAATTGAGTGTCGATTAAGGAAAATGAGTGTCGAATTGAGTGTCGATTATGGAAAATGAGTGTCGAATTGAGTGTCGACTATGGAAAATGCGTGTTGATGATGGAAAGTGAGTGTTGAATTGAGTGTCGATGATGAAAAGTGAGTGTTGAATTGAGTGTTGATGTTGGAAAATGAGTGCCGAATTGAGATTAGATTATGGAAAGTGGTTGGTTGCATTGAGTGTCGATGGTGGTTAATTTGCATTTGTGTGCATGTTAATGATGGAAAATGAGTGTTGACTCAAGTGCCTATGATGTAATATGAGTGTCAGTGATGATAAATAAGTGTAGAATTAACTTGCATCCAGCACTGTGTATGTGTAGCTAGGTTCTGAATGTTCAATGGATTCCTGGTTCTATATAAATGTAGACTTTGCTGACATGTTCACTGACAGGATTATTTTACTAGTCGACGGTATGCTGTTAAATATTCGAATGTAAATAAATAATAGGTTGTTAATTGACTTCTTTTAGTTTATGTGTGCTGCGTGGAGCCTAGTAGACTGATGGAAGTAAGTGGGGAGCTTAATGTTGAATGGTCATGTGTTGATGAATACGCTGGTGACCCACAGTATGTGCATAAATCAAATGCTAGTGGTCTGATAATATTTTGGGTTATTTACGAAGATATTTATCGATGTGTGCTATGAAAGGTTAAAAATGTCTAGTAAAATTATAGAGTAGGTCTCTTGTTTCGGAGACTTTTGTCGTAAGGCTTAACAAGGATCGACTTTGAAGGGATAGGATTTTGAAGATGTGTGGTACTGAGCATGTCTTGGCTGTAGCTATATCAGCACTGAAGCTCCCCTGAACTGTAGATGAGAGGTACAAAAAAAATTGACTTTGGACCTAGCCTGGTATCGGATAAAATAAATTAGTCATGTGTTGTAGAAATTTGTAGTCAGTTGGAGGTTATGTGTAGCTGTACATAATAAAATTTACATTTGAGTAGTTTAAATTTTGTTTGGATTCTGAAAGTTCCATTGATTGCAGACTCTTGCTCCTCTTGTAGGTCTAAATGAACCTTGTATGTATGATGTGTGATTAGTTGATTGAATATATAATTTAAATTCTTATTCCTTGAAATTCCTAATTTTTTTTTAAGTAATAACAATGGTTGATGTATTGCCTTGTGTATTATACAAGCGGACACTGTTATTTAAGCGAGTCTTTGGCTGCATATAAGTCTGGTATATGAATATTGATGTGTATCCGAACTCAATTGTAGCAACGTTGAAATCGGTACAAATCCCAATGGTGGCGGGGTCAACGACTGCAGAGATCTTGACGGAGGGTCTCACGTCTTCACCGGGGTCCCTGACGACGGAGGCGATGATGACGAAGCAGATCCCTATGACAACGATGAGGGAAGCTCCAGAGATTCCGATAGTAACGAAGCTACCATCTCCAGAGATCCCGATGTATGGCTGTATCTACTGTCTCTTCACTACAAGAGACTTCAATGTGTTCATTATCGAACGCAGAGGAGACTCCGATACCTGCAAATACACCGCATTTCGTAAATAAAACATTTTGTGAGCAATTCCCAGCTTCTGCATCAGTCATTTATACTTCAGATTCTTTGGCATCCAGTACAGATGATCTGTTAATGTCGACTGGGAAATCTCCAGCTCATGCAACATACGGGACTTCGTCGCCTACAACAGCAGTGCACATTGAAAGTAATATACTTTCCGAGCCGTCGGTGACTAACGGTCTAACGACGAGACATCTGTGTACGTACTGTAGCAAAAGTTTTAAATACCGACAACATGCAAGAAGACATGAAAATCATGTCTGTAGAAGAAACGTTAATCGTTGACATTTCCATGTGAGCCATGTGGTGTACATTTCACAAACAAAAGTAATTTGATTAGGCATTGTAAAAGCAAAGTTAATTTGCAAGTTGTACATCGGGGAAGCGATGGTAATTGTGATGAGTATCTCTATCAGTGCCGCTACTGTGGTAAACGTTTTGAACGAGTACGAAGTACACGCATCCATGAAAGGCATGGCTGCAGAAGAAATCTTGACCGTGTAAAATTTCTGTGTGAGAAGTGCGGTGTACAGGTTACACGAAAATTTTACTTGAAAAAACATTAACAATTTTGTAAAGACGGGTTTCTAGCATAATTTCTGGCCCTCTAAGGTGTTACACTCCTGATCTGATGTAACGTGATCTGTATGAATTATTTGTATTTTTTCACTCTTAATACGAACTATGATAATTTATTTTAATAATATTGAATGTCGCATGGACTGAGAAATGTAAAAAATATATACAGTGTCAGATTTTAATGTGTATAAATGTAAAATTTTAAATAAATTATAGAATTAAAGAATTTTTTATATATTTTTCCCTAACCTGCATCGTTTATCTTAATTCAATAAACTACATGTGTCACGTAATTTAGGTTGGATTTGAAATGTCCGTTTTGACTTGTTTGTGTGTATTCTTTTTTTATCAATAATGCTGAAGACTGTTTTTTTTTTGTTAAAATTATTTTTGACTGTGTATGTCATCTGCATTCTTAAGATTTTTATGGGAGATGTTTTGGTAATGTGCTGGTACAGGTAATGCCGTAACATTAGAGCAAATCTGATAGGAACTTGATTTATTATGTTTGAGAAATAATTTATTACTCCCCGAAATAAAACTAACAGACTTGTGGGAAATTTATGGTCTTAAATCGTAACCTGTCATATATTGGTGTACACTACGGAGGTGATATTAAAAAATTAAAGAATGTTTATCAATTGACCACACTTCGGGGTATGCTGGTGCACTGGATGGTCTGTATCAGTAAGATTCTGGATACTTGGAAAGCTGTTCTTCGTCCAAGTAACTCACTCCTTCGTTGCTGATTACTAACATGAATTTTTACAACATGGGAAAATGAATGTATACTGGCTAAGGTCTTGATTTAAAATATTTTGCTGCTTATAATTATCAGAGTATTGAGTATGGTATGTAGGAATCGACTCCTCTCGTATATGTGCTATACATTTATTTTTGTAGGTAGCAAGATATACATTCGTAGGCTGATTTTCTGCTCTGGTTCAGTGATGTATACTTTGAAGTGGTTCCAGCAAGTACTTTACGTATGCTGGATTACGATTTCACTGGAGTTTTACGTGAAATGAGTGGAAAGACTAGCGTCGTGAAGTGTGTATGACTCGAGCAAAAATATGACTGCCGCAGCATTCTGCAAGCTTGCAACTCCTGCGCGAGGGGTCAATGTTCATTTGCAGGTGATGGTATGTGTGTCTCGATCGTGTAGTCTCTGCCTCTATCCTTGAGATTTTTTTTTTTTTTAAGATTGACGTGTTTGAATTTATGTACTTTTGACTGGTCGCACGTGAATAAGTTTAAATTCGTATGCATTGGAACAGATTTTTCTACATGAGGTAAGAAAAATACATAGATGCTACATTGACTGAGATAGGTATCGAACACATGGTTCTTACCCTATGAGTGACTAGCACTTGTTTGACCTATCTCCACTAACCCTCGTTTACTTTGTGATATAGATGGGACATGGTTGTTTTCAGACAGATGATGGTTAAAATGTCTTGGACAAAGTGTCCTTTGTAGAAATTACTATGTGTGGTAATTATTTTAGTCGAAGAGATAATTTAATAAAACATGTAAAAATAATGTGAAGGTTTTTCTAATGTGTAAACAAATCATTGATAGAATGGATTTGTATGTAGAACTGGTAGTATACCACATCTCTTGAAGAACACTGTATGGTATATATAATGAAAGACTCTTGGGCTCAAGAAACTAAACTATAGGTGGAAAGGATGATGCGGTTCCTATGATTAAATGAAAGGAACTTTGATGATTTTTTTTCTATATACTAAGATGATTTAATTGAGTTTGTGATGATGGGTTGAAGGATTAAATAATAAAACTGGACTGATAGGCTTTTACAGAAAATGAGAATGGAGCTCACAAGATCATAGATTGTGGTACATCTCTGACAACTGAAATGTGGAAACGATATCATAAAATGAGTGATATTGATGCAACTCATGATAATATTGATGACAGCTATGATGATGATTTACATCTGTGATAGTGACATGGACGCGGAGATTTTAAGACAAATAATATTATTAATATAGAAAAGATGGAAGCCTTAGCACGCCGATCGTGACGAGAAAAAAATATTGAAGGATGTTTATGGTATCGGGAAGACTGAAACTAATGAAGGTATCAACACTGTGAAAAGTGAGAATACATTCAAGCATATATTTAGCAGATCCTCCATACTTTGTATAAATGGTGGACTCCTGAAAAGGAAGCATACAGACGATGAAGACACTTCGACATCAACGATATTGAGTTCTTGCAGTAATCTGGGTGAAGACGTTGTCTTCTACGGTGATTGCTACAGTGACTCTGAGGCTGTTTACAAGGCATAGACTGTGATGCAGAACCTAAAGCTGACAAGATCGAAGAATGTGGTGGTGCCCTGAGACCGAAGCGATGGAAACGTCGTGTTATAATAAATAAATCTGATCAAGCTTGTGATGATCGCTGGCTAGATGATGAAAGTAACCGTGAGGATGGTGTTAAAACGGAAGACACCAGAGATCATAATATTTATAATAAACATACAATGAAGATGGTGGTAGAAGAGATTGATTCCACATCATGGAAAGATCCAAAAATATTGGTTGTCCGGCTAAGAGTGATGGTGGCATCTGTTCGTAGAGGGAACTACTCGCATATCGTGGAAGTATCGACCATACTTAAAGAACTTCGGAACGCTGGCTACATACAATAATCATTTGATTAACTGTCATGTGTGTACTAATGAAAAATAAAATGAATTATTTATATTTTAAAAAAGTATGATTTATTTCTTGTATCCTGATTTCCAAATAAACCTGTGTTTCCGCTACTGTATGTGTGATCATTCCGTTTCCTGTGTGTACTGTGTGTACGTTCCGATTTCCTTTGTGTACATTCCGTTTTCCTGTGTGTACATTTCGTTTTCCTGTTTGTACATTTCGTTTTCCTGTTTGTACATTTCGTTTTCCTGTTTGTACATTTCGTTTTCCTGTTTGTACATTTCGTTTTACTGTGTGTACATTTCGTTTTCCTGTTTGTTTATTTCGTTTTCCTGTTTGTACATTTCGTTTTCCTGTTTGTACATTTCGTTTTCCTGTGTGTACATTTCGTTTTCCTGTGTGTACATTTCGTTTTCCTGTTTGTACATTTCGTTTTCCTGTTTGTACATTTCGTTTTCCTGTTTGTACATTTCGTTTTCCTGTTTGTACATTTCGTTTTCCTGTTTGTACATTTCGTTTTCCTGTTTGTACATTTTGTTTTCCTGTGTGTACATTTCGTTTTCCTGTGTGTACGTTACGTTTCCTGTGTGTACTGTGTGTACGTTCCGTTTCCTGTGTGTATGTTCCGTCTCCTGTGTGTACTGTGTGTACGTTCCGTTTCCTGTGTGTACGTTCCGATTTCCTGTGTGTACTGTGTGTACGTTCCGTTTCCTGTGTGTACTGTGTGTACGTTCAGTTTCCTGTGTGTACTGTGTGTACATTGCGTGTTGGAGCCGAGTAGACTTGTATCCATGTAGCTTCATAGACATGTAGTTTCGTAGTCATGCGGTCTTTTAGTCATGCAGTCTCTCAGCCATGTATAACTCGGAACCAGCTAGATCCTTTTAGACTCGTAGCCTTGTAGCCTCGTAGTCTCTTAGACTCGTAGCATTGTAGCCCAATATCATTGGAGCTGTTGAAAGAAAAGGTAGTTGGAGCATTTGGAGCTGTTGGAGCCATTTGGAGGCTGTTGGAGCATTTGGAGGCTGTTGGAGCATTTAAAGCTGCTGGAGCATTTGGAGCTAAGGAGTAGTCGTTGCACGTCTATGCAAAGCTAAATGTTTATAAGTTTGCTGGCTTTCGCAAGTGATTCTGTAGTAGGATAGAAATTGTGTAATAAATATTATGTTTGTAAAAGACTTTGTGGTGTTTTATTTCTCTAACCGAACGCTTTTCTGGTATTTAAATTAAATTTATTTTAGCTTCGTCCAGAATCGTGCCAAGGACCCTAGACGACCTAATTAATCAGTATATTGTTTGCAAATTTATTTTATAAATTTTTAACTTTTTCCTGAATTTTTAGTTTAATTATTACGAAAATTCCAAGATGATGGTCTTGATGTCGGATAGGATGATGGTAGTAGAGGATTTAAAGTCTCTTAAGAATTTTGAACATGGTTTATTGAAATAATTATTTTTTTTTTTTTTTTTTTCATAAAATTAAACATTATTGCATCATTCAGGGATCGAACCAAGGACTGGAGCGGATCGAATCAATATGTAAGTTAATGAGTGATTTAATTAATGAATTTTGGATTTTTCCCCGCTTTTCTAGCTACATTATTACATGATTTCAAGATGGCTGCCGAATTTCAAGATGGCGGGGTCACCTCGGTAATAAATGATTACTGCACTGTTGCGGGTTAGAATAAAATCATCCAGATGGAAATGTACTCTATAATACAAGTACACACACAAGATGGTGTACTCCGACAGGTGGTAGCTCCTGGTAGCATGTACTGAACATAAAATGACGGATCCGTGATGGACGACAAGGACAAAGTCAAATTTAAAGGACAAAGTCAAATTTCAAGGTCAAGGTCAAATTTCAAGGTCAAGGGCAAATTTCAAGGTCAAGGTCAAGGTCAAAGTTCAAGGTCAAGGTCAAAGTTCAAGGTCAAGGACAAAGTTCAAGGTCAAGGAAAAATGTGTGGTGACTAGATACTTATACTAACATGGTATCAGCACACTCTAGCGGACGAAAACAAGATGATGATCTCCAGCGGGTGATTTCAAGATGGCGGTCGTCACGAAAAGTGCAACGGTGGTTTTAAGAATTTTTTTATTATTTAATTAGGTTGATTAATTTTTTTAATGATTTTTGAAATTTTTCCCGATTTTTTAACATAAGAATTACGGATTTTCAAGATGGCGACCATAACGATAATTGCAACAGTTACGTCTTAATACAAGATGGTGGTTCTGTCTCGAACAGGTGGTGCTATTATTACTTTAAATTAAAAAAATTACAAGTCCAAATATGCATGTTATTTTTTTTTATATACCTTATTTAATTTTCAGTCTGGTAAATGTCTCGATAGCCGAGCGGTTAAAGGCGTATGTTTTCCAACCTAGAGATCAGAGCTGTGATGGTTCGAATCACAGCGTTTCCAATATATTTTTCATAAAAAAATTAATTTAATATGTCGATAAGGATCATAATAGCTCTGGTAGGTAATGGAACATCGACCTTATGTGATGAGACAGAGCGACGCTGTCGCTCTCTAGGAACAAACGACGGAAACAAAGTTGTTGGTATCCAAGATGGCGGCCTCCAGTGGAACAGAAAAAAATCAAGAGCGACGCTGGCGCTATCTAGGAACAAACAGCTGAAACAGAGTCGTCGGTATCCAAGATGGCGGCCTCCAGTGGAACATAAAAAAATCAAAAGCGACGCTGGCGCTATCTAGGAACAAACAGCTGAAACAGAGTCGTCGGTATCCAAGATGGCGGCCTCCAGTGGAACATAAAAAAATCAATATGGCGACAGAGATGAAAATTTCATCATAATGAGTGGGGCGCTCGATTTAAATATGTCGGATCCAAGATGGCCTCCGTGATCTACTTGTCCCGTTACGTTGTGTCCCGTTACGTTGTGTCCCGTTACGTAGTGTCCTGTTACGATGCATCCAAGATGGCGGATCCAAGATGTCGGATACAAAAAGGCCGCCGGGGTCAAGGTCAAGGTCAAAGGTCAAGGTCACGACCATCCAAGATGGCCGCCGTGACGTCACAATCCAAGATGACGGACACCGGCACCGGCACCACACCCAGAACCCAGTCCCCGGACCGGCTATCCTATACTACTGCTACTGGAGGTCCATATGTTGGTGGGTTAGTGTCAATAGTAATGTAAAGTAGAATAGCTATATAAATGTCGGTCTTGCGCCTGGTTCCTGGTTCGAGGTGTTAGGTGTGGTCAAAAACCAACCGACCTCTGATGTTACAGTGACCATCTTGGATTACCTTAAACCATTGACCTTGACATTGAACTTTGACCATAACCTTGAATTTTGACAATGACCTTCAAAATCAGTCGCCAAATTGAATTCCGCCATCTTGTCATAGAACGCCAATTTCCGGACGTTGCAATTTTCGTTCCTGCCGCTTACTTAAATTCTAATAACATGTCAGTCATCTTGGATCTGATGCCAAAAACCCTTTTTTATATTCTGAAGTCGTGTCTGTAATCTTGTTTTCGTCTGCTGGAGGGCGCCATTATGGATGATTTCACGGCCGCTATTTTAATTTTCTGTTATGCTGGAGGTCACCATATTGGATTCCTTCATCTTTGTTTTTGGTGTTTGTTCCTATAGAATGCCACCATCACGTTTTCTCATGCACATAAGGTCAATGTTTCATAACCTACCAGAGATGTTATGGTCCTTATCAACATATAAATTTAATTTTTTAAATATAAAATACATTGGAAGCACTGTGTTTCGAACCAAAACAGCTCAGATCTTTGAGTTCGTAAACATACGCCTTTCACCGCACGGTCATCGAGACAATTACCAGACCGAGAAAGAAATAAGGTATAGGTATTAAAATTAACACACTTATGCAGATTTTTAATATATATATATATTTTTTTAATTTGAAAGAGTTATAAATATGATCACCTGTTCGAGACAAGGCCTCCTTATTTATTTTTTCAATAAATTCTACCAGGAGCGCTAGTAACCACATATTACCTACTGGAAAGCACTGCCACCATTGTTTTTTCAGTAATCAATACAAGGAATACTAGAGTAATTTAGTACACGCGACATCTGCTAGAGTTATTTGCCACCATATTGGTTTAATTCTTAGTTGCTAAATGGCAGAAATCATATACAACTGTAACGTCCGCTATATTGATATTTGGGCGCCATCTTGAGTTTCTCTAATTATTAATCTATAAATTCGGGAAAAAAAATTACAAAAATCCATTGTTTTATAATATTAATTAATTCGATCGATATCCGTCCCTGGTTCCATCCTTGACTGATTAAAAAAGTAAATTCAATGTAAAAATTACATATTTAATCAATCACGTTCAAAATCCTAAAAGCGGCTTTAACTCCTCATCTACTTGACTCCAGTAAGCCCATTTGGCCACCATCCTGAAAATTCGTATTTACTGAACTTGAATTTCAAAAAATTTCAAAATTAATCAAAAATTATTAAAATAATAATTAATTCGTTTGATATCCATCCTTTGTTCGATTATTTACCAGTGATAAAAGTAACTAAAGCTTAGAATTATTTTAAATTATGTTTACTATTACATTTAGTTGAGATTATTAACCATTCTCTTTACGAAAAAGACATTAATGAAGATACCTCTCAGAGGAAATAAATACGTTGTCGCTGTGCCTACTATTGAAGTCTAGTTATTCGATACTTGGAATAACTTTCAACAAGGTCTCGTACAATGTTAGGCGTATAGTACAAGCGTCCCCGAACCAAGAGTTATTTTTCAACGATACTCGGCGAACATTTTTAAAAGGCCATGTCCAATGTCAATGTCAATGACCATGCATCTCTGAACCATGAGGTCAATCATGGCCTGACTACAGTCTTGTAGATTTACATTTAAAAAAATACACACTTAAAAAAGGAAGCACAATCAAAAGCAAAAAAACAATAAAAAGGAAACACAATAAAAAGGGAAGAACAATTGGAAGTACAATCAACGAAAAGAAAGAACAAATGGAAGCACAAGAAAAAAATAACACTATCGGAAGCACAATCAAAAAGTAAGCACAAATGGAAGCACATTCGGAAGCACAAACAGCGAAAACGAAGCACAATCAAAACACATTCAAAGAGGAAGCACATTCGGAAGAACAAATGGAAGCACAATCAAAAATCGAAGCTCAATCGGATACCACAAAAAAAAAATGGAAGCAAATTCAGAAGAACTCTAATAAGTAGGAAGCACAACCGTACGCACAGTCAAAAAATAATCCCGAATCACAAACAGCGAAAAAAAAGACAATCATAAGCACAATAAAAAAGGAAGAACCATCGGAAGCACAAATGGAAGCACAATCAAAAAAATAAAATACAATCGGATGCAAAATCAAAATAAGGAAAGACATTCAGAAAAGGTAAGCACATTTGGAAGTACATTCGGTAATAGGAAGCACATTTGGAAACACATAAAAAATGAGCTGTAGTACGAGAACTCCGTCTTAGAAATAGAAATCGAGAAATGAAACAATCATTTTTAAAGCAAAATATTATTAATTGTTTAAATGTTTACGAACGCAGGCAAAACATGTCATTATCGTATGAAGCCAGCTTCCCTCAGTTCTTTGAGTATGAATGGTACTTCATTGAGGTGCGAGTAGTTCCCTGCCCTAAGTGAAGTCATCAGTAATCTCAGATGATCGACAAATATGTTAGGATCTTCCCACGATGTGTTATCAATCTATTCTGCTGCTGTCATCTTCCTGAAATGTTTTTTGTTAATATTTTTAAGATCACTATCGTCCCAGTGATCATAAGAAGCTAGATCAGAATAATTTATTTTATCGCATCGTTTCCATCATTTTTGCCTCAGGGCTTCATCACAGTCTTCGATATTGGCAGCTTTAGGTGCTTCATCACAGTGTTTGGTCTTGTCACCAGACTCAAAGTAACTCTCGTCATCATCGCATCTTCCCCAGAATTACTGTTAGAATTCTTAATTGATCACGTCAAAGCTTCTTCATCGTCTACAAGCTTCTTGGAGAATATACTTGAGATGGGCGTGACTTTTCATGGTAATACTACTTCTATTGTTCAGCCTTCTTTAAATCATCAACGTACTTCGACTTAATTCTTTGTTGAGATCAGAAAAGATCTGAACTTAATTACGTTCAAGATAAGGAAAATTATTGTAGTCATGAAGCACATCCTTCTAAGGAATAGTAGCTTTATCACTGTCCTGTATCTTTAAGTGGGCTCGATTTTACATGTTCTGCCATGTCTTTTTAAGCTCTATCTTCGCGTAAACGACTCGGTACACCGAACACAACTTATCATGTTTTAAACACAGTCATTCTACTCGTGTTGTCGAGCATTCTTTTGCAGGACAAACTCCTTGGTGCAGTATCTACAGTGGTGTCCTTTCGATAAAGCTGCAGGCAACGAACCGAGATTCATGTTAGTTTCTGGGACTAATAATACATACAAATTGAAATTTGTTATTAGAAATAGTTACTTATACACGAATTTTTGTAATATATAAGTTAATTTTTAGTTTTCAAAGATTCATGGTAAAGTAGTTCTATTTTCAACAATATATGATGCCACATGTTGCATGGAGATATATATTAATTATTTTTCATGAGGGATGCAGGATGCTCACTCACAACCGCATGAGAATAATGGCTTCACTAGACACCAAGGAGAAGTAAATTCGTCTTACATGACATTGATTCTCAGCTGTCTTAAGACAAATTATTTGACTGAGTGAAGATTTATTTTGTTTGAATTCAACCTGATTACGATATTGCAAGTGCTGACTTAGTAACAGAATTTTAAATATTTATACGTAACTCTGAATAAAATAGCTAGTCTCACTAAGTAAAAACAATTTTCTTGCAGATTTTTAGCTCTCAGATATAACAAGAAACACTCGAATAACGCGAGCAGAAGACTCACTAGGAATAACCACGCGCACAGCGAAAATAATCATAAAAATATTGAAAAACATTTTTAGGAGCACATGCAGAAAAATAACGCACGTTTTACAAAATCAAGATCAGTAAATCATAAAAATTGAAAGAAATCAAATAAATGTTTAAATAAATAAAAGTAAAAAGAAAATAATTCCAAAACAAATATTACAAAAAAAACTTTTTGGTAGAACTCTATCTTTCTGAACATTAGAGTAATTTACAAGATGGCAGAAGCTTTTGTTTTGTTTTATCTTATTTTTTAAATTTATTTAAATTTATTTTTATTAATCATTTATTAATTGTTTTAAAGTTTCTATTTGTTTTTAATTTTTCGTGATATACAGCTCTGGAATTTTGAAAAGTCCGTTAGTTCCTGATTATATTTGTCAATGTTATTTGGTATTCACAGTGTGGTTCACATTATTCCTGTCAATATTTTGTTGGTTTTCTCCTTGTGCTCCTGGTTATTCCTGGTGAGTCTTCTGCTCATGTTATCCGTGTGCTTCTAGTTATTTCTTAGATCTTAATCTCTGCACGAAAAAAAATTTTTACTAGTGAGACTTGTAATTTTATTCAGAGTTTCGTATACATTTTTGAATTTTTGTTACTAAGTCAGCAGTTGCAATAATTTTATCAGGTGGAATTCAAACAAAATTAATCATTGAAAAAATCTACAAGTAAAACTATGTTAAACTTAAATATAAATAAAAGACCTGGAACGAGACATACGTCATTACTCATTAACTATCACGGATTTTAAGCAGGGGTATTTGAGAACTTCCTTTCCAGCTTCCGGGGGTTACTTCGGTGGCACAGATCCAAAATGGCAGGTTTCGATCAAGGGCACAGTCAGAGGTGCAGGATGGGTCCATGGTCTCATTTTTGAAACTAAATCTGTTGGATTCATAGACTGTTGGAGACATATATATCCTAACTTATCATTGACGATCGCATCCTACCGAGTTGAATGAACGAGATAATGCACCTTCTTTTCGTTAAATGAGCTTTCGTTTTGTAGAATTTCCGTCCAAACGTGCTTCGTTTTCATTAAATGCTTGTCCTGCGTGAACCATGCGTAGTCATTGTGTGTACATTGCGTATGTTTCGTACATTGCGTACATTGCATGTACTTTGCGTGAATTGTGCGTCAATTGCGAGAACATTACGTATTCGTTCCGTTTACTGTGTGTACTGTCTCTTCATTTCGTTTCCTGTGTGTACTGTGTGTACATTCCGTTTTCCTGTGTAAACTGTGTGTAAATTCTGTTTGCCTGTGTGTACTGTGAGTACATTCCGTTTTCATGTGTGTACATTACGTTTTCCTGTGTTTACTGTGTGTACATTCCGTTTTCCTGTGTGTACTGTGTGTACATTCCGTTTTTCTGTGTGTATTGTGACATTGTTCATAACCCGGTCTGCGGTCCGAAAACGCTCGTTGTATATGCATGGATGGCATTTTACATGAACATTTTAAATGTTATTCTAAGTATCAAAAACTAGACTTTCATGTTAGGCTTATCGGCAACGTATTTAATTCGTCGAACATTGTCGTATACTGTCTTGAGTGGTTTTTGTAGAGTAAATTATTAATGAACTCCGCGAAAGGTAATGGAAACCAAAGTATAAAATTTATTTCATATTAGTTACACTTGTCACTGGTCAAGAAGCAAACCGACAACAGGAATACATCGATTCAATATGTTCATTAATGAGTCATATTTTCGGTGAATTTTGGATTCTTACCCGAATTTCTAGGTCAATAAATACAAATATCCACGATGGTGGCCGTAATGGCTTATATGATGATGGTTGATTTGGAAACTATGCTTCTTTTAGGACTTTGATAATGATTTATTGAAATTATTATTATTATTTTTATAAAATTACAATATTCTGGATCATCCAGGGATCAAACCAAGGAGAGGAATCGATCGAATAAATAAGTAGGTATATTAATTGCAAATTTATTTGATGAAGTTTGGATTTTTTCCAGAATTTCTGGCTAAATAATTACACGATTCCAAGATGGCGCCAAAATTTCAAGATGGCGGGCACATCAGTAATAATAAATTATTACTGCACTCTAGTGGGTTAGAATAAAACTAGCATGATGGTAATGTACTCTAGCAGGTGGTAGCTTCTGATAGCGAGTTCTGAACAAAAATGTCGGATCCATGATGGTCAAGGTCAAAGTCAAATTTCAAGGTCAAATGTAAAGGTCAAATTTCAAGGTAAAGGTAAAATTTCAAGGTCTAGGTCAAATTTCAAGTTCAAGGTCAAATTTCAAGGTCATGGTAGAATTTCAAGGTCAAGGTCAAATTTCAAGGTCAAGGTCAAAGGTCAATGCCTACAGTCGAGGTCAAAGGTATGGTGAACAGAAAATTATACTAACATGTCGCCAGCACACTCTAGCAGACCAAAACAAGATGGCAGCCTCCTAACGAAGACAAGGTGGTGGACATGACGTCATACCAGTTGACGATATAGGTATATACTTTGACATAAGTGGTGGAGGGAGGTCACTCTAGGCGGCTTCCGTGGAGGAAGGATATGTTCTTTTTTTATTTGATGCTCTTACCGGTTTCGAACCAAGGACCGGATTCGATCTAATCAATCAGTATTGTAATAAGTTAATTTTTTGATTAATTTTTAACTTTTTTCATTAAAAAAATATAATAAATAAAGATTTTCAAGATGGCGTCCGTAACTATAATTGATACAGTGGTGACATAATTCAAAACGACTTTATATTGAGATTTTCTTAAATACATTAATTAATTACTGGTTTGCTCTCGCCGGACGTCGAACCATGGTCTGAAATCGATTAAATAACTAAACATTTGAGGTAGGCGATTTTTAAAATATTTTTTGAATATTTCGGAATTTCTAACAATGAAATTACGGATTTTCAAGATGGCGGCTTTAACGAAACATGCAACATTAATAGGATCCAATATGGCGGTCGTAACGTAAAGTGTAACGATGACATCGTACTCAACCAAGATGGTGGGTGTAACGAAAAGTGCAACATTTATATAATCCAATATAGCGACCGTAACGTTGATTCCAACAGTGGTTTTTAAGTTATATTTTATTAAATTTTTATTATTCAATGCGATTGATTATTTTTTTTAATAATTTTTAAAAATTTTCCCGATTTATTTGCATTAAAGGTACGGATTTTTAAGATGGCTGACATGACGTAATACTAGTTGATGATATATATATATACTTTGACATAAGTGGTGGGGGGAGTCATTCTGCCAGTGGATTCCTTGGAGGAAGGATCAGTCGCCATTTTTTTTTACCCTCACTGGGTTCGAAGCGAGGACTCGTAAAAGTATGTTTTTTAAAATATTTTTATTAAAATTTTATTAATTGGATTTTTTATATATTTTAAAAATTTTTTCATTAAAATCGGATAAAAAATAAAAAAAAGTTAAATATGGCGGCCGTAACGGGAATTGCAACGGTGACGTCATAATCCTAGATGACGTCAGCGGCTTAGAGCGGCTAGCTCTTAGGACTTTTAAGCCGCTTTTAGGAATTTGTGTTCTTTCTAAGGCAAAAGACTTTTGAGGTTTTTCGAAATCCTAATTTTTGAATTTTTGTGGAAGAAAATGAGAACTTTTTCCTGATAACGTGAATTTTTGAGTCATTTTGAGTCATTTTTGAGGAATTTTGAGGAATTTTTGAGTCCAAGATGGCCGCCGTGACGTCAGAGCAATCGGCAGGCTCCACAGCTCAAGCTCCACCGCCTGGCGCCTGTTTCCGGATGCCCTATTACACACTACTGCCGTGATAGCGTAAGGATCTACATTTTTAATAAGTATAAATTTATATCTAAGCATTTTAGGTCTACAAGATTCACTGATGGGTCGTCAGATAGCCTAAAAATAATTTTTTGAGCATCAATGATGTTTAATTTCCATGGTAGGATGACCTCGCAGACCCCCCAGAAACAGATTTACCCAAAATATATTCTATTAACTCACTCCGTCCCCTCTCTTCCACAAAATCTGGCTTTGTTTACAAGTATGATCCATCTTAATGCCTGAATTCGTCCCTTAGTGTCACTGCCCCAATCTTCTCGGCAATTAGAATCCTTGAGAATCATTTGGTACAGTAAAAGTATTTATATACCTGTGACTTTACTCTTCACTTGCCCATTTTTTGTCAAAATTTCCTACTATTTACTGTTTAAGCAGTAGCACTAAATTCTGTAGAATGTTTTTGCGTTTTTTCTAGTGCCAGAGATTTACCCCGCACATTCGCACACAAATAAGTCGGTTAATATTGTTCATTGTCCAGCCGGTATTCGTATGATTGGGTCATTTGAATTTTGTAACGTTGTTCTTTGTTGTCATTTTTGGGTATGTCAAAATTCCCTATGTTATAACCAGAACAAAGTTCTAATGTACAATGGCGTGCATTCCAGCCTCTCTCTAACAATTACGTTAATTCTGCAGTTCTCCAGAGCCGTATTCTCCTATTTTCCATTATATTGTTCCATTGTCTTTTAATTCATAAGGCTTCAATAAAAATATACGTCTATTCCCTTCAAGTTAATCACATTCTAAAAATAAATTTTAAGATGAAATTCCTTTTTAATGATTATGAGGAAATATTTATGTAAGTCTAAAGTGAAAACATTTAATAAAAATGAAAAATTTGTTCACCGTGCGCGTAACTAATTGGTAAATTCATCAATTTAGGAAGGATTGAGATATTTTATCAGTTTGCACAGAATTACTAAGAAATTAAAACAATAGAGTGAAATTATGAAACACAAAATTGTAGCCTACTTGAAATTCATTTGTGCAAAATATCTAACACCTGAAAATACACGCAACGTTATAAACAACTGTGTACCTGTTCCTTTACAAATTAATTGTCAACATTTTTAAAGACTACTTAATTATTGTTTAACATATTTCCTGTGAATGATGATGCAATTATTAAATCATTATAAGGTCCAAAATGAAATACATTTTATCACAACATGACAGTTGTGGTAGTTTACTGAAATTTTTATTGTGTACTGCTTCACAAAATCATAGCGAAATTCTAAATTTATTTTCTAAAAGGTGAGCGAATATTTCAGTGCTCGTCAGTGATGTGTAAACATCTAACCTCGGTAACGAGCAAATTCGCGAGTTGTCATGTTACAAATAATATAATATAATACGAAATATAACTAAGAAATTTTTGAATATATACCGAGCGTGATAAATATACGAAAATTGTGTTTTCAACTACGCATCTTGAAGGGGATCACCAGCCACTAGAATTCGTTTCGGAGAAGCTACGTTGACTATCGAATTGATTGATTTGTAGAAGGAAAATATAAACTACATCATAAACTGGCGCCTATAAAAATAATAATAATTAGAAGACTTGAAAAATACTAAACACCGGCTTTGGATCTGATTTTCGAAAACGAATTTTATTAAAACACTGCAACACTTGTAAGAACTCATTAAACAATAAATATTTGAAAGCTTCCCTTTGGCTTTGTGACTTTGGCGCGCGCCATCCGCCCCAGATGGCAGCACCTTTGTTACACATTTCTGTTCGATGAGACTTCCGTTCCCTTAATGAAATTACTCCTGTCAAAATTCCGTATACTGAGGGCTAAGATGTTTACACATAAAAAACAATAAAATATTGTTTTAAATTTTTTTTGTGTTCTATTGAATGTGTGTATTTTTTTTTTAAGTTTGGTCGCACGACCCTCGTACCCGAGGCCTGGCAGGTGATGCTGGCTGCGCCGCGCAGGCGGTGCCCGGCGGGGCACTGGAAGGTCGCCAGCTGACCCAGGCGCGTGCCCTCCACCCTGGAGGTCAGCCGGGGGTCATCGGGCTCCAAGGGCTGGCAGTGGACGGCTGCAACCACAGCAACACAGCGGCGACTCACATTCTGCGACTCGGGATCCCCTCGGACGATATGCTGGAACGGTTCATTTTCCTGCATGTTCCTGACGCTACAAGGACGGTTAAATAGGTTGCGGACGGTGCAGAGAACGTGTTGGGCCGCGGGCTTCCCGTGGTGAGGTGCGACTCAGGTGCGGTAGGGATCCACCTGCGCCTGATGCTATCCGACTTGCTTATTGTTGTGCACCGCGCCACGGGCCATGTTCGCAAGAAAATTGTGTTCTTTCAAATACGAATTATTTTAATTTTTTTTTTGTAAATCAGTATTGTTTAACAGTGCCATTGTGTAACAGTGCAGTAAGTATTGTTTTCGCTTTTTAATTAAAATATTTTTTGTTCGTGTAATGCTTTTCACGCTAAAGTTTGACAGGGTAATTATTTGTTACAAATTATTAATTGACTAACTAAATCACACATCGCATTATAATTATGAGCCCACAAGCGTGTAAATTTGTTCAGTCCAAATAAAAATATGATTCTTTCAAGAATTTTAAACAAATCTCGTGCATGGAATATTAATTTATTTTATTTTCACTTTGAGGCAATATAATTATAATGTAAAGAATTAGAATGAGGTAGATCTGTGCCACTTAGTTTTCACATCGCGGAGCGGCGGACATATTGTCATTGTTCATTCATTCAACGGTAGAACATCTTAATGCTTATGAATGCATTGCATTATGTTTTTTTAGTGTATTGGCAGAATGTGTTGCACTATAAATCGGTAATAAGGTGATTTTTGCAGAGTTACATAGATACATTTAACCTATAACTAACATAAAATAAAATTTAAAAATTTAATTATAATTATTTAAGCTTTTATATTTACTAAACAAATTATCATTACGGTGTATTTAAACGTGAGTAATAATTATTGTTAATTATTTAATAGTGATTGATAAATAAATATTGATACCTTGAGCTGTTATTTTAAAGTGAGTTAAAGATGGATTGAGTATATAATATAGTGTATAGTCTGAAAAGTGTAGTATTTAGTATATATATAATGTTATTAATTTTAGTTATATTATATTTTATCCACTCTCAGAAATATTATATAACACTAGGATGTTGTTTCGGTATGTAAGTATCGATATATGTATATCTATTTTCTTTAATATCATAAAAACACATAAACTTAACAACAATCATGCACTGTAATTTTTGATATAATATTGTCTTGAATAAAATTACATGTATTAACAATAATATTATATATATTTGTTAGAGAAAAACCACACTTTAACACATTATTCTAATCAAATAAATATTTATTAACTAGCAAAGAAATTACGCTGATGCTCTGTATCTCGCAAAAGTTCAAAACTTTGTGAAAATTGTTCATCAATTAATCATAATAACGTTTTGCACTGATATTAGATTGTTAATTCTTTGGATTCCGGCCAAAAGAAATTATGAAATTTTAAATAGCTCAGTCGGTTAGAAACAGAGGTCTCTTATATCACAGTTCATTACCTATGGATTTAGACATTAACTATTGCGGACTAAATTGCTGATCGAAGCTCGCTGAAAAAGTGATCTAGATTCAAGCAGTCAAAAATAGTTATGTAAGTTCAATAGGCGAACAGTTAAACTCACTCAGAAGATACCCAAATGGCTATGGCCATTTACAAAATCAACCACTAATTTTTATATAATATCTTCGAATTAACCCTTCTATCGCACAGAATAAATGTTAAAAATACTTTCAGTCTCTTTTGACTTTAAACTTAAACCGTATTATATATATATATATATATATATATATATATATATATGCCTTAAATAAGTATTAGGCCATAACTATGGCAAGACAAGCGGTGAATTCTAGCGGCAGCACCTGATCCTACCGCGTTAGCGCATTTTCAATAAGGGTAATTTAGCGACTATAATGAACGTTCTTTCCCAGTTTTATGCAGTTGTAATTATTATTTATGGCGGGAAAAGCTCGTGCAATGTTTGGTTGCAACAATTACGCTGTTGCTACATGATTGAAGTCGTTTTTTCAAGTTAAATTTCTTTAGGTGCGTTCGTGCCGAAGTCGTCTCTGTGTGGAGGCAATAACCCATTTTATATTCTCTTACATGAATACCGGGGGACATTTCAAGCGTAACGTTGTGCGAAATAAATCTCTGTGACAGCGAAAATATTCTGTAATACATTTTATGGACTTCATAGTCACACAAAAAATGGTATCAAATAAAAAAATACATTATAATTTTGGGAATACAACATTGATAACCTAATCTATACTTATATTATAAAGCTGAAGAGTTTGATTGTTTGTTTGTTAGAACGCGCTGATCTCAGGAACCACCTCTCCGATTTGAAAAATTCTTTCAGTGTTGGATAGTACATTTATCGAGGAAGGCTATAGGCTATATTATATTATCAATAAAATTAGGGATCCTTACTAAAAGTCCAATTTAGAATCAAATGCGTTGAAGATGGTTAGATACAACATGCAGTACACGTACGAAGTGTGTTTTGACAATGCCGCAGGCGCCAGAAGTTTATTTCCTATTGCCTATTAACATTGTTGCCACGCACTAGATGACTTATCATTCTTAATTTTCCCATACAAGTAAAAAACACCCGTGTGATATTAACAACGAAGCAATCAGTACCCTCATAAGAGTTCAATTAGTATTTAAATACTTTTTATCACTTTAAATCGCAAACCTAAACTTTTTTTTTTCCTCTCTCTGTGTTTAATTTGTTTTTTTCTTTTACTAAAATTATTATTATTTTTAATTAATTTTAATTTTTCGGACCATCAATAATATTCCTCTCCTGTTACAATTCTGACAAGGACTTATATATATATATATATATATATATATATATATATATATATAAAAGCGAAATACCACTCACTGACTCACTCATCACGAGATCTCTAAAACTATACACCCGATTGACTTGAAATTTAGCATAGTTACTCATTTTGTGATTTGGACGCTCACAAAGAATGGATTCTGCGGAAATCCGATCCCAAGGGGAGTTTTGGGGGCGTAATATATCAAAATTTCCAGTTTTTGGTAGGAAATAACCATGGAAACGGCTGTTGCTTTGTTGATGCTTCATTCGTTTCTATGGCAACGACTATTGCATTGTTAGTGCAGTCCTCCTCATCACCGTTGAAATTTTGCGGGTACTTTAAATATCAAAAATTGCCCTTTTTTTTCAAGTATATATATTTTACAGACTTGAAACTTCACAGTAATGTTCATTATGTTACGCAGGATGACATTTTCCGACAATTGTATCCCATGGGTGGTTAAAACCAGGCAACAGTGGGTACTTTGTCTGCATGAGAACAGGATTTTGCATTGTTCATGCCTTCTGCGTCTCCATGGCAACGGGCATCGCGCGGCAGTGGCGTACCCCCAAGGAGGGGCATGTATGATGAGCGGCGCAAGAGTGATCTGCCTGTAGACTGCCGTAGCGAAGTACGGGTACATCAGTTGTACGTTGCGTGCACGAGTCGGGAAACCATCGGTGCTATTCATTTTCTCTCCGGTGCACTATACAGCATTGTAATACATTTCACTGAATTTTTTTTTATTTACCATTACCGTAAATGGGAGATGTGGCTTAATTTTTTTCCATTAGTATAGCCGTGCGAAGCCGGGTCGGGCAGCTAGTATTTTATAATCATTTTAGATTGGCATATTTAGCATTGTGGTATTATGAGTGATTGATAATTGAAAGTTCATGGGATTTAATCCCGGCCCAACACATTTTTTTCTTAGAATATTTTTATTTAACTCATGGTTACATTTTAAGATTTTAACACCGTATTTAAAGGAAATATATCATTACTTGTTATTTGTGTAATAAAGTGTTATAATAATTTTAATACACATATCAGTCCGATGAATTAGTTATTTATTGTACATTAGGAAGGCATATATCATAATTTTTTACTGACAATAAAAATAAATTTTATTATTATCGATATTATATTCGAAATTATTTATTGGGTGTACGTGAATGTGTTTATATACATACAGTTAAAGAAGAGTTTATGATTATTTGACAATTGTATACCAATTTAAAGTTTTATTCCGAACTTGATGAAATTTTGCACAATTGTACTTAAAAATAACAATAATGTCACTGTCTACATAAAATGCCAAAAACCACCCCCATTACTTAAAGCGGAATTTTAGTACTTCTTGGTGAAATGTTGTACAACTGACGTTTAAAGAAATATTAATTATACTGACTATATTTAAATATTAAATTCAACAGTAGTATAGTTTGGCCGGAACTGGCACAGGCTTCAGGCTGTGGTGTCTGTGGTGTTTTCCGCCATCTTGGATTGTGACGTCACGGCGAACATCTTGGATGAGTGTAACGGGACACAGCGTAACGGGACATAACGTAACGGGACATAACGTAACGGGACAAGTAGATCACGGCAGCCATATTGGATCCGCCATCTTGGATCCGCCATTTTGGATGAAGTCATTGTGTTCTCGAACATTCCGGCGATGTGTTTTCCGCCATTTTGAATGATGACGTCACCGTTGCAATTTCCGTTACGGCCGCCATCCTTAACTTTTTTATTTATTATCCGATTTTAATGAAATTTTTTTTAAAAATTATAAAAAAAATTAAATAATAAAATTTTAACAAAATAATTATAAAAAATATACTTTTACGACACGGAATTCGGAGTCCTCGGTTCGAACCCGATGAGTGCAAAAAAAAATGGCGACCGATCCTTCCCCCTAGGTGACTGCAGGCAGACTGACCCCCACCACTTTTTTCAAAGCATATATATCGTCAACTAGTATGACGTCACGTCCACCATCTTGAAATTTGGACGCCATCTTGAAAATCTTTATTTATTATCCGATTTTAATGAAAAAAATTCCAAAATTCCTCAAAAAATTAACGTATTTGAATTCATTTGATTATATCGATGTACGTCCGTGGTTCGATTACCGGCGAGAGTAAACAGTCGATCCTTCCTCCATGAAAGCTACCTAGACTGATCTACCACCACCAATACCAAGGTATATATCGTCAACTGGTATGACATCATGTCCGCCATCTTGTCTTCATCCGCTGGAGACCACCATCTTGTTTTCGTCTGCTAGAGTGTGCCGATACCATGTAGTATAATTATCTGGTCACCACACATTTGACCTTGACCTTGAACTTTGACCTTGACCTTGAAATTTGACATTGACCTTGAAATTTGACCTTGACCTGGAAATTTGACCTTGAAATTTGACTTTGTCCTTGAAATTAGACATTGACCTTGATATTTGACTTTGTCCTTGTCGACCATCATGGATCCGACATTTTATGTTCAGTACATGCTACCAGGAGCTACCACCTGCTGGAGTACGCCATATTGTGTGTACTTGTATTATAGAGTACATTTCCATCTGGATAATTTTATTCTAACCCGCTACAGTGCAGTAATCATTTATTATGGAGGTGCCCTCCGCCATCTTGAAATTCGGCCGCCATCTTGAACTCATGTAATAATGTAGCTAGAAAAGCGGGAAAAAATCCAAAATTCATTAAATAAATCACTCATTAATTTACATATTGATTCGATCGATTCCCGTCCTCGGTTCGATCCCTGACCGATACAAAACAACTTTAATTAAAAAAATACTAAAAAAGTGTTAGGTTTGAGAAAATAAAAACACCACAAGTTCTTTTAAAAAAATTTTATTAAATAAATTCAATACACTACTACAAGTACAAAAAAACACTGACAAATTACCAAAGCCTTTTGGATTCCTCGATTCAAACAGTCTTCTTATTGTACGGACTAAGCCTTTTACATGACTTTAAATGTCTATCCGATCCGTTCATCACCGCAGCCAGAGACGGACTGAAGTTCATAGCACCTATATATAGTCTCATTAGCCGATACAACACATGAGTCAAATCAATAACCATGTTCATTATACGTCTCGGAGCATTTTTTATAATGACGATGTAAGTTATCGAGACGTGAAATTAGTTTATTGCACTTATTGCACTGAAATTGTAATCTTTGAACATTATTAGAACAACCGCTTCTTTCATGTCTGCGAGCATTTGAGGTGATAGTAAATGATGCACCACAGTATTTGCACTGATGCGAAGTACGCTCTTCATTAATTGAAGTATTCAATGCTGATGAAACTTCAGCTGATGGTGGAACAGCACAAATCGAAGTCTCCTCCAGTGTTGTCAGAGGCGTTGCCAACGGGATCTGCTCCAACATCGTCGGCGCCGACGTCATGGTTTCCGTAGTCGATGGTACATCCTTCATCGAGTACGACGTTAAAGTCGGTAAAGATGCCATCGAAGTCTCAAGAACAGGCAATTACGCGACTTATGCACCAGAAGAAACAAACTAGGTGATCCGTACACCGTCGACGGCAGTAACAAACTGAGCGTCCTGCTGTCTAGGACTCGTTTATATACATTAACCGGTTTGAATAATACGCTAGTCAAATCAAGAACAATTTACTAAAATACTAGAATCAAAACAACATTAAAAAAATAGAAGCACAATCAACAAAAAAGGAAGCACATTTGGAAGCACCTTCAAAAAAGAAAAAAACCATAGGAAGCACCGACAACGAAAAGGCAGCACAATAGGAAACACCGACTACGAAAAAACAGCACATTTGGAAGCACCGACTACGAAAAGGCAGCACATTTGACAGCACCGACAACGAAAAGGCAGCACATTTGGAAGCACCGACAACGAAAAGGCAGCACATTTGGAAGCACCGACTACGAAAAGGCAGCACATTTGACAGCACCGACAACGAAAAGGCAGCACAATTGGAAGCACCGACTACGAAAAGGCAGCACATTTGGGAGCACCGACAACGAAAAGGCAGCACATTTGGCAGCACCGACTACTAAAAGGCAGCACATTGGGAAGCACCGACTACGAAAAGGCAGCACATTTGACAGCACCGACAACGAAAAGGCAGCACATTTGGCAGCACCGACAACGAAAAGGCAGCACATTTGGAAGCACCAACTACGAAAAGGCAGCACATTTGACAGCACCGACTACGAAAAGGCAGCACATTTGGAAGCACCGACTACGAAAAGGCAGCACATTTGGAAGCACCGACTAAGAAAAGGCAGCACATTTGGCAGCACCGACAACGAAAAGGCAGCACATTTGAAAGTGCCATCATCGAAAAGGCAGCACATTTGGAAGCTCCATCAACAAAAAAAGGCAAAGAGGAAGCACAAGTTACGAGATCTAAGTCTTAGTTAGAAATCAGAATACAAGAAATAAAAACATTAAATTCTTATAATCTAAATTATTTATCTTATTGCTTTACATTATACAATTGCAAGTAAAACAAGCTATTATTGTATGTAGCCAGCATTCCTCAGTTCCTTGAGTATGAAGGATATTTCTTTGATGCACGAATAGTTTCCTGCACAAAGCGAACCATGTAGAAGTCTTAGCCGGTCAACCAACATGTTTGGATCTTTCCATGATGTGTAATCAATCTCTTCTACCACCATCTTCCTTGCACCTTTATAAATATTATGATCTCTGGTGTCTTCCGTTTTACCGCCAACCTCAGGGTAACTTTCATGTTTGAGACGGTGATCATCACAAGCTTGATCAGATTTATTTAATATATCACGTCGTTTCCACCGTTTCGGTCTCAGGACACCGCCACATTCTTCGATCTTGGCAGCTTTAGGTGCTTCATCATAGTCTATGTCTTTATCAACAGCCTCAGAGTCACTGTAACAATCACCGTAGAAGGAATCGTCTTCACCCAATTTACCGTAATAATTCGATGTTGATGATGTTGAAGTGTCTTCATCGTCTTTATGCTTCCTTTTTAGGAGTCCATCATTTTTACAAAGTAGGAAAGATCTACTTGAATTCGGCTGGAATATATTCTCACTTTTCACGTAAAGGATTCTTCCATTGTCTTCATTCTTCCGTAAATCATCAACCTCCTTCAATTTAAGTTCTTTGTCGAGATCGGAAGAGCCAAGAAAATTATTGTCGTAATGCAGATCACTCTTCCTTAGGCTAGTAGATTCATCGTTGTCCTCTTGCTTGTACGCAGGCTTGGCGCTACAAGTTCTGCCATGTCTTTTTAGGCTCTCTCTCCGCGTAAACGACTTGCTACATCGAACACAACTTATCATATTGCGCAGTGGATTTTTAACACAGTCATTCTTCTCGTGTTGTCTTTTATTCTTTCTCAAGATAAACTCTTTACTGCAAAACTTACACCTATGTTCTTTCGATACAGCGTCAGATCCCAAATCAGAATTCATATTAGTTACTGAGACTAATGCCAGATACCAATTGAGTGTTTTAAATTAGATCCAATATTTAAATAGAAATTTTTTCATATTTCATCAGCGAGAATTAATATATCTCATGCAAAAGTACTTTATGTATGTAGTTCTGCTTTTCAACAACAGATGTCGCCACATGTTGCTTGCAGGTAAATAATATTTAGTTCTTTTATGCGGGATGCGGGATGCTCACTAACGATCGCAAAAGAAGGATGGCTTCGCTAGACTCCAAGGAAAAGGAAGTTCGTCTTGCATGTTGGTGCTTCACAGATGTCTCATGGCATAATATTAATTTGACTGAGTAATGATATGTGTTAATTCCACCTGATAAAAATATTGCAAGTTTTGATTTAGTAGCAGAAATTATCGAATTAAATGTAACTCCAAATAAAATGACATGTCTCATTAGACAAAAAAAATCCATGCAGAGAGCGGTTTCTCAGAATAGTCAGAAACACTTGAAGAAACCACAGGAATGATTGCAAGAACACGGGAAAAACCATCAAAATATTGACAAGAATAATCAGGAGCACACGGAGAAAACCATCAAAATATTGACAAGAATATTCAGGAGCACACGGAGAAAACCACCATAATATTGACAAGAATAATCGGAAGCACACGGAGAAAACCGCCACAAGTTTTCTTTGTTATCATAAAATTACAGAAAAAAAATTAATAAATAAAAAAACACAACAAATTCAAAAACTGATTATGCTAGCTTGTGAACTTCTCATTGTTGAGCAAAGATAGAGTTCTAGTCCAAGCCAGAATCAGTTTTTGAATTTGTTCTGTTTTATTATTTTTTAATTTTTTTTCTGTAATTTTATGATAACAAAGAAAACTTGTGGCGGTTTTCTCCGTGTGCTTCCGATTATTCTTGTCAATATTATGGTGGTTTTCTCCGTGTGCTCCTGAATATTCTTGTCAATATTTTGATGGTTTTCTCCGTGTGCTCCTGATTATTCTTGTCAATATTTTGATGGTTTTTCCCGTGTTCTTGCAATCATTCCTGTGGTTTCTTCAAGTGTTTCTGACTATTCTGAGAAACCGCTCTCTGCATGGATTTTTTTGTCTAATGAGACATGTCATTTTATTTGGAGTTACATTTAATTCGATAATTTCTGCTACTAAATCAAAACTTGCAATATTTTTATCAGGTGGAATTAACACATATCATTACTCAGTCAAATTAATATTATGCCATGAGACATCTGTGAAGCACCAACATGCAAGACGAACTTCCTTTTCCTTGGAGTCTAGCGAAGCCATCCTTCTTTTGCGATCGTTAGTGAGCATCCCGCATCCCGCATAAAAGAACTAAATATTATTTACCTGCAAGCAACATGTGGCGACATCTGTTGTTGAAAAGCAGAACTACATACATAAAGTACTTTTGCATGAGATATATTAATTCTCGCTGATGAAATATGAAAAAATTTCTATTTAAATATTGGATCTAATTTAAAACACTCAATTGGTATCTGGCATTAGTCTCAGTAACTAATATGAATTCTGATTTGGGATCTGACGCTGTATCGAAAGAACATAGGTGTAAGTTTTGCAGTAAAGAGTTTATCTTGAGAAAGAATAAAAGACAACACGAGAAGAATGACTGTGTTAAAAATCCACTGCGCAATATGATAAGTTGTGTTCGATGTAGCAAGTCGTTTACGCGGAGAGAGAGCCTAAAAAGACATGGCAGAACTTGTAGCGCCAAGCCTGCGTACAAGCAAGAGGACAACGATGAATCTACTAGCCTAAGGAAGAGTGATCTGCATTACGACAATAATTTTCTTGGCTCTTCCGATCTCGACAAAGAACTTAAATTGAAGGAGGTTGATGATTTACGGAAGAATGAAGACAATGGAAGAATCCTTAACGTGAAAAGTGAGAATATATTCCAGCCGAATTCAAGTAGATCTTTCCTACTTTGTAAAAATGATGGACTCCTAAAAAGGAAGCATAAAGACGATGAAGACACTTCAACATCATCAACATCGAATTATTACGGTAAATTGGGTGAAGACGATTCCTTCTACGGTGATTGTTACAGTGACTCTGAGGCTGTTGATAAAGACATAGACTATGATGAAGCACCTAAAGCTGCCAAGATCGAAGAATGTGGCGGTGTCCTGAGACCGAAACGGTGGAAACGACGTGATATATTAAATAAATCTGATCAAGCTTGTGATGATCACCGTCTCAAACATGAAAGTTACCCTGAGGTTGGCGGTAAAACGGAAGACACCAGAGATCATAATATTTATAAAGGTGCAAGGAAGATGGTGGTAGAAGAGATTGATTACACATCATGGAAAGATCCAAACATGTTGGTTGACCGGCTAAGACTTCTACATGGTTCGCTTTGTGCAGGAAACTATTTGTGCATCAAAGAAATATCCTTCATACTCAAGGAACTGAGGAATGCTGGCTACATACAATAATAGCTTGTTTTACTTGCATTTGTATAATGTAAAGCAATAAAATAAATAATTTAGATTATAAGAATTTAATGTTTTTATTTCTTGTATTCTGATTTCTAACTAAGACTTAGATCTCGTAACTTGTGCT
The DNA here is from genome assembly GCF_032445375.1 of Bacillus rossius redtenbacheri. Classification (NCBI taxonomy): domain Eukaryota; kingdom Metazoa; phylum Arthropoda; class Insecta; order Phasmatodea; family Bacillidae; genus Bacillus; species Bacillus rossius. Next base: position 98,669,891 of record NC_086330.1, on the reverse strand, counting down.
TCCTCTTTGCCTTTTTTTGTTGATGGAGCTTCCAAATGTGCTGCCTTTTCGATGATGGCACTTTCAAATGTGCTGCCTTTTCGTTGTCGGTGCTGCCAAATGTGCTGCCTTTTCTTAGTCGGTGCTTCCAAATGTGCTGCCTTTTCGTAGTCGGTGCTTCCAAATGTGCTGCCTTTTCGTAGTCGGTGCTTCCAAATGTGCTGCCTTTTCGTAGTCGGTGCTGTCAAATGTGCTGCCTTTTCGTAGTTGGTGCTTCCAAATGTGCTGCCTTTTCGTTGTCGGTGCTGCCAAATGTGCTGCCTTTTCGTTGTCGGTGCTGTCAAATGTGCTGCCTTTTCGTAGTCGGTGCTTCCCAATGTGCTGCCATTAAGTAGTCGGTGCTTCCAAATGTGCTGCCTTTTCGTTGTCGGTGCTGTCAAATGTGCTGCCTTTTCGTAGTCGGTGCTTCCAAATGTGCTGCCTTTTCGTAGTACGTGCTTTCAAATGTGCTGCCTTTTCTTAGTCGGTGCTTCCAAATGTGCTGCCTTTTCGTAGTCGGTGCTTCCAAATGTGCTGCCTTTTCGTTGTCGGTGCTGTCAAATGTGCTGCCTTTTCGTAGTCGGTGCTTCCAATTGTGCTGCCTTTTCGTTTTCGGTGCTTCCAAATGTGCTGCCTTTTCGTTGTCGGTGCTGTCAAATGTGCTGCCTTTTCGTAGTCGGTGCTTCCAAATGTGCTGTTCTTTCGTAGTCGGTGTTTCCTATTGTGCTGCCTTTTCGTTGTCGGTGCTTCCTATTGTTTTTCCTTTTTTGAAGGTGCTTCCAAATGTGCTTCCTTTTTTGTTGATTGTGCTTCTATTTTTTTAATGTTGTTTTGATTCTAGTATTTTAGTAAATTGTTCTTGATTTGACTAGCGTATTATTCAAACCGGTTAATGTATATAAACGAGTCCTAGACAGCAGGACGCTCAGTTTGTTACTGCCGTCGACGGTGTACGGATCACCTAGTTTGTTTATTCTGGTGCATAAGTCGCGTAATTGCCTGTTCTTGAGACTTCGATGGCATCTTTACCGACTTTAACGTCGTACTCGATGGAGGATGTACCATCGACTACGGGAACCATGACGTCGGCGCCGATGATGTTGGAGCAGATCCCGTTGGCAACGCCTCTGACAACACTGGAGGAGACTTCGATTTGTGCTGTTCCACCATCAGCTGAAGTTTCATCAGCATTGAATACTTCAATTAATGAAGAGCGTACTTCGCATCAGTGCAAATACTGTGGTGCATCATTTACTATCACCTCAAATGCTCGCAGACATGAAAGAAGCGGTTGTTCTAATAATGTTCAAAGAATACAATTTCAGTGCAATAAGTGCAATAAACTAATTTCACGTCTCGATAACTTACATCGTCATTATAAAAAATGCTCCGAGAAGTATAATGAACATGGTTATTGATTTGACTCATGTGTTGTATCGGCTAATGAGACTATATATAGGTGCTATGAACTTCAGTCCGTCTCTGGCTGCGGTGATGAACGGATCGGATAGACATTTAAAGTCATGTAAAAGGCTTAGTCCGTACAATAAGAAGACTGTTTGAATCGAGGAATCCAAAAGGCTTTGGTAATTTGTCAGTGTTTTTTTGTACTTGTAGTAGTGTATTGAATTTATTTAATAAAAATTTTTTAAAAATACTTGTGGTGTTTTTATTTTCTCAAACCTAACACTTTTTTAGTATTTTTTTAATTAAAGTTGTTTTGTATCGGTCAGGGATCGAACCGAGGACGGGAATCGATCGAATCAATATGTAAATTAATGAGTGATTTATTTAATGAATTTTGGATTTTTTCCCGCTTTTCTAGCTACATTATTACATGAGTTCAAGATGGCGGCCGAATTTCAAGATGGCGGAGGGCACCTCCATAATAAATGATTACTGCACTGTAGCGGGTTAGAATAAAATTATCCAGATGGAAATGTACTCTATAATACAAGTACACACAATATGGCGTACTCCAGCAGGTGGTAGCTCCTGGTAGCATGTACTGAACATAAAATGTCGGATCCATGATGGTCGACAAGGACAAAGTCAAATATCAAGGTCAATGTCTAATTTCAAGGACAAAGTCAAATTTCAAGGTCAAATTTCCAGGTCAAGGTCAAATTTCAAGGTCAATGTCAAATTTCAAGGTCAAGGTCAAAGTTCAAGGTCAAGGTCAAATGTGTGGTGACCAGATAATTATACTACATGGTATCGGCACACTCTAGCAGATGAAAACAAGATGGTGGTCTCCAGCGGATGAAGACAAGATGGCGGACATGATGTCATACCAGTTGACGATATATACCTTGGTATTGGTGGTGGTAGATCAGTCTAGGTAGCTTTCATGGAGGAAGGATCGACTGTTTACTCTCGCCGGTAATCGAACCACGGACGTACATCGATATAATAAAAATAATTCAAATACGTTAATTTTTTGATGAATTTTGGAATTTTTTTCATTAAAATCGGATAATAAATAAATATTTTCAAGATGGCGTCCAAATTTCAAGATGGTGGACGTGACGTCATACTAGTTGACGATATATATGCTTTGAAAAAAGTGGTGGGGGTCAGTCTGCCTGCAGTCACCTAGGCGGAAGGATCGGTCGTCATTTTTTTTTTGCACTCTGCGGGTTCGAACCGAGGACTCCGAATTCCGTGTCGTAAAAGTATATTTTTTATAATTAGTTTGTTAAAATTTTATTATTTAATTTTTTTTATAATTTTTAAAAAAAATTTCATTAAAATCGGATAATAAATAAAAAAGTGAAAGATGGCGGCCGTAACGGAAATTGCAACGGTGACGTCATCATTCAAAATGGCGGAAAACACATCGCCGGAATGTTCGAGAACACAATCACGTCATCCAAAATGGCGGATCCAAGATGGCGGATCCAATATGGCTGCCGTGATCTACTTGTCCCGTTACGTTATGTCCCGTTACGCTGTGTCCCGTTACACTCATCCAAGATGGTCGCCGTGACGTCACAATCCAAGATGGCGGAAAACACCACAGACACCACAGCCTGAAGCCTGCGCCAGTTCCGGCCAAACTATACTACTTTCAACATTTAAGGATTTTTAATATTTATTATTTTGTGCATTAAATGCTGTTTTAAAAAAATTTGTAAATATTAAATACTAGTTTATATAATAGGAACGCTACTAAAATGTTTAAATAAGATACTGAAAATTGAATTTTTTTTTTGTTTCTCTCATTTTATTTGATGACTACTAAACAGCATTGCGATATTTTAAATAGTATAACAATAGTTCATGGTTTTTAACAGTTGACATGGTTAAGTTAACTACATTTCAAATACTGTATAATACTGTAAGTGTTTTACCGACATTAAAATAACTTATTGGTGCTTTCCGGAACATTAGTACTCAAAAATACCAATTTTGGAGTTTTCATAATTTTTATTAATTCAGCACATATATAAAGAAATTAAAATTTAATACATTTTAAATGTTCCACGAGATTATTTAAACATAAAAATCTACTTACAAAATTTAAGTTTTAATTTAAGTATGTTTCATTGTTAAAAGTTGTATTATCTGTCTCATGTTTAAAGTAAGGTCATTTTTCATGATTGTTAAATACATATTTTTTATTGATTATGAAACCTTGTTTAGATTATGAATACATTGTTTTCATACAAAGAAATGGTGTGAAAAACCATTATTCTACGACAACAATATTTCAAAAAACGAGATAAAATCTGTGCAAAGATCGCCGATTGAAATGCAAGGGTATTTGAATTTCATTAGCGTTCTTCACGCTGAGCCACTAGGATCGCTGCAGTCGGGTGTTGCCAGCGTTCGCCATGTTAAAACCCTTGATATCCCTTTATTTTCCTACAACAATATTTGGTTTCATATTGTGCGAACGTAGGAGGCAAGGCCGCGACGTGCGCCAGGTACCCGGATGGTCTGGTGGGCCCGCACGGCCACGGACGTCACGCACGCATACCTTCGGGAATTAAAACGGCTGTGCCTATCCCCATGCACCACGCCCTTCTTCCTCGGCGCTGCCATCCATACTTAAGTGGTCTGGGAATTACGCTGGCTTACAGAGGCCGCCGCGTGGAGTGGCGTGAATAAGCGCCTCTGTTCTGGATGCTTCGAGGTTAGGGTCGGCCCGGGATGACGCGACACGTCACAACCCCTACAGTCAGTTCAAGAAAGACGGTGAAGGGTATAAAAGCTATGACGCCGGCCTCCACGGGAATTCCAACAGGCGAGTTGAGTGAAGTGCGAGTTCGGCGAACGGCGTAGGCGCGGAGTGACGGGACCGTGCGAGTGACCGAGTGGCGCGAGACTGCGTGTGCGGACAGGCGCGAGGTAAGTGGCGTACCACTGTAGAGCCTAGCTCCAGTGAGGAGTGTGAACTGTGGACTGGACAGATACTGAGTGATTTGTGAACAGACATTAAGTGTGGTGATTTAATTAGTAATGTTAATATTTGTAGTAAATAAAACTGCATATAATTAATTGGGCTATTTTTAGGAACCCATTATATTAACTCGTTAAAATATTTGATATAAAATAAAGCTATAATATCAACATTAGTGTAAATATCGAGGTTATAAATTCAAAAAATAAATTGATATTTTGGCTTTAAGGTTTTAATTTTCATAATTTAAATTATTTCCTTAATTTATATTATTACTATAATTTTTGTTCAAAATTGCCTTCTTTATTTATTTATTTCTCTCTCTCTCTCTCTCTCTCTCTCTCTCTCTCTCTCTCTCTCTCTCTCTCTCTCTCAATCTCTGCCGTTTTCCCATTTCTATATACTTATGAGTCAAGGTTTGAAATGCCATTTAGGTAAGTTTCACTTCCATCACGTGTACTGAGTTACATGTGTTTTTTTTTTTTTGTAAATGGAACATAAATATTCATGTAAACTTAGAGATATTTGTCAATTACACACTTACATGAAAACGAATGTATCGCCACAAAAAAAATGTTTTCGGTAATAATGGGTTCAGATTCTTACCCGGGCGTTTTTTTTTTCTTTTTGTTGTCTCAGTACCTCCAAAAATAGAAGTTAATTGTAAACCATTCCCTGAAATAACTGTGCACATAATGAGCATTTTACAACGCAATATTAAAATATCTTTTCTATAGTTCTAAAAAAATATCCCTGAGTCAAACAGCAATAAAAATTTAAAATTATGTGCCAATTTTCGTTAAGAAATACTAAGCATTATCTCAAAAATGGTATTAAATACATGCAAAAATATTTATAGCCCAATGTGGTACAAAGTTGCAATATATTTCTTTTAGTATTGTAAACAATTTCTTGGCAAATGGTTTCGAAAATAATCTTTTGTAAACGTACAGTACAGGTAAATATGAAGCTAACTTAAGATGCCCTACCTGCTGACAAAAACTTCCATTGAGTTTTATCACTTTCTCACTTGAAAAATGAAACTGAATATTTGCCCTCCCGCCCCCCCCCCCCCTCCACCACCACATAATCGGTCACATGACCTTGGTGGGGGCCTAACAACCTGACTACTAGACCACCGTGTCTTACCTTCTCGAAACGTCAGGACTATTTAGGGTATGCGTGATAAACGCCCTATTCCGTGAATCCCGACGTATTTAGATAATTTATGTATATCATAGAAGTTGTTATTATTTATGTTTCAGTTTCGATCGTACACATGTCGATATACCTGGAAGAAGATATTGTTATGAACACGAGATATCAGACCACGATGCCAGGTTTGGAGCTGACTGGTGGCCTTTGCACGGCCACTGGCGTCACACGCCGTGTCACGTGCCGTCCACTGATGTAAGGCATGCAACGCGCGCCTGACCGGATTACAAGGGTCATCGCTAGCCCCCTGCCCCCTCCCCCCTCCACGGCCTGCGAATCGTCCTGCCTCGGCGCTGATATCTATCCCTGAACGACCTTGGGAATTCGGTGGGCCGCCGCGCGGAGTAGCGAGATGAAAACATCCTTTCGCGATGTTTTGGGCGTTTGATAGGCTTGGGATGACGCGACTCTTCACAGCCGCTCTTGTCGGTTCGAGAAGTGTGCCCCTGAGGTAGGTACTTAAGCAGCGACGGCAGCCTCCGCGGCAGTTTTGCGGCGAGTTCCACGAGGAATCCTGCGACGAGTGTCGCGAGAGTGCTGTGTCAGTTCCGCGAGTTCCGAGCGAGTTCCGTGAGTGAAGGGAAGTGCGACATCGGCGAAGAGGGTGAGAGACCCCACCGAGAGTGGCGCGACGCGGAGCGACGGGATCGATTGAGTGCGACTGAGTGGCGCGAAACTGTGTGAGTGGACAGGTGAGTGATATGGCACGAACCACTGTTGAGCCTAGCTCCAGTGAGGAGTGCGAACTGTGGAACTTGACAGACATTGAGTGACTGGAGATTATACAGTTTTAAGTGACAGTTATTTGTGATTGGACATTTTAAGTACAATCATTTATTAATTATTTAAATTTTAGTACGTAATTAATAAAACCGTAATTAAACTTAACTGGGCTATCCCTTACGAATCCCGTTATCCCCACATTATAAATCGCAACAATATTTTGATTTTTTATTTGACATATAAACTTATCAACTAGGCCAAATCTTTAATGTTGAAGTACAAGTTATGATCAATGTAACAGTTCGTTTTTTTGACGAGTAAACTCTCAGTGCGCAGTATACGGCAATTGGTAGGATTAATTTCGTGAATGGAATGGTAGTTATTTGGAATGGAAAAGTGTCCCTAAATACGGTGCTGCCATCTGTATAACACTCAGATATCTCGATAAGATGGCGGACCCACGAAGTTCATCCCTGTATATTTACTTACGCGAACATCGGGGATGTACTTAGCGTATTGGTGGGCCAAACTAAACTTTACAATAGTACACTATATACATTATTACTCTATGTTATAATTAATAGAAATAAAATAAATAATATCCACTGAAAAAATAGACATTATAATTGTACAATATTTAGTTAACATTGTAATGTAGAGATAGCGCAGTGTTCGTCATACTGCACAGACACAAGAAATTGTTAGCCTACATACATTTATAGCCGTGTTGAATAAAAGAATTTCGTGATAACATTTTTACTGTTAAATTCTTAAATGTTGAATTAGCTCATTTATGTAAAGATTTGATTGTAGGAAGTATTTACAGACTGATTTTTTCGTTTCAGCAAGTTTATATATATATATATATATATATATATATATATATATATATATATATATACATACACTTTGTGTTATAATATGAGTTTTAAAACGTTTCAGGTTAATATTATTCAATGTATATTTTGGACTGCAATTTTTAGTTTAAAGAATACTTAAAATATAGCGCTAACATAATGTTAAATATCTTTAACGCTATGTTTGTTTCAACGCATCTTTCCTAGCTAATAAATTATAGGTATATTTGAAGATGCAATTATATCTTGTAATGACAATTGAAGTTTACAAAATATATAGGACCGTTTCACCACCAAGAATTCGATGTTCGCGAAAGTTATCATTTACGGGCGCATGTTGCCAAACGTGGGTTCACAATTTTGACGACTTCGGCTCGTGGCTATAGCATTTTCTACACGCATACGCATGGGATTTTCAATCTGTCAAATTTCAGTTGTGTAATGGGCGCTTATTTCATTGCATTTCTCCTGCACACAAAAATTTCACCCTCAACGTGCCTAAAGAAATATAACTTCAAAAATTCTGACGGTGATAATTCAGGTCTAGGGGTAAATATCACAATTTCAGCGTTGACGCGTTTGGTACTCCTGTTGTTCGGTTAGCCCTGAGAAATCAATAGCACCATCATATGAAACATAATTATAGTAAGATTTTAAGCAAGGGGAAAATATGTACCTTTTTCCTTAATACAACCACTTTAGTATAATTAACACGCTCTTTTTTTTTTTTTTTAAGAATTCTGCATTAAATTTTGTGTCCTAGTTTCCTATTATAGGTATATTTGCAACATGAAAACACATAATTGTATCGTTACCGAGGTTAGATGTAAACACATCACTGGCGAGTACTGAAATATTTTCTCACAATTTTTTTCTTTTATTTTGATAGAAGATTGCAAATATTCTGGAATATAAATAAACGCAGGTATAGGTAATTGCGTTCGTTGTGCGTCCGTGTAGCAATTTCACTGTCGATCGTACATGAAGACCTCTTTCCCTATTTAAAAAAAGGGTAACTATTCAAAAATGTTCAGTGGAGATCGCCTCACACACGTGAAACTGTCCGGCAGAGTGGCAACCCTGCTCCAACTGCCAGCGCTCTCTCGTCGTGTCACGGGTGGACGGATCAGGGAGTTAACCTCTCACATCACCCCGCTCGATGACAACTTCCAGCTCGATCGGCCTCGCTTCGCACGCTGAAAAGCAGGTCGACACGGAACAGCGACGCCGACAATGGATATTGTTTCTGACGGTGAGGGGTTCCTCCCGTGTTCGGCCAACATTCAGCAATGTCCTCCCCGTTTTGAATTCGCTACCGCGCCACCGAAAGTTCATTACGGCTACGAAACAGGTTGCCCGCCGCGGGGGCGAGTCCATTGTGCCGTTGGAAGGGGTGTCGGGTAGTCGAGAGAGAGAGAGAGAGAGAGAGAGAGAGAGAGAGAGAGAGAGAGAGAGAAAGAGAGAGAATGTTGCGCGATGGGCGATGAAAACATTTTTGAAGAGCGAAGCGGTGAATTGTGTTTGACAAGGCGGCAACTGTTTTGTGCCTCAACCTCCCTCCCCTTTTCGACCCCTTTCGCTGTGTTCGTTCTCTTCGGGTTCGGAATACGGGACAATATGATTTGTATTGTGACAGGTGGAACCTGGGGGTTGGAGCGAACAATGGGAACAAGAGGAAACAACATTTGAAACGTTTCTCCCCACCCGCTGCCCATTCAATGGGATACCCCCGCGGTGCACTTACAAGCTAACCAATCGCACCCTGGGAAAAAAATACAAAAATTACTTTTGCGCCATTCTGGAAGCCAAGTAAATACTTGTCAAGTGAACCAAGGGAAACATCTGTTCATGATGTCTATGAGTAGCTGAGAGTTCCCGGTGTAGCTAGGCTATGATAGGAGATAACATTTAGATAAATTGTTTTAAGAAAGTGTTTCTCTATATTGAATGATTTTTCACATACAATGTATAAACTAAAAGTCATTTTAGCATAACACTTGTGTCATCAGTTTGTTTTTGCCCGATGACGGGAACAAATGCCAGTTCCAGAAACCTCTCAACTGTTTTGTCATACAGTGTTCGTCAGTGCTGTAGACGTTCTACTGTCCATACTGTTTTTTTTTGTGTTTGTATCTTTGCTACGTTGTCCATGTTTGTTGTCAGTCTGCATTCACTGTTCTTTTTGAAACTGTATTGTCGTTGTTAGCTCACTGTGTTGTTCATCTGTGCTGTTAATTTTTAATGACTAAATTACTTCCAGTGAATTCTTTTACTGTCAGATAATTAAAGTTTTCATGTGTTCGCCTATGCTATCATTGTTGTGTTGCCAATAATACCAGTTTATTTCAGTTCAGTTCAGTTTAGGCTTGTTACTGTGCATTTTTGTATTTCTTTTTATTTCATAATTTCCCTTCTTAAATTTTTTCCGTGACAAACATTGCAAAACTGCAATGGCGTATGTCCAAAAAATTGTATCAAATCAAAAAACCCCATTGCATGAATAGTTTAAAAACACGTTGTGCATTAATAATTTAATATTTTAATACAAAGACCTGTGTCTTATGTATCTCAAGGTTAGCTTGATAATTTTTTTGCGTAAATACTTGTAGGGTTACCCAAAAATTTTAATTTCAGTAATTAAAACGTGTTACCGTTTCATAAATCATCACAAATGATGATTATTTATTTGGCATTTGTAGTGTCCACTAAATGAAATGCAATAAGGGAAATTTATTTATAATTATATTTTAAAATACATTAACAATATTGCGTATTTTAGTTACAGTACTGGATGAGTTGGTTGTGGGTACTATTTGAGTTTTTCAATGTTAACATTGATGATCAGGCTATCCTCAAGATTATAAATGTTAATTTGTTGGTTTGGATTTTTGGAAAGAAAAGGTTTATCATAAACTATTTTAAGTTAAAACTGGTGGGTTTTCTTTGAGCTTATACGTGGGTCTGAGAGCCAAAAAGCTACATTTAGAGGAGGGTTCTCAAACCTTTTGAAAAGATGAAGAGTAGAATACATGCTAATAAGTTCGCGTTCAACCAGTAGGCCTACAGGTAGCCTACCGATGAGTTCAGCGAAAAATCTACAAATCATTTCAAGAAGGTTGGTGTATATTTGTGAGTAGGAGGTGTTTCATATACGCATGCGCAGTAAGAGGAATAGTTGTCTCTGTTTAATATCTGTGACACGTTATACATAAAATCATTTTTAATCAATAAATAAAGTTGTGACGTGATAACGTCTTATAAACCGATGAACGCCGGCTGCACGCACGAAAAATTGTCACATTCCGCCTGAGCCGAGCGTGCAAGAACCGGCCAACCATCGTGCGAGAAAATCTTTTATTATATCAAACAGGTTAAGGCGGGCTTTTTAACTAATTGTTCGTGAATTTTATTTAAACCAATTATATAATTAAATTTTCAAAAACTGTAAATAATAATTGAAAATTAAAAAGTATGCATTTTTTCATCAATGTTTTCTTATGACGTTATCACGGAAAATTATCGTCCGTAAACCGACTTTACAGACAACCCCCTTTTTTGAAGTTTGTAATGTCATGGCTGGTATTAAAACCGTTCTACAATAGTGCATCCAGATCAGAATGCCAACATAACTTCCAATATCCACATGCGCCTAACACCATGAAAACAGTTTGCACATCGTTGAAACCGAAGGTTCCGTTTCTCGATATTGGATGCCATACAAAGCCATTGTGCGCACGGTTATCGTCACGAAGCTTTGTGAGAAGGCAGGCAGGTGGCCGTCAGTATCAATACCGGGTCTCAGCCGACGTTCGTTTAGACAGTTTCCAGTTGTGTTTGAAAGTGCAGATTGATTTTTTTTTGAAGAATGTTTTGGCCTCAGACCTTCGTCTTGTACTTCTGAAAAGAGTTTAATATTTGTCATTACTAGTTTTCCATCTGCAATCAATTGATGATTATAATTATTCAAAAAAATCTCTTTATCAACCATATGCAAACATTTATATACGAATGGTTACATGATGAATAACATCTAATATTGACATTGTTGATGAGTTTCTAATCAAAATAAACTTACTCATTTTACTCTAGGCTAGTGTATGCCAAAACACTTTAATATAGACCATATTAAGTTCTTTGAAATAAATGAATATATATGGCTCAAACGTGTGTAAGAATTCACAGAGGGGACGATCATTTCATAAAAACCTTGATTTGTCGTATTTATCGAGAAGGATAGACACGAAAGTCTATATGTAAGAAAATTAGCTTCCACTAAGGCATCCCATGATCCATAAAAGGCTGGGAAAAGTCATACTTCTTTTGCAAGTAGGAAAACTTGGAGGAAGTTAATGTCAGTCGTGGCATATCTCGGGATGAATCTAATTTCTCCAATCATTGCGTTTCCTGATTCTCCATGTCATAGACTAATATATTACATTTCTCTTATAACTTGACAAAAATATTACAGAAATTAATTTTGTATCATTCAAAAATTCAAAGACTTATGTGTACTCTACACACATTCAAAAAATATTTCGGTTCTTTTAAAAAAAAATCCGTTGGTAATCATTTTCCAAAAAAAAAAGTTTGCAATATTAAAATAAAGACAATGTTGATTAATACAAAAAAAGGCGAGGGTTATTTTTGCAAATATTAAATAATTTTTTTATATTTATATACTGGAATTTCCTACTAAAATGGTCGCTTAATTAATTACTTTAAATGATTTTTCATTCAAGCATAGTTTTTTAACCATGGAAAAGAGAATAGAATATTTAATAATTTGAATTTATTTTGCTGTATCGTATTTATAATGCGCGAAGTTAATACCAAAATATATTCAGGGGACGGTAAGCATAGTGTTTAATTTTGCGGGTACTGGGACGACACAAAGCATAAACGTCCGGTAAGACACCGAACACAATATTCCTACAAACAATATTTTGTAGTGATGAGTTGTTTTTATGTAAATGTACATATTTACAAATTTTGTAATTTCACATGAATATTTTGGTTCCATTTAGAAAAAGGTTACAGTATTATTCACTTTTATAGTAATCGACTTCAATGAGGAAATACTGCTTTACTAGGAAGTTTTAAGGCGCCTAAGGCACCCGTTGAAGTATGATAAAAATAACAAAAACTGCAATTTGATACAAACGAAACGTTTATTAAAAATTCAATTTCTTCAAGTATTGTGCAAATGAAAAGTATATTTTATGTATATAAATAAAATAGATACAAATTGACAATAAAATTATATATATAACATACATAACGACGGAATTTTAAAAATATTATGCAACTGAAACATATAAGCATATTTAAAAATTTTAGGACAAATATTTTCAAAAGACCATAGCTAAAAATTCACAATATAATCAAAAGATTCCCAATTTCACAAACTTGGATTTTCAAAAAGAGGAAATTTTTTCACCGTTTTTTGTTTAGAGCAGAGGTATATGAAATTTTAGTAATTATAAGCATAGTAATTCGTAAGGCGTCAATTTAATTTAATAACTAATGCGTATTCCACTTATGGAGCTGTATTTCAAATGTTTTTCCATTGTTACTTTTCCCTTTTCTATTTTATACATATCTATACGGATTAAGCTTATATTTGTGCTGAGTGATGCGCTTGTCTCCAAGGCGTCACATATTCAGTGAGTCAGTGATGAGCATAACTATATTAAGGATTAATATAAACAAGCGTATAAAATTAATTATTTAATTTAGTAAATTAATACAGATAAATTTTAATTAATAAGGAAAATAAATCAATATTCTGAAAGTATATTCTATTATACTGTGTATGATAAGTCAGTGAATGACTGCTACGCTACTTAAGTCCACCTATGCTCCTCCTCGTGGGTACGCCACTGTCATTTCTTGTGAGTACGTCATTCCATGCTTCATGGCGTTTACACGAATAAAAAATAATTCAGCATGCAAATTAATAATAGAAAGGAAATAATTAAATGTACTGTAGTGATATAATATATACGGTTAGTAAAGCAAAAATTTAAACAAATAAAAAAAAATTAATTAATTACTCAGTATCAAATATTATTATAAATCCGTACATAAAATTAATTATTAAATATAGCTAAATAATTAAAATAAATGTTAATTATTAATGAAAATAAATAAACACACTGAATGTAAATAATAATGTAATAATCCAGAATTTGTAACGCAAATAAACGATACTCACGGAAACATAAACTTACTTATATAAATACACTTGAAAAAATTTATAAACACAATTTCTATCACTAATTTGCACATTTAATTAATGATTTTAATTGTATGGACCAGTATTTAATAATATTTACTGAAATATGTATACGATTTAAAAGCAATTATTTTTATTTGTGTAAAAACGTTTCTTTTCTTATACATTATTCGTTGCATGCTGCGCGCGCATCGTACAAATTCACAGTCATTATAATTTTCATAACGTGTTTAAAGAAGTGTAACATAACCTCACTTATGTATTAATTGCATGAAGCCTGTTTTCATCCTGTCAATTTTTGGCATGATGTGCGCGCTTTATAAATATTCACTCATAATTTTCCATAACGGGGCCAAAAATATAATTTAAAAAAAATTCATTACATTTAAATTAATAATTTAAATGCGTAAGAAATCTTAGTTAGGTGATATATGCTAAATGCACCCATTAAAAATAATAAATATAACAACCACGTTAATCAAATAAACACGAATAATTTATAAAAATAATCAAATTCTTTTAATATATTTTAATGTATTTAAGTACAAACTTTGCGCCACGAATTCGGCAGCAATGTTACAGTGATTACGTAACTCTCTCCATCCCTCTCTCTTTATCTCTCTCTCTCTCTCTCACACACACACACACACTCACTCTATGTATATATAATTAGAGAGCTGTAGGGGATAGTTTTAATTGAATAAAATTAAATATTACATGTCTTTCCATCTTATCTTGCTTTTACCCGATCACCGACTTGAAAAAAAAGTCGTGCTCACCTGTGACATGGACGATGATGCTGTTGGTGAGGCCTCGGGGAGAGGAACACGTGTACACGCCCGAGTCCTGCGGCTTGCTGTAGTAGATGGACAGTCGGTACTTCCACTCCCGCTCCTCCGCTGCTATCGCCCAGCCTGCAACAACACTCTCAGTCAGGGGGAGCTGTCTCTTTGTACTGGTGCAGGCTGAGGACACAGGACATCAAGGAATTCACAAGCATTAAGTTCCTATTTACACCAAAGCACATATACTCTTTGCACTTTAATAGCTTGTTTTGTTAATTAAATGAATAAACGTAATATTGCCTAAGTGTGGCCAGACTAAGTGGGGCATACACTGCTAGATTGTATAAGCAACCAAAGTATGATCGAAGTCTGATCATAGCTAGCCTTTTAAAATATCGTTGGTTTTTGTAGCTAATAATTGAATTTCTAACCTTCATTCCCTGTTATGCTTATATAGGTACTTGTGTAAGGCAATAGTGTCCTTACCGCCTAGTGGTATCTGAAATTTGTTACAATGGGCGTTTTTATAATTTGATAATTTGTTTCGATATTTTGAACTTTCATAATATACCAAAAGTAGCTTGGACCTGATTCTGCTGTTAAATTTATTGAACACAAAACAAAAATCTTCTACCAAGAGTTTTACGAAAGCTTAATGCACCAGAAGAAATCCTGTGTGTATCACAATTCAAATTAGGTAAGATCATGGCATCCTACCTCCTTTCTAAGCATTTATGAAAATTGAAGAATTTTAAAATTCAATGTATATATTCTGGCCAGTGCCCTGACCTGATGAAGTAAAAAAATAGTTTTTGCTGTTTAAGTTAACATTTTAATTGATAGTAAGATTTTATATTTTAGTATATCTGTTGTATACTTTCGTAAAGTTTAATTTTTAGTGTTATTGTAGTGTTTAAGACTCTGAAGAATAATATTGTGAAACAGGCGGAACTTTGTTGGGCTAGTTCTCTGTCATTAACAGTGCAGTGCAGTGTACAGTGCAAAGAGATAAAAATGTTTGGGTGAACTTTTGCACAATTTCCGATGTTCCGTGTCAGACATACACGATTGATTACTGTACCGCTGCAAGCACTACGATGGCTCGCGCTACTGGTGACAGTCGGCTGGATTTGGGTTTCTGCATGGACATGAACTTAGCCGCGGGATGTTGCGACAATATAGTTTTAAGTCAAGATTTTCTGAGGTTTGAAACTTTCGTCTATACTCCCTGAAGAACTCGTTAACAAGCAAGTTTGTTTTCGTTCGCGGTAAAAATAGCATTGATATGTCAGTCACCGAGACCGCCTGTCGAAAGATTAATTTTAATGGGGCCCCAAATAAAGATCTTTAGCATTGGTTTATTAAATTTTTTATAAAAAGTCTTTTAATAATTGTCATTTTAGTAACTATTAATTTTGGCTTATAATAACCTATTTTATTGTTTGTTATATAGTTTTTCGTATTTACTAATTATCTTAAAATTCTGCCGTCAGAAAATTTGCAGTCATTTAGAGTAGTTTTATAATATTTTATCACTACATTTCCTTTTTGGGAAATCATTTTGAAAAAAAAAATCCATTTCACAGCATGCTAGTTTTGAGTATAAGACACTGTATAGTCATGCTCAGGGTAGCAAAATAAATAGTAGTGCGAAATTGCTTTAAATTTGGCTTTCTTTGTGCAGTCGGCCCAATTCGAATGCAGTGCTTTTTTTTGATATTTTCAGTTCTGCGCTTTGAACCGTCCCCCGTCGGAGATATTTGAATTAAAAGCTCTTGCATACAATTCACCAAATAATTAAAGAATTTTCTAATACTTCGTGCGGGACGACGGATTGTGTTGAAACCACTGATTTCCATTTACTTTATATATTAAGTGATAAAATTAAAGGTGAAGGAGAATTGGGTGAGTTTGAGGTACCTAATAGATGTACAATTTTGAGGTTTAGGTTTTTAAAACTCATGCTGTTAGTCAAATTGAAAAGTTAAGATTGTATATTCAGATTTATTTTTAATAATATTTGAAAGAATGTCATCCTAAATTCATAGATTGGTCTGCATAGTAGTCTCAATATTTTTTTTAAATTGAATATTTATTATTTAGGGCCATACACAGCTGCTAATCAAAAAGAATACATGCTAACATTTTAAATTCTTAAAAAAAAAAACTAATAATTTCACGAGAAAAGTAAAGCAAGTTAAATATTTTACCAGCTTCAGGGAAAACTCCTATTTTTTTAATGTATGTCCCCCAAAAAATGTTTGGTCATAATTGTAACAAAATAAATACTACAATAATAACACACGCCACAAATTATTTGGTGCCGGGATATTTGGAGCTGATTGTAAACTCGATGGCATCATTACCGTCTTTAACGTCGAACTCGATGGAAGATGTACAATCGTCTGCGGAGATCTCGTCAGCGAAGATGTAGATCCCGATGGAATGTGTATATCATCGTCACCAACAACACTAGAGGAGACTTCAACTGGCGTGGTTCCACCAGCAGAAGAGATCTTAATGACTATAGTGTTGGCTGCAGACAATTATCGAGCATCGATATCGTTACTGTGACAAGATTTTCTCAAACAACAGTAATGCTTGTCGACACGAGAAGAGTGAATGTGCTAAGATTCTTTCGCGCAAAATGTTAATATGTAAAAAGTGTCGCAAGCAATTTACATGAAATAATAGGATGAAAAGATACTTAAAGTCATGCAATGGTCCTGCTGCGTGGGAGAAAGTAAAGTTTCGCTACATAAGCGATTGATTGATATGCCTTAGTGTACACCGGGAATTGGTACAACTGCAGAGAGGTCAGTCAGTCTGACAGTGGCTTCCGTGCAGGAAGCATTTGTCATCATATTTTTATTTTGTCCTTACCAGGGTCGATCCAAGGTCTCCATGACGTAAGTGCGTTTTTATTAAAATTTTATTTATATTTTATTTTATATTTTAATTTTTTATAAATTTCTTTTCCCAAATTTCCCGAGATAAATAATTACGGATTATCAAAATTGTTGTTGTGACGTTATATATAAGATTACGTAGTGTTTTAATATAATTTTTGTTTATTTTTTATAAATATTAAAATTGTTTCCGATTATCTAGCACAAAAAACGGATGTTCATGGTGGCTGTCGTAACGAAAGTTGCAACGTTCTATAATAAAATATGGTGTCCGTAACAAAACGCTCAACGATTACATTATACATATCCAAGATGGCGGGTGTAATGAAACATCCAAGATGGCGACCGTAAATACCTATATGAGCAACGGTGATATATTTATAATGACTTTTTATTAAAATGGTATTAATTAATTTCTTTATAAATTTTAAAATTTTTCTCAATTTTCTATCACAAAAAATACGACTTTTCAAGATGGTGGCCGTAATGATAATTGCAAATGTTACGTCTTAATTCAAAATGGCGGCCATGACATCCTTAACGACTAAGAGCGGCTTGTAGATAGAGTTTCTTAAGCCACTTTGCGGACTTTTAAAGCCGTTGACATTTTTGAGGACTAAAACGGGAAATTTTTCCCTCGATATAAAGAAGTATTTTATTTTGCAAATTTTTTGAGATATTTTTGCGGATTAGGGCGAATTTTTGGGGCAAATTTTGGCAAATTTAAAAATCAAAGGTCAAGGTCATCCAAGATGGCCGCCGTGTCATCACATTCCATGATGGCGTCGTCAATTATCAATCCATAGCCAGAAGCCAGGGCCAGGAGGAACTATTATATACTACTTGTACGGTTTAATCAAATTAATTTTTTAAAAGACATATTATTAAAAATTAATATAGGTATACACATTTTTAAAATTATTAAATATCGTAAAATATTAGAGATGTTATTATTATAAATCAATAAATACGCCAAATGTTTTTCAAATTTATAAATTGTAATTATTTATAAAATAATAATGTACTAATTTACAATACAAATCAATTACACATATGGGAGCATAACATCTTAAACACTCTCATGAAAACAGCCAGGAGACAACAAAACCATCCTCACTCCCTGCCAGCGATAATGAAAGCTTACACGCAACCTGCTGACATTGTTATACATACGGGGACATAACTTCAATGATATAAATACACTTGAAAAAGTTTATAAACATAATTTATATTACTAATATTTACAATAAATAAATGTTTTTAATGATATATACCCTTATTAAATATCAATCACTAAAATTACTATATATTTTTAAGCACATATAGCTATATTTTTATTTATTGTTGCCTTTTTCCCATTCTATCGATTTTTGTTTGATTCTGTGCGCGCACAAAAAAAATTATTTTCATAATTTTTTTTATAACGTGCCTAAATAAATATACCCTGATAATATGATAAATACATTTGTGAAAACACTTAAAAAATTACATTTACGTAATTCCTATCACTAATATTCACAATTAATAAACGTTATTAATTATATGAACCAGTATTTATTATCAATCACTAAAGTATAAGATTTATAAACAACTATATAATTTTCATTAGTATGTAGCTTCTTTTTCTTACTTTGAAAATTTCGTTGCGTGCTGCGTCCGAATTTTAAAAATTTACTCTCATCCTTTTTTGATAACGCGCCCAAAAAAAAAATATTTTTTCAAAAATCTAAAAATAAAAGTAAGCAATCGATATTTTATACAGTTAGACAGATTTTCAAAAACATAAAATACCGACAAACATGCATTTAGTTAACACATGAAAACCAAACAAACAGAACATTCGCAAAAATCATTGAAACAAATACAAATAAAGCTAAGGCTAATCAGGCACTCTGAGGTTTATAGCTTTGCCTCAACTGCCAAATTAAGTTATTTTTTTCTAGTTTTCTCTGAAGACATATGTTTAACATATTGACAACTAAGCTGTTAACCTGTTTTGTTAAGTTGTAGATCTCCGGAGAGTAAACTTACAGTAAGAGTCCATGACGTAATAAGTTAAACCAAAAATAACCATTATAAATACTTGATCTAGTTATTACAAACAGAAGACAACAGTTAGCATATATTTTACTACATATTTTGCATGAAATCATAAATTAAGTAGTATAATCCGAGTCTGAGACAATGTATTTCTTACGGGACTACGGCTTGATGGCTTTATGGCTTGTTGGCTTTCCAAACGTGAGGAATCGGCCATGTTCGGGCGTGTCCAACTCTTAATGTCTATGATCATTGGATGATGTCACGCCCGCCATTTTGGAATCTGATATTTTGAAAATGTATAATTATTAAGCTAGAAATTCGAAAAAAAAAATATTACAAAAGATATCAAAAAATTATTTAATGATTTACCGATTATTTAAATTGATTTTCGTCATTAGTTCGATACTGGCTCGGTGCAAAAAAAAGTTTACTTAAAGAGAAAAAATACTTATTTATTAAAATATGGTATGAAATCCTAAAAAAGGCATTATTTCCTTGTCTTCCAACCTACACTTGAATCGATAGATTACTGTCCTTGGTTCGATCCTTGATATATGCGAAAGTTTTTTTTACAAAAAAAAAAACATTTATTTAATAAAACATGGTGAAAAACCTAAAAATGCTTTAAATTGCTCATCGACCAGCCGCCAGAAGGCTGCCGATGCCACCTTGGCCCACCGTCTTAGAAATTAGTAATTATTCATCCAAAAATTAAAAATTAAATCTAAAAATCCTCAAAAATCAGAAAATAATTAACTGATTGATTACATCCTTGGTTATATCCTTGCTCGATAAAAATATATAATTTTAAGTAAAAAAAAATATTTTGCTTGCCATAAGATTGACAGGTTCAAGCAAAAAACAACAAAATTACAGATAAAGATATATTACATAAATTCTACAAGTATAAAACAAGTAAATTAATAGTGTTTTCCGATTTAAAAAGACATATTGGAAGGCGAAGCAAGTCCTTTGAATGCCTTGTGTGTTTTCAGGACGTAGTTCGGAGACGACTGATTCCTACGCCTGACATTGTACATGACCTGGCATCGTGGTCCGAAGACACATGGCCTATAGTATAACATTTTACAAGACCAAGTAGGATGGAATTCCACGTATAAAAAAATAAGACTTCCATGGTAGGAACAGCGACAAAGTATTTATTTTGTCCAACGGATAACTTGTATACTGTTTTTTTGTAGAGAGAATGATTAATAAACTCCACGAAAGGTAATGGGAAACAGATTAAATTTTTTTTAAAGCTTTATTTACTCTTATCACTGGCCCAGTATCAAACCAAGGACGGAAATTTATAATGTCACTCTGACGTTAATAGACGATTATTAATGATTTTTAGATTTTTGGTTAATTAATACGAATTTACAATATTGTGGCCAATATACCATCATCGGCTCACTGGAGGCTGAAAGACTAGAAACCGAAGCTGCTTTTACGATTTTTTGCCATATTTTAGTAAATAATATTTTTACAAAAATTATCTTTTTTGCATTGTCCACGGATAGTACCGACGAAAAATAACGATCGAATCGACCATTATTTCAATAAGTGATTTTTGATATTTTTTTGAATTTCCCCGAATTTCAGTTTAATAAGTACAGATTCCCAAGGTGGTGGCCAAGACGGCCGAAAAGATGGCGGTTGCCCTGGCAATAAATAATTAGACTGCACTATAGAAGGTTAAAATTAAACTAACATGGCGGTAACGCCCTCTAGCAGATGAAAACAATATGTCGGATCTAAGATGATGGTCTCCAGCAGACGAAAAAAAGATGGTGGATCCAAGATGGTGGACGTGATGTTATACGGGCTGGTGGGAGGTCAGTCTGTCGGTAGCGAGGGTGGAGGAAGAATATTTCATCATATTTTTTCTCTGCCGAGTTCGAACGAGGACTTCATGATGTAAGTGCGTTTTTACATTAAAATATTATAAAATTGTATTATTTAATTTTATATTAAATTTAAATTTTCCTAATTTTTTTCAGTAAAAATTGTGGTTTTTAAAGTTGGCAGGTGTGACTTCATAAATACTAAATGTGTGGATCACATTTTATTTAAATGTTATTAATTAATTTGAAAATCCCCGACCTTTTCTTCGATTATAAAGACGGATTTTCAAGATGACAAAATCCAAGATGGCGGTAGCGCTCTCTAGCATACGATGTGTGTATTATGTGACACTAGCGCTTCTGGTAGCGATTATTAAACATATAAGATGGAAGTTATATCATGAACAGGTTATGCCATTATTCCTCCGAATAAAAAAATACAATTCCGAATATGTGCTTGTTAATTATTATATACTTTATTTAATTCTCAGCTTAGTAAATGTGTCGATGGGTGACCTGACTCCCACCAAATATCGCAGGAAACATATCTCGCTGACCCAGGACGACCAGTGTGAACTCTGTGGTTATCGTGACTGCTATACATCGAGTGTATGACTGCTCTTTCTCGCGCCCGTTGTGGGAGTGGTGTCAACGATCACTTGCCAGACTTCTCGGCATACCTCAGAGAGACGTGTGTGCTGAAACGATGTGCTATCTCGATATAAGAACGTTTCCGACATTGAAGAGGAGGGCTGCTGTGTGGCTCATGATGAACTTGATTGTTTTCGTGCTCCAAACGTCGGCACCGTATCTACTAGGGGACTTCATCGCCCAGTTACGACGTGACAAATGGTTGATGGTAAAAAACAACACCTTACCTTTTCCTGTTTTGATAACTGTAATGGCGATACGTGTTGGTTCGTTGGTGTGAGATTATGTAACCCTCTTGTATACCATTCTGCCTAACTTTGTCTGTTATGTGACTGTACCAGCACCAAACTTGTCAATAAACAATAATACAAAAAATATGACTGTGCGGTTAAAGGCATATGTATTAAAACCCTAAAGTCAGAGCCCTCATGGTTCAAATCACAGAACTTCCAATATATTTTGTATAAATAATTAAATTTAATATCTTTATAAGGATCGCAACAACTCTGGCAGCTAACAGAACATCGACGTTAAGTGCATAAGACAGAGCGGTGCTGGTGCTCTCTAGGAACAAACACCTAAAATTAATATGATTGAATCCAAGATGACAGCCTCCACCAGAAAAGAAAACAAAATTGCAGTCGTAACATCATCCGAAATGGCGGCTTCTAGCAGAATTAAAAAATGGAGACATGTCGTTACTACAGAAAAAAGTGATCATGAAGTCAGATCCAAGATGGTGGATGTGATATTAGAATTCAAGATGGCGGCCGTAACGAAAATTACAACGTTATAGAATCCAAGAAAGCGACCTAAACTAAAAGTGCAACGATAATGTCATATAATCCAGAATGGCATGGGTAACACTATGGATTGCTAACCTTGTATATCTTAAAATTTCATATTCGTCACATTGTATTACTTCTGAATTTTTTTTGTTCTCCCACATGGCACATAACATGTTCTTGCGCAAATCGCAGTGAAGGAGAATCACATTCTGATGTTATCCCCTTATTCCCTTTCAAAGTGTATAAGCAGTTTCTACTTTACAATGCAAGATGTTTGTTTCCGGCACCCTCTACTCTTACCCCCTTCCCCCAAAACCAGAAGCTTAGGGGGTTTTATGTGGCGTCTCTTCTAGCGACGAAATAAGTAACTATAGAAGTGCGGGCAAGATAGAAGGGTCGTTTTCCTGCGCAGGGCTTTCAAAACACGGGTTCCCTTTCAGCCAGATTAAGTGTCGTAAAGTTTTCCTCCCCTTCATGCATTCCAACTCTCCACCCTGGGGTGCTGCATAAGAAGTTTCGTGGAATGAAGTTTTTGCGTTACGAGAAAAGAAACTTAATTATTTGCCGTCCTTCTATGGGGTGTCGCTGGTCCCCTCATCGTACACAACACTGGTGGTATTATAAAGACTTTATTATTAAAAAAACACACGCAGACACGAATAAGAAAAAATATATATATTTCTTTCTACGCCTCTTTGTTAAAAAAAATTGTCCTGAGTTGGAGGAGAAGAAACACTTTTTTCCCCCCATAACAGACCAGCATAATTTTACAGAAACATTTTGACTTCACAAATTACAATAAACTTAATATAAACAATCTATGTCCACGTTTGTAAACGGTATCTCATATGAGTATCTAATTTAAGTATTATTTTGCACTATAGCACGTATCTTATACATATTAATATGCACAGTAATACTGGAAAGCTATTCAGGGAACGATTTACCAATAACTTAATTTATTGTAGGTAATGGCCAACACAAACAATAAATGCTCGGGTAAGAATCTAAACCCAGTATTACTGCGAACACAATCTTGTAGTAAAAAGAGTTTTATTTTTCGTGAAAATGTACAAATGGGCAAATATATGTTAGTTTACATGCATATTTCTCTTCCACTTACCAAAAAAAAAAAGGTTCATTAAATGAAAAGCAATTATAACGTTATCAATCAAGTTCAGCCCCACTGTCGTTTGGAAGTGAAGCGACTATTACGTCAGCAGTTTGGCCGAAAATTCCTTGGTGATCGAATCTGAAGGCAACGAGAGTTACTTGGCTTACCAAGCTACAAGGCTTTTCAAGGGTTAGTTTAAATATTTAGATTTAAATTTGAAAAAATTAAGTTTTATTTTGTATTTTGTTTTGGATTGTCTCGCCGGCATCAAGGTCAGTGACACTGAACAGGGTGTTTGGGGGACAACATCCATTCAGCCTTAATCGTTAGTGATACTGGGAAACTAGTTTTAACCAAAATCAGGATGACATGACAAAAATTCTAACTGTTTTTTTTATTATTAGACAGTATCTTAAAACTTCACCACAATGCATCATTAAATTTAGTTAAATGATTCTCCGGAAATGAGATTATAATAAGATCAGGCAAATCTGTTTTATACTTCCAAAGATATTAATAAAACATTGGGTTTAAAACTGTATCTTCCCTTTAAAATAAACCTCATTAAATTTACAAATTGTAATTTTTTTAATTTTCGGTTGTTGTGTGTCTAATCATTTACCATTGTTTTATTTTAGTAAATCATGATTATTTGTAAATGAAAATTCCACATCAATATTATTTTAGAGCATATCTATTCTTTTCAAAATAATCTCAAAGTTATGATAGTATCGAGATATAGTTTCACGATGTTTATTCAGTAAGATTAGAATACAATATTATTTATTTCAAACTTTTACGAATGCAGACAGCACCGTGACGCCACCAGGTTCGGAGCTGGCTGACGGTTCCACAAGGCCGCTGATGTCACGCGCCATCCATTGACGTAAGGCATGCCACGAGTGCCTGGCCGGTTTAAAAGGGTACTCGCTACCCACACCCTCCACTCCCAGTGCACCTTTAGCGACCTGGGAATTCCGGGCTTATAGAGGCCACCGCGAGGAGTGGCGTGAATAAGCGTCGCTGTTCTGGGTATTTCGGGCGTTGGGTCGGCACGGGATGACGCGACCCGTCACAGCCTCTCTCATCCCTTCGAGAAGGATGCCACGGGTATATAAGCGACTACGCCGCCTCCGCGAGAATTCCGAGGGTTCGGAGAGTTCCGCGAATGAAGGGAAGTGTGACATCGGCGAAGAGGGTGAGATAGCCTCTCGAGAGCGGCGCGGCGAAGAGCGACGGGACCGTGAGAGTGCTAATGAGTGGCGCGAGGCTGTGTGTGAGGACAGGTGCGTGGTAAGGGGCGAATAAGGGCATGTGTCATTTTGCCTAAAGGCGTTTTGCCTAATTTTAGGCAAAACGCCGTTTAGGCAAAACGCCGTTAGGCAAATCGCCGTTAGGCACAACGCCGTTAGGCAAAACGCCGTTAGGCAAAACGCCATTAGGCAATTCGCCGTTAGGCAAAACGCCGTTAGGCAATTCGCCGTTGGGCAAAACGCTTTTTCCTCTTTTAGGCAAAACGCCATTGGGCAATTCGCCGTTAGGCAAAACGCCGTTAGGCATATCGCGGTTAGGCAAATCGCCGTTAGGCAAATCGCCGTTAGGCAAACCGCCGATAGGCAAAACGCCATTAGGCAATTCGCTGTTAGGCAAAACGCCGTTAGGCAAAACGCCGTTAGGCAATTCGCCGTTAGGCAAAACGCCGTCAGGAGAATCACCATTCTTGGCCAAATTTATCAAGCAATCAATTTGATTTAAGGTTTATTATTTCAAATCTAGTTTTGATTAAATAAACCGTATTGCAAAATACAAACCAATACGCTGTGGAATAATCAATGTTTCCATTCGCCCCAAATTAAATTAATTTTTTTGTTACTAGATGGCACCAAGAATCAATAGCAAGACTTAATTCGTGCATACTTCGCAAGATGTCGCCACCGTCAGATAGAAACTGCTCAAAAGCAGTACTAGTTGCGGCGGAAATCGCACGGTGTCGCAAGGGTTATTGAAATTACCGCCAATATTACGGCACTGACAACGCCGGAGATTATCTGAACCTTGTACACAAGTAAATAGGTACACTTAAATGTAATAAAGAAATGCAACAATAGCGTAGGTATATATAGTACGGTATAGTCGGCGTAGGTATGTTTTGAGCAGCCTGCTGTAAGTTTTATATCAATACACACTGAAACTATACATATCCCAAGATTCTCGCAATCAGTACGCCAAAGAGTTTTAATCATCAGTAACATCCTTTGCAAATGGAGGTTGCAATCTCCGTCCTTTTTTGATTTTCACACTGGTTACAATATGCAATTTTTCTATTTTATTTTGTTATCCAGGAAACAACACACTGTCATAATATTTATCTATTTCCGTTAAGAATAACATTTGTATTTTTAATACCAGGCATTTTTTATGTGTATAAACCTTGCGCAGTCATTTCCTGGCGTATTTCAATAAAATCTTTGTTACTGACTTTTATCAATAAGAAAAACATGTCTAATTTTGTCGATAGAGGTTCCCAACAACCTCAACACTGAAAATCAATTTTTGTTTAAAAAAAAAAAGATGTAATATTTATAATTTATTAATTCTCATGAATATTATTATCTAAAAATGTATCGGGAAACAGAGGTTGGTAAATTGGTTGAGTATCACAGAATCGCTGAAATTTCAATTGGTATATTTGGTAAAAGTAAATCAATCATTTAAATGCATGTCTTTGTAAAAAAACTATGACAAGGGCACTTGCACTTCGGTGAACCAATAGCCAATTAACCATTTAAATGATGGATATAATTCCATTTAAATATTCTTAATACTGTTGAAATCATTGAAACGGTAGTCTACACAAACAATAAAAGTTTATTAGAAACATAATATTTTCAGGCGTTTAGGAAAATACGAAAGAAATACTTATTTATTGCGTTTGAATCATCAAAGTGTTTCGCAAATGTGTTTTAAAACGTGCACTAAATATACAGGCCTATACTATGCAATGGTTGCTGCAAAATATTTGTGTTAATCTTCATTTATTTCCTCATTCTGGTTAAAAAAAAAAATTTCACTTATCTTTGACTTCAGTGTCTTTTACATTGACTAATTTCAGTTTTCCACATTGATGTATTGTCAGACTTTCTAAATATGGGCATGACGCGAGTACTTGCAATGTTTACTTCCTATCATAACACAGTGATTCAAGTACAGTGTAAGATATATTTGGTCGTTTTATTTATCGGATTCGAGGATTTCTAGTATGGTGTGCAAGTGTGTGTATGTGTGAGTGAGGGAGAGGGGAGAGAGAGATGGAATGTCTTTACTACAAGGTAATGCGCCCTTAGAGTTTATTGGCTGTCTTTTAGATAGCTACCCGACTATAACTTAATTACAGCCGTTGCTATTCAACAATTCAACACATTTGTAGGATAAATCGCAGAGGCAAGTTGCTGTGACGCGAAATAAAGTAAAACCAAAATCATAGCGCCTGGGCTGGGAATCATACCAGGGTCCAGTGTTTTACAACTGTACCACGTAATTTGGTTTTGTGGGAGGTGTATATCAGTGTTTATTGGAGATATAAATATTCGGTGTCAATTCGACGTGTCAGAGTGGTGAGGAGAGCAAAAGTAAAACAAATAACATATTATATGATATCTCAAGAAATATATTTTAAGCATTGATTTATAATAAACACAATTACGCAATATATTCGTTTGATTTAATTCCACATTACAGCGGCAATAAGTTGAACGTTCTAGCGATAAAAAAAACTTTGTGGGATCATTTGAGGCAAGATCTGTAGTGGTGATCTTGTAGTTTATTGTGTGGGCTACCACTGCTACCTGGATTCCCACTCTCGTGACGTGTCCACCCGCCCCTTCTTCTTTCTCTTGCGTCAATCGCGACGTTGCCAAGTATATCAGACACGTAATATGTAGGTAGCCTATCTTGTACAGTAGGCCCATTCTAGCGCTCATCTGGCATTAAACGTGTCCGTACCTACGGCGGACAATTTGCTAGTAACTTTGGCCACATCTTCAGGTACCCTGAGGCGCCTAGGAGACTTGTGGAATACATATTGTCTCAAAATATTGTAATGAATCCAGACGGGTAATTTATGTAATGGTTGTAAGTCCATGGCACCACAATAAAATAGTTTTAATGCTTACATAAAAACGCATTAAAAAAACTTTAGAAAAAATGAAATGGTGCTTTAAATGCTGTCAACTATCAGGCAAACGAACGGCGTTGCAACGTGTTTGAAGAATGCTTTTATTTTACGAAAGTATTAAATATGAGTGCAAAAATTTTAAGTTAGTACGAAATGAAGATACGTTATCAGTCTAGGTCGAAGTGGTACTTTAAATGAGTCAGGCATCTCTTAAACGATATTTTCACACCCACAAACTATATCTTAAAATTTACGAACCGCATTCATGGAAAACTTGGACAGAGGCGTGCAAAGGACTTTATTTAGGCTATACACTCGTGTCCAATACAATGATAAAGTCACCACTTCTTCACATTCAGGCGAGTCTGATGAAATATTTAATTTTGAATTTTCTTTTCATAATTATAAAAATTTCGACCTTGCTGGCCAACTGTTAGCGGATACCCAACATGACCAAACAATTTACAATTGACAATCAACAGTCTGCAAACCAATAATAATATGATCACACTGTATTTTAAGTGTATTAAACAGTCTGAAATTCATGTATTACCACTTTTTTAGAGGGCATGATAAATAATTTGACATTATAAAAAAATTGATGTAATAAGAGAAAAAATCTCAGAACTTTTGTTCAATGCAAATTTTGAAGCTATTTGGATATATTACAAAAGCATTGTAAATTAATAATTTAAAGTCTTTACGCTTGAGTTTTAGACACAAAAAAACCAGAAAATATAATAGATGAGAAAAAATATCATCAGGTCATCGACCTATCGGTTAGTTGACTGCAGCTCTCCAAATATGTAATCAGTGACATTTCCTTTAGTTCCACACTTCCACATATTCACAACATCTGCCCTCATGTCTCATATAGTACATTTTTTTAAATTTTGCTCAAATAAAACTTACATTGTTTCAAGATAACAACATCGCCAGCATTGTCTGCAGCACTTCAAATTTTGAACTATGACCAAATATTGACTGCGGGCTACCGAATGGGCAATATAAATCACCTATTACCGTACTTGGTTTATTAAACCATCACAGCAAGAGCTTCTATATGTTTTATCCGTTATGTCTACTATAAATTGAAACATTACATCTTCACATTGTTATATACAGCTAGCATAGAGAAAACACAGCTAGGTCAACAATTTTTTATATGAATGCAAATTAAAATAAAATAGTTTCAGCCTACACATACGTCTTGTACAGCTTTGCTATGTCCGAACATAACAGTTGTAAATAGTTCGCTGTTCGGTCGAAACTGACACGTGTAATAGTATATGTATTACACGTGAGATAAATTTTCATTTGCTGTGTAAAACTGCTAATCTAATTTACATGCAGTGAATAGCAGTAATACCCAAAAAGACTGCTTAGAAATTTAGTACACAAACACTCTTACCATTACATAAATTAATCAATAAAACAAACAACTACTGACCAACATTTAACTAGGCTAGGCAAAAGTAATTGAACACCGTGATAATTAGATGAAAATAAATAAAACAAAAATTAAATTATTTATCAGGTTTACTGGATTCTATAAGGTTTTAAGAGCATCAAAATTAAATGAATAAAGAGCAATCAGGGTTCTTGTAACGTTTAATAAATTCTGTGGCAATGATTAAAATTTCATTAAATTGTGAATTATTTATAATGCAAAATGACATTAAATCTCATCCTCAGACACAAAGTGGGAAAACATGAAAAATATTGAAAACATTATTTGTCAAAATTGGTTACTGAAATTAATAAAATTATGGCAAAAACAATCAAGGTTATTACAGTATTAATATGGAATGCAAATTACTAATGTGAAAAACTAATGGGAAAAACCAATTCAGTCCGAAGCCTATTGAAAAAAAAAATAGTCTTAAAAAAAACCTGGACGTGGCCAGTAGGATGGACATAAATATTGCAAATGTTTTTAATCTCAGGGTAAATAATAATATCCTCGGCTCACTCAAGTCAGTAGGGTTCAACTCCAATCCCTAGCGGTCGCCTATCAAATGTTTTATGCCAAAATTACATACACGAAAACAGCCCAAATTATGTTCTAAAGATATTTTTTTTTTAATTTTAAGTACTGTTAGTAAGGGTTTTGGTCACGTGCGGGCAATATCTGAGACACTATGTACACGACGTCAATAGCCTCGGTACCGTGACACATGCACGATAGGGCCTACCTCTTAGCTGCGAAGCGTCACTGGGAATTAAACTGAGGAAATCTTACTGCGGCCGAAAACGTGCGAAAATAATATGCACAGACTGCACCACCAATATAAGTGTGCAGTCGTCCCGTCACACGCACTCGCCCTAAATCACTATTTAAATGCCTGGTGCAGAGAGGCCTGCACCAAGCCTACACCAGTCAAGCCGACACAATGGCGTACCTTTTTCAACAATCTCTTCCAAACAGTTCAGCAAACGACGCTATCCAAGTTGAAAGGCCCCGCAGCTAATCAGCGCTCAGATAACACAGCTTGGTTGGGCTAAAATTCTTAAACTGTCCAGAAAAATGCAAATAAAAGCGAAAAACGTCGTTAGAGTTCACAAAAATTAAATTTTAGTAGGTTTAAGCTCCAAAATAATAGGTATTTAAAATTACCGTCAAAAAATGTAAATAAACAAACAACGGTTGCAATGGCAACGACGGCTGTGGAGTTAGCGGCGTGGGCATAGAGTAATGAACTCTTTAATCGTGTTCGATTACAGCTGATAAGTTACATTACCAAATAAATTACGTGCAATATTTCTAAAATATACAATTATAGTTGGTTATTAGAATATATAACTATATATTAAGACCGATTTATATAGGTGTGCCTATTTAAATGCAAGGAATCGAGCTTCTTTTTTTAATGCCATTTAATTTATTATTATTTTTATGTGTTACAGCCCCGTCATAACAATGTCTGTATTCTCATTGCAAGATTTCTACAAGTTCCCGCTTGCACTGTAATACTGTTTTCGTAGCTAATGCAGGGTATATTATAGTTTGTACATTTGCAGTAGACTGTACTTTCGCTTTAATTTTGAACACTTGGTGCATTATTTATTAAAATTTGTTGTCATCTCGTTTTACAGAAGCTGGCAGTAGAAAAAAAAATTCTTCTTACAGGAAATTTTTTTTACTACATAGATGTAAGTCAATAAAAGTACATGGAATAAAAAAACTAATTGATGTTAATGTATTGCGTAACAATTAACTATTTAATTTGTTATGAAATGGTTTCTCTTACTCGGTTATAATTATAGTTTGAAATAATTCCGTGGATAGTAATTGAATGTTAGTTATATTTGAGTAGTTATAAATAAATTAAGAACATTTTATATAGCCATTTTCTTTACGTTATGGACTTTCTCGTAGCACGCAGCGCTAAGTATTAAGGTTAAATATTTGAGCTGTGCAGTTGCCCCACCTAGGCAATGCATTCAATGCTGCGGCACGCACCACGCCTATACGAATTACTAGCAAACAAGATCTGTAACACTGTAGTGTTATTAGAAGCTATGAAACTCAAAGGATTAATCTACTAATTTAATGCGGTATATTTTGAATTTTATTTAAGAAAACTGAGTAACCAGGCTCTTAATATGTGCTTTACCGCTATTTTCGCCATTTTTTTCTCTCTGTAAATGTATGCGATACGAAAAAAGTAGAACATGACAATGGTAGATAATGCAATTTTCTTTCGTGGGAAAAAAATCGTATACACACAGATTTTAGAGAATGCTAGGGAATGTCCTTAAATGCACGCAGTTACAGGCGTAGATTTGTTATAAAGGTAGACTAAAATATTTTAAAATTTATTAAAAACATTATTTCTGTGATTTACAAATTTGTTTGTTATTAATTATTTCGCAATTTAGAGTGCATGAAAGGACGGGGATACAATTAAGTCGATCTGACGAAGCAAATAGTTGACGTCATTGGAAGCACTGAAAGAAAATCCACATGAGAAATTGTAGGCGCCTCTCAGGGAGTTTACCCAGATTATCGTTATAGGACACAGGCGGTTCCATCACTACACCAGCAGTTCCTGATACATCATCACGTGGGATAACATATACACGTTTTAAACATTTATTTCTCTTGTAAGGGAAACAAAAAATAATAACAACAAAAAACTTTATTAAAAGCAATTACTATATACAGAAACGATTTACGTTATTATTTATATGTGCTGGGAGAAAACAATACATATTATGTATGTAATATTTATTTACATATACACATATATATAGCCTACACACATGAATGTATGTTGGTATCTTCCTAAGCTCCATACTTCTATTCATCTACGATGTAATAGTGTACCGTGTAGTGTGGTCAGCTGCAGACCATCGACATGGTCTTCAGCGCCCAGTTACCAGCCGGCTAGCCAGACATCCTTGCTGTCGCCAACATGCCTGACTGGGTAGGCATAAACCCGTCATTCCCTTGGGAGGGGGGGGGGGGGGAGCGCCGGCTTGACCACGTGGTCATATGGTGTTGCCAGCTCCTTCCATTTGAGAGCAGGCGCGTGCCTCGCTAGGGGCTTCAACTGTCGACGAGCCGCGAAGCAAGCTCACTGTCACTCAGCAGAGTTTGCAATGCAAGATTTGCTTAAAAATGAGAACTTGAATCAGCGTAGAAAACCTGTTACGAAATTATCTTCAAATATCCTAATGGATTTTCCAAAACTGAGTGAAACTGACCTTAAAATATTATTTACTTACACTTATCAATTAGCACAAACAGTATATTATCTTACTGAAATAATTACTGACAACGAATTAAACCTTTAATTCCTAAAAATCGCTAAAATATTATAAAAATATGGGTTCTATCCAGGCACATTAACAGCAAGACATATAATTGCTTTATCGAGTATGAGCCATATTAGAACACCTATGAAGATATCCAAAGATATTTTTGTGATTGTGCAAATGGAAACAGAACAATGTGTTGTTGCGCTCATGTAGCGACGGTCATTTACTACTTAGCTCACGCTCGTTATGAATCAAAAACTATAAAACCACCTGAAACATTCACCTCCATGTTTAATGTGACTAATATAATTTCTGCTATTTAAGAAAATAGTGAAGCTGATTAAATTCCCAATATTATAACGTTATACATAAGTATGTCTATATTTTGTATGATTTAATTTTTCATAATACATTATTTCATATACGTACCTTAATTGATTTTAATTTTTTAAGCTATGTTCCACCAATTCAATCATTTTGTATCTTTGACATGTAATAGGTAACTAATTAACAAATCCATACATAATAATTTAATATAGTAAATGGGAAAGTGAGTTTGTTTGTTTGTGATCTTTTCATGCCTAAACTTCTTAACCGATAATCATGAAATTTTGCATACACGTGGTCAGGGGTACAGAAAAGGACATAGGGTACCCTTCATTCATCTAAAATGAAATTTTTTATTAAAATAACATCAGTCATTTTTAGGTTTTGTAGTAGGTACCAAATAATGAAAATTAATAGGTCATGCAAAAAAATCCCTTTTGGCACAGCCTACAGGCGTAGGTAGATTTCAAAGTAACTATTTCTTCAACCCCCCGCAATAATGGTTCGTCTTATAAAAATTGTTTCAGACATGAGTATTAGATAAAAATTATAAAATGTACGAAAAATTTAAACGGATTTGATAGTGTGCCAACTGAGGGAGTTATGGTTTTTTTTTTTAAATTTTAACCCTTATTTTTTTAACCACTTGAATGAATGGTTCGTCTACTTATTCAAAAATATCTTTAGGCAAAAGTTTTAAGATAAAAATTATAAAAAAAATACATGATTTGTACAAATTCGATGCTATGCCTACGAATAGAGTTATGATAATTTTTTGTCCACCAACCCTTGTTTTTTCAACCCCTTGCAGTTATGGTTGGTTATATCAAAAACGTTTTAAGACGAAAGATTTTGGCATTACTCGTACGAGTTTTATTACGTTCAAACGGATGTAATATTTTCAATATTACGGTAGTTAGAACCATTTATCGGTTTTTTGAAAAACCTTCCACATTTCTACCCCTTTGGTCGGACATTGCCCATTAACGAACTCGACCGAAATTTTTCACAGTTAGATTTTATGTATCAGTTTGGAATTGATTTGAGAAAAATTACGACAGTTATCGTGCCCACAAGAAAGTTATATATATATATATATATATATATATATAAACTTTTGATTTGACTGTGGTTTTGGGGTCTATGAACCATGAAACGAAAAACTATATAAAAAATTTCCGGAAGTCGCACCATGGAAACGGCTACAACAGGTAGCATTTCTTTTAAATCTACCTAAAAGTGAGTGTGTATCATTTCTCTAAGTCTGCCATGGAGCGCGTGGCGGGTAGCGAACTGAATGCGCTAATAACAGTTTACCGTTTGATTCGTTTGTCACGTCTAACTTATGTTTCTTAG
This sequence comes from Bacillus rossius redtenbacheri, assembly GCF_032445375.1. Taxonomy (NCBI): domain Eukaryota; kingdom Metazoa; phylum Arthropoda; class Insecta; order Phasmatodea; family Bacillidae; genus Bacillus; species Bacillus rossius. The sequence goes on along the minus strand of NC_086330.1, from coordinate 98,635,680 downwards.
TTCTTCACATACTATTAATACAAAAGTTATTTTTACTAATGAATTTGAACTCACGCAGATGAAGTTAAGTTTTTTATTCGAGCGATGGTATGTCCTTTATTAATTTTGTATAGGGTAGACCGGGGGAAATCGGGTCACAGGGTAAACCGGGTCATCGTAACAAGATCTGCTGTCTTGTGGCGAAAGAATGAACTGGAAGTCTACGGAACCTACCGAAGAGTGCTGCTATCTGTCTATACAACCGTCCACTACAAGACGAACATCGTCTGTGACAACATTCTGGTAGTCTGTGCGAAATGAACCCGAACCTGTGCAGTCCTGAAGTGGAAAATTCTTAACAATGTAAGTTTTATTTTGTGTTACGTAAGCCTTTACGTTCGCATTTCAAAAAAGTATTGTAGTTTAAGTAATGGAGTACGAAAATATGTACCCAATTAACATTATTCTGCATTACTGAAGCTCTACATGTTTGACAGAATTTATAATATTTTTCTTTTCTTAAAAGTGCGAAATGGGGTGATTCGGGTCGCTGCCGTTGGGGTAAAACGAGTCACTGCATACAGTGGGTAAATCGGGTCGCTTCATATTTGCTCTATATTGTGAAGCACTTTATTCTTCTTTCTCAGTTTTTATGTTAAGACCTAATTTAAATAAGTGTAAAAATGAATTTAAGGCACATGACTTCAACTTAAGTTAAAATTTGTAAGTACTACTTATAATAATATTGAAGTGTAGGACATGTTAAAATAATGAAAATATTATCCATGTAAATATAGAATAACGAGTTCAAAATGAAGCAGAGAGTTTGACAACATATATATTGTCGTTTATTTTATTGACGAAATGATTTTTAATGAGGAATATGTAAACACGCTAAATTAATAAATAATGAAAAACGTTACACATTTTGTAATGCCAAGCCAGGTATTCGAAACCAAGTCATCTACACTCCTTCTATAGTTTTGAGCCAGGTTATCTTCTAAGTTTAATAATATTGTTACGATCGCGCTTGGCTGCAGTGCTTGGCGTCGCCGCGCTCGTTCGGCCTGTCTGCGCCCCCTTCCACCCGCATCCTCTCCCTGGTATCTCGTGTCATACTGTCTCGCGACATACTGACCGTCGCAGCGTGCACCTGCCTCAGATCGAGATACTTAAAAGAGGCCGCACTGCGGCATAAAAGGACTCAGACATGTTTATCGGCGCGTTTTGTGTGAACCCGATGCTTGTTGCGTTTATCGGCGTTCTTTGAGCAGCCGCCGCGTCCTTCGAGGACTCACGACGCGTTTCTGGGCATTTCGACGGCGAAGGTCGCGCGATATCTCGGAGACATTCCCGATTGTTCTGGACGGAAACCCAAGGGCTATATAAGGAGGTAGGCCCAAGGACGTCAGTCAGTTTGGAGTTCAGTGGGGAGTTCTCCCGCGGCGGAGTTTCCGGGCGATAGAGTCGCAGGCGCGGCGGAGTCAGTGAAGTTCCGTTTGAGGCGTCGAGTGGGATCTCGGCGAAGGGAAGTGCGTCGGCGGCGGCGGAGTGCGGCAACGGAGTCCTGCGGCGGAGACCCACGAGGGGTGCTGCAGCGAGAGTAGCGGCAAAAGTGCGGCCCAGCGAGGTGTGTGAAACGAGTGACTGGGGAATTGACATTTATTTACCTGTGATTAATTATCTGTCAATTTAGAAGATTATTTGTAAGTGACAAGTAGTAGTAATAAATAAAACTGTGTGTGAAATAAAATCTATTAATTGGGCTATCATTTACGAACCCCCGCGGTAAATCGTAACAATATTTTAGGTTAAGATAAATGTTGTGCGATGTTGAATTTTTTAAGTTTAATAGTCTGAGTTTAGTTTATGTGCATGGTTAATGCCAAACTTGAATTTTGTCCACCAAGATTTTGCAGAATCTAAAAATAAAAAAATTAACATTTAAATTAAAAATAGCTCTGTAGTTTTGGAGTAGAAAAAGTGAACAGGCTTATTATTTAGTTTATTCCGCATATAAGTTGTATCAAATTAAAATATAAACACCCTTTACATTTAAATAGAATTCCATTTGTTATCATATAGTTGGCCTAACTTATGTCAAGGACAATAAATACTAGGGTTGAAAAGCAGCATAACTGCATCCTCTTTAACATATAATTTAGACGAAAACTACTGTGTTAAAAACAAATGCATTTATGCTGCCTGGGTTATCTGTTATAGATGGCGAGGAACTACATCCGAAAAACTACTCATGGTTCCTGGTCAATCTCTGTGATGGATGAAGCTGTTAGAGCAGTAAAAGATGGCGAGTATTCTGTAAGGAAAGCAGCTAATGTGTTTGGCGTGCCTTTTTCTTCTCTGCAAAGAAGAACATCTGCTCCAGAGAACTCGCCAATGTCCGCAGTCGGTCGTAAATCGGTGCTACCACCTGATGTTGAGAAAGCACTAGCAGTGAGGCTTATATACTTATCTACTAGAGGTTTTGGCTTAACTCCGAGCAGTATACGCAAATATGCCTTCAAGTATGCCACAATGCATGGAATACAGCACAGCTTCAACACTGAAAAGAACATGGCTGGGGAAGACTGGTTTCATGGATTTATGAAGCGACATCCAGAGCTTTCAATTAGAAAAGCTGAAGGTCTGTCTCGTGCCAGAATAAATGGAATGCAGCATGAGACAGTAAATCAATTTTATGATGAATTGAAGCGGCTGACAGTGGAGTGCAATCTTCAAGGCATGCCGGAAAGCATTTACAACCAAGATGAAACAGGACTGCCAATGAACAATAAACCTCCTAATGTGGTAGCTCTGAAAGGTTCACGTGATGTTGTTTCAATGACAAATGTGGAACGTGGAGAAAATGTCACAGTGATTGCATGTGTTTCAGGTACTGGTACATACATACCACCCTTTGTAATATTTAAAGGAAAGAGGATGAAGAATGAATATTGTGACAACATGCCAGTTGGAACAGAAGTGTGCATGACAGAATCGGGATGGGTAAATGAGGAGGCCTTTAGCAAGTGGCTGGAACACTTTAACAAACACAGAACACCAGGAAAAGTAATATTGATTCTTGATGGACATGCATCCCACACTTCACTTTCAACAGTTGATTTGTGCGAAAAGTTTAACATTGAAGTTTTGCTACTACCCCCACATACAACACATGCACTTCAGCCCCTTGATGTATGTGTTTTCAAACCACTAAAGACTTACTACCACCAGCAAGCAACGTCGTGGCAACACAGCAATCCGAACAGACCAATTACAAAATTAAGTTTTGGAGGAATTTTTAAAAATGCTTGGAACATGGCTGCAACAGTTGGGAATGGGGTGAAGGGGTTTGAAGCAACTGGTATTTACCCTCTCAATACCGCTGCTATTTCAAGCCACAAATTTGTGTCAGAAATAGTGTTTTCTCCTGAGTCGTTGGAACAGAGCTGTGTTTCGATCTCTGATATGCCTACCACATCTTCTTCCCCGTCGATCCAGCAGATTGAATCTACGGACATCAGAAAAGAACATAACCTTTTTACTGCCAAAGATGTAAGTGGAAGGAGCACCACAGAAGAAGTGAGAGGTCTGTTACCAACACCGGAAAAATTAACACCAAAGAGAATAGGTAAACGAAAACCTGTTGCTTCTCTAAGGCTACTGTCAAAAGAGAATCGCACATTGTTGGAATCCAGGAAATTGAAAAGCAAGAAGCAGGTGTTAAGTTCAAAGCACAGCAAAATTGAACCTCTGAAGACGAAGAAGCGAACAAAAGCTAAAAACACACCCGAGTTGGAAATTTTGGAAGAATGCCAGGATGATGAGGAAGATGTTCTCTGCAATATGTGCAAAATTGCATACAAAGACATCAGAAGCTGCACTGCTGGAGACTGGATTCAGTGCCAGTCTTGCAAAATGTGGTACCATGAGCGCTGTGTCAATGCTTTTCAGTGTAAACAGTTTGTATGCGGAATGTGTCTGTCAAAACAGTAAAGAAAATCTGTTGACCCGATTTGCCCCACTTGTGATCCGATTTACCCAACTTCTGTCCAAATCGGGTCAAAACATTTCATTTTCCTTTTATCAAGTTTAATGTCAATTCATAAGGAAGATTGGTTAATGTTTGTATGTAACTTTGTACATAAATGTATGACTGATATTACTGTATATTATTTTATGGTAAATTAATATTGGTTTTATACATATTCAGGAATTTCAAAAAATTGACCCGATTTCCCCCAGTTTACCCTATTAGTTAAATTACTTTATTATTATTAAATTAAATTCATTAAATACAGCCCACAAACTTGGATGATGCTAAGTTCACCTGGGTAGACGTAGATTTACTTCTTCTAACGCATATATACTACAGACTTGAAACTTATATTGCCTAGTCATCAAATAAGATTCCACTTGGCGCAATCTGAATTTCGTGGAACGGCGAAAGACTACTATTATGTAAATACGCTTGGTGAGTCAAAGACATTTGTAATTTTCTTGATGGTATAAGGCAGGACATAATCAATCAGCTTACTGATGACGTAGCAACGAACGGACCATTAAAATATAACTTATGGCTCGACTGTATCTATAGTAAGCCTTATCCGTTCGAGGATAAAGAGAAGAAATGTGCCTTCAAGACATCTGCTGCAACTATTTACAGTTCTAATGAAGTGAAGCAAGCTGTTAAACACGGTATTGAAAAACTATGCCAGGAGGAAGAAGACTATGTCACTAAAGGATCTGGCTGGTCTCTGTCTAGAATAAACCATTTGGAGCTGAGAATTACACATTTCACCCCAATGCAGAACGAAATGTTTATTAGAATGTTAACTTTCGAAAGTGTTCTTGTAGTAGAGTAGAAATTATGTAATGAAAATTATTTATTTGAAAATTTAGGGTGTTTTATTTCTTGAACCTGTCATTATTTATTTAAATAATTGATCAAGGATCGAACCTACGAGATCGAATAAATCAATATATTAATTGCAGATTTTTTTATAAATTTTAGAATTTTTCCCGAATTTCTAGCTCAATAATTAGAGAATTACAAAATGGCGCCCAAATTTCATGATGGCGTCCAAGATGGAGACCTGACAATAAATGAATTCTGCACTCTAGCAGGTACTAAATAAACTTACAAGATGGCGGCCTCCAGCAGACGAAAACAAGATGACTGCCTCCAGCATCTGGAAACAAGATAGCGGATATGACATCATACCAACTTACGTAATATTTAATTTGGCATAAGTGGCGGGAGGTTAGTATGGCGGTGGCTTCCATGAAGGAAGGATCGGTGATCATTTTTTTTTTATTTCGGTGAGCTTGTTTTGGTTAAACGCCCGATTATGTCAGAACACTATAGAGTTTCGGCCGAGTGGTATAAATATGTACCTGTTCGTTCGACTGATGTGTCATTGTTGTTGATGCAGTTAAGTGACCTCAGGCATAGTGATAGCGAAGTGAATTGCGAGTGTACCTGCTCGAACGTTGTGAGCGCAAGTCGGAGCTTAGGGAGTCTGTATACGAAACAGTGGAAAGACGGTACTACCTGTGGACTGTAAGTTGCGGCGTGTTTTGTAAACACACACTTAATTTGCATATAGACTTCGTTGACATAAATCTTTGTGCTCGCCATCTGAGACTTTGTGAATACTAGCAAATACATTATTTTCCTTCCTCGTTTTATCTATAGAACAATAATTATGTAATTAATATTGAACATTTGTATAAGGTTGTAGTTTTTAAGGAAGGTATTGGAGTTAAATTTTAAGGTTGATAATTTAAAATGTGTATGTTTATCAAATAGTTGTACTGGTCATAGTTATTAAATCAATACACATTTATTTAATTCTTTTATTACCTCTTGATTGAGACCTCAATCCTTCTTGAACAGCCAATATAATACTGCTCTAATACTTTTCTCCGGTACAGTCGTGCTACCTCACGTCCATTGACATTTTCCTGTTCGTACGTAATTCAATTTTGGCCTGATCTTGGCTGGTACACCGGGCAATCGTCTCTCAGCACTGCACTGCACTACACGACACGACACACTTTCACAGCAGGGTAAGTCGGCAACACCATTGAAGTGGACGCCATATTGTACCGATGTATGAGCGCACCACCGTCATGTACATCATCACTGCCGTCTTGGGGATGGAGCTAAAACACTAGTACAGACAGAATATAGCTTATAACATTTTTTTCCCTGATTGGTCCCTTGAAAAAATTATAACATATTGTGACATACATTCAAAGGCATCACTCTCTCCCACATCCTTACCCAAGACCCGCTCCCATACTGGGTGCGTCCCTCGGGTACGTAAATAATACAGTTGTACGGATAACGTTTTCTTTTACTAATAATCATCCTTTTTATCGTTGTAACATGTGATATTGACACCTCTCTCCCAATTATTGTGTCATAAAAATATTATTTGCGACGTAGCTATCTCTTGGGTTTTGAAAGTGGTTTTGAGACATTTATATCGTTAGCTTTTTTAAGCAATGAGTATGAGAAAATATAACAATTCAGATCTACTGTGAAAAATTTTTTAAACTCCTTTCCACTCTTCTTAGTTATGAAATCCTACCGGCAGCTCAAAAAATTAGTGCCATGCTGAAGCAAGGTGATACAGGACATCAAGATCTATCCAACACACTCACGTATTTTAAGCGATTGGTGATTTTTTGGGAGTTATGGATTTTTTCAAAAATTTTGGCTAACACACAGTTTTGCGGGAATTTCATTAATGGTCGTATGAATAACCACGATAAACACTGGAATGTTTTTTATCATACGAGCTGAATAACCAAATTTACTGCTATGATGTATTACGGTGCCGAAAATAAATTGAAAAAAAAATATATATAATTTTAAACACCGTTTATTAATTATTATATTTGATGAAAGTTGATACCAACAATTTTATTGACCATTTTATTATCTAATTATACTGTGAAATAAAAATGCTACCCTTACTGTTTCACCCGAAAAATCAGGGGCTACTCGTAATGAGTGTGATATTCCAGGGGCTGGGAGTAAATGAAAAGTGATAGAAATGCCTATGAAAACAAATCGAGCAAGGGTTTAATATTACATTACACTTAAAAAATCTTTTTAAATTACGTAAAACATCTTTTAAATATCTATAATTACATTTAAAAAAAACTGATTGATCTGAGAATCATACCTATAATTTTTTATCTGCCTGGACTACTAGAAGATTTTGCTTAGCAGACGTGCACAAAGATTATTGGCCTAAACTTCTAATCAAATAGCATTACAAGTAAAAGCAAAAGTGAGCATACGTATTTTATTTATTTGGTAGGTACTTACTATCTCACACAATAGCACAAAACAGATGGTTAACGAAATAAATAAATTTAGGAGATTATTTGATTTGGATGTTAAAATCATTTTCAAATCATATTGGTCTCTTCCAAATTGGGTTTATACATATGTGCCGCTGATACTTGAAAATTAAAATATGCAAAACTTGTACAAATATTTTTGTATAAAAATAGAAGTAAATTTGTAAACCCCTTTGGAAGTTATTTATAAGTAATATAAAACTATTAAGATAATAATTGATACAAATTCAATAATTAAATTTTACTGTATTTAAAGTGTGATAGTAAGAAAAATTATTCATTGCAAGGACACTTGAATAAAATATGTAGAAACATATTTGCAGTGTCATAATATAATAATAAATTGCATGAAGACACCTGCCTTTTCACCACTAGCTGCTAGCTGCTAATGTTTTCGTATCGATTATTCAGAAATTCTGCCAAAATTCTCTTTACGTAACATAAAATAATCTAATTGGCAAATGCATTTGATATGAGATTTCCCACCGTAATGTTTGCCCTACATAACACATTAAATTAACAATCATTACGCATCAAACGAGTTAAACAATCGCTTTGACTTCAGAGATTAGGTAGCGTAACTGTTTTACGCAGCTATTTTCAAGGAGGGGGCTTATTCTAAGTTTATCGTTTCGATGGAATTTGACGTTACCTATCGATTATCGTTCGTTCTCGACAAGTTCGTATTCTGAGTTTTTCTGTGACGTCATTCTCGATGTACAAAATCGTTACAAGCTATCGTTTCGTAATGAGAGGGTATGAAGCTATCGAAAGAAATAAATACATCGTTACTGTCATAATCGGCGATGCGTGGAGGCGGTATTTGTTACATGTAGCTGTCGAAATAGACGAAGGCGTAGATATGCGCAAAGAAAGGAAACTTCTTCGGGATGAAACTAATCCCTTTGAAATGAAAGAAAATTATTTTTTGGGTTATATTTCGCTTGAGTCGTGATTTAGTGCGACAGTTGTGTGTGAACTTACAAGGACTATGATTTGTCTAAAAGAAAACAGATTTTACTAGCTTAATAATTTCATAATAAATTATTGATTACATATTGTAATACGGTTTCAACTTCTATGGCCACACATTTTCTTAAGTTTTATTATGCTTTTACCAAATTGTAATGTTCAAATAAATTGTTTTATAGTATGTTATTTTTTTTCATGTGTGTGGGGGTGGGGAGCCCTAAATTACATTTTCATATATCTGTGATGAATCTTTTGTATGTTAAGTTAAGAAGATAAGGTTTGTACATTATAGCATATAATGAGCCAATCGCACTATTTTATAATTTTATGTAGCTAAAGAACCTAACCAATTTCTCACAAAATTTTACCGTAATTTTAATGAAGCAAAGTTAATCCATTCTCGAGATTTTACCTTATTTTTGTGCACCAATATTAGCAAATTGTTAAAACTGAAAAATACTAGAAATATATTTAACAATTAGTAATTAGCACCTTTTTAAATAATTACAAAAATGTCATTAAGTAAGATAATCCATTTCTAGAGATATTTGTGTCTCTTTTTTCCCCCTAATGCACCTCTCTCATCTATAACTACCACAAAGTTCTTAAACGTAGTTGAACAACATAACCACACTTTGTACATCGGTGGCTCTGTTATCACTTTATTAGGCTATCACTAGACTTTCATTTCAATAAAATACCAACCACAACACATATAAATATATTTCAAAACTAAGCCTAACTAATTATTTAAATAGACATTTCATAAATACCTTTATCCACTTGTCTTTTTCTCAGGTCCCAAACCATTCGAATTCAGTAAACCACTAAGCTCGCCCCAGAGTTGGTTTTTCTTTGCTGTGGTGAAAATAGGCGAACATTTATTTCGTAGCAGCTTTGGATGATATTCATAAACTCCATCATGATTTGTTGCTGTCTTTCAGAAATGCGTCCTTTACGTGAACTTACTTTATTTTTGGACTCCATTTCGCGTAAGTCGTGTAGCCGTGTAGTTTATAACACAAACAACATATAAACACCTCCACGCCTGAATTGTCACCACGTTTTCTAACTTAAATTCTTTTTCGCGATAGTTTTTAACTACTGTGTTTATTACTACAATTTAACTTTTAACTAGCAAAAATTACACTCAACATAAAATATATCACTTCCGACGTAAATATTACATACTTTGTGAATCCCATATATAATTTTATTAAAATTACTTAAATAAAATATGTATTTTTCATTCGTTTTGTTGTCACTTTGACGCCATGCTCACTCTCGTGTCAGTAAAGAAGCGGAGGGTATAGAAAACTCCGAACTTACCCGAGCGTCTGTGTCGTCGTAACGATAGCATACTTAGAATACATTTTTCTTGCTCTCGATATTTTTTGTCGTTAGAAACCCTATCGAGTGAACTCGATGTCGAGATGACTCGATGTATGTAACGATATACTTAGAATAAGCCCCCAGTCGCAGCTTAGTGCGGAAACAGCCAAACTTACTACGATAATCAATAAATTGTTGCACTTCTTAATAGGAACAACTGAAGTTTTAAAAGAGGAGAGACAAGAAGAAATTATCATAAAAATTACTGTTCGGAATTAACGCAACCTGTGTTATGAAGTTTACTAGATTGTATTTTAATACCACGAAAATATAGAATGGTCTTGCAACTTCGCGAATATTTTTTTACGCGTAATGAAACTCGCTGCGCTTCTAGTGTTGTACACGATTACATTCATACAGTTATACTTGCTAGTTTTGATACCTCATTTTTTTAAAATAGGCTATATGACGCATCATAATATACCAACATGAGCATAAAAAGCACCAATAGCGCTCTTAGTTCACAAGCTACTGCTAAGTTGTATCATTTAAATAGCTTGGGTCAACGTACTACTAACGTTCTTAAATTTCCAGCTGGTGCGAGCTACACCAAGTATACGAGAGACATGAGTGCCTAAAACATGATGTTAAGCCCGACTCACATGTAAGCTGATCGCGCCAATCAGACAGAGTGGACATATATGGTCGTTTACATGAAGCAGATTAGTTTTAATGTTTAGATTCAAGATGTCTGCTTACGGCCACTTTTATCTTCGTACATAAACTTTCGAGGTGTTAGCTATACAACAAAAAAGACGTAAGCCTAAATTATATTTTTCTGTATAATATTTAGTCGAATACCACAAAAAAATTAAACGAAATGGTGGGAAAACTATTATATTCTTATTTTGTGTATTTCAATAATTTGAAAAGTTAGTGCTACCTATCAGACGCTTTCAAAACGAAATATTTTTAATTGATTTTTGAGTGAAGTATTATAACTTGCCAATTTATATAGTTACAATAATTTATTCATTGTAAGGTACTTTTACTACACTCTATTTCACTGATCACAAAACATAGGTTTCAGAACGTGTGAAACGATGAAGTTCTGGTAACTATCAATGAAGTCTGCTTTTTCGGTGCGCAAATAACATCGGCGTGAGTCACCTTTAAATGGGGGCTCGAGCGGAAAACGCAGACGCGCTCTGACTGGGCTTGCCATCTTCCCGCTCGGTCTAGTCGGCGCGATCTGCTTATATGTATGTGAACCAGGCTTTACAAGGCGTGTCTGTACTGCCATTGTTTACATGTAATCAGAGGAAATTGAAATGAACAAACGCGACATATATTTCGTATTTTTTTCCCATGTAAATATTAGCACAATAACTTATTAGTAGAGACCTGCAAAATTCGCGGATTCAATGACCTCCAGGATAGACTCAACTACTCTCTACACACTCGGGCAAATTCTACCTGTTCATTGGCTGCTGACTTGTGAGTCTTCTCGACCGAGTGTCTGTGATTCGACACTTCTTTGAGTGAGGGTCTCTAATTGGCCCTCATCACTCCAGATTAACAGTGAACCAATTGCAGAAGCAGCGCTAAGGTATAATTATTTGAATTTTAGCATATCACGAAGTGAATCCGCGAAATTTGCAGGTCTCTACTTATTAGTTACTCGTCACAAAAAAAGGTTTTCAGAACAGAGTAAATTTTAAAATAATTATGTTTCTAACTAAAAAGAAAATTTATTGAGAACTCATAGTATGTCACCAGGAGTGGGTAGAAATTGTGAATTGAGCCCTCCCAACCCACAATTACCATTTTCCTTTCCAACGCCACGTATCAAGCCCTTTTCCGGAATCTTACCAACCGACCATCAATAAACATACACAATTTAATTTTAAACAAATAAACCATTTTAACACCCATTTATAGTGTACGTTTGATTTTACGCACTGTGTAGCTATATATACTCCTATAGGCGTTCAAGTTTATAAGAACCACGAAAACGAAAGCTAAAATAACATAGTTTTATTTCACTTGTTATAAACTTTTAAATTATAATACTAAAAAGAAAATTCGTTCGACACCACGGGCACACATTTCAAACCTGGCACCGGGGTCAGGCTGTCTCCCTTGACAGAACTTCCTAGATCCGTCCATGAACTTAACATTTCAGACGAAAGAAAAGTTCCAAAACAGATGTTTATGCCATCACGTGGAATATTTTGTAACCATCAACGAGAACGGCAGAAAATGCTGCTAGCTTGTTTGCATCTACGAACTCTAGTATAACATTTTAGAACTACAAAACACAAAGATGCTTTCTTGTGAGCAAAAGTGAAACCTTCGAACAGTTTTTTTTATAAAAGCAAGAGTATGCGCTTATTTATGATAACACAAAAATTATTAAAAAGGAATTTAATCGTATTTTATAACGAATGATTTAATTGATGAGAAATACCGGAAAAACCGCCCTTAGTCAAAACGCCATTAGGCAAATCGGAGTTAGGCAAAACGCTGTTAGGCAAATCGCTGTTAGGCAAAACGCCGTTAGGCAAAATGCCGTTAGGCAAATCGCCGTTGGCCAAATAGTAGTTAGGCAAAACGCCGTTAGGCAATTCGCCGTTAGGTAAAACGCCGTTAGGCAATTCGCCGTTAGGCAAAACGCCGTTAGGCAATTCGCCGTTAGGCAAAACGAGGTTTTGTCATCATAGTAACATTTTAGGCAAAACGCCGTTAGGCAAATCGCCGTTAGGCAAAACGCCGTTAGGCAAATCGCCTTTAGGCAAATCGCCGTTAGGCAAATCGCCGTTAGGCAATTCGCCGTTAGGCAAAACGCCTTTAGGCGAAATGACTTTAGGCAAATCGCCGTAACGAATTCTAGTTTAGGCAAAACGCCTTTAGGCAAATCGCCTGTTACTCGCGAATAACTGTCGAGCCTAGCTCTGTTGAGGAGTACGAATTGTGAAACTTGACTGACTTTGAGTGACTTGCGATTAAACATTTTTAAGTGCATGTGATTGGCAATCAGACATTTTTAAGTACAATTATTTATTAGTAATGTAAATATTAGTAATTAATAAACTGTAATAACACTATTATGGCTATCCCTTAGGAACCCAGTTCCCCCACATTAAACTCGTAACAATTCATTTAAAACAAATTCGAGTTTAAAAAGTCTGTGTCTCAATGAAAGTTTTCTAGAAAGCTGAAGAAACTAAATTTGTTAGCTTATTATTTTTCTGACATGAAAATGAAAAACAAATAAAGCCTACATATTGTAAGGAGAAATTAGGTTTTTGAGCTCTACGACAAACGAAAGCTCTCTGTGACTAAATTTTAACTTGTTATAAATTTCCAATCTCTGAAGCACACATTTTATTTTCTGTCTTTATTGCATCCCCCATACATCAGAATGTGATGGGTGAATTTGACAGCGATATTAGTTTTATTTTAATTCCATACTGCCGAAGTAAATATATCTAGCAGAACGCAGCAAACTTTATTACTTTTTTAAATAAGGTTATTAATGACCTATCAAAAACATAAGGTTTATTGCCCATAAATATTCGTAAGAGCACACAAAATAAAATAGCGGTTCTATTTTACGGCTTGGTCATTCAACGTTAATTCTGGAAGAATTTTGAATTCGAACGTTATTTAAAAAAATAACATTATTATAAAACCAATGTCATTTAGTTTCCTTGCACTTATATCAGAAAAATGGCGTGCTGTGGTAAACATTTCGTAGCATAGGATCCAATATAGGCCCATTATCATTTATTTTTCTTTTGAGGGTCTTTAATTTATCTCAAAAACAATATGTTAAAATTAATCACGGAGTTATGGTTAAAAGGTTTGGAAAAAAATAAAACTAGATAACTATTTACATTCTCTGCTCTTGGATTATAATATTAAATTATTTTGACAAGTTAAAATGCAATGTAGATGTTGTAAATAATTAAGATGTTGTACTAAGTTTATTAAATAAAACACTACTTACATTCAAGAGTAATCGCCTAACAACGATTAGGGTGAATACTATGCGTTTGTGGGACTGAAAGTTTTTTAACGATTTATTTAAAAGCTTTGATTTACTCACAATGTTAATTAGTTCATTCACAGTTGTTTATAAAAATATATTTCTAATAATCACTAAGTTATTAAAGCTGTGTAACTACCCAGCCCAGCAAACAAGTCAAAATGACACAAAAAATCCAGGGGAAAAATTTTAGTAATGATTTTATTACAGAATTTTAACAACCAACAGTAATTGTGTAAAATATTTCCAGCAACGAAATTAAGAACAATACTTTAAGGGGCCGCCTAGTCGAATGCATTTTGGTTTTAGTCAAAAGGGATTATATGTGCGACCCTCGCTGGTGCTTCTAATGTTATATCCCCTTTAAGCGCAAGGCTGTGGACTGGCGCACACTCTTATTACCATCCATATGGCAACTGTGAGACCTGTGTAGTAACTATTTTATTATATCGCAGAGAAATGGAGATTAAGATAGAATGTAAGTACTTCGAATTTTTCAAGAGTCTGTACCGGATTTTTCGTGTCTCAAGAATATTCTGAAAACAAGCGTTTAAGCCCTTTTAACTCTTTAAAAAGTACAGTTTTTAAACTAAATGCGGTAACTGAACTACTCATCAGCTCTCAGCACAAATTTCGTAAACAGACCCCTCTTGTATATCTTGACCAGTTTACAAAACACGTGGTTATTTTTTCTGAAGCTCCACACACCATATGTTTACCCTGGTAGGTGGGCTTTAAATGCATTGCTCGTCAAGTGTAGAAATTTCCCTGATGCCAAAAAATAATGATACGATTTTGCAATTACTGAACACCGTGGCCGAAGCTAAGACTTCAAAACTTCCAAAATCACGAGGGATTTGAAAATGATTACTTACCATCGTTCACGTACATTATAAAACCACTTATTTACGCTGCTATAAATATATTCGTTTATCTTTTCTTTTAATAGTGTTTTGTTAGAGTATAATCGTAACACGTTAGTAATGAACTTTTTGATTAATGATCCCCGGAGAATTATTTTAAGCCCGCAACGAGTAGGGAAAGGAGGCTAAATGTACACAAAGACGCCGTGTTCCTAGGAGGTAAGAAGGTAGGGGAAGTTGATGATGACAGTTGTCTTGTTCGCACTCGAATCCAGAACTGTTTGGGGAGTTTTTAAAAACATTTCCTGCAGAAGAACGCACAATGCCATCCGCAGAAGTCATTAGGGCCCACCGCATCAGCAGACATTAGCCTCTTGCCGACGGGAGCTGTGTTGGTTTTGAGGAGGGAAAACGAGGGGAGAAAGTGTGGTTAGAAAAGAAAGCAGATGATGAATGAGGGTGCGGTATTCCAAGGGAGAACCAGCATAAAGGGTTGCAGGTTGCAGTGGAAAGGCCGCGGAGAGGAGAATGTGGAGCTGGCAGGAATAGGATGGAATCGCTAGGAGGTGGATGGGGTAGGCCAATGGGGTGAACGAACGAACAGAATAACTCATAACGAGGCCAGCAACTGAGCGTTACATCTAAGTCAGGAGGTCATCTCGCGGTCATTGGCGAGAAAATGCTGCTACTGTCCATTGAAGCTCATCTGATCACTTTTTAAATCTGTAGAAATGTTCTTTCTGTAGGCTTTATAATATTCACATTATTGTGCATTCCAACCAACATTACAATTTTTATTATCAATATTGGACACTCAAAAATCAGTACAGCATTTGTTATATTTGCTATAACTGACAAATTAGGACAAGAATTTCCATATGGTAATATATCGTTGACGATAAAAATGTAGAGAATAACTCAAGCTGCATACTTTAACTGGAATAACTGTCTGAATGCGTGTTGTCAGTTGGCTGCAGTGTCCTATGGTCAGTTAGAGGAATGAATTGACGGATCAAGAATAGTCAAGGGACGTATATGTGAAATACTGTTTCGTAAAAATGTGATTGTATTGCGTAATGCCAAATATCGTTTTGATTAGCATACTATAAAAGTCGATCCCAATAAATTTATCACAATTTTCGGACCTCTTAGATAACATTCAAGAAATTATTTCGTAATCTCAAGTAGTTTATGGTATGTTTATCAATTAAAAAAAATCACAAGTTTAATTTTTACTTTCACAAGTATTCCATTCATAAATTTTGAACCCTCATTTCTCACTCCTTACATGATTAAAAGGCGCAGTCTTGACTCATGCTGTGTAAGTTTGTAAGTTAAAAGCCCTATGAGAAGTTTTTGTGGTGAAGATGAGAGATGTGTGTGTTAATATAGGTCGAAAATTTTTGAAGTGAAAACTTCTTTAACCGCGTTGAGCGATTTTTGGTAGGGGCAAAACTTATGGGTTCGTGTCACCGACATGCTAGTGACGTGTTGCGCAGACTGGCGACACGCAGCGGCCTGTGTACATGGGTAAAATCTTGTGAGTTCGCGTCACCGACATGCTGTAGTAGCAATACGTGAATTTAAATTGTCTACGTTCAGCGATTTTCTTTTGTTTATTTATTTACGCAGTGAATGTTGATTATTTGTGGATTTAAGTTCATAGTTACTTTTATTTTTCAAGGATAAAACTTAATTTATTGTATTTTGAAGGTTATAAGTTTTTCATTTTATTTTCCAAGGAAATTTTAACGTTTTATTGTGTGGTAGATATATATTGCGAGTATTGGCTATATTTTAGAAGGTAGTTAAAGTGAGGTTATGTTTTCTTTTTTTTATTTAAGTAGTGAATTTCTTCAAAAGTCAGGTAATTGATTTATGAGAGGTAATGTTGATTATTTGTGGATTTAAGTTACTTTGAAGTGAAAACTTCTTTACCCGTGTTGAGCGGTTTTTGGTAGGGGCAAAACTTATGGGTTTGCGTCACCGACATGCTAGTGACGTGTTGCGCCAGACTAGCGAATCGCAGCGGCCTGTGTACATGTATACGCATATATACACTAATACATTGTATGTACTCGAATGTATCATGTGCGTGTTGGACTCTTTTTTGGATGGGCAAAATCTTGTGAGTTCGCATCACCAACATGCTGTAGTAGCAGTAAGTTAAGTTAATTTGACCACGTGAATACATGACCTAGGTCTGACATCACTGGTAAGTCATAGCTAGATAATTAATTTTTACGTAATTTTTACATACCACTGGCATCTGTTGTGACTAAAAAATGATGTAAGGATAAATGATATCTTGCTGACATCGTACTGATATAATACCAAAATCATTTTCTTACGTACATTTGACGTAGAAATGTTGTCATATTATACATTTAAAAACAAAGTTTTAAGTTTTCACTCCTGTTAACAGTCCCCATGACTGACCATTTTTTTTCAAACTGCTTTCGTGCGGGAAAAGTATGGTCCTATAATACAAAAGAAAAAAAAATCTTTGTACATCTTCCTTTTGTGCATAGTGCAAATGAAAATATATTTCGTAAATTTTTAATATTTTATTTTAAATTTGGTATTCAAGCACTTTATTTTACTCTGCCTAATTTAAGGCTCAAAGAAGTAACATTCATACATCATTTATACTTGAATGATAACGATAAAACCGGTAACTAAGCAAATTTTTGCCCGTTTATTTGTGTTAATCGCCTTAAAAAGATTTGTCCATTAAACATTATGGCCTTTACAAGCACCAATATTCCGTCGTCTGTAATAATAAGTATTAATTAAAAATCTTGAAAATTTTCTAAGAAAAAATGTATGAAGTAAGTAAAATTTTATGGATGTAGTGCATTAAAACCACGGAAAGATGTCAAAACTGTTGTTAATTTTTTCCGCACTTCAGCGGTTCAAATTTATTGCTCGGTCTACCTTGTGTCTGTATGGAAAGCACAATGACGCCAGCGTATTGTTTGTCACGCTAAGGCTACGGCCACACGTGCGTGTTTTCACGCTGCTGTTACAGCGTGTTTTCACGCAGCGTGAGATCCTGAGCGACCGATGGCCACACGTGCGGGTTTTCACGCTGAAGCCTAGCGCGTGATTTCACGCAGAATGAATCCGCTAGGTAAGGCGGTCACCAATCAAGGTCGCGGGAAAGGGAGTGTGGGGTAGGTCATGCACACCTAGCGCGACAGCTGGGCCCGCTCTTCAAACAGAGTGCGAAGGGCCATCGTGCCGTGTCAGCGCCGGTGGCGCTCCAAGCGGAGGAAGACCGCACTCGCAATCAAGTAGTTTGGTGTGAGGGGGGTATAGCACGTCGCAGGGCTTCGTTGCATGAAGAACCTATCGCCGTCGGTAATGGGAGTAACGTGTTCGCGAGGTCCAAGGTGAAGAGGGACCGGCGGGGGAGAGGAGGAGAGATGGTAATGGCGGTGCGGTTTTCCGCGAGGGAGCGCGCGAATAGAAATAGACGACAAACAGGATGCCCCTGTGCTCTGAGGGGTGACAAAACTGGTTTCTCGCCCCGAGCACACACACACACACACACACACACACAGACACGGGTGGGCACTTAACCACGTACATAAATATCGTATCTTCACCTTAGACACGTATTGCATTAGCGCCGCTTGCTCCCATCGGCTCACTAGGCAGCGTAAACCATACGACATCAATGCAAAAAGGCTTAAAACGCTTAAAAATAACGGGCAATACTATCGTTTCCTGCGACTTCCGGAAAATTTCTACCTAGTAGTTTAGTTTCATGGTCTCTAGAAGACAAAAACCATGGTCAACTCAAAAGTGTACATATAAAAATTTAAGTATTTTACTCTATCACACATCATGGACACGATAACTGGTAAAGAAGGGATATTTTGCTGAAGTTTGTTAAAGGGGAAAATCGGAACCGGAATCAAATGGGAAAAGGTTCTAAAAAATTGAAGAAAAAACACAGTTTAACTACCTTGAGATGACAAACATTACATCCACATAGAGTTATTTCACTACCTCCATCATTATTGATAATATAAAGCCATGCAATGGAAAATATAAAAGGGTTGAAGGGATCAAAAGTTCATAACTCCCTTAGAAGGCACAATATCGAGTGTTTTGAAATTTTTGTAAATATTTTAATGGTAAATTTCACTATCAGTACAGCATTGAACGAGCCTACCTACTCTAGGAAAATGACCATGCCTTTCTTATCGAAATAGACCGACACTGAAAGATTTGTTTTTCTTTCAGATGTAGCTGCGGGCAAACCTGGGCTTGGCTAGGCCATTTTAGTATCTTGGCTATATAGATGCGTAATAGATTAAGGTAGCTCATTTTTATAATATAAAAACTGTTTTTATCGATTGACTTATTTGTGTTTATATTTGATAGTTATATTTACAATTTAAATACTAAACATATGATACTGTAATTATAGTGATAATTATAGTGACATTATTTAAAACCTGGAAAACATTACAATCAATTACATACACAAAAATAAAATCTTTTTACTGGAAATTTTTATTTTTATATATAAATATGAATACCGGAAAATTTGTTATTGTGTCGAACCTACGAAAAATACAGGCTGTCAATAAAAGAATGTCCCAGTTTCAGTGGTATATTATAGCAGCTTATTTTTGGCTTTTTACAATAAATCATACACCAAATTGAAGGTAAAATAATCTTGTATTTCTTACAAATTGTTAATATGTGCACCTTTAAATATACGGCACAAATCCAACCTAAAGTCCAAATCTTCGTACACTTTGGTTAATACGCCCAGCAAAAGTCTCTTCAATGTTGTGTCTCTACTCTTGCAAATCATTAGGTACCGGGGGAACATATAAACGAATTTTATAAAGCTCCAAAGGAAAAATATCGCAAGTTATATGTTCTGACACGGTCAAAATTCTGTACAGACACTCTTGGTCGTACCATGCTTTTCTCTTTACAAACTCATTCAGTCGTTTCCAATTGTCTATAGCATCGGTGGATGTATTTATCCGCTTGGGGGATCACAATTAAATTTTAAACGAAACGCACTTTTAACTCAAATTACATATTCTCTCTTAGCAAATTGCAAAACACAAAAAGCTTTAAGCTCAGGAGTCACTATTTTGCGTAGGAAAAGTACAAAAAGCAAAGCAGTATTTGCGCATGCGCTTATCTAAATCTGTTTGAGTTACTCTTTAATTGTGACCTTGTACCAAACTCTACAACGCTTACAGTTGATACCACTAAAATCTATAATTGGGACATTATTTTATGGATATACTGTATGCGACTCACTGTTAAATGCACGTTGACGTCATTTTTAGTAAAACTCATTTGCTGTGGAGAGTTAGAGCAAATTAGTGTTGTACTATGCGAGAACTTCTCTATTAAGTACCTTTCTTTGTTCGGGCGGAAGACGGGTGGAGAGAGTAAGGGAGTTCTTGGGAGAATGGAAATCGCGTCCATTAGACTGACTTCCTCTTCTCTCAAGGGCACTTCCAAACTCAAATAATAACGCTTGTATGTAGATCGCGAATAGGGTATTTGGGGAGGGGAGGAAACACATCGCCCAAATTACGTATTTATACTGCTCTCACTTGAGTCACCATTATTTCGTCCTTGGTGGAAGTAGAACCGCGTGATACACATATTTAATATATGGCGGAAAAAAAGGACCACAGTGTATACTAGGTTTACGACAAATGACTGCTTAGCGAACAATGAAAAATCTTCTTGAATGCACAAAGTAGGTACTAATTTTTGCAGTTCTTAAAAAATAAAATTTTACTTTCCCTAGGTTAACCTTTTATTTTATTTAGGAAAATACAAGAAAATGAAAGTACAGAACTGGTAAGTGGTCGAAATTCTTGGGAGAGGGGGGACAGTGGGTTTTCAATTTAATTTTTTTTTCCTCCAAATATCTTTAGTCGATGAGACCTCGAAATCTTTGTTAACAACAAAACTTTGGCTAGCTCTATGACTAATAAAATAAAAACAATCTTACAGTTATCTACAATTAAAAAACAAATAAAAATAGTTACTAGCTAATATAATCTTTTTAAAAAACACCATGAGATGCTAAAAAAATATTTAACTTAGCATATTTTACATTAAAAACCAATAAATAAATTTACATCATTACAGACAAAGTAATAAATAAAAGGTTTAAAATTGTACTTGGCTAAAATGAAACGAATGCTTGTCCTATCAACAGACAAGTCTATCGGACCAGCCTGAAGAATGTGTGAGGTGTATGAGTGGCGATGGACTGCATTCGGCGAAGGAAGCGGGAGTGACCCGATGAAAACTCGGTGATCCTTGTAAACGTCCACCACGTTTGTCATTTACAAAAAAAAAAAAATCATCCGTAATCAAACCCGGGCTGCATCCGAATACTAGCCTTAGTTAAGGGATCCACTAGAAGTGCATCGTATTTCGTATTGGACGCGGCCATCTTTGCACTGCTTCTGTATCCTCACAAGCGATGCCGACGCATCCCTACATGCGTCCACTAAAATCGAGATTTCTACATCTAGAAGCTTCGGAGTCGTGATTTACATTGCTTGAAAAATAATATTACTTAAGATTTTTGGCATCAAAATTTGTTTAAAACGTAATAAGCGTAAGTAATAACTGAACTAGAGACATATGAAAACCATATTAAAATCACCGAAAGAGGAACTTAAACTTATATGGACTATTTGACGCTCATTATAAGTATTATAGGTAGATTTAAAAGAAATAATACATATTGTAGCCGTCATCCTGGCGTGACTTCCAGAAAATATTTATATTGATTTTCGTTTCATGGTACAAAAATCCCAAAACCATCAACTCTCAAGTTTTTTATGTATTTATACATATCACAATTTTTTAGACACGATAACGGCAGAAAATTTTCATAACTAATTTCCAAAGTGATACATAAAATCTAAAAGTGGAAAAATCTCGGTCAAGTTTGCTAATGGGCAATATCCGGCCAAAGGTGTAGAAATGAACATAAAGATAGCAGGATTTCGCGGCCATTGTTTTAAGTTGATTGGCTTCAGGGTTGTAGCCTGATAATGGCCACGTCGACTGAAACGTCCGTTATACATTTGCCTTGGACGCAGCTGCAACCCATAAACCAAGCAACTTCAGACAATGGGGTAGGTAACTCCAATAACATGGAATATATCACATTCATTTGAACGTATTAAAACTCGTAAGAAAAATACCAAAAACATTTGCCGAATTTTTTTTTGTAAGACCAACCATAAATGCAAAAGGGTGAAAGACAAGTGTTGGAGGACAAACAAATATTATATCTGCCTTTGTAGGCACACCATCGAATTCGTACAGATATTTGTAAATCTTAAAATTTTTGATGAAACAAACCATTACCTTATAAACATTGGCTGTAACTAAAAAATAAACATTATTAGTTTCAAATACGTAAAAATTAATTTTAACCATCTTAATATTACTCTTAACCTTTGTCAAAAAAATACGACCACGTATTGGTGCAAGGGATGAAAAATAGTGTTTGAAGGTTAAAAATAATTGCATAACTACCTTAGTAAGCATAATATGAAATTCGTAAAGACATTCAATGCTGGATGCATTGAGTTGAAAACATCCAAAATATTTTCGCTGCATGGATCATAAGAAAATGTTTAATCGAAAATCGTTAAGCGAAAATTTTTTGTCCTTAAACTGTTCCAGGAGTTTATAGAAGTTTCCGAAACATTTCCAGAATAAAAAGGTACTTCAAAATATACCTACGCCTGGAGGATGTGGCGAAAGGTATTGTTTTTTTTTTTTTTTTTTTTTTTTTTTTAATATTATGTGATTTATTACAAAATTTGTATTTTGATCGCTAACATTCGTAACAGCCACGCAACTTTAAAATTTTAAAATTAGTCTGTTATTAACGTTTTGTCTGAATAGTCATAGATATCACGACTCAAAATGGTGTACATTTGTTGGACTTTCAACAGGTGGTGATAGTAGTAAACGTATTACGATACCAGCCATCCCTTAGAAGTACGTCCTCTACATCGTGACTGCATTTATTAAGGGATGAAAGGATGTGTGTGCTATGGACGCATCCCTATGCATTCGGATACAGCTCCGGATTGCCTTGCTGAAATTTAATTTTTTTTAACCATCCTAACCATTGAAATGGTAGTGTTCGCCTCTAATGTTAGTATTATTAAATATTTAATATGTTTCAACTTATCAATTCAGGTGCCTTAAGCAATCAACAAGGAAATATCTCTGACTGTTTTACGATATAATTACACTAAAAAAATTACTGATCCTTTGGACTTAAAATTAAAACACGCTTTGGGTGTTAATTCAGAATAAATGAATGCTTCATTTAACTGTGCAATGTCAAACGGTGCAAAAGTTATATAAATTAAGTACATAAACAATTGATTTAAATGAAGCATTAAAAGGTTAAGTGTTAAATTTCCTTAACTTTTATATACACTCTGTGTTAATAAATGCATTATTTTTAAATATTTATTTCATACTTACACTGACACACAGTCTACAAGCATATAAATGCTTTCGAGTAACAATATTGTACTTCACATTCTTTGCATGATTTGCTTAGTGAAAATAGAGAGGGCGTGTTCCTTTTTTTTAGTAAGAACACAGTTATGAATAATTATAAAAATTTTAGCTTGATTTTAATGTTATATTTATGGATATAACAAAAACGCTTGATTTGTAAGTTAATAAATCATCCCAACAGAATTAGGTCATTGTAAATTTTTAAGTTTGAAATTTTTTTGGACACACGCCATTGCTAGTTACATTGTGTGCCATTTTAAACTTAAATGAAAAATTATGAATACACATAAACGTATAAAACATGCCAGAATCAGCCTTTGTTTATTTCCTTCCGCCAATTTCCGTGTGAAAAATTTATGCATAGAAATTTTTAAAACTGCTGAGTTTTCCTTGTTTTCTGTGTTTTTGCGTATTAATATTTTCTTGTCTGTTATTGAAATTTACTTATTACATATAGTATATAGCTAGCAATGGCGTATGTCAGAAGAAAAAAAATAAACACTTTCCGTTACAAGAATTATTAAATGATTATTAGTTGTTTGTGTGAAAAGAGATAAATAAGAATTTCAATGTTTCCTATCAAGACAACCTGTGTGCTCTGTGCTGGTAAATTAGAGCTTTGTTTTAGATCTGCGTTAAATCATTGCTGCAGACGGGTTTCGAACACAAAGCCCTCAGTGTAGCAGGCAGCAGGTAAGCGCTCGCAGACCTCTCACGCTGCTGTGCCGGGTGATGGGGAGGGGGGGAGATAGTTGGAGAAGTGAGAGGTAGATTGGAGGGGGGCCGTGCTTTATGGCTGTCAGCGCAGAACACATCGGCCGCAGATGGTCCCGAGAAGCGCGGTCGGAGGAGCCCGGTGCTGCGCGTGAGGAACGACGACTCTTCCCCGCGACGAACATCTCTGGAGACCGACAAAGTTCTCGGGACCACCGCGGGCGGTCGTTTGTCAACGCGGCCTGCCCGGGTCGTGCGTCGCGCGCGCCGCTTCTCGGAGGCTGGAACCTTCTCGCCGGAAGTTCTTCCACCACTGTTTACTCCACCTCTTGTCTTGCATCTATGACATACGTACAGTGCAACTAGCAATGGCGTTTGTCGAAAGAAAAAAAAATAAATGTGAGCTGGTCTGTCAGTACTCGCCAGAGTCCTCGGCAACGAGTTCCCATGTTTGCAAATAAACTTATAATACGGAACTCGGACATGACATTCAACGTAAAATTCTTAAAAATAATGCCGAGCGTGACATGTAAACAAAAAATATACATTTTAAGGAAAAAAAGGTACAAATATTTCCCTTTTTTTTTATAAATATAACTATATTTCTTTTTAACAGTATGGTAATTTCCTAACTGAACCGAACCGAACCCAACCCAACCGAAGTTATGTTAGGCAAATTTTATTATTATTCCCTTAATTTTTCTAATAGTCGGTGCATTTGATGCGCTTCGGGTTGTTTCGGAACAGTTGTCATGCAGTTAGTATGCTGGTGTAGGCTGGGTGGCTTAAGAGAACAAAAAGTTTAGTTAAAGGATTCGGAAAATTTTAATTTTTTTTTCTGTGATATTCTTATTTTTATATGTGTCATAAGATTATTCAGTTTCATGATTTCATGGTGGCCGAGCGATTAATGTCGCTTGCTTTTGTTTGGACTATTAAAAATGTTAAGCACCATTGAGCATTTTCGGTACTTTGATGAGTGACCTCAATTTATATATATATACATAAATATATATATACACACACACATATATATATACGTATATATATGTATATATATACATATATACATATACATATATATATGTATACTAGATAATGCCCGGCATGCGTTGCAATGCCTCAATCAATTTTTTTTGTAATTTTTTAAACGTATTCTAAGCATCTCTCTTTATCTCTCTTATTCTCTATCTCTCTATGTATATCTCTATAACTCTCTCTATCTTTATATTTATATCTCTATCTCTCTATATATCTTTCTAGCGGACCCGACAGACATTGTCCTGCCCAAATGTACTTTTTGTGAGATATGGTTATGGCGGTAAGTATTTCTACGCTGGACATTTTGTATCTTCTCATTATACATACCCCTCCTCTTGGGCACGCCACTGCCGTTACCAAAAACCTTTCCCATGGTTACGCAGAAGGCAACAACAATGCAAAAGCCCGTTGCTTTGGAGGCTAATTATCAACAATGCTTAGTTTTTTTGCTTTTAGAGCGTCTATTTTTAGTTTTTCTTAACTCAGAATCGAGATAAAATATCCAATTGTGAATCTAAACCATCCTCGAATCCCCGTGAACTCACACACAAAATTTAATCAAAATCGCGTACAAACAGACAGACAGAAAAAGTACTGTTTTATTATAGTAAGATAGATAGATTATTCTTACATGTTCGCATCCATGCAGTATATGAAAAATCAGCATGCATAGCCCTACACCTATAACTATACGTATCTGCTGCCCACGTCTTTTTCCGCATGGAATTTTGTATTATCTTGCACCATTTAGAAATTTAAACATTATAACATAACAGTTGATACAGTTGTAGTAGTTTTCTTATGTTCACAAATGATAATTTTTCTCACCTCTATTTCAGTCTTTGCAATAAAAATATGTTACTACCTAAATTTGAGTAAATATGTTTCTACTTTCAAATGTAATGACGGGAAGACACTTCATAAAATGTCTTTGTAAACCACATTTAGTGTTTTTTTCCGTCTTGAGCTAGAATGTAAAGATTGTCTGCATTACTGACCCGCGAGCAAGCTACATACATTTCAGAGAGAGAGCGAGAGTGAGAGAAAGACACCTATTGAATGTCTATCTAACTAATTTTTTTATGAGAGCATATTTTCATTAAATAAATCATGAAATCATTCAACGACAAAAGCTGTTTATTTAATTAAGCGGACGGGTTCGCTCCAAGGAGAAAATTGACTCGGCAAGACCTCGTGGACATAGAGAAATGACACACACTCACTATTTGTGTGGCTATTAAACATAATTTTTTTCTGCAATTTAAATTGTAATATACAAAGAAGGTATTGAAAATTGAAACAAATATGGCGACACTATAAACTGTCAGGATCTTTATTTTTTTCTTACTCTCTACTTAGTTCCTTACAATAGCAAAACTTAATGGCTT
The DNA here is from genome assembly GCF_032445375.1 of Bacillus rossius redtenbacheri. Lineage (NCBI taxonomy): Eukaryota > Metazoa > Arthropoda > Insecta > Phasmatodea > Bacillidae > Bacillus > Bacillus rossius. The sequence continues at coordinate 98,609,395 of NC_086330.1, read as the reverse complement.
CTAATAATGCGTTGCAATTTTTGCTTTTAAAGCGTGTTTTTTTAGTTTTTATTAACTCAGAATCGGGATAAAATATCCAATTGTAAATCTAAACCATCCTCACTATTTGTGTGGCTAAGAAACATGATTTTTTTTCTGCAATTTAAATTGTAATATACAAAAAGGGTATTAAAAATTGAAACAAATATGGCGACGCTATAAATTGTCAGGATCTTTATTTTTTTCTTACTCTCTACTTAGTTCCTTACAATAGCAAAACTTATGGCTTCTAATAATGCGTTGCAATTTTTGCTTTTAAAGCGTGTTTTTTTTTTTTTTTTAGTTTTTCTTAACTCAGAATCGAGATAAAATATCCAATTGTGAATCTAAACCATCCTCGAATCCCCGTGAACTCACACACAAAATTTAATCAAAATCGCGTACAAACAGACAGACAGAAAAAGTACTGTTTTATTATAGTAAGATAGATAGATTATTCTTACATGTTCGCATCCATGCAGTATATGAAAAATCAGCATGCATAGCCCTACACCTATAACTATACGTATCTGCTGCCCACGTCTTTTTCCGCATGGAATTTTGTATTATCTTGCACCATTTAGAAATTTAAACATTATAACATAACAGTTGATACAGTTGTAGTAGTTTTCTTATGTTCACAAATGATAATTTTTCTCACCTCTATTTCAGTCTTTGCAATAAAAATATGTTACTACCTAAATTTGAGTAAATATGTTTCTACTTTCAAATGTAATGACGGGAAGACACTTCATAAAATGTCTTTGTAAACCACATTTAGTGTTTTTTTCCGTCTTGAGCTAGAATGTAAAGATTGTCTGCATTACTGACCCGCGAGCAAGCTACATACATTTCAGAGAGAGAGCGAGAGTGAGAGAAAGACACCTATTGAATGTCTATCTAACTAATTTTTTTATGAGAGCATATTTTCATTAAATAAATCATGAAATCATTCAACGACAAAAGCTGTTTATTTAATTAAGCGGACGGGTTCGCTCCAAGGAGAAAATTGACGCGGCAAGACCTCGTGGACATAGAGAAATGACACACACTCACTATTTGTGTGGCTATTAAACATAATTTTTTTCTGCAATTTAAATTGTAATATACAAAGAAGGTATTGAAAATTGAAACAAATATGGCGACACTATAAACTGTCAGGATCTTTATTTTTTTCTTACTCTCTACTTAGTTCCTTACAATAGCAAAACTTAATGGCTTCTAATAATGCGTTGCAATTTTTGCTTTTAAAGCGTGTTTTTTTAGTTTTTATTAACTCAGAATCGGGATAAAATATCCAATTGTAAATCTAAACCATCCTCACTATTTGTGTGGCTAAGAAACATGATTTTTTTTCTGCAATTTAAATTGTAATATACAAAAAGGGTATTAAAAATTGAAACAAATATGGCGACGCTATAAATTGTCAGGATCTTTATTTTTTTCTTACTCTCTACTTAGTTCCTTACAATAGCAAAACTTATGGCTTCTAATAATGCGTTGCAATTTTTGCTTTTAAAGCGTGTTTTTTTTTTTTTTTTTTTAGTTTTTCTTAACTCAGAATCGAGATAAAATATCCAATTGTGAATCTAAACCATCCTCGAATCCCCGTGAACTCACACAAAAAATTTCATCAAAATCGGTCCAGCCGTCTAGGAGGAGTTCAGTGACATACACACGCACACAAGAAATATGTATATAAAGATGTATACATATGTATATATATACACATATATATATCGCGGGTCCGACGTCTTTTCGAGGTTTCTGAGACTTTCACGAAAACGCAGCAGCGTGTTTATGCATTTCCGTTTCACATTCTGAAATCATTCTACTAAATGCCCTATAGGCTACCGAGAGCTAAGATGATACACATCAATAATAAAGGATTTCAGTAAATAATTTCAGATAGAGGTTCCAGATAAAACCTGTTTAGCAAGTCAAAAATAATTTTCTACGATTTTGACATTTGGTCTACGGGCCTGCGCAGAAATTTATTTTTGTGGTGGTGGTGGGGTATGGGATATAGGGCCTACCCACTTAACCCGCTGTTTGCTTTCAAATTATTTTCCAATTGTTTGTGAGATTGATGAATTTTTTTAGGGTACATCCGTGGGGGAGGGGAGCATATATTCACCCACCACCCATATCGTAGACCGTGCCTACTAAGAGTATTATAATTATTTTTGTCCTTCAACAATTTTCCCAAACCGTTGAGCTAATGATTAGTGCAATCGGAAATCATTCAAACAGAAGGTTTTGGTACTAATATTAGGAGTAAAATTATAAATATCATAAATGTTATAATTTTCATATCAAAGGAAATTAAAGTGATTTTTTAGTTTTAGTTTATCGAAAAACTTAACCTACTTCTGCCTTATTTGCCCCTTAGTCGGATTTGGCCTATAAAAAACTTTTACAAAATGTTCAATAGATTAATTTTGTACATAATTCTTGGAGATTTGAAAAGACAGAAATATGAAACAATACATATGACATATATTTAGATTTTCTTAAATATAATAAAACTATACTATAGTTCGTTTGATTATTTTAATATTTATTATCGTTTTTATCTTTTTACGGGCTTTGTTGGGAACTGCATGCAAACTAACACAATGTCGGAGTTAAGTGAAACTTCAGCTTTTGTTCCAAGGACAAGAAAGTTAGCGAGTAACAATGTCATTACAGTTGTTGCAATTCATTTAACTAAATTTAATAAAGACTCCAATAATTCTAGCATGAAAAATCACTGTCCCCCTAATAATTTTCATGCCATAATTAATTTGAAATTTTAAATAACAGGTGACAAAAAATGTTTTTATAATTTAAAAACTGTGTAAGTCGTGATGGAATATAAACATTATTTTTATCTTTGAGCACGTATCTGAATTCGCCTCAAGAACTTACTTATATTTACTTTATACCAGTGACTTCAACAAGAGCTATCTGAACTTTAAGTGAAGAATGCATGTATGTGATTATACAAATCGGAGCAATTATAGAGTAATTCCAGGTCAACAAAAATTCACCAGTTTTATAAAAAAAAAAAGGTGTTGTAGGCCATTTTTTTTATGTATAACAATTTTAAATAAAACTGGAAAGATAATTTTCAATGTTACTAAAAATAAATATTTTAATATAGGTAGCCTATTCATGAAAGTTAATTTTAATGAATGTCTATACCTAAACCGATAGTAGCTTACGAATCAAATGTATGATATTATCAAGATTGCAGTAAGTCCACTTGTTTGAAATTCAGTAAAGAAATATTTTCCGTTAAAATTTTTGCAAGGGTTAAGATTATTTCTTAAAAAAATAAACGTTACACTGTAAAATTTTTGAAGACATGTATGGTGGTAAAAACCTATATTCTTTTCGAACTGTTCGTGTACTCCAGAAAGGCACGAGATGTACCCGGTGTCACAAGAACACGGCCGTGCACTGGAACTCGAACACGGCCCGAGGCGACGGAATCGGGAGTGGCAGAACAGCGGGCGTGTATCGACAGCGCGAAGGACACTCGCCGTTGCCTTATCGATCGTCGGACGTCTCCTCGGCTGGCTGCCCCGGACCAGAGGTTCGCGATGCGAGAAGGACTCGAAGAGAGGACACAGAGGATACAGACACGCGGGATCCTGGCAGACGGATTGCGACGCGGGGGCAATATCCTTCGGACGCCCTGGAGTCCTTCCACTTCTGCGCCAAGACTCCAGCCCCGACGTCAATAGGAAAGCGGTTTCGACGCATTTCCAATAACTGTTCCTTCCGCTGCCCCGACTTCCTCGTATCCTTGTGTTATGTCGTCATTCAAAACGTTTGACACAGTACATACGCAAGAAAAAAAAATCTGTACTTTTACAAAAGATCCCTTTGGGAACCAGCTACCAAGAAATAGTTTGTAATACTACAAGAACGATCTTGCAAATTTGTACAACACTTAGCTATGTTTATTTGTGCATATATTAAATATGTTTTTCGAGACACTAATGAATATTTCTTAAAAAAGTGGTGTATAAATATAAATTTTAATTGATGTTTCACTCAAGCATAATTTTTTTAAGCAATTGAAAGGATAAAAGGTATTCACCAATTTAAATTTTTTTTTAATATTTTTATTATGAACACATTTAATGCTGAAAAGGTATTCAGCGAAAGGTTTACAAATAACTATTGGAAGTACTGGAACAATACAAAGCATAAATACCCGGGTAAGTATCCGAACCCAGTAATACTTGTACTGATACAGTTGTTTTCATGTAAATGTGCAAATAAAAAAATATTTTTAAGCTTTCATGAATATTTCAGTTCCATTTACAAAAAAAAATTACAGTCTACAAGGATAAAAGAATGTCACGGACTCTAATGTAGTCTCTTCTATCAAAGTAAAGATTGTCGCAGGAGATGTGGATTTCACAGTCGGCGATGACATACTATTCAAACTCAACTACGAAGCAGTTGCTGAGGACGTTGTAGACGGTTGCACTGCTGATGAATTATAATCGTTTGACTGCTGCATGTCGAGGGACATACGCAGACGCTTCTGAAGCTGTTATAGTCCTAGAACCACCACTTTAATTAGTGAATTGAGACCAGTGAATCGTTAATATCCAATGTTTACCTATGCTGTACATGTGAGTATTGGGAAGGCATGCATCCATTACCTCTATGATGTGGACATTGCAGAAATACGACGTTCTAAACGAATGTATTTGAATGGTTTTGCTACAATTTTTTTAAGAAGCAAACAAGTTTTGCATTTTCACTACTTCAGACGTTACCATTACTTAAAAATATAGTTATTTTATTATGAATTTAGCTTCAAAATTTTATATCCAAATTTAAATATCCAAATTTTTGGAGGTGGCAGGGTTACACAATGTTTTAAAACTTGACCGAAAATGTGAAGATGGTGATTCCTTACGAGGTAACATGTGCCAACATATTTAAAACTTATTCCTATAGTGATTTCTTAGAACACTTTGTCATCATCAGTGACTGCTTCCAGCCTGCGGCAAAGTAAAATGCCTCCATCTTCACCTGTACCTCCACAATTCCGCATCCTTCTTTATATTCAAGTTTCCTCCTCTCGCCTGCACTCATTTAACTATTTGCTCTTCCCATCTCCTCCTTGGTCATCCTTGGGGGGCTTCTTCCTGTTTACTTCAACTTTATCATTTTCCTAGGCAGACTCTCTTTTCCCATACTCTGGACATGGCCATCTAATTCTTTTATTTTCAATGTTCTCATTTAAGTCTGGTACTACTGGTCTTGCTATGTTCTACTATGTATCACTAAATAATATTTTTTTTAGTATCAGCTAAGAAACGATAGGCGAATAATGTTTTTTTACAACGGAAGATCGTACAACCATATATGTCAGTGGTTACAGCTTCTGGCTTGTGAGGACGGGTCGAAAGGTAATGAGGAACCTTTGCAGAATCATATCGCCTAGTCTGGCCGAGTCACGCAACGGTCATCTCTCCGTGGCAGTGGTTGGGGATCCAAACCAACCACCGGGGTTGCCACTCAATCATCGTCAACACATGTACCACAACTGTGGGAACAGGGTCATCAGTACCATTTCCTTCGTTAATCAAACAATTGGGCTTTAATAAGTTCTTTCAATGATTTCATTCCATAGGGAATATTGAAATATAAAAATTTCTTGGTCCTGTGCCAATGTTTGTTTACACTTGATATCATAGGGAAACCATGAGAGTTTTATAGTTCTCAGTGGCGAGTCAAAAAAAGTTCAAGATGCAAAGATATGGGAAGAGGAAGATGTATTTCAAACCAATATTTTTCGCAGTTTTGCCTACAAAATTTAATATTTTTCAGTGAAAGTTTTTTGAATTAGGGGGGGCCGGGGGGGAAACACATTTAATCCCATAAAATTCTCAATAAGCATATGTATCTGTTTAAACTTATGCCTATATGTCTTGATAAATTCATTGAAACGTTTTAGCATGCTATCGCTGAGAAATACTAGCTAGTAACACGAGTCAAATGAGTTACATAAATCAGTTAGTGATCTTTAATCCAAAAATTTTTTAGTTCGGCATTTCCTGTAATCCGGCAATGCTCGAGCGAACTTCAAAACTTTTCAGAGTTCATAAATTTATATACAATCCCTAATGACGTTTCTTTAATGCGATCTGAATCACTGATGCAATGTTATATCAAAGAATTTTTTTAAAATAACGCTCATCCTTACTTTTTTGCCATAGAGCAAATTACAAAAATGTGCTTTCAATATAATTTAAGAGTTAATTGTTTTGATTACCGTTAACCCTGAATTTATATCATAATAACACATGGAGTTTATGAAACTTTGAAAGTATAAGTCATGTGTACATTTTAGTCGATGTCATACGTTATGGTTATAAAAAGAGTACTTACAATTGTTTTAATATTTTTAAGGAATTACTTATTTTAAGTATTTATTTTAAGTATAATTTTAAGAAATAGTTACAAATTAAAATATTTACTAAAGCTTAACTTATTGTTACAAAAAATATCTAAAATATAGTGTAGTTAAAAGAATTACATTATATATAAGGGATATGACAAACTGGGACTGAAACGGTTAAAAATGTATCCGGTGAAATAGCTGATACGGCATGGCCGTGGTCCGAAGTGCTGGATAAAGAACCTTTACCGTTGTCACAGCATCTGAGTCGAGCCTTAAAATGATTCCTCTATTTCTTAAAACTATTTCATAACGATCTTTATAATATTAGTTATTCCTCCTAAAAAATAAAACCAAAAATGTATTTAAAAAATATCATAGTCTGGCTGCTTAATTTAAATTAAAAAAGGTTATCCTTAATATTTAAATAATGTTTTTATACTACTAGGAGATTGTGAGGAGCCCGTTAAAAATATATGAATACAACAAACAATAAAAAAAAATTTCATTTTCGACATGGGTAAATGAAAATAACTTCTTATATATCTATGTATACAAAAAAATATAAATAATTGACATATATATGTGCATTTGTACTATTAACCGATAATTTTTGCAGCAAGAAATGAGGTGATCACAAAAGAAGTGTAAAATATAGAATTTCAAAGTGCGTAAATACAAAAAAAGTAAATCTGCCAAAAAATCTCTTGGGCTTACACGCAAATATTATATACATTATTAACAAAAATACCAAAGATATTTTGAATAAAATTTAATAGTCAAAGATGTAATCATATTTAAAAATAAATAAAAAGACTTTCGAAAGGGCATAAGTACAAAGTTCAAAATATCATAAAAAGATTACCAGTGACGCAAACTTTACATTGCCAAAATACGAAATATTTTCACCGTTTTTCGTTTAGAGCAAAGCTTTCTGAGATATAAGCCTTTTTTTAGTTATTATAATTTTAACAAAGTGCCAAATTTATTTAATAATTAAGGCGTGTTCCACTTTTGTACCTGTATTTCAAATCTTAATCTATTGTTGTACCTCCACTGACTATTTTATAGACAACTCTATGAAGTAAGCTAATATTTGTTCTTCATAATATGCTTTTCTACAAGTTATACATATCTCTTTGTCGTTACAGAGTCAGTGAGTCAGAGATGAGGGTCATTATATTTATAATTTTAAATTATGTACTTATAATTATCTTTAAATATAAATTTTTGTATTTTTATATAGACGTTTAAATATGTTATACTTCATCTTGTATCCAAATTATTTGCTTTTTTAAAATTTAAACTTTATAAAAAGAATGTAAAAATTTTAAAATTATTTATTTAAAATTAGATACAATTTTTAAAATGTTTACATTGTTAGAAAAACCGCACGTAGATTAGTGATTAGATGCACTCCTACACAATCTTGCTTTTGTGAGTGCTTAATTTACTGTTTAATTTAATGAATTATTTTCAGAATTATTAAAAAAAATATATATAAAAAATAGATGATTGCTACTATAATTAAAATGATTTCATTAGTATATGTTAGTTCAGCAGTATTTGGAACACACGTTTCGTGGGCACGGCTATTATTTCTGTCTGTGTGAAAAGAGGTACGATTCCGTTCTTGGAGTTTCTGGAAGAGTCGTCAGCCGTTAGGTCTAAGGGTTAATTTCCGAGAGAACCTCGTCGCGAAGCGCGGAACGAAATTCGCGGAAATAGTCCCGCGCCGGTCCGCGCTACAAGCGCCATCACTGCTCGGAGCGGTAATCAGCATTCAGAGCGGACAGCTGGAGATCAGGGATGGCAGAAGAAATCCACGCTGCGAACGGAATTAATTGGAACGAAGAAGGCAAAAAAAAAAAAAAAAAAAAAAGAACACACCCGAGCTTAACGATGTTGCACTTGGCGGTGACGCTAATATTAGAATCACGACGGTACGACGAACGCGACGCAAACGACGCGATGCGACAGCTAAATGTTTCGTTATTGTGAAAATGCGTGTATTACATAGTGGACAAACAATAATAAACTATCTATTTAAAAGTTTAAATGTTCGTTCAAAATCTTAAATAGCCGAAAATTTTTCACCGATTGCTTGAAAATTTTGACACAAATTGCATTAGATTATGCGCGTGTGTTTATATACCTATTTCATACCTATGACAGGTAAATTTGATAGATAAAATATAGATAATTAAAAAATAGAGTGAGATATATAGATACATAGTTAAAGGAAATAGAGTATATATAAAGATACAGAGAGAGATATAGATATAGAGAGGTATAGAGAGATAAAGAAATATACACAGAGATAGATACATAACTATATAGTAATGAAGATATATATATATACATAGAGAGATAAAGATATAAAGAATTAGATAGAGGGACAGAGAAATGCTTTGTATATGTGTACCTACTTCAAACAAATTAAAACGAAAATATTTGAAGCATTTCAACGAATGCTGGGCATTAGCTCGTTATTTTTAATTATTCTTTCAATTACATATGTACTACTCATTTGACAGCCCTCAATGATAACAAATTTAACTTTGATTCGGATAAAACAAATTTTACATTTTGTAAGAACATCAGAAATAAATTTAATAAAATAATTTCATAATAATCTAGGATTGATAATATCGATAAAATATATACCAACATTCTAAAACAAAATTCTGAAATGCATTCCAGTAAAGTGGTGCCCGAAACGTGGCGTAAATGGAAATTATTTCTAATCGGGAAGTATGTCGCGCCCAGTGAATTTTTTTTTTTCACACTGATATGACAGAGTTTTCAAAGGTATTTGGCTATGGAGATATTATAACTCGCTACGAGTCCATCTGGTCAAAGTACATTTTGTCGCGTCCATCTTGTCAAATTTATCTTTTCTCATCCATATTGTTGAGACCTTCGTGCCACGTCCATCATTTCGCGTCTATCGCGTTGCGTCCAACTTGTCGCGTACATATTGTTGCGTTCATCACGTTGCGTCCATCATGTCGCATTCATCTTGTAGCGTCCATTGCATCGCGTTCATCACGTCGTGTCATCCGCGTTTCATCTATCGCCTTGCGTCCATCTTGTTGCGTTCATCTGTTCGTGCCCTTTGCGTTGCGTTCATCTTCTCACGACCATCAAGCCACTTGCATCGTGTCCCGTCCATCGCATCGGTTACATCGCGTTGGGTCCAACTTATCGCATCCATCGTGTAGCGTTCGTCGTGCCGCGTCCATCGCGTCGCTCCCGTCACACTGCTGTGGTTCCAGCATAAGGCCGCTTCGCACGCAAATCCGCAGAGCCGGAGCCGGACACATAAGGAGTCGATGGCAACTTACACACGGTTGCGGTGTCGTAGTGCAACTGGAGGTGACGTCAACAAGATGGCGGCCGGATCCATGCAGGGTAGCTGGAGCCTGTGTTACCTTGTAAATACTTTCACACTCAAACAGTCCTGGGATGACGTCATACCAATGTTTTTCGCTCACACGCCGCTTTCGCCGACTTTCGATTTACACTCAGTTCTTTCGGTTTTTGCAGAGAGAATTTTTTTTTGTAGACAGAATGTTGGTCTCGAATTTCGAAAAACAAAATCAATTCATTTGTGAGAAAATGAAGAGGAACTATTAAAACAACACACATACTTCATTGTTTGTAGGATTTCGTGCCAAGTATCACTAACTTGGCCTACTTCTTTGATTTTGCGTTGAGGCAAAGGAAAGGTAAGCCAAAAGCGTGGGGAAAACCGTCAATCAGACAGAAGTGAGTGGCGTCAACACAAAGGCCAATATGCAAACCGGTTTTTAAAGTCTCATAGCTGTTTTGAAGGTTCATTAAACTTTCGCTTTTAAATAACTCTGGCCTGAACGCTAATACATTCCAAAGTAGTGTAAGTGAAACAAAACAGCATGACCGAAAATGTCTCATTAATCACTTGGTTTTACTATAACTGTGCGCTTATCTGTGTGGTTGAAAAGCGACTGTTTGTCTATTTCTGAGTGAATTTCGCTATTTGGAATATTAATTTATATTATGGTACCTATATAGTAAATTCATTCAGAAATTTAAAATCAGATGGTAATGTAGATAAATTTGGCCGTTTTTAGCTTTGGTCTGATATCATTCAAGTTTTTATTGATTTTTATCAGATACATACGTTAAAGTAAATGGCTGTTGCCTCTTTATTTGGAAACGGAACTGATTAAGAAGTAATTATTGATATTAGAGTTTTTATTCCTGTCGCTCTATGTAAGGATGCCTTAATCAATTTTTTGACAACATTTGATGCTTCTCGTTTACAAATACCCGAGGGTAAAATCATAATCAATAATCATCTAGAATTAAACTGATATATATATATATATATATATATATATTTGAAATTTTTACCTCACACACTCCTACAGAAAATTATAAATCGAGTTAATAAGAAGTAATAAATATAACTTAAAAAGTATTTTCAAACGAAATTGCAGCTGCAGCATGCGCCGGCTTAATGCATTTTTAAAATTCTTGGAGACACCCGAATGTAACACTGTAAGTCATTACACTCTAATTTTCTGGGCCCGAGTATTTACATCCGATGCTAATTTCACCTCGCCCGCGGTAGTCCATGATTAACGCGGTTTGTCCCTCCAGGGCCAAGGGGGATGTTTATCGTCACAGAATTAGGGAGGGGGGACTCCGGCAAGCCGGGAGGGTGTGGAAGAGGAAGCAATTATGTCTGGCGCGGGCTCACTATAAGGATATTAGTGTCGGCCGGAGGACCTAATGAGATACAAGTGAGGGTAGGCGGTGCCTTCTCTGGTCGGTATATCGCGTTTTAATGCGGTGCCTGGGGGCGAGGGAGGACCAGACGCCAGCTCTGGTACAGTCTGTGACGCGTAAACCTGTCTGACGTTTGAAAATTCCCAAAATAGCACCATCGGTACCCATTTTCCAACCGTCATTGGCAAACTATCACATAATGTTTGTTTTCCGAACATATTTGGCAAAACAACAGTTGCAGAAGGATACGTAGGCAATTGGTTCTACTTCTTATAACTATCAAATTCAAGACAAGTTAGGTACATGAAAATAAGACAGAAATTACCCAGCGTCTTTTGTCAAATAACAAGTACACCTTTTCCTCAGTTATAGTATTGACTTGTATTAACGAGAATTAACTTATGTTATATTGAGTGTAAAATATAATCAATATATACACAGTGAGGCATTTGACTTGGGGAGCGAGATTGCTCGGCTATGCCGGACCTGTGACACCTGAGGGCTCCTTCAGTGCGCGCCAGCTGTGTCCGAGACGAGAGACCAACACACAGAACTTGCGTGATTTTGTACATCACGAACCAAATTCTGCGTGTCCCCGAACTTGTGTTGTCTACGTGAATTTTGTTTTGGGTTGACGAACGAGAATGCTTGTCCGAACATGTAGAAATGACACTTGTGTTTCAAGAGTGTAGAACACGCAATACTGAAAGCAAACATTTCCAGAGTTTGCCGAATATTTCAGCTGCTCCACGTTGCTCACAGAACTGCTGCCCTTGTACATGGAACCAATGTCGAGATACTCGGTTTTGGTCACCAGAGACTTTTCGTCGCGCCTGACGTTATTCTGATAATTGACCCGAGACCGCGAGAAGGATATAGTATTTTTTTCCCTATTAAGACGTGGTACTCCCCGAAGGAATAAAAAATCTCATCTCACGAGAAGTAATGTAGCTGGACGCTGAATGATTTTTATTTAGAATAAGTATTTTTTTGGGTCGATGTACTAGTTTTTGTCATTTCATATGTCTCCTTGAGAATTGCGTTTTTTCGTTGTTTTGTCATTTATTCATTACTAGCGGCCCGTCCCGGCTTCGCACGGGTGGACATGATTTTCTAAAAAAATTTTTACCTTTTATTTATATTTTGTTGTTGTTACATTTCTATATTTTTTTTAACACAATATAACATTATCAATGTATACTTACAATCCGAATTTGTTCATAGTTTTTTTATTAAAGTAACTTATTTAATATTACTTAGTATTTTTTATTTACATTTTTACAACGTTTTACATTTTTATCTGATCCTACCTAATAAAATTTCCTAGGTTTTTGATTAATATTTTTTTTTTTTTTTTTTAGTTTTATATATTTTTTGTTGTTTTAGGTGTGTGTATTTATTTTAAAGAGTTTTTAAAGTCATTGTAATTTTTAAATTTCTGTATTTACATTTTTATTTTAAAGCTTTATTTAATTATATTGGTTCTTACTTTTATTTTAAAAAACTTTTACTTTAAAGCTTCACTGTTCACTATGTTAGCAGTGGTATTTGTAGGTGATATCAAAACATATTCAGGAGATCCTACTCGAGAAAGGACAACATATAATTGCCCATGAGAGAAGCACTCTTTTCTTAGGTCGATGACAACAATCGAAAAAGTTTGTCTCTGTGATTTATTTATCGTAAGGGCAAGCGATATATTCACAGGAAACTGTAACCTTTTAAAGTATATAGGCAAATCTGTCGGAATCATCGGGATTCGCGGAATGTGAGTGAGCTGTCCGGCCGCGGGCCCAGTGATGATTGTTACTACAATCACATTGTCTCGTAATTCCTTTATCAAAAGTCTTGCGCTATTACACATACTGGGAGGGGCTTAAATTTCTCAATAGCATAATGGGAGTAGGCTACCTCCTTTTAATTTTAGTTCGTGGGGTATCAAGCCGGCAGGATTAAGGAAATTTAAAAATTCTTGTGGGTAGTGCACTGTATCTTCGATGTTGCACACGGTGTTAATAGATTTGTAACATTTAAAATCACCCGGTACTTTTTCCATAATCATTCTATTTATCTCATTTAATGAGTCGTTTCTCGGTGACACTATCGCCCTCGAACAGAGCCAATTGAAATTTCTTTCTGTGAGATTTTCGATTTCGGGATAGATTGTGTCTATCAGAATTTCTAGACTGTTAACAGTTTGAGCTAATTCATTGTCCAACAATACTTGAGGGATATGTAAAATGTTGAATTTATGTAAATAAAAAAATACTAAGTAATATGTCTCCCTTAAGATTAAATAAGTTACTTTAATAAAAAATGATGAACAAATTCCGATTGTAAGTACTTATACATAGATAATGTGATACTGTGTTAAAACAATATAGAAATGAAACAACAAAAAAATAAAAAAAATAAAAGGTAAAAATATAAAAATAATCATGTCCACCCGTGAGAAGCCGGGACGGGCCGCTATTGACTTATTAAATTCGTCATATCTATTGATTGGAATAGTCTATTTGAACAATTCAAAAAGTAATCTACATGAATTGAAACAGTCTTGAAAACAATATGATTTATTTGGATATGGAATTAAACAGAAGTACGTCTAATTTTGGTCGGTATTTCTATCAACTTTTTTAATTTAAAAAGTGGTTATTGTGACATAACGATAATAGTTGGACATATAGTATCGCGAAGTTTTTTTTGTAGATATTGATATGATCTTTAATATTGTAGAACATACTTTTGTTCTATCATCAATAGTTTCCGCAGCGCATGCGACGTAAGATGTTTTATGGCATTTTTTTACACTTTGGGTTACGTTACTTAAGTTTTAGTAAGGATTCCTTATCTTTCCTAGCAATAAATATAGCTTATGTTACTCAGGGTGAATGTAGCTTTCTAATGGTGAAAAAATTTTGAAATCGACACAGTAGTTTTAGAGTTTATTTATTACAAACATACACACAAAAATACAAATATTTCCTCTTTATAATATTAGTGGAGATTATATAATGGGCAAAGATTTCGTTGAGAAAAATTACTAAGTAGTGTTGTTCTCTGTGATATTTTTACCATAACCTAAGTAGATGTTTGGAGTGATTTCTTGCTGATTGAAATATTTTCAAATTTTAATATTTCAGGTTTAGTCATCCTTCTTCAATTGGAGGTCACAGGAGGACAACAAATTTATTACTTTATTTGATTACTAACAAAACCTAGGACATTGTTTTATGGCCTAGCACGAATATAATATAATTTCCAAAAGTCCACGATACATGCAGAAGCCTGTTAAGTCAATATAACAAGTTCGGGAAAATATGAATTACACCACCACATCAGTAATCATTATCTATTCGAAATTGCAGGGAAACATTTCTCTTAATGAAGAATTGGTCTATTTCTGGTGCCTTCACTTAGTTGCAGTGATCGCCAAAGCATGAAATGTGACTAATGCGGTGAAGATAAGTGATTTATCCCAGGCCACGGGATGACTCAATTTATGAGCACCAAACAGCAGCTAAGAAGTTGGTAACTCAGTGATATCTCGTATGCCTCTTTGTCTTAACCTAAGCGTAACTGTGGTGTCTAAAATCCCAACTTTTCTTTTCACTCAAATATATTTTTCCATTTCGACTTTAAGCAAATGTTGGTGAAGATCTTGAATGATTTGGCCAGTCATATGATCTGAAATAAAACACTTTATTGTGCCTGTGAAAACCTCGAGGGTACTCTATCATTGCACTTGCATAGGTGCCACACTCATATTTAGAGGTAAGTACAGATGGGGCAACAACTCTTGATGTTATGCCCAAGAATATAACCAAATTATTGGAGCCCTTATCATTCGGTATATTAGCGACAAGCGGTCTATAATTTGGGTTCCCCTTTGATTTGAGTACACTTCTGTGCTTATACACTTTTGGAAAGTTAAAGGTAAAGGTAAGCGATAAGACCAATTTGATTAAAGTTTACTCAGCATCCACTTTCGTGCCAAAAATCTTTTTATAAATTTGAGTAATTCCAATGTATTGACATTTAAAAACGACCATATCAATATACATCCAACCGTGAACCCCAATAAGTGAGATACAACAGTCCACCAAATCTGAAATATTTGAATCCTTCAGCTATTCCCTTCATGTGTACAAAATGTAACCAAAAATTTGGATGCAATAGTGGTACTTTAATTTGCAAACATTTAAACTAATGTCCACCAAGTTTTGTGCATGAGTGCCAGGACATGAACCAATAAGACAAAGAACCTCTTTATGCTGTTTAGCAAAATATGTATTGACTTCTTGTGACAAGAATATCCAGGATAACAAAAAAAAAAAAAAAACACTCACACATTGGATGCAATCCTAGAAAATATCTCGTTTACTATTCAACTAATGCCCTCCCAGTGTAGCGATCAAGTGTAGATTTACGCCCACCTGTGAGGTACTGCCTGAAGGCGGAGGTCCAGGTCCACTCGGGGCTGCCCAGCTTCCTCGAGTACAGGCACTCCAGGTGCAGTATGGAGCCCGGGTACACGGCCAGCACTCCGGAAGGCTCCACCGATGCAGATCCGGTTGGGATACGAACTAGGATGCCGGGCGGCGAGTCCTCTGAAATATAAGGACAAAAACACTTAAACCATAAGTCCAAAAATCACAGATACAGATAACGACATTTGTGTTCGTCAATTTAATCCTGTTATAATTTTGATTTGTTATGGTCAGAACATTCTTCGTATTTCTTTAATGGGAATTATCATTAAGAGCTTATATTTTATTATTTCTTATAAGTTTAGTTTTTAAGTCGTTTGACACTTAGCCAGGTATGAAAACATATGCAATAAAATAAAATTCAAGCTTTTTCATAAGAAGAGATTCCCCAGTGTACCCAAGAATTATAACTGAATGCTTCAAATACACAAAATACAGATGATTACATTTTTATAAATTAGGATTTCTAAAGACAGGAAAAAAACTATTTAATAATAATGGGGCAGTATGCTAAATTTAAAAAAAACTATAGTTTTAGAATGCTTCTATTACTGGCCCACGTATATCATCATGATGATTCTTGAGATAATGAGGAATCCTTATCAAATGTGGTATTGTATTTGGGTGACCTTGTTAAGTTAATTCTCAAGTGAGAAGGCAATGAACAGTGGGAATTTGCCCAAATATGTAAAAACAACTGCAGAACATTGACTGGTTTTTATTAAATGCAAATAACTCTACTCCCTTATAAATTATTACAAATAAATAAAATGCTACACACATTATCCCGTGTTTATATTTTACCTTAGTTTGCATTACAAACATCTGCGCATTTCAACCTATCGAATGATTGGACTTTTGGTTATCTGACCCAATCAGAGAACTTTAGCCATTTATAATAATTTAGCTAACGAGCGTGTGATGCCTATGTGGACTAGGAAAATAGATGGTATCTTGTAAAAGTTATCTATCCCTAAAGTATTACTAGGGCAGTGCTGTATAGCCTTGTAAACCCTAAACAGTGAAACATTTGGACCAATACCATAGGCGCACGAACTGGGGCACCCAGTTAAAATGCCCCCATTAAATTTGCAGCAAGTGGTACAAAAGTTTACTCGTACAAAACAAAAGTTGAACAGTAATATTGATACATATGCATTAAATTATTCTCTAGTGGGCTAGCTGATCTTGTTGAAGAGAGTATGAGCATTTCAGTTAGTTGCTCGATTGAGGTTCCTCAATGCGCATATCGTAGTATTCGAGAGAGTGACATGATTTGTTTCGTTTGTGCAGAAATGTTGTAAATGCATCTTTCCATAACTTGACAAACCCCTAGCTTCAAGTGCCACACATTTCTTTCGCAGAGGAGGGTGCTGAGGAGTTCACCTCCTGCCATACACACTTCCTCAAGTAAATTCGGAAGTTTCTGACTAGTGTGTCTAATCATAGAGCACCTGGACCTTGGGTGGGAGTTGGGACACCTAAACCCTATAACTGGCATAATTGGGTGATACTGCTCCCTTTTATGAGCCTGCTACGGATGTTGGCTCAGTACTGTACACCTGTAGACAACTTACGTTTTCGTACTTGGAGAAGGGAAATATCTGAGAGTTCTGTCCATTTTGAACTACAGCATTTCTGGGTGAGGCAATTCAGAATTTTAGTTGGTGGTTTCAGGCCTCAAACGACTGTAAAGTCCTTGGGCTTCCATACTTAGAGTCAGTGGCTATTCGATGTTAAGATGTATGATATATTTGACTCTCTAGGGTGACTAAGGCTTGAGCGCTCACTCTTATATAAGTCATTGTATGTTAGGATTGCTGTGGGTCGATCCCTGAAGTCAGGTCCCACAGGTGTTTCCCTATTTGGGCTTGATCGGAAAGTGTTGGTATAGTGGTAAAAGTTGTTATCCCTTACTCTAGTGTAAGCCCAAAGAGACAATCTCTTCCCGTTAAAGAGCCGATGTGAAGGCGGAGTACTTGCCTTGTTGCTTCTTTCTGAAAAAGGTTCATGTGTGTGGATAGCACATCGACCAGAATGGACGCTGTCTGAACAGAGGGTCTCAGGTCACTAGAGACGCCAAACGCATCGGGATAACCAACCAGAGCTTGTTTCTGGTCCAGCCTTGAAGTATCGTGCTTGGCTATGTCTAGCCTCCCACCATGTCTCATGGAAAGTCACGCCTGGTGAACACTTGAATGATTACCTGGTACTTACATGTGACAAGTATCTGTAGTATGGAGGTGAATATTTTCTTAACTTGTAAAAGCCAGCATATTTAAGATATGCATGTGGAAAAACTGGATTTGTTTGATTATACTTTTGAAACGAACTCTGAAATTTTAAAATTATTGCAAAAAATACAAGAAAAAATAATACTTGAAGTACGTGTAAAAGGGATAAGAATGAAATAAAATTGCTTGTTATTATGAATACATATACTTACATATTATTAACTGCATGTCTGAACTTGTAAGCCAACCAAGGGTGGGAAACTTTACAAAGTAAGGGCTAAAAACAAATATTCAAGAATTTATTAAGCCTTAAAATAATTTTAGTGTCAAAAATATACAACCATTATCCTTCCCCCACCCCTTGATTTCATACCATTCAAATTGTAATAGAACATTATTATAAACATTTTATTATTTCATAGCTATAATATAAAGAATATTAAATTATAGCTTACAGATTGACATCATCATCCTATTTAAATTGATTTATCTCTCGTTCAGTGATTTCCTGTTACTGGAGCAGGCTAATGCCCGGGCTATAGGGGCATATGACTGTGGGTGAGCCGTCTACTTTCAAACTAACACTGTTTCAATGCCTCTGGTACTTGCCCAAGGATTGTCAGCTGCGAAATATTAAGACGGAGTGGGACCACAGTAGCTGAGTGGTCAGATCTCTCGCGTCCCACCAATGCAATCTGAGTCAGGTTCCCGACAGGGTTTTCTCGGAGTACACCCTATCCCGCCTAGCTACTCCGTGAATGCTCCATTAGCATCTAATTACATTTAATAGCTTTGAATGACCCCTGACGTGAGCAAAATTTTGATCACATCTTATTCCAGGTTTCGATTGAGACACAGACTATGTCAAATAACCTTTCTTGAATCAGATCTTTCTCAAAAATGGTAACAGTGGTCCCCATTTTCCCAACTGTCACTTTCAAAGAGTCACGAAAATAAAAATTACATGAAGCTTTTTCTAACACTGTCGTCAGAACAACAGTGGCAGCAGTGCGAGTAATGTTCTTTAACATACAATGTGCTATAATCATACCAAATTTACATAGCATAATAATTTTACCACCAAGAGTTCAGCAGGGTATTACTTATTTTTCTTCATAATTGCCAAAACGATCGCGGCATTTGTCATATCGTGACACAAGTTTCTCGGTCTTCTTGGAAGAAGTTAGACACCAGTAAGGAGAGATACAGGGCCAGCGCCTGGATCTCCCTCTCCCTCAGGACGCTGCTGTGAGGCGGGTGGACTAATAGTACGGCGCATTCTGCCCCACTATTCGCATCTATTGCGATAAGTGTTGACGCGGGAGCCAGGTGCGCCGCGCGGCTAACTTCTTCCAAGAAGACATCGAGAAGCTTGTGTCGATCGTTTCGGCGATTATGTAAAAAAATAAGTAAGATCCTGCTGAACTTTTGGTAATAAATTTAATATGTAATGTAAAATTGTATTTTATAACCCATCGGAGGTTAAAAAAAAACAGCTCTTGTATATAAAACTATGACACAGACTATAGTGTGTTAACTCTTAGTTTGCAGTACAAAGAAAAATGTGCCTACTGTTGCCAGATTGAAACTACCAGGCTGGTTAAAATTTAAAAAAAAATTATTTTGCTTACAATCATTAAAGAAAATAAATTGAATATGTAGTTATTTATACTAAATTTTAATTATTTAAAAAATAAAATAGCATATTTACAGTTGTGGTTATATTGAAATATAACAATTAAATTTTAATAGAGACAATATTTTTAATGTTTACTTATAAAATGATTGTTGACAAAAAAAGGTTGAAACCAAAATAACATTTTCCACTTATTTCTTCTTAGAATTAAAAATGCGTCATTATCAGGCGATGCTGTTAATGAAATACAACAAAATGTATCTAAAAAATTCACATTTAAAATTTTCCCTTCACAAATACAAGGTTTCAGATACATTTTAAAACGATTTCAATTACTTAACAAAGGTGTATCTAAATTGTTTTGCTATACGAAGTATATCTGGCAACAGAGCTCACCAAAACAAGGGCAGAGCTAGAAGCAGTAAATGCAAACTAAGGATGAGGCACGCTGCGATCTGAGCACCAGCAGAGCCGCACCTGTGAAGTTGGTGAGCAGCGTGGTGGGGATGCAGGCGGGCAGGCGGCGGGACCACGCGCCGTTCAGACACGTGACCGACGAGTCTCCCAGCAGCTTGTACACCCCCAGCTCTCGGCAGCGCGCCGTCACCACGGCGCCGTGCGGGAACACGGGGTAGTCCGTCTGCGAACAAACAGCCTCATGCCGTGGGCTTACGGCGCCATGGGTTTCGCATGTGTCGTGTAACAAGTATACCATAGTAGATAGGAATGGTATGTTCTGGGACAGGCACAGGTACCAGGAGCTGGCCGCCGTCTTGGAGATACCATATTGTATCTGTGAAATCTAAATTGCACATCACAAATAAAATATGGCGGTTCCAAGATGGTTGACACAAGAAAGCAGAGATTAGGAAAGGATACAGATAGAGCATTAGCCGTCAGACGTAAAGCTGTTTTGATCCCTTTTTTTTATGATTTTCACATACCAATATGTTTTTATTAACGATTGTATTTAAACTATATGTATGGAAGGAAATTAGATTAAAATATTACTGTTTAATATGTTTATATATATTAAAATTCCCAAAAGAATCTTCATAATACCAATGTAAAGATATAATTAAACATTTTTCTCGCTTTTAAACTCCAATACAGGTTCATTTGTAAACAATCGGCTGCCATATTGGTACGTGTCGTACACTGAAATCCCCCTCCTCTTCACACTCCTCGTCAACAATATGACTTTTTATGCTCCATCTGTATATTTCACTAATCTCTGCAAGGAAGCGGGTTCATGATGGCGGATCCAAGATTAAGGATACAGGATGGCGGCTGGCTTCTGGCACCTGCGCTTGTATCAAAATATACTACTCCTATATACTTAGTTAAAACTAATTCTTAAAATTGGAACCATTAGTATCGATTTCCCAACTGTCACTTGTAAAGAATCACACGTAGTGTTGTTTGCAGACACTGTCGATAGAACAACACTGGCTGAAGGATGCGTTGTCCAATAGTCTTACTTTTGAGAAATGTCGAATTTGGGACAATTTATGTGGGATAGACAATACGTGGGCTCTATTGAGCGATATAACTTTCACGCAAAATCTGCTTAAAAGTTTTGTGCTCGAAAAAGGTACCAAAATTGTATCGTAGGGACCTTAAGTTTTACTGAGTCTCATAACAGTGTTTGAATGTCAAAAAATTAGTTTGATTTAAACAAGGTTAATGAACTTGATGTGAGCTTTTGTTCATACGCCATTGCTAAACACATGTATGTCTGTAGAAGAAAACTGCAATAAACAAAAAGACAAAATCACAAAATAAGCAAAAGTATATATAAAAAATGGTTGTTGTCAACAGGATATATACACCACATAATATTCCATAACAGGAATATGGTCATCAAACAAAGAAAAACAAATAAAATTGGACTAAGAGAACGAAAAAACGACCCCCCCCCCCCCCAAAATGACGAATTGAACCCCAAAAAATTTAACACAACAGTTGAAACGAGACAAAAACACAAAAAAAAAAAAAAACGAAAAGACGAAACAACAATTAACAACAGTTTTGGAAAACTATTGTGTTTGTTTGTCTTTTCGTTTTGTTGTGTTTTTGTCTCGTTTCAACTGTTGTGCTGGCTTTGTTTCTTCTTTTCGTTTTTTTTTTGTGTTTTTGTCTCGTTTCAACTGTTGTGCTGAATTTTTTGCGGTTCAATTCGTCATTTAGGGGGGAGGGTGGTTCGTTTTTTCTTTCTCTTAGTCCAATTTTCTTTTTTTTTTCTTTGTTTGGTGACCATATTCCTGTTATGGAATATTATATGGTGTATATATCCTGTTGACAACATCCATTTTTTATATATTTGTTTGCTTATTTTGTGTTTTTGTCTTTTGGTGTTTTGTAGTTTTCTTCTACAGACATAGGTAAATGTGTTTAGCAATGGCGTATGTCCAAAAGTTTACACCAAGTCATGCACTCCCATTGCACGAATCTTTCAAAGATAATAAGGTAATTGAATTGATCAACCTTCATCACCATCTTAAAAATATATGAATATATTTTTTTTTAATATATCTTTATGTGAATTATTTATGGACACTATAACAACCGTGATTTTGCACAAATATTTTCTGTACTAATAGATTACATGGTGTGATAAAAAATCATGGTAAAATGGATTAAAGAAAATGGACATAGATAAAGGTAAAAAACAACAGAGAAATAGGTAAAATATTTATCATGAAAAAAAATTGCATTTATTTTACGTCTTTTTACCTGCTACGACTGACTAATACCAAAATCTGAAGCCATTACTTCTAGGGACGTTCAAATATAGGAAGACAAAAGTCGAAGTTTCGAATCTGTAAACCTTCTAATTATCACACAAATTATTTCCAAAAACCAATTTTTATACAACGTAACCATTTGTGGGAGGGTGGGTGGGAATATTTTAATAAATAATATAAATAATTTAAAAATGTATTTAAAACTGTTTTGATAAGGGCAACCATCTGTGATTAACATATAATGGATAATTAATTTCAATGGTTCTTACTAGCTTCACAGCACAAGACCTGCCTGCGTTAGGCTATTGTACACCTCATAAATTACGTCACTCTTTTAGGGAATCATGTTTGCATTCGAACCAAATTTGACACACTTTTAATGCATGGAAATTGCAAAAACATTTGATCCATCCTTTCGAATGCTCGAAAACATTTGAAATGTTTTGTATATAGAGTTTCTATAACGATCCTAAGGTTTCCAGAATGTTATAAAAATACGAATACCATGTAAATCTATTTGTACCTGTGGGCTGAGTCGAAATATTTTAACAGTTTAAATTAATTTTTAATTGAGTGAAAACAGCTAAGAGAAGCAAATATTTTCAAAATGAAAATAAACATTCAACAGGTGTATAAATTAAACATTACTTTCAGGATATGCATCAAAATGTAATTACGTGTAGTGTGACGTCATAAGCGTGACTCCGATGAGAAGACTTCAAATAAGTATGTTATTACGCTTAGAGGTAATGAGGTATCATTGTCGTTTCGTTTAGCAAGAACAGGGCGTCCTGGATATTCTTTAGTTTCATGTTGAGACGGAAAACGTTTTTCATCCGAACTGTAGGAAGTCTGTTTGTATTATCACAGTTAACTCAATGGCAGCCCAAGACGCCGAAGATAATAGCAGTTTGAATACTATCGCGAAAAAACTGCAAATACTTCTTATATATTTGTGTGTGTTTCAAAATACTATCGATTTTACAACATGATTTCTGTGGCTGAACAAAAGTTCATTGTCAGACTTCCTTTAAGTCCCAGTGGGTTTAAGAACCTTTACGAAAATAAAGCCCATTTTGTATTAGGACCTTATTCCTCGGCTTCCAGAAGGAAATGAGATTCTCTTCAGCATGAAGATGACAAAGGGTGGATCACCGATAAAAGACGCGGGTGACGTAAATTGGGTGCGTGAAGGGGGTAGTTGGGGAAGAAAGAACGAATTTGATTACATAAAAGATAATCGTATTTCTCTGCTACTTGGGGTATTAATCCTCCGGGTTTTCTTTGAGGCCTTCTTCAGTTCGAAGGCCAACCGAGCAGCAACCGGAAGTCGTCGCGACATTCTTTGGAGTGGGGAGGGGGCAGGTGGAGAAAATTACAATGATGGCCCGTTAGGACGCCGCGCGAAAGAGTTTCTCGCCGCTGAAGAGATCCCCTCCGAAGTTTGCGGGGCCCGCAACCGCCCGCCCTTTCCAACTTCCTTTGGAGCAACAGAGCAGAAAAAAATCGTTTAATGCGGCCTTTCGATCAGGCGCTAGCTGAAATGAAATGTCTTTTGATCTCACGGGCCCTTTTGACGGCGTCATCCATTGTATGCTCTTTTCGAGCACTAATCTGTTTTCGGAAGTAGCTCTTCTCCCCCTACAGTTATCGGCTAAATACTATATATAAAGATAAAAACTTTTGGGGTGAGATTTTGCATCATTTGTTACGTTAATAAATTAAGTAAAAATAGGAACGCCCACATACTATTCGATGGCAAGGATTTTCCTTGTAAAGGTACAAAATATTTGTACAGTATTGAGTTTTGCAAGGATTTTTCTTGTAAAAGTAAAAATAAATAAAAATAAAAAATTCCTTGATGGAAACTTAGTTGCAAACAATGTCACTTCTAAAAATGCTTGCCGTATTTTTGTGAAATTTTCAAATAGTACAAAGTGTTGCCTTGCAATTTTAAAAGTGCTATCGTTGGCCACTGAGTTTCTAAGGCCTATCCTTATAAAAGTAATAACAATATTTTACAGTGTATCCATACGTTGTTTTTGTTGAGTTCAGCTCCTTAAA
Organism: Bacillus rossius redtenbacheri; assembly: GCF_032445375.1. Lineage (NCBI taxonomy): Eukaryota > Metazoa > Arthropoda > Insecta > Phasmatodea > Bacillidae > Bacillus > Bacillus rossius. The sequence continues at coordinate 98,585,018 of NC_086330.1, read as the reverse complement.
ATTTTTTTAATGTAACGATCTCTCAGCACGTTAGTTATAATTGATAGGATGAATACGGTTTTTCTGTCATAACCATCACCAGTAACGGAACCGAGACAGTATGAAAGGCAAATATAAACTCTTTGGTGGATGCGAAATTTAATCTCCGACTTCCCATGAAACTTTTTCGAGCGATTCTTCTTTCAACCAATAGGGTGAGCCAGTTAGTTTTATAAAAAGACCTTTTCTGGTATGAGCGCATAACTGAGTGTAAAAACGGCAGAATCCTTGTATCCACATAATAAGACTCTCTCTGAAGGGCGGAAAAGCAACAAACGACTAGTAAATATATTTTTTTTAGACGAGGGATCGGTTACAGGCACCGAAGCTGTTTAAAAAATGTACTGAATAAAACATTAACTGAAGTTAAAGTTTGCGAGCCAAGGCGTGACAAGAAACTTCTCTGCCTAGAAGCTAAATAATCACCTTTTTAATTAAAAAGTAATACCGGATTAAGTTTCCTGCTCCTAGCGTGGAACCTCTTGCATCATTGGAAACTTTTACTGCATCCTTCAGAAGCTGGCGCTCTTTGATATCGGAGGAGTTCTCTGAGCATGGATCCTGAATTTTGAAAACAGTATTAAATTATAAACCTAGTTAATGCATAAAAATTTATTTCTATAATTTTCGAATTTATCTTCAGTTGTAGCGTATATTTTATAATTTAAGGTACTGTCACGATTGCTTAGGAGGAATTAAATTTCTCGAGCTTTAAACAATTTATTTACTCAAATAGTCATCTTGAAAACGTATTTTAAGAAATAAATTCATTGTAGTCGCGAACCTAAAACAAATATTTAGCAAGGACTAAGGAGATCCAGGCTCTAAAATATTTTTCTGTGGGATATCGGAAAGAAATAGTACTTGGCTACTGAGGATGATAGTGATATTGTTACATTGGGCTTGTTAGTGTGTCCAACCTGTTTGCTCAGTTCTAATAACAGCTCATGGCTGGCGTAGGTTTTATTTCCAATCGTTCCGGAGATATTTATTTGAGGAAAATTTTCTTCCCAGGTTCAGGACTGGTTGCGTTATCCCTCCACATACACATTGCGGAAGGCTTTCGCAAACCACAGCATAATCGTCTTGCCAAGTCTTAGTAGTTACACCGTGTATATTTCCGAAGAACACCCCACAAAGTTTGTAAAACGTATTCACAGTAAGACTGGGATGGTTTAATTAGACAGGAATTTATGCTTTATGTTGTCCCAGTACCTCCAATATTTAAAGATATTTGTACACCGTTCCTGATAAGCTTTCCATAATGAACTGCGCAAACTAATGAGCGTAACAATTCAGAGTCCAATTATTGAATATTCAAAAACAAAATCAAAATATATTATACTATGCCAATTTTCCTCAGAAATAATCAGTATTTTCTCAAAAAATAACTTATTTTAAATATGGTAAAATAACCATACTTCTGTTTTGTACAAAGTTACAATATTTTTCTTGTGTTATTACAACAATTTTTTGGCAATTGGTTCCAATAGGATCTTTTGTAAAATACAGATTTTTTTTGGTAGCATCCAATGTAAGTGAACGGGAGAAATCTTAATCAGCATTTGGATATTAGACGTGATTTCATAGATTGTGGTGAACCCGTAGACACTTGTGTTCCTGCCGACTGAATCGGCGATCATAAGTTGATGCGTACCAAATGTTGCGATATCATCATTCAAAGTGCAATCGGTCGTATGTCCCAAAGGTACAAACACATAATTGTAGTTAAAATATTGAGCTTCAGCATCTAGAGCTTTTGGACATTTGATTGCACCTTTTACCGCATCAGTTGAAAGCATAAATATGTTTGCCACCTGGTAAAAATTTAGGCCCATATAGTAAACATAAGGAAACAAGGATATTCAGCACTTCAAGTGACGCTATACAGTTCTAAACATTTACTTTTACCTGTCTCTAATGTTAAAAATTACCGGGTGCAAAAAAATATGTCTTAATTCTGCCAAACATTGTCAAAAAAGTTTCTTCATTCAAAACACGTAACAATACATATGTCTCTTTGATACACACTAATCCACAGAATATCTTTTTTAATAAGCAGCACTTTCTCAAAGAATATATGGCATTTGCTTAGTTCGAAAATTAACCTTTACCAGTGCTTAGTGTTTTATTTACATAAAGAGCTGCCTTTCACACACATAAAAACAGTACTTCATTATTCTTAAGCTGAAATTAATTATATATTTTTTGTTGGTTATACTGGGAGGTACTTTCAGCATCTTAAGAATACTAGTCAGGATGTGCAGTGTCAAAGACAATATAATTTATTCAACACAATTTACAAGACACCCAAAGGTTATTTCCATGAACACTATTACTTCGTGGGTTGACAACCTTTGCTCGGGTATTTAAACATGGCGACCTTACGTGACTGTACACAAAGAAAATTAAGTTTAAGTGGAAAGTAACATTAAAATTTTACAATCATCAAAATTTGACATTAAATCTTGTTTCGTCATGTCAGGATTTTAGTAGCCAAACGGGCGTAATTAGTATTTTACAAACACAGCACTTGAAGTAACAATAAAATTCTTTCTTAAAAAAATAACTATATTCCTTAATTATTCTGGGCACGCCATTAACTATCTGAAATTAAATATTTATGTTTACCTGTCTCTGCTGACTAAACAAACACTGTGGAATTATGAACCAAGCAAAACACAAACTAACATCACAATATAATAATCCACTTAATTAAATGAGGAAGCTGACTGCGTAATCAAACATAAATATAGCTACTAATATTACACTCTTAACGCCAATATATCGTTTATACGTGTAAACACTTTCACAAATTTCATTTTTCATAACGGACGCAAAATCTCGCCCCATGCACTGGACGTAAACTATGTCACAATAACCGCCGTCCACGGATGATCGCAGAGGTCTGGGCTGGATCGACGCCACCAGCTGGAATGTTGTCACCGGGGATGGTCCCAGTACCGTAGGCCCCCGCACTCGTTGCGGCAACGTCCGCTTCGTCTCGTAGCCAGCTCGCCTGGGGTCGCTCGCTGCTGTCGGGACGTCATTAGCTCTTGTCCTGTTGCTCTTGGTGAACACCGGGCGGTGCTGCTCTTCGTTCACAGCAACATGAAGTCGAACAGCAAATTTCTATTCTCAACACACGTACTCGATCAAAGCATAAACAATGGTCAACTTGTGGCGTAAGACAACTCCGGGGGTCTCGATAGTTCGTGTAGTCTGGATGTACGTCACATTTCAGGAGAATGTCAACATAATCTTAGCCACGCCTAGCACACCAAGCCTCTAAGAAAAACCCTCTATTACTATATAAGGGTTCCTCTACTCTTGATTTCACCTTGTCTCGCTGAATCCGGTACCTCAAACTTCCATACACGTCAAAGGTATTGAAAGTCTTAAGTTTGGAAGCGAAGTGCCTTATCGCTGTTACCATATGAGTCCATACAGGCGTCGCGGTTTCTTCCAGCAGCATAACGTTGTAGGCTGGTGCGGCTGCGCCCATTTTATACTTGAAAACGCACCTCGATAGATCCGGGTAGCCGCTCGTCGTTCACGGGTCGTTGATCCGGTTCCTTTATGGGCTACTCTGGAGTCGGTGCGAGCGGAACTATTCGTGGCCCGAATCACTGGTCATTGGAATACGGGTCATGGAACCGTGTCACTGTTAGTCCCTTGGATAGATGCGTGTCACGTGGTTCGGGTGACCCGTGTCACGGTTCATGGGTCACGGCACACTGATCCGAGTCGCTTCCAGTTCTTTAGACTTTGGTCTCATCCAGTACTCTACCGGCTCACTTTACGATTCACCTGTCATCGGTCACTGCTCGCGGGTCTCGGGAATCGGGTCATATCCAATAAATGGACGAAACATAATAGTTTGAATATAAAGATTAATAATAAGATTACGTTATTGTGTCAGGGAACACAGTTAAAAATTTTGCCTGAAATTCTTTTATAGTCTTGATCTTAAACGTTTGAAATATTATAGTCGCAAATTAACCGAGAATATGCTAAAGAGATTATCCAGTGTTCTTGGTCAATTTACAGGTTATCGTAAATATGTGTACTGAATTTTTCTGGAACATGATCTCACAAAATAAATTTTTGAAACATAAATGCAACATAAAAAAATCAGTCTACAGAAAAAAAACAACACTTGTATTCCTTATAGAATTAAGTTTACCTTGTTTTAGAGATGCGAGTGGGAACATTTTCTTGAAATAAATAATCACATATATTTTTGACAATTTTTCTTCTTCTAAAAACACTGATTTTTCCTAATTTAAGATTGATTGCTATAGGCCTACATTATACATAATTGATTTTCAGCAGAATGGTAGGTACTGTTGGAACAACAATTTTTCTTTGCACAAGTTGCTAGAGGGTGTAATAGGTTCTATATAATTTTCTAATGTTATGTTGGCAATTAGGGAGTAAAGAAAAACCAAATTTTTTGTGGTTTTCTTTTAATTTGTTTATTTCCTTGTTTCTATGAATTTATAATTCGTTGAAAAATTTTCTGGTTTTGCATGAACATTTTCCAATAAATTGGCTGTAAATTCTCCCAAAAAAATACTTTTCACATTGTTTGCAATGAAACACAGAATTTAAGTCAAAATCAGGCGTTGTTTCTACGAAGACTCGTTTTGGATTTACGAAATTGACTGTAATTTATAGAAGTTAGTGAACGCGAAATAAACTACTGAGCAAATTTTTCTTTGTCATTCAGAGTTTTAATAACGAACCGAATAATGCTACAAATTTTGTAACTATGTAGTGGGTTTATTCCTTCTGGAAAATACACCTTTTGCTTCCTGCCAGAAGCGAGATGCAAGGGCGAGATTTTCTCTTTGTCTGTAACTCGACGCGAAACGGTAATGTTGCGCGACAAATCAAAATTAGCAGTGATTACGCGTGATTCTCGATCTGGAAGTCTCATCTACGTCTCCCTGGCCGTTGTCGTGGAAACGCAACCCCCCTCCCCCGCCGACCCTCCTTCATCCCCCTTCTGCACTGCATCACGGTTGCGTCATGTTCCGACTGCGAAATGTAACGAGCCAGATGGCGTTAGTAAGGGGGGAGGGGCAGAGGGTGGTTGGTTGACTCTGGCGCGGCATCTGTAGGTTCGAGTCGCCGCCGTCGCCAAATTGGCTGGAGTAATAAACACACATCTCTGTTTGCCGCGTGTTTGTCACCAATTTGCCGTTCGCTCCCCCCTCCCGCTTGCGTCCTTCGGCTGTTCAACCCTTTCGCACACCTCCGCCTACTTTCCGTCTCTCTGTCCCTTTCTTTCTCTCTCTCTCTTTGCACGTCCCACTCGCGAGCGGAGCTTTCCCGCGAGCAAACACATCGCAACGTGCGTTCCAAAACGACACAAATGCCAACTACGTCCATTCCTGGCTTTAAGCTATGCACAAATATTCCAAAAAGTTTTAAATGTATTAAATAATTATTTATCTTTTTTATGGAAATAAATTTTTGTGTTAGCTTTTCGTAAAAAAGTTCTAGGCATGTTCTAAGTATAAAGATATATTAAATAAATGTTCGTCAGATCGTCCCGTTATAAAACACCAAGCTAACTTTACTAAGTGTTCGTGCAATATAAGATGTGTCAATTTGAAAGGCTTAGCGATATATGCTCAAATTAACTCGATCAGATTAGTTTATGTTGGAGCCTATCTTTTGGCTTGTAATGTTATAACGAAGTCCCTTTTTTAGTATAATAATTTTTAGTTCATGAAATGCAGTCTGCTTAAACTCCGTATACAAGAAACTGTGCTACATAGTGTTATACATTCAAGATAATGAACATTCAAAATAATAAGCATAGAACCCCGAACCATTGTTATATTTTGGAATAAAAGATACTTGTGGTTTGGTGAATTATGAACATAGCGAAATTTCTTACTAAAAATTGTAGCGTGATATTTTCATTGGTAGTATAGTACAAACAATTAGTTTTTCATGTAAATTTCAAAATTTGATTTAAGTCACACTGATATTATTATAATTAGTGATCGTGAGTTTGTTTATAAGCAATAGAATCTGAAACCGCTTTATTATTATTAAAAAAATTCACTTTTACCTACAAAGGTACAGATTCTAGATGGAAAGATGGTAATTTTAAATTTAAAAGAATGGTTCAGTAAGTTAAAACAATATTAATAACTACGCTGATTAAGCAGTTTCATACATTATCAAACAACTCTGTCGTGTTGGTAATGGTATACGCGTGATTTATAAATATGCTTTTTAAATGCCTCATATAACTTATATATTGCTATTAAAATAATATTATCTTAATGCAGATTTTCCTGTAATATTATTTTTAATCGTATCGAAACATATATTGTAACATTGAAGGCCAGGTACGCTAAAAATGATGTAGAACTCGATAATAATAAAATAAGATTTTATTGTTTCTTAAAATAATACCCCTGTGCAAAAATAATTTTTGAACTCGTGAAAAGCAGTGAACTACAGCTAGTAACCAATAAAACCATTGTGATCTTTAAAATATTTCATTTACGGTAAGGCACAAGAAATAACCGGACAATGTAATGAAGTGCTATATGAAATAAACACTCGCCAACGACGTATGCCACTTTTATTCCCTTCTCTCAACAGAGTATCTTTTTCAGCTCAGTTTTGATTTCCCTCGCTTGGTGCAACAGGGCTCGGGCTGAATAAAACAAACACTCCAGAACGCATGCTAGCCTTTTGTATTGCTCCTCTCTAACGGACGATGCATATTTACTCGAACGCAACTATCGCACAACCACGCTATTGAGAGAGTTCGTCTTTGTGGAAGTGATATTTGTACATATTCCCTGGAAAGACACAACCTACAAAATAACGAACAAACAGATGTTTATTTTTTTCAACATTTGATCCACGAGAGGAAAAATATTATTTGGACAATGTTTGAACTCAAAAAACAAGAGCTATTTATTTATATTATTTTTTTGCGAATAAAAACCTCCACTATGAAAAAATTGGTTATTACATTAATAAAAATACCACATCCTATAAAGCCTTTTAAAACACCATTTATTTTGTATTGAAGTAAAGACAGCGTAACTGTGTTTGTTACATATACTTATTTCTTCAGTTTAAATTATTATTTTTTATTTTGTAGCTTAACGCAACATTTTCGTTTTGCTGTAATTATAATAACTTTATATAAGTACTTATTCCATCGAATCACATCTTTTTTTAAAACTCCGTCTCAGTCATGGGAACGCGATGAAAATAAAATATCAAAACTTTTAATACTGAACCAACGTTAAGAAAACATTCTTCGCAGTTCCTGGAACAGCCTTGGTTTGAATGCTGACCACCAACGGTTTACACATTTATTTTAATAAAGTATATTTATTTAAAATTTTGCACCCAATATTAATAGACTCAACCAAGGTATAGTTAGATACATGCCTATGTGTTAGTAACAGATTAACGATAATATTTTTGAAAATGTAAATGTTTTTAAATGTTTTTTTTTTTTGCCAATTCAAGCCATTACTTGCCAATTTATTAAGACGTAATTATTTATATATGGGTTAGAGAAATACCTGGACACCAGTAGTTTTATGATATTAAAAGTTTTTTATCTGGGTGATATTTAATGTAGTATGTAATAACTAAATAAATTTGTGGGTTCTATGTCCTCTAGGAAAGACTCTATAAGTTGTATAGGAATGTGGTCTGGCGGCAGGTTTCAGGGAGAGGTGCGAGGAGCCAGCCACCATCATGAATTATGACATCACGGCGGGCATTTTTGGTGTCAAATTTCCTCAATTTTCCCGAAAAATGCATCAAAATGTCTAAAAATTAATAAAAAATTCCATATTTTGGAGGAAAAAATTCCCGTTTTGAGGGAAATTCTACTGTTTTAACCCCAAAATGCCAGAGGCTTGCAATGTCCCCATTGAGGGTTAAATTCCCTATTTACAAACCTCCAATAAGTCTCTGGAGGAGGGCTTTGACCTTGACCTCAACCACAATAGTTGCCATTTTCGTTACAGCCGCCATTTGGAAAATCCGAAATTTTAAAGCTAGATTTTCGGAACCATTTTAAGATTGATAAAAAATATTATTAATTATATTTTCAAAAAAATTCCATTCCACCATTTTGAAATAGGTTCACCATATTGAAAATCTTTAATTTTTAATTGATAAAATCGGGAAGCTTTCCTAACTTCATAAAAAATTCTTTTAATAAATTTTAATAAAAAATTTGAAATAAATATACTTAGTTTGAACCTTGTAAAGTCAAACGATTAAAAATGGTGACGGATCCTTCATTCACATAGGCTACCGGCCGAATGACGTCCCGCCACTAATGCTTATGCAGATATTATAACGATTCTTATCATGTCATTGGCGGCCATTTTGTTTCATTTGCTGGAGGCTGCCATTTTTGATCTGACTTATTGTTTTCGTCTGCTAAAGGATGCAACCACCATTTTAGTTTAAATTTTACTCGCCAGGGCGCCCGCAATCTTGAAGGTCATGTTGGCCGACATCATAAAAATCTATTATTTCTATCTAGAACTACATTAAACAATTTCTAAATTCATCAAAGAATTGCTTGTTAAAATAATGATTGTTTTGATCAAACCTCGTCCTTGGTTCGATCATTTACTAATGCAAAAAAAAATTGTATTAAATTTACCACAAAAGTGACAGGTTCGAGAAATAAAAAAATATTAAAAATAAAAATAATAGTTTATTAAATAATTTATAATCTACTACAGGAATAATAATTGCGAAAGTGAGCAATCTAATAAACATTTAGTTCTGCAATGGCATAAAATGGCCAATTCTCAGCTCCAATCGGTTTACTGAAGACATAGACCAGCCAGATCCTATACTGACATAGTCTTCCTTTTCCCGACAGGGGTTTCCGATACTGTGTTTTTAACAGACTTCTTTGCATTGTCAGGAATGTAAATGAGAGTACTCATAGTCGAAGCGCACTTATTGTCTTGGTTTTCGAACGAATATGGTTTAACATATTCACAGTCTACCCTCAAGTTATATTTTAAAGGTCCGTACGTTGCTACTTCATTAAAAAGCTGATTGATAATGATCTGCTTCATATCGTCAAATTAATTACAAAAGTATTTTAAAACACTTAATGTATTTAGATAAAAGTATTCTTTTAAAATTCCAGGAAATGCAGATTTAGCCAAGTGGAATCCATTATCATTTACCTGTAATACACCGCGCACAGTATTAGGTTTATTTTCATGTCCAGGCGTTATCGACATCGGTTGGTGCACATCTGCTTGTATGTTTGTATGAAGACGAGTCTCCAACCTAAACCAAGGAGTTGAGATGTCTGCAGGTAGTTCCATAGTAGGCACACGTACTTCACATTTACAGTTTTTCGCGTGTCATCTCAAATTGTCACTACAAGTAAACCACGCATTACACTCTTCACAGGGAAACTTCATACGAGATGGATTCTTCATACATTTACTCCTCTTGTGCCTTCGTGCATTATGGACAAATAAAAACGACGTATCACAGTAGCTGCAAGGATGTCTAGCTGATGAAGACAAACATTTCAGGCTCCAACTATATGCTGATGTAACTGCCATAGTACTAATTCCTGGTGTACTCTTAAGTTCTTCGATGCATCGCTGTAGCAGCAAAACCTTTACGATCTGTCGCACAGCAAGGCCTTTACATGTCTTGAAGTATTTTTAACTTACCATTTCTTGTAAATTGATTGCGACACATTGTACAGCTAAACGTTTTGCGAGAAATATTATTAGCACATTATCTATTCTTGTGTCTATGAGCATTACTGTTGTTTGAGTAATTATGGTCACAGTAACCACACAGGTCCTGGGAAGACGTCGGTGCACCTACAGTGGACATCATTGATGATAGTGGTACTGCAGCTTTTGAAGTTTCCTTCGCTGACGAAACATCATTCATCAAGGTTTCATCTTCAGCCAGCAAAGTCTTATCTTCTGGTAAAACCACGCCTTTTAATGTATATTCTAGTGTTGGCATTGAAGATGATACACATTCCATTTGGATCTGCGTGGTCACTGACGAGAGCTACGCAGTGGATGATACAATTCCATCAAGGTCTTCGTGGTTGTCGTCGACGATGCCAAAGCGATCTGAGCCGCCTTCGACGTTGCTGCCATCGAGGTCTGCTGCTGATGGTAAACGGTCCATCAAGGTCTGCATAGTTGTCGTCAACGCTGCCAAAAGGTACCCCGACGTCGATGGTACAGCTTCCATCGAGTTCGATGTTAATGATGCCATAAAGTTCTCAAGAATAGTATGAGGCGATTTAAACCAGATGTATCTTACATCGTCGTAGCCAGTAACAAATTTAGAGTCATATCGTGCAGTCCCCACTTATGTACTCATTATCACTGGAATAATATGCAACTAAAATCAAGAAACATTTCCATTAATATGCAAATAAAAAAAAATTTGGAGCATATTTAGATTCACATTCAACGAAAGAAAAGGACACACACTTGTTACACACTCGAATGTAAGGACACACAATGGACACACAGAGTACACAAAGTCGACAAAAATGACACGCACTGGATATACAGTCGACAAACGGATATGCAATGGATACAAAATGAACACACAATGGACAAAGAAGACACACATAGGACACACAATGAACTCACAGTATACAAAAAGGACACACAATAAACACACTGTCGACAAAAAGGAATCACTGGACACACACTGGACAAACACTGGACACACAATTGACACTTACTTGTCACACACTGAACACACATTCTACAAAAAGGACACAAACACTGGTCATGCAATGCGCAGACTAGACACACAATGCACATGAAATCAAACACTGGACACACAATGTACAAGGAATGCACACACTGGACATGAAATGTACACACTGGAAATTAAATGCATGCAATGGATATGCAATGGACACGCAATGCACACACTGTAAAGACAATGCACATAAAATGCACAAATTTTGCCCTGTGCTAGAACTCTACCCTTGCTGAACAAAGGAGAAGTTCAAAATCTGGCAGAAGCTGTTTTCGTAGTTTTCATTTTTAAATATTTATTTTTCTCTCGTTTCTGGTCATGATTTATCAAGAAATGTGTTGATTTTCTCGGTGTGCTCCTTATTATACTTGGCAATATTTTGTTGGTTTTCCCCAAGTGCTTCTGGTCATTCCTGATGTAGCTTCTGTGGGTTTTCTCCGTGTGCTTCAGGAAATTCCTGAGAAAACAACCCCCGCATTTTTTTTTTAAATTTGGTGTGCAATTGTATTCAGAATTTCGTTCAATTGATGAATCCCTGTAACCAAATCAGCACCTACATAAGTTTTTTTATTTTGTGGAATTCAAATAAAAGAAATTTATTACTGAGTAAATTACTATGCCTATAGATGGTTGAGAAATACCATTATGCAAGACGAACTTCCTTCTCCTTGATGTCTAACGAAGCCCTTCTTCTCTTGCAACCGTGATGGAGCATCTCGGATCCCACGTAGAAATAAATAATATATACCTCAACTTAACACGTTGCATCATATGTTTACATGATTAGGAACTTCATGGTCTTGAGTCTTTCAAAATGGACAATTAGTTCTCGCTGACGAAATATTAAAATTTCCATTTATGTATTTTTTTAAATTTAAAAGCTCTCAGTATGTATATGGTATTGGTCTCTGAAGCTAATATGGATCCCGGTAACCTGCAGCTGTATAAAAATAACACTGCTGTAGATACTGCAGCAAGAAGTTTGTCCTGAGAAAGAATGCTAGACATCACGAGAAGAATTATTTTGTTAAAAACCCACTACGCAATATGTTAAGATATGATCGGTGTACGAGGTTGTTCACACTAATTGATAGCTTAAAAATACACGGTAGAACTTTAAAGCCAAGCCCACTTACTAGATGCAGGACAAAAATGGAGCTACTATTATAAAGAAGCATGTGCTGCATGATGAAAATAATCTTCCTTGTCTTGAACGTGATTAGGTTCAGAGCTCTCCTGTTCTCGACAAAAAACGTAAATTGAAGGATGCTGACTATTCAAGGAAGACTGAAACCAATGAAAGTATCATCACCATGATAAGTGAGAATATATTCAAAATCAATATAAATAGATCCTCCGTTCTTTATAAAAATGGTAGACTCTAAAAAAAGAAGCTTGAACACGACTAAGAAGCTTCGATGTCGACGATTTCGGATTCTTTCAGTAATCCAGGTGAAGAATATGACTTACGTGATGATGGCGACAGCGACTTTGAGGATTTTGTTAAAACAAAATACTTCAGAGATTTAAAAAAACCTCAATTAACATTCCGGAAGATCACGGCAGCAGAAGAGATTGATTAAACATCATGGCAATATCATAACATATTTGTCGATCGTCTGAGACTACTACTGGCATCGATTAGTATAGGAATATATTCGCACCTCAACGAAGTAACCACCGTACTCATGTGAACCAAGAAATGTAGCCTACATAAAATAATGACTTGTTTTACCTGCTTGTGTATAAATATGATAAATAAATTAAATATTTGAATTTAAAATCATAAATTTTTTATTTCTCATAATCTGATTTATAACTAAAACGGTGTCCAGTATGTGTCTACAGCATGTGTCCATTTTGTGTCCTTTGTATTTCCAATGTGTCCAGACGTGTCCTGTGTGTGTCCTTATTGTCTAATATGCTTCCAAATGTGCTTCTTGTCGTTACAGTGACAAGATTTTCTCGAACAACAGTAATGCTTGTGGACACAAGAGGAGAGAATTTGCTAATAATACGCATCGTACAAAATTTAACAGTGAGAAATGTCACAAGGTGTTTGCAAGAAACGATAATTTAAAAAGATATGTCATAAGCTGCAAACAAAGTGTTTCTCCCGTCAAACGGTTGAGACTGTCATTGGAAAATTCCCGTGTTGGTGCATTACTGAGTAAGGATACATCGAGGAGTATAGACAATATACATTTGCGTTCTCTCGAGGTGCACGAAGATATAAACAAAGAGAATGTATGAGAAACCCATTATGCTTGTGGTTTCGCTGTGATGAGTGAAATGCATGGTTTACTCGTATTCAAAATTTGAGACGACAAGCGAAAAATTGCAACGGTGAAGTCCGTTCAAATAGGTACTGCGGACCAGCTTATGTTGAATTCTTCACCACAAGTTAAGGTTGAGACTCTTACGCGCAATGCCTCTAGCAGTTAAACGGATCTGCAACAAGAAGCTTTGATACCAATCCAACATTCAACACAACCTACGACTATTTTTTGTGCGTTCAGACCGAATTAAAATGTATTCTACCTGGCGAAATCAGCTTTCCATGAAATTTTGAAATACTTTCATTACCTGAACGGCTCTCTTGCACTACGAAATGTTTGTAACTTTCTAACTGATGTCTCTGGTCATAGCTGGATCTCTAACACATCTACTGTTTCGCGTAAACGGCGTATCCGTATTCACGCCCGTAAAGGCCCCCGGACGGAAAGGGCTTACGCCTAAGAGAGCCGGGTTAGCAAAGAAAAACCAGGGGTAAAACCCTGTGGAATCTTGGTGGCAAGAAGGATATTGTAAATCAACTTGAAGAGTATTGGAAAACGATCACTGTGTGACGTATCACTTGTGGCTGGAATGTTCTTATGGTTAATCTAAGCCATTTTAATACCATAATTATAAAAGAGCATTTAAGACGTTTAATACTGCTCTATGCCTATAGTATTACATAGAAGAGTCTGTAGAAGATGGAATTGAAAAAAATATGTTATGAAGAAGAAGCATACCAAAGAGATTCTAGCGGATGGACACTTGCCATGTAGATCGATTGCAACTAAGAACAAGAAGACTCTGCTAACTAAGGGAATAACATAATTTATGAACTTGCAGTAGAGTAGAATGTATGTAGTAATTTTTTTGTTTGTAATTTTGTTGTATTTTTCCTTGAACCTGTCACTTTAATGGTAATTTTAATTACATAAAGTTTTCCCTGAAATTATTATTTTCTGCATTAAGCAAGACAAGAACCAACTAGTGAAATGAATCGAATCAATCATTACATTAACAGAGGATTTTAGAATTTTTTTAATTTCTAGGTTAATTATTACAAATTTCCAATATGGTGGCCAAGACGACTGACAAGATGGCGGATGTCACGACAGATGACTGTATGGTAATACTGCACTCTAGCAAACAACTACAACTAATATGTTAGTAGCGTACTCTCAGGCGTAAACCAGATGGCGGATCCAAGATGGTCGTCGTGACTTCATACTGTTTGGGGTAATATCTGCCTTGGCATTAGTGGTGGGAGGCCAGTATGCCAGCTGCCAACACAGAAAGTGCATCTGTCACCATTTTTTATTTTTGCCCTCACCGTGTTAGAACCAAAAACTTTATTATGTAAATGCATTTTAAACTAAAAATTAATTTGTGTTTTTTTTTTAGTTTTACAGGTTTTTTTTTCATTTTTGTAGCTTTAATAATTACGGATTTTTAAGAATGCGGACGTGATGTCATAATTTAAAAAAATAGGTGGAAGGTTCTGGAATCCAAGATGGCAGGTGTGAAATAAGGTGGTTTTTTTTATTAGAATTTTATGAAAATAGTAATAAATTATTTCTATACACAATTTACATGTTTACTAAAGGATGTAATTGAACCGAGTACCGAAATCGATAAGTAATTTAATATTGGAAGTAAATTATTATTTCTGACAATTTTTTGGAATTATTCCCGAAATGTTTGGCCAAAATTTAAAAACTTTAAAGTACATTTGGCCAAGGTAAAGGTGATGCATCCGTTTGGGCATCAGAGGACAATTACCTCCTCTCTGAGGACAATTGCCCGTCTCCGAAGAATTTTGTCCTCTCAAGATTGTTTGAGAGGAATTATTAGGACACTTTTTTTTTTAAATTAAAATTTGTTCCTCGAAAAAGGAAAAATTTATAGGAATTCTAGGAACGGTTTACTCTTTTTTAAGGAATTTTTAGGACATTTGACATCTAGACGGCCGCCATGACGTCAGGGCGTTTGGTACCACGTACCACAGCCTTAAGCCTGGCCTCTTACCTACTTTACTATACTTACATTGAAATTAAAAAAAATTAATTGTCGCTCTAAAATTTAAGGTAATTGTAGACTATTATAACTCCAACGTTTACACATAGAAGTTCAAGTAATTATTTTGCTTGAGAAAAGATAATATAACATTTTATATTTAAGTTTAGTATAATTTTTTAAAATTCTTTATCCTTAAATACATTTTTGGTGATTTCGTTAAAAATCTGTCATATGTATTGAAGTTATTAAAAACACGAAAAAAAATTGTAAAGTTTGTTTGAAATACATGCTTACAGTAAAACGTGTGCAAACCTGCACTAAATGTAGACCACTTGGAAAACAAAATTCCTGTGGCGTGTCTGTATGAGGCCTGTCGGGCGGAACTGGGGAGGAAATACATTATTGTAGTCTACAAAGGTTTACAGTAATTTTTCTAAAATAGTTTCTCTTTTAAATTATGTATTGCTATAGCTTACTTATTCTGTCTTCGCTTGGGGGATTTTTTTTATCCTGGAAGGGAGGGTTCCAGACCACAATGACCTCCTCCCTGGCTACGTCCCTTATACAACAGTACTATAATTCCATTGAACTAAACCATAAAGTGACTTTGAGCGTGTTCTTCTAGTATATATCCTCTGCCTCAGATACATTAAAAAAAAGCAACAAAGATAGGACTTTCAATCCACCGTTATGTTCCAACGTAATCCTCTTTTTTTTTTCTTTTTTTTTCATTCGGTGCGCCCACATCTGTCTCTTTTTGCCGGTTTTCACTAACCGTCCATCGTGCCGTGACACCGGCGTTGGGTCTAGGAAATCCGATTCTTCACCGCCCGCGCCCCTCACACGCTACTATTTTCCTTTTTGTCTCTCGAACCATCCCAGGCCGGCCAACATTGGCAGGCAGTGCGATACAGTCGCTGCCACAAAGAAGGTGCACACGCGCACACAACATCTCTGTCCCAGCGGCCACCACTTGTATAGTTCCGTGTATTTAAAACGTGTAATGAATATGACAGTTCTAACATGTAGTGCAAACGGTATACGTATGGGCTTGTCACTGTTGTCCTGTCAACTGTGTTTTTGTCGGTGTTCGTAAAAACATAATCATGTGATTCATTGCAAGTGATATTTGGAAAATGGGTACATTTAATAGCTACTTCCAGGACACAGATTTTAAGTGAATTTAGTTTGGTGCGAAAGAATTGTTGATGAATTTTTTTTTGTTTCTCAGAATTAGTTTAACAAAAGAAAAAATCCTTAATGACATATTTTTGTGCGTACGTGAACTTGTTCCAAAATAATTTTGTTTTCATCAAACTTGGAGGGCAGAAGTTAGGCAGTGCGTATGTTAAATCTTTCCAGTGTTAATAATTGAAGTTGAAATGTAAACCAAAAAATATATATATTATGTATATTTTTGTTATAATGAAGTTAAGGGCTATTGTGTTGATTACATCTTGGTTTAACAATAGTCTTCTTTAATATCTAGCATGTTCATTTTTTGTCCTTTAAAGCTATGTAACCACCTTCTAACATTATGTATGTAGAGCTACGGTTTGTTTATCTAACCTATTACTTACCCGTTTAACTATAACTTTAAAACTTACATCCAAACTAAAGAATATTTCCATTGTCACCAGCTATCGCTGTCTAGTGATGCTGACTGAAATGATTGTGATTGTGATTAATCACAGAGATGTTTAAAAAATAAGAGATTTAAGAGAAAATAAATTTAATTAATTTAGCCCTTTTCTCTACGGCCTTCATTAGCATTCATACCTAAATCGCTCATATAATTAAGCTCAAAGTCAGCCATCAAGTAGATTGGCACCCATTGTAATCTTGGAAATGCTATTAAAATATTTGCAATAAAACGTATATTAGCATAACAGGAAAACGTTTGTAGAACGATATTTGTAAATCTTTTTTATACTTTAGATTCACGCGTACCTGAAAAAGTAGTAATTATTTTAGTAATACCTTTCGTTAAAGCTGTACAGTTAGATTATTTTTATTTTCCTGAACACACACTGTGTATTCAACGGAGATTAACTGTTTGGACATTTGAATCGGGACCGTGCATTTATAAACTTGTGGTTGTTCTATTTCTGCACTCGAAACACAATAGAGAAACAGAATGGAGTGTTGAACCGGGATTAGACCGGTTTGTGTATAGAGATCACGCGTGAGCTTTGCTATTGCAAGTGGGCTTTTGTCAACGAGCTCCAACAATAACTCTCCACTGGTCTCAACTTCCAAAGCTTATGATCATTTTATGATCTGTCGCTTTTAAACTGATACCCCAAGCAATGTCACAAATACCATCAATCGACATAGTTCCCGCAATTCCAGAAAAAAAGTTTTCATTTGTATGAAGATAAGTTTCATCTATTTGTAGGAATTTCCCCTTTTACTTATACAGTTTATCAGCCGTCTAGTTACGCTTAGAAAGTGAAAATTCTCAAGAGAATGTTTAAATAAAATATACGTTAATTATAAGCTGGCATTCAAAACAGCGATCAACGTTGACTGCCATGGAACCAGATATTATGTCCACATTTTATTCTGTACTCTTAGCTTAGCCCATTCAAACGAAAAGAGAGTCTATTAATACAAAGAAATCAAATTGAAGTATGTCTGAATGTTTTGCGAATAATCAAATACCAAATATTTTCCTTTAAATAATATAAAATACCTTATCCAAATATAAAATTAAAAATGTGTTTCAGAAATGATTTGACTCAAAAAATTATGATATATTGACTCAAAATTTAATAGCTATTTAAGGAGTTACCCCGGTGTTAAATTAGTCTTTATTTTATTGTGTTGACGTTTCGAAAGTATAGTAATGGTTGTACAGCAAACATTTGGAGGAAGAAACAATTTAAAAATGAAAGACAATTTGGATTGTTATGAATGTAATAAATAAATCATAATAAATATATAAGCTAACCACTGACGATTGATGGATAAATCACAAGCAATCACTTGAATTAATGTGGATTTTTAAGTTGTTTTTAAAAATGTTCAATGTTGGCCTTAATGTTGAAGTAAGTAGGTGAATGATAAGATATAAAAACCATGTTTTTTGAATTAGTGGTTGCTAGATTTGAACGTAAAACCCAATACGTTAGTTAACAGTTAATATTTAATGTAAGTTTAATTGAAGCCTTCATATTAATAAAAAATTATTGTCCAATCTTTCTAAATAAAATGTGTAAGCTATGGTGTACACGTTCCCGACGTCGTAGATAAATTAGTTATATATCTGTACGTCGGAGATAACTGACACACAGAAAAAAATATCATGTGCATTTACAAACTATTCCTTTCGAACCCTTTTGAAATAGTTTTCATGGAATTAATTGTAATACTCCAAGAAAAATATTGTAAATTAGTACACCACACTGCACCAGTAATTTTTGTATATTGAAATATTTTTTATGTAAATACATAATTGTTTTACATATTAAATACGTTTTATGTCAACAATTTTTGTATATATTAAATACGTTTTATTTAAACAAAACTGATTATTTCTTCTCGCGCTAACGAAAATAGGCACATTGTTTAAAAATGTGATTGATGTTTTGCATTAGCAACCATTTTTTAAAAGGTGGGATTATTAATAAAAAACAGTGCGTGGAGTCCCTCCGCGCGGAAGAAGTAAAACTTCACTGTTTACTTCGCTGCATAGCAAGAATACCACGCGCATGTGCTTGGGATATGCCGACTCACTCTCTTTCTCTCTTCTATTTTCTACCTTTGTGTATTTTTCTTTCTCTCTCCCTCTTGCGTTGGAATATTGGACGCTACTCGTTGCTAACGCTCGCGCTGGCTTGTAACAGGTATATATACTACGCGCATGCGTTCGAGTGCCACGCATTCACCCTCGCTCTGTCTCTTTCTATTCCCCCTCCATGGTAGCGTTAAACGTTTAACGTAACCGTGTTGGAAGTCGCATTAGAAGTTTCACTAAAAAAAATATGTGAGCAAGACATTTAGTACTCACCAGAGATGTGTAACATCTAACCCCGGTAACGATAAAAGTCATGTGTTTTCATGTCGCAAATCCATTTACCTATAAAACAGAACTAGGGCCGAAAATTAACGTACAATTCTTAAAAATAATGCTGATTTTGATAAACAGATACGGCACTTAATTGTCAACTACATTATTGGACGCGAATCACAAGTAATTTCCGCACCTGCCGCTAGAATTCGTTTCCGGAGCACCTACGTCGACTATCAAATAATTCGATTTGCAAAGTGAAATTTTTGACTATATAATGAATCGGCTTCGTTGAAAGCGAAAAAAGACTTGAAAAAAAATACTAGACCCAGGTTTTCAACAATAAATTTTATTAAAATACTGCCCAGCTTGTTAAAATTTATTAAACAGTTAATACTACTAAGTTTCTTTTTGTCTTTAAAAACATTGGCTCTCGCCATCCACCACAGATTGCAGCACCGTGGTTACACATTTCCGTTCTATGTGACTTCCGTTACGTCAACGAGATGTTCTACCGAAAGCCGTAGGGGAACTTGCCCCAGTACCGGACGATCCCCAGTTCCGGACAGTACAAGGTTACACGTTTCTCCGATAGATAACAGCACTTGACGGTCATAGGCAGGTAGAGTTACACAAAGCAATTGTATAGATTGCGCCACTTGGTCGTATCTCTTGCCGTATTTGAGTTATTCGTTGGAAAGTGTGGAGGGCTTGTTTTTCATACTACACAGTTAATTTTTGAACCAATTTTTTACCTTCTTTAGGTAAGTAAATTGTGTTTATCATATTTTACTTGAGATTCCACATGTTTAGAGATAAAAAAAGCAGTATTGACATTGAGATAATTTCGCTTAGGTTTTAGTCATTTACAATGTTTTGTAAACTATCACGTTGCCCCAGTACCGGACAGTGGCTATGTTCCCAGTACCGGACAGAAATAAAATATCGTAAAAAAACACATTTTAAGTATTGTTTGTTTTCAGGAATATTTTGAACGATGGCAGCAGCCAAAAAAGGAAAATGGGATGAAGATAAAATGAAAAAAGCTTTAGACGGTGTTTTGGCGGGCATTTACAGTAGGTATTAGAGAAGCAGCTGGACATTTGTCTGTGCCTAAAAGCACATTAGGAGAGTGTGTCTGTGCAATCAAACAAGGTAATTCTGTTAAACTCTCACCTACAATGGGTAGATTTCGAAACACATTTAATGCCAGTTTAGAAAGTGATCTCGTTGAACATCTTAAACACCTGGACAGTTGTTTCTTGCCAGTTAATAAAAAAAAACTGTTAACCTTGGCATACGATCTAGCTGAGCACTTGAAATTGCCACATTAGTTTAACAAAAAGAAAAAGACTGCAGGAAACAAATTTTATCGTGGATTCATTAAACGCCATCCTGAATTTTCTCTGCGCTGTGCTCAATCCACAAGCCTACAGAGAGCTCATGGTTTTAACCAGGAACAGGTGAACAACTTTTTTGCCAAATAAGAAGAACTGACAAGAAAGTATTCTTTTCCTCCAAGCAGAATTTTCAACTGCGACGAAACTGGTGTCAGTGTAGTACATTCTAACACATCGAAAGTTTTGTCTCTTAAAGGGAAAAAACACGTTAGCAAGCTCACATCGGGTGAACGTGGAAGGAACATAACTGTGATGCTTTGCATCAATGCTGCAGGGGATCTGTTTATCCCCCCTCTTTTTGTGTTTCCCAGGATTCGAATGAACACAGTATTGACAAAAGATGCACCAGATGGAAGCACATTTGATGCTCAAGAAAGTGGTTGGATCTCAGTATCAGGATTTCTTAAATGGCTGAAGTCATTTGTTGAGAAAGTTCACCCATCAGAACAGAGTCCAGTTCTGTTGGTATTGGATGGTCATAGCACTCACAAAAACCTGCAAGTCATTCTGTATTCCAAGGAACATAATGTTCATATGTTGAGTTTACCCCCACATACCACACACAAGCTCCAGCAATTGGATAGAGCAGTCATGGAACCTTTCAAAAATGCATTTAATTCAGCATATGAGACATGGATGTCCAAGTATGGAAGAAAAGGTTTGAAAATCACTGAACAAGATATCTGTGGATTGGTAGGAAATGCTTTCTCAAAAATATGCAGAATGGATCTAGCAAAATCAGGATTCGAATGTACAGGGATCTACCCATTGAATAAAAATATTTTCACTGAGCTAGATTTTCTCCCAGCATCGAACATCAGTGTAGGTCCACTGACAGAACCAGAAAAAGAGTAGGCCATTGTGATGTCTCTGGCCAACATCTTGAAGAGACTAGAGCTCAACTTTCAACATGCAAGTGGCCATACCACCTCAGCACACACATTTGGTTGACATGGCTGTTCCCTCCACTTCCAAGGCCTTCCAAAATGCCATTGAGAAGATTTCTCCAGTTGCTGATGATTTGAAGAGGAAGATCATTTCAAGGAAAAGTAGAGGAGAAAAAAGTTAAATTTTGACTTCTACACCCAATAAAAAACTGCTGGCAGACAAAGAAGAAATTAAGCGACTGAAAAAACTAAAAGAAGAACAAAAGCAGAAGAAACTGAAAGATAAGGAAGGACAACTATTCAATAAAAAGAATGCAACAAGTGA
The DNA here is from genome assembly GCF_032445375.1 of Bacillus rossius redtenbacheri. NCBI lineage: Eukaryota > Metazoa > Arthropoda > Insecta > Phasmatodea > Bacillidae > Bacillus > Bacillus rossius. The sequence goes on along the minus strand of NC_086330.1, from coordinate 98,563,268 downwards.
GGCCAACAGAATTTCTAAAATGAAGTCCAACTCAGAAAATACAATCGCAAAAAAAAAAGACTTGATTTCAACAGAGAAGTTAAGGAAAAGAACACAACGGATGATGGTTACGAAAAGACTGTGTGTTTTCTTTGTGGAGAGAATTTTGAAGAGGACTGGGTTCAGTGTCGTACCTGCTGTGGTTGGGCTCATGTTGCATGTGCTGACAGTGACCAAATAGCATATTTTGTGTGTGAACACTGCCAACAATTACAAAAAAAAATCACTTTTATGAAAACTGTTACTTAAAGTTATGTATTTTATGTCTATATGTAATTTATGTTGACTTTATATAGTATTTATGTGTTAAGAATAATGTGTCCGGTACTGGGAACAGGTTTTTGAAATATCTTGATTAGCATGGTATTTGTAATCTTAAAATAACACTGTTAAATTTTTTTTGATCGGGTTATTTTGGTATAAAATTGTACCTCATATATCCACCTATCGCTAGTAATATAAATTTGTTTCATCCGTGTAAAGGTTTTAAGAAATCAATTTTTTTGCCTTAGGTGTCCGGCACTGGGGCAAGTTCCCCTATACCATTACATAAAATGTGACACATCAAATATCAACAATTGGACTTAATTTTTTAATTAATTAATTAATTAATTTTTATCAGGCGAAGTTAATACCGGAAATATATTAAGGGAACGGTTTACAATTAACTTTAACTACTGTATGTACTGGGACAACAAAAAGCCCGGGCATGAATCCGAACCCAGTATTAGTGCGAAACAGTTGTCAAATAAATGTAAATTTTTTAGAAATATCTGTTATTTAAAATTTTTATTTAAGTTACGTTCACAATTTTTTTCAGTGTACATTGTCCTTTTTTATTCATGGTACTATGTTAATATTGGAGGTATAGAGCACTATGTTTAGTTACTATAAACAGTGAAAATAAGCATGTAAAGTGTCGTTCAGAGGTAAACAACACTGCGTTGAAAAGACTCAAAAAAATGATCTTCTGAAATTTTACAATTTTTTAACAAAGTATCCATTGCACTTAAAGGAAAGACATTTAAACTAGTTAAAATTTGCAGTGATTAAAAATATCTCTGGTTTGACAGTATAATTGCGTTCCACCGAAGAGCAGTTAGAAGAGTTCTGAGACGTGCTTAGAGTGCACATTCCACATGTTATCTGACCCTTGCTATCGCTCGTCCCATCCTCCCCCTCCCTCCCATAAGCATGGAAGCACCGACTACTTCGCTGCTGCACCCCGCGTAACGCGACCACAAAGAGGGATTGCACGAGTCCAGAGAGCTTTTATCTAATAACCCCGCCGTCTGGGGAAAATAAATCTCTTTCACCGAATGCAATTCAAAGGAAAAGGGATATTTTTTTAGTTCTATAATTATGGAAATTAATTCAGTTGACTGTAGAATACCAAGTTGACGCAGAAAACAATATTAATTTTAGCCTTGAAATACGCAATCTTTACAAACAAAAAAAAATTATATACTAGATGTTATGCTTATGACATTACATATTTATACACACACGTACACACACAACTTACTTGTGGGCAGCAAGAATAAAAAAAAAGTAATTTATTTAATTTAATATATTACGCTACAGAAATATTCCAGGGTAGATGCATTTTTTCTTTAATCCATTGGCCAGTCAAGTTAACAATTAACAAAGCGAATCATCTGTGTTTCTCTGTTTGTCTCAACAGCAAGACAACTGGAAAACAATAACCCTGCGAAATAATGATTGTCAGTGGGCGACGTCAAGAAATCCAATGCATTAGATTGTCAAGCAATTTATTTAGCTTTCGTTTGTAGTTTTCCTAACGAAATCCAAGCTAACACAATCCTATAATTGAGAAATAAGTCTTAATTATTTTTGCAAACTTATTCAAACAATGGATGTGTTATTCTATGGAGTAGGCGTCTGTTATAAAGTTAAAATGACACTGGTCAGCAATTCGTTAGCAGAACAAACCTTTATGTATGCAAAGGCCAGCGCTAGAAGTTGAGTTGGTATCTTGAAAGGAACTCTCTTGTCGTAAAAATGACATCATAAAGGAAGTTATGTTAAACAAAGATGTCTACGAAACATCAACAAGGAATTCAAATTAAACTTCATTATAAACAAGGTTGGAAGATGGTCGGTTTCATGTTTACTCCGATTATTTAGAAGGCAAAGATTACACACAAATACACACACACACCTAATATTTTAACAACCTCCATGATACACAGGCACCTTAAATGAACAGTAAGTGTAAGTTATGGATATTAGAGATAAAATATTTTGGACATATGCCATTGATGGTTCACACTGTATGTCAAAGAGAAAACTTGAGGAACTGACAAAAAAATGAAAACAATGAAACACACAAACAAGCTAAAATCAGCTGATTTCAAATGTTAGCTGCATAGTGGAAGGAATTAGTCATAACAATATTACAGCACAGACGAACACAGTGAGCTGACCATAGTAAACACAGACGAAAACAATCTTGGACAACACAGCGACAAACCAACGGACACAACGATGATACTTAACACCTACGGATAACCTGTAGGTACAAAACAATGAAAATTCAGCGACGCACAAGCGAACCCAGTGATGAAACTAAACAGATATTCTGCACACAGTAGTCTTCCTAAGACAAACCAGTGTATTGCAGAGTTCGCTTCGGCTAGACCTGTTAAATAGAAGCATGTTATCGACGTAATCAAGACCATGACTGACATTTCTCGGAATGGACACATTCCATTGCACCTGCAAACGAATCTCGGCAAAGTATTGTACAATGCGACTAAAAGACTTTGAGGAAAAAGTATGGCATCAAACACAACTCTACGTTTAGTAATGTCAAAGCCGTCATAGTCGAGAGGTTTAACAGAACTTTGCGCGTCAGTTCAAGGCTAAAGGAACTTAGAAGTGGCTGGATATCAAGACAAAACTAACAAGTCAATAAAATTCCACTGTGCATTCTACCACGAAAATGGAGCTTAAAGACGTGAATGACGAACACTTGCTTCGAACAGTGTTTTCCAAGACGAAGAAGAAAGATAGATTAAAGCATAAAGCAAATGCCACTGACATTTTGCGTATCTCCAAGCAGAAAGCCGTCTTCGAGAAAGCTTTCACTGCGAATTTGAGTCCCGAACTTTTCCGTGTGACCCACGTTCACGAATCGGAATCTAGGCCTACCACCTCTAAGATTTGGACCACGTGCCTATTCGTGGTGGCTTCTATGCCGAAGAGATTCAGCCTTCAATGTATCCTAACGCATTTAATGGAGAAAATTCTCAAACCAAGAAATGGACGATCCTACGTCAAGGGGTGAGGCTTGACAACTCGGTTTAGTTCGTGTGTAGCAGATGCGGAAATAAAGAAAATCTCAAGACTATAATAATTTGTTTGTAAATGTCTATATGTAGAGACTATGGAAAAATATTGTTTTGAAAATGTGTTATTTTATTTCTGGAAAGTGGGACATAGACTTTTAATGGTACAATTTTAAATTGAGGTATTATTAAATAAAATTTATGGTTTTAAACAAATAGAATCATTTTTAATCAACCAATGTTTGAACCGAGGACAGAATCAAAATGATTTAGTAAATTTATTAAAAGGTATATTTTAAAATTATTTCTTGTATTTTTTATAATTTTTTTTTAAATCCTTAGTTACATATTTATAAAATGACTGACAATGTGAACTCAGCGGCTTACAGTAAACTTATAGATGGGGAATTTAAGTCACTTTGAGGACATTTCTTCATATTTAAAACAAATTATTTTTCAAACAAATATTACAGTTAGGGCCCCTGGCCAAACAACATATCAAGGATACAAATCGATCGAATATAATATTAAATAATTTGGTAAATGTTTTTTAGGTTTTGGGAAATTTTTTATTTGTTTAGGTTTTGAATTACTGATTTTTGATATGGTTACCAATATGGCGTAAAATATGGCGAATGCTACAACAGCGGACGATATGGTTATTGACACTATTTCACACTAGCGGGTGTAAATTAAACGAAATAGGCGGCAGCGCTCTCAAGTAGATAATTTGTGCAATATGTGACACTAATGCTCTTAGTAGTAATCATTGAAGCGCACTCTATCAGACGAAGTGTAAAATACGCAAACCAGAGTTTTTAGTGTCCAGTATTAAAACAATGATGGTGACTGGGCCTTTAACAGGTGCTACTTTAATTCCTTCACATTAAAAAAAATTATATTACCGAATATTAGTTATTTTTATATATATAATTTAATTCTTAGTCTAGTATATGTCCCTATGGCCTTTTCGTCAAAGGTGTATGTTCTCCACACCAGAGGTCCTACCTTTCATGGTTCGTAAATTTTCGCTTCCAATATATTTTGAATGAAAAATTAAAACTTTATGTATATACGAGTCTTAATAACAGTGGTAGATAATGAAACATCGGAATTATGTGTTTGAGACATATATATATGCATATATATGCATATATATGATGCAATGATGGTGCACTCTAGGAACAAACAGCAGAAACAAAAATGGCGAACATTAAGGCATTCATTATGGTGACCTCTGGCCGGTGAATATATGGTGGCATTACATAATACAATATGGTGGCCTCCAGCAGACGAAAAAAAGATGACAGCCTCCAGCAGCTGAAACCAATATGGCGGCTGTGATGTCAGAATTCCAGATGAGAGGATCTAAGATGGATTCTGTGACGTCATAATTCAAAATGGCGGAATTCAAAAGGGCGAAAAAAAGATGACACTCTACAAACCATCGCTAAGCGTAATTCAGGAATAAGGAGCAACGTTAGATTGTGGAGCACTCGATAACAATGGTGAAGGTTGGGGTCAAATGTTAAGTTTAAGGTCAAAGTAAAATTTAAAAGCAATTTAAGATGCTTCATATCAAGGTCAAGGTCGAATACCAAGGTCATTCAAGGTGGCGGTGAGTGTGAAATTCAAGTTTTAAAGTTCAATGCCAGCCACATTCGATGCACAGAATCAAGCCGAAAGGTCAAGGTCATACAAGATGGCCGTGATGTCACAATCCAAGATGGCGGTCATTGGCACCTCGCACATCGACTATAAACCATGCGCAGGTCCACCATTTATGCACAACTATGAAGGCCTGAAAATAATTTTACTTTTAATACAATTTATAACATTTGGATTCGGTGTTTTTAAAACTACCTGGACGTAGAGAAATAAAAGTAAAATCGTCTCTAGCATGGAGAAACACCGCCAAGTTTCTCTCGCCTCAAGAACATTAGATACATTTGCCAAATGCCATCGTGTAACCCCGGCTTTATCCCGCGGTGCGGCCAGCTGAGCCCCGCGCGTTTAATCACGCCCGCGATTGTTATTCGACGACCGTAATATCTGCAGCGCTCGGCTGAATGTACGGAGCGAGCGCGCATCGACCTGCAGTGTCTAGCATCGCGGAGCTCAGCTCGCCACCGAAGGACACCACCACTCTGCACCAGTTCCCACTCAAGTCAAACAAAATACCCGCACTTCTTATATATTTATAATAGCAGAACCCGGCAGACGTGGTCCTGCCAGTGTTTATTTATTTACCTCTTTATATCTAAAAGTGAGGGTTTGTGTGTAAGCTAGAATCTATAAAGTGTTGGAAATGGTATTCCAATTTAAAATCACTCACCAAATACTTATCACTATTTGATGTTTTTAAGGATTAAGAACAGTAAAAATCACAATTATACATGACAATTTTTATGGTGATCGGTCGGTCGAACGGAAGAGAAGCTGATATGCAGCTGCGCCATCTATTGGCAAGTTATAGCAAAACTGATTACGCGAAAATATTTTCTGCTTTCAAATATTTATGTATACTAATTTCCGTGGAGATTGGTTGAAGGGTTTAGAATTTAATGCGCAGCAGCACGATCTAGCGGCGAAATACAAAAAAAAAATGAATAGCATAAAAGCCTTCTCGATGAAAAAAACAGTTCGATGGGCTAACAATCATGGCAATCTCTCAAACGGTGTCGGAGTTTATCGACGTCATACATAGCAAAATTTCGTTATATATATGTTTATAATGTGTATATATATAACATACGCAATACAATTTCAGATCGGCTTACAGTTGAAGGTCAATTTTAATGTAAGTTTTTATTTTGGAGCTTTCTGTAAAAAAATGGCAATATTATATAATAATCAATGGAAATTTCGGTAAGAATTTTTTACAAATATATTTATACATTCTTAAATGTTAAAAATTAAGACAATTAAACATTTTCGCACATTCCATGCATGCAAAATGTTTGTAATATTTGTTATTCAATGAATCCTGTAATGTTAGCAAGAAAATACTTTGAACAATTTTTTGTTCTTACCTACTGCTTTTGTGAGATTTCATAACACTAAACGAATGCAAAACATTTCATATTTAGTTAGTTGGAGTAATTTTTTAGTTTTTCAGACAACTACCCATTTCTACCTAGCCTTGTGGTCCGATTTTGCTAACCAAACGTCTTGAACAAGATTTTCCATCTATTTTAAAAATCAGTATGAAAGTAATTTACGCTTAAATACACAGTTATCGTAAAGATAAGATATGAAATAAATATACAGAGCTTTATACAGTGTTATATACATAAATATAAACTTTTGTGTTTACAGTAATTGGGGGTCTAGGAATTATGAAACGTAAAACAATGCAAGATTTTCCGGGATTCGCAAAATTGGAACGACCAAATTAGATAGTCGTTATACGTATATAATCGGAAAACCTAACTTGCACATGAATGAGGTCGTCAGAGACGGTTAATGGGTTGTCACAGAGAGATGGAGCAGCGATGGAATGCATTCGTGACAGGAGTGGACGGTATAACGTGGAGGAAACACCACAGATTCACTGGAGAGTCCACCATGACACACAATTGGATAAATAATCAACAGTGTTTAGAACTCGAGTCACTTTGGTGGGAGACGAGTGATAGATTGGACCACTAAGCCACTGTGTCTTCATGTAAATATTTAATTAAACTTAAGTTACATTTACGGAAACTTGGTCCATAGAATCGAAAACACGTAATCGTAATACCTAATTTTCATTTACGGACGTTTTCCCTGCTTTCCCTATATTCAGGTGACAAAGTGAAGAATTCTTGCAACATAAAAAGTTCTTCACTGTTAAAACTTAAAAATATTGGATTTGAGATAGACCTTTTTAAGTATATTACATTCAGTTTAAACAAGTGGGGCAATAATTACAAATGTATTTTTACACTAAGAAGCCATCGCACAAAATAATGTGCTTATTGTCATTAATTCCTCACGTTGGTATGACAGTTTTTTTAAATATATAATGTTACTACAACATAGATGGTTTAGCAACCAGTACTGTTTTCAAATAGTCATTTTTTTTACATGAAAAAGGTGCCATTGCATCCCTAATATCAAAGAGAACTTTAATTTCCCTTACACGTGTGTTATACTGTAAAATATCTAAACAGTTTATACTGGAATTAAACAGAATTTATTATATATTTTCATAACGTATTAAAACCCTATTGAACACAATGTAGTTGGTACTTTAACAAAACTGTCATATTTACATTAGTGTTAGTAGTATAGTTTGGCCGGAACTAGATCAGGCGCCAGGCGGTGGATTGAGATTGTCGGTCCGTCATATTGGATTGTGACGTCACGGCGGCCATCTTGGATGGTTGTGACCTTGACCTTTGACCTTGACCTTGAATTTGATCCCCAAAAATCGCCAAAATCCGCCAAAATTGGGCAAAATTTTCCCAAAATTCCTCAAAATTCGCCAAAATTTCCCTTTCTGTGGAAAAAAGTTTCGCCAAAAAATCTCAAAAAATTCCACAAATTAAAAATTTCTCTTTTCGAGGGATTAATTTCCCGTTTCGAGGGAAAAATTTCCGTTTTTAGTCCTTAAAAATCCCAGCGGCTGAAAATTCCTAAAACTGGCTTAAGCATCCTTAACTCAAGCCTCAGTTAAGCCATTTCTAGGAATAATGATACCATGACCGCCATCTTGGATTATGTCGTCACCGTTGCAATTTTCGTTACAGCCGCCATCTTTAACTTTTTTATTTATTATCCGATTTTAATAAAAAAAAACTATAAAAAAAATTCAAATAATAAAAATTTAATAAAAATATTTAAAAAGCATACTTTTTCGACACGGAGCTCGGAGTCCTCGGTTCGAACCCGACGAGTGCAAAAAAATGACGACCGATCCTTCCCCCCGTGGTGGGTGCTGGCAGACTGACTCCCACCACTTTTTTTTTCAAAGCATATATAACATCATCTAGTATGACGTCATGACCGCCATCTTGTCTTCGATGCTGGAAGCCATCATCATTGTATCGTCGGCTAGAGTGCGCCGATGACATGTTAGTTTAATTCGTATCCGCTAGAGTGCAGTAATCATTTATTACTGTGACACCCGCCATCTTGTCATTTGGCCGCCATCTTGAAAATCCGTAATTATTTAGCTAGAAATTCGGGAAAAGTTCCAAAAATCATTAAATAAATCACTCATTTATTTACATATTGATTCGATCGATTATCGTCCTCGGTTCGATACCCGATCGTTGCAATAATGTTTAATCTTATTTAAAAAAAAAATTAAATAAACCATGTTCAACATTCGTAAAGAGACTCTAAATTCTCTACGACCACCATCCTATCAGACATCAAGACCACCATATTGGAAATGCGTAATTTTAATGTTAAAGATCCGGGAAAAAGTTCAGAAATCATTAAATAAATTTCCGATCAATATACTGATTAATTAGATCGACTAAGGTCCTTGGTACGATCTAGGATGATGCAAAAAAAATTAAATATAACATCAATTTAACATAATAGTAACAGGTTCGAGGAATTAAACAACGCAAGTTCTTTTACAAACATAATAATCATTACATAATTTCTATTCTACTACAGGATCACTTACGAAAGCCAGCAATCTTATAATCATTTAGTTCCGCAGCGGTGTGAAATGACTAATTCTTAGCTCCAATCGGTTTATATTAGACAGAGTCCAGCCATAACCTTTACAGACATAGTCCACCTCTTCTTGACAGAGTTTCTGGATACCGTTTTTAACAGTTTGCTTCACATCGTTAGAACTGTAAATTACTGCAGCCGATGTCTTGAATGCACACTTCTTCACTTTGTCATCTAACGGATATGGCTTTCCATATACACAGTCCAACCACAAGTTATATTTCAAAGGTCCGTTTGTTGCTACATCATCAGTAAGCTGATTGATTATCTTCTGTCTGATATCGTCAAGAAAATTACAAATGTCCTTCGACTCACCGAACGTATTTAGATAATAGTAGTCTTTCAACGTTCCACGAAATGCAGACTGCACCAAGTAGAAGCCATTATCGTTCACTTGTAATGCTCCGAACACAGTCTTAGGTTTAGTTCCATGTTCAGACGTCATAACAATCGGTTTCTGGGCATCTGTTTTTTTGGTTGTACGCTTTCGTGTCTCCAATCTAAAGTGAGGAGTCGAAATGTCGGCAGGTAGTTCAGCAGTAGGAGCACAGACTCCACCTTTGGGAAACATGAAAACTTTTTGAATTGTTGTATCTCAAGAACTGTGGGACGTACAGAGATGCGATTGAGCTCAAATTATAGCTAGGGGTATGCTGATTTCGCGAAAAGATCTGAACACTTATTAGACTGCAACAAGGTATACCCGCAAATGAGGTTTCATCCTTGTGAATGGCGGTCGTCTGTGAGAGAAGTCGTTGACTTATTTGACCGAGCCACTCAGGACGCGTTTACTTCCGCACTGAATCACTGTGGTCGGTGTTGTTACAATCGATATGTACCCGGAAGAAACTCACCCAATCACGAAACACAGACGATGCTACAGTGTTTTGACTTTCATATAGTCCCGAAATCTTTTCGCGAAATCAGCATGCCCCTAATTAGAGCACGTTTACTCTGTTTTAAAAAAGGCAAGAGTGAGTTTTTCGCTACCACATATACTGTTGAAATTATAAGCCAAAAAAAGTACGAAACCTTTGCTGTTTTTTTGTGAATATCTCAAAAAGCACCAGGAAATTTTGTTGGATAGCTCCATTTTCGGATTCACCACCCCAAAAAACTTAAGGTATGTTAATAAAACCGACTTTATTTTTGCAACGTGAAACTACCATTTGCCTGTATTAATAAGGAATTGAAAATATAAAAAATATTCATGGCTCAGGGGATAAGCGGAATGAAATTTTAAACAATAGAATGAAACGGCTTCGATATAAGCAAAAAATTACTTGAAAAATCTATTGAAATCGTGCTTTGAACATTATTTTTACTAGGATTTTTATTAAAACAAAGCCTTATTATTGAAATTCATAAAAAATACTATAACCCGTCCCTGTGTATTTGTGAATTGTGGTTCTCACTATGCGCCACAGTTGGAGCACCGTGGTTGTTACACATTTCTGATCCTTGACTTCCTTCACATCCATTAAACTACTCCACCAAATGCTGTATACCGAGACCTAATATATTACACATCAAAAATTTTATAAGTCAATCTTCTCAAAACTAATTCTAAAACGATATGGTTGGCTCTTTAAGTATTTAAAATCCAATAAAGAGTCGATCTTTTAAATAAATGAAAAAACGAAAAGGCAGTCATGGGGACTGTCGACAGAAGTGAAAACTGAAACTTCGTTTTAAATGTGTAATATGACATCATTTATACGTAAAATTTACGTAAGAAAATGATTTTGGTATGATATCACTAGGATGTGGGTGACGCGAACCCATAAGTTATGCCCCTAACAGAAATGAGAAGAAATGAAGTTTTATCATTGAAAAAAGAACTTAAATCCACAAATAATCAATATTGCCCCTCTCATAAATCAATAACATGACATTTCAAGAAATTCACTACGTAAATAAATAAACAAAAGAAAAGAAACATAACCTCAACTTAACTACCTACTAAAAAATAGGCAATGCTCGCAATATGTACCACACAATAACGCTAAAATTTCCTTGGAAAATAAAGATACAATTACAAACTTGTATCTTTAAAAATAGAATAAATAAAGTTTTATCCTTGAAATATAAAAAAAATTAACACGTCACGTTACCATGTCGATGACGACTTACAAGAATTTACTCCCTACCCAAACCTTCCTATAGAAGTTTTCACTTAAAAAAAAGGAACTAATTTATTTTAGGAACGGTTATGCAATTTCCAGTATTTTAATGTAATAACCTTTGGTCCAAGCGTAATTTCTGTCATAAATTTGCGTGATTTTACGGAAAATGTTTCTCGCAGTGTACTTTATCCGTTGACGTAACGTTGAGCAGGCTTGGACCACAATTAAAACAATCAGCTTGCGCTGGTTTGCGGTAAATATTACCCGGGGGAGATTAGGGTGACAGGCTCAGCTCGTTAAACAGCATGCGTCAGCTGCGCGCGAGCAGCCAGTGCCATTTCTCCGTCTGCAAACAGTCCCCGCCCCATCAAATGTTCCGTGCAGATTAAAAAAATAATAATTGTTAGTGTACTTTATGTACACGCTTTAGAAGTTTTACCAAAAAACAATATTTGCTTTTTATTTTGTTTTGTTTTAATGTGTATTTTGGACTGAAACTTTTGGTTAAAAAAATTAATATACCGCAGCGTTCGTAATGATGTAGAGAACAAACAAAAACTTAAATATCTTTGACTCCATGCTTGTTCCAACACAATTTTCTTGACTAAGAAATTAAAGGTACGTTTATGTTGCAATTATGTCTTTGTATGACTATAAACGGTTACAAAATGTTTTACCGAAGAGTTTAACTATGATAAAGTTAAATTTAGAACACCGATAGGCGTACTACATCCCGCGATGTTCACGTAAGTGCAGTGTTGACGGGTGCATTCTGCCAAACGTGGGTCCGCCAATCTTGAACATTTGGGCTCTTGGCTATAGAAGAAACATGCACGCGTAATGGAATTACGACCTGTTAATTTTCCGTTGCAACATGTCCACGCATTAAGTTACATTTCTGCTGTCTTTTAAAATGTAGCCCTCAAGGTGCCTGAAGAAGTATATCTTCAAAACAGACGAAACGCGCATGCGCAATGGTACGACGCGTCGCGGCCAATGGCGTGCCGTGTCCCGTTTATTGCCGCAACCCCCTCCTCCAATCCCTCCGGAACAGCGATCATTCAAAAAAAATTTTCCCCTTCTCTTTACGGTCGGTTATGTTTGTAACCCTGCTCGTTATCGCGTTACCCCCGGTCGTGTTTACCCGCGTCGGTTGTAATGGGAATTATCACCCGCCGCTGAAATGGCGAAAGATGTCGCCGCGATTGGACGCGTTTCAAAACGCATGCTGTGCAAATAAAATGTCAACATTAGCCAGTGAAATGGTAAATGGAGTGCAAATATTTGTCCGCATCAAAATATTTTTTCTCTCATTAATGTATCCGTTTCAACAAAGAGTTGTGTAAAACGCATAAAAAAACATTATGACGCCAGTTAATGTAGCATCTAATTACCTTACGACCGTACTGAAGTTCAAACAAGAATCGAGTTTATTAAAATAAAATTATATTTATTTTTAAATTTCCTAGAACATAACACATTAATAACATATTGATATTATTGTAAATCTAACATACTAAAATATTGACTATTTCTTGGCTTCTGTGTTAAGGTCACACCACAAAAATGATGTGGTGGACGTTTTAGCATGACGTGTTGCAGCTATATTTTAGGGCTAGGCTTTTTGTTCTAGCACAGTACTTATATGGGGCCATTAACAATCGGGCTATGAATATCCCTGTGGACTACAATGATTCGGAGATCTTCTGGCCAGTCATGATGGGCCTGCTTTGAAAGTGCGGTACAGCCTATTTTTTATATGTAAAAATATTGAATTAATAACTGTACCAATAATTTAAGATGATAATTATGAAATCAAATTAACATTGCTATACTAGAGACGTTAAATAGGTATGTGTATCGCACAGCTTGAACCAGAGCCAGCCAATTTTTCTTTAAATTTAAATAAGGTTTTTTGATAATTTTTTAACTTATGTGCAGTAAAAGACAGACATTTATTCATCGATGGAAAAAGGTTATTTAAAAAATCCTCAGTCTCACTTTTTGTTTTGTTTAAATAGCCACGTGAGAAAATTTCAGCACTATTTAAACTATCTTGTACGTCAAAACCCTACTGTGCTGTGGTCCACGGGTATGCTCCACGAGTTATTTAGGTGGACTGTATTATCTACAACTTGTGAATTCATAGGTTAATAGGATCATAGAAAGTTTGTAGGTTGTCCTTCGGCCTTACAGGGTATCTCTAAAATGATATATTTATATGTATATTTTTACTCATTAGCTGTTTCAAAATATCACTTATCCAAGTATTGATAATGCTACGTATTTATTTTTTTCTTCCTTTTGAAACTTGTCAATAATAATGGTATTAAAACACTAGTTTTCTACCGGGAGTAAATTTGGTGAAGAAGATGAAAGCTAGGCCATACATAATAATAATTTTTTTAGATACCGTATCCAGGATTAAAACCCAGAGAGAAAGATTGTCTCTTAAGCTAACTGCACTTCGGAGGTCAAATTAAACAATGTAAATTTAAATAAACGGCAGCACACACGTACACACACCCATATACATACACACACACCAGTTGCATTGGAAAGGAATCACCTATGATTTAATGTAAGGAATCATCATCTCATAACCATATCATAAACATTCATCTAATTTCCTTGGAGTTATTTCTGAAAACCGCGAAAAACCTCTGAAATGCAAGTCTACTGCACCTTATTGCTCAAAAACCGCGCTTGTTTCGAACGCTGTCGTGAACGGGCCTTAGCGGCCCCCATTCGCCGAATGCTGAACGCACCTTAGAGAGCAGGGTTGAGAAAGGCGAGAGCGATAATGGGGTACAGTAAGACTTTCGAGTGCATGACGTCATGTCTGGAAGCAACAGCCGCCCGCATCCAGGTCACCGACGCTGGGAACGCTGGGAACCCTTTTTTTATTCATAAGAGCCGAGGACGTCAGAAAAAATGATAAACAGCGTGTGCTAAAATTCACGGGGGTTACGTGCAGCATTATAAGGGAACTATAAAAAAGAGCGCATGTTACTCAGTACATGTGATGGAAGTGAAACTTCTTTGGCAATTCAAGTCTCGACTCGTATGGACATCGTAAAGGGCAAAACGGCAGCGAGAGAAAAAGAGAGAAGACCATTCTTCTAAATGCACATGAATTAATTACATTTTTACGCATTTAAAATAATTGTTCAGGATATAAATATTTATTGAGCAGTCAATAATTATTAATTAACAATAAAAATTACTCACTGTTGAATTAATCACACCATACTATGTTATATTAAGATTTACAGGAACACCAACTATAGCACGACGTGCATGGACTCATAATTATAATATGTGTGTGATTTTATTAATCAAATAATAATTCGTGAAAAAATAATTACCCTGTCAAACTAAAGCGTGGAAAAGCATTATACAAGCAAATACTATTTATACACATTTTAAAAATTAATTAGAAATCGATAAATTTTATTCTCACCCACATTTATAATATTACTTTGTATTACTCTGCAAAATCATTTACACAATTTGTAATAAGAAAACAAACTGAGGGGTTTTTTGATTTCATTTCTTTTTCAAGTACTTAAGAATCCGACCGTTTTATCTATTTATTAGAAATTTGATTAAAATAGAAATAAATTATTAAATATGACCCAACCAAATTATTATCCCTTATAAAAAAACAGATGATATCAATCGTTATAGATCAATCAATAATGATTAATAAACAATAAATATTACTCACTATTGATAAACTCAAACCACGAATAAATTTTTTTTAGTAAATATAAAAGCTAGTATTGAGCATAATACACTAGTTTTTAATTAATTTTAATATAACTACAGGTAAGATATGATCGAGCATTCTAATATACTGATTTTGTAGTTCTGGATATATCACCTAATCATTGAGTTATAGTGCAACAGATTCTGCCAAATGGCTACATAGACATACTGCAATGCATTCATAGGCATTGATAATATTCTGCCGTTGAATGAATAAACAATGAAAACATGTCCGGCGCCCCACGACACGAAAACCAAACGGCACGGGCCTACCTCACGGTATTTCCTTACATTATAAAAATATTGAACTAAAAAGAAAAATCCAAAAGGCAGTCATGGGGACTGTCGACAGAAGTGAAAACGGAACTTTGTTTTTATATGTGTAATATGACATCATTTCTACGTCAAATGTACGTATGAAAATGATTTTGGTATTATATCACTAGCATGTCGGTGACGTGAACCCATGATTTTTGCCCCTAACAGTTATAACTTTTAAATAAGAAGAAATGAAGTTTTATCATTGAAAACAGAACTAAAATCCACAAATAATCAACATTACCTCTCATAAATCAATAACCTGACATTTGAAAAAATTCACTACATAAATAAACAAACAAATAAAAAAAACATAAACTCAACTTAACTTCCTATTAAAAAAGTCAATACTCGCAATAACGTTAGGATTTCCTTGAAAAATAAAAATAAAATGAAAAACTTTTATCTTTAAAATTAGAATAAATAAAGTTTTATCCTTAAAAAAAAACTGTGTACTACAATCCACAAACCCCGTTGTGTTGCCCCTGCCCAAATACTCCCTTACTAGATGCCAGAAAGTCGGATGGCGTCAGGCGCAGGCGGGTCCCTACCGCCGCGACCCGCCTATCCCTGCAGCATGGCAGGGTTCAACCTGAGCCGCACGCCATCACGTGGAGCCCGCGGCCCGCCACGTTCTCTGCGCCGTCCGCACATTTGAAATAGTTTCAGAAACAATGTTTCACGAAACCGCTGCATTAAAATTCGGCCTTGAAATTTTACTCCCATCGCGCTCAAAAAAGTTAAACTACAAATATTTTATATGTGCTTAAAAATCTTATACTTTAGTGACTGATATTGAATACGAGTCCATGTAATTAAAAACATTTATTTATTGTGAATATGAGTGTTATAAATTGTGTTTATAAACTTTATCAAGTGTGTTTTCAAGTGTATTTATACAAGTGAGATGTATGTTCCCGTATGGATAATTTATTTTTATTTTAAATGATAAATATTACATTATTATTTTTGAAGCTTAAAATTAATAATTAAGAATAAACATTTAGCATTTTCATTGATTTTCATTATTTATAAATATTTAGCTCATTAATTTTACTGGATAAAAAATTGTTATACATGATTATACTGAATACTAATATATATTATTTTATTTTTTTAATGGATTAAATTTGGTTTTTACAAACTGTGCCTATAATATTTCTCCAATCCATTTATTGGTTTATTGTTATTGAATATTAACATTTAAAATTAAATTTTGTTTTTTTATCATGTCAAGAAAGTATATAGGTAACTTCTAACGCGCATACATAATTACAAACGCCCATTATTTTTAAGCATTATGTGCATTTGTTTAAATTATTGATAAAAAATCTATTTCAAAGTTTTACAACAAGAAGAAAAGCGGTACATATTTTGTGACAGCATTCATGGCGTCTAGGTCATGGGTTGTTTGTTGCTCCTGCAGCGGAGGGGATTCGGGGACCCGACAAACAGTTCGGGCGTGCAGATTGCCAGTACTGGCACTGCCAGGGGCAGGCTTTTCCTCCTCTTCAAACGGACGGCAACTCGACGGTCGACGTCACCAGCGGCGACGGGGATAGGCCGGTGGGTCTATATGACGTCATTTGTTGGAAGGGGGAAGGGGCTGCGTTACCACACGTTGCCAGTGATACTGTGGTCGAGAGGTGAGATCTCTTTCGTCTCATCAATAAGTTGCGGTTTGCGATTGCCGGCGGGCTGGAGGGGACTGAATGGCTGGGCGCACGAGCTCTGAAAGCTTAGGAGTGCTAAAGGCGACACTGGCCCAAACATCAAATGTCTTTTTGCCCCTGCTGGCCAGGCACTGAACTTGCGTGCAGTCTTTGCGTGATTTTAAGCGCTGACCCTCTAAATCTCTTGAGATGATAAAGAAAATTGCTCTCTTCACATCATTTTACCACATATAACGCCGTGTTAACATATTTAATACGTTAAAAAGTCCGTGAGAAAACCATTTTAGTTATTTTTTGGTCCAAAAAATACATGGTAAGGGCCCCATGTACTTGGGCAGTGGGGGATCCAGGATGTTGGTTTGGGAGGGGTTAGAACCAGCTTAGTGTAGGCTATATCAAGTTAAACACTAACACAATTATATTTCGTAATTTAACGTAACGTAAGTTTCCTCGGATAAACCTTTTTTGCAAAATTCTTCAATGACTTCAATAGGTGGAAGGCTGCCGGATATATCTCAGTGAAGTTACATGGCAGCCAAACCGTTCAACCTGTCTTCCGTCACTGTCGTACGAAAGTACAATTATATAATTTTAAGCGATGATAAGCTGAGCTCCACACTGCAAGTGGATACTGGTAATGTTGCCAGAAATCGTAAAAGAATTTTAATAACTGGGAAAAACTCATTTTATTCTTATAATAATTCTTCTTGTTTATAAAATAAGGGAATAGTTAATTCACAATTATTATTTTTTTTCAAAATTACTATTATAATTCCGAATGTAATAGCTGTAGTTTTGTTTGAATACTGTTTAATTAACTTCTTTGTTGTATAATTTATCTTTGAATTTCTAGTTTTTTATAGCCAGTTTAAAGAGCTCTGTGTAATTTTTTATTTTTTATTTGTTAATTAAATTTAATGACTGAATAATTTTGCATAATACTCCTTCAGATGACCAGATTTGATACGGGTATAATTTTTTTTACCTGTGTGAAAGTGAATTTGATCTGTAATTTTGGAAAGAAATAATTCATGATGATATGGTAAATTTGTTAGAGCTGTGCAAATTGTCTAGTACATACCAGGAAGAAGTTCAAATATCTGGGAGCGTTAATTTTGAAATAATTTGTCTTGTTTGAACCACCGAGAAGATCAGTCGTGTATCGACGAATTCCAGAGTCTGGAAACATTATTTCGAACCATCAGGATTGAGTTACATATTTAAATAAAATTTTATTTTTGAGTGTTTGAAATTGGTTATTCCTCAAGAAGAAGTTAAAAACTTATTTTAATCATAAAATGTTATCAGGATATTAATTTTTTCGTACCAAGATTTAAGTAGGCTGAGTAATAAGAATAAGCCTGAACTTCAATTTATTCGTAGTAAAAATGGTTTTCTACGAAAAATTTGGCACAAAATATCAGTGTGGATAGTCAACGAAATTCATACTTGGACAAACTCATTTAGAAGTGTGCTGCGCAGACTACAGAACGATAATTTTCCAGACACATTGAAGATATTACTACATCGAATCAATCCACCGATGTTTCGTCATGGTTGTTACCTACGAGAAGAAGTCCATGTTGCGGCCGACCGAATCAGCCGCTGTTCGGTGTTTTTACAATTTGCAGCAGACTTCTACTTGCCGAAATTCCGAACTTCGTTGCCGAACATTTTGGCCACTACTGAAAGAACCATCGCCTATTTATGAGAGAGTTAAGACCTACATGTTTGTTGAATGTCCTTAACAATAGGCAATGTTTACATAAAAATTGTATGTACCGTCCTAATAGCATTGTTGGTGTGTGTAGTCAGCCAATCAGTTTTTCAAGTGCTTAAGCAATTAGAATTATTTTAATTATATGATTTCAGAGTTTCTTATTAACATTATATTCACGTTTTCACTGTTTTGTGTTGCCTAGAGGTATCCCTGGAGAATGGATTACTCTTGATTTTCTCTACCTCTGTTGATTGAGTTAGTAATATTGTTTAGGTTTTTACTTTGCTATCTGAATTTTTTTTGATTGAACAGTTACAATTAAGACATAACTGTCAATGAATTGAGCTTTCATTTGTTGCCGATGACACAGTTAGATGTTACAAATAAACTAATAACTGAGATAACCAATCTAAAAACCAAAATGTCATGTAATAAAATCCAGTAATTTTTTAACTATTTTGTCAATTCGTGTTCAATAGGTATATTTGCTTGTTTCTTGATTTACGGTGAACATTGTTACTTTCCCAGTTATTTCACTGTGGAAAAAGCAACAGACTTCATGACAGCAAAAATAATTTATTTTGTGTTACATTATTTATTGGTATTATAAAATAGCTCCTGATTATCTTCAAGTTACAGACTAAGTCGAATTTCATGTATTGTGCTTCCTATAAACGGCAATTTGACATTTAAATAACAAAATTACTTAGTATAACTAGTTAAAGGCAAATTAAGATAGACGGCTGGTATTTATAATCCTGTAAATATCATTATTTAATTGATTTTTTTTTTTGCTTTTGGTTATATTAAAGGGACACTCCAACGTGGAACCATATATGCACCCCGTCGAGTATGATAAAACAAGATACATTTCTAAACATTTCATGTATGTTAAGAATAGCGCCCAAATAATTTTAATTAGATTGTCGTCGCAAAAGTGACAATAACTAAATAGAATCACACTATACAGTATGCATTTGATTAAACTCTTGATGCGCTTTTGCTGCTGTAAGGGGGAGATGTTCCCTGTCACTCCAAAGTACCTTCCAAAGAGTTATTTCTCCCAATAACGAGAGAGTATGAGGTAAGTCTCTGCTGTAAATACGCGCAGCTGCCACTACCGAAGTCAAATTTTCTGTTTTTACAATGTCACTTGTACAAGGGTGAACAGGATGAGAATTGAAGTGTGTTCTGCTCTCGAAAAGAGATTACTCAACTGTCCCAATATAAAATCGATTAAAGTAAGGAATAAATTATATCTGAAACACTACACGACATGACGTTATTCTCGAGCTTGAAAGAACATAACAAATAATTAAGAAATATTGCATGAAGCAAAAAGTATGTGTATGTATTAAAAGTTTATTTTACCTGCAATTTTCCTCAGCATCAGGTGCTTATAAATTTGAGAGATAAGTTGAATGTTTGGCGGTTCTGGGTGCCTGCACTGGGATATCCACAGGTTATACAATATGACACACTTCTTGTGAAATTTCTTAATTTTTTGTTTCTTTGTATCTTTCCAGGAATCTTATTACACACTCTACCATCACGTATCAGAGGTTAAGACCTAATTCAAAAGCCTGAAGTTACCGTGAAAGCAAAACAGTAATTTCAAATACAGCGGCGGTTGCCGTCAAAGTTAAGACAATCAAATCGTTGAATAGAAGCCAGAAGACTCGTACGTTTTGATGACTGAAAAGTTCTGTCCATTCCTTCAAGGAACAGTACGGTAGAGTCAAAGAGCTAATTGAATTTAAGGAGTGCATCATGCCTTTTAAGCCAGCGTTTATCACTGAAACTTTGTAAATTAATTCTTTTCGCCTCTAGGGTTTTTCGAGGATAGCTCACCTGATAAATTCCAACCGTTTTTCCTAGTCACGTACACATTTCGTAAAACTACATACAACTCCCATCATATTGCGAACACTAGGCTTACTACAGGCATTCACGATAGCTAGGTTTAATTTATGTGCTGCACTATGCATATAAGTCGCTAGCGGTTGGAGCTGCTGCATTTTGGTATTGTACGCTGCTAAACTTTCCAGACATGTTGGAACTTCCATCATAATCTTGACCTCTCAAATTCTCAAGTTGTAGGCCGACTTAATTTAATTTTTGAACGATTTCATCGTTCAACCAGACAAGTTAGTAGCTGATAGAAAGCATATTACCTCTTCGAGTATTGTACTCTCTTGTATAGGTATTCAAATACCTGATACATACACTGAGATGTTTTGTACTACTGGCATCGGTGGTTTCGTTGCCAAGGACAACATACTATTTTACTTCTCTGTATTAGTCGAGTATCTTTTTCATTATGACACTGTGTTCCGGCCCGAAGGCTGGCTCACCCGCCACCTCCCCTCCTATGTCTGCGTCCTTTTAGGGTAGAATAGGAGTCGTCTTACAGATCTTACAATCCAGAGCCTCATCTGAACTAATCTTGGAAAACAGGTCCCCTCCACTCTGTCCGACATGCGGACCGCCAACTGCCTACGCAAGTCAGTGGACAGAGTTTCACAGGAAGTTAGCTAAGGTTTCTGCCGCCCAGCAGGCCAAAACCCCACCAGTACGTACTGACTTCGGAAACTGGTGACCACCAGGGTCTGCCACCGGACAGGCTTCAACCAACTAACTTGTCAATCCGGGTAGGAACCAGAACCGTGCCCTAGAGATGAATGACACTATACACCCCTTCCAAGTACACCATTTAAAGCGGAAGACAAGGATGGTTTTGCAACCAAGGTGATCGGTACAGGCACTCCGTAGCCATGCATGATTCCCAACAACAGTCATAATAGAGCAGAACTGGACAGTGCGGCAGCCACCCTTTTCCTGGTACACAATTTTTTTTATTATGACAGTGTTACAGTTGGTTTTGTAACCTGTAACAATCTTCATTCCATCCCGGACTTTTACGTGTATGCCACCCGTAAGCAGACTACCCGCCGAACAAGGCATATTCTGTCCTTGTTCTTTTTATCCCTTCTGAGTGTTCAGGCTTCACTGCTACGCTCCGCGTCAGCCCGCGACACCCGAGCTCTTCCGAACGAGGATTCGGAAGATTGTTCTCTCCTATTGTAGAAGCCGAAGTTCGTTGTGCTCGGGCCAGTGTATACATTCCTCTGGAATCTAGGAGGTGCGCAGTCGTCCACCAACAGTCCTGCAGTCTACCACCGAAGAAGACCGTCCGCCGTAAATACGCCGCCCAGCTGCCGCCCGCAAGGAGGTCGTCGTGCTCCCGAGTGCAACTCCAGCCGATAACAGGACATAGCCTCCACAGCGGTAAGAGAAACTAACATACCAAGTTCAGCTGGACTTAGCACCAGACGAAGAGAAACAGACAGGAAATAGTCGCCAAGACAAAGGTAAATCGTCTAGAGGGAATAAGTCCGCACTCACTGTCATGGTTGACTCGCTGGGCGAGTAAAACCAGGAATCTGAAGGGTTTAGCGCTATAGAACAGTTGAAGGTATTTCACAGTAGTCTCCGGTAAAGGTAAAATATTTCACTCGCTGGGCGAGTAAGTGACGAGCGGGTAACGGGCCAGTGAGTTCACGGTACGGCGAGCAACAGTGACATATGTACCTGTGGATCAGGAATTAATAAAATCGGACAGCCTAGACAAGTGTTTTCTCAGCCAAGTAATAAACAAGGAATCAGATTTTTGTTCAAAATAATACTGGATAGGATGATATAAAGTTTAATTTGAGATTTGAGATTTGTCAGGAGTGGACACAGATGCTCGAGCCCCTTAGCTTCCCCCTGGATCTGCTATGTACTTGGACTCACATGCGGTGTGCACGACTTCAGAGGAAGCCATGCGTTTAAAACATTACTCAAGTATTTAAGTGGTTCCTGTTACAAAAAACATGTTTTTTTAGGAGAGTAGAACTGTATGAATTGCGTGATTGCATAGTAGTTTAGTAATTTTTAGACTTGAAAAGCCCAGTTTTTGTTCTAGGAACAACTCAAGTGACTTTCAATATAGCTTTATCTTCATTTCTCCGCCAACTAGTATTACGGTCGCTTCTCATTGTTACCATATTCCCAACTAGAAGACTGCGTGCCAGTTCACACAGCGTTGCGCTTATAGACGATACCGCCCTATAGAAGTCGAGCGAGCGTCGCACTTATCATCCCGCCTCACTAAACCCTGAACAGGCGATTCCTTGAAACGACTATTTTACAGGCATGTGAAATTGATCTTGAATGTTGAAATAGACACGTTTGAGAAACCTTAAGCGGTTTGCAAATAACACGTCAACACCTGGAGCTCGTGTGGCGACCAGCCAGGCGGCCGCCTGAAATCAGAATTATTCGCGAACTGGAAACGTGCCAGACATCAGCGCAAGCTTTTTGGTTCCGTCACCCACCAGTGCATTCTGCCACCTCCGTACACCATCCTTCAAGCTGGAGTCGCAACGCCATGACGAACACGACACGACAGTTCCGATTACACGCCGAGCGTCGTTCCAGCACGACATAGTTAATAGCGTAGGGTCACAATACCACGACAACATTAACACGACCAACTCTAGCATGGCTGTCGCCAAATATTCCCGTGCTAGATGCGTCCGTGGACCTCAGTTAAGAGTGTGCTCAAAACTGCATAGGCCCTATAGCAATCTTTTATTTTCCGCTGAGTTGCATAATGGAGAGTAAGTATTCTCGACACAAGAAAGCAAGATATAGATAACTTAATAAGGGACAGAAAAAAATTATTCCCCTGTAAGCTATGAGAAGAATAAAAAAACAACATGAAAAAAGGTTTATTCGCACTACAAATGTGACATTGTACCAAAACGAAAAACTAAATTTTGATATTATGATGTGATTATTTAAGGTGAATATTTCTTTAAAATTATTTTTCCAAGGTTTCCGTTTTGCTTTCCGTCGTGCGGCAAGACAAAACGAAACTACAAATAGAATCTAATTCTTGCGGAAGTCGGTGTATGTAGCTTTTTTTCGTGCTGACGTTATTGTGACCTTGTCATTCATGGGCTACTAAGCGTGCCGGGCTTGTCATGTCATTGTGACCCAATTTACCCCTTTAATCGGCCAATAAAAATTAAGATGACTAGTGATTGGGAACATATGAACATTTTCCAAGTCGCGTGTTGGAATCGTGGCACCCGCTGTTACCGAAGTGACTCCAGGAAGACACATAGAAAGGGGCTGTCGTACAAAGTAGAACACAATGGCAAAGTATGACATTAAATATGTCAAAAACCATTCTTGGTATTTTAACATAATTTATAGGTTAAAATACAGATTAACTACTTCTATAAAACTCTTAATGGAACAGTTATACAGTATTTAAGTACTTAAATTTAATATCCAAAACATTTGCTGCTCAGTAAAGGCTATCTACCCCTTCCATATTTAGAAACCACGCTTGCGTGGCTGCCAAATCTTTCAGTCTGAATACGAGGTGGCCTAATGGTAAGACACGCAATAGAAATCTGAGTACGTGGGTTCTACCATCGAGAATTTTTCTGTCTGCAATTTTTCGTAGTCACTCTTGGCAGGTGTAAAGGTAACAGTTTTTTCTCACAATTTATAGTCATCTAAGTCAACATTAACATTTGAGAGGCAATCTAACTGTGAGACTTTTGTGTTTAAATTCTGAGTGCAGTCTTTTAAAACTAGAATTTAAGATAAAGTTTCATTTAATCCGACTTTCTTGATACACAACAAAATATCTGTACTTTTATAAAATATACTACTCAGAACCAGTTGCCAAAAAAAATTTTTAATGTTAAAATAAAGTTATTGTATAGGTATTTGTACAACACATGGCTATGGTTATTTTTGTATATATAAAATACATTTACGTTTTCGAGATAATACTGAGTATTTCTTACCAATATAAGCGAATTATTTTAATTTTAATTATGTTTCATTCATCCATATATTTTTTTAAAAACATTGACAATTTTCAATAATTTTACTTTATAAAGTTTTGTTATACTTATTTATGTGCGTAGTTAATAATGGAAAGCCGTTAAGGGAACATTTTAAAAATAACTTTATTGTTGGAGGTACTGGGACCACACAAAACTAAAATGCCAGAGTTTAAACGACACTATTGTATAGTGATACAGTTGTATTTATGTAAATTTACAAACGTATTGTTTATATAAATATTAAGTTCGCTTTACAAAAAAAATAATGTAATAAATTATTACTAAAAACACAATTTTATATATTAAATATTATTATGGTGATTGGCCTCTGAAATACGCGTCGATAATAATTGGTTTGAGGCCAGAATTAACAACATTATATTTTTTGGATATCGTTTCGTTTTCATTTAATCGTGGATGGAATGACACGCAATTATGGACAAGATACAAATAAGATAATAACAAAATTCATATGACATAAACATTTTCGACCAATACAATAATAGTTGTATGCGGCAGCAGCCATTGAGAAAACGACATTGACTTAATGGTCTACAAGTTTGTGAAATCTAGCTTGGTACACTGTATTTTTTTAATGAAATAGACATGTTATGTAAAATTACAGATGTTTGTGAAATTATACATTTACATGAAATCAATTGTTTTGCTTCAAAATAATGATCGAAGTCATACTGGGTTCCTATTCTTACCCGGGCAATCATGCATTGTGTTACAGTACCTCCAATATTTAAAGTTATTTGTACATCGTTACCTAAATAGCGTTCCAGTTTTAACTACACAAATTAGTAAGCATAGTGAAAAAATAAAAAGTCTAATTTTTTAATATTTGATAATCCTTAAATCGTTTCAAATATTATTCTTGAACAAAACATGAATCAATTTTAAAATAATTTGCCAATATTCATAAGAAACACTCAGTATTATCTCAAAAAAATTTTCATACATGAAAAAATAACAACAGCCATGTGTTTTACAAAGTTTAAATACCTTTCTTGTAGTGTCAGAAATAATTTATTAGCAACAATGTAGTTTAAAAAGAAACTTTTTGTGAAAGTACAGGAAGTTTCTTCTGTGAACCAGAAAATAACCTCGCCTGTTAGTGTGTCACGTTACTGTTGTGGAAGATGTAGCCTACGACAACATTTGAGTGCGAATTAGAATTTTTTTGTCAGTCATTATTTTTCGACAAAGCATCACAGGTAACCGGGTCTACAACCATGGGAATTCAAACACGAGAGACGGGAGAGATAGAAGATTCAGAAAAGATGATTCTTATAAGGGTTTTCAAAATGCCTGCTGCACTCGGTCTGGACGTAATTTCCACCTCGGCCCGGTTCGTTCCCTCGCGGAGTTATGTTCCCGTCTCTGGGCCGCCTCCAGCCCATAAATACTTGATAACTTCCTGATGGATCTCGGAGCAGGACTCTGGGACTCGCTTTCCCTCCCACAATGGTACAGCGCGTAGGGAAGGCGAGGGTTTAGTTCGGAGAGGGGGATCGGTAGGACTAGTGAAGGAAGGAGAGTGTTTGCGGGGAAACAAGTCGTTAAAGGGAATCTTGACTCACCATTTACTAGCTGCGATTCCTGAAGAATTTTTTTTTGGGACCTGATTTCTAAACATTATATGGTCATTATTTATGCTAAAGAAAAATAATAAAAATATTTAAAACAAACTATATTTTCCAATTGCTGTTTAAATTATCAGTGAGGTATTACCCTGTCATTGTGTATTTCTTATTTTCTATTAACAACAATCCTAATCTTTTATGGTATTTATGCTCCCGGTATACGACATGATAGCTGAAATTTCATAAAAATTGACTGGAAGTCGATGGACGGGAATTGTGACACATAGATAGCGGACCAACGTGTGAACACACTATCGTAAAGATAAGGGTATATACCAGAAGTATTGGAGTCCCAAATTAAAATTTATGGTAGAGAAAATACCCTGGAAATTATTTGGTCAACAAAATAGTAATATTAAATATGAATCACAAGTATTAAAATTCTTAAGAAAACTGTCATTATTCTGTTAATAATACAAAATCACCTCCTCTAAAACCAAATTGTTCAATAGAATAGTGGTAGAATGCACGAATACTAACCTTAAAAAGCAATTTTGACATAGTTCAAACCTCGTCACCAAAAAAACTTTTTTCCATTGTTTTACTTTTAAGATATCATATGATTGTGTTATTTAAAAAAAAATAATCCAGAAATATTTCAATTCATTTTATATGTTAATTTTATTGCTATTATATTATTAGATACAAAGTTTAGCTTATTAGATTAATTATTTTATACTAGATAGACCTATGAACTTTATTTTTACTTAAAATAAATAAACTTATGTTTATTAGAAAAGGAAAGCCAATGGATTCTCGTAGGCATAAAAAATAAACATATATATAATAGTAATACCATCATTTAATACGTTATTTCATAATCATCTAACGTGTGCGTAAAATTTAAAGTTTTAAATTATTGATTAATTTAAAAAAAAGTGGGCAGTATTTTAATGAAATCCCTTATTGAAAATTAGGTCAAACGCCGGGGTTTAATATTTTTCAAATCTTTTTCGCTTTTATTGGAGCCATTTCATTATCTAGTTTAACCTTTCACTCTGCAAATTGAATGATTCGATAGTTTACTTAGCTGCTCTGGCAGAGAATTTTAGTGGCGTGTGCGGAACTATGTGTGATATCACGCTCGTGTATTATTTTAAATATTTTTACGTTAAATTTCGTGTCCGAGTTTCATATTTTAAGATAAATTGCATCATTAAAACTCATCAATTTGCTCATTAACAAGGTTAGATGTTTACACATACCTGGCAAATACACACACATATAATTTACATCTTGTATTTAAAATAACATACAAAATAGTTTCTCCAATT
Source organism: Bacillus rossius redtenbacheri (assembly GCF_032445375.1). Lineage (NCBI taxonomy): Eukaryota > Metazoa > Arthropoda > Insecta > Phasmatodea > Bacillidae > Bacillus > Bacillus rossius. Next base: position 98,535,799 of record NC_086330.1, on the reverse strand, counting down.
ATGTGGTATGAAACTCTAACGTTAATAAACAGACAGGAAAAATAATTCTGTAATTTTAGAAAAGATTCCTTTGGAAACCAATTGCCAAGAAGTAGTTTATATTACTAAAAGAAATATATTATAATTTTGTAAAAAACATAGCTATGGTTATTTATCCATTTATGAAAAAAAAAATTCGAGATAGTACTGAGTATTTCTTAAACAACCTGGCGCATGATTTTATACTTTTAGTTGATGTTTAATTAAAAAATATTTTTTTAAACCATGGAAAAGATAATAGAATATTGAATAATTGGGATTTTTTTTTTAAAATAAATGTGAGCAGATTGTACTGTAAAGCTATTTAGGGTACTGGATACAAACAATTATAATTATTAGAAGTATAAGGACAACATGAATACCTGGGTAAAATTCCAATCCCAGTATAACTGTTAACACTATTTTGTAGTGATACAGTTGTTATCTTGTAAATGTACAAATCAGTAATTATACATGATTATTTCTGTTTTATTTCAAAAAAATGTACAGTAGGTATTCGTTTCATCTTGTACCGCTGCTCTGGTGGGTTATAAATGGTTATGTCATGGGATGCACTACGAATGCACTACTCATTAACGCTAAATGAATAAGTTTACATTATAAAGTGGCAGAGGTAAAAATATTTTCGTATATACCAAAAAAAAAAAAAAAACTGTACTGTAGGCAATGAAAACGCTGCACACGTTCACAGAGGGATTTTTTTTTTTGACATTAAGAAACACTTTGTTTTCGGAAAAATCGCCAAACAAAAATGCATTTCTCAGCAATTATCTGAAGTCAAATTTTGCTATACTTGCTCAAATTCTGTCACTACATATGAGGCGATAAATTAAGTCTCAATAAGCGCCCTGTAAAAGTATTTTTTTTTTACCATTCCAGTAATAAGTGTGCATATAATTTAATGGCCTCCAAAATATTTTGTGATAATTCAACATTCCAAATGTTTTATTGCAGCTAATCAGTAACAATAAATTTTTTGCCACAGAAATTACTATTTTGTAACTTAAATGTTTAATGTTTACTACTTTGGTAAAAAGACATTCCAAAAATATTTGAAACATAACTCTTTGCTATTATTTATTTCCTATCAATGCTTACATGATATTATTATAATTTTTGTGATAGAGTCGCGACCAACTCGCAGATTCATTGGGTTGTAAAGTCAACTTGAAGCACATATACATCTGCTTTGCAGTTATGATTAGACTGCAGTGTTGTTGACATGGCCTTGAATACCTTAAGCCATTTATACAGGTTGAGTCTGAATTCGACCGACAAAATTCAACTACAGGTTAATCGCACAAAACAATTTGAAAACCTCTATGCGACTTATGGTGGGACGTGTTTCCCAAGGCTGGTTTCCATCTTTGAAATTGGAGCTAATTACAATTTTTAATTTAAATAATATATAAAGTATTTAAGATGGAATACCTGAGCTTCTGTATTATGTTTATTTAAATGACGTTTCACAACCCTCACCAATTTTGTTGCTGTCGATATATTATTTACTTGAAATAATAACGGGTAGCATCTTAATTTTACACATACTTATGTGACGTGTTACCATCCCAAATTTCCGACAGTGAAAAATTTGGCGGTGATTGTAGAGCTTCTCTCAATAAGAAATAAATTAGAAGATCAGTGTTCCATCTGTAATAATTTATTAACTTTTTTCTATAAAAATGTTGTTCAGCCACAACTTCAATAACGTATAAAAGCCTAGGGAAGCACTTTATACTATGAGTTCATGTTTTCAACTTATTTGTCGCCGTCAATCAGCACCCGAAGATTTACGGTCGAATTCAAACTCATCTTGTATACAGAGAGGAGAAGTGGTTACACAATCACGCGTAACCCACCAAGGTGTGTGACCTTGTTATCAACCAATTAGTACCTTAAATAAGAATCTTGATCAGATACAGGCAAATTGAGTAAAGTCTGGAGTGAAATGAACCCGATAATGAGTGGTGGTTATAGTTATTGAATGAGATTACTATCTGACCCGACCAAGATTTAAACAGCTGGCTTAGAGATGACATCCAATAACAAATATACGACACCAGAATGTCAACTCCAGCGATGCAGAAAGTTATATTTATTTTATCAAGCTATCGGAAAATAATACATTATACGTTTACGAGGTATGATGGCGTTTGTATGGGAAAAAAAGAGTGACACGGATATTTGAATGTTTGTGACAAGGGAATAGAGACAAACGGAGGGATTTATCGATCATAACTTCCGGTGGGGCTTCTGCGGGAATGCGATCGCGATATTTGCCCCTCTGGTTTGATAACGCCCGCGGTCGACTGTCAGATACGAGAGCAAGTGATTGATGAAGCCGGTAGCCAAACTGTATCGAGTAATTGTTGGAAGCGCTGCTGCCGCTCGCTAATAAGGCCTCCTCTCGTGGCAATTTCCTGCGCTATCTCCCACTCGTTAAGCTGAATGCGTGTAACACACGGGCGTCGTTGTGACTAGGTGGTCAGGGGGCGTGTGTCATGTCGGTTGAGCGTGTGTCAAAACGGCCAAATTGAATACCAACAATCCGCTGTTTACGGTTTTGTCGGTAATCTCGCAACCCCCTCCCACAATGTTGTCAGTAAAGCATCGTTTGCAACATTGCGCCAAATGCCGTTCCTCATTTAGATATTATTTCCTGATTGTGATTATCAGAGCAGGTTTGTACACCTAACCAATTTTGCAACGATTATTATTTAAACGAAGCCAAATTTACTAAAACATGGTGAACCATTTACTTCAATTTTCAAGATAGTAAAACGCGGTGGATTAGTGACTAGAACACACACTTCCCCTCCCCCAAACGACGATGCGAGTTCAATACCTAGCCGCGACCTGTGTTTTTTTTCTTCGTGGTTTTCCCTTTCCCTACACAAAATTATTCAGTCACTACCTTACACCCCATCACACGACAGTCATTCTCGTTGGACAGCCATCTCCTATAAGTGTCTGCCCCATTTCATTCAGTAGATCCTGCCTCAGTCGGGAAACTACACTTCGATTTTCATTTACATAAACCCGAATAAACTTAGATGAGAGGCAGGTACGCATTTTAATGTTCCTTTAAATTAGACTCTGCATACTTGGAAAACATTAAATAATGACTCTAGAGACAAAAATTAAATTAATATTACTTTCCGATGATAATTTGAATTTTAGTGCGTTTTGTAAAGTTTTTGCAACTTAAATATCATAGAAATTTTTATAAAGGGAATAATTGAAGCCAAGATTAATATTAACTTAATATTTAATCTCTTTTATACTTGGACATACCAGTGAAGGCGCTCTTCCTGGTATTCGTCACACCGAGAGAGAAATGCTGGTAAGCGCGTCTGTTGAGACATACACTGTGGAGCCACTCTACACACTCAGGGAGGAGATATTCTTTTATTATTTTTATATGAAAGATGCGGACGAGGCGTTGTAGCAGAAGAGGCGTTAACCGGCCAAACCTCGAGGGCTTCGGATACCGGTTCCTTGGGGAGAGGGGGTTGAAAGGAAGGTTTCCATCTCTTTATTCTCGTCACGAACCAGATCTTCAAACCTTCACCCTCCCACCGCTCGTTGTTGCCACGGTCTCCTGAAAGGAGCGGGTCAGAAGAAGCTGGAGGAAATAGAAAAACGATGGTTTACTTGTCTCGTTGCTCGGTCCGGTTTGGGACGTAAGGATCAGAGAGGGTGGATAGGGGTGGAGACCATCGATCAAAGCGACTTGGGCATCCGAAACGGATTTCGTTAAAGCCCTTTTCCCGGCGGCGACAAGGAACAGGGAGAAATTACGCGGATGCGATTTTTATTTTTCGCAGTCTGTGTGGTATTCGGTAGGTCCTTGTCACCTCCTCCATTTGCGGCATAAAAAATTAATTTTCAGCATTTTCCTTGGGAAGAAAAATTACAGCGAGTCTTTTAGTACTCGCCAGAGACGTGTAAAATCAAACTTCAGTAACGAGCAAAATCGTGTACTCATGTAATAAATTATTATATGAAACTCGGACAAGAAATTTAACGTAGTATTCTTTAAAATAATGCAAAGCGTGAGTAGAGGAAAGTGACCAAAGTGGGACCCCGGTCCCTATGTCGGACCTTCAGGGTATTTTTCTTTGTAGGTGCTGCATTGCGGCGGCAGAAGATGGAACCTCTTCGCCAGACAGTGAATAGTGTATAGTATAGGTGGCAGCACCAGACTGGCGCAAGTAGCCAGCTAGTTCCGCTATTACAGTTTTTCGTGCGAGTGAGTGTTTTAGCACCGGCATATGAAACAGTGGACATTTAGTATTTAACGAAGGGTAAGTGGAAGTTTGTTTACAGTTCTGCCCTTTATAAATATCAATCTATATTCTAAAGATGAACACATTAAAAACATGTGAAAAATGTCTGTTTAGATGCTTCTTAAAAATTAATAATATTTTATCCGAAGTCGGACCCCATAAGTGTATCCAAAGTCGGACCCCTAGTGAAGTTACGATATCTGGGCGGCTCATAAAATTTACGCGGTTTCGAAAGATGATGCTGAACATTATATATTATGAAGCATCGCCTTAATAAAAGGGTAGGGATAACAGGAACACCCCACGAAATCCCGCCGACCAGAGTTCGTTGCTATGTCATTTTTTTACATCACTGACTTTGCTTCTTAGTGTATATGTCAGTACTTTAATTCAAGACATAGTAATTAATTTTACTATCAATTTGGAGTCAGGCCTGCAGTGTTTCATAATGCATCCCATTTGCATTGTGCTCTGTTTAGTACCTGCACAGAAAACTGTCAAAAAAGCGTGTTATTTAAAAAAAAAACTCTGGCTTAATGAATTGGTCTAATTTATTCTAAGTTCTGTGTTATGAATATGGATGGCTAGTTCAATCTGAGAGAAGCTATATGTAAAGTTTTTCCCTGTCTGTAATTGATATGTACACCACTATGTTTCAGATTTGTAGCAAATCCATTGAACCATTGTTTCAGATGTCTCAGGGACATGCCAACTCTCGTGGAAGATCATGGGATGCCCATAAAATTGAAGAAGCAATTATAGCTATTAGGAATAAAACAATGGGGTGAAAGAAGGCATCTAAAGTTTTCAACGTTCCTAAAACAACATTGATGAATCTGGCAAAGGAGAAGTAGATCTGAGTGAACCAGCACACACAAAAATGGGGCGGCCTAAAATTCTTGGACCCAAACTTGAAAAAAAACTTGTAGAATACTGTCAGAATGTGGAGGCTACATTTTTTTGGTTTGACAAGGGCTGATGTAAAAAGGATGGCACTTACATTAACAATTAGAGATAACTTCAAACATCCTTTTGGAGACTAAGCGGCTGGACAAAAATGGTTGAAGCTATTTCTAAGACGACACAAGGGTCTGTTGTCAGTGCGTAAACCAACTGGAACATCGTATGTTAGGACTACAAGTTTCACCCAAAAAAATGTGTCAAAGTTTTATGATAACTACGAAAAAGAATTAGAAAATACAAACTACACACTTGACAAAATGTGGAATTTCGATGAAAGTGGATGTTCAATCGTTCAAAGCAAGATTCCTGAAGTGATTGTACTGCGAAGGAAACGGCAGATTGGATCCATTATCCATTACCCCAGCTGAAAGAGGTTCACTCATTAAAGTGATCATTTGTATGAGCGCAAGTGGAAAATTTATTCCCCCATTGGTGATATCTCCTCGTACTAATATGAATACAGCTCTGGAAAGAGGGAATCCACCTGGAACAATTGTAAGTGTTCATCCCTCTGGTTGGATTAAGGCCCATATATTCACCAAATGGTTTGAGAGTTTTATTCACCATACCAAACCAACTGAAGCTGAGCCTGTAATGCTAATATTAGATGGTCATTACAGTCACACACGAAATATTGATATTATAGACATGGCACGACAGAAGAATGTCACAATAATTTCTTTACCACCACACTCGTCCCACAAGATGCAGCCTCTAGACCACACATTTATGAGTCCCCTCAAGGCTCACTGTAGCGAAAATGTTCGAATGTGGCTTAGAGAGAAGCAGAGACCAGTCCCAACTTATGATGTAATGGATCTCTTTGGGAAAGCTTACATTGCAATTAATGGATTTGGCTGTACAGGCTTATGTCCTGTGGACAGAAACATTCTACAAGACTCAGATTTCATTTCAGCTTCGCGAGAGGTTCAGTACAGGGAAGCACATAGGTATGTCACTGTCGAGTTCTCCACTCCAGCTTTGGTTGCTCCACAACATGAAGACCACGTGACTGTAAGTCTACCAAGCACATATTCATCATCACGAAAGATACAACCTGGTTCATCATCTATTTCAGTAGTTCCACTGGACACCAGCCCTATACCTACTATTCGGAGAAAAATCACGACAAGATGTCGGAAAGCTACATCATCTGCATTGATAACATCGTAACCTTACAAACAAACATTTCTTCAATCCTTGGAGAAGTCAAAGAGAATATTAGCCAGCCAAGGGAAAAGAACATTACAAAATAGGTGCGGCTTCTACAGGTGGTCGAAGGCGAGGAAGAGGACATGGGAGATCAGGGACCCAAAATGTTGGTGGAAGACAAAATTATGAAAGTTCAGACAGTGACGACATTTCATTACACGACAGTGGGGATTCTGATTTGGACATCTATATTTCATAAGGCGTACCGCCAACTCAGGATGATGCAGACTGCATGTTTTGTGGACAAAAATTTTCAATTGACTGCAATCAAGAAATGTAGATTCAGTGCGCGATGTGTAGCTTGTGGGTACACAAAGAGTGCACGGGAAATGACAGAAATATTTACATCTGTGATTTCTGCCGTTAGTTCCATAAAGAGAGGATTGTGGCACTAATACGTTTCTGACAGCATAATATAATTTATGTTATTCTAAACTATCTGCCATTATTTATGTATTTTTAGTGATTTATCTTTGAATGTTTTAGGCAACATTTTGTCAGGCACTCAATGCATCACTTTTTTATTTAAAAGTTTATAAAAAAATTATCATATGTTTAAGATTCACGTAAACACTGTAAATCACTGGCAATGTTTGAAACTGTTATGTTAATTATAAATTGTATGTTTTGTTACGTAAAATAAAATGTGGCAAGAAAATAACAAAATGGGGGCCCGACTTTGGTCACTTTCCTCTAGTATTTAATAGTTTGTCCTGTGTCTGGAGTCGAAGTGTGGTGGTGGTGGTATCGACCGCCATAATGTATTGTGGCATAATGGTAGCCATATTGGATGACCTGGACTCGACATTTGATCTTGATCCCGTCCACCATATTGTATACCACCGTTTTGGATTCCGCAATCTTGGATCCAGTCAGTTTGAATTCCGCCATTTTGGATTATGAATTAACTTTTGCAATTTTTGTTACAGCTGCCATCTTGAAAATCTTAAATATTTATCAAAACACTTTGACAATAAAAATAAAATTTAAAAAAAATTTTAAAAATTTTAATAAAAACATTCAGCCATTTTAAAACACCATGTACTCCATCATAAAATATGTAATTATTATACTAGAAAATAAGGAAAATTTTCAAAATTACAGAAAATTATTTTAATACATTTGTAATAAAATTTTAATGAACATCCAATTAAACTTATGGAGTTCGGAGTCAACGGTTTGAACCCAGCGAGGGAAAAATTAAAATGGCGACAGATCCTTTCTTTACGAAGTCCACCGACAATCTGAAATTCCAACACTAATAGCAATGTATATAGTATGGCAGCTAGTATATCAAGTCTGCCATCCTGTTATTGTCTGCTGGAGGCTGCCATCTTGGATTATGATATAAGACTCGCCATATTGTTTTCATCTGCTAGAGGCAGCCATCTTTATTTTTGGTATTTTCTTCCAGGCATGCTAGTATAATATAGTACACACCTCGTCTGCCAGAGTGCACTGCTGCCATAATGGTTTCATTTTTACCTGCTAGAGACAGTAGTATTAATTGTCAAGGCGCCCGCTATATTGTAGGCATCCGGGCCACGATCTTGGAGACGAGTAATTATTATCTAGATATTCGGTAAATATTCCAAAATTCATTAACAATCACTTATTAATTTACTGATGTAATCAATGGGTTCATGTCCTTGCTTAGATCCTTCATTAATGCAAGGAAAGGTAATTTATTAAATGTCACATAAATTAACCATAAAATGATGGGTTCAGGAAATAAAATACTACAATTTATTTTACAAACAAAAAAAATTGTGTAGAATCTATACTTCTACAAGTGAAAGATAAACGAGCTAATGACAAATTTTTTATTGTTTCCCGATTTCTGCATACGCTACCCACGAAATAAAGCAAAGTAGGAAGCCCCACCACTTGACGTTTGATAGCCCATTTCTTCGTTTGAAAATCTCTCCACCAAGTACTTATCGGGATACATCGTAGGCTTAATCTCTTCGGCAAAGAAGCCACCACAAATTGATTTGTGGTACAAATCTTCGAGGTAGTAGGTCCTAGGCTCCGATTCACGAACGTGGGTCTCACAGAAAAGTTCAGGACTCCAATTCGCATTGAAACTTTTCTAAAGATGCCTTTCTGCTTGGAGATTCGTACAATGTCACCGACTTTAACTTTAAAACTTCGTGGATTTTTCATATTCATGTTGGAAAACACTGATCGTAGGAGGTGATCATCCTTTATGTCTTTGGGGTTCTTTTTCGTGGTACTATGCCTTCTGGAAATAAAGCCATATAGCCATAAAGCCATTTGTAATTTCCATTAAATGTGAACTATCGCCACATTTTGGTGCGCAAAGTTCTGTTAAAGCTTTCAACAACGGAGGCTAGTAGTATAATAGTAGGTCCAGCGCCTGGTGCTGGTGCGAGGAGTTGGAGCCGATTTCCGCCATTTTGAACAGAAACCAAGATGGCGGAAAGGTGTTAAGGTCAAAGGTCAAGGTCAACCAGATGACCATCGTTAAATAAAAATTCAAGATGACGGACATCGACTCCAGCTCCTCACACCAGCACCAAGTGCCAGACCTACTATTATATACTACTGAGGCTAAGACATTACTAAATATAGAGTAGTGTTTGTTTGATGCCAAACTTCTTCATCAAAGGCTTGAAGGTCGCATTGTAGAATTCTTTGTCGATATTCGTTTGCATGTGTGACGGTACACGCCCATCACGCAAAATGTGTGTCATGGCCTTATTTACTTCGGTTGCATTCTTCGATTTAAAAAGTCTGACCCAAGCGAACTTGCTATACTCGTCAATTAAAATTAACATGTACTTGGCAACTTTATTCAATTGGTAATTTGGTATCATCTCAAAAAAGTCCTCCTGGAGTAAATAATCATATCCATGCAGTACGACTTTGCGATGAAGGTGTTTCCAACCTGCAGGAGCATGAAATTCACGAGCGATTACAGTTAGATTTATTGTATGTAGCCAGCTTCCCTCAGTTCTTGGAATATGGAGAATATTTGGTTCATGCAAGATTAGGTTCCTGCACTAAGCGAAGTATTTAGAAGAATTCTTAACCTCTCGACCAATTCTTTTGGACCGTCCCAATACACATAGTTGAAGTTCTGACCACTTTATAGATTTTTTAACCCTTCATCATGTACTGCAAATTCACTGAAGAGATTAGTGAGAATGTCGATTTTCTCATGTTCTTCATGATCTTTACGGCTCATTAACACCAAAATTTGCCGTCGTTTTTTGTATTCTTGCAAATCTTCGTGGGAATAGCCTTTAGGTTCCCTGTGAAAGAACAATTCGTACAGACCCGGAGCACCGTGTGTTTTGTACTCTTCTGAGCATACGATATATTCTGGTAAAACATCTATTTCTTGTGCACCGAGGAACCACTTATTATGTTTTCTGTAAACTCCATAAATCGTGAATAATATCAGGTATGGTCGGACCACTGAATTAACTTGGTGCCCGATTTCCGTAATTTTTTCTTGTGCATAGACTCTGTACTCGTTAAGTCTTCTTCTTCTCGATCAGGACCATATTTAATCTTCTTTACAGTTTCCATTTCGTTATCAACTTCTGTCTTCACAGTGATGGTTGGTTCTTCCTTATTTTTAAAGTTCATCGAAACAACTAATGATTTTTTTTAATATCTCTTCATTTTCCATCTCACGTGCAAGTCTGGTTCGTCAGCAAGAATATATTTTTCACGAACAGAATGTATAGCTCGATGAAGGTCTCTGGCCAAGTCCGACATTGTAATGGTTGAAAACATTTAGCAAGACTTCCTTTTATACTTGTTTATTCGTCCGCAGAAACTTCTTTCTTGTGGTTGCCAAGTAAGTAAGTGATGCATTCAGACTACTTTGGAAAGTCCTCTAATCGTCGCGTCTTTGTGCATTCGATACCTCGATCATGTCGCGAATTCAAGAATCTGAGGCCTACACTCGCTGGTCGATGGCAATCAGGTACTCTAGTAATATGTTTTTCGCAGTTACTCCTTTTTGACCCATTAGCGAAATGTATTTCCTAATATTTGTGTCGTGAGACTCGAGAAAAGTATGCAGTTCGGTCGCACGACCGTTATTAGTAAATCTTGAAATGATATTACTCATGTTTGACGATAAACTGATCGAAACCTTGTCTGTACTTGCCCTTATATAGAGGTTAGCCTTGACTATAAGTAGGAATGCGTGCACGTTTTTCCAGCACAATGAGTACATGTTTTTGAATTCTTGAAATGTCATGTTGGTATTTATGTATTCATAGTAAGCATGATGTAGATTAAGTTCGTCCATGAGAATCAACACTATGACATTCTCATTCTCACGCAGCAGATGCTTCGGAATTCGACTGTATGTCTGACACACGTAAATACAGTCTACTCTGCATGTATTCCCTTAGAAAATTACTCTGGTATTATGTATTGCTTCTCGCACATGACGTCGTCAAAACATACACAGAATTAGTTCTTGCTTCGCTTGCAGACACAAAATTTGCAATATCAGTAAACGGAAAACATTCCAGGCCATACACCGATCGTAGAAACATTGGCTTTGACGGTTGCAACGATTTGGAATAGTGGTACACTTTCTCGTACCTAAGGCCATTTGGTTCTTCCAGTGAACACAGTATAATTCACATTTTTCCGCATTTGGACAGGCCCACCATTATGAATCGTACGGTAAAAAGAAATAACGAGCAATTGTGCGATGCGCGCGCACTGGCTTTGTCGTCCTGCGTACTGCGCACGTTCAAACACATTTCTTGCTTGACGAATTTCAGTGTACACATTAAATTCGATAAAAGCAAACACATTTATACCTTTTGTTCAGTTGTGCGTAATTTCTCGAAGAGGTAAGAACAAAACACATTGGCGCAGGATTCTTAAAACCGCTGATAAATTATCTGCCTTTTGAGCTGCACATTCCAGGCTACAAATTCTGTGGTCCGGGAATCAAACTAGCCAAAAGACTAGCTCGAGGTGATATGGACATTAATTACCCAGAGGAAAAGTGCTAGCATCATGATATTACATATTTCCTCAGCAAGGATCTGGAATCAAGACACTGAGCTGACGAAATATTGGCACAAGTAGCGAAGGCCATAAGAAATCGTTTATCACGAGAGAGAAAATAACTGAGTGGGGCACATCGAAAATCATAAAGGCCCAGACTAATATAGGAATGGCTACACGATGAACCCTGACCCACAATACCAAGACTAATGCACGCCAAGACGAGCAGGCATGGAAAGGCAAGAAAAAAGATAGATCTAGATATCAATATTACTGTAGGATTTCTTCTTTTGATTTTGCCTGCATTGGGTGTTCTCGGGGGCCTCATCGGTGCTACGAGTGCGGGCAGTCAACACACCGAAGAACGAACACAAGCAGTTAAAGGAAGCATGATGACACAATGCCAGCTTGGTAGCCATTGTCACGTGTAAAAGAAATGGTAAAGGACTCTACTTGCGGTCTCACAAAATAGGTAGAGGCATGAGAAAGAAAAGATTAAAAAAATTCTAAGTTCTTAACCGAAACTTCCGCTCAAGCACCAATATAGATTTTATTAGGTATGCTCACAAACTGAAAATACCACATTTCATAGCAGTGTTTATGCAAGATAATTTACATAGAAACAGAAGATACGTAAGTATGCCATTGTAAATTTAGATGCATCTAGAGGTCATGGCACGTACTGTGTAGCATACACGAAGTCTGAAAAAAAGCAGATTTTTTCCATAGTTTTTGTGATTTGAGACCTCCGCCAGAACTTAGATGGTACCTGGGCCGGACCACTACATTGTTCTACAATTACGAAACCGAACAGTAGTCTTACTAAATAAACTGCAGTCTCTTGTGCCTTCGCTTTTTAACTAAAAAATTTTTATCTAAAGAAAATTCTTATATAATAACTGTACATATATGAAAACAAATCAGTCATTTCGATAACACATTGACAGGTCACAATTCGGAGCTGCGAGCTGTCCATTACTCGGCTCTGGATTTAGATGATGAATGGTGTATTGGCCTCACATATTTTTATATGTATAATGCCATACCGAATATAAATGAAAATAGATCCAAGATCTGCTTCCTAAAAAGCGGTGGGGCCACTCATGATATAAAGTTACCTGTTGGCTCTTCCGAAATTGATGATGTTGCAAATAACATCAGGGAAATGTTAACAGCAAATGTAGACTTTCGACTGCGTGGAAATCCATACACTCAATAAAACATTCTAACACGCAGTTAATATGTCGATTTTACGAAACCTGGGACCATATGTACGATGATAGGATTCTAAAAGAGAGTGTATGATGCACGAAAATGTAAGAATCTACGCGTGCAGTAAACATATTGCTCGTGAATGCAATACGAATAAACTGCAATTTTGCAAGTGGAACACATCTCAATGGAAGATTAAACAACATGCTACGCGAGTTTTTGCTAATGACTCCTCCAGGATATAAACTGGTTGAAGTGCTGCAAAGTATAGTTATGTTCCATTTGTTGTGATGAGTGCACACTAAGTTGTCGTCAGAATCGTTCACCAGCAAGGACGCTTGGTGAATTTTCTAAATGAAGAAATTACACTTTGTATGTACTTGAAGCGATGGGCATAAAGTTTGTGACACCAAGTAGTTATAAAATAAATCGCATTGGTGTGAAAAAGACCAGTTATCTTTCAGACATCGGTGCATTAACACCTGAGAGCTTAATTTTACACAATACCTGCTGAAATATGCATCGCTACACAGAACCAAGATATCCGTTCTTTACCTTCTCAGTCTTTTATAGTTATAAGACGCACGCTGACAAAGGCAGGTGGCACGCATCCAAAAACCACGAAAATTTCCTGCAATGGTATTCTTCACCTAACAGAGCGCATTATATATGTACTCAATAGACCAGACAAGAGATATGGTTATGACATCTGCTATGAAAATTTACCTTTCGCTTATGCCAAAAGAACTGTCTGCTGCAAATATGGCTGGCTGGGCCCTTGAGTATGATTACAAGTTACCTGTTTATGCAAAATAAATATTCGATGTTTGTGTTCCTCTGCTCATGCTTATTGGATTTGCTGAGGACAACATACATATTATAATTAATTTGAAACAAGCGCTCGTACTGCTTGTAGCCAAGACGCACATTAATGCAATTGTCACTGCTGCAAAAAACCCACATGATGACTCGCTAACACTACAGTCTATCGAGTGGATGCTGCCTCAGGTCCAAGACAGCACGGTCGAACGTATCAAGATGCTGAAGACCATAGAAAATGGCAAAAACATTAACCTACTATTCCGATTCTGGAGCCTGGATATGTTTCCTGGCTTGATTCAAAGTCAGCTTATCGATTGGATAGTAAAGTCCAGCATTGCTACGGAAAAACGAAGATACATCATCGTCGGACTTCAGACTGGAAGATAATTCAATGCAGAAGTGAGCAATTCCGTATTCGATAACTGCCAAATACATAATGTAAAAATAATTGTAATCAGTGAAAGCTATCCGTACATTGACATTAACATGGACTTTGAAAACGGGAGCTTTCTTCTTGCATATAAAATGTTTACAATGTTTCAGTAAGCATGCTATGGCCGCAGACAGTCACCGATACTGAGTCCTGACCATTTCAAGAACATGGCTCCATTAATGGTTTTTGATGTTTCCAAACAGGATGATCCAATAAATTCAAACATCATTGACTGTAGGATCGAGATATCGACGAGCGGAAATATTTCACCAAACGCTTATGCTTTATGACTGATTCTTCATGATGGGCTTACATTGTACAATTGCCGAGAAAAGCTTGTGAAAATTATGTCATAAATACTGTTGATTTAAGAGATTAATTTTTTATGCCCGAGCATTGCTAGCATTTTGTGGCGAGCAGTATCAGGCCTGTGACAAGTTTGAACGAGTGCCTGTATAAACTCGCAGATAATGCGTAAATGGCACTCGTAGTGTAAGTAGAGTCTATATAAACATACATAATTATATATAAGGCGTGAAAGGTTCGTGCCTTAAGGTGGCATCCGACTTCCAAGAATATATATTCTTTTCATCCTTCCAACGAATACTAGAGTGGAAGACCTAGCTTTAGCAGTGTCGAGTACAGTTACTGGGATACCGGATATCTGCGCACTTGTTTGGAAACCTGAGATGGATTCGCTCAGCTTTGGCTATTTTCGCACTTTCCTGTGTCTTACGAACCGATTCAGCAGCTGCTAGATTGCTGCGAACCTGTAAAATGTGCCACCTATCACATGAGACCGCCCACGATCCTTCCAGACAGCATAGAAGAAGTAGTTGCTCCATCTGTACGTGTCACACCAAACTTGAACATTTTGCAATCTTTTGTGACCTGAGATGGATCTACACAGAAATTCCAACCATACACTTCTCATCACAGATCTGTCACTGATACTGTCTCAACAAGCACCGAGTCAAACCCCATGTGCAATCGTGGTCGCAGACATTGTCGTTCATGTCTCACTGAAGTTATCATCGCCGAAGAAGATGACAATTCTAATACCTGTGTTCCTTTGCCTGAGACCAATGAACTAGTTGGAACCAGAATCTATAAGACAGTACCTAGATTCGAAGAAGCATTCCGTGCTTACGAAAATGCTCGATTTCTTAACCTGAAATGTATTTGTGTATTTTTTTAAATAAATGTGTAAAATTTCAAAATTGTGTGTTTTAGTTTATAGTGTTTTAAGGTACTTGAATTTTAACCAAAATAAATTATTTTTAAAGAAAGAAGTTGTTTTCTTCAGGTAGTTTACCAGCAGCCATTTGTATATAAGTGGGGCCCAGACGACATGACCCTCAGTACACCTCTGACTGCGGTGCAGTGCGTATCGTCTAGTTTGACTAGTCTGGTGCATAAGTCTCGTAATCTGTGATGGCTATTTTTATCGAGGGTCTCGATAGAATTTGTACCATCGATGATGCAGATCTCATTGACAGCAGAGCCAAAAGCTGCGGTGATCCTGATGAAAGGTGTACCATCGACATCTGAGGCCCTGATGACAGCCACGCCGAAAACAGTGAAGATACTGTTGACAATGGTATCATCAGGTATACCTACTGTAGCAGCACTGCAAGAGATGTGTATGCCACCAACTGCAGAGGAGACATCGGAGACTTCCTCGGTTAAGTTTCATCACCAATCTCAGAGATTTCAATGTGCAGCAGACTTTGCAGACATGAAATAAGCAGATGTCCAAATAATGAAAAAATAACACTGTTTCAGTATGCCAAGTGTAAAAATTAATTGTACCCCATGCTAACTTATAACCTGAAGTAGATATCTCTCATTACCGAAGACATATAAGTGTGACAAATGTGATATGTTAATTTCACATCCCAACAGTTTGGGTAGTCACGAAAATATATGTAATAATTATGGATTTTCAAATTTGTGATGTTGACATCAAAATTTTTAATTAACTTAACGATTTTTTATTGAAATTTCAATTATATAATTTTATTTATAAAATTTAAAATATTTCCTAATATTTTCTAATGTGAATTACAGATTTGAGATATGTCAGCTGTAATGAAAATTGCAACAGTTACATCATAGCTTAAAATGGTAGAATCCAAGTTGGTGGAATTTAAGATGGTGGTTTCTAAGATAGGGCAATCCAAGATGGCAGAATCCAAGATGGTGAAATCCAAGATGTTGGAATCGAGAATGTTGGCCGGGGTCAATGTCAATTGGGGTGGCTACCTTGACGTCACAATCCAAGGTTGCGATCGACACCACTGCCACCACACTCCGACTCCAAACGCAGGACATACTATTATATACTACTAGAGTGATAAATATTCGCAAATAGTGTTTTCAACTATATTTATTGACGTGCATCACCCGTAGTTTCCGCACCCACCGTTTAATTAGTTGCCGGAGCAGCTCTTCGTCTATCAAATCTTTCGATTTGTAGACCAAAATGTAAAACTATATAAAAAAAGGCTCCAATTAAAGCGAAAAAAAGATTTTAAAAATGTTAAACGCTGGCATTAGACCTGTTTTTAAAAACACATTTTACTAACGTACTGCCCATCATGTTAAAATTCATTAAACAGTTAATACTGTAAACAGTACCTTTGGCTTTGATTTGAATTAGTACAACCTCTTAGTTCTACCAAATCTTAAAGAACGTTTTAATGATAGCAGTGAATTCCACTAGTTCATAGAAAGTGCAAATCCAATTTTCGGTAATTTGTTTGCATTTTCTTTGGAAATAGCGGGAAATCTCAATTACATAATAGGTAATTAATATGATCATTGCCTGAAATTTTACAGTTAAAAATAAGTCAATTTAATATCTAGTGGTAGTTTTAAGATTTTAAATTTATTCAAAAAGGCGCTATTGATTTATATTGACGGAAATAATACTTAATTGATAGTACTAGCAAGAAAGTTATATGTCACCTATCATGCCACGAACAAAAAATGTAGGTATGTTAATACTAATAATTTCCACCATAGTTAAACATGAAATGAAGTCCAATATGAGTGTGTATTTCATACAAGAGCTCTATATAAACGTTTTCAGACGGTATCTCATCAATGCCCGCTAATGCTCTGCGTTAGGCAAATACATTTGAAGTCACGAAATCCTTACTTGCACGTATATTAACCATTATCATAAATATTGTAGTAGGTTAAAAATCACAAACTTTCAAATTAGGAAATAGTCACTCTCTATTTTATGTTTTTGTAATTTTACTTCCCTAATGAAGGTTTGAGATGAATGTCTCTAGTTAAAAAAGAGTCATTCTTAAGGGTCAGGTTTTCGTAAGGATTCTTGGAAGAAGCACATTAACTACATCAGGGGATGTTTTTCACGGCCTCGTAGTGATGCGTTAAGCAATTTTTTTTTTTTTACCTCTTCCTCGAAAATTTTCTGAAGATATTGGATCCTCAATAACTATTCATTTATAATTTTGTATATTTGTTAACAGTTTAATTTCAATGGATATTATAACAATGGTCTGTAGTTTATAAATATTTTTAGTAGTATAAAATGTGCTATTTAATTTTTTTGGAACCTTAAATGTAAGCTTATTTATAAATCCTTAAAAAAAATTATAATTTCTAAAATGTGTTTGTCTGTTTGTTGGTAAATTCTCTATGTCCGCCACACGGTCTTATAGTATGGTCTGGCCTTCTCCTTGGCGAAACCCATTCGCTTAGTGAAGCTGGATGCTGCTAGTGAACTAAATGCGCTGATGCATAACCTTGACGCACCGATATTGAGCAATCAATGGGACTTTAAATCAATATTACCCATTTTTCAAATGTATGTCCTACAGACTTAAAGCTCAGTAGTGATATTCATTATATTATGATGTGATTAGCCCGCGCAATGCCGGGTACACTAATATCAGCATATCCAAAGAGCATGAAATTATGTGTTGTATTTTATCGAATGAACTGTTAATGTAAACCCTTTGAAGCAAAACTTTTTTTGTTGCTATCATTCATACACAAAAAAAAAAAAGTTTTTCAAATACAGTGCTTTTTTAATTTTAGAAGAAAGGCCACATAAAGATACTTAATTAAAAACCGTTCACCACACAATTACATGCTTTATGATCATACTATGATTAAAATACAAATGTACCTTTAATTATTTACAAACCATTTAATAACTACTAACAATATTTAAAAATATATTTTAAAACTTGTGTCCATATTATATCCATTAAATATTTTCATAATCACGTGTAAAACACGAATTAATCAAATAATTACAATTTGGGGTAAACAAAATTAATTCGTAGATTTTATTTCGCCATTTAACACAAACCTTTAGTATACATTTCGAGACGACAGGCGAAGTCGGTGATACATTTACAGATTTTGTTATGTACTTGTGGTAGCTTTACAAAAACTTCTTATAATATTTTATTTAATTTTCAATCCTGTTTCAAATAGTAAAAAACCAATACTCAAACATTTACACTACACTGTGAACTAGCTACATAAAAAAAATGTAAGAAATGTTTGAGGAAGGGGGAGGTGAAGACTAATTTTTTTTTTATTTTGGGTTATCTTTTCGTACCACAAGACTAACAAAACTTTGATCACTAATCGATTCAAAATTACATACTATGATACCTACATGAAATTCAAATATAAATATTCGTGATCCGAAAGGAACATCCAATAGAGCTTATATTCTAATAAGTATACACATAAGTATATAATATAGCTAGCTAATGCCCGGCATGCGTTGCAAAACCTAATATTTTTTTGTAATTTGTTTGAACTAGGTACACATATACAAATCATCTCTCTACTTTATCTAATTATATATCTGTCTATGTATCTCTCTATACATCTATATCCCTTTATATCTCCATCTATCACTCTATCTCCATCTATCTACATCTATGAATGCATCTATATCTCTATAGCTTTCTCTATCTATATTTCCCCATATATCTAACCTCTATACACTGTATATTTAAGTATAACTATATATAATTATATATAATTCTCTATCTCTATCTATCTACAATCTCTATAACTCTGTCTCTTATCTCTATAAATCTATCTCTTATCTCTATACCACTATTTTGTTATCTCCATATATATATATATATATATATATATATATATATATATATATACAGCTGCCCGACCCGGCTTCGCACGGCTATACTAATGGAAAACAATTAAGCTACATCTCCCATTTACAGTAATGGTAAATAAGAAAAAATCCAGTCCAAATTTATTACAATGCTGTATAATGTACCGGAGAGAAAATGATTAGCACCGATGGTTTCCCGACTCGTGCACGCAACTAACGACTGATGTACCCGTACTTCGCTACGGCAGTCTACAGGCAGATCACTCTTGCGCCGCTCATTATACATGCCCCTCCTTGTGGGTACCTCACTGCCGCGCGATGCCCATTGCCATGGAGACGCAGAAGGCATGAACAATGCAAAATCCTGTTCTCATGCAGACAAAGTACCCACTGTTGCCTGGTTTTAACCACCCATGGGATCTAATTTTGGGAAAGGGTCATCCTGCGTAACATAAGGAACATAACTATGAAGTTTCAAGTCTGTAAAATATATATACTTGGAAAAAAAGGGCAATTTTTTATATTTAAAGTTCCCGCAAAATTTCAACGGTTATGAGGACTTCACTAACAATGAAATAGTCGTTGCCATAGAGACGAATAAAGCATCAACAAAGCAACAGCCGTTTTCATGGTGATTTCCTACCAAAACCTGGAAATTTTAATATATTACGCCCCCGAAACTCCCCCTGGGAACGGATTTCCGCAGAATCCGTTCTTAGTGAGCGTCTACATCACAAAATGAGAAAATATGCTAAATTTCAAGTCAATCGGGTGTATAGTTTTAGAGATCTCGTGACGAGTGTCAGTGAGTGGTAATTCGCTTATATATGTATATAGAAGTCATTGTCAGAATTGTAACAGGAGAGGAAAATTATTGATGGTCCGAAAAATGAAAATTAATTAAAAATAATAAAAATAATTCTAGTAAAAGAAACAAAAACAAATTTAACACAGAGAGAGGGAAAAAAAAAGAATAGTTTAGGTTTGCGATTTAAAGTGATGAAAAGTATTTAAATACTAATTGAACTTTTATGAGGGTACTGATTGCTTTGTTGTTAATATCACACGGGTGTTTTATACTTGTATGGGAAAATTAATAATGATAAGGCATCTAGTGCGTGGCAACAATGTTAATAGGCAATAGGAAATAAACTTCTAGCGCCTGCGGCATTGTCAACACACACTTCGTACGTGTACTGCATGTTGTATCTAACCCCCTCCAACGCATTTGATTCTAAGTTGGACTCTTAGTAAGGATCCCTAATGTTATTGATAGTTTAATATAGCATATAGCCTTCCTCGATAAATTTACTATCCAACACTGAAAGAATGTTTCAAATCGGACCAGTGGGTCCTGAGATTAGCGCGTTCGAACTAACAAACTAACTAACTCTTCAGATTTCTAATATTAGTATAGATTTATAGTAATTGAGCTAATTTGAAGAATTTTCAATGACTTCTCAATAACCTTAATAATATTTTGCATTTTTTTTTGCTAACTGTAAACGGCCTTCAGAGTAAATATTATTTACGAATTTGGATCCATTTATGAACAACGATCGCTGCCAGACCACGGATACCTGGTTACGTTTAGTGTTCTCATGTTTTAATTTTTTGTCTTTAAAAATAAAATTGATTTACAAAAATAAATCATTATTTAAAAAATAGTGTTAGTTCATGTTATGTATCGAGATAAAAACATTTGTAGTTTTTTTTAGCCGTGATTTAGTCATATTAATGAACTTTATTTTAAGGACGCTGTATGAATATTTTTTCTCAATTTTATACTATTAAATTTAAATCTAGTTGAGCACCATGTGTATTTAAGTGAATGTGGCATTTGATTCGCAGTTCGCAAAGACTTGAAACCAGTGTTGGTATCGACCACGAAAAATACATTATGGCAGACATGGCTCTTCATTCCTCTGGATTTTTTTCCTCAGGGAAACAGAGGGCATGTTTCACTTAGAACGTGCCTTAAAAGTAAACGGGGTCACCTATAAACATCTTTTAACTTTTTTTACAGTTTAATACACCAGCCGGTGGCGGCGCTGCTAATGCTTAAGACGGCCGGTCGCAGGGCTTATCTCTATCCGGGCAGGCGGTCGCGCGAGTGTTATGCAGTCCCGCCGAACCGACCCGCAGACCACAGCCCAATGGGCGTTGTTATGACTTGCGGAAGAAGGGTGGGTGGGGGGAGGTGTGAGTGGAGCGCATAGGAGCTTACATAACCTCAGCTCCCCCGAGTCGGCTTAGTCCCGTAAACCTATCAGTGCGCGAGGCTCCTTAACTCTCCCCCCCCCCTTCCGTACTTTTTTTCCCCTCACGAACTCGGGGTAAGGGTTTCTGAAAGCGTCCATGAGTAAACGGGTGGATGGGAGGGGGATGCAGAGGGCATTACGTTGCCGTATTTACTGCGTGATAAAACCTTACGAGGTCTGTAACGCACGGCCGTGCCATCATTAGGGATGCTGGCGTGAATTTGACGCTCAAGGTAGAGGGGGGAAGGTTTGGTAGAGGGGAAGAGAGAAAGAGAGGCACCGTATCTTCTCCAACCACATCCCTACCTTCCTTATCTCCTCGGCTGGGGCCATTTTCTTTCACGTCTTGAACATCTTCCATTAGAATCCTCGTAAGAAAATCCCCCCCCCCCCCTCTTTTTTTTTTTTTTGAAAACTGCATCTAATCGCATACGTTTCATCTCGGTAATTGACAGGAATGCTGTTATTTTCTTTCAACTCGGGATTAAGTTTGTCTTATGGTCTGCAAGCCTTTAGTATCAAAGTTCTTCTTGCTTTTTTCGCCTTCATACTTTACTTAAATTTTCATACAATTTATGATATATTTTTCTAGGGTTACTGTCTTTCGTTATTTTTATATTATTAGTTATCTTCTTTGGCGTTTTAATATAGTATTTTTATTTCTTTAAATACTGTTTCATTTGAATATTTAATTTTGTTTCTAGTGATTGAAACGAGAATATATTAACATCTAAGATTTCTTATCTGTTTATTATTTGACTATAGACGTCAAAGAATACTTTAATAGACTTCGGCTATCATGAAATTACTAGGATTTGTGTACTTCAAATGCAATCTTTTATTAGTTATATTTAGTGCTATTTAAAATGCTAAAAACTATGTTATTAATGAAATATATATCAGAGGCCTACTCTGTAAATATTTCTCACTTACTATACGAAGAACACTGGTACCAGATAATCCGTTGATCTACTTGGGTTTACGGGTGGCTTTATAAAATTGATGGTATTGTGCAACTCTTACTTAAATCATAAACTAAACAAGAATAATCAAAGAGTTAAAACAAAATGCTTAGAAGATTTTCAATTCTTCCTTCACTGTGCCTGTTAACCCTGTCCGCAAAGAAATACAGACATGTTGAAACATGACGATGTTTCTATCAAGTCTTAGTCATGCGGAACAATAAAGAGCTCATCGTTGATTTGAGTTGCATTTTTTGTTGAAAAGGCGGTAAATTCACCATTAGTTATAACAGCTCTAACAGTGTGGCCACAGCTTTCAGGTTGACTAAGACTCTATGAATACGTTACGTGAATCCCTTTCTAAAAATCCAAACACAAATCTCAGGTTAAATCCTTGCTTAGATAAAAGTACAAACACTGCTCTTGTATTTGTTACTATTATTTTTTGCTGCTCCAACAAACGCAGTGTTAATACATTCTCAGAGGAATCATATATTTCCCTCAAAGCTTTCAGCACAAGACCGCTTCATACGCAATATTTATTACTTTCCGTAGTTACTGTGAGCACCTGAAATGAACTTTCCGAGTCAGTTAGGCTTGGAAATTAGTTTGCTAAATTTTAGAAAACATTAATAAGATTATAACTGAACTCCCTTGTTCAGCTTTAGTTGTGTTGTCAGTAAAATTTGTCTGGATATGAATTAATTTATTGGGAATTATTATTTATTAGACAATATATAACAATCCTTGTCTCAAGATTATCTCTAGATTTTTATTATAAATTATAATTAAAAAATAACATTTTTTTACGTAACTTAATATTATATATTATATTGGTAAAAATTTAGCATTTTCTCCTATTTTAACCATATTATTTTATGTTATGATACATATAAATAACTATAGTTTCAAATTTCTTAAACGTTAAATTATTTATATCTTACAGAATTATATAAATATTTTTACATGATAGTATGTCCTTTAAATAAATAAAATATAAAAAGGAAAAAGCTATGAAATCACGTTTAAACAATCGGTTATTATAATAATAGCTGGTATTGGTTACATTGTAGAAATGTTAAGGATGACTAAATATTTTAATTTAAATATATCAGGAAATGTAACATTTGAACTTCAACGTACACCACTCAAAATTTTGTAGAGGAATTAAATAAATGATCCGCCAACACAATTCAACTTCACGTTTTAAGGATAGGGGGTCCTCATTAAGTCTAGCCCCAAAGCACAAACATGGAAAAGTAATAAAATGAAAACAGAGAAAGAGTGTATATTTTGTTTCTGCAACATTTTCGTCTTCTGGCTCAATGAATATTCACTGGACGAAAACTACATCTGAAATGTAAATTACTGTTGTCTCTCGGCTCATCAAGGAGACATAAACTTCGCAGCAAAAAAAAAAATCTTTACTAAACTCGAGTATTTTTTAAAGAGTGCCAAGTCATTAAACACAACGTCGTTTTATTATCTGCAGTCCAAGTTTAAAACAATCGTTGGGAAATTTTTTTTAATATACTTATGTTTTCTCTTAGCTATCAAAGAATATCCCTTGTTTTATTTGTTTTAATTAATTATATTAATAAAATGTTTGATGACAGTATGTATTTAATTTACAAATAAAAACTCGAAAACCAGAAAATTACATAAAACAAATATTTTTATTTTCATGAGAAAATGTATTTTTTTTTTAAATATTTTATCATAAATAAGCCATTTTGCTTATTATGCAAGTTGTCTCTTTTAAGAACAACAAAGCTATATGATAGGACTACCAGTAAAGTATAGTATAGCCCGAATGAAGATGCATTGGAGTGTTGAATATTTTAGAACCTTTTACATTATGACTTAAAATATTGCCTGTACAAAATAATTTTTTTAAACTTCTTTTAATAAAAACTTAATACCCACAATGCAGCCGCCCACGCACTACCACCGCGTAGAGCGTCGCGGTAACACCACTTTCTTCATAAAAATGTTCCGAAATTCGTCGTTAAGTTTAAGCATGTTAATAAAGTCGGCCTCCGTAGCGCAAGCTGTTGCACGCCAATTCTCAGATGCGAGCCCTTTTAGGCTCGATTCTCGGGTGAGGCATGCGTGTCAATATTTGTATCGTTCAAATTGGTCAAAAATTCGTCCAAGTCAATGAAACCGTCGAACGTCAAAACAAGTTTTTAAGAAATGGAGAAGAGTAGAAGGTTCTGGTTAGGGATGAAAAAAATACCCAAGGAGCTGAACATTTAAATAAAAAAAAACTAATAAAACAAGCTGTGTACGTTTACAAAAGATTCCTGTGGAAACCAGATGCCAAGAAATGGTTTGTAATAATACGAGAAAGATATTGTAAATTTGTATAACACATGGCTATTTTTTTTTTGAATATATAAAATTTCGTTTTTCGAGATAATACTGAGTAATTATTACTGAAATTGGCGCAGAATTTTAATTGACGTTTCAGTCAAGCATATTTTTTAATCATTGAAATGATGGTATTCTAATTAATTAATGAGAATTTGTTTTGTTTTATTATATTTATAAATGTAAGCTGTTAATACTGGACAACATTTAGGTTAACGGTTTGCAATAAGCTTTAACTATTTGCGGTACTGCGACAACACAAAGCATAAACTTCCGAGTAAGAATCCGAACCCAGTTTTACTGCGAACACTTTTTTGTATTGATACAGTTGTCTTCATATAAACGTACACATTTACACTGTATTTCCGCTCCAAATGTTCCTAGTTAGGTAATGGGTCTATCCTTTCCATGATTTTGAATTTAATTTTACTTCCTGATATTTCTCGAGGCATTGATGCTATGGTTGTCTTTTTCATTGGTTATAATTGTCTCTAATGATGACGCTCTCAAAAAGACGTGAACTAAAACTACATTCAAAAATTTGTTTTCGTGGTAAGATTCATTTTAAGGTACGAAATGACAAGATAATGAAAATTAGTTTTAGTAGGTCCTAATTTGGTTATCTTCTTACTGTGAGGTCAAAAACAACAAAATGTTTTTAAAATAAGTGCCACAATATTTTTTTAAGGGTGTTTGCAGTTCTAGTTGAAATGCCACAACATAGACTCTAAAGAAATTGATTAACGGTCATAAATTAATTTATTGTATTGAGCAACTTACTGTTTATTTTATTGGAGTTTTTATAGACTCTTAAGAGTCCCCAACTACTTACCTCTAGGTTTTGATCTTCACATTTCAAGACACTAGAGAATTATTTATCGAAACACACTGTTAAAAAGTACAGTAAATCACGGACTTTTCAACGAAGTATTTAACTCGAATAAACAAAGAGTTCTTAGTGATTTAAAATAACTAAATCTTCGAATTGTATATGAAGTTTCAAACAATGGTAAACACACGCGTTGACAAAAGAGGAGAGTGGGTCTCACTGCAGAAGAAGTCAGTTTTTGAATGTTTTGTTAATGTGCTAAGAGTATTTTTTTTGGATTAATGTTCAGATTAAGTGTCCGTAAATTTACTAGCATCCTTGGATAATATAAATCCAGCATTCTCCGTTAATTGAAAGCGAAAATTTTTAACAGTGTATTAAATTAGTATAAATATTTGAATGTTGGCCCTAACTATTCTTCTTCTTCTTTACACACCAATGAGCAAACAAGATTGCATCTACAGAAGTAGCAATGCGAAGCGAAAGGAAACTAGAATGGGCAGTCGGCACGCACCTGCACGGACATGTTCTTGTAGCTGACGACGACGTGTGCCGGCACGTGCTCCAGCCGGCAGCTGCGGAACAGCGGGTGGTAGCGGCCGCCGTCTGGAACAGCACGGACCACACAGCTGTACCACGACACAAGTGTGTGCGCCACTCGAGCGCGGGCTCGGATGTCTTGGGGGAAGGCTGAGGGTAACGCCACCCACTCGACCCATGCAGTAACCACGCTGGCAAGCCCCTACAACACTATCACGTCCCTGGTACACCTCAGAGAGGTCCTGTCCAACCTCCACTAGCTCTCCAGTGGCGAGATTCCCGGGGCTTGCTCGTAGACGTTGTCACAAGTACAACCTACCGCAACAACAACGAAAACCATGTATCTCGCATTGTATTCAAATGTTCCAAGGCAGAGAATGAATCTGAACGAATCCGTCTTCATTCCCAAACTTTTATAAGCGACAATAGTAGCGCCGTGGTCGAGTGGTCAGAACACTCGCTTACCCCCACGGTGATCCAAGTTCGATATCCGGCGGGGTCGAAAGCAGATTTTCTTCCAAGTGGGAAACATGGCGGATATTGTCGTGGCCTGTGGGTTTCCTCGGGGTGCTCTCGCTACCCTCACGACGTCATTTCGTTGCAGCTCCACACCCCATCTCATATCACCTCACACATCCTTCAGGCTGGTATGAACGACAGGTGTGTCCCTCAGACAAGGATTCTAGGGTAATATGAGTGTCAACCCCATTCCATCCATGTAGTCCCTGTCTCAGGCAGGAAACTACTTCTCGATATTAATTTTTTGAATAGTTATCTATCGTTTTATTTTGAATGTAAGGCTTCGTTAAGGCATAATATATTTTTTATTTATCTGTAAAGTTAACGATTGGTTACTGCGAATATATTTTTCTGTGACATCAATTAATTTCAGTATTTTTTAAAAATGATTTTAGGGTGTGACAACAAAAAAATTCTTTTGTCAATTGATCTTATGTTATAGTTTTTAAATATCTCTGAATGTGTGATAACAGCCCAAACGAAGGTCTATATTCAAAATTAAAATATAAATAAATGTTTATGGTATAAAACTGTTAAAAGCGTTTGGGGAAGGTCTTTTGAATCCTGTCTTTTTTTATTTTTTATTTTACGCTTCTGTCTGTTAAACCGCAATACAGGACGAAGCTTTTCCTCCTGTAGGGAAATTTCCTTCCCGGTTCCAGGAATAAGCGTTTGTGTTACCGCTTCACAGCCGTATTGCGGAAGGCGATGGAAAACCATCATATAATCTCCTCGTCTAGTCCTTATATCGGCACGCCGAGGTAATCAGTCCACGGCTATGCCTGAGAGTGTAAAATCTCCCTCCAGCTTAATCATACCTTCGTTATCCATCTTTAATAGTCAATGGTAGATAAGTAACTTTTTTCGGGAGGTGATTAAAATAATAATAAAACTTTCGTGTTCTGAAAATTTACATTAACGAAAAAGTGAGCTCAGACGCTTACATTATCGTTTTTATATGCATTACTTCCTGTGTGGTTTGAAGCGTAAAAGCTTACCTTACATAATCCAAAATATCATACCGACTTAACAAAAATCTTAACACCCTAATATTCACCTGGGTCTTCTAAAGTTGATAGTAAATAAGTTTTAAACGTGATTCTATATTATTACGTTTTTTATAATATTTTACATTGTATCTCTATCTATTGAAAATATTTGCTACATAATACTTTTATTTTAATTATGATTTTTTTGTTTGAATACGACTGGTTCACAAGACCCAGATAGATCTCAAGGTTTATTCAGTGGTAAGAAGATTGAGTTCATGGGTCAAGTTGGCCGGAGTTAAAGAGGGTGCCTCCCATTTCAAATAATTATTTTATATTTGCATTAATCACTGATCAAATTGTAGACTTTTTAAATTGTTTAAATTTCATTAAATAAAAAAATATATACATATCATAATTATTGCATAATAAACTGCCAATTTTACATTTGAAAACGTGTTTGGGCTGTACAAGTAAGAAGAACCAACTAGAAAACAGGAATAAAACTTTTTAATGTTAACTGTAATGTTACTGGCTATTACGAGAAATGCTTTGAATTTATTTCAGTAAATATAATTAAATTTTACCTTTAATATCGAATTTCTCAAATTTCTGAGGATTTTTACAGCAGATCAACATAAAATGAGTTTTTGTTATAGAAATTCGAAACATATCATGAAATAGCCATTAGAATTGCAGTTTCAACTAAAAAAATTAAATTCTAATATCTATAAAATTCCCCTTACATGTTAAACCCAACACCGTTAAATATTTAACTTTGGTAGCTAATTATGCAAAAAAGTATGCGTCGTATATATTTTTCATTTCGTGAATGTTAAACCATTTTAAAAGTCTACAAGTTGATCTGTGACTACTGTAAATAAAAGATCTTGACCTGAAATGGGAGGAACTGAACTTAAATTTCAGGATTTATCGTTGAGCGAGTGAATTATGGTTGACACGGATCGCCACCGAGGCAATTTGACTCAGATCAGGACTGAGACGATCGAGGAAAACCAGCCGGTTTCACGACTAACACGTTTTAAACTTTTGAAAATAAAATTCTGGGTTTTCACACTGCGGTAAAAAAACAAGCCATAATCATCTCCGTGAGAAGTTAATTAGATTTTTTTATTTTAAGCTACTTGATATAATTTTTTATTGTAGGCAACGAGCGAAGCATATTGTATTAGCTGATACATTTGTTGACACATTCGCCGTTTGACACAGCGTTAGGTGATAAGTAACAAGGCAAGTACAGGTTTTTTTATTTTGTTGTGTAGTAAAATCCAGACGATGAGAACGGTTCCGGTATCCAAAGGAAGTCAGGAAGAGCAAAGCATATTTCTTGCCGTTTTTAAAACCACTGTATAGTTCTGTTTTATATTTGACAGCAAAATAATCCTACCGGTTTCTGTTAGAAACCAACAATTTTGGTAACCCCTCGATATTTATTAACTGTAAAAATAATGAAATAAATACCCACGCCTTAACATAATTTATGATATAGGAAATGATAAATAAATGTACATTAAGCTACCTTCTTTTATACAATATACTCAGAAATACCATATTTTTATTTGTAACAGGGTAGTTATTATACTAAAAATATTGAAATAAAGGTTATGGTGTTGGTAAGAAAAATTCAAACTCAAAATAAATATCAGTTTATTAAATTCATTTTGGAATTTATATCTGCGGTTAAAAGAAGAAAAAAAGGATTAGTTTGGTTTCTGTCTGAGTAGCCAAAATTGTCATATTTACTTAAGTCTCAATTTTAACATTGTCGTCCCTATTGGAAAATAGCCGAGGGGTAAGAAATTAGGGGATTTTGTTATAGTAATACTAAGCAAACTAAGAATCTACTAAAATGTTTGATAAGAAATTTGAGATCTGTACTTTACATTACAAATAAATATGTATTGTATCAAATTTCCTTTAATATTGGAAGGTATTTGTAATAAAGTGAAATTGTTAAAATACTTTAAGAATAGTTCTAACCTTAATAAATAAGAAGTGTCAGTGTAAACAATGGCATAAACTTGTGAGTTTTAATGTATATTTTTAATTGTCTACATCATTAAATTAAAGAAGAGAAGTGTGATTTCGTCAAGGTAAAATATCTTCAAACAGTTTAACAATAAATTTTTAACATCATATAAATAATCTTTACTAAAAATTAAAAACAACTTTTCACCTAACTTCTTGAAAAAATTTCAATCTTAAATAGTTAAGGATTGTGAAAATAATTTCTGTACCTAAAAATGTATTGTGTCTATTTATTTAGTAAAAATATTTGGAACTTTTTTTTCATGGTAAGATTTCAGCAACACTCGGAAATTGCGCGAGAGAAGCCGCGGGTTATTAGCTAGTATGCTATACATTTGTTTAATAGCTTGAAAATAACTCGCTAGGAAGAATCGTAATTATGCCATAATGTAGTGAATATTGGTAAATAAACATAATACCAACACATCTGCAAGAAATTAGGGTGGAACTTCATTATAACCAAAAATTGTTTTGCTATGCAGAAACAATAAAAACCTAATAGTTAAAAAAAACTAAAAAAACACGCTTATATAGAAATTCCAAATAAAATATATAAAACAAATTTTAATAATTTTGAATTAAGAATAGTGTAAATAAGAAAAAAAGTATTTTATTGTAAAAAAAAGCTTGTGGTGCTATTTATAACTATTGACACCATGCACCCCACGGTTTTTTTTACAATAAAATTCATTTTTTTCTTTCTTACACTAACCTTAATTCAAATTTATTAAAAATTTTTTTCTATTTGTTAGTTGGAATTTCTATAAAAGCGTGTTTTTTAGTTTTATTAACTTTTTTTTATCTTGTAGTCGGATTTTCTATAAAAGCGCGTTTTTTTAATTTTTTAAAATATATTTTTTATTTTTTATTTTTTAGTCGGATTTTCTATAAAAGCGTGTGTTTTAGTTTTTAAAACAATTTTTTATATTTATAATTTTTTAGTTGGGTTATCTTTATTACATCAATTTACTATTAAAGTCAGTTTGAGTAGATGTTGGCTGCTTTTAAAATATATATTCGATATAGCGTGTTGAAGAACTATAGTGCACAGTTTTTTCATTATCCTATTATGAAAATCAATGATTTTCAATAAAATTGAGAAGTCATTGATGTTTATTTTAACCCTTTCCTCCCTAGAAATGTAAAAAAATTGAATTTTGTAATTTTTATTTCATTTTTATATTTAAGTAGGCATAAAATGAGGCCATAATTTTTTCCAATTTTTTTATATTTATATTCAATGTATTTTTTAATGATGGGAATTTTAAGTCCTGGCAGGCATTTATCATATGTCCAGCTCAACAAACAAAAAAAAGGGCGCTCCAGACTGGTGCAGTGCTGCCGTTTTAGTGCTACAACCTCTTGGCTGTCAATCGAACTTCTTCGACAACTGGCAGAGCGGAGCTATACAGGGACCCAGAGTTCCCGACAGGCAGCATGTGGTTTCAAACATGCACACACTATTTCTATGGGGCTTCAAACATTGTGGGACTCACAAGTACCGCCAGGCAGGAAAGGGTTTTAAGTCAGTAACTTATCAGAGAAATGAGCAATTTGGGCCCCTGCTGCCTCCCTTGGATGAGATAGCCGGTTCTCAGGTTCCCTCTCCGAAAATTTCATTTGATTCAAAATCGGTAACTTATCCGAGAAATAGGTGATCGGCGCGACTGGTAGTTTCCCTTCTTGGTCTTGGCGCAAAGACACTAGGTACCAGTTTTAGGAAAACAACAAATCGCTTATCCTGATTATCCTAGTAAGGATAACGGGTCTAACTGTTTAAAATATTACATTGTCATTGGTCCTTAATAAGTATGCCAAATTTCGAGTTTATCCGACGTTTTGAAGGGGGTCAAAATCATGTTCAAAGTTTCCGTTACATACTAACATACATACGTATGAATCTACTAAAAGCGTGTTAAAAAGGAGTTAGGGTTCGTTCCCATTTTGATCTCAGGTATTAAAATGGAAAATATTGTGTACACCAACTCCCTTACTTGTTACCTACATGTTTAAAACACGAGGAAAGTCACTCCTTCGGGTGAGATTTCGATAATACCAACACTTAAAGCAAAAATTAAGGTGGCGCGAAAGTAGTATCGGATAATTACCAGTAAGAACTTTATGTCAGTTCCCCTTTTCTATGGTCCGAATAATAATGGTGGAGTGCGAGTCATGAGAATGATAGAGAGATAAAGAGAGCTAGATATAGAGAAAACGAGAGAAAGATAGAGAGGCAGATAGTGACGGAGTGAGATAGAGTGATAGAATGATAGAGAAATACAGAATTATGGAGAGAGATACAAATATGTAGATATACAGAGAGGTATAGAGTTAGATGTATATAGAGTGATATATTTATATATAGAGGAGATATATGTATAAAGAAATAAATTAAAGCGGTGGAGAAAGAGAGAACTATACAGATATATTTATATGCAGATAAACAGTTATAAAGAGATATAGAAATATATGAAGATACATATAGATGTATAGACAGATATGGATATTTAGTTATATATATATAGATAGAGATAGGGAGATTGACAGATATGGAGTGATATGGAGGGATACATATAAAGAGATAAAGACATATTAACGATATATAAAGAGTTAGAGAGAGATAACGAAAGAGCGAGATAGAGGAGAAAGGCTTTATATGTGTGTACAAACTAAAGAAAAATTACAAAAAAAAAATTACAAAGAGGCATTGCAACGCATGCCGGGTATTACTTTTTTATAAAAATGAGTTTAAACCAACACAGAACCAAGTTTTATGGGTTGGTTCCAACATATTCCATTGTATTTTTTATTTATTCTCAACGTTTTGACCGAATTAATGAGTGGGTGTGGAAGTTAGAGAGCGAAATCGTTTACAATGATTTACTTGCTTATTTTGCTCAATCTCGTAAACGAAGTGATGTAAAATCATTTAATAGTTTTAGTGGTAATAAGTTTAGTAACTTTTTTGTGTTTTGTTTTAGTTTGTAACTAACAAAACAATTTAAAAAAAATATTTAGATTATTTCATTACCTGTTCGGTAATATTATCTAATAAGTTATTATATAGTGAAACATTTTTTAGTGTTAAATTAAGGTGTCTAGTGGAAAGTATCGAAACCTGAAGGTATAAAAACTTTTCATTCGATACAATTACGAGTACGATAGTTGGTGTTTGGAAACTGCTCGTGAGTACGCCATCGATACTGTTCTCTCCACACCGTGTCCCTGCTCAAGAGGAGAGGGGAGAGACACAGATTGTGTACTGCCTGGATGTACCTGGGAGGGGGTCAGTGGGCGATGCTTGTTTCGCAGCGGTTAGCGCGCGACACGTTGTCGACAACATCCGCGACGGAAACAGTGTGTGTGTGGCGGGAAGAAGGTATTTGGTGAGGGGGAACGAGTTAATTAAACACGCCGTCCGATAATTGTCGGATTGGAGGTGGGTGGAGGGTGTTGAAAAGGGGTCGCCACAAGGGGTGGCGGCACGACGCCAACTCTCCTCGCCCTTCGCAGCCTATTGGTCTGCCCGGTCACGTATCTGGGGCCGTGACCCGTGTAGCGTCGGGTGGGGGTAGGGAGGGGAGGCGTTTACCGACCGCTGTCCGCACGGGATTGTGAGCGGAAGTTGATGCTCTCTTGTTAAATTTTTTTTAGCTCTCTGTGCGTCAACATCATGATAACACCGCTGTGGTTGGGGAACCGTGGTTTTCCACGTCCAACTCGAGGTAGACATTACACCGTTATAAACTACAGTCAATTTACTTTTTTATTTCGGTTAAAGTTCCGTAGCACGTATCCAAGTTGATACCTTGATCCTAAGGGCAATTATACTATTTATTTTATCATGTCGAACATGATGTTGGCTGTTTGTATTTGGTACGTTGAAAAATCGTAGGCATAGAAATGAATTAAGTTTGTAATTTGAATACATGAGAAAACATTTATGCAAGAACTTAAACAATTTGACTGTATTGCGACATTTTTGTTTGGCCAAAATCTTTCAAAGTGTTACATGTACCACAGGTTCATTTGAACAGGATCATGTCCTCAGGATCGAATAATCCAAAGAAGACTGCACATGAAATAAAATAAAAGTTTATTCCTTAATAAGAATCTTAAGCATTCGTATCTATTGTCTGGAGTTGGCTTGTCTGCTTGGTTGTAGTCACTTTCAGTTGCTATCATCAGGATAGATGATGATGGCAACTTCAAGGTTGAAAGAAACGTGGAAAATATTCGCCTTCTACATTACCAAATTAAAACTAAAATTATTTTTTATCAAGATAGATTAAAACAAAAAAAATGCACTACTCAATCTATTACCATGCCTTGAGACAGCTGATAAACAGTATCACGCACGAGGATTTCCCTTACCGTTAAGATCTAGTGAAGCCCTCCTTCTCTTGCGATCGTGAATGAGCATTTCACTTCCTATATAAAAATAAATCATATTTACCTCAACACAACAAGAAGCGACATCAGTGGGTGAAACATAGAGCCACTAGGCCACGAATCTTTAAAAATGGATAATGAACACTCGCTGATGGAATACTGTAATTCGTATTTATGTATTTGAAGTCGATCATAGAAGCAAAAATGGATTCCGGATCGTTCTCTGCAACTGTTTTGGAAGGCTACCGCTGACGTTATTGCAGCAAGAAGTTTACTGTGAGAAAAAATCTTAAACGTCATTAGACGACTTATTGTATTTTAGGTCCTTGCCAAAAACCATTGTCGCAGTCACTGTCAGAAATCCTTTGGTTGAATTTATTTCTTGAATAAACATTGCAAGATATCTACAACTAAGCTGACTACTGATAACGAGGACGGGTCTACAACACCAAGGAGGAGGATTGAGGACGAAATTTTAGACGACTATTACGATCTCGAAGAATGTTAAAATGCCAATTCTAACTACTCTAACCCTATTATTTTTAATTATAAGCTAACGAAGAATTTAGCATTTAAATCGGTAAAGAAATAAATATTTTCACAAAATGCAATCCCCTTCGTGAAATTGTGAACTATATAATAGAACAACTTGAAGCTGACAAGATCGAAGTCCTTAATGAAGCATACGAGACTAGCAAGATCGAAGACTGTAATGAAGCTTCTGAAGCTGACAAGATCAAAGACTGTGATTAAGTACCTGAAACTTACCGGATCGAAGACTTTGATGAAGTCCTGGAACCAAAACGTTGTAAATGTCGCATTAAAATAAATTTTTCTGTTCAAGCTTGTGAACATCACTGGGACGCAGATGGCAGTGACTTTTAAGCTGGTGTTAAAACAGAAGACTTCCGTGATCTTAAAAATATTAATAATAAATATGCCAGGCAGCAAATAAAATTGATTACACATCATGGACAGATACTAACATGTTGGTCTAACGTTTGAAACTGCTGCTAGTTTCGCTTAAGGCAGTAAATAATAGAACATCAATAATGTAGCCTCCATACTCAAAAATTAAATAACAGAATTTGGGTTCATACAATTTCACTGGTTTTACATTCATGTATATTATATTGAAAAATAAATTATTACTTGCGATTCAAACAAAATATTGTTTGATGTCTCGCAATATAATTTATAAGACTCTGTTTGCATGATACAACTTACATCAGAAGAAAATTTTTTTTTATTATTTTGTGACAAAATGAAGGTTAATAATCAAGTCATTCCAGCAGTCGGGGCCAGTTCCAGCAAAATGCAATCCAAATAAGTTAGATCCAACTGTAGTTGGAACATTTGGAGCAGTTGAAGAAATTATAGCAGTTGTAGCCAAGTGCACTTGGAGCAATTGTAGCCAGTTGAAGCAATTGGAGCAATTGGAGCGATTGGTGCAACTGGAGCAATTGGAGTAGTTGGAGCAATTTGAGTAGTTAGAGCCAAGCACTGTTAGAACTTTGTATCGATTGGAGCTATTGTAGCCAGTTGGAGAATTTGAGCAATATGAGATATTGTAGCCAATTGGAGCAATTGGAGCAGTTTGAGCCAAGTGAAGCTGGATTATTTACAATATCTGGGTCCATTCTAGCAAGTTACAGCAATTAAATCAGTTAGAGCAAATTGCAGTTGGAGTAAATGGAGCCAAATACAACTGAAGGTCTTGTATCCTGCGATCTATTATAGCCTACTGATGTTATCATATGCTTCATTATTCTGCGATGGTATCCTACTGATGGGATCGTTTCCTGCTTATTTGAATGTTCGTGTAGATGTACGTCCTTTTCATTAATTGCTTTGATTCAAGTTTTTAGTCAGCCCTGTTAGTTAATGGATCAAAACCACTTATTGTAGTAAGTTAAAATTGTGTTTCATGGATTCTTAGTCCTACCGTAGGCTTAAAACATGCTTATTTATTTGGCTTTAAATTTAATATGTCAATAAAGAACACAATAACGATGGCAGGTAACGGAACACGAATTTATATGCATTAAACCGATCGATGCTAGCGCGCTCTTCGAAAAAAAAAAAAACGCAGAAACAAAGATGGTGGTATCGAAGCTGTTGGTCTCCAACAGAACAGACAAAAAAAACAAGATTGCAGTCGTGACATCACCTAAGATGGTGGCCTCCAGCTGACCTCAAATATATAACGGACATGATGTTAAAATCGAAAAAAGTGGTTGTGTCATTAAATCCAAGATGATTGTCTTCATATTAGGATTCTAGAAGGTGGCCGTAACGAAAATTGTAAGGTTATAGAATTCAAGTAGGCGACCGTAACGAAAAGTGCAACGAGGACGTCATACACATCTAAGATGGCGGGTGTAACGAAAATTGCCTCATTCTGGAGTGGGAAATTCGATTTCAAAATGGCGGAAATCAAGATGGCGGATCCGAGATAGCCAAATAGGTCACGCTCCATGTCAAAGACAAGGTCATCCAATATGGCTGCCGTGACGTCAGAGCTCAGGCGGTCATTGACACCATCCTAATCCTCACTCCTTCTCCTGTCCTCGGATCGGCCAATATATACGTAAGTACTACTTCTATCGTTATGGCAATCTTGAAACTAAACAGCGCGAAGGTTGTGGTTGGCTGGTATAGAAGCCACCCATCTAATGAGTAGTGCGACATAACCTTGTGCTCCCGTCTACACGTGTCCGTGTTGAGTCAGCATCATGTACACACAAGTAGTTTCCTGTACATCTTCCGGACCCTGCTCTGACCTGATCAGGCATTGAGCCGATTTCACCAGGGGGCGGGGGACATTTCACGCAGAGTTTAGGCTTCTAGAATCCAATATATTTTTTTAGTTATTTACAGGGTCATTTTCAATGCGAGATTATACACGTTTCTTTTATTGCAGTTCACACGCCCTTTGAAGAAACGCTGTTCGATAAGCGCAGTTTTTAAGTAGGTAAAGACGCGAATAAATTACGGCATTATTATAAGTAGTTTTGTCATAGATTCGAATAGCAGTGTTATCTTTTACATAAATTTATATTTCCTTGTGAGAACAATGGCAATGTCAATTGTGTAGCATTAAATACAATACAATTAATGTTTTTTTTTTTAATGTGACTAACCAACAAATAATATTTTGCTGTTGGTAATGATGGTACACCTTAATTCGAAATCTCCAAAGATGGATTCTAGAAGCCTAAACTCTGCGTGAAATGTCCCCCGCCCCCTGGTGAAATCGGCTCAATGCCTGATCAGGTCAGAGCAGGGTCCGGAAGATGTACAGGAAACTACTTGTGTGTACATGATGCTGACTCAACACGGACACGTGTAGACGGGAGCACAAGGTTATGTCGCACTACTCATTAGATGGGTGGCTTCTATACCAGCCAACCACAACCTTCGCGCTGTTTAGTTTCAAGATTGCCATAACGATAGAAGTAGTACTTACGTATATATTGGCCGATCCGAGGACAGGAGAAGGAGTGAGGATTAGGATGCTGTCAATGACCGCCTGAGCTCTGACGTCACGGCAGCCATATTGGATGACCTTGACTTTGACATGGAGCGTGACCTATTTGGCTATCTTGGATCCGCCATCTTGATTTCCGCCATTTTGAAATCGAATTTCCCACTCCAGAATGAGGCAATTTTCGTTACACCCGCCATCTTAGATGTGTATGACGTCCTCGTTGCACTTTTCGTTACGGTCGCCTACTTGAATTCTATAACCTTACAATTTTCGTTACGGCCACCTTCTAGAATCCTAATATGAAGACAATCATCTTGGATTTAATGACACAACCACTTTTTTCGATTTTAACATCATGTCCGTTATATATTTGAGGTCAGCTGGAGGCCACCATCTTAGGTGATGTCACGACTGCAATCTTGTTTTTTTTGTCTGTTCTGCTGGAGACCAACAGCTTCGATACCACCATCTTTGTTTCTGCGGGTTTTTTTTTCGAAGAGCGCGCTAGCATCGATCGGTTTAATGCATATAAATTCGTGTTCCGTTACCTGCCATCGTTATTGTGTTCTTTATTGACATATTAAATTTATATGTTATACCAAATATGTTGGGAGTTCTGTTATTAAAACCATTAAATCGCGAACCTCTGGGTTGGAAAACATATGCCTTTGACCTCATGGCCATTGACACATTTACCAGACCGAGATTTAAATAAACTATAAAAACACACCTATTCTGACTTGTATTTTTTTATTTGAACGAATAATAGCATCACCTGTTAGCGGGAGTAGTCGTGATTTTAATTTTCAATACTTGCTGCCAGGAGTGCTAGTCAAAACACATCACTTGCTAGAGAGCGCTGCTGCCATCTTGTTATCAGTAATCGATACAAGGAGCGCTAATGCCACGTAGTATACATGACATCTGCTAGAGCTTGTTTCCGTCAAATTAGTTTTATTCTTAGCCGCTGGAGTGCTGTACTATTTACTAACAGACAGTGAACTAATGTGGTATCCCCATTTGGTCAATCGTCTTGGCCGCCATAATGAAAATATGAAAATATTTATGTAGATATTATGAAAATATTTCATAATTAATCAATAACATCACTCAAAAAAATAAGGATGGAGTCTATCGATCACTGCCCTTGGTTCGAGCCTCGCTCGATGTAAACATTTAATTTTACTTAAAAAATAATAATTTAATATAGAAGAAATCATAAAAGCTGCTTAAAGTCCTCATCTAACAACTTCCAGTAAGCCAATGATGGCATAGACCGCCATTTTGAATTTCTGTAATTATTAACCTAGAAAATTCGGAAAAATTCTAAAATTCATGAAATAAATAGCTTATTAAAATAATGTTTGCTTAGAATGATTCCTGTGCCAGAACTCTCATGTTGCTTAAGCAAAGAGTTCACAAGCTGACTTGTGAACTCTTTGCTTAAGCAGGATTAAATTTAATTTTTTTAAAAAAAATTGATAATTCATGATGTTTATAAACGACATCTTCTCCCTGATGGTTTTCTCTGAGTGCTCCTATTTTATTTTTAACAGGTGGAATTTAAAAAAATATATCATTATTCAGTCAAATAACAATATGCCCTGAGAAAACTGAGAAACACTAACTGGAAGAAGAAACTTCCTTCTCCTTGGAGTTTCGCAAAGCCATCCCTCTATTACGATCGTTAGTGAGCATCCTGCATCCCGCATGAAATAAATAAATTATATTTACCTGCAAGCAACACGTGGTGTCATCTGTTGTTGAAAAGCAGAACTACTTACAACAAGTACCTAAAGTAGATCTTTCCTACTTTTGTAAAAATGATAGACTCCTAAAAAGGAAGCATGAAGACGATAATGACACTTCGACATCATCGATATAGAATTCATACGGTAATCTGGGTGAAGAGGATGTCTTCTACAGTGATTGTTACAGTGACTCTGAGGCTGTTGACAAAAGCATAGACTGTGATGAAGCACCTAAACCTGACAAGATCGAAGAATGGGGTGGTGTCCTGATACCGAAAAGATGGAAACGACGTGATATATTAAATCAATCTGATAACTCTTATTATGATCACTGGGATGATTGTGATATTAAAAGTATTTATAATAAACAAGCAAGTAAGATGGTGGTAGAAGAGATTGATTACACATCGTGCAAAGATCCAAACATATTGGTTGACCGGCTAAGACTTCTACATGGCTCGCTTTGTGCAGGAAACTATTCGTGCATAAAAGAAATATCCTTCATACTCAAAGAACTAAGGAAAGCTAGCTACATACAATACTGGCTTATTTTACTTGTATTTGTATCATGTTAAGAAATAAATTAAATATTAAAAGTAAAAATTTAATGTTTTTATTTCTTGTATTCTGATTTCTAACTAAGACTTAGTTCTCGTAACTTGTGTTTCCTAATGTGCTGCCTTTTTGATGGTGCTTCCAAAATGTGCTTCCTTTTTGT
This sequence comes from Bacillus rossius redtenbacheri, assembly GCF_032445375.1. Taxonomy (NCBI): domain Eukaryota; kingdom Metazoa; phylum Arthropoda; class Insecta; order Phasmatodea; family Bacillidae; genus Bacillus; species Bacillus rossius. The sequence continues at coordinate 98,495,809 of NC_086330.1, read as the reverse complement.
TGATGGCGCTTCCAAAATGTGCTTCCTTTTTGTTGATGGTGCTTCCAAATGTGCTTCTTTTTTGATTGTGCTTCCGAAAATGTTCTGCCTTTTCAATGATGGTGCTTCCAAAATGTGCTTCCTTTTTGTTGATGGTGTTTTCAAATGTGCTGCCTTTTTTGATTGTGCTTCCAAAATGTGCTGCCTTTTCGTTGATGATGCTTCCTTTTTGTTGATTGCGCGTAGTAAAATATGTAGTGACTGAATATTTACTAGTTCAAAACCTCTTGGTGTTACTAAAATATTTTTCAAGGTCGCTTGGTCCTTTAGTATGTATAAAAAGTTCATGATGGTCTAAATGACTGTAATTATCTAAAGACGAAGAAGGTCCTGCGGTTCTGAAATTACTAGCCTATACGTCTGATATTGTCATGACTCGGTCTCATGGTCCATAGACAATTGGTCTGTATGTGTGGCTTTGTACATGAACGATTTAGAGGTTATTCAGATTATCGAAAAATTAGACTTTCATGGAATGTACTTAAACTTTTGTGTGAAAATGAAGCTGTGCGGGCTTTTGAATATTTTTGAGGTAAATGCTTCTCTGTATTTAAAATTTTGTAAAAGTTACCAGTTACCAGGACTTTGAATATTTTTGAGCTAAATGATTTTCTGTATTTAAAAATTTGTTAAAAGTTGCCAGTTGCCAGGACATTGAATATTTTTTGACTACTTCAGTGTAACTTTTCAGTTACAGTACTTTAACATTTTTGTGATTTTTTAGATTATTTTCTGGCAAGGTAGTGCTAACTTAAGGATTGGTTTGTTGAAGCTGTAGTTTGTAGGTTTGAAGTTATGTATGCAAACATTTTCATGTAATGGCTAGCTACATTGTTTTCTTAAGACTTCTGTTATAGTTCTCCGTACATCGGACTTCCTTCGTGTGTTCCGTGCATTGAGCACAGACTACCGATTGTTGTGATGACATAAACCATGCAGAAATGACATTTCTGCCCTGCTACCATTATGAACGTCAGTGTGCTGACAACCAGCAGCATGACCTCAAGCAGTGTCATCTGTGTGGAAAGATGTTTGCTCGCAGTGATAAATTGTGGTAGTACCTTACAACATGTACTGGTGCTGCCCTCACGACTTCAGTCACTTGGGGTAGCTTCTGCTTCAAAACCTTCGAAAACTCCAGCCATGTCACACATCATGAGAAGACGGCTTGCGGTTTCAACCCTAGCCATAAAATTTATTCGTGTGGGAACTATGCTAAAGTGTTCGCCAGGGCTGGTAAGTTGAAAATACATACCAAAGTGTGCAAGGGTCCTGATCCACTATCAACTAAGAAGCAGAGAATGGCTGCGCTTAAGCATGTAGTCATACCTAAGCCAAGCACCAGCTTAACATAGCTGGTGACAGCGGTGGGTTTTGACCAACATCCACGACTTCATCATTTCAGAAGTGGGAATCTGGGGTAACTTGAAGACTTGTGTAGTAGAAAATAATACCAGTTCTGTCAAGGACACATGTACATACTTGGACTCTATCAAGGTTAAACTAATAAGCCAACTTCTAGAGGAAATTGAAGAGGATGGTCCACTCAAGTATTACATCGTGCTTGACTGTAATTGTGTAAGCCAATGGGTATGTGTGAAGACAAGAGAGCCTTCAAAACAACGAATGTTCTACTCTTTGCAGTTCGTGAAGTGGAGGATGTCATTACTGAATACATCTTTAAGATATGTAAAGAGGAAGAATGCTAATTATGAAAGGGGTCAGGATGGTCTTTGTCGGTCGTTAGGCGACTTCAACTACACATTAACAAGCTTTATCCACTTCGAGCTAGCTCCTACATCGAAATACCTACCTGTATCAAAGAAAAAAAAGGTGGTCAATCTGTAAATACTTATATGAGCACATACGTTTTAAGTGTGCAATTCTGGTTAAGTTAGATGCGGGTGAGCATCTGAGCATGTTAATCAGTGCTACAATGAATTGGAGGGAAGGTTCAACTTCACTAACATCGAGTTTCACAATCCACTTCGGCAGATCCCTCTGTTCGAAAAACAGAACCCTGGAGTCTCAATCAACATCTACAGTATCGATGAGAACCAGAACATTGTACCTGCACGAGTCGCTCCTGAAGAAAAAGAACATCATTTCGATCTTCTGCTCTTGGTTAATGACAATTCGTCCCATTTCACCTACATCACTAATTTTTATGCCCTGATTAGGTCCCAAATCACTTCACATCATGATGCTATTCATGTCTGTAAAAGATGCTTCAAGCATTATGATGATCGGGAAAGGGTTAGTGGGCTCACTGGTCTTCAGTGTTTGGCAAAACACATTGAGCTCTGCAAACAGCATGCTGCTGTTAGGATGGATATGCCATCGCTCGATCAAAATGGCTTGCCTCCTGTTCTGAAGTTCAAAAACTTCCATCATGCTGATAAGATGCCCATCGTGGTATATTGCGACTTTGAGCTATTCTGGAGAAAATCCATACGTGTCACCCGAATTCTGATGAGTCATGCACGCTGCAGTACCAAAAGTATAAGGCATACAGCTACTGGATTTACGTGAAAGCAGATACTACAGTCATTCCTGCACACCTCACTTCTTCACTTCCTTCACAGCCTGAAATATACAGGGGGTGTGATGCAGAAGATAAATTCATTTCTCGCATTGTCGAAATCGGTCAGGATGTCGAGAAAATCTTTTCTACGTCTATTCCTATGACTCCGCTCACACATGCACAGAACACTGCTTTTCTGCAAGCAAGGTGTGGTTGCTACTGTGGGGGAAAGTTCGGAGGGGCTGTAAAGAAAGTTCATGACCATAATCACTTCACCGGTGAATTTATTGGGGCTGCATGTAATGACTGCAACCTTCTCAGGCGCAGACCGAAAAAGTTGATTGTGTTCTTCCACAACCTGGCATACGACCAGAACTTCATTATCAGGAAGTTGTGGTATGATACTAAAGATATTTTCATCATTCCTAATTCAGAAGAGAAGCTGATAACTTTTTCCAAAAAGTTATGCGATAAGTTCAGTATCCAGTTTGTTGATACTTTCCGTTTTATGAATTGGGGTCTCGCTTCGCTCGCCGAGTTCTTGCCTGCAGACAAGTTTATAAGTACTGCTGAGTTTTTCGCTCCTGATGAGTTGGAGTTGGTTACCCGCAAAGGAGTATTCCCAAACGACTTTGTTGATTCTTTTGCTCGACTAGACGATACTAGTCTTCCACTCATCGATGAGTTCTTTAATATTCTGACTGATACTGGTATTTTCGAGGCGGATTACGCTCACGCACAAAATTTCTGGGACAAGTTTCAGTGTGCTACTTTGGGGGGGTATGCTGACTTGTACCTGAAGACGGATGTTCTGATTTTGGCGGACGTATTCGAGAATTTACGCAGTCTTTGCTTGGAAACATAAAGTTTAGATCCATATCACTATATTTTTTGTCCTGGGTTCGCTTTCGACGCGATGCTTCGAAACACAGGTTTACAGCTAGAGCTACTCACAGATTACGACATGTATATGTTTGTGGAGGCTGGTATTCGTGGTGGTATAGCGCAAAGCATTAAACATCATTGCGTAACCAATAACGCCTACGTACCAGAAACACACGATTCTTCCAAGCCATCCACATTCCTGGAGTACATTGATGCAAACCATTTGTACGGGTGGGCGATGTCTCTGCCACTCCCCATTCGTCATTTCCAATGGACAGACACATAAATTGATGTCATTTCTATTCCAGAAAATTCCCCCACAGTCTACATTATCGAGTGTGATGTGGAGTACCCTCTCGAACTCCACGAAAGTCACAAAGACCTGCCAATTTCTTCCCATGAATCAGTGTCCACCCGTCTCAAAGCAATCAAAGCTGATGACAATGCTGGAAAATAAAGAGCACTACATCGTTCACTATAAAAACCTACAGCAGGCAGTATCGCATGTTCTAAAAATCATAAGAATCCATTAAGTTCTTCAGTTTGAGCAGTCGGTATGGTTGGAGCCCTATATTCGGCTGAACACCAACATGCGAAGATCAGCAGCCAACGAGTTCGAGAAGGAGTTCTTCAAGCTCGCTGTGAACTCGACATTTGGCAAACTAATGGAGAACAAGAGGTGGAGGCTCAAAATGGAGTTCGTGTGCTCCAAGAAGCGTTTTAAGAAGTTGGTGTGTCGTCCGTCCTTCAAGTACCGCATGATGTATGAGCCAAACTTGTCTCTTGTCCACCTGAACCATGAGACCATCATTTTCGACAAGCCAATCTATGCCGGACTCACAGTACTTGATCTATCAAAAACACTCATGTACGACTTCCACTATAATACTATGAAACTAAAATATCAGGAAAATATTCATCTGGCATATATGAATACAGACAGCTTTGTGTGTGAGATTCAAACACAGGACTTCTACCATGATCTAAGAGCCGACCCTAAGTTCAAGTCTTAATTCGACACCAGCTGCTACCCTCCTGACCACCCATGCTTCTCCCCCATCAACAAGAAAGTTGTTGGCAAATTCAAAGTTGAATGTGGGGGAGAAGTAATGAGCGAGTTTGTCAGTCTGCGGGCCAAGCTCTATGCATACAGGTGTGGCGGCAAGGTCGAGAAGAAGGCTAAGGGCATCCAGCGTTGTGTAGTCAAAAACCACATCAAATTCGGTGATTACCTGGATGCCCTGCAAGACCACCACAAAAGGAGGGCAGATGTTAGAGCCATACGGTCGAGAAAGCATGTGCTGTACAGCGAATACAGCAATAAGCTAGCCATAACATGGGAGGATGACAAACGTTTAATCTGTGAAGACGACATCCGCACGGTCCCCCACGGCTATATCGGAGGCGACGAATAATTTATTTTTCTGTAAATAGTTTTTGTTGTAAATAGTTTGGTAGTTTGGTTTCTGTTTCCATTCGTCGTATAGTTTCCATTTTTGTTTTATAGTTTTCATTTTGTTGTATAGTTTCCATTTTGGTGTATAGTTTCCATTTTTGGTCTATAGTTTCTGTTTTTTTTTGTTTAATAGTTTCCGTTTTTGTCGTATAGTTTCTTTTTTTGTTGCATAGTTTCTGTTTTTGTTGTATAGTTTATGTTTCAGTTTATGTTCTTAATTTAATAAATAAGATTTTACCTACATATTACTTATTATTTTTTAATTGTTATAACCTATATCCCCCAAATGTCTTAGAGAATGGTAAAATGTAATTATACGCAGATAATAAAAATATCTGCTTCCATGCAGCTTTTTAAATTCGAGTACGCAAACATGAGAAGAGAATATTACTTGTGAGTTAGGACACTGAAAAATTTCTGGTCCGCTAAGATGGAGTAATAATATATTTTTTTTAATTATCATTACTTTAACTATCGCATCCACAACGATAGTATTGACAACATATATTTAAGTTAAAACCTATAAGAAAAAATGGTGGTTACAACAGCAAAATTAATGTGGATTTTGTGGATTTTTGTCTATAAGGGTCATAATAATGCTGGTACGGGATAGGAAATCGGCCTTACATACATTAGCGTACTTTAAAAACCTACACTTGATGATACCATAAGATGAAATTAAGATGGTGGCCTCCACTAAATAAGATGGCTGCCTCTGGCAGACAACGATGGTATATATATATATTTTGATAATAAATTATTTTAAAGAATGTGGTGTAACGAAAAATTGTAACAGGGATGAGTGGGGTGTTCGATAACGATGTCATTGTAACAGAGGAGCGGGATGATAGATAGTTTATTCGTAATGTAGAGGAGTGGGGTGTTCGATGAGTAGGTTTTTTTTCTAGAAAACCAAATGGCGGATGGATTAACATAGATTGGCATACGGATTGGCATGGATTAGCATACGGATTAGCATGGATTAGCATACGGATTAGCATGGATTATAGACTCCATCCAAGATGGCCGCTGATAACGTCATCCAAGAGGTTGACAACATCGAGGGTCGCAAGGTTAAAGGTCAGGGTCGAATTTAGAGGTCAAGGCCAAATTTCAAGGTCAAGGTTAAAGGTCAGGGTCAAATTTCAATGCCAAGGTCAAATTTCAAGGTCAAGGTCAAAGTTAAAGGTCAAGATTCAAGGTCAAGGTAAAGTTCAAGGTCGGCTCCTCGCTCCTCCGCCTGCGCTTGAATCGGCATTTTCCATCTACTGGATCACCAATCCCCCTCCCTCTTCGCCTGCCCCCATATGAACCAAATACACCTACTTTTATGTAACACAGCATGTTTCAGAATGTGCACTGTGTCAGAAAATGATAAAAAATATTTCTGAAAATTGTTTTTAAAAAAAGTGAGTGAGTCTCTCAGTACTCGCCAGTGAAGTGTAAACATCTAAACTTGATAACGAGCATATTTATGTGTTCTCATATCGCAAATACACTTATGTTACTACATTCGGAAGCGAAATTTAGCGTAGAATCCTTTAAAATATAGCCCAGTGTGATAAACATACAAAAATAGTGTTTTCAACTACATTTATTGACGTGAATCACACGTACTTTCCGCACCAGCCGCTAATGTAACGTATATAATGAAATAGCTCCCATAAAAGTGAAAGCGACTTGAAAAAATAATAAAACCCGGCCTTTTGACCATATTTTCGAACAGGAATATTATTAAAATACTGCACATCATGTTAAAATTCACCAAATACTCAATAGTTTGTCTCTAAGTTAAGGAGAGATGTTTGCTCTGCGCAGAAATGAGTAAAGGTAGAGGGTGGCTGGTCGCAAAACCCACTTAATTGGGGTCCCAGCCGACACGAATACCTACCCCTTTCCCTGCCCTAGCACTCCGCCCCCTTCCAGGAGCTTCTGTTCGACTGGTGGATCGGTCCTTGTGCCACACACTCCCTACCTTTCCCTTCTAATTTACAGGCTCCCCACCGGCCCTTGCAACCTCTGGGGAGTTCATCAACCCTCTCCCTACCATCCGCTTTCTTGCCTTTGTTTTCTTGCCGGGTCCTCGCCAGCCGTCGCTTCTCTCGTTTTTGCGCCTCCCTGCCAGGGTCAAACATCATCTTGTGAGTTGGTTCCTCGTTTAATGAAGTATTCGCTGCAATTTACGTCGGCACGCAGGACTAGTTCTTCCACGTGGTTACATTAAATCATATTATATTGTACGATATAATACTATATAACCTAAAATGATAAAGTATTATATTATATTTTAAAGTATTGTAAAATAATATATTATAAATGGTATAACAAAATATTTTACCCTTCTAACATACGTGCGCCAAAGCAGATAGTTCGTTAGTCTCCGAAAACAAAAATCGATTATTGAGATTTTTAACAATAATTTCTTAAAAGATAAAAAAAAAATAGTGGATTAGAATACTATGTTTTGAAAGGAAACGAATGTATGATCTGCAAGTTATAAAAAATCTTAAACTTTTGTCTTACGGACCCCAACTACTGTGGCACATTTGCGGCGTAAAGAGCTTCAGAAAAAACACACGTGATTTAAAAACTGTTCAAGATATCAGAATGGTCTCTGTTTACAAAAAAAAATAAGTTTTTAAGAATGCAAGAATATTTTTTAGGCATGCAACCCTTCGCACAGTTCCTTGATAGCACGCATGGGACTTGCATCACACCTTCATCCTCGTTAGTCCACCATATAATGTTACCACTTATATATCTCAGTTGCCCTTTCCACGAGCAGATTACTGCGCAGCAGTTCAGAGCCTTCCGCTCAAGACGACCGCGCTATAAGCACCAGCGAGCGTCACACTTATTAATCCACCTCACCAACACCCATGATTGGGTAGGCCCCTTAATCTGATTTGACTTTAAATTATGATTTAAGCTACTCCAAAACTTCAAAAAATAACCATAGGCCTAGTAATAGTAAATATGTGAACCGAAGAGCAAGAAATAATGAACCATATTTTCTTCGTGTCAACGGAATGATTTTAAAAGCACCTATGTTATAGACCAGATTTTCTGTATCATTCCATGAAGAATTTAAATACCATTACACAGGCACGGTGATATAAGCATTCGCTGAGAAAATTAAAAAACAAAAAAAGTGGCCTTAAAGTTGGAAAAAAAAAAAGTAAGATCATGGGGATGTGTTGCTGCGACCGAATACCTCCTTAAATTACTCTTTAGCCTAAAGAATACTTAAAATATTAGGTTGACAACATTTTTTTTTTTGGCCTTACAGAATCGCTGATGCAGCTTTTAGTGATAGGACGAGTTCTTACCTCCTTACATGCACCTTTGTGGCCTTCCAAGGATTTATGGCACTATCGTTGAGTAAAAGAATGATACGATGATCTGTTACTTACCTAGTGACACCTTTTGAAGTGAAACTTCTTTGCTGATGGGGCTAGAATTTTCGAGCTTTACGCTAATTCCGATCGCATGAGGGAAATATTTAAGTACGCGGTAGAGGGGGAGAGTGTGTCAGCGGCGACGCCACTCCAACTTATGCGCTAGCGGTCGATTGGGATGATGGAAAAAAAAGGGGGGGGGGTTCGTAAGTAGCGTAGCATGCTATATGCTAGTTGTAACGGCCGGAAGGGATGACGGCAGGGTAGATGTATAAATGACGCAGCAATGATGCTACGCTTTTCTAGTAACGCTTCATGTCTTTTTCTAATCCTTATTTTTCGTAACGGCTAATAATTTACACTAAGATATTTCTTTTATTTAATTTAAATTTTCTACAATTTTTTATTTGTGTGAAAAAGAGTAATTTATTTCTGCAGTTAACATTACAAGTATCATACATTTTTATATGAAGAGTGTCATTGAAAATGTAAAAACAACTTATGAACTTAGGACGTTTGCTTTGATATTATAATTAATTTTTGATATGGAATAATGTGATTTGAAATTTCAAAAAAAGTCTTAGGCCTATAGTCTTTGTAACATCGACTTTATAGGTGTTTTTTCTTAGTTCGATATGAGAATTTGTTGTTCTTTCATTTTATTCAGTTGGATCTCTTGATTAAACGTCATGTTTAAAAACAATAAAAAAAAGTCCAAGCAAGTAAGAGTATTTCAAAGGCAACGTGGGAATAAACCGCCAAAAGACGCGCAAAAATTTCCAAGGAACGGATGCGAGAGTGCAGGGCGCGAAAAAAAAGTATTGCCCCCCCCCCCTTTTTTTTTTTGATAATACCAGCAACCTTACTGATTTAAATTATTATATCTTGTTTTACTAAAAAAAACTAATATTTTATCTCTCTCTATGTAAGCAAGAAGTTTCAATTCTGTCGCACGTGGACTCCACGCACACATTTTATTTTATGTTTATCAATATGTACTAAAAAAATAAACAAATTTTAGGTTATCTAAAAAAATAATGTGTTAATTGAAACAATTTTTTGCCTCAATAATATTTTTTTTTAGTATACACGTTTGGGTTAGCGTCATAAGAATTTGATATCCGTTTCAGCTAGTTTCCCGTTTAAAACTACGTTGACAACAAAGGATCATTTGGTTAAGGCTGCACTGATAAAGGTCACATTCTTACTATATTGGAAACGATATATGTTGGAGATATCTTCAATATACCAGGCCAGATTAACTGGATAAAAATTGCCGTCAAACGCGGTCTAGGGTTTGAAACACGGGGGAGCTAGTGGTTGCTGGGGAGAGTTCAAGTTGCGTTTTTCCTGGGAGGGCGCCAGGCTAGCCTGCTGTCGAGTAGGTCGTCACCCCAGTGTGATCCACTAAGCTCGGCGGCTGTGACTGTACTTGTCGCCTTACTAGTTAATACAATGTTGTGCACGTCCTGCTCAGCATAGATCACTGTAGTCTAGCTAGAATACTTTCAAAGAGAACAGTAATTTAATGGTAGAACGTCTTGAGGAGAATGGTGCTTTTACTTCACACGAGGTACTGGTTCAACATTTATGAAATATTGCGTGGACAGAATACGAACACCCTTGAAAGGATACCACCCGTGGCATGCTGCACTGGTGGTGAAAACTCTACATTATCTCTGGCAGCCGTCTCTGCACGAGAGGGTGAAGCGGAGTGGATGCAGCCAACCCGTAAGCTTTTAGCTCACACGTGTCGACCTGACTCTACGTTGCGCTGGCTGGGGAAACTCCGGGGTCTGGAGTCAGCCAGTGCCGTAAGCAGGAACCACGACGGCCGGGTTACATCCTGCACCGTAAACGGTCCCGGGACATGTAGGGGAGTACTAAGAAAGAAGGTTTAGGTTGAAGAAATGTAACTGGTACCAGGACGACAAAGATGATGTCTCCCCGCGGAACTCCGGACCGCGGCCTGCTTTAGACCTCCGGAGGAGGGGCGCCAAACCCACAAGGAGTCCATAAGCCCTTTGATGTACAACTTAAACTCTAAACATAAATCAATTTCCCAGATTAAATTTATTAAATGAGCACAAAAGACTGAACGTTTTAAAAGGTCCATGCTAATGATACTTCAATTACTAATTAATAAGTATGAATTAAAAAATGGCGTAAGTTCGTTTCGTCTTGTTTCTAATACATTTACTAATGAAAACTATTTTTATTTGAGCAGTACACTGGACAGTAATAGCAACTCAAATAAATTGAAATAAATATTACTTGCTAACACACACACACATACACACACATCACTGAAAGTTACTTGCCTGTTGGTATGGGATATAGAGGTGTGTTTCGCCAGTGGGGTTGGTATGGGCGGGGTGGGGACCGGGCTTTACTGCCCCCGGAGGTACGACGTCACACTATGCCACTATGTCACACTATCTTACACACATTATTTTACTACCTTTTAAGAACAGTGTATTACATTCAGCGGCAGTTAAAAGAAAGTGTTCAGAAAAGGTGAACGAACTATTATGAAGACTTCTAAGCTGGGAAACTTCCGTTGTTGAAAACCCGAAATGCGACGTGTCAATAATAAAAAAAACTTGGGGAAAAAAAATCGACCGGAGAAACTTTCATCGCTATTAAAGTTTGCGAACTCTTACCTACTTTGTCTTGTTATTACCTGCTGGTTCGCTATTCCTTGCAGGTAAATACTTTCCTTAGGCTTCGTCGTGTTAAAGGTGGCTTTTGTTGAAAATATAAGATAATTGTTGACACTTTCGTTCTAACAATCATTTTATATTAACAGGAGTAGCAGTATTATCAGAAGTTGCAGTAGCAGCAGATAAAGCAGAAGTAACATTAGTGGTAGAAGAAGCAGCATTAGCATTAGTAGCAGCAGTAGTAAAAGTTACAGTATTAGCAGTAGCAAAAGTTACAGTTGTAGCAATAGTAGCAGAAGTAGCATTTTCAGCAGAAGAAGTAGAAGTAGCATTACTAACATTAGTAGCAAAGGTACAGTAGTAGAGTACAGTAGAGTAGTATATAAAGGACGATACGGGCCTAATGTATTTCTTATGGGACTACGATTTGATGTCTTACTCAGTTGTAGTTTGACAATCGTGTCAGCCGCTCGTTGCCTATGATCGGAACCTCGTCGAACATCTTCGTTAACATTCGTCTTTTTTTCATGCACAATCCTGCCCTGGTTCGCTAGTTGTGCTAGTATCGTCTGTGAAGCGCACATCGCTACCGTCACTGGACGCAATATTTTATTTTTTATGGTATTGATTATTCCTCTTGTTAAAATTGATTTTTATAAATCTCTATGACGGTACCTTTAAATTTTAACCTAGTTAAAATATCTCGGTATGAGCGGATTCGAACCCAAGAACTTTAATATACCAGTATGGTGCCTTAGAGCTTACGTCTATTGAGTCAAGATGGAAGGAAAGTGCTATATATGTTCATACTAATATTTAATAAATTATAAATATTCTCTGGGCGCTCGCGAAATGTTTAACAAGTCCATATTATAAAACCAGGATATATATTCCGACTGATGTATTTATCTATTTTACAAACGTGACTACCATTGCATCAGAAGTCTCAATATTAAACATTTTTATAGATTTAGATCTGCAGTAGGCTATGTACATATCTTTCTACCAATATGTCACCACATTTTAGGCCTGGAAACGTACCACTTAGAAATTTTAATGATATTAATATAATTTACATTTATAAAGGAAGAAAAATGTTATATTTATCAAACACAATAATTTTTAAGTCAGTAAATTATTTATTATTATAACTTTTTTCGAGTATGTCTGAGCATTAGAGCACATAAATTACGTAAGCATAGCCATAAAACAATAATATACAATTCTAATTCAAAACTGCATACAAAATATACAGCTGACATATTCACAAAACATGTATCACATTAAGAGTATTCAACCCGATATTAATATATATATTTATTTAAAATATGATAATGGTTATTTATACAGGATGCTAACTGACATATTAACAATAAAGGACGATAATTATACTCTACAAATCCATAAGTCTGGGTGCGAATTCCATCCTGGCAAATAATGCGCTTGTCAACTTGCAGCTAAGAGCATGTTTGTTACTACACTGTAAACAGTTTAAACTTGTGAGATCTTTTTGAATTTACATTTACATGCATTAGCGGGGCTGCTCTAAGGCTGCTTCATAGTCTCCGAATTTGATGTAGTTCTTCAAAACACACTTGTGTATTCCTTTGGCCTTTTTGGTGATATCACTCCCGCACTTGTAGGTGTAGAGTTTGGACCGCAAACCTATGAACTCAAACGCAGACATAATCCGTCCTTCTCACTCGTCCTTAAATTCGTCCCCCTATTTTTTGTTGGTGGGTGAATAGCACGGCTGTTCAGCAGGATAGCTGGAATTATCGAAGTTTTCCAGCAACGATTCATCATTGGCCACGTCTTCGTAAAAGTCATTGGTACGTATTTCGTAAATGAAGCGGCCTGTGTGATTGTACGCTAGTTCGAGACTATCTCCGTATTTTGGTTTCAAAACATCATTATAAAAATGATACACCCAGCACTGTAAATCCAGTGTTATGGCCTTATCAAGGCAGATTTTTTCATGAGCCATATTAAAAAAAGCCCGATTTTCACTGTAGATAGAGCGGTCCATGAACGTAGGTTTGGCTATTAGTTTTTTCATTCTTCTGTCAGAACACACAAGTTCCATACACAGACGTTTACGTTTGTCTTATAAAAGTTTGCCAAAGGTCGCATTGTTAGCAAGTTTGAAAAATCCTTTACAAGGTCGTTTTGAGCAGCCTGGCATTTCTTGGTGTTCAGTTCGATCAATATTTTTAGCCAACCCGTCTGATAAAATTAAAATAGGCCTACTCTATGAAATTTCGTTAATTTAAGTAAATGTTCTACTGATTATGCTTGAGGTGAAGATAATGCACGATGTAATTATTCTTGGCTTCCAGTGTCGTCAGTAGCTTAGTCTGGTGCGAGTCTGGCAGGCACTAGTTCACAGGTAGGAACGGCAGATCTTTGTGCTCGTGATGGAGTTATACAGGGTATTCGATATCTACCTCTAGGATGTAGCCAGTTGGACCATCGTCAGATACTGTCATGATATTGATGTCAGTGTCGGACCACTTGAAGTTTGATATTGGTAGTGGCAAACTCATGGCCCAGCCATATAAATTGTTTGCATCTACAAACTGCAGATAGGTAGATGGTTTGCTAGCATCACATGATTCTGGTATGTAGGCGTTGTTTGCCTTGCAGTACCGCTTAATACACTGTGATACGCCACCGCGGATGCCAGCTTCCAGGAACAAGTACATGATGTAGTCAGTTAGCAGCTCTAGCTGAACATTAGTAATTCGTAGCATTGCATCGAAGGCAAAACCTGGCACGCTAATGTAGTGTGCGCAATCAAGATTGTATGTATCGACACATAGGGAACGAAAATGTTCAAACACATCAGCAAGAATTAGTACATCGGTTTTTATGTACAGGTCACTGTAGTCTCCCAGAGTCTTAAAGGTAAAAGTAGTCCACACTTTTTGGGCATGACTGTAATCGGCTTCAGGGAGGTTAGAATTGGACAGTCGGTTGTAAAAGGTTTCCATACCGGGAAGCTGCGTGTCATCCATGTATTCTCATCAGTCCACATGGTCGTACAGGAAAACTCCTTCCTGTGTCACCAGATCAAGGTGGTCTGGACTGAAGAACCTGCATGTACTGTAGAACACCGACTTAGGTAAATAGGTGGCGAGCGAAATCAGAGGTATACTCATGAACCTAAACGTATCAATGTACAGAATAGAAAATCCATCGCAAATTTCTTGGAGAAAGTTATAATTGTTTCCTGTGTATGTGTAATGATAAATACAACTTTAGTATCATAACCCAGTTGTTCGATTGTAAAGTTATCGTCATATATCAAGTTGTGGAAAATACCACAAGCTTCTTTGGTTGTCTACAAAGTATATTACAGGAATTGCAAGCGGTGCCGAGGTATTTTACAGTAAAATGATTATGGTATTTTAGTTTTATATTTTTGGTCATGAATTATAAGGTGCTGTAACGTCATGTCTTGGCCTAGGCATGGCTTGATTATTCAACTGGCGTAAGAGACAGCATTGGTTCGGAGGTCGAATAAATCTTCCGGACTTGTTGGCCAATGTCAGTTATAGTCTCCATGAACTTTTCATCTGCATTCGGACCTCGGTACTAAATAGGCTCTTGTGGCAGCGAAGACATTAAAGCTGCAGGAACAATATTGTAGTCCACCTTCAAAAACACACAAAACTGTATGGAATATGCTTTTGATAGACATACATCTACCAATTCTCAATGTCGGCTGAATCATAGACTCAAAATTGCAGTAGGCTACAATTGAAAGTTTTTCCATGTGGTTGTAGTTCTTAAACTTGATCACTGGCGGCTTTCTGTTCTCGGCTTTGGGCATATCAACACGTACTAGAGCGTGTTTTTTTGCAGTAATTCTTTTGTTGGTCAAGACACTGCTATCCCGTGAGGCCTGTTTTGCTCTTCAGATTATGAAAATATGTAAACCATCGCTTACAGATGTAAATTTGATGTCCATGTGATGTGAGTTAAGGCCAAACGAGTCGAGAAAAATTCATTATGTAGCAAAAATGCGAATTTTCTTGGTTTTCCACCAATATCAGGTCGAAATGTTTTACTTTCTCTTATTCTGTCTCACTAAGAGGAATGATTTTCTCCTTTTCATCTAGTTCATAAATATTCACCGATACAATGCAGGTCTTCCTCTCAAACAATTTAATTTGCGGTAATGGTGTCAGGAAGTCGACGACAGTGAAATCGAATTTTTGTTCCAGGTCATGACACGTCTTGTCAAATTGCTGAGGATTTTTTCCTTCAATGAATTTGGCTAGTATCGACCATTTTATCCACAGCAGTGGTCGCAAAAAATATTCGGGTTAATAATTGCCTCTTTCCTCTTCACAGACACGGGTAAATCAATGTACTATGATACGTGTAGCAAGTACAGTTTGTTGATTCTTAACTAAAGATGTCTCACTACAGTCAGAACCCAGCTGGAGCCTTTAGATGTATACATGTCCTCCTCTCGGCATATCTTCTGTATACAGTCTGCAACAGCTTTCGCAGCTTCGTGCGACACAGGAACATTAAGTGTTTGGAAGGTTCTTTTGTCTGTACAACATTCATGAGGAGATGGTTTGCCGTCATCGTACTCAAGAACTATATTAAATTTGAAGGGATCAACGTGATTAACTTCTTGTGAGACATGGGGAATAAAATTTTGTTTCATTTCGCCAAGGTATACGCAGATATCTTTGGCAGATTCTGTTATATTTTCTGGAACATACGTCTTTAAATTGTTTTTGAAAGCAGTCTTTGCTTCGATGAAGCCATTAGCATTAATAACGCCAGGACCGACTTTAATTATGAGCCGTGATATTCGCTCAAATTATGAAGCAGGCTCTTGATCACCTGGTATCGTTGACGACATAGTAGGATGAAGCATGTCGTTCCCTCTCAACTCTTCGTAACACGAGATTTTTTTTAGCAGGCGGAGCAAGTATGCCTTTGCAAGACTTGTGACGTCTCTTTAAAGCATCTCTTCGCTGCGCAGCTTTCGCACTCATGCGTCATGCGTCTTCACACATCCGTTTCTTTCATGTCTTCGGGCGTCCTGACTGAATGTAAATGCTGCACCACAGTAGCAACAGCAATATAAAGTTACGGTCGATGATGATGAAGCAAATGTTGAACCTCCAGGAACCACCAACGGTACTGATACAGGTGTTCCAGCTGATGAAGCTGCAGCCAAGGGTACGCCGGCTGATGTTCGTTTCATGTCTGAAACCAGAAGAAATATCATCTGTGTTTAGTATGAAATTACTTAATATATTTAAATTTTATGTGTTTTACAATCGAGGATTATTAACTTACCAGTTGGAGGACCAGGCGTTGAACCAGTTATCACGGACAGGAATGCTGGTATGATGAACAAACGAACAGTATTTACTTTGAAGCACGTCTGACTTAACGGAACGAGTTTGAAACAGAAATAAACAATCTTTATTAATTGTTATCTGTAAATAAAAAAAAATCAAACGTCAAGAATTCTATATTTTCTCTTTACTTACATACAAAACAGCACAACTGGAACCAAAGACGCTAGGTTCAATTTAATGACGGAATTTCCACGAACCACACTGATGACTAGTAGCTTGACGTGGAAATCACTTGAGATCTGTAGCATAATATTTTCATGTACTAGCAAGAATTTCAATTTTAAATTAGCAGTCTGTTAGCTGCAAAAGATTTTCTCTTAATTTGATAATACATGGATACAGAAAAATCGAAAATACGAGTGTTAACTTGACAGTCAAGTGTAGCCTTGATAGCATATTGTTTTCTGAGGCCAAAAAAATTCGCACTAGAGGTCTGTGTTACTTTGTTTATCTCATTATTTAATATTGGTTAATGTAGTACGGTATTTGCTTAAAATGAAGAAAAAATCAGAATTAAAAATAATTACTAATATTAAGAATTAAAGTGTCTATTAAATGAGCGAATTCATTTTTAAATTAAAATATCTGATGTGACTAATTATTACAATAATTGTTGGGTTCGTGTACAGATCCTAAAAACCGCGAATTATGTTCTCTTACGGAAATAATTTGCTCTGACACTTGGTAAGACGTACCTACTAGTCCTTACCCTTTTATTGCGATTCATAAAATTATTTATTAGCATAGGTCCAGCAATAGTCACCTGACTTACATTGGCCTTCCTCCATACGCCTTATATTTCTAACATCTAGTATTAATTTAAATAATTCTCGTAACCACGCTCTCACTAAATATAAAAAAATTTACAATTTAAAAAAACAAGAAAATATTAATAATGTTTTAATAATGCATAATATTTTATAATAAATTTAAATATATACGGTTTGTAAGGACGTGGGCGTCGTGTACTAACGCGCAGGTTCAATCTAACATCTCGTTGATATAACCTTATGTTGTCAGCGCGATGTGCTACACTCAGCACTCTGACCTAGCCCACGTAGCTCACGCTAACATTAGGCCTTGACTCCAGCATACAGCTGGGACTTTTATTCGCTTCACAGTGTACGTTAAAAAACTTGTTTAAAAAAACATGGATTTAGGAACTGAAGGATTATGCAACACAATTACCTATAAATAAATATAGAAGCACAAACTGCTAATACAAGTTGCTTATCATTAAATATATATATATATAATCATCAATGCGCTTAGCGAGCTGTCTGTTTGCCCTCGTAGCTGGAAGCAGACTGAAATACAAGTCTACTTGCGGTCGTATTAATACAATTTAAAATGAAGTATTTTCAAGGCTAAATGAATTGATAGGCGAAATAGCTGATAAATTAACTACGTTTACATAAAGAGATAATTACTAAATAGCACTTACCTGAAGGCAGTAACTCCTTATAGACGATAGCAGCGATATTGGAAGTAGTTACTTCGATGACGTCTACCATCAGACTGAGATCTAATGCGTCGTCTCGCTCACTTATATACCCGCGATCCGAGCACGTGAGTTCCAACACGCCCGAGCGAGCTTGAACAGCTCGGCTCAGGTGAAGCTGATCGCTCGGCTAATTCGGCCATCTTCTACCTGTTCGGTAACTGTTCATTACAAAACTGGGAATATATTTTTGGAAATATTTTCCTTTCACCAAGATCTATATTTTTTTTTATTATTTAATCAATAATATCCTCCGAGTGACATGTCAGCTAGGCCTAGAATGTGGTGATTCATAGTAGGAAATTTGGTACATAGACAACCATAGACCTGCATCATTAAATATGTTTGATATTGAGGATTCCGTGTAGTGATAGTCAAGTTTGTAAAAAAAAAAAAAAAAAAATACAGGTCGAATATTTATTCTGGCTTTGTAATCGGAACTTGTTAAACATTTTTCTAGTACTGAAGGATAATTTAACGTTTATAAAATAATATTCCGGCTATATTCACACATGAAACACGTTTGTCCCATCTTGACTCGGAAGCTGTGCGGTCTAAGGCACTGTACTGATGATCCAAAGATCGTGGATTTAAATCCGCCCACCTAAGAAATATTTTTAACTTATTTAAACATTTTAAGGAATCATCACATGGATTAACATAAAGCGATTTTTACGATATTAGTAGTCCATATCGAAAAATATATATATATAATATGACGTCTGGTGACGGTACTGCACCTCGCAGGCGACACTAGCACAACTAGCAAACCATTAGGCAGGATTTTGGATGAAAAACACTAATTTTACTGAAGATGGTCGCCGAACTCCCGATCATCGGCTTCGAGAGGCGGACACGCCGGAACATGGGCGAATTATTACTAACGGCAAGACACAAACCAAATCGTAGTCCCATAACAAATACATTACGCCCGTATCGCCATTTGGTACCATTAGCAAAGGTTACAGTAGTAGCCGAGGTAGCAGATGTAGCAGTAGTAGCAGAAGAAGCAGAAGTAGCACTGGTAGCATAAAAAGCAAAATTTACAGTAATAGCGTTAGTAGTAGACTTTTATCATTTTATCATTCCTGGCACATGTTTCACCTTTTATATAAACCGTTTACTATGGTTTTTTTCTCATTTTTCTATTAATATCAATTTTTTATTGCTTGATCAGTAAACAGTTCATAATTACTTTAATTTTTTAACTATTGTTTTGAAATTGGCTCCTAAGTTAAATATTTATGGAGGACCATGTTTTTTACATTACATTTTTCTTGCATTTTTATTACAAAATTTCTAAAGAAATAATAAATGGTGTATGAAAATACTAAAAACCTGACTTAGCAATACTCAAATCGGTATGAAAATTAACAAAATATTTGCTTTTATTGTATTTTATTTTTAACACCTTATATAGAATACTTTTTGCGACGTACAACAATGCCAAAACTAAAAATTACACGCATTCACATTAAGTTTTTGATGTGTAAACAAACTAACTCTCGGTATACAGCATATAGTAGGAGTAAATTAGTAAAAATGAAACGGAAGTCGATGAACTGAATTGTGACCCAAAAATGGCGGGCCAACGTTTATCAAAATAAAGCTGTTTATACTCACTTCTGTAAAAAAAAAAAAAAATAGGTTACATATCAAATATATTGGCAGGCCAAACTAAAATTTATGATAGTGAAACTAACCTGGGATATATTTGGTAAACAAAATATTCATAGTAAAAAGTAATCTGAAGTTTTAAAAAACGTAAAAAAAACTGACTTTAAAAGTTTAAGAATAAATATTCTTCCTTAATATCCTAGTAGTCCTGATGGCGCTGTTGTTATATGCGCGCTAATTAGCCCCAACGCACACGGTTGGAATCTTGGCACTGGAATTTTTTTTTTAATTTTTTAAATAAAATTAAAATAAATTACATTATTATGTTTCATAAGTACAACAATCTTAGGATTTTTTGTAAAAAGAAGTATTTCCAGACTTATTTAAGTCGTTTAAGCATGAACCAATATACAAACATATTGTGTTATAATATGTGTTTTAAAATGTTTAACGTTAATATTTTTGTAATGCCATATAATAGTTATAACATATAACGTATGCGGAAACTATATATTATTAGCTGTATGATAAATTTAAACAAGTTGGGTAGAATTTTTGTAACATTCCTTGTCAAAAATCAAGTCTGAAGTCAGGATCTATTTGAATGTAACTTTTTATCTGAAAAAAAAAAAATCCAATATTTTTGCGTGACATTCGTAATAATCTATAGAACCAACCAAATAGTAAATACCTTTCACGCCATGTTCATTCCAAAAAAAGGTTCTGGCTAACAAAATAAAGGTATTTTGGAAGTTGCTATTATATTTTAAATGACCTGTCAAGTGTACAAAATGTATCACTATCATAAGTTAACTTTGGCGCACCAATACGCCCAGTGCATACCCCTATGTTCGCGAAACCTGCGCGGGTGCATGTTGCCACATGTGGGACCGCCATCTGGAGGACTTCGGGTCTGGACTATAGCAGTTGCTGCATGCATGCGCATGGGACTTTATTCCTGTCAAATTTCGTTGTGTAACGCACCTAGAAGAAGTATAACCTCTAAAAACGCCGGCAAATATAGTTCCAGTCACGAGGGAAATGCCACAGGTTCAGCGTTTAGGAATTTACATGTAAAGAGTTCTATACAACTGTTGGTAGGTTAGACCTGAGAAACCAATAATAATATCTTATTAATCACAATTATAGTTACGTTATAAAACAAGAAAAATGTTTTACATAATTACCTTCAAATGATTATTTTTTTGTATTTATCACATGTGGCATTATTTTAAAAGAATTCTAAGTTAAATTTGGTGTCCTAGTTTTGAATTTTAAGTTTATTTGCAACATCAAAACACATGAATTTGCTCGTTACGCAGGTAGATGTTTGCAGATCACTGGTGAGTATTGAAATATTTGCTCACATTGTTTAATAACATTATGAGTTAATTATTTTATTTTATTTAAATATTGAATCCGCTCAATAGGTTTACGGTTTGTATGTAGGTAGTATTAACCGATTTATTTCAGTCATTTAAGCAAAAACAACTATACAAAAATATACTTACTGTTATAGTATGTGTTTTAAAATGTGCCTTGTTAATATTTTACTAATGCCATAGAAGTATAACTGTCAACGTGTGCGAAAACTTAATAGTATTAATTGCTTTGTGAATTTTAACAAGATGGACCTTATATAAATAAATTTCCTTGTCGAAAATAAGGTCCAAAGCCGGGGATTAGGATATTTTTCAGTCTCTGTCGCTTCTACCGTAGCTGTTTATAACAGTTTAAGACATTTGTTTGTTTTGTTTTGCTATCTGTGAGTTATGGTGGCAAGTAACGTTTACGATTCAGGGAACCATTTCTGGCGGTGGGCACAGAAAATAAGTTTCTGATTCGCTTCTAGAATATTTTTTTGTACATGAAAAGCGAATATTTTTTTGTCAGTAGATTTATCACATTCGGAATTATTTTAAAGAACTCTACTTTAGATTTCGTGTCCGAGTTTCGAATTATAATATTATTATTTACAACATGAGAACCAGTGAATTTTCCTCGTTACCGAGGTTAGGAGGTTAGATGTTTATACATCACTGGCGAGTACTGAACAAATCTCTCACACTTTTAAAATATTTCCTTACTTAAATTACGTGTTTTAGTAATATATTTACTAAACCAAACAAGCTCTCAAGGAAAAAGTTTTATCTTCATATTTCGAAAAAATAATATCCATAATTTTTCGTTATTTCGTTTAAAGATTTCTAATAATAAGACTAAAAGTGATAAACGTACTGTAGTAAAAAACCTACTTATTAAAAACATAGTATTATTGTACCAGTTCATTTTAATGTTCATAAGTTGGCCGTGTATACTTAAAAGTTTGCTCTACTTAAAGTATAAAAAATAAATATATTTTTAATCCAATATTTTGTTTGAAAATTGTTTATTAGCTAATAATATTCGATGATGGATTGGTTAGGAGCTCACTTTATTTAAGAAAATGTCCTCCCCTTAAGCAATTATGTGCATTAACATGAAAATCTAAATTATACTTCTATCAACGCCTCAAGTATGTTTGGAAGAATGTTTGAATTAGCTCATAATTATTATTTTATCTACCTTAGTCAAAAACTGTTGGTACGAACTACTGTTTTTTTTTAACATTGTAAATTATATTATTTTTATTAAGAAATACTTTAGCACACATTTAAATGTTTTAGCTTATCTCTGTAGATAATAATATAAGAGAGTTATTAAAGTTAATTTAAACTTCAGCTTGGCATAAACTGATTTCATTTTTCAGTGCTAAGTTTTGATATATAGTATTACGAAATCATTTTAAATGCCAAACTGTTTATATACTAAATCGGTTAATATGCGTAAAGAAAGATAAGCATTTAATGTTATCACCTAAAGTAAAATAAATATTGTTATGAACGCAAACAGGACCATGACGCACACCAGTTTCGAAGCTGGCTGGCGGCCCCGCACGGCCTCTGACGTCATGCGTTATCCATTGAAGTAAGGCATGACACGCGTGCCTGGCGGGATTACAAGGGTCGTCACTATCCCCCTCCTCCCTACGATCCCCGCGAATCGTCCTGCATCAGCTCAGTTATCTATCGCTGAGCGGCCTTGGGAATTCCGCGAGCAAGTGACGCTATTCTCAACGCTTCGGGCGTTGGGTCGGTTCGGGATGACGCGACTCGTCACAGCTGCTCTCGTTCATTCGAGAAGGGCACTACA
Source organism: Bacillus rossius redtenbacheri (assembly GCF_032445375.1). NCBI lineage: Eukaryota > Metazoa > Arthropoda > Insecta > Phasmatodea > Bacillidae > Bacillus > Bacillus rossius. The sequence goes on along the minus strand of NC_086330.1, from coordinate 98,473,141 downwards.
GACTACTTAAGCAGCGACGCCACCCTCTGCGGCAGTTTGTGGTGAGAGTTTCGCGGAGTGTGCGGCCCAGTGAGGAAAGCTGACTGCGGAACTTGACAGACACTGAGTAGCTTGAGGACAAACATTTTTAAGTGCGAGTAGTTCGTAATTAGGCAATTTTAAGTAAGATTTTTTTTAGTGATGTAAATATTAGTAGTAAATAAAAATGTAAAAGAAAACCTAATTTGCCTATCCCTTACGAACTCAGTTCTCTCCACAATATAAATAGTAACAGTAGTATAGGATAGCCGGAACTGGGACTGGCTTCTGGCTGTGGTGTCTGTGGTGTTGACTGCCATCTTGGATTGTGACGTCACGGCGACCATCTTGGATGGTTGTGACCTTGACACTTGACCTTGACCTTGATTTTGATCCCCAAAAATCGCCAAAATCCGCCAAAATTGGGCAAAATTTGCCCAAAATTCCTCAAAAATCGCCAAAATTTCCATTTCTGTGGAAAAAAGATCCGCCAAAAATTCGCAAAAAATTCCTCAATTCGAAAATCAGGATTTTGAAAATCCTCAAAAGTCGTTTTGCCCTAGAAAGAACCCTAATTCCTAAAACTGGCTTAAAACTCCTAAGAGATAGCCGCTTATAAGCCATTTCTAGGAATAAGGATACCATGACCGCCATCTTGGATTATGTCGTCACCGATGCATTTTTCGTTACGGCCGCCATCTTTAACTTTTTTATTTATTATCCGATTTAAACGAATTTTTTTTAGAATTTATAAAAAAAATCAAATAATAAAATTTTAATAAAATATTTATAAAAATCATACATTAACGACACGGAGTTCGGAGTCCTCGGTTCGAACCCGGTGAGGGCAAAAAAAATTAAAAATGGCGACAGGCTCCTTCCTTAATGGTGGCTGCAGGCAGACTGACTCCCACCACTTTTCTTAAAGCAGATATATCGTCACCTAGTATGACGTCATGTCCGCCATCTTGTCTTCGTTGCTGGAGACCACCATCTTGTTTTCGTCGGCGAGAGTGCGCTGACGCCATGTTAGTTTAGTTCTTATCCGCTAGAGTGCAGTAATCATTTATTACTAAGGTGCCCGCCATCTTGAAATTTGGACGCCATATTGAAAATCCGTAATTATTTAGCTAGAAATTCGGGAAAAATTTCTAAATTCGTTAAATAAATCACTCATTAATTTACATATTGATTCGATCCGCTCCTGTCCTTGGTTCGATACTTGATCAATGCAATAATGTTTAATTTTATGTAAAAAATAATAATTTCAATAAACCATGTTCAACATTCGTAAAGAGACTCTAAATCCTCTACGACCACCATCCTATCAGACATCAAGACCACCATATTGGAAATGCGTAATTTTAATGCTAGAGATCCGGGAAAAAGTTCAGAAATCATTAAATAAATTTCCGATCAATAAACTGATTAATTAGATCGACTAAGGTCCTTGGTACGATCCCAGGCCGATACAAAACAACTTTAATATTTTAAAAAAGCACCACTAAAGCGTAAGGTTCGAGGAATTAAACACCGCAAGTTCTTTTACAAACATAATATTTATTACATAATTTCTATTCTACTACAGGATCACTTACGAAAGCCAGCAATCTTATAATCATTTAGTTCCGCAGCGGTGTGAAATGACTAATTCTTAGCTCCAATCGGTTTATACTAGACAGAGTCCAGCCAGAACCTTTACAGACATAGTCCACCTCTTCTTGACAGAGTTTCTGGATACCGTTTTTAACAGTTTGCTTCACATCGTTAGAACTGTAAATTACTGCAGCCGATGTCTTGAATGCACACTTCTTCACTTTGTCATCGAACGGATATGGCTTTCCATATATACAGTCCAACCACAAGTTATATTTCAAAGGTCCATTTGTTGCTACATCATCAGTAAGCTGATTGATTATCTTCTGTCTGATATCGTCAAGAAAATTACAAATGTCCTTCGACTCACCGAACGTATTTAGATAATAGTAGTCTTTCAAAGTTCCACGAAATGCAGACTGCGCCAAGTAGAAGCCATTATCGTTCACTTGTAATGCTCCGAACACAGTCTTAGGTTTAGTTCCATGTTCAGACGTCATAACAATCGGTTGCTGGGCATCTGTTTTTTTGGTTGTACGCTTTCGTGTCTCCAATCTAAAGCGAGGAGCCGAAATGTCGGCAGGTAGTTCAGCAGTAGGAGCACAGACTCCACCTTTACATTTTTTCGCATGATGTCGCAAACTGTCAATTCGAGTAAACCATTTAAGGCACTCATCACATCGAAACTTCATGCGAGAAGGATTATTCGTGCATTTGCTCCGCTCATGTCTTCGTGCATCATGGGAAAATGCGAACGACGTATCACAGTAGCTGCAAGGATACCGTGGTGATGAATACGAACCTTTCAGACCCGATCCAGATACAGACCTTGCAACAGTAGTACCATTTCCAGGCATTCTCTTATGCACATCGATGCATCGTTGTTGCGCCGAAACCTTTACTTTCTGCCGCACAGCATGACCTTTGCATGCCTTCATGTGACTTTTCATATTATCTTTTCTGGCAAACTGCTTATGACATTTCTCACAAACAAACATTTTACGATATAGGTTCTTGGCACATTCGCTCCTCTCGTGTCGCCGGGCATTGCTGTTGTTTGAGAAAATCTTGTCGCAGTAACAGCACCGATGTTCGCTAGTTAACAAATCAGCATCCATTGAAGTCTCCATCGAGGTCGTATCGTCAATCGTCGTGGTTTCCTGCACATCCAGCTCAGTAGTCATTAAGCTATCTTCTGCTGGTGGTATCACATCTGTTGAAATCTCCTCCAATGTCGACGTCGTCGTCGTTGCCAACGGGATCTGCTCCACCATTGTCGTCGCTGACGTCAAGGTTCCCGTAGACGATGGTACAACGTCCATCGAGTTCGGCGTTAAAGTCGGTAAAGATGCCATCGAGTTCTCAAGAACAGGTAATTACACGACTTATGCACCAGATGAAATAATCTAGTTGATCCTTACACCGTCGACGACAGTAACAAACTGAGCGACCTGCTGTCTAGGACTCGCTTATATACATGCACCGGATGGAATAATACGCAAGTCAAATCAAGAACCATTTACTATAATACTAGAGTCAAAAAAACATTAAAAATAGAAGGACCATCAACGAAAAGGCAGCACATTTGGAAGCACCGACAACGAAAAGGCAGCACATTTGAAAGCACCGACTACGAAAAGGCAGCACATTTGGAAGCACCGACTACGAAAAGGCAGCACATTTGGAAGCACCGACTACGAAAAGGCAGCACATTTGGAAGCACCGACTACGAAAAGGCAGCACATTTCGAAAGAACCGACAACGAAAAGGCAGCACATTTGGAAGCACCGACAACGAAAAGGCAGCACATTTTAAAGCACCGACAACGAAAAGGCAGCACATTTGGAAGCACCGACAACGAAAAGGCAGCACATTTGGAAGCTCCATCAACAAACAAAAAAAAAGGCAAAAAGGAAGCACAAGTTACGAGATCTATGTCTTAGTTAGAAATCAGAATACAAGAAATAAGAACATTAAATTCTTATAATTTAAAGTATTTATTTCATTGCTTTACACTATACAAATGCAAGTAAAACAAGCCATTATTGTATGTAGCCAGCATTCCTCAGTTCCTTGAGTATGAAGGATATTTCTTTGATGCACGAATAGTTTCCTGCACAAAGCGAACCATGTAGAAGTCTTAGCCGGTCACCCAATATGTTTGGATCTTTCCATGATGTGTAATCATTCTCTTCTACCACCATCTTCCTTGCACCTTTATAATTATTATGATCTCTGGTGTCTTCCGTTTTACCACCAACCGCAGGGTAACTTTCATGTTTGAGACGGTGATCATCACAAGCTTGATCAGATTTATTTAATATATCACGTCGTTTCCATCGTTTCGGTCTCAGGACACCGCCACATTCTTCAATCTTGGCAGCTTTAGGTGCTTCATCATAGTCTATGTCTTTGTAAACAGCCTCAGAGTCACTGTAACAATCACCGTAGAAGGAATCGTCTTCACCCAATTTACCGTAATAATTCGATGTTGATGATGTTGAAGTGTCTTCATCGTCTTCATGCTTCCTTTTTAGGAGTCCATCATTTTTACAAAGTAGGAAAGATCTACTTGAATTCGGCTGGAATATATTCTCACTTTTCACGTTAAGGATTCTTCCATTGTCTTCATTCTTCCGTAAATCATCAACCTCCTTCAATTTAAGTTCGTTGTCGAGATCGGAAGAGCCAAGAAAATTATTGGCGTAATGCAGATCACTCTTCCTTAGGCTAGTAGATTCATCGTTGTCCTCTAGCCTGTACGCAGGCTTGGCGCTACAAGTTCTGCCATGTCTTTTTAGGCTCTCTCTCACGCGTAAACGACTTGCTACATCTAACACAACTTATCATATTGCGCAGTGGATTTTTAACACAGTCATTCTTCTCGTGTTGTCTTTTATTCTTTCTCAAGATAAACTCTTTACTGCAAAACTTACACCTATGTTCTTTCGATACAGCGTCAGATCCCAAATCGGAATTCATATTAGTTACTGAGACTAACGTCAGATACCAATTGAGTGTTTTAAATTAGATCCAATACTTAAATAGAAATATTTTCATATTTCATCAGCGAGAATTAATATATCTCATGCAAAAGTACTTTATGCATGTAGTTCTGCTTTTCAACAACAGATGTCGCCACATGTTGCTTGCAGGTAAATAATATTTAGTTCTTTTATGCGGGAAACGGGATGCTCACTAACGATCGCAAAAGAAGGATGGCTTCGCTAGACTCCAAGGAAAAGGAAGTTCGTCTTGCATGTTGGTGCTCCACAGATGTCTCATGGCGTAATATTAATTTGACTGAGTAATGATATTTTTTAATTCCACCTGATAAAAATATTGCAAGTTTTGATTTAGTAGCAGAAATTATCGAATTAAATGTAACTCCAAATAAAATGTTATGTCTTATTAGTCAAAAAAAAAAAATCCATGCAGACAGCGGTTTCTCAGAATAGTCAGAAACACTTGAAGAAACCGCAGGAATGATTGCAAGAACACGGGAAAAACCATCAAAATACTGACAAGAATAATCAGGAGCACACGGGAAAAACCATCAAAATACTGACAAGAATAATCAGGAGCACACGGAGAAAACCATCATAATATTAACAAGAATAATCAGGAGCACACGGAGAAAACCATCATAATATTGACCAGATTAATCAGAAGTACTCGGAGAAAACCACCACATGTTTTCTTTGATATCATAAAATTACAGGAAAAAATATTTAAAAATAAAAATAAAATGGTCAATTAGGTAAGTATAGCTACATTAAAAATACTGTAAAATCATTTTACGGTTGCTTAGCAAATAACCAATCATCCACAATGTTTTAAAGTACCTATTTATAATGTAGCTAACCTAACCTAATTGACCATTTTATTTTTATTTTTAAATATTACGGATTTACATTGCGAAATTTCAGGTAGTCACGTTTATTTACAATGGTAGTGGCATGAAAAGAGTTGGAAACTGTTCATAAATATGAACTAAAATATTTTAATAAAGAACATCTTGTAAATTTATGATACTTTTTTAATGAGTCATTTAAGGAGTCTAAGTATGACAGAAAACGCACAGCCTTAACCTAGTGATTTGAATTTGGAGGAAATCTTCCTTGAGTACCCTAGGGTTGCACTACGGATATTTTGAAAAAAAAAAAAAAAAATCCTTCTTAAAGGAGTTAAAGGGGTGGTAAAGTTTATATGAAGCGAAATACTACTCTTTCACACACTCATTCCGAATTCTCTGCGGCTAAAGATCCACAGACCTTAAATTTGACACGTGTATTGTTTTATCTACGTAGACTTCCGCTTAAGTATTTTACAAAAATTACCTCCCAGGAAGGGTTTCGGGGGCGTCAATTATTTCTATTTCCCTATTTTTCAATGCTATTGCATTTTCAGTGATTTCTTTGTTTCAGTGGCAAAGGCAATTGCATTGTTGATTTATTTTGTCTACTGGTGAAGACTTATACACTTTAATTCTTTCTTTCAGATAATTAGCTACAATGTCGGGATGTGGGTCGTTAAAGATGAAAAATTTCCCTTCTTTCAAGTTTATGTCCTGCAGATTTAGCATGATGCGTAAAGTCAGGGTAAGTGCCAAGTACTTCAGCTATTACATAATTATTTCCTTTAATCGGCAGTGATGAGACAAAAACCATTATAACGAGAGTTTACAGAAAACATAAAGTTTTTTAAATGAAACCCAGGTTGGGTAAATAGGATTTGAATTATGTAACCACATACAAAACCGAAATATTTCTAATTCTTAAATGAACGTTTTTCATTGAACGTAAATGTATAGAAGTAGAAAGAAAATTATCTGTACGAATGTGTATTTTACTTTTTCTCACGTTCACTTTACTTTAAAGCAGAAAAATTAAATGATTTGATTTTTAGGGACATGGTTATATTAACTTGTTATTTAAAATTGAAAGCCAAATCGAATGGTGACGTTTAACTTGAAATAGGCGTAGTTACCTCACTCAAACAAAAGTCTTGAAAAGCACATTTGACCTTTCAACTGACGGATGTGAAGTTTGAGGATTAGATTTATTTTCTTTGTAATCTGAAGATGATCTTAGCTTTTACTAATAAAAATATCACAACTTTTACTTTGTACATCCTGATGTAAATTGCCAGCAGTAAAATTTATTTATATAAAAAAATTGGCGTAAATAGCCGTTTTTGGCTTTGCATGTATAACAAGCACTTCTGGTGTTACTTTTCCTAAATAGTTATTTTATTGGAAAAATTAAAGTGTTTATTAACTAAAAAATCTTTGTATATCAGTGAACTCTCTGCACTAGGAAAAATTAATTTTTACGAGAATAAAGTAATGAACGCAATTTTTAAATGAATAACTGTTGGTTATCTATTTGCATTTTCAGATTGTTTATGACATGTCTTGAATTTAGCAAATTTGAAAAAATAAAGACTATACAGTAAAGATTTCTACGTACACATTACACAATGATTAAATAACCAATTAACTTTACATTGTGCCTATGACTGTCATAACATTATTTTTAAATGTTTAACAAATACAACACATTTTACTATGAGCCGAATACATTCTATAAATATTAAGTAACAATTTTTGAGTATATATCAAAACAAATGTACTTAAATACTAAAAAACGATCACAAAAATTTTCGAAAACACAGAAATCCTGACATATAAATTAAAAACCCGTCATTAGAAAAAAGCTGGAATTTTTATGACCTGATAACACCCATCATAATTACGGTGATTTTTCTTGTTGATAGCAATTTCGGAGAAATGTTTATAATCAATTGGAGTATACGTACATTTGTAAGCATTGAAAATCTATGGAAACCCTGAAAATTAAATTCTGGTAGCCTAAGTGCTCACGATGCAAATAGCCAGCCAAAAATTTTAATTATGTATTTTTAACAGACATTTTACAAAAAGCAGATAACTTGTTAAGAAGATAGTAAGTTAAAAAATTTTGAAATATATTAAAACGAATAATTTAACTTAATATAAATACATTAACATAAAATGTCCAGGATAAAAATAATGACGCAAAAAAACAAAACAGCAAGCACTGTGTATAATGAGGAGCCTCAAACCATGCGAGATACCCACCTTGCTGGTTCTGACACAGCGGGCCGACCCACTCGCCGCCGATGCACTTGATCTTGCACATCCTCCGCTCCTCCAAGGGCCCGACCTGGCCCACGAACTTGACCTCTGTGACCTGCGAGTAGTCGGCCAGGTGGCGCTCGTTCGCGGAGTAGGGCGCCATGGAGCCGTTCAGCGCCATGTCCGGGGGAGGACAGCCCGTCCCGGTCCACTCTGCAACAAGCGGCAGTCCTGCCTCAGGCGCCAGACACTTGTTGGCCTTTATGTGTACACCAATGTTCAGAAATATTGAGCACCAGCACATACACTTATGTTCATAGACATTTAGCGCTACACCTGGGAAGGACAGCCCGTCCCGGTCCACTCTGCAACAAGCGGCAGTCCTGCCTCAGGCGCCAGACACTTGTTGGCCTTTATGTGTACACTTAGGTTCAGAAATATTGAGCACCAGCACATACACTTATGTTCATAGACATTGAGCGCTACACCTGGGAAGGACAGCCCGTCCCGGTCCACTCTGCAACAAGCTGCAGTCCTGCCTCAGGCGCCAGACACTTGTTGGCCTTTATATAAACACCATTGTTCAGAAATATTGAGCACCAGCACATACACTTATGTTCATAGACATTGAGCGCTACACCTGGGAAGGACAGCCCGTCCCGGTCCACTCTGCAACAAGCTGCAGTCCTTCCTCAGGCGCCAGACACTTGTGCGCCTTTATATGAACACCATTGTTCAGAAATATTGAGCACCAGCACATACACTTATGTTCACAAACATTGAGCGCTACACCCGGGGAGGAAAACATATCGCGGTCCACTCTGCAACAAGCGGCAGAACTAATTCAGGCACCAGAAACTTGTTGCCTTTAAATGTTAGCCTATATTAAGAAATATTGAGCACTAACGCATACACTTATGTTCACAAACATTGAGCACTGCACTAGTTGCGGTCTACTGACACAAGCGGCAGTTCTGCCTCAGGTGCCAGGCCCTGGGAACCACACATAGGTAACTTAGAAAAACACAACTTATAACAGTAATAACTTAGAAACCTCGAAAAAATCCACGTAACTTAAAACTGTCATAAGTTAGAACGATCATAACTTAGAAACACATAACTTAAAAACACACAACGCCGAACCATGTAACTTATAACTATCATAAATTAGAAACACACAACTTAATACAGCTATAACTTAGAAGATTCTATCTTGTGTGTTTCTAAGTTATGTGTTTATAAGTTGTGTGTTTCTAAGTTGTGACAGCGCCTTCCAGGCCCTTGTCGGCCTTGAAATGTACACTTAGGTTCTCATATATAGTGCACCAGTATGTACACTTATGTTCACAAAAATTCAGCAACTTATCCCATTACACTCTGCAACAAGCAGCAGTCCTACCTCAGGCGTCAGGAACTTGTTTGCTTCAATGAGTACACCAATGCTCAGAAATATTGAGCCCCAAAACATATATTTATGTTCACAAACATTGAGAGGTTGTTTTTATTAAATCTGCCACAAGCGGCAGTCGTTCCTCAGGTGCCAGACACTTGTAGGCTTTATCGTGCACACCAGTGTTCAGAAATGTTGAGCACCTAAACATACACGTATGTTCACAACATTGAGCAACAAGTCCCTATCATCTCTGCAAACAAAAAAACTTGTCCTTCCTCAGGTGCCAGACACTAGTTGAACTTAATGGTACATCATTGTTACGAATTATTAAACATCAAAATATACACTTATGATCACAAGAATTGAGCTCTAACCGCCCGGGGAGGAAAGCCCATCGCACTCCATTTTGCAACAATCGGCAGTCCTCAGTTGTTAGACACTTGTTTATTGTGATGTGTACAACAATGTTCAGAAACATTGAGCACTAGTACATGCAGTTATATTCACAGACACTGAGCACTACACCCGAGGAGGACCGCAGGAGAACGTGTCCCGTTCCACTTTGCAATAAACGGTAGACCTGTTTTGGCGGTCAGACAATTGTTGGTCTTAATATTTTCACCAAAGTTCAGAAACATTAGGCACCAGCACATACATTTATGTTCACAATGATTGAGCTATATTTTCTGGTAGTCTTTTCACGGGTGCAAAACACTTGTTGGTCTTAATATGTACAACAAGAAATCTGGAAGTTCAGAGGAATATATCCTGGATTTCGTGGCCCCACAGGCACTATTTAGGCCTATATAGCACGATTAGACCATAGTATGAAACATGTATGTTTGTTACAACACTATATGGAACAATTACTGGAGTATTGCCTATATGCGCGTTAAATTCATATTTATGCGTTACTGTTCGCTCGCGTTACATTGCAGAGTGGTGTTGTAACTTAAAAAAAAAAAAAAAGATTAGCTTTAGCATTTACTTCTACCCAATAAATTTACACCTAAGAAATTAAGAATCATGTGTGTGTTTACTTCTGTTTGTAAATTTTGAGTACCAGCTATCGTTTTCAATCAGAGATCCATATTTTGGGATAGGGTTATTTTTCCCGGTCCATCCACTCTGTAACTACTTGCGGTCCTTCCTCAGACCTGGTACCCGATTTGGTTACAATATGTAAGTACACTTTTGTTCAGAAGAACTGTATTGTAGTAATATACAATAATGTCTATGGGATGGCAGCCTATTTTTATCTTATTAGCAACCAACTACAGCCTTTATTCGCTAAATACTTTCTGGTGATATAACGTACACCTCTCTAAATAAAACTGAGCACCAGCATATAATTTATGCTCAAATATATTTAGCTCCGTGTTCTGGTTTAATTTGACACATTCAACAACCCTTTTTCAATTAATATATTCGAACGGGTTCTAAATGAACACATATTTTCATAAACTTGGATCACTATTATAAAATATAACCATATCTTGTAAAAAAAAAAAAAAAAAAAAAAAAAATTCCAGAAGCAGAGCAATTGAGTCTCACTCTCTAACAAACAAAACCGTGTCCAGGTGTTAAAACGTAACACATGCACTCCTATGTTCAAAAAATTGAGGGTTATGCCAAATGAAAGCACTTTTGTAACTTTCAGGTGTGGCATGGAAACTGTTTGTAAGTAAGCTGAAAGTCAGTGCAGTGTGAGGATACACACACAGTTGTATACAAATGGCTTCACTTTGTGTTACAGAAATTATGTGAGTTCACTTCTGTGCTAAAGGGCTCCACTTTGAGTTACACTGTTTATTATGTATGTAAACCTCTGAGTAAAAGTTTTGTTAAAATAAAATAAATTTATATATGTCATTCCTACTAGGCCACAGTTAGGTAATTACTTGAAATTAATAGGTATGGATTCAGTTGTGATAGGTAAATTATAATAACATATAAAACCAAGTAGTAACTTTAATTATTTATTAACGAAAATATCTCAGGTTTATTTTAATAATAATAAAATTATTTATTACTCTCAAAAATTCGTAACCATTTGTTGGCACTGCAGAACACATATAAATTAAAATATCTGGAGTGACGCTGCGCACATTCTTTTACAAAGCAAATGTCTCTTGGATTCGGGTTCGAAGATCTCTTACACAGGTTCTGTTTATACTTAGGGTTCATATAAGTTTTTTTGTACCTCGGCTAGATAAAATGACTTAATTCGGTAGAGCTCTGATACTCTCTCTCATCAGACCACTGGGTGATGACAGTTGTGTGTAAAATATAGTATCAAATTATATTCTCGTAGTTAAAATTTACAATAGTTCAGTTCATCAATGTTTATTTTGTAATTAGGCCACAAAAATAACGAAGTGTAGATTAGATACGTGATTACTAGCGAAATGGAGTAACTGACTTTAACATTTCTTACATATATTTTCACTCCTATTAACTTTATCTTTTTAGATAAAGCCCTATCAGTACTTATTTACGTCCTAACAATACAATTCTCTCATCCTTTAGTGCGGATGCCTATCTTTTTCTAGCTATATTTCAGGATTATTATTCGTCGACGTCTTGTAGGAGTTCTTTCATTAGCAGGCCATTTCATTCTCCCTAAACCTTCTTAAATTAAGTCCTCTTAACAATGCGTGACAAATTTTAAACTACGGCTCCTGATTGGCCAAGAACTAAAAACAGTTCCATTACCTATTTAAAGTCAAACACATTAAATCCGCGCGCAACAATAGCGCGGAACACAAAATCTTTCATTAAATTCAAATAAAAAATATTGGAATAACATTTCTCAATAAATAACAACGGCGTCAAATTAACCGTTTACCGTTAAATTGTCAATAGCTCCTTAGAGGGGTCTTCGCAGTTGTTCGTTTCAAACGTTCATTTCTGTCCATAGAGTATCAATCACATAGATATACACGTTAAAAGTAAACAGTTTCTCAAGTAATAAAATTATTTACATAGAACAAATAAATATCAATTAAAATAAATAATTATGCAATCTGGGCGGGAAACATATAATGTTACAGTACAGCAGTAAAAGCGGAACCTTTTTATTTATAGCCTACTGTAATAATTTCCTAGGTTTTATGATACATTCAATTTTTTTTTGGCCAACAAAATTATTTCTGCGTAGTATTTTAGCTAAAAATACGGTGTAAATATTTGGTTTATAAAAATAACCAATGATTATAGATTTATTTAAAAAAAAGCTTTGCCTTTGTAACAACCACGTCTAAAACATACCTTCCAGCAAATACAATTATTCGAACTAAAGGAACACGAACAGTTGTTTAAGAAACTTTTTTAGCGCATGCACAGTGTTACTTTGCAATAATTAACCACCATGTCAGTGTTTAAAGCTCTCCTACTGGTCTACATCACGTTACATCACAGGCCACACACTCTGGTCTATTCCAGAGGCAGCTTTTAGAATATTTACGTTTGCGCGGATAGTAATTGATCACCATTTAAGGGTGAGAGCTGATAATTCCCAGTCCCTTTCGCCGCTATACTAATTCCTCGCGCAAGTCTGAATAATTAATTCAGAAAATAAAGTATGCTAAAGCGTAAATACAGTTGGGTCTATTATTAAATTATGAATTCAATGCGATGTGGCATTAATTATAAGGTAGCACAAACTACATCTTCAGTGAACCTTTTCTAACACGGTCATTAAGAAATTATTTTAAAGTATAATTAAACATTAATATTTATGTATTATTAACTCATCTATACTTATCCTCGTAAGTTTAGGAATTATGCAACGTGTTTGTATTTTATTGTGGTTTTTGTAAATCACATCTGTGATTACGGTAAATAAATCCTGTTTAACATATATTTAATATGTGTGGTAACATTTTCCACGCTGCAAAGACCAACGGAAACTGCTTAGAATAAAAGTTTTTATCTTGTAATAAAGATATTTTTATAAGATAAAAATTAAAATGAGAGTTTTAAATAAAATCAGCATGATATACGTAACTTATAAAAGAAAAAAAATCTTTTGCATGATTTTGTAGCTGGACGAACAAGAATTAATGTTAGAAATTTTAAGATTCCATCTTGAACTAAACTTTACTAATTCCTTAAAAAAATTTGTCCATTATTATAACGTTTTTTTCTTCTATACGGTAAAGAACTTAGAACAAAATGCCTAAGGTTAGCAGAACAATTCTTATTTGAAATGGTCAGCATATGGCCCCTCGTTTATTTTAAGAATGATTTTAACTATAATACCATTTACAGTGCTCACTACATAGTTTGTATTCTCAGGAAATGTAATAATGTGAAATATATGTTTAATAAAAAGCCATATTTTTAGTAAAAAACTAAAATAAATTGTCTTGAAGAAAAACATGTCTTATTTAATATTGCATATTTTTATTTCAATCCCTCCTTCGTGAACAGTCAACATAGCTTCAAACATTGAAACCAAACACGGTCCCACTCCACCACGAGTCTTGTTCCTCTCTCCGCGTGGTGGTGACGTCAAAACAATTCTGTTGAGTGGAGCCATGCCGTGATACTTTGTAAATGCGGAAAGGGGTGGGAGGAATTATAGTACGGCCATAGGATACTCTGGAAAACAACTGTCACCACTTGAAACGAGTCTCAGAATTACAGCGATTCTGTCCATGGCAGTAGTGACATTGCAGCTTCAGACGTTCATTCACTGTTAGCGCATCTAATTTCAATTTACGTCATCTGTTCCTCTCGTTCAATCAAAATATTTTTTTTTCTTTTTTTACTTTTCCGAACATCATACAAGTTTGACTGCTTTAGGTCAGCCGAAAATTCCAATCATAAATTTCAGTTCGTACTACTGGAATGCTAAAGCGCCACGATATTTTTTGTCAATTTGAGTTTTTTAAAAGTACAAGATATAGAAACCAAAATAAACAATTTTGTGTTTAATAGTTTTTTCACCATAACAATTATTTTTCGTAAATTATAAAAAAAAATTTTTTTAAGGCAAATATAGATTTTAAAATTGTCCCAGATTACGGCAAAATGTATATTGGCAGTTTTACCTTCGTTGTATTTATTCATTTACCCGATTTATTTCAATGAATTGACAGGCAATCAATTTGATTATTATGTGCTATTCTTAAAGGAAGCAAAAACTATGCGAATTAAAGGCAGAAAAACCCGGCTTTAAAAAAGGGCGTATTTCGCATTCTATTTTTTCCCCAACTTCAAATTTGAACGTTGAAAGAAAATTCCGAAATCTAATTTATGTTTTATAAAAGAAATATAGTAATAAAGCAGCGAGGAAACTAGCACAAAGCAAGGGAAAAAACTGAAACCGACTTCATTCAGTATTCCCTGGGAAATTTCATCTCGGCGATCTTCTATTCTTCCGTGGCTCGCGAACGACCGTACGTAACCTATACGCGTAGCTTCTCGGCAGCACGGATCCAGCCCGGGGAGAGATACATAACGTGAATACAAACTCAATAAAGACGAAGGAGAAAAATAAATAAAATTTTAACAAAAAAAAACTACGAGGGCATCATGAAGGGCTCAAATCAGGCATATACGTTCCCCCGGATTTTCCAAGGGATATTTCAGTGTGTGTCGGGTGTGGAAGGAAAAGAGAAGTTTTGGCGTAGGTTTCTTCGCACGATGTGTGTAGGCGGGAGAAAGAGAGGGAAAGAGAAAGCGAGGGAGATAGAAGGCACGCCCTCAGCAGAACTGATTGAACACTGCAGTCGACAAAGTCAACAATAAGAAGATGCCCCAGACAAATAGAACTAACTAATGGAAAGGGGATATTTTGTCGGTTCGTGGGCGAGCGGTGCAGGGACGTAGAGCACGCATGTGGAGCGGGCGGAGAAGGGAAAAGGGGGAGGGAGGGTTGACCAATCAGAGGCCAGTAGGAAGGACTCGGTTCCCCGGCTCCTCGCGGGGTAAATCCTGCGACCCATCCTTCGCCATTGTTGTTCCCGGACCGCTTGTGCTCTAGTTGAACTCGTATGGAGAGATAGGCTGAAGCTAGCCAGGAGATTCTCTGGCAATGGTGTCTACGTTCGTTAGAAATTATACACAGTAATGAGTGGAAAAAACACAAAACTGGCTCTCCAGGAATGACTGATGACTATTAAAATAATGGTTGCAATTTATACTCCCACATTGAAAAGTTACGACCAACATGACTTCATATAGACCAATTTGTTCGACTTCGTTAAAAATAATGGAGTGAAAAATCACATCATCAATACGTTATTTTATGAGGAATAAAAATTATATATTTATGGCCGCCTCGCGCGTTTGAAGTGAAATCTCACAAATAGATGAAAAGGAAATTTGTGGAATAATACACAAATATTCTAAACACACACTGGAAAAAAAATTTCTTTTAATTGTATACATCATCTTTTGCAATTTTATTATAATTTAATTCAGCTTTCAGAGAAAAACTATTCCTTCCTTTCTAGTGTAAAGAAAAATGCAGTACAGTAGCATAGTTTTACTAACGATCGTTCGGGAGTAAAGAGCGGGGCGCTCAAATTTCCATTTCCCATTCCCCGCAACCGAGCGCCCCATTCCTGTGATTTTCTTCTTCTTCTTTTGTTGCTTTTCTTTGATGAGTCATCATCCTAACGACTGTAAATAAGTTTCACTTCAAATAAATGACACCGCGTACCGCGAACATCAAAGCGATCTCTTTCGCCTGTTCCTTCCTGTCTCCGCCCAGCACAAAGTCAGTAAGCGTGGAGGCGAGGGGTGACCCCTCTCGTTTTGAATTCCACCCTCTCCAGCCGACGCTTTCTATTGTGGAAACGCCGATGTTAAAAACCGGTGGAGGGCAAAATAAATTAACCACTCCTTTCCTAAGACGCCAGCTTCATCACGTCACAGCCTCACCTGCCAACGAGAGCAAAACAATCGCTTTCGAGACGGGGAAAATCTTTTCTTTGCTATTTCGTTCAGCCGCGGGCTGATACATCAAAGAACAACCAGTTGCTGCGTTATGATCAACTGAGTAAATACTGAGAAATATTAGTGTAATATCTAAATCAATGACTTAAGGAACCCAGGCAATAGTTATCTCTTCATACGTAATATTTTCCTTGTGGCGAACAAGAAATAGAAATTCCTCTTGTACTTATGTATGCACTTTAGATATAATACGTTTTTGAGGTTATATTTAAGTAGCCACGTAATGAAAAAGTGATGCGAGAAGATTTTTACAATGCGCCCGTACCATAAAACGAAATTTTCACATGATAAAAAGAAACAGCATACAAAAAAAGGGTACATACAATTTAATATTTTATAGGCTATGTGCTTTTAAAACATATACTTCAGTGATTGGTATTGAATAATGGTCGATTTAACTAAAAACAGTGATAATAAATATTAGTGATAGAAATTGTGTTTACAAATTTTATCAAGTGTTTTTTTTAAGTGTTTTATGTAATTGATTAAATGTTTCAGACTGTATAATTTATTTGCATAATAAATTATAAATTATGTATTATAATTTAATAATTAATAAAAATTAATTAATTAGAATAAAAATTCAAATATTTTGTTGATTTTCGTTACTTATTTTAAAACTGCCATAATTTTCCTTATTTAAATAATTACATTTTTAGACGTTTTATATTTATATTTATTACTGAGTGTTTATTTAACCTCTAAATTTGAATGAAATAATACTTTACCAACTGTATTTACAATATCACTTCAGTGCTTTAATTATTTTAATTCTATAAGTTATTTGCTCACAAAATTAAAGGGTTTTTTTGTTACGCAGAGTAAGTGTAACTTTTAACGCGCGTACTTAAGTAAAAGCACCCATTTTTCTTCATTTCATAAACTCAATTTGAAATTAATAGATACAATTATTAACAAAATTGGGTTACATTCATAATGTCGCAGAAAATTATTTTGCAGCACAATTCATAAAGAGTTAACAATAAGTATATATACATATGAACTGATTTACCTGGTATTTCCTTGACTTTGTGCAGTGTAGGATTAAGAATTTTTGAATTTTTGTTCTTACGTAAGTCGAATACAGAAATGTAATATTTGATTCCAGAAATTTAAACTTCAGATTTATGGAAGAAGAAGAAGTATATTTTTTTGTGGTTATCATATAAAGGAAGAAATATTTGTCCTTATTTAAATGTGAAGTGTGAAAAATTTACTCAAGGAATATCAAAATTCCGTTTTAAAGGGTGAGTAGGGGAAAAAATAAGGTTATATATGCCTACCTAATGTATAATAATCCATGCAAGGAACTGAGATATGTATTAAAAGATATTATAACAATTATTTAAACAAATTACTTATAAAATATTATTTTCTTAAACTTAAGTTTTTACAATGCAGTTATAATTTTGCTAAACATATATATGGTCCAGTGGTAGCATTCAAAACTAAATCTAGTAAAAACGCATCGTGCATTTAACCACTGAGCTAGTGTAACAGGTAAAAATGCTTAGAATATATTGTATAATCATAGGTGTAATAACAGTATAAAAAAAATAAAGAGCGATTATTTCTTCTAATGACTATTATACTTTAAATTTTATTCCAAAGGATTTTTAATCATTAAAAAATTTATTTGGCACACTTAGTCGCTTTCGTGAACATCGTGGGACTTACCAAGCGTTCAAGCGTTTAACTCATATACACGTTAGTGCCACCACGTGGTTTTCTACGTGATGACGCACCTATATCAAAGACTATGCTGAATACTTGAGACCAAAACGATGGAAACGGCATTTAAAATAAAATATTCTGATCAATCTTACGGAGATCACTGGGATCAATGTGACTATGAGGATAGTGTTGAAACAATAGTCCTCAGAGATCTTAAAAATTTTAATAAAAAATAATCCAGGAGGATGGATGTTGCAGAAGAGATTAATTATTCGACATGGGAAGGTCCAAAAATATTGATTGCTTGTCTGAGACTTTTGGTAGTGTTGATAAGTTGAGGAAATTATTCGCACAACGACGAAGAAGCCTCCATCCTCAAAGAACTGGGGGAAACTGACTACATACAATAATGACTGGTTTTACTTACATGTATACGACGGTGAAAAATAAATTATATGTTTGATTAAAAATTACTTTTTTTTTTCTCAAAATCTGACTTCTAGGATTGAGTCCTTCTAATACAACTACCTTTTATGAATGTTTTTCCAAAGTGCTTCCTTTTTTAATTTGCTTCCAAATGTTCTTCCTTTTTTAATGTGGTTGTTCCTTTATTGTCAAATGTGCTTCCAAATGTGCTTCCTTTTTGTTGAATGTGCTTAATCGTTGTCTATGGGCTTCCTTTTTGTTGAAAGTGCTTTCAAATGGCTTCCATTTTTTCATTGTGCCCACACGTGTGCTTCCTTTTAGTCGAATGTTCTACCAAATGTGTTTTAAATTTTCAATTCTAAATCCTGTGTACATGTACTTCATCCACTCACACACACACATTCATACATAAGTCGGTGTATATTATTGTCCCTTGGCTGCCTTCCTTTCCTTTGCATGTAATTGGGTCATGTAAATTTTATTATGTTGGTATTGTTTTCTTAATTCACCAGGATTAAGAATTGAGAATTTTTCATCCAAAAATAGTGAAAAGAAAACACGAAGTTAAGTCATACCTAGACAATAATTTGTTTGGAACAAAGATTTAAGTCTGTATTTATGTAAAATTAATGTATTTTAAGATTTCGTACCTATATGCCACAAGTTAAGTGGCTTGGATACGTGGATGTATAGCATATAAAAACCCATTTATTTACCTGGGTTTCAATGATAAACGCATTTCAAGTGTAATGGCATGCGTCACGAATTTCGGAAGTCAAAAAATTTTTATGGCGATCACATGAACTTTCTTTTTGAAGCGAAACATTGTTTAACTTATGGTTAAGTTATATCTGAATCAAAGGATTAACGGTAGTGAGTAGGTAACGGAGTTAATGCGTATATAATAACGGAAATTGCTCGATGGCGCAGGGTTTAAAGAAGAGGATTTGAATTGAAACAAGTTAACGGGTGTTTAAAGATGGCAGCAGCAGCACATAATTTATCATCCTTCCCAATAATACTTTTGCTTACTTTCGCATTTCGTAGTTCGCAACTCTATTCTCAACTCTGAGCTTTACATTTGTTATCATTTCTGTCAACAAATTTCCAACAGGGCTATGCATAATTTTTTAGCTCTCGCAATCCCATTGTTTTATTCTTGGATTCCATTGAAGACTCGGAAAGACGCTAGTAAATAAAGGTGTATTTTCTACTCATGATTACGCGTGTTTCAAATACCGAAGCTCCCTAACAGTTCCCTATCCCACTTACCTGAGAAGTTTCTCTTCTAGAGCGCGTGGTGGCCACAGTGTTGTGGTCAAGGGGGTGTTGCCAATCACGTTTGAAGGATGGGTCGGAGGGGAGGGACAGTCTACGGCGAGGGCGGCTGGTGGAAGGGGGAGAGGGGGCGATGAAGGGTTGTTGCGGGATGTATAATTACAGGATCATCCCTTCCCTCCAACACCGTCAGCCCCTGCACACAACCACTCTCGCTACGTGTGTACCGTGTTATCTGCAGGGTGGTGCGCACCCCCTGCCCCCAGACCTACGTTACAGAAGGCGAAGGTTAGCGGGAAGGGGGGTACCTCTGGCCCCAGGGGCAGGCCGATGTCAGTGGTGGTACCGCCGGGTACGTGCCGGGCGGGGAGGAGTATCAATTAGCAGGGAGCTGGCGGACGTGACGTCACGCCGGAGGTATTAATTAGTCGCCCGCCCTATCGACTGTTCGCAGGGGTTGGTCGGTAGGCTTTTGGACCTCCCAAGGGAGTGCGGGGTTGCGCTTGACGCGTTATCTTCCCCAGAACTTGGCCAACTTGGTCAATTAACCATTCAAACATGGCAGAGTCGCTCCGCACTTTAACGTTTTCCTATATAAAAGGAAGATATATAACATTGATTTCCTGAGAAGAATATTTAACATATTCTTACTTATTAACTATTCCCATGCATTAGCATGGTAAATTATTTAACAATAGCATAAGGTGTGTGCTAGCATCGTGGACTTCAGTCACGTATGCATACATATGTTCCACACATATATGTTAGCATAAATATCATATAAATATGTTTTGTTTATTACTTATAAATTCATACGGAGTACGGAACAAAACTCGCATTATTTACTTGTACCAAGCTACACTACGCAGACAAGTACATAAACAAGTTGACGTTATGTTTCCATTGACTACTGCTATATTTCACTTTCCCTGCGGCTCTTCAGTGATTTGGTCTTTTATTCTTTGCGTTGGTCACTGATGTAAAGTCCTTTCGTTCAAATTTACATACTTTTGCAATCTACATTATTGTCAAGTATTAACAATTATTTTGCAGGTTTATATGTATAAGTTATTTTGGCCTGTAAAAATTACTAATTATGTATTTGCCCATTTATGCGTAATGATATGCATTTTACGACGAAATGAAATTCGAAAATGGATTACAGTTTGTTTGTAAATTCACGTTTTGCACAAATTAACCTGCTGGTATGATAGAAAAGGAGCCCTTTTCCAACATTTCTTACTTTTACAACCGTACTGATTACAGTGTAATGTATATTTCAAGGCTAGAGTCTACATAATTTCTCTAGAAACGATGATTTATTTGTACGGTTAAATAAATTAACATAGTCCATATACGCAACCCTTTAAAGTGGATTCGGAGTTATATCTGTAAAAGCAGATGAAGTAAAAACCATTTTTTTAAATGTGGAAGTTTTCGTAAATGTACGCTTTGTAAAATACTCGAAATGAAATTTCAAGGCAGGAGTCAAGCGGCTCGAGTTAATATCTCATGCGCTAGATTTTCTTTATAAGTGTGAATTAATCTAAATGGAGATGGCTTACGGCGTGTACACAGTGCCACTCTGTGTGTACTCTTTGCCTTGCTAGGGTAGTTATGCGTTTAAAACTTAATTGCCGCAGAGATCCGGAGGCACATCCTTTGAGCGCGGAATAATGTATTAAAAAAAAGTAAAACATCGAGTCTCTGACTTAATTCAAAGGAAAACTTAATTAAAACATGCAGCTGTTCTGCTAACTAAGGAAAAAAAAAAATTAATGTGGTAACCCACAGGCAAAAATGTGTCTACACCATCACAATTAATTTGTTTCCGTTGCGCATAGTAGCAAAATAAAAAAAATTAAAACAAATATTTCCGTGTTTTATCAACACGGAAATTTATAAATACCAAATAAAAGTAGCTTGCCTTTAAAGAGTAACTCGCAAATAAAGTGGATTTGTTTACTTCTCTTTGTAATTTTTGTATTTAAGCAAACAATTTGTCATTCTAAAATTAAAAAGCTTTTCAAAATTCCTTTCCACCATGTTTTTGATAGCTTAATCCAAATTAACTTGAGAATCTTGTTTTTACTAAGAGTCATGTTTATACTTGCGTCCTACGACAAAACAATATATTTTACAAATAAAATATTTTTATTCTTAGTTGATAACATATTTTAATGCATTGCAACAAGTGAAAAATTGTACCAAAATACTTTTTTCCTAACTCATTTATGTAGGGCTTACTATATGTATGGTATAAATTAATGTTCATAACATATTTAAGACAGTAAAACACTTTGTTTCTCAGGTAAACCGTTAGTTTTATATATAATCCGCTGGAGTGTATCAAACAACTTACATGGTTTATTTGCACATTTAAAGTGGCAACTAAATTATAAAACAAACAAATAAAATCTTTGTGAAATCACCATATTTTTTTCGCTACTATCGTATCTCGTAATGTGACTCGCACCGGGGAGTCGAACCCCGGACCTCGCCGGCGGACCACCGCGGCCTAGTTGTTTTGCGCGCCACCCACCCTCGAGGGGGGTGGTCCTGGCTTCAGATCCCGACCGTGGCAATCACACAGGGATATTTTTATTACAAAATACCGTTTGTAAACCAGCTGACAAGATATAGTTTGATAAGTTACCAGGGGGAAAAAATATTAATTAACTGTACTTCACATTCCTATGGTTATGTTTGCACATATGAAATAAGTGTTTTGCAAAAAAGTCTGAAATTTTCTTATCGTGCCTGCGGAAATTGGAGCAAAGTTTTTGATTTTTATTATTTTATTTTTTAAGCGTTATGTTTTTATACCATGGAATAGATATAAAATAAAACAGTTAATGTTTGCAGTTAATACGTTCTGGAGAGCTGTCAAGAGAATAGTTTACTAATAACTGTAACAAATGTAGTTATTGAGCAAACACAGAGCATAAATGTCCAAGCAAGAAGCTGAACCCAGTGTCCCTGGACTATGGGGACATTATTTTTTGTAGCGATATAGTTGCTCCCACGTGAATGTACAAATTTACAAATATCTGTAATCTTACATGATGAAACAGTGTCATTTACGAAAACAAAATATTATCAAGGTATGACAGCTGCTGCGTGATTTGTGCACTCATGAGGTACACGCGACAATTAGAGAACATTTTTTTTTAGGTTGCGAGTTAATAATTACTCTCTCTCCCGTTTCCAACAAAGTGGTTAGAAAAAAATATTATTTTTCTTGGGTTCAGTAGGATATGGTTTTATTTAACAGTTAATGTAGGCTCCAGCCGGAAAAAACTTTAAAACTATTTTCCTTTCAGTCGAAGTGCAATTGCAGCGAGATATCTGAACTTTCCTGAATATTATAATACAATTTAATTCACTATTTAGGTCCGATAATTTGTTCCTATATATATCATAACATTTTTTCTTGGACGACGGCTTACCTATCAGTATTTTTTTTTTGTGAGAATACCGGTTCCTTACGTTTTTATAACTTATTTGCTTTAAACAAAATATATTTTACGTTATGTTGGGAGTATAGATCTTGAGATAAAACCATCAAATTCATTGCCTTATAGATAAATCTGATTTATTTTAAAAAAGGTTTTACCTTAAGAAATCTGCATTTATTAGAGTTCTTTAATAAATGTTATACGTTTTTGTTCAAATGAAACCAAAAACAATCTGCACAAATGCTCTATGGTAATCAAGTCAATAATTTTTCTTCTCTTAAGAAGAGTGCGGAGGAATATTGCCCAACAAGGCTGTCCGCGAGTATCAGCTGGGCCTCAGAAGCAAGTGGGATTAGCGCTGGCATTTATTTATTACTGGGCCAGATTTCTCCCTCTCCACCTCCCGCAGAAAGCTAGCCTCCCCTCGGTGCGACCATGATAAACATCACTGAATAAATTCATCCTGGACCGGTCTCTTATTTTTTACGGCCGGTTTTCAAAGGGGTTTATACATCTAGCTTCTCAAAATGTAAAAATATTCCCCCTTATTATACGTTGGTGTAACATCTGTCTTCGCTGTTTTAACTTCTGTTATATCCTATTATTTTCAATTAGTAAGTCTTCAATATAAATTCTCAAAAACCATGTGAAAGGTTATTTTTTCAATTTACAGAGAATAAGTTATTTTCGGTGGTGATAAATTAATCTACCTATGTATGAACTAAAGTAAACGCCTATTTAACAAAAATATAATATTAAAATACTACAACACAACATGCAACAAACCAAAACCAAAAACACATGTATATCATTGACATCTGTAGATCATGGTACATTAAATATTACAACATAAAGATATTTGTGTGTTCTTTTTCTGTTAAACTGTGGTGCACAGAGAAATCAAATTCTAGTCATTCGAGCAAAGCTCGGTCATCTGGATACTACATACAAATATGCCTGATTTTACCTTTTGATGAACTACACCAAGGAGTATAGAAGTAGAGAGAGATTTAACTCCCAGGTTGAACCTCTTTCCTTATTTTTTTTCTCAAATAACCGCCACTATGTAATTTAATAATACCAACAACCAGCGTGAAATAAACCATGCAAAAATGTATTTTAAATACGTATGTTATTAATGCATAATGTTAAATTATGGTTTTTAAATATTTTTGAACGGTTTTTTATTTATTAAATGTATGCACAAAAATTGAATTAAATGTTATTGTTTAAGAAGGTAATTTTGTTTGTCCCAATACCGCAGGATCTAGGGCTCCATATTTTATAGGATCTATGGTTTTATTTTCATTCCAGATTAATGGAAATATTTTTATTTCCGCCCCCCCCTCCACAATTTTTTTTTAAAATTATAATATTTCGGAGAATAACTTAGGTTATCATATGTCCATCAAATTAATAACTTATTCTGAAGTACAACAAATACACATAACCTAACAACCCCATGTTTACTTGTAGATTGTCAAATATTTATTTTCAACTAAAATTTTTCACATCGTTTCTAGACTTAATATTTTCACAGTGCGGCACCCAACATCCTCTTCCAAAAGTTTTCTTCTGAAATTTTTCCATCTCAAATTTTTTAATAACTCAAAGTAATACCAAATTGCATTCGTTTCAAATTCAAACTAAAACAGTTTTAAATTTTTAAACGAACAGTGACACCAACACCGACATTCAAAATACCAAAGAAATAATGTATTTAGCATGAATGATTTTAAACAAGTAAATTACGAAAATAAAATTAGATTCCTTCATCAAAGTCAAATTATTCAACATAAAATTATAAAATTATTTAGTTTAAAATAGCTTTATCACGTTGGCACAAGTATTTTCCACAGTATTCAATAAGCCATCGTAGGCCCTATCTAGTGACTATCCCCTGAACTACACCATGCCCTTTTTAAAACAAGAAAGTAACAATACTTTTTTCATAGACAATTAAAACATTTGTATAGATAAATATTTTCCCTGCCAAAAAATAAATAAACAAAAATATTATGTATGAAAATACTCTGAATAATTTTTATATTCATATTAAGATAGGGACACGTTATATTACATTTATATTTGCACGTTATGTTTATATCACTACAATATTTTAAAGTATTTTTTGTTTCTTAAATATGAACTTATTCACACTGTCTCTAAACGCTTATGTTATTTATTACATAATACTCTCCTTAATACATTTTTCAATTTTAGTAAACAAAATAGTTTATTCTTATCCGCACACTCATTTAAAATCGCCTTCAATAAAACTTACTGAATTGTTTTTAGCAATTACTTATACGAATTTTCACTAGTAAATAAAAATAACATCTAGCAAAACACAGTTAAAATAATTAAGTTGTGGGAGGTTTTGTAATGCTTTATTATTTCAAACAACAGTCATAATTAACAGTTAAGAGGCCGTGTCACAAATTTGCGCTCCTATCTATATCAATGTTATTTTAAAAGGCAGTTTTTCTCAAAGTCTATAAGAGGTAGGGGCCAGAAATTTTGCCTACTGAAAGTATACAATACATTTAACATAACCGCTTTTTTCAAATTTAGTTATCATATCATATATTATTTCTGTGATGAAAAAAATATAATCAATATTTTGATTTGTCCAGATACAGTGAAATTTCGCTTATATTTATAATTATTTAGCAAAAACTGAAAAGGCCATTGAAATGTATTGTACATTACCTTCCGATCAGTGTCTTCATGATCATGATGGGTTTAAAAACCTGGTTGTAATCAAGTCTTTAACTATTTCATGACAACATTTATACTTAATAATTTGGAGATAGGCCTTTTCTATCCTAAGCCCCTGAGCTTTTACTATCTGGTCTGGCGACCGACCTGACACTCTTCAACCACCCCAAGGGTCTCCGATTGCACATCCTATAAAAAAAAAGCTGTTCGTTCATTTGTTTTTGTGTCACAGACTTCACACATTTATGCCAAGGGAATATTCCGCTGATGTGACGCCATACGAATGTATTATTCGCGACCATACAACTTTTTTGTTTGTCATCGGGAAGAAATGTTCATTTTGAATTGAGCATTTTTAAATGTCAGCGTAGAATATGCTTATCTGCCCATTTTGTTTCTTCCCATAATAATGAGTAAAGTTAACATTGTCATAGACATTTTATTATATTCGTTTGCCGTCCAAGTAAAACGGTCACACTATATCGCACGTAAATATATATTTTACTAATTTGTTAGTTGTCATTTTATTTAAGTTACAAATAACAGTATTCAAAAACTATTACTTAATAGTCCAGAAAAGAGATTGAGTTATTATTCATTTAATAGGGGTTTAAAATATGGTACTACATACATATTATATATATTATACATATTATATATATTATACATATATTATCTTGTTGTCTTCTTTGTAACTTTACTGGAAGAATGGCATTTGGTATGTATGTTAACTCACAATGAAAATACTTCAGAAGTACTCAACAGTGAACAACCTAGGCCCTATACTAATTTCATTATGTTCATGGAAATATAATTGAAATTACTAATAATGAACGGTATGTGTTTCACGTAGAGATATCGTACGAACTGTATGTGGTACAGACCAACATTTGCTAAGGCTCTGAAAATACTTAATTTCAGTTAATGTGTGGAGAATATTAAAAGTTAGAAATAATGATATATATAAAACAATGCAAAGTTATCAGCATAAAAATAGAAGTTATTTTTACGTAGCGCCTATTGGAATGAATATTTTGTGTTGAATTATGTGGCATGATTAATATTCTCTTATGGTATGTGTGTTTTGTTAAAATCTTATAAAACATAACTTACTGTTGAATGATTTTCATTTTTTTATGATCTTATTTAAACAAGTTTTAATTATATTACACATGTCTATTTTAAAAGCATTTTAATGTATACTTATAGAATTGTAATAGGCTTTATAAGGACTCTCAAAATGCATGTGAGTATCTATAATTATCTACATCACCATTATGGCCGTTTCACAAGATCAAATATTTATTGAATTCAATCAGTTGCATTCATTGTACATGATTTTCAATTTGTACATTGAATTCAATACAAATTGAAGATGTTATTCAACTAAGCTTATTAACTTATAAGTATTTTGTTTGTCCAGTACATAAAAGTAAAAGATTCTTTATTATTTAAATAATGAGCATCTATAAGCAATAACGTTTTCTAAATATTTACATAAACATAATGAAATCTAATTTTTCAATACTTTATATCTACGATCACATCAACGGCAGTATTATGTAATCAATGAGGTAATGAAATATCTTTAAAAGATATTTTCTCCTCTGTAAAGTAAATTTGTGATACAGCCCTCTTAATGTTAGTCTAGTGAGTTATTTCGTCTTCTAATATGCTACAGCAATATATAAAACTAAGTTTTGTTAGTGTTTTAGTCTTTTGTAATGTTAAAGTGTAATGTAATCAATTCATTTTTTTTGTAAATTCTTATTCATAAAGATAAATATCATAATAAGATAAATAGTAATATTTGTAAATTTAGAATTCTTTGAAACAACATCGATAAGAGGTTCTCCTACCTCTGTTAAACTGTATGATGGTGCATTGTAAAAAATTAGGTAGTCTGACTTAAGTGAGATTGTATTTAGATTGTGTGTAATGCATATGCAATATCTAAGCATAAGAATTTAGGTATTATCCTTTTAAAACGTTACACTATGAATTTCGTATACTTTTTAATGTCAACTAACATTATTTTTCACGGAATATTACATCCAGATAAAGAATAATTACCAATGTTTGAAGATTAATTGTATTCCGATACATTTAAAGTATTAAAATTTTTAGATACGACTCATACTACAGTTGTAAATGTGAGATTTCTTGATTCTGAATCCCTGCATCCGCAATTTCATAGTGAGCCGCCGGTCAGATTGTCATCCTCTCAGATTGTCGAGAAACCAGATACATTTTTCGTCGAGTAATCTGGCGGTATAGTAGCTTTATCACGCGCTGCGGTTACAGTTACTTCGGTTGAATAAGCCACTAAATCTCACTGTTAAAAGAGAGAACTTCTAGACCAGAATATTGGAAATAAAAATTTACTGACACGGCCTCTTAATAAAGGTTTTAGAGTGTTCTTTTTTTTTTTGTTACCATTAAAAAGATTTTTCCTTGTACTACGTACGCATCCTATTTTTCTGCAATAAAAAGGTAATATCATTTCCTCTTTGAATTCTTCTCAAGCCCGTTTTCATTATGAAGGAGGATTGAATAAAATAAGCAAGCTATTATTCAAGATTTATATTTTTTGTAAGCATTAAACCCTACGTCGTAAACAAAATAAAATGGGTATTTCTAAAACGGTGTACAACTATAAAGGAATAATACATGTTTTTTTGAAGCCCATATGGAAGCTCGTAGTTTATTTGTTCTTTGTCTGTGCTAAGAGCATTTGCAATGATTCTGGGGGATTTTGGCCATCAAACATATTATAATAATCTCAGTGTTACAATGAGAAGTAAAAACTCAAGGTTTGTGTCCATACAAAGCTTTGTTGAAATCACTGCCAGCATTTTCTACCCTTTGAGCTGAGGATTTTGCAGTTACAAATTTTAAGTTTATTTGAGATCAAATGATTCATAATTTTTTTTGCTTCACATAAATAAACTTAAATGGGCACTGACTAATTGATATATGTTGTGTATTTAATCGAAAGTAGTTGGTAAATATCACCCATCCAAATTCTCTAAAATATTTTTAAATACAATCATCTATGAGATTATTACAAGTTTTATTTTTTAAATTGTTTAAATATGCTGTTGTAATATTGATGAAAAAGAATTAAAAATATCTTATAGAGTTTATAGTAATTGTAAAACTGTTCATTCTTTGGCTGCATAAAACACCCACACACACCCACACACAAACACACTCACACACACACCCACACACAAACACACACACATATATATATATATAGTTAACAAAGCTCCAACAAATAAATCTAGTTTATCCTGAAGTTCGATGCCATTTTGTGTGAAATTAAACATGGTTTTCATATACTTTTGGAAATTGAAAAATTAAATGAAAACGCTTTTAAAAATACTTTACTCTGTATGTCATTCCCAAAATATTTACTCAACGATAATCTTAAATCATTTCAAAGTCACTTAAAATTGTGCTTGGTCTTCTGTACGAACTAGACTCACATATACATTTGTTAGGTGTACGTTTATATATTTATTAACTATCTAAATTTATAACGTCATCACATGATGTTATTAGCATTATGAGCATGTGCGGTTACTGAATAAAGTCACCTCGAAGTAGAAAAACATAAAATTCACATTAATGCGCTTGGTTGAGTTACAGAACTCGTTCGTATCCCTACGCACAGTGTGCACGACCGTACTTTAACGGAACTCAACCTACGCTACGAAGTGGGGAGCAAGAATGGCAATACGTATGCGCAGAGCCACGCGAAGCATTCCAAACGATGGCATGGTTGTGGACTGATGTTAGAGGAAGTGAGGTATTATGAAACTGGTAGGCTCAGGTAACAGAAATCTGAGGTACACCACTATAACATAATTGAATCTTGTTTATGTTATACAGTATGACCATAAACGGTCCCAGGTATATTTTAATAGTATCAACTGTAAGTGTTGTAGAGTTTTCTTTCAATGTCACAATTAAAGATTAACTGAACAATTTTTATATATGCGCATGGGCGAGTACTGCTTTGTTTTTCACCCCTCGCTTTCTGCGCCACCTACGCAAAATTGCGACTCCTGAGCTTAAAGAGTTTTGAGATCAGCGATTTTCTAAGAGTGAATCTGTTATTTCAGTTCAACGTGCGTTTCAATTAAAGTGTAATTTTCGAAACCACTGATTGGTCGTAATGGTCGAAACGACAGAGCTCGTTTTCGCTGGCCTCCACGTTCGCTTGACATAACGCCATGCGATTGTTTTTCCTTTGTGGTTTTATGAAAGATCGTGTCTACGTTCCCCCGCTACCTAATGAGTAGTATATAAAAGTATTTCTGCGGCTGGGTCCTGGGTCCGGAGCTTGAGCCGACCGTCATCTTGGATGACATTACCGTTACATTTTTCAATACGGCCGCCATCTTGGATTGTGACGTCAAGGTGGCCATCTTGGACTACCTTGACCTTTGACCTAGACCTTGGAGCGGCCATATGTTTTCCGCCATTTTATTTTTCCGCCATCTTGGTTATTAAAATATTCCGCCATTTCGAATTCAAGAACTTTTCGTCATATAACGCCCCAATTTCTAATATCGCATTTTTTCGTAGCGGCTCCATCTTGAAAAACCGTAATTATTATCAAATTTTAATGGAAAACTTAAAAAAAATATTAAAAAAATTTAATATAAAGAACTTCC
This sequence comes from Bacillus rossius redtenbacheri, assembly GCF_032445375.1. NCBI lineage: Eukaryota > Metazoa > Arthropoda > Insecta > Phasmatodea > Bacillidae > Bacillus > Bacillus rossius. Next base: position 98,442,805 of record NC_086330.1, on the reverse strand, counting down.
ACCATCTTTAAGTTACACACCAATTTGAAAACATGTCATTACTAAACAATTTTAAAATAAAAAATGTTAAAATTATAAAAATTTATTTAAATGTGATTTTATTAATTTTACACATTACATTTGACCTTGTTATTTGACCTTGATCTTCGACCATGACCTTTGGCCTATAGGTAACTTCAAATTTGACCTTGACATTTAACCTTTCACTTGACCCTTAATATTGGCCTAACACCTTAAACTTGATATTTGACCTTGACCTTAAACTTTACCATTGACATTGACCTTGACCTTATCCTTTACTTTTGACTTTGAACTTGACATTTGACCTTGAACTTTACATTTGACCTTAAACTTACATTTGACCTTGATCATGACCTCGAACTCCTACCTCAGACGCCATCTTGAATTTTACCATCTTGGAACCGAGCAAGCCAATTCCTGAATGTTGCAGTTTTTGTTACAGGCGCCATCTTGAAAATTTGTAATTATTATCCGATTTTAATCGGAAAAATTTTAAAAACCTTGAAAAATTAATTAATAAATTTTTAATGAAAAACATAATGGAATCTTCGGTTTGAACCCGGTGAGATTGCAGTGATATTTTCAAAAATCAACAGTCCGCGCGCCAGCCGCATGATTTTCACCTCTGTTTCCCCAACTTTACCCCCCCCCCCCCCCCCCCCAATATTCCTTCCCTTCTTGGAGTGAGTTGTTACACCTCTTCACCCCTTTGCTTTGGAGTTGCGCAGTGGGTGCAGGGTTTGTCTATTTATGAGCTATCATCAGGTGCCTCCCTCTCATTCGTCCGGGTTAATTCGTTTGAATTACTTGTTAGTCGTTATGCTGGTCGATAACAGTTCCATTATGAAATCCAGACTTGTCATTTCAGTTAATTAATTCATATGTTACAGTGTTTCATTAAATGTTGACTTTGTGTGCGACGGGAGCGGCAGTCAGCAAAGTAGCTAAATTTAGTTTTTAACTTGTTTGTGTCTAGATGTGTAATGGACACGCCACCTTCCTTTACGTAACGTAAATGTCAGTGCTTATTTTGCTTGCTTATTCTGTCGCTATCAATATAGTCACAGTTAAGCTAATTTATACGGAGCCTGCGAGTGTATTGTGCGAAGTGCCATGCTGACCAGACCCGCCACTCGTGTGCCGGGCAGGTGTGTTAGCTGTAGTTTATCTGTTTCAGATCGTAACTCTGCCTCGTACCAATTATTTGCTAGCCTAGTGCAGACCGTTTAGATTTTGTATGTTTGCGATAGTAACGTAATTTTTAATGGTTGTTGAGGTCATCCCATTGATTCGGGTTGAATTATCTTTTGTAATGATTAATGTCACTATTCTTGCTCACGTGTTTTCCAGATAGCATCGTGTATAACTGGCTGTTTGAACTCTTTTTGCAGACTTTACTAAACCGTTGAATGGTAACTGCCGGAGTGCATTGCCTTTCGTGACACGTCTCTTTTGGGCCTTAGCGTGTGCTTTGATCACGTTTTTAGCCCTTGAAATATTTTGGCATAAATTGTCGTTAATCGTAACTTTCATTGGTCATACTTTCATGTCCACATATCTATAGGAATACTGCGCGTTGATTCATGCCAATTTAGTACTTACACGCTTGGCTGTGATACATATTTCCCTCTTAGTATTCCAGGAGATTCATGCCTTGCATATGTTTTGAGATAATTCTTATGCTATTTATCTAATTTGTAATTTTTTTTGCTTTCTCTGACTTGGGACATATTACGTACACTATCTACAATTAGAAAATAATATATCGTTACGTTCCAGAATTGAATGACTAGCAACCATTTCCTTAAACGGAACATAGTAATCACTGTTTATCGATTCCAGCCGGTCCCTCGTTTGTCTGTTTCAAGCGTAGAGGTTTGAGCTGTTCGGGGCTAGTTCGATGCCCGGAAAGTACAAGGTCAATCGATTAAAAATGATGACAGTTCTTTCTTCCATCGTATCTCTGTGATGAGATCGTATTCCTGCGATTGTATTGTATCCTCCTGAGTTGAATTTTCGAGAAAATTTACGTCCTTTTCGTTTTTAATGTGCTTCCAAATGCGCTTTCTTTTTTTATTTGCTTCCTTTTTTAATGTGCTACTTTCTGTGATATGTGCTTCCTTTTCGTTTCTATGTGCATAGAAAAGACTGTAGTCAGGCCATGTATATCTCGTGGCTCGGAGATGCCTTGTCTATACGCCTGAAATTGGACACGAACTCTTTAAATGTTCGTCGGGTATCGTCGAAAAATCTCTCTTGGTTCGAACACTCTTGGCTCTGGCGAATGATTTAGAACATGACCAGTTTAAAATACTCGCAGAGAATCGAAGAAAAATACCTCTTGGCTACTAACTGGATATATTTGGCCACCTACTGAAAGTTCCTAGCCGCCGATTTTATGTGCCTGGTTAATCAACTGCCGTGTATAATTGATCTGAAAATACATGTCAAGGCATGTTAAAGTCTCGTTTTGCCTCTTAGAAGTCTTAAAAAAAAGAAAGGCTAATGGTTGGTTTGTTTTGTACTTGTAGAAATTTCATTAAAAATTTTTTTTTCTATTACTCAAACCTGTGCTTTTTTGGTAGATTTAAATAAATAATAATTTTTTACCTAAATTTTAACTTTTTGCATTAGTCAAGGATCAAACTGAGGTTATTGAATCAGCTTGTAAATCAATTGTTGAATTTTTTGGAACTTCTATTTTAAAGATTTACAAAATGGGGCCAAATGCCAAGTTGGTGGTTGCCAAAGTAATAAATGAATACTGCACTCTAGCGGGTAAAAATTAAACTAATATGGCGGCAGCACACTCTAGCAAACGAAAAATATGTCGGCAGTGACCTCCAGCAGACGAAAACAAGATAGTCGTCATGATGTCATACTAGCTGTCATAAAATCTGCCTTTGCATTAGTGGTGTGATGTCATTCTGCTGGTAGCTTTCGTGGAAGAAGGAACTGTCGTCATTTTTAATCTCTTGACCTCGCCGGGTATTTTATTAAAATTTAATTAATTATTATTTTTATATTTTTAAAAATTTCCATTAAAATTGGATAATAATTATGAATTTTAAAGATGGCAGCTGTACCGAAAATTTAACATTAGGGGATTGCTTGTTCGTTTCCAAGATGGTAAAATTCATAATGGCGTCTGAGTTCGGAGTTCGAGGTCATAGTCAAAGTCAAATGTTATGTTCAAGGACAAAATTCAAATTCTTTATCAAAAGTAAAGGTCAAAGGTCAAGGTTTAATATTAAGGTGAAGGTCAAAGGTAATGGTTAGAGTAAAAGGTCAAGTTCGATTTCAAATGTCAAGTTGAAGGTAAATGGTCAAAGTCAAGATTAAAGTTCAAGGTCAAGATCAAGGTCGCCTGTAAAATTTATTATGTCCAATTTAATCTTTTTTATAAATTTTAAAATATTCCCCATTAAAATCGTGTAATAATAACAAATTTTCCAAATGGTGGACAGTTTTAAAAATGGCGGAGGTTTCTTTATAAAAGTTTTAATTGATTTTTAACAATTTTTTTGATTAACTTGGATAATAATCACGGATTTTCAAGATGGCGGCCGAACAAAAAGCAACATTATAGATTGGGGCATTAGATGGCGGAAGTTCTAGAATTAAAAATGGTGGAATATCGTAGTAAACAATATGGCGGAAAACAAAATGGCGGATACAAGATGGCGGCCGAAATTTAAGGTCCAAGTCAAAATTACAGCTTAAGGTCGTCCGAAATGGCCGCCGTAACGTCATAATCCAAGTAGGCAATCGTAACGAAAAGTGCAACGGTGATATCATCAAAGATGGTGGTCGACTCAGGCTCCGGACCCAGAACCTAGCCACAGGAAATACTTTTATATACTAATGTAATGATTTGCCAGAGTTGAGAAGCAGAATTAAAGAGGCCATTGCTTCCAGTACTCTGGACGTGTTAACCAAAGTGTGGGAAGAATTGGTCTTTAGGTTGGTTGTGTGCCATACTACTGTAGGTACGCATATTGAACATTAGTAAGAAAAATGTAGATTGTTTACCTTTAATTTGATGTTTGATTTTTTGTAAATAGTCTAAATTAAACGGTTAAATTTTAACATTGAAACTGGGACATTATTTTGTGGACACTCTAAATATAGGTAAAAAAATCACAAAAAATACTACTGACACTATTAGAAAATTATTTTTATTTGTATACAACGAAATTAAGTTTTCCTGTTTTTAAATATAAACGTAGTAATATTAATAAGAACATTAAAATAACACAGCATTTACATTGTATCTCTATTGCGCTGTTAGTTCATTATATTTTGGTCACAAAAATCATGGGATTACAATTTTTAATACCGTCAAACTGCTGTTTGATGCAATACTTTAACAGTTAATTAACAATAAATGCATATTAATTTTACCAAGCACCCTGGATTTCTTCAGATCTATGGTCAGGGGTGGTTTTCCTTTTTAACACCCCTCCCCCTTTTGCTCCAGAAACAGCTCTTGGCTGGGACACATGTACGGAGTGTATGAAATGTCTCCCTCCCTTGAAAGTTGGTAGCCACGGGCGACGTTTTGGCGGAAAACCGCCCAATATTGTATGTCTGTCCGGCTTGTGTGATGCGGGTTGCCAAACAGGAGATACAAAGGGGTTGAGGAAGAGGTTGAATATTGCGTGTGCAGGTGGCCGTACATTCTTCGCCTCCTCAAACAACATGTGAATATCTTTCAACCGGGAACCGCGAGAAAGTTGCCCACAACTGTATTACTCACCCACCCCCCTCTACACCTGATAACATTCTTTTATCCTACCATCGCCTTCGCCGCGCCGCACAAAACACTCTGCACTCTGACACTACCCACAGCCGTCTTTTCACGGAACAATGGAATACATTGCCGGGTGGGGCCCGGTGCAGAAGCGGGGTTGAATAAGAGATATTGCGCGGGGTAAGATTTCCGGATCCCTACGTCAAATTTTTCTTCCGGTTCTTCCTCCCCCAACCATAACCAACTCTTCTCCGCTACATATTACTCACGTGCGTTCCCCAAAGCACTTCTTCCATTCCATACTTCCTTATTTGTGCATCGAATGAACAAGAATGTTTTTTTGCAGGTCTTCTGGAAAGCGAAAGGTGTGTTTTCGGTCTGGAACTGCACGAATATTCTACACACACACTAGCGGGCACACACACATACACACCAACACACACACATATATATACATACATATATATATATATATATATATATATATATATATATATATATATATATATATATATATATATGAACTATCTTTTCTGTACTTGCTAGAAATATGTAACATCTAACCTCGGCAACGACAAAATTCATGTGTTCTCATGTAACGATATCAGATTATATTCCTAAATAGTTCTAATTTTTCGGTGGTGACATTACGCAACATCGTTTGTCAAAATTTATTCATTTATAATTGTTAACGTAAATAATATTGATGGTTTATTAAAATGATCGATAAAAATGGTTTGTAAATTAATTATTCTAATCCACAGGTAATAGGTATATATAGGGGCTAATGCTATTCTGCATGTAATTCGTACATTCACTTAGCATTCCTGTTGTAACCGCAGACCAAAAAAATTTATATTTTATAAGAGTTAACTCTTAAGTATTACGCTTTCTAGGCCAATTAACTGCTCCCAGCATATATTTTTACAATGGAAAGGCACATGTTATGTTTTATGGCCCAAAAGTTTGAAAAAACTGCCCCCGACCAGTTTTTAAATAATATTTAGTTCTGTCTCTTATAAACCCAATTTTAATTTCTTTGAAATAGTTTAAAGCAATCTAACCAAGGAACAGTGTAAAAGGTTACAGCGTATACAGCGCATGTCCGTTTTATCCATAGTTTAAAATGTTTTGAGAATGTCTCCCCATATTAAATAAAAAGGAAAAATGTAATTTCTCTTGCATTTTAATGCTGAAGACAACAAAAACGATACAGTCCCTAACTTATCTTGCTGACAAGTCTAGAATTTGGGTCCGATATGGTATAAAGACATGTTCTCAGAGAAATCTTACTTCGCTCATTTCATAACACAACACAGCTAAATACGCAAAACATTTTTCTGTGGCTACTGAAAGTTCTTGTAATGAACTACCCTAGTCACCGGCTTTAAATTTATCTTTCGATGTTTAAGAAAATACTATTCAGTTTCTTAATAAACTCCCAAGATCAGTTTTAGCTTTGATATCAGTTTTTTTGTGTGGTTGAATAAGTTATAAGTAATTTTATGTAGGTTAATGAATTTTGGTAGTTTTATAAAATTATACAACACAAGTGATACTGCAGTTAGAATTATTGGCCTAATATAAGGTCACTTTAAAATTATTTTAATGCCACATAGGCTACGTTAAATCACTTTAAACATGTTATATGGTTTGAATTTAAAAAAATTATACCAACGAATTATTTTTATTTTATTTTTTTTAATTATTGTAAGTCTTTTTTTCTTGGTTATTTTTTGAGTAAGTTAGTTTTGTTTGATTGTCAATTTTCACGAACTTTGTTAAACAGAAACGTGGTTCAGTGGAAGATAGGGTATCACTTCACCACTTTAGGAATACCAATAAACACATAAAAATAACAATAATATAAACTCACAGTGTACTAAAAATAACTTTAAATTTAAAGTAAAACTTTTATGTTTCTAATTTTACAATGTTTGATAATTACAGAAAAATTTCACTTTTATTGCTTTTCTGAAAAGTAAAAAAAAACACCTATGTGTTTGAATTGTTAGTTTGTGTAATTCGGCGTCTTTTCGTGGCCTATCATTAATACAAACTGACAAGGAAAATTAAACGAAGGGGAATAAAAATGTTGCGTTCCATAACGATCACGACGTGCAAAGGTCGTCTTCGCGGCCCATCAGTCTGCGAGAGCGCTTCGGAAGAATGCCAGGCCAGGGGGACCACCATTAATCTCACAGCTTATGGCCGCAATATGGTGTGATTCATGGCGAGCGATCCCCGCGGAGGGGCGGAGCTGCAAGTCGGTCTTTCCGCGAGAGCAGGAGACACACTGCGCTTTTTATTGCCTTCTCGCGGAGGTGCAGGAGGTTCGAACCCGATATCTAACCCCCTCCCTGCTCGCTGCTGGAAGGAACACTAAAAGTGATGTGCGTGTTCGTATGGACCCGCGTTTGAATTGATACTTACTTGGCTTAGTAAAAGAGTAGCTTTATTTTGTATGCATATTATTATTATTATAAATAAAATAGTAAAAGGAATAGAGTGATTATAAATATGGTTATTAAAGTATTTTATGAATAAAATTTAAAAAATTAATATCCGGTACTCAGTATTAATATAACACGTGTTTAAAATAATTATTAAATTAAAAAAATAATAATTTATATTGAAAAATATAAATATAATGAATCTTTGATTGAATTTATAAATTTTATTCGTTTATTTTTAAAAAATAATAATTTAAAGCAAATAAATTATACATACAAAAACAAAACGCCACTTCTATGAATACACTTGAAAATACACCTAAAAAGGTTTATAAAAACATATTCTATCACTAATGCATATTAAAAATAAATAAATGTTTTTAATTATATTGACCAGTATTTAATATTAATCACTAGGGTATACAATTTAAAAGCACAAATACAATTTTTATTTATGTATGGCTTTTTTTAATTCTTTGAAAATGTCATTGCACGGTGCGCGCGCATCGTAAAATATCACTCTCAATTTTTTTTTTTTCAAAATGGTCCTAAAGATGTTTATGGGTTAGGGTGTTTATCTGAAATTTGTATAAGTACATACAACGGAGACATTGGCCAGTTCTCTTTACAATAAAAAATAGATGGTTAATTAATTCATTGTATTACATTTTTGTTATTTGTTATTGCCGAGACAACAAAAATAAAAATTAAAGAAAAATTTATCTCATAATATTTATTTAATGATTGATCTGGTGTTTCAGTTACCGTTGGGGCTAAACAAGGAATTTTAGATTAGGTAAGTTATATATATATACATATATACACATATATATATATATATATATATATATATACATACATACACACATACTCATATATACTTACAGAGTCAGTCAGAATTCAACCGATGAACTACGGCTGCAGTCTCAATATGTAAATAATAAGTCAAAAACATACATACGACTTATGGTCTACTAATAAACTACTTTTCAAGAATAGTGTACGCATCTAAAGTTGAAACTTACCTATTTGTTTATCCGGTTGATTGCAATAGCAAAGTATATAATTTGAAACTCTGAGCAGATAGACAGTGATATGAACAAACCAATTTCTACAGCCAATACAAACGTTTTCACTGTCGGAAAACATTTTTGGGATACAAACACTTCTAAAGATGTATTGACAATAATTGTGTCAACCCCGATCAATACAGTGAAATCATTTCACGTCAGCGACAAGTTTTTCAATGGTTGTAAAATTTGTTCAATTAAACATTTTCGAGAAGATAATTATTTTATCATGAATAATTTTTCTATTATTTATAGTTATAATATTGAATTGATTCAATTTTAAAGGCTTTTACCAGGTATGGGGAGCATTTTGGGCCATGAGTCGTTTCCAACTTAATTTTTTCGTGATAAACAGACAAAGTTTTTCGTGTCGAAGGCATTCAGTAGATTCACTTGCAGCATGCTAACGAGATCCTTAATGTCTTGACAGTTGAATGTGTAACTAACGTAAAACTATCGTATTTTAGTGCTGAAGTGCTGCTAAGTGTTTTTAAACACAGTTGCTTGGAAATAGCTGGGCAATTGATGATAACTGATGATAATTGATTATAAATCATTTTCTGCTAAGTAACCCGAAGACGCAACCCTGAAAAGATAGAGCTACGGACAGAAAAATGTAAATATAAATTTCTCACTTATCTAGGCTTCACTACAGGCTAAGAGGAGCGCTATCACAGCACAGTGGGAACAGGACCGCAGAACGATTGGTGCAAGCGCGGTTTTGGGAATACAAGCATGTATCGCCATCCACACACAAAAAAATTAACTGTACTTTTACAAACGTTTTCTTTGGAAACCAGCTGCCAATAAATAGTTTGTAATACCACAAGAAAGATATATAATCTTTGTACAACACATGGCTATGGTATTTTTTTCAATATTAAATTTTTTTTTTCGAGATAATACTGAGTAATTATTATAAAAATCGTGTATAATAATTTTATATTATTTTGTGTCCCATAAAAAATAATTTTTTAAGTCACTAAAAAATAACAGAAAAAATCTTCACTGTGTTATGTTTATTGCTGTGGGCAGTAAATACTGGAAAGATATTCAGGGAATGGTTTAACATATAACTTTAACTATTGGAGGAACTGGGACAATACATAGAATAAATGTCCACGAAATAACTCGAACCCAGTATAACTGCGAACACATTATGGTTTTTGTACATTTGTTTAAACGTGAATGTACAAATTTGCAACCATATGTTATTTTACATTAATATTTCGGTTTCATTTGAAAGAAAACTGCAGCGCACAACTGATCTTTGAAGTGCCGTCTGCAACTTCAACACAGGCGTTACGGAGGGAAAGTATTTCGCTACTGTGTTTGTAAACACTTGGTGGCACTTCATAGAGAAGTTCGCAAGCCGTTGTTATGAGGTTTTTGTATTTCACAACCGTGTCATCCTGCGTCATGTAGACGTGGATTTTTAATATGGCCATATAGCAATAAGTCCAGAGTCCACCATTCCGCATCTATCGTCCAGGAAAGGTGTTTCTGAAATGCTGTCACGCATAACATGTTGAGTGTCTGCGGCACAGTCATGTAAAAACCAAATGTTGCTCCTCACATTCCTCACCGATAATAGCACATTTTCTAACAGCTCTGAAATTATCACCATCATTATAATTATAAACTGCTTCCAACCTGTGGCCGGGTCAGCAGAGTAAAATTCCTGCATCTTACTCTGTTCCTCCACCATTCCTCATCCTTCACTTGAATCAATTTATCTGCTCTTCCCACCTTTTTAATCTTCATTGGGGGTCTTATTCCTTTGTACTTCAAATCCATTATTTTCCTAGGCAGTCTTTCTTTTCCCATTCGCTGGACATGACCATACCATCACATACTCGCTTATTCAATGATCTTATTCAAGTCCTGATCTCCTACTTTTGCTTGCACCACCTCATTCTTGATCCTGTCTCGTATTCTAACTGCCAAAGTGCTCCTCATAAACTTAATTCCTATTGTCTGATCTTCCCAGCATCTCTCTTATCTACGGTCCAAATCTCTGATCCATACGTGGCAGAAAAGTGGAGGTAGGGAGTAAAGTACACTGCGCTAACAGCCCCAAACCAAACAAGTAAATGTATTTCAACCATCCATCGTGTTGTTGACGTACGGCTAACTCAAAACGATAAACCCTGGTCGTCAAATTGCTTTAGCGGAGCCCTTTAAAATTTTAAGTTAATAGACAGAGATCACGAGTCCTCTTAGTCGTTGGAGTAACGCCAAAATGTGAGCCAGTTCCAAACTTGCGCGCTACTCTTTGAGCCTGTAACACTGCACGGTTGTGTTTCGTAACTTGTGTTCCTTAAATAAATAATTGCTAGTGTAAGCATTCCCTGCTGCCGGTTATATTATGTCCAGCAATTTCCGAACAATCTGTACAAGAACGTTCATTCACGATCCAAACCACGCCAGCTGGGAATTATATGGCACAACACGTTTCAAGGATTGACTGACTTTGGTAGTGAAATTCGGAACTATCCAATCGAGCGACAGCAATGAGTAATTCAAATGAATCTCGGACCGGAGCGCGTTATTGCATTTTAAATGACCAAACATTGCATTTAATATTGACGATTGTGAGACCAACCAAAAAAAAAAAAAAAAAGGCTAGTGGAGTATAAAGTCAATTTCACCCGAGCTGCAAATACTGTCGACACGTGAAACACTGTGGGTTGCTTCCGGAATTACGCCAGCTAGCGTTTGATTGCAACTTCAAACAGCGGTCTGTTATTTCTGGCTGTCAAAGGCGTTTCTGTCGAAACTATAGAGGCTAGGTGGCAGAGTAGGTTAATCTCGTACTTTAAAGTAAAAAGAGAGTTATTTTACGTGAAAAAATAACTATGTTATAGATTACAAACAACTGAATTTTTTATTAGTATTTTAGAAAACAATATTTTTATTACATGACATGCCATGTGCCCGATGAGATGTCCCAATATTTAATCCCTTATTTAACGCCCTCAGGGAATTCATTTCAAATGAATATTTCTAATTGCTCACTTACGTATTATAAGGAACTTCTATGAAAAATTGCACGCTTCAACACCCACCGGTTTAAGCTGCACGTTGTCTATCATTCACTGTTAGAGTTTTATTAAGTAGTTTATAGGTTCATGTGGTATTTGTTTTTTTTTTACTATGGAGAATCACCTGTCTCAATATAATATACTAAAGAATAAAAATTAGTTTCCTTTAGACACAGGCTAAAACAAATCTTTAGAACATCTACTCAGCACCACTCCGCCACTTACGTACTGCATAAGTCTATGTGTGTAAGTGTCTGGTATGTAGGAAAAAAATAATTTTTGAGTATATTTTTTAGTGAAAACTTTGTGGAAGAAAATCATTGCGATATTGGAGTGTATTGGCTTCTGGGTTGTAGGCACGTTGAAGGCAATGATACCATCGACGCAGTTAACTGCTACCCTGATGATGGCAACTGCAATATCGACTGAAACTTTGGTGATATCTTCGCCTTCCACGCGGCTGCAAGCCAGAAGCCAAGCAACTCCAGACAATGGCCGCGAAAGCCTGGATCTTTATTACATTGTGCAGCTGTCAACGTCAGCAGCTTCGTTCGTTGCCCGCGCGTCGAGTCCGCGCGAATCGTTTGTCCAGACCGCTGAAACGTCGCTATGCGCGCCGCGGGTCGGAGGGTGGTCACAGTAGAGGGACTCATAACAGGACGCGAGACGGCTGTGTTAGAGAGAGTCCATGTCACAGAGCAAGGAAGGTAAAGAGTGGCAACTCAATGCTCTAACTAACGCTCTTATTTTCTTTGGAAATCACGGAAATGCGCGGTATTTAGCTAGGCAAACTAACAACATAAAAGTCGATGAATTTTCAAAAAGTAAATTTTGGCAACCTTGATTTTTTTGTGGTCGTTGTTGCTAGAAATATTCACCGTATTAGGTTTAATATTATTTATTTTTTCTGATAAACTTACCTTAGAAAATATTTAATATTAATGACATGGAAACTACATTAAAATAAAATAGTGAAAATATATTCCATTCAAACCTCATTAACGCGTGTTTTGTGTCTAAAATCATATAAACGATTTTGTTTCAATAGCCATGCATATTTCATTACTACCATTATAATTCACATTTACAAAAAATATTCGAAAGCATAATGTTTTGTCATTAAATTCAAGAGGCCACTGCGTTATTACACCATTTCATAAATTAGGAATTAGGAATGTTTAAGAATGAAGATTTAATAATGATTTGGTTTTTAAGAAATTTCTGTAATTGCCTTATACTTAATAATTAATACTTGATATTGGCATTTTTCAACCGCTATTAATTTTAGCGATCACAATTTGCCTATACAGTTGCGCCCACCTGGTCCATGCAGGCCAGTGTGACACCAATGTGAGGTTACTGAGAGTAAAGGCGCAGTCACACATTCAAGTATTTTTCCCCCCAAATATATTTGACAATAGAGTGGGAAGGGCAGTAATGGTCGGAAATGGCTTCCAATTTTTTCCATTAAACAAATCTGGCCATATTATTTTTAATAATATCATACATTCAAAGATATTTTGGTCTGTACCGTCCCAAACTTTTTAATTTTAAACTCATTTTGAAATTAAATTATAAATCTCATTCAAGGATGCATTTTTGTAGTTGTTATATGATTTTTGTACCTTTATTAACGTTAAAAATCTTTTTCAATTTAACTCACATTAATACTGGGTGCGTAGTTAAATTTTTAAGAGATATATACACATTACTCACTTTTTACATATAACATTATTTTACATACGACATTCATACCAAAAATCAATTTAGTTATTTCACCTTTAAAAACCCGCTTTGATCTCCCATGTGTTCATAGCCATTTGAAGGATTCGTGTTGACGGAAACTGACGTCATTTCTTTTTTCCTAGGCACGATTTCATTTGGCTGATCGCATCCAAGAAGTTTTAGAACCCGTCTTATGTGAAAAATATTCTATGCAACTTGTCAAACAAACATGGCTGCCCTAGTGAAGTATTCAGTGACGTCATAAGGTATCAACTAGATTGGACACAGCATATTGGGATGTGTTTGAAGCGGACGTTTGAAAGTGTGACAGGGCCTTAAGAGAACTGCGCCGAGCAACCGAGGCGTGAAGATGAGTCTTAAAGGCACCCGGAGAGCCACGCCGCGCTGCTCTCGCGAGGGAGGTCCTGGGTTCGATCCTCGGATAGAGCAGATCCTGCACCAGTAGATGCCTGTATACTCTTTTTTTTTGTAAACGTAACAGAAATATTCACGTAAAATTACAGATATATGTAAATTACTACTTTTTCATGAAAAAATTTTTATTACTTCAAATCAGTTTACGCAGTGATACTGGGTTCGGATTCTTACGGGGACATTTTTATCCTTTGTGTTTTCCCAGTACTTACCTCCAATAGATTATTTTGTAAACCGTTCCCTGAATAGCTTTCCAGTATTAACTGCGCATTTCAATAAGCATGATACAACAAAATAAAGCTCAATTATTGAATATTAAATTATTTTTTCAACACATGAGAAATTTTTTTTGAATGAAACATCAATTAAAATATAAAATAATGCGCCAATTTTCGTAAGAAAATCTTAGTATCTTCACAATAAACATCTTTTGTATATGCAAAAATTACGATAGCCATGTTTTGTACGAATTTAAAATATCTTTCATGAAGACAAACTATTTTTTGGCAACTGTTTTCAAAGAAATCTTTTGTAAAACTACAGAATTTTTTTTCCTCTGTACAGAGCTGAGCATGCAGAGACGAATCCTTGTAAATACCTGTTGGTGTATTAAGTGAAAGACTCTATGAATTTCTCCCAAGGAACCTTATAGCCAGGCGACAAGTGCTATGATCACGTATCCAACGCCCTGTTGTCCCCATTCCTTACCCTTATATCCCTTTCAGGCATCCTTTTCCCTCTTCTATTTTTAGTCCATCTTAAACCAGGGGTGTCGGAACTTTCGCTACGTTCCATTTTAGTAAGAAAAAAAAATAGGTCCTTTTCAGGTATAAAAATAATGCCATATCTCTTTAATTGTATTAAATTTTAAAGTTTAATGTTAAATCCTTAAATTTATTAAAGCAGGTTTAAACTCATGTCAAATTTATATATATATATATAAATAAGAGTTTACGTTGTATTTTGTAATTATTATATTTTCTTTCTAAACTGTGAGCCAGAGCATACGTTTATTTTTCTGCATATTACTTATTTTATAATCAACTCAATCTTTGGTATGTTAAAACGTATATTTGAATTACTAATGCAGTGATAGTTAATTGAAGAATGTAGGTACGTTAAAGACCTTGTGTACCGCTTGAACTTCGCTACCCATGAAAAAATATTTAAACCGTAAAAATAACAAAAATGTTTGCAAGTACTAATAGTTCTGATTATCTGTTTATATCTACGCTTGACGTAGATATTTGGCTACGTCACCACGTTCTTGGCTATTGAAAAAAAAAAACCTGTTTGGTTAAATTGGATGTCACAATGCTATGCTAACATGCCATTCGACAATTCGTGCAGGGTGAAGTAAGTAAAACCTAAAAATAATATTCATTATTTCAAGCAACTAAATATTTTAAAATATAATTTCACATTATTTTAGGCAAAGATAAACTTAATCCTCAATGTCGTGAAAAGACTCCTCTATTCCTACGCTTGTTGCATTTACGATGGCAACGCCCCAACGCCTCAAAAATAACGAGGGAAGATGAATGTTTCTAAGGATTCTAGTCGTTTGAAAAAAAAGGGCGGGGTAGTCTAATGAAACGTTGGGGGGATAGGTTCTGTATTAACCCTCACCCCTCCGTCAGACAGGCAGTAACAATTTCTTTATATTGTCTTTCAGCTCACGAACCCTTCAGGGCAGCATGACTTTGTCACCGCTGTCTATTCTTCCTCGCTTCATTTCCAGTGTTGCCAGATTTCAGGACATAAAATTATTGTACCAGGCACCTTAAAAAATGGCCGTATCTACAAATTCGTGGCACGTTGTTGATAAAATTTACGTATATATAAGTCCATATATGCTTTGAATTCATACGAAAGATAAATACAATTTATTGTTAGTGAGATTTTCATTAGATAAGTGCAAATTATTTTTTGACGAAATTAAAGCATGCAAGTTCCGACAAAAGTTTGACTAATAGTTACATTTTCACATGTACACATGGTCCGTGTTATGTTTACTGTTTCTTATTAGATGGTTTTCTAATAGTTCTAGGGTTACCAGCCTCCCAACGTTTTGTTGCAAATCATCAGATGAGGTTTTAACTAACACATGAATTTGTTTACAAAAGCTGTTGACAAAAAAAAAGTGGCCGAAGAACACCTTAAACATTGGTAGGGGCAAGTATTTTTGAGAAACAATCTGAACGCATGTTTGACTGCAATAAAATACGCTTGCGTCAACAGCTTCTTTGTTATGATTGGCGGCCGTCTGTGAGAGAAGCCACTGCCACCTTTGACCACGCCAATCAGGACTCGTTTGCTTCCGCACAAAATTGCTGCGAATAGTTTGCTGATAATAGAACACGTACATGAGAGAAACTCAACCAGTCATCAAACACAGACGGTGCTACAATGTTTCAACAAACATCTGGTCCCAAAATCTTTTCGCGAAGAATACATCCCCCTTAACATTGGTATTATTTTTTGAGAACAGTATATGGTTATACAAATCACATAACACAACCCATGGACAAACACCATTGCAGTTTTGCACTGTGGGTAATGAAAATTTCATAAAATCAAAATAAGAAATAAAAATTGAAAAATAAACCCACAGAAAACAAGCAAAAATCAGCTGATGTTATACTGATAAATCCAACGATGAACCTAAATATGTATTATGGGCAACATAACAACGACAGCACAGACGAATGCTGTTCCCGAAAAGTTACAACTGTTTTGTCGTCGGTGTTGTCGTCGGTGTGTGGTCCGTAATATGTGTTTATCTCCATCATTGCGTTCGTTAAATTGCTGCGTTGTCCAGGTGTTATTTGTCTGCATTTTCTGTTATTAATGAAACTGCCTCGTCTAGCTCACTGTGCTCGTTTTTCCCATTATAAAAATTGCAATTCTACATTGGCGTGTGTCTAAGAAATTGTATCAAATAAAAGTTCCCCATTGAAGGAATCATTTAAAGAACGGACCATACCTACTATTGTAAATATGCTGGTTAAAAATACAAGTAACTATTTCCGTTATAAAATTTACTAAAGACAAAATACGGGTTGCGTCGAATGGTGTAAAAAATTCAAGATGTCAGGGTACAAAGGGTCGAATTCTCATTCATGCCGTGAAGACTCTGGTACATCTGGCAACAACGCGGAGAATAAGTTGTGAAGGTGTCTGGGAAGGATGAAGACGGGCGCGAACGACGGCAACAAAGCGGAAGGGAGAAGACAAAGGGATTAATAAAGAGGGCTCATGTCTGCTTTAAGACAGGGTAGGTAGGGTGGTGAAAGAAGCGAAGGAGGTGCAAAAACCGATACCGGAGGGGTGTAGCTGAAGAATTTCCGAGATGCCAGCTTCGTGGTGCGGTCTCCGGTGAATTCTCGGAATAAAAGTTTCGCGTTTCGACGTTTCGATACGACATCGATATCCATTCAACCATCTTAGCATATTTACGTACAGTTTCTGTGTTTCCTTTCAAGTTACGCACTGCTGGATGAGGTAAAGAAAACAATGAAATATCATCATACAATGTTTGTATTAGACTTAGTATATTTGGAAGTTATGAAGAATTGCCTACCTCTGTGTAGATTCTATATTTGGTGCACTGACGACCGTTATCACTTGAATATCTAAGTAAACAAGATTTAGTTTAGGAATATTCAAATATAAAGTTATTAATAAATTATTTATTTATTTTTAATTTTTAAGTTGAGTCCTTTACGTTAAAGCTCGTTCAACTTTTTGTCTGATAGTTTTATCAGGCCCAGTGTTAGTAGAATTGAATTATTGACCCTTTTTCAAGGAGTGTTCACGCGTAGGTTGTTTAATGGAGCTATAAACATATTGCGTCCTACAACACTATTTAAAAAAATATTTACCCATGTATAGTAACAAACCATAAAAAATGTTTATTCACTGAATTTAACGCAAGCTATTTGTGTGTTCTATAAATAAAACTAGTATTTTTATTTTAACATGACTCGATTGCAATTCAAAAAATTTCACATAATTCCAATAAATGCCACGAGAGCCAGTGAAATTTATTTACTTTGACTCAACTTTTACCCTCAAGATATGTAACGTAATTCATAACCTACGTCCAGATTGGATTTTACAATTTTAAAACAGCTTAAGCATTCGGAAACTACATCTAGCATTGCCAGTAAAATATTTTGAAAGAAAAATCCTGGAAAGCCAACATTTATATATAAATATATCTAGTGGTTGTAAACAATTTTCTATTTATTGAATTTAATTGTTACAGTATTTACATCAAAGTCTCGTCTCATCAGGTTATTTCGCACAGAAATAACATTTTGCTTTCCAAAATAACAGGAAACATTTCCAACCCAGTGGAATTCCTCGTTATATAATAACTGAAATCAAATCTTATCAAAGTCTTAAGAGTAATTCGACAGTACGTGGTTGTAAGGATCGTATAAACTTGAAAATTCGCTGGACTTCCTATTCGTGGATGGTGCGATTCTGCACAAAATGTCCTGAATCGACTTCGAGAATTTTTATCTAGAAAATAATTCTAAGTTAGGAATTTGGACGAAGTAGGCCATTTTTTCAAAAATTTATATTGAAAATATGACTTCGTTCAGATAGAGATCACACAATAAAATTTTAAAATGTAATTCAATTTTTAACTATAGTGACTTCAAAGTGTAGCAGCCAGGTACTATCGTCTTCAGGAATTCAAAAGAATTATATGCTATGCTTTAAAAAAATGGAAAAGTAAACGGCAGGAAATGGAAATGAGGTAAAACTGTTGAATCCAGGATGGCGTCGTATATCTGTTCCTGCCTCTCCACCATGAGGCAGGGACGTACATCTCTGGAGGATGCAAGGGGAGGAATGGTTGTTCCCTGCGCTATCAGCATGGCAAGACCATCTTCGCTTTGCATATGTGAGTGCGTGTGTGTGCTGTATGCTTGTGGAAGGGACGGAGGGGGGAGTAGAGGGGTGTTCCTTCGATTTCCGCAATCCCAAACGCCGCCCTGGAAGCGGATAGCAGCCCGCCGTCGAAGCGCCGCAACTGTTATGGTAACTGCTGCCGAGGAAGATAAGGGCGGCCGTCTTCTGGTGGGATGGCAGGCACACCCCCTCCCCCCCACGATAAGCGGAACTATCTTGCCCCGCGGACGTCGTGACGTCACTAGACTCTACACAGGGTGAGTCTGAATTCAACCGACAAACTGCGGCTGAAGGTTCGTCACGACAAAATACGCAGAACTATGGTCTCAGATGCTTCCCCAGGCTGGTATACGTATTTGAAATTAAAGCTGAACAATATTTTTGTAGTAAAAAATAGAGAAACTGTTTAAAATTAAACACCGAACGTCTAAATTATTTTTAAATGAATGAAGTACTAACGCTACAGAGAAAATTGTTGCTGTAGCAAAATTATTTTTTCACTGAATTAATTGAGGGTAGTAACATGTCACAAAAAGATTTAGAAAATTAATACTCCCAATTATTTCAATGAAATAATTTCTGTGGTTGTAGAATTTCGTTCATTTAAATATAATTCAAAACTCAGTTTACCGCCTTAAATTCTTTCTTAATAAAAATATTGTTCAGCCCTAACTTCGAAGACGAAAACCAGCCTATGGAAGGACGTTAGACCATAAGTCGAAGAGATGTTTTCGACTTACTTTATCGTGATGAATCTGCAGCAGAAGATTGTCGGTATAATCCAGACTTAACCTGTATATTGGGGACCTAAAGTCTTGCGAGCTGAGCTATCATAGTTCCACGCACACGAGTAGCTCGGAACGGAGTGACATAATGAGGACATATAGGAACATACAGACGCCATTTTTGTTTCAACAGTGTTAAATTGCATATTGCGGACCTAAAGTCTTGCAAACTGAGCTATCATAGTTCCACGCACACGAGTAGCTCGGAACGGAGTGACATAATGAGGATATATAGGAACAGACAGACGCCATTTTGGTTTCAACAATGTTAAATACGATAATTATTGTTAATATTGCAATATATCACTTTTTCACCATTATGTTCGTAAACGCACATTGAGATTTTTTTTAAGATATATAATTTTGTATTTTATGTGTATATTTATAATAGTCATTGTCAACAATAGATTCAATATAAACGCAAATTAATGGAATGTTTTTCGGTAGACGGGAATTTGAAAACATTACAAAAAAAAATTGGAAATTTGTGTATTCAAAATATGTATGCCAAAAAAAGGTGTGATTTAATATTTTTTGACATATGTCATTTCATGTTACACTGTATGTGATACAGCTTTCCAATAACGGACAGAAAATGATGAATATATGCACAAACACCAAAAAAAAGCCAACATCAGCCGATGTCAAAACATTGGAAAATATAGACAGCACAGAGAATTTCGGGGAATTAATTAGACAGAAAAATATTAAAGAACAGACGGACACAGTATGCTTACAACGACGAGATAGTTGTAAAAATAACAGTAAATAAAGACAAGCATTATCTTGGGCAACACAGTGACAGACAAACCCAACAATGATATTCAACAGATATTGAGGACAACACAACCAAAAATGAAACCAGCAATGTTGTTTGGCCGAAGTAATACCTTAAATCTATCTTCCCTATTATAATCTCTTTGAAAAGTCCCAACAAGGTTTTTGGACAGTTTCACTCCTCATTTTCAACATGTGTCACCTCCTGAGCGGTTTGCAGTTTCAGGTGCTGCAACAAGCCCACCTTGCATCACCCAAACTAACATACCTTCTTTACCGACATAAAACGAATTTTTTTAAAAACTTGGATAACCCCGGATGGCGGAGGGGGGGGGGTGGTCACTGATGCACGCATTTGTCTGTGTGACGTGATGCCCTGCGGAAGACTACTTCCTTCGCCGGCGACTGTACCGCCTCGTCGCTCTCAGGAAGAAGTGGAGTCCGCCACTGAGGAATGAGGAATTTGTCGCGATGGCCTGCGGCTTGTTTCTAAATCTCCACGGCTTTGCGGTCACCCCCTCCCCCTCTTATATCTTGTGCACTTCTCCCTGACCGCACCGTACCAGCTCTTCCTCAGCGCCGGGAAACCATTAATTCTACTAACAGCCGCGATTTGTCGTCCTTCCTGCTGGACCGTTATTCTCTCAAGCCTCTGTCTCGGACGCCCTGCTAGTTCATCTCCATGTCACTGCTGTTATAAAAGAGATATTCTTTTCAGTTCATCTCAAAAGAGATTTTGCATATTGTGCTTTGCCTCTAATTTTATAAACAGATATTTACTAATGATAAACTAATAACGAGAAAATTCTCGCAAATGTTCGTCATTGTGGACTGTATATTTTCTTTGTAATTGGAACATACAAATTAATGTAATATTACAGGTCTTTGTAAATTTGTACATTTACATGCGGAAATAACTGTATGACTACAAAATAGTGTTCGCAGTAATACTTGGTTTTGGATTCCTACCCGGGCATTTATTCTGCGTGTTGTGCCAGTACCTCTATTAGTTAAATTTTGTAAACTGTTCAATGAATAACTTTCTAGAACTAACTGCACACATTATAAAAAAATATTAAAACAAAATAAAGTTCAATTGTTGAATATTTGAATACAATTTCCATGGTTTCAAAAAAAATTTCACTTGAATGTAACATAAATTAAAAAGAGAATTATTTGCCAATTTTCGTAAGAAAGACTCAATATTATCTCGTAAAATGAATAATAATAATTCATGTACATATGTATAAAATAATCATAGCCATGTGTTGTATGTAAAAAGTTACAATATAGCTTTTGTAGTATATCCAATTTTTTTCTTGCCAACTGGTTTCCAAAGGAATCTTTTGTAAAAGTAGAGAATTTTTTTTCCTTGTGTAGCGACTGTACCGCGTCGTTGCTCCCAGGAAGAAGTGGAATCTACCGCTGAGGAATGAGGAATTTGTCGCGAAGGCCTGCGGGTTGTTTCTAAATCTCCACGGCTTTGCGGTCACCCGCCCCCCTTCCCCCCTTTTTCTCATGTGCACTTCCCCCTGACCACACCGCACAGAAACTACTCAGCGCCGGGAAACCAGTAATTCTGCTAACAGCCGCCATTTGTCGTCCTTCCTGCTGGACCGTTATTCCCTTAAAGCTCGCTCTAGGGCAACATGCTGGGTGTTTCGTCTACATGTCATTGCCATTATTTGAAGGCTTTTCCTTTAAATTGCTTACTAATATTAATATAAATACCGTAAAAAGACACGCAAATGTTCTTTGTTGTTATAACTTGCGTGACCTATTGCAGCTCGAAAATATAGTCAAGTAAATACTATGTGAGGAAATTAATGACAAAAAGTGAGTGTTTCATTAATCACCAGTGATGTTTAAACATGTAAACTCGGTAACAAGCAAATTCATGTGTTCTCAAGTTGCAAATACACTTACAATACGAGATTCTGCAATAAATTAAACTTATAAATCTTTAAAATACTACCGAGCGATATAAATAAAAGAAAAATGTGTTTTCCACTAAATTTCTGGACGCGAATCACACATAGTTCCACACCCACAGCTAGAATTCGCTGCCGGAACAGCAACATGAACTATGGAATCATTATATTTGCAGAGTGAAATTTTATACTATACTAGTTGATACCCGCCCGCTTCGCTGGGCATGCAATAAAATTTTATTGTGTAACCTAGACGAAAAATATAAACAAAATGATTAATTTCAAAAAGATAATGAAAATAAATTTTGAATTAGAGAAAATTGAGAGTTTTTAATTACCGGTGTTAAATATAGGAGAAAAGTAATTTATTATTTATAATCATTTCAATCAATGGGTCAGTTATTCAGTAAATCTGTCATTTTACAGATTTCCGCATCACCCATGAAGTACTGTGTAGTGAGATGCGTTCCCATTTTTTTACATGGTGGGACCCCAGTAGGCCTAAACCATGTAAAAATTACTAACATCAAAATAAAAATATATTATGAAAACTTTTTACTTAAAAAAATTTTTTTTTAAACCCATTGAGTTATATTTTTTAGTAAATTACATTTTGATTATATTTATTTTTTATGTATGAAAATTTTTATCGGTATCAACGAAAGTTTTATTTTTTATCACATTAATTTATTACTTTCAAATAATTAATTTAAAAACTTTTTATTATAATATAATTACTTATAACAATTTTTAAAAAAGATAGAAAATCTATAAAATAATGTAATTACATGTTTAAAACTTCTTTGTATACAACATTCTTCGTTCGCTTCTCTGGTTGAAGAATAATGAGATCTTCAGATGAACTCACTCTTGATAATGCAACATAAAATTGACCATGGGAAAAACAGTCACTTTGCAAATCTACACCAGATAATTTTAAACTCTGCCCTTGAGATTTATTAATAGTCATCGCGAAGCAAACTCTAACTGGAAACTGCAAACGCTTAAATTCAAAATGATAATCTGATGGAATGAAAGGTATTCTTGGAATGAACACAATTTCGCCCTCATACTTTCCTGTAAAAATGGTCGCTTCAATTAAATTTTTCCGCAGAGTTTTTACCTGTAGTCAGGTGCCATTACACGATTTGGGAGGATTCAAGTTACGCAACAACATTAACGGTGTACCAATCTTTAGATGAAGAATATGAGGTGGTATGCCTGGCGAGTTAAGTGTATACATAAACTCAACAGGATAATGTACAGTGTCTTCTACTTCTATGACTGTATCGACAGATTCATACTTCATATGTTCAGTTGTTTGTAGATCTATCAAAAATGTCAGCTGATTCATTTGTTGGAGTCAGAATAGCTCTTTCTTTTAACCATGATAAACTATCTAAAGCGTCATGTTGAATATTCGGGTATATTCTGTCAAACAAAGTAATCAAATCTCCCACAGTTTCACAAAGGTTACTTGGAATGTTTATCTTTCCTTCCTCTTCTGGGAGATTTACGTTACCTATGTCAATCAATAATTCTGAAAACTCTTTCGCTCATACCCTCATATTAACTTTCAACGATAAGACTTTTATATGAGGCCATAAAATTGAAGATTTTAGGCAGGCTTTAATTTCATCTGCACGTGTCCCTCGTTGTACAACAGGCAAAGTTTGTCTTAAGTCACCAGCTAACAGGAAAGGCAACCCACCCTTAAGTCGATTATTCTCTCTAATGTCTTGAAGTGTCTGATTAAGAGCCTCAACACCTTTCTTGTGGGCCATAGTACACTCATCCTACACTATAATTTTTGTTTCTCTGAGTACATGTGCCATGTAACTTTGCTTTGAGATATTACAAATGGGATTATCGGAATGATTCAAGTTGAGAGGTAGTTTTAAAGCTGGGTGCGACGTCTTGCCTCCATCAATTAACGTAGCTGCAATCCCTGAGGAAACAACAGTAACAGCAATATTTTTTCTACTCCTAATTTTAGCAAGCAGAAGGTTGATCAACAAAGTTTTCCCAGTTCCACCAGTAGCACCAAGAAATAATAACTTCCCTGAATTAGAGTCAACGATGTTCAAGACTTTATCATAAACTTGTTTTTGATCATCATTAAATTTCAAAATCCCTACAGAAACTGCTTCGATCAACTGAGAAACATCATAAGCCAATTCACTCATGTACGTACTGACGGTTGTTAATAACGTTGCTTTGCTCTCTTAATGGCTCTGGAAGCCCAAATTCTAACAATGACTTACCTGACATTGATGTAACAATATCTTCAAGAAGGATAAGACATTGGTTAAAAACAATATCAACGACCAGTTCAACTTCTCTACTCTCTCTCTCCATTTGTCTTTTGATATCTTCTGCCAAACTTTCCCGGTACTTTGTCAATAATTTTATCGGATCTCCTACTTGACGAAAAACCAACATAATCTCAAATAACTCTCTAATTTTGTAAGGAGAATCAAAAATGGAAGCTTCCTCTAAAGTACTATCCCATTGAATATCGTCTTCCAGTAATCCAAGTGCTCTGCAAGTTGCTTGAAAAGTCAGATGCTCTACTCCTTCTACAGTTTTTAATTCATTGAATGAAGTAGGACTACGAATCTCATGTAGGAGAATGTGTAAACAGTAGTATCCAGCATTACCGGGATGGACTGTATACACTCTACCCAACACATTATCTTTTTTAATTTCTGGAAAACCTGTCACGACCTTTCCTTTTTTCCTCCTAAATAATTCATTGTTTCTCCAAACGTAATAACCTGGAACTTCACTATAGAAAAGAGTTCGCGCAAAACCATCTACTTTACAGAGATTAAAAAAACCATAAGTGTTGTTTTCTTTGGATTCTCGATTTTATTAACAATGTTTTCTTCTGTGAAATAAACTTTTCGACCATTTTCTAGATCAACAGCAAGATGAACAACAGGAGGTTATCTCTTGTGAATGTGGAAACCAAAATTACGCCTGATTGCTTCAGAACTGCTTATGTATCGTCCTGCTTCATACCTAGAAACCTCATCTAAATTTTCAATGGCAAACACTGCCTGATAAGAACCCTTATTTACGTACTTGCAGATGAATTTGATAGATTTAACTGAATTACAATACTCAGCATTGATATGAGCTTTGAAAGTACGTGACAAAACAGGATTAAATGGTTACATCCATCGATTATCAATATCATTTCCATTAATTTTTATTATTATTCCACCGTCTTCCGGAGACCGCCTTAGATACTTAGGATATCCATCTTTACCTGTTTGATTTTATTTTAAGAAAGGCCTTGGGTATCGTTTAGTGCAAATACCAGCCACCATGCAAGGTGAATTGAAGTTGAAGACTCCACACGGGCCATGAATCATAGTTGATTTAATAATTTCATGAAGTGTTTGATCCTGATCGGGGTCAGGTAATTTAGCCCTTAGAACTTCGTCAATAGAGTCAGGTCTTATTTTTTCTTACAACCAGAGAAGAATATTGTTACGAACGTGACATTGGCCGGAACACGTGCAAGTGCAGAACTGGCTGGCGACTGTCGCAATATATGCGTCGCGCGTGCCTGAAAGATAACAAGGCTTGTCGCTTTTTGCCCTCCTTCCCACCACTCCCCGCGCGGCGCCTTGCCTTTGACACGTAACTGACACCGGACAGCTGGGAGTTGCGCGAGCCGCCGACACGTGTTTTCGAGAGATTTCTGCCGTCCGGACGGCTCGCGATGACGCGACAGGCCCCGGCCGCTCTCGTGAGTTCTGGAATTTCGCTGGGGCCTATATATAGGTCCGAGGACGTCAGGAGTCAGTCAGTCTGAGTCAGTGGAGTTCAGAGCGAAGTCGGGAGTTCTCCCGCGGCGGAGTTTCCGGGCGATAGTGCCGCGGGTGCGGTAGAGTGGCGAAGTCCTTGGACGAAGGTTCCAGGGCAGGGAGTGAGTGAGTTCAGTGGAGTCGGGAGTTTTCCCGTGGCGGAGTGTGGCGACGGAGTCCCGCGGCGGAGACCCACGAGGGGTGCTGCGGTGAGAGTTGCGCCAGAGGTGCGGCCCAGCGAGGTGTGCGGAACGAGTGACTAAGGATTTGACATTTCTTTGAGTGTAATTAATTATTTTCCAATTTAGAAGATTATTTGTAAGTGACAAGTAGTGGTAATAAATAAAACTGTGTGTGTGATAAAAATCTTTAATTGGGCTATCCTTTACGAACCCGCGGTAAATCGTAACAATATGAACATGTGGAAGTCCACGCTTCTGCCATTCAACAGTATAGATGTTACACCTTACATTGTCAAAGATACATCCTTTTGTCAGATTCATCATGTGCTTAACTTTCAAACAAAATACCCTCGCAATGATATCGTGTCGATCATAAGATTTTTGTCGTTTTCTCAAAATATCTTCAATTTCTGACCATTTGGGATTGCAAGTGAATGTAATGAATAAATATGAAAACTTATTAATTTTAGATATTGATTGAGGCTGTAAAACTTCTACTAACACATCTTCGTCAGTCTGAGACACTATGAATGACACTTTTTCTTTACTTTTTTACACATTATTATCACTACTTACATGAACATTACCACCATACATTAATTCTCCAACATCAATCAAAGCATCTAAATGACCGTTTTTAAAATTTCCCGTAAATCGTAGTCTTTTTATACCCTGAATCGCTTCTACAACGGAAGCCATGAGGCTGCCACCTTGATACACTTGAAATTGTTAAGGAAATAATTCTGCAACTGCCATAATTTCGCAAATGGACCCATGTGTGTTATGATTAGACATTTCTGTACAGTAAATACCTTGAGTATCATAAGGGGCGCCAGATGGCATTTGGGTGACGCATTGAAACCTTGTCCAATTATTTTAAACATGCTTAAAAATTTCGTTTCTAATTTCGTCAGCCTTTGATACGTTGCCGTACATCAGTAGGGACAGAGTAGAAAATAAACACGCTCCGTCTCCTATAATCTCGACAGTTCGGAAAGGGATATATTTGCCCACCTATTAAAATATATTCTACGTTCATAATTTTAATCCAAAAAATAAATACCAATATGAATTTAAAAAAAGTGTCATTAAAACTCACCAAGACAACGGGAGTAAATTGAAATTATAAAAGCGCCACTTGTAAGTACGCCACTACCGAACCCGTTTCCATAGAGACGAATGAACCTCAACAATGCTAAAGCCGTTGCCATGGTGATTTTCTACCAAAAAACTGGAATATGATCTATAACGTCCCCCGAAACTCCCCTTGGGATCGGATTTCCGCAGAATCCGTTCTTAGTGAGCGTCTAAATCACAAAATGAGTAACTATGCTAAATTTCAAGTCAATCGGGTGTATAGTTTCGGAGATGTCGTCATGAGTGAGTGAGTCAGTGAGTGGTATTTAGCTTATATAATATATATTTTATAATATACTATATAATAAAACAGCTCCGATAAAAGCGAAAAAGACCTGAAAAATGACTAAATTCCGGCTTTGGACATGATTTCCGACAAATGGTTTTATTACAATACTCCCCACATTGTTTAATATCATTCAACCGTTAATACTATTAAGTTTCACTTTGTCTTTATAAATTTTGGTTCGGATCATCCGCCTCAGACGGCTGAAATGTGGTAACACATTTCCGTTCCTTAAATTCCGACGCCATTCCAAATTATTGCTACCAAATGCCGTAAGTAATGTGTGTTGGCCGGTCCGGCCACAGGCGCCAGGCACTGAAGCCGTGAGCCAGTCCGCCATCTTGGATTGTGACGTCACGGTGTCAATCTTGGATGACCTTGACCTTAACTTTGACCTTGACCGTTGACCTTCAAATTTTGCCACAATTTGCACAAAATTCCTCAATATTCGCCAAAATATCCAGATTTTTGGGAAAAAATCCGCCAAATAATCACAAAAAATTTTAAAAATAAAAAAAATTCTCTTTTCGAAGGAAAAAATCCTGTTTCAAAGGAAAATTTCCCGTTGTTACTCCATAAAAATACCAGCAGCTATAAATGACCATATATAGGCTTAAGATTCCATGTCTACAGCCTCCGATAATCCTCAGACGTCATCATGGATTATGACGTCACCGTTTCATTTTCCGTTATGCCCGCCATCTTGAAAATCTATATTTACTATCGGATTTTAATGAAAAAAAATTTAAAAATAATAAAAGTATCAATTAATAAAGTTGTAATACAACTATTTCAAAATACCGTTGCAATTTTCGTAACAGCTGCCATCTTTAAATCTGTAATCATTATGTTAGAATATCGGGAAAATATTTAAAATTAAAAAGAAAATCAAACAAATTTTATAATAAAAATTTAATAAAAAATTATTTAAAATGTACACTTATATCATGGAGCTCGGAGTCCTCAGTTCGAACCCGACAAGATCAAATAAAAATGGTGACAGGTTCTTCCTCCACGGATAAGCTATCGGCAGACTGACCTCCCACTACTTATGTCAAGGTATATATATCGTCAGCTAGTATGACATCATGTCCGCCATCTTGAAAATATTTATTTATCATCAATTTTTAATGAAAAAAATTTCAAAATGTTTAAAAAAATAAACAAAACAATTTTTTTATAAAAATCTTTAAAAATTACTTTGCACACATCGTTACGACCACCATCTTGAATTCTAGAAATTTGGCATGTTTCGTTATGCCCGCCATCTTGGATGACTATGACATCATCACTACACTTTATGTTACTTCCTCCATAATGGATTCTAGAATGTGGCACTTTTCGTTACGGATACCATATTGAAAATTAGTAATTTTTATGCTAGAATTTTGGAAAAAATTTGAAATATTATAATAAAAATTTATTAATACAATTTTAATAAAATAATATTTAAAAAATGCACTTACTCCCTAAAGTCCTTGGTTCGAACCTGGTAAGAGTAAAAATAAAAAATCTTCGACTGATCCTTTCTCACCCGTTCAAACTAAGGGCATTAGGCGTAAGTGCATTTAAAAAAAAATATTTTATTAAAGTTGGATTAATACATTTTTATTATAATTTTTGTAATTTTTTCCAAATTTCTTGCATACAAATTACTATTTTTGAAGATGGTATCCGTAACGAAAAGTGCAACATTCTATAATCCAATTTGGCGGACTTAACATAAAGTGTAGCAATGATGTCATAGTAATCCTATTTTTTATAAATTTCAAAATTATATCATTAAAATCGGATGATAAATATAGATTTCCAAGATGGCGTACATGGCGTCATACTTTCGGACGATAAATACCTTAAAATAAGTGGTGGGGGTTCAGTTTTCCGATAGTTTCCGTGGAGGAAGGACCTGTCGCCATTTGTTTTTTTGATCTTGTCGGGTTCGAACCGAGGACTCCGAGCTTCAATATATAAGTGTACATTTTATTATGATTTTTTAAAAATAATGTTTATTAAATTTGTATTAGTTATTAAATTCAATTAATTAATTTTTAAATGTATTTTTAATTTTTTTCCCTATTTTCTAACAAAAAATTACAGATTTTCAAGATGGCGGCCGTAATGGAAATTGCAATGGTATTTTGAAATATTTGTATTAAAATTTATTAATTGATACTTTTTACAATTTTTAAAGTTTTTTATTAAAATCCGATCATAAATATATATTTTGAAGATGGCGGGCGTAGCAGAAATTGAAACGGTGACGTCATAATCCATGATTACGTCAGAGGATCATCGGAGGCTGTAGACATGGATGCTTAAGCCTATATATGGACATTTCTAGCTGATGGTATTTTTATGGACTAAAAACGGGAAATTTTCCTTTGGAAAAGGAATTTATTTATTTTTCAAATTTTTTGTGATATTTTGGCGGAATTTTTTTCCAAAAAAAACTGGGAATTTTGGTGAATTTTGAGGCATTTTGTGCAAATTGTGGCAAATATTGAAGTTAAAAGGTCAATGTCAAAGTTAAGGTCAAAGTCATCCAAGATTGACGCCATGACGTCACAATCCAAGATAGTGGACCGGCTCAGGTCTTCAGCGCCTGGCACCTGTGCCCGGACTGGCCAATACACATTACTGCCGTATACCGAGATCTATGATTTTACACATCAAAAAAACAAAAGTAAGAGTGCTATACGCACAAATTTCAATTAATAACGCATTGAATAATGGTAATATAAAATGATTTAATATTCTACTCGTATTTTGTGTGTGAAACTGAGCTTTAAGGAACGCTACTTGGCTGCAAGTGTGTTGCTGTGAGTTAAAAATGTCAAATATTTATTTCATCATGACTCAACAAGACATTGATTAAGATTCACTTTACATTACACTAAATTCTTGTGTCGTATTTTCTGTCGTCTTGCTTCGTTTTTTTTTTTCTTAATTTTTTCATGTTTGTCTGGATTTGCATCGTGGTACTTCTGTTTTATTTTGCCCCTTCTCTCCCTCCCCCTGCATTATAATGATTTTCAATCGCAATCCCAATTTTCTTACTCGTTTCTTTATTTTGTTCTTCATTCTTTATTTTCTTGCAAATGTGTACTCGTGTTTGCATATGTTACTTTTACGTATGATTTATATATATATTTTTTAATTACCAAAACTGTGTATTAATTTTTCTGTTTGTTTTACTAATTTGTGTGAACTTGTACAAATATTTTTGTTGATTTGTTATAGATTATGGGGGCAAAAAACTACTAATTTTTTTTTATAAAAGTCACTATTTCATTTAAATTTGAGATAAAATTTTAAAACAGATTAAACTGTGGATCAATGGTGAAGCAAGTCACTACACACAAACTAAGTTACAAAGTATTTAATGGCAGTTTGTGAACATTACTTGCCCAGCTTTAAATACATTTATATAGATCATTAAATTAAAAAATATATATTTAAAAGTAAATTAAATTTGTATAATATAGTAATGTACTTATTGATTTTATTCAGCCAATTCCCGTGAGTGGTGGTCTCTTGGCGAGAAAAACCGCGTAGGCCTACCCAAAGAATGCGATGAAGCGGGACTATCGCGAATATTTGCACAAGGAAAGGCTACGATGCGTCCGCTCAGTGTCAGGCTCGAAGCCAGGCGCGTCGGTACGTCCGACCTCGCATCACGTCCGACCACACACACCCTCCCTTCCCTTCTGCATGTTTCAGTAAGTGCGACGTGCGGTCTCACTGGCCGGCGGGTCGGCGACCGCCCGCCATTAGCGATAATTCGAGGCGCCGTCGTCGCCCCGGGGACCCTGGAACTCGGCGTCGCCGGGTAACCCCGTTACTTGAAGTTCCCGGATCGCACGTCGTTGCGCATTCCGGGTCGCGCCGCGCGGCGGCCGTGCCTCGCGTGAGGATCCGCGGCCGGACGTGGCGATGCGGCGTGTGAATGAGCGGGGATTTCTGTTTCCACGCGCAATGTCGACGTAACTCCATTCCACGAGCCCTTTTCGAAGTTGTACTGCTTCAGGACACGTTATGGAAACAAAAAGATGGGGGTGAATTTTTACGATGCGAGCGCAACATGCAACGAAATTTTCACACTAGGAAAAAAAAAGACCACATTAAAAAGGGCCACATACAAATAAAAATAATATTTGTGCTTTTACATAATATAGCTACCTCAATCATTGATATTGAATACTGGTCCATATAAATAAAAACATTTATATGTTGTGAATATTAGTGATTAATATTGTGTTTATAAACCTTTTAAAGTGTATTTACATAAAAGATTTTATGCATTATCGATTATAAAATATTAGATTTTATTTAGTAAATATTTCAATAAATAAGAATGAACTTACAATATATCATTTATTTTGTTATTAATAAAATTAGCTGTATAGTTTTATTAAATTAAAATAATTTAATTTTACCACAGTATTAAGTATTATTTTCATTTATATATGTGCAAAAATTTAAAAATAGTTCAGTGTCTTAAATAAAAATAAATATAATTTCCAACGCGTGTACATAAACAAATGCTTTATTTTCTCAAGGGATTTTCGAATAATTTCCCATAAATTTAATATATCAGTACACATCATTAACGTAACTAGGAATTTTGGAAAACCATAGCCCAAGTAAGGTGATAGAATATATTTCTGATGAGCCTCTTTCTAGAGCCCAGGAGTTCCTAAATGAAATTTAAACAAGCACACGGGTCTTTTTTTTTTAATTTTTTAATATCTACATTTCTAG
Organism: Bacillus rossius redtenbacheri; assembly: GCF_032445375.1. Taxonomy (NCBI): domain Eukaryota; kingdom Metazoa; phylum Arthropoda; class Insecta; order Phasmatodea; family Bacillidae; genus Bacillus; species Bacillus rossius. The sequence continues at coordinate 98,410,701 of NC_086330.1, read as the reverse complement.
TGGCAAATGGTTGGTCAGTTATGGAGCTATGCACATAAAATAAAATACTTATGTCATTGCCAGCGTCTATGAGCCAGATCTCACTCCTCTCTGAGAGCATTCCTGGCAGTGGAAAATATCTGGTGCCACAGTGCTTTCTTTGGGTACTAACTCCCTCACTCCCTGTGCCACATTCATTCCGTTGTTATTTCATGCCCATATAATTCTAATTTGTTCACTCTGGGGAAGAAGTGAATTTTCTGTACTTATTGTAGAGCAGAGCATTCTGGTACTGATGAAACCCCTCCCCCTCATTTCTTAAGGATCTTGCGTATTAGAGCACGGAAGCATGTGCACAGCTCTGGCTGATATTACTCAAAACTACAGTTGAGAACAGCCTCTTCCCCCTCCCGTAAAATTTAAAAAAATGTAATGCTTGAAAACACATTTTGAGACTGTCTGAGCAACATTAAGAGCTTTTTTAAAATCCTTAAATTCTCGAATGAAACGATTCACTCATAATAAGTTGATCCTTACAATACCACTGCTTTTGATTAAGTCTTAACTTGTGTTTAAAGAGAAGCCTTTGCTTGAATTTTGCATATTCTGTGGACATAAATTGGAACTTACCCAAGTCATGTTAGCTGGTAAATAAGCTATAATATTTTAGAGGGAGCCACGAGCCCTTCCTGTTATTGTCCCTTGATACATATCGTGACTGGAAATATTAGGTCGTCTTCATGTTTCGAATAACTGAAATAATTTTTTTTGCAGAGTTTAAAAAAAATTAAATAAATAATTTAGAACATTAACACAATCGGTTTTTTAAATTCCTAGCGTTTTCATTTCGCGAAAAAAATAAATAATTCTAACATTCGTTCTCTTTCTTTTGACTTTATTTTCCTGCTGTTAAGCTACAGTGTGACAAGTCTTCACAAACTCTAAACAAATAACGAACGAGTAACTGCTATTAACACATTTAAGAAATAAAAATTTGAAATTAAAGTGCCACGTCTCAAGCCGATGCAAGTTAACGGGGCTTTAAGATGTACTTAAGCACCGAATCGGTTCTTGTGAATTGAGTCTTTAAAGACCTGACACAGTCTGGAAATACCAATTAACAATTTACAAACGTTGTAGTTAATACAGCACTGTGGAGAAACTTTTGCTAATTGGAAAATAAAACAAAGCAATTTTTCTAAAATTATTTTTTTTATTTAAAAAAAAAAAGCTCTAGAGCGTCGCCAGGAAACCCCGACACACCGTCGCAGCAATCCGCAGGCGAGAGCTGCCAGCGGGACAGGCGGCTCCAGAGAGAGAGCAGGTTCCAACCTGCACGCCACTCCCGTCTCTCCTGAGCCCGCAGTCGTCTTGCCCTCGCTGTAGCGACGCGCGAGGCGCACACGAGGAGACATGCGCGCGAACTCGGCTCCGGTGTCTCAACATCGAGTCAGTGGCGTGAATATGGAGGGGGTGGTTAGCTGGTACCGATTTGAAAACCAGGCATTTTCCCAGAACGCATGTTTTTGATGGCCGAGATAATCTGAAGTGCGAAAAAATAATATAAAAACAAAAAAAAATGAGGGACGGGAAAAAGTAGTTTCCTACGTACATTAATGATTGGTTTAAAAAGATACAATACAAGTTGTACGATTTAAAGCACAACAGAAAGGCAGAAGGAAGAAAAGTACAAACAGCTCGTGTCTTTTAAAAACCTTAGTATTTATTTGTATTACGTGATGTTTTAAAACTGATAAAACATAAGCTGGATTTTGTAAAATTGTATAGTGTTTCGGAGTAACTGGAAATGGAAGGGAGGCAAGTAAAGATTATCTACCCAGAGCACTAGCCACCTGAAATCGTGGCTTGATGATTGCGGCTGGGGGTAGGGGGGTTGTAACAAGAGGAAGGATTTACAAAGAACAGTGGTTCTATCCCACCTTTTTACCAATACCGAAATGAAATTCTTCGTACGCTCTTGCATTGAGTGTCTTTCGTTTTCGAGCCGATGCTGGAGTTACCTGCACTTTTGAAAATCACCCAAAAAATTTTAAAATGAATTCCTTTAAGCTACATTAGATGAAACAAAAATTGGTAGTCTGTAAAATTGGTTTACGGACGATAGTTTAACGTAACAACGTCATAACAAAACCTGATGAAATGATTGCATACTTTTATGAATAAAATTGAATCATTTGTATTGAATTATCACTATTTTGTATTGATACAAATAAGGAGTGAAATTAAATCTACAATTTAATTCATAAATTTACTTTTATTTGCACTAATTAATTCAAATATGTTTATTACTTTAACGAAGAGATTATTTTAACTCAAAATTTTATACATGTGTTATTCTGTTAATGATAGGACGATGATAGGAAAAGTAGAAAACGAATGGGAGTGTTTCAAGTTTAATGTGCCTCGAAAAAGTCAAATCGATTGTTGTTTCAATCGAGTGGAAGAGAGATAGATGCGGCGCAAGCGTACAATGAGCAGAACGGGACACAGCGTAACGGTAAAATGTGCGTAACGGGACACTTTTTCGTGCGTGCAGCCGGCGTTAATCGATTTATTAGACGTTGTCACGTAACATATAATAGGAACCTTAATATCGATATCTGTCAAAAACTACATTTTTCTTAATTCAAAATGTTATTTAAAAAAAAAACTTTATCAGAAATAAGACTTATGTAAGATTATTTACTAATAACTAAAAATGTAAGTAAAATACTTTAAGTATTAAAGTAGGCATACGTAAAGACATTCAATAAAGATATGTTAATATAATTTTCATCAAATAAAGTTTTTAAAAGGTATCAATTTTTTTCACACCTAAATTTATTAAACTATATACTGTAATTTACATGTCATCTGCCCTAACTACCTATTTCTTTGCGATGCGAAAACGCAAAGTTGCCAAGGTGCGCATAGATATGTACGGGCGCATGCATCAATTCTTAAATTTGTTTGCAGCGACTCGCTTGACCACTGGTCCTCAAGTTCAGTGCCTTAAAGTAGGAGGTGGGGAGTAGAATAGTTACCGCTCCTGTCAAGTGTACTTTACAATATCCAGTAGTGTAGTCCGACTCATTGGCTCAGTGTTTATCTTATAGTTTTTGGTTGTCAGATTTATACCGTGGCATTATTCAAATAGGCTATACAGTTATGCACTTGCGATCCCACCTACTTTACTTGCGTTTGTGGTTTACTAGAGCATTTCAGAAATGAACAACTGTTGTTTACAGTTAGCTTTACAGGTTGGTGGGTTATTTACATTTAAATTTAGTTAAATCAAGTTAAATAAAAACATTTCATACATAAAAGCATATACACTAAATTATAGCAATCTATAAAATTTTATACCCTTCTCTCATAAAAATATTATACCTGAAAAAAAAGTAACATGAAAAAACTATAAAATTTCAATTGGAAATATATTAATACACATTAAGGAATGCAATCGCACAAGCTTTATTTTCCTTTCGGTAAAACTACATATATGTATAAAAATGGGTGTTGGTAGGTAAACGTATCCGAGATTGATAAACTCCAATACCGTTTAACCGATCATCATGATAGCTGGCACATCAGAGTGATTTTCACTAAAAAGAATTGTATGTTATCTTTTTTTTTGTAACCCTCCACATGAAGTGTGTATCATTTCTCTACGTCGCCCACCAGGTCGTATGGTAACATTTGGCAACTTCCTATCGTTCTCCATGGCGAGACCCGTCTGCTTCTTAGAGCTCAAAGCTGCTAGCGAACTAAAGGCGCTAAAAACAGTTTAGTTTAGAACTTCGTCACAAGATGGCGTTGCCTGGAATTTCAATCGCGTGATAGTTTGGTATGTTCGTCAAGTCTTTCCCAGGGGCTTTCAATCTCTAGATATTTTTCTCTAACGATTGGTTTTGCATGCGTTTTGAATTAAGCTGATTAGATAATTTATCAATTTATATAATCAATAATTTAATTATTGATATAAAATATTCATTTGTTGTACGCTATCCATTTTGCATTAACTCGCCTCTAGCTAAATGTGGAGAATAACGTTTTGAAACCACGTTATCAAATAACGCTGCGCATGTTTATAATTTTTTAAATTGGGGTGATTGTTATTGTGATTAATAATTGTCATCCGAAGTGCTGGATTTGATATGATTAGCCATTAAACTTTTGTTTGAATGCAAATTCCAATTTTGTCACACACAACTATACTACACAGTAGCATCAATGACAATTTTTTTTAATTACTAAAAAAATCATATATACTGCAAAATAAAATGCTTTGTTATTTTAATTTTTAATGTCAATCCTCAATAATAACAAATAATGACTGTGATGTAATTTTTAAATTGTGATTGAGTTTAAAATGGAATACCATTACCATCTGAAGTGCTGGACGTCGAGATGATTAATCATCATTTGTTTTCATAATTAAATGACATATGTGAAACACACAACTAAATTATCTTTGGACGTCTCATCTGTCAATACACATTAAATACTGGAAATTATTTAAAATGCTTCAAAAAAGTATGTTTATTACTTTAATGAAGAAATTATTTTAAATATAACTTTTATACATATTTGCTATTTAACTTCTTCCAATCTGTGTTATTCTGTTAAGGATAGGACGATGATAGGAAAAGTAGGAAACGAATGGGAGTCTTTCAAGTTTAATGTGCCTCGAAAAAGTCAAATCGATGGTTGTTCTAATCGAGTGGAAGATAGATAGATGCGGCGCAAGCGTACAATGAGCGTAACGGGACAAAGCGTAACGGGACAATGTGTGTAACGGGACAATGGGTCATCCTTTTTCGTGCGTGCAGCCCGCGTTCATCGATTTATTAAACGTTGTCACGTCAAAAAATATTGGAAGATCAACGAGACATGCGTGGCAATTGTCAGCCAGCAGAGCCGCTGAAACCCTGTGTTCAGTCCGGGCAACGCCGGGTACTGCAACTAGTAGTCTACAATGGAACAAAGTGTCAAAACGATAAAGCAGAAGTGTGCATTTTTTTTCTGCCCCAGATAAATAACATATTTTAATAGACGAACATGCAGTCAGACAACATTCGAAACAAAAAAAAAAACCTTTGTGGGGCATATAAATAAACTTTGAACATATATATTAATCTCATAAGCTGGTATGTCGAGTCTTTTAAGTTTATTTAGCTTGGCGATGCATTAAGTACATAAAAAATTCTGATTCAAAATTTATACCTACGAAATATTTTGAGGGAAATTTTGGTTTTAAAAACAGAACTGTGTATGGTAATGTTTAAACTTTGCCCTTAAAATTTCTTAATTGTGAATGTTTATTAAGAAACGTAGAAATATGTTTCAATGATTTTCGACCGTGTAAGAGAAGTGAGATAATTTCATAATTTACAGTTCTCTGCCTGTGTTTATATAGCGGAGAAGAGGATTAAAAAGAAAACCTTGCGGTTTGCTTGTACCATGTCCTCTCCAGAAACTAAAAAATACAGGTTATTTCAAAACTAATGGTACAATCTTCAGGAGGGTCGCCATACGGTGTACAGTCATCGGTGAAGCGCTGGAAGGCAGTACGTTGATGGAATGATGCGAAATCGGTCCAAAATGATGGAAGGACGGAACAGCGGTGGGTTAGAGAAAAATATTTTCTTCGACGACATTCCAACTTCACCAAGTCCCACGTCACACTACAAACTGCTCGAAATTGCAGGCGACAGTCTTCAAGCGCGTCTCTTTGGCAAGAAAAGGTTGTCCGTGCAATTTGCGTGCTTCCCTGCCACTGCCGCGCGCAAGCCGCTGCAGGTGACGCATGTCGGCCTTCTCTCGTCTCGCTCGCGCACACACGTCGCGTCGCGTCGCCGGAGGTCCGCGGCGCAAGCGACGACGCGACGGGGTGGCTGCGCGCTGCTCGTTTACGTCGTTCGCTGGAAGGCGAGTTCCACGTCGCTCCACCGGTTGAGCGGTTCGAGCGGGCAATGGCACGGTGACTTTCGCTCGTCTACAACGTGTCTCATCCTTAGTTTGCCGTATGATGTACTACTAGCTCGCTGTAGGAAAGGTTTTGGTGGAGATTAAAAACTGACGAAAACTAGCCTCTACTGCGCATCATAGAGGGGAGTGACGGAAATTGTCTGTCGCAAAGAAGTGAGGAGGGAACCTAAGCTGCGCAGTAGAAGCTAGTTTTCGTCAGTTTTTAATCTCCATCAAAACCTTTCCTAAAGCGAGCCAGTAGTATTTTAATGGGAATTTACTCTCTCTTTCCAACACACTATTTTCGGTATTAGCGCTGTACTTGTTACGGTGTGCTCATTTGCCAGGCATACGCCATAGAGCACAAATGTGTTAGACACAACTTTATAATGTAATGAAGATATTTTAAAATCTTTAAGTTGCATTTTACAAAGTAAAATTTGGAATGAGAATATGAGACTATACATTGATGATGTATTTCATCAAACGTATAATTTGATAATAAACATTTTTTTTATTCCTATGTCTTGGTTAGGACTAATTTAATAATAAAAAATGTTTGCTCTGTTTGACCATGGCACATATTATTGGAATGTTTTGTTATTAATAGTGCCCGGCAGCTACCAATAGTTTATCCTGTGAAATAATTGTTGGTGTTCAGTATTTAATTTTTTTTTTTTCGTATAATGCCTACAACTGTTATATTATTAATATACACTTTTATTGGCTTAAAAATATCAACAAATTATAAAATTATATAAACCTATTATAATTAGCATAGTATACAAAATACAGGCCTTTAAATTTAACAAGCCGAGTAGTATCAATCTTGCAACAGTGGCCACCACTCACTCTTCACTATAAACTAAGCGTAAGACAGCCTAAAAATACTTGGTATCACCACACGGAAAATTTCCCGCTTCTTGTTGTGGTAACCTCTTTAAGGTTTTGTGTTTTTCCTCGCCTCTTATAAGCAGTCCCGAATCCAGAAAAGTTCGTCGAACTCACGCACTTATTCTTTTCCACGTCGTAAAAACATTGACCCGCCAGCCCGAAGCCTTCCTCGCACGCACGTACGCCACTTTTCACCCCCCACTCGTGAAACCGGTGGGACCATTTATTGCCAGCGGAGGGGGTTGTTCTTTTTTTTTCCTTGTTCCTTTCATCGCCCTTCCGTTCTTTATTTCTTTTTTCGTTTCCTCTCCATCTTTCTCTATACGTCCTCCTCGAAGGGTTTTCGGCCACTTCCTTCTCGATCGAGCGTGAACGACAAAAGCTGGAAGTGTTTCTATCGGAAAGTTCCGACGCGCCGTTATCTTTGGCCTGTTGAATAGCGATCCATCGCAGCTAAAGGGCGCAGCGCGCGCGGTAGAAATTGGCGGGAACTTAGCGGACGATAATGATAAATTACGAGGGAACGAGTAGATGGCCGACAGCTGCCTCCTTAGAAACTGCTCTCTCCGCTTTTTTTTTCTTTCCTTTTTTAATTCGGCGTCAGGTGAACTATGTGATTTACGGTGGATTAAAAAAAAAATCTCAAGCTGAACTAATAAGTTTGTACTCATTTCAACCTATTTCAAAGTTGTTTGTTGTAGTTGGATTATTTTGATGTAATGTCAGTTCCGATTTTCATATATCTAAGTCCAAATTTCTGCCTCAATGTAACATTAAATACATGATACAGGGCCATCCCTAAAATTGTTTTAATTAATGTCTAATCAAATGCTGAAACATAGAAACAATTCGAAATATTTTTATAACTATGTCATATTGTTAAAAATTATCAAACATTGCTTTATTTTTTATTTCATGACTTATTTTCCTCTGGGTGCAGTTAAGGCAACAAGTACCTTTTAGGCCACTAACCACATCTTTAATGCACTCCAAATTTCATATTTATAAATAACGTAAATAAATTTTCACAGTCTTTCTTGGAAATATAAATAAACTATGAACATATTTAATTTTAAAATGAAATTTGATACCCAAACGTATATATACATGTATATAAGGTAGAAATTACCGGATATTATATTATATTGTCGTGGTTAAACATTTTTCAGGGTTTGTGAAATCAAATTTGGGGACTTTACAGATTGGACTCTGGGCTTGCTGCTCTGTTCACTCGTCGGAGGAAGTAGCGTGACCAAGTAATTGGGCACGGGGCTATCACGACGCGCTGCTGCCTTGCAGATTGCATTTTATTCGTAGTTTGTTTGTCCGGCCGTGCGCTGTCGCAACAGGCCGCGCGGTGTGGCCGCACACCTGGGTGGAAGGGGTAGCCTGCTCAGCTGGCCTGGTTAGTTGTTTGTAAATTTGGTTTCACTAACCAGGGATTATTCTGGTAGGTGTGGCGGTGCGCGGAGATTTAAGTGGGAGTTAGAGAGAGGTCGAGGCTCAACTCTGGCGGAAGCTATGCCTCTCGCCAGTGGTAACAAGTCCCTTAGTTTGTGATGTGGTCAGTTTAGGCTCACCGGTCGTGATGTTGCCCGAATTAGTAGCGAGTTGGTAGAGACATAATTGAAAATTTAATGTTCGTTTGGGTTTCAAAGGCCGGAGAAGCCCCTATGTTAGTTTTAAAGTGATGGATTAAGAAATTTTCAGCTTATTTGAAATTGTGATTACAGAAGAAACTTTTCGTAGCTGTAATAATAAATTCTGGTTTTAGATGCTCTTAAGTTAACGAATTAGAAAGGATTAGAGAAGAATTTGGTGAAGCTCTCTTTCTGGTATGGTCGTTTTGTAGTTGTTACGTGAGTCATAACAAAGATTGTTATTGTGAATTTTAATTGTAATATAAAATCATTATCTGTAAAGGCTACCTGTTCCTTGAGACTGATTTTGATTTTTTGAAGTTTAAAAACAAAATACAAGTAATTTTCAAATTAGTTTTAAGTTATTTTTATAATTCTCCTTCAATTAATCTCTCACCAGACATCCCGTATGAGATGACGGACGTTTTGTTCCTAGAAAGAAAGCTATTTTGTTAAGTTAAGTGGTATTGTAAGAATAAACCTCTTGTTAGCCTAAGCATAGTATGTCATATGGGTTACAGATTTCCCCCCCCCCCCTCAAATGAAGTTATGTTATAGTTTTCGATTGATTTATTTTATATAATTTATTTGAATTTTTATTTAATTTTAAACCACTTGCGTTACAATATGCTAGGAACAATGAAACCATTTACTTAAACTATCAAAGCTGCTGATTTTTAAATAACAAATAAATAAAACCAAACAATATTAAAAATTAAAATTGTAAATTACTAAGAAGACGTTACTAACAATATAATCTAAGTTAATACCTATTGCAGTTGCGTTCGCAAAATTCATAATTACATAATATTTCATATAATTATGATACTAATTTGTGTTAGCAGCTGAACTAATTGTTTTCTACCTGTCTAATCCTACTTTAAATATATCCTCTCATTACTTAGTTTATTAACGCTAGCTGCATTAACAATTCTTTTTAAATTGTTATATCTTTTTATCTTTGTCGGCCAAAAATTACCACAGCGTTTTGCCGTCACCAATACGTTTTAGTACCACGTCTATTGCCTTATCATATCGTGTCTGTAATGGTTTTTGAAAGAAAAAAAGGTGTTTTTAAGGGAATTAGCGCTTCGAGCGTGGGCTTTCAAGGTGTTTGAGTTCTTCGACGAATTTGGTCCGAACCGGAAGTTCACGAAGATTTCGCGAGAGCTTGCTCCTAGAGAGAGAGAGAGAGAGAGAGAGAGAGAGAGATAGAGAGATAGAGAGAAGTTTAATAGAGCTTCGGGGATCCTCGGCGCCGCCGAAAGCAAAATTGCCTTCGTTTTCGCGCAGTTTTGCGAGGCGTAATTGCGCGCTCCAAGTTCTTGCAACTTCGCCGCAGCGCGTGATTAAAAGTCCCACGTGCGAGTGAGCTAGCGCGTGCGGCCAAAGAGGCACAAGCTCATGTCGGTAGTTGTTTTTGTGCCAGTCACCCCAGCAACCTCCTCTCGTCCTACCCCACCCCGCTTCCAACAAAATCATCGGGTTACCCACTGACTTCACTAGCCTTTTAACCTGGGGAAGCCTTACAGAAACTAACATGTATTCGAAGTCATGAACATGTACTCGAAGTTCGTCTCTCGTGCAACTTCGAAGTCCGATTTAAAAACAAAAAAACACACACAATTTGGTGAAAAATAGTTTATTTTTGCTTTTAACAGTTTTTCTAATGTCACTGACCTAACACAACCAACATTTCCAATGTGGTTATGATCAACTAGACTTGCATAATAACTTACCTTCAAAAAAATTAATTCAACATTATTTTTAAGAATTGTTATACTTCTTACGTATTATTTTTGTAACTAACCTAACATACAGAACTTTTCCTTTAAATTACTATCACTAACAAAGACGTACGAAAACATCGTTTTGGTCGTTTAGTTTACGTAATGAACAGCTTCTTTATAGACTGAAAATATTTAAAACTAAAATTTCATTTCGTTGTTCGTTTGCACTGATTGAAATATATATATATATATATATATATATATATATATATATATATATATATATATATAAACACATACACACACATATATATGTGTTTAGAAACTACATGGTTTTCACATTATGATCAAGTAAGTTAGTTTACGTGACAGAAGCTAACGAGTAAGTATAACAGACGCGACAAGTTTATTAGAATATAAATGTTTTTAATCGCAAATGTGTGCCATCCAAAGCTTGAATTGTACATCCGTATACCAGCTTCGTTCTCTTCCCTGATTCGAAATAATTTATAGAACAGCAGGGGGACAAGGAAGCAGGTTTGTCTGTATGTCTGTCCGCAGCGCTCGCTGCGTGGTGCATAGTGCTGCGGGGTTGAGGTCAGACGGCGCTTTGTGTGCATGCGCACACGAAGGTATAATGTGCTACTTGCAACGTCTTTGAATTTCAACCGCACGAACCAGGAACTTTGGCAACGGCCCAATCTTGCATGATGGTGTGAGTTTTTTTCCATTTACATGAACTATTTAAGTAAAGATATATTAAAAGTTAGAAAAAGCAATTTCAAATGATTAAAATGTGTGACATTTCAAATAATCCCTTACTGAATACGGTTACTAGGATTGATACAAAATACGATACAGGCATTAAATGTTTTTTAATACTTACTGCTAGTTCGATTTGTCAATCTGAGAGTATTAAATATTTTTTAAGAATCATTCTGAATTAGATACCAACTTGGAGACACAAGGCATTTTAAGGAGCAAAAACCTTCACCCCCCCCCCCCCAAAAAAAAAACAAGCAATTATACGACCTTAAAATGATTTTTAATGTTTTGAGAACGATTTTATGTATTATTTACGTAAAATTCCATTTTAGATATGATCACTAAGGCATGCGGACACCCATCCTCCCGGAAAAAATAATTTGCGAGGATTTTATTTATATAACAGACATAACCTATCGGTGGTCAGCAATTTTTTTAGTTATTAGAATTTTTTTATCCACCAGTTACCATGTAGTGGCAAAATCTACACCTGAATGGGACATGTTTTACAACTTTAGCTTAGGTGTTTCTTACCGGGAAGTCTGGCAACACCGGGCAGCGCAAGGCGGAACTGGGTCAGGCCGCTGCCAACTCTCCGGAGACGAGAGAAGAGGAGGACGAAACCCTCTCGCGTGATTTGTCGCCGCTGATCCGCGATGGCAGCGCTACACGCGGCGCGCGCTCGAAATAGCTACGGAACGAGCGAGTCAGGTGAGGCGGTGAAGGGTGGGTGAAATAAAACTGTCAACGCATCCAAACGACCGTCGTTATCCGGGTGATTTTTCTCTCAAATGTCCATCGAGAAACCCATTGTAACTGAAGTGCATTGCGGGGGAAGAAATAGAGCAATAAATTAGTTGAAAAAAGTAACTAATGGTTTCAAAGATTGATAGATGTACTAATAATTTAAAATTTTTTTAAATAATTTTATTCTAATGATAACATTCATTATATCTACTAAAATCATTTAATTAAAGTAACCGAGAAGGAACATATGAATTCGGGGTCCGTGGGCATAATAATTACCCTAAAGTTAATCCTACTTCAAGATTCCCATGGTAGTATTATTCTGTGGAGGGGGTGTGTGTTCTAAAGTTTAAGGGCGGTATATCCTGGTACAGGTCATTATTTAATTTTTATATTTAACATGGTTTCACTTGTAGACTTATTTAGTGGCCGAATTTTTTCAACAAAATGAAAAAAAAAGTACGTAGCGCATACGATTTGCATAATTATATGGCAAAGTTTATTTTTTTATTGTTTTCGTGCAGTATGGATAAGGAGAACAAAATGTAGTATAAAACATAAATCGTTTGGGTTTTAAGGTCATGCTAGGGGCTGATGCGTGTTGTGTTTCAAATTTATTTCATAAAATTTTACTTAATATTATTTAATCTTTTTTAAATCATAAAAAATGTGAAAATTTTCAAAGGCTACTACAAATTATATATATTTTTTACTATATAAAACCATATCGCATGGTAGCCAATACAATTAACTTTCTTATTATATATTTAATTTCTTTCTCTTTAGCCGTACTACACAATACCGTTATAAATTCAAATTTGCCAGTTAATTTATATAAAATGTATACAATAAAGTTATTTTTTTTCATTTTGTGGAAGTTCAGTCACTAAAAATTTCGGTGGGTCGAACCGTGTGGAACTTAAATATAAAATAATAATCTGGAACGGTACACACACCCTTAAGCCACTCTTTATAGCAATCAGTTAGCAAAACCAGCCGTAGCTGTATAAAGGCTATTAAATATCTTGAAAGGAGCACGCCAGAAATAATCTTAAAATTGACATCATTAAGTAAGTTTTGTTGAATATAGACATAAAACAACACATCAGCAAGGAATTTAACTTTTTTAAAACTTTTATCACGACAAAAAAATGTTTTTCTATTCAGATCAAATTTAATAAAAGGAGTTGTGTGTTTATCTCGTTTTAACTTTAATTATCAAAGTGGCAATTGTTTCACAGACCTACTCCTTAAATAAATTTAGGATTCCATAATAAACCTAAGTAATGTTTTATGGTTTTCAACTTTGTGTTGTTAGTTTAAATTCGGCTTAAATGTGTGTCTAGATTTATGAAATCGGCCCTTCATACAGATAACTAAAATAATGATAAGAATACTCAAATGGATATTTTAGAGCTCGGCACAGTGATTTTGCAGTGACCAGAAATCTGCTGTCACTTCAAAAGACCGAGCACACGGACGGGAAAAGCTGTTCTCTCGGCGGACTCACATTGACACTTCGATAACAGGAGGTTCCATTCACGACGGACTCAACCCGCAATGGCTTCCCAAAGTGACCCGTTTTCCTTTGTCCGTGCCAGCTGCGGACCCCGCACGGACCAGGACGTGGTATCGCAAGAGGCTGGAAAAAAATAGCTTCACAAAGGGCATCGCGGGTCGAAGGCACAGGCGTCGACCCGTCACAAGAAACCCCTGCGGTTATCACCGGGGCACGCACTGCCCCCTCGTGGACTTCAAAGCCGATCTCACGTGACCACGGCTCGTTGCGATCTGCACCAGCCTCAGGGTTTCTGCACCGTCTCCCTCATCCGGTTCCGTTTTGCGAGCGCCCGTTCGCCTTCACCGCACGTGTGTGGTAGCGTCCCACTGTCGCATCGAGCGACTAAAACACAACGGTCTCTTTTAATAGAATTTCTTGAATGCAATGGTTGATATAAAGAAGCATAAATAAATATATTGCTTAAGTAAAAACCATTATCATTTTAAATATTTATAAAAATAAATGGGTGCGCGTTAGACTTACTTGAAGTGATGAAAAAACTAGCTGTAATTTTGGATACAAGAAATTAATATAAATATAATAATATAACTGGTAAGATATCAATTAAATTAAATTTTAAAATGTAATTAGATATCTTAATAATAAAACATTATTATAAACACGTGTTACTATTAGTCATTTAATTTATTAAAATAACTGATATAAATGTGTCATAAAAAACATGCTGATATACATTTTAATTATTTATTTAAAATATTTATTAAGCAATAATGTAATAATATATTGCAAAAAAATTCCCATGAAAATGGCCAGAAAACTACTAAAACATCCATGGACAATTCCTGCCAGCACCTGACATTGTTATATATTAGGTAACAACCTTTCTTATATAAATGCACTTGAAATAAATTTATAAACACAATTTTAGTCATTATTATTCACAATAAATATATATATTCAATTATATGGGCCAGTATTCAATATAAATCACAACAGTATATATTTTAATAGAAAATATATAATTTATATTTGTTGTTACACTATTTTTCATCCTGAGAAAATTTCGTTGCAGGTTGCATTGGTGTATGAGGTCAATTTTGGGATACCAGAAATTTCCTGATAATACCATGGTAATGTGGCTAACGAATTTTATGTAGACGAGTTTTTTTTTTTTTTTTAATATATTAGAATGATTACGAAAGTCTTTCCATGACCCAAATGAGTCGCTCAATATTGAACTGGAACTTGAAAAGCGTTGGTCAGGTATTCAAACTAGGCACCACGTTTATTCGAGAGACGAGAGGTGGGTCTCCATGCCAAGGTAAGGCGAGTCATTTCGCAGTAGCAGTGGTTCAAGCTCCGCGCAGGACCGGTGGAAGCACACAGTCCAAAGGGCAGAGGTCAGGTGGAGATCCCGCGGCCTGGCGATTCGCGCTTAACAGTCGCGCGGAGCTGGTCACAGGCCGACACTAAACACACTGCAAGCTCCCGAGCCTCAGTCTTCTGAATTGATGGTTTTCATGTCTTCTGACCATGAAACAAAAAAAACCATTTAAAAACTTTTTCGGAAGTCGCACGATGGTAATAGCACCAATTGGTTAATCTTTCATCACGCTTAAGTTTCGTAAAATACGGTCGTTATATATGAATGAACTAAAAAATTCTATAACGGTCTGTTTTTAATTGCTATAAAGTGTTTAGATATAAATCTTTTACTCAACTGAGAGCCCGCAAGAAGTTTACAACTATAGTTTGGCTTTAGTGTGTTGACGGTTTTTGTGTCTTTATCATTAGTTATAATACTTATCTAAACTTTTTTATTAATTAACCGACTTCAATAAAGGAGAAGGTTCTCAATACGTCTGTTTTTTTATGTTTGTTACATCAGAACCTTATGTCTTAAATTTGCATTAAGTATGTGCGCTACAAATGGACGAATAACTCAATATCACGCAAACCGATTTCGATGATTCTTTTTTTTTATTGGGAAGGATGTACTTCAAGGGTAGTTTTATGAAAGTTTGGTTAGGTTTTGATTATGGGATCCATGACAATGTAACGGAACTCTTCAATTCCTTAGGAGCAATTTACGATACTCGGCCGAATCTTCTATAAACTATCCGGATATTTTTGTCACCTAACTTAACGTGGATCAAGCTGAGACGGTTTGGACGTTGCTCTTCTGTCTCTTTGAATAGACGATCGTGTATTACGCTGAGTCGGTGGGCACGTTGCTCCTCCGTCTCATTCGATAGACGTTCGTTGATCAAGCCGAGACGGTGACTACATTTTTCGATATTTTACCTGTTCAAAACGTTTTCATGTAAATCCGCATTTTCGAAAGTCTATTTTCACTCTTCGCAAGTCTCTTTTGAAATTGTCCTCGAGGTAGATTTACTCTGTTGAGATAGGCGTTTCTCCCTTACTTCGTTTCTTTCATTTAAACGGCGCTGTCTCATACATGAGCAGCACGTTTATTAGGTCTACCCATATTCAGACAAATAATGTAATGTACTTCAGATTCACTAAAGATATCAAAAAATAAACAAATATTTTAACAAACAAAAAACTGACTTAAAAAAACTATTCCATAACAAATTAATATGCACTAAGAAGTAAAAAAAATAATTGCGTATTCTTCTACAACTTAATAATCAACTTACATTTTTTACTCATCAATATGTAGGTACGATCTATGTGTTAACCACGCAAGAAGGAAAAAATAACAACAATTGTAACTACATTATACCTATCTTGCGTGGTAAACACCACAAAGTAAGTTTTTTGTTTGGTAAAATTAGTGTTTATTTTGAAGATACGATACTAGAAACATCCGTTAAGATGTAGAAATACGAGACACATACATATCAGCAATTATTTTTACGAAACATTTAACTTTTCTTTGAACTTTATTTGTAACATGTTGAAATTCCTTTTAGACAAAAAAACAACAAATATTTTGGCAAAACTCCGCGACCCCGAGAAACCTCCGGATGGCCTCCGCATGGGAAGCCCTATTTGGAAGCCTTCCTAGAAGGTTTTTTGTTTCTACCCAGCGTCTCTTTGGTAGTCTGATTTGTTGCAAGGTATTGTATTCCTATAAAACAAATGCCACCGTCTGCCTGAGAAAATCCACCTTGGAAGAGCAGAACCGCAAACCCGGTTCCTACAAGTCACAAGTCAGGCGCTCTACTCCAGAGACAGAAGGCAGAGAGACGACACGCAGTCTTTTTTAACACTAACATGATGTCTTTCGCTCGCATTTACGGCTGTTTTGTTTTTAATTAACACACGCTAACTTTTGACAGTTTTAGAAAGCTTTCATGGACGTATAGGACCAATAAAATAGCAAAATATTGTTTCCAAACATTAAATTACTAATACATATATATACATAACCTTTTCTGATATAACAAAATGCTGTTATTTATGCTATAATTGTTTCTGTATTATGGATAATGTGTAATGTAATAATATGTTTGATAATTTTTAAAAATTTGGCATAGGTATAAATATATATTGAATTATTTCTATTTTTCAGCAATTGATTAGCCATTGATTAATACAATTTTAGGGATGGCCCTGTATCTTGCATTTAATGTTACATTGTTGCAGAAATAATTTGAACTTAGATATATAAAAATCGGAACTGACATTACATAAAAATAATCCAACTACAAGAAACAACTTTGAAATAGGTTGAAATGAGTACAAACTTATTAGTTCAGCTTGAGATTTTTTTTTAATCCACCGTAAATCACATAGTTCACCTGACGCCGAATTCAAAAAAGAAAAAAAAAGGCGGAGAGAGCAGTTTCTAAGGAGGTAGCTGTCCGCCATCTACTCGTTCCCTCGTAATTTATCATTATCGTCCACTAAGTTCCCGCCAATTTCTACCGCGCGCGCATGCGCCCTTTAGCTGCGACGGATCGCTATTCAACAGGCCAAAGATAACGGCGCGTCGGAACTTTCCGATAGAAACACTTCCAGCTTTTGTCGTTCACGCTCGATCGAGAAGGAAGTGGCCGAAAACCCTTCAAGGAGGACGTATAGAGAAAGATGGAGAGGAAACGAAAAAAGAAATAAAGAACGGAAGGGCGATGAAAGGAACAGGAAAAAAAGAACAACCCCCTCCGCCGGCGATAAATGGTCCCACCGGTTTCATGAGTGGGGGGTGAAAAGTGGCGTACGTGCGTCCGAGGAAGGCTTCGGGCTGGCGGGGCGATGTTTTTACGACGTGGAAAAGAATAAGTGCGTGAGTTCGGTGAACTTTTCTGGACTCGGGACTGCTTATAAGAGGCGAGGAGAAACGCAAAACCTCAAAGAGATGACCACAACAAGAAGCGGGCAATTTCCCGTGTAGTGATCAAACGTATCTTTAGCCTGTCTCACGTTTAGTTTTTATGGCAGAGTGAGTGGTGCTCATTGTTACAAGATTGATACTACTGTGCTTGTTAAATTTAAAGATATATATATATTTATCAGAAATGCAATGTTTATTATAATAGGTTTATATCTTCTATAATATAAAAATTAATCGCAAAATGTGTTGGTAAGCGCATAACTCAACAACGCCTGGACCAATTTGGTCAATTTTTCTTTTTTAAATGTTCGTTGAAGTTCAAAGATGGTTTTTACCGCGAGAAAAATTCGAATAATTGCTGGAAAAACCCTAAAACCAATTCTTTTCTTTTTCCCATACAAACGTTTTCTAACTAAAACCAGCTTTATTGCTATTGTATAAAGTTCATATTGAATTACAAGCACTCATTGTTGTTTAAACAATGTAGGTATGTTCCTAACGTCAAAGAGTCAATTTGCACTTTATTACCTCTGTACAAAGTTCAATCATATCTATCAAAACAGTGTGCGTTGGAGCACAGATAAAAAATAAAAAAAATAAATCGAAATCGAATAGTTCAATTTGGTCGGCTTCGCGATATTATTTCATTTGTTTTACTTTAAAATGCATCAGTTTTCATGACATCACATCAGTCCAACAAAACCAGCATTACCAAAAGTGTTTCATAAGTTTAAGTTTTTTATTATTTCATGTCCCTATTTTAAATACAGCTTGAAGGATTTGACTCCAAGTCATATCAAATTTAAAAAAATTGAAACAACAACAAACTGTCAATGTCAGTGTTTTTTTTCCTTGGATTTTAGGTTACCTACCCTAATGAGTTTGCTTTTGTCAACTGATACACGAAACAAATTCTTAACCTATATAGTATTTTGTGCAGTGTTTATTTACCTATGATCGCTAATTATTGCATGTGACAAAATAATCTATAATATAGATATGCCTCCTATCAGACGAAGCAATTTAGGTAAAAGAACCCGAAATGCTACAAACCAAGCTAATTACCGATCTAATCATGCTGCACAAGAACATAACGGTCGAAATGAACGTGAAAGAATTCGTATATCACAAACGCGTGAAGCGCAAGCGCGACATTCAACTAATAATCGCGCAAGTTTGAATCGATCTGCTTTCAGGTACGATTTGTCAATTGACTACAGTAACTACCAATGTGTTGTTATTGGTTCCATGAACTCGGTTTGCTCACATTGTAAGGCATTGTAATATAAAAACGAAGCTAATGGATTGTGTTGCGCAAATGGTAAAGTGAAATTGATACCATTGGATCCACCACCAGAGCCATTGTACTCATTGGTTTCAGGAATAGGAACAGATTCCATACACTTTTTGACAAATATTCAACAATATAACAATTGCTTTCAAATGACTTCATTTGGTTCAACAAATGTAGTTCGGGAAAATTTTATGCCAACTTTCAAGGTATGTACCTATTATATCAATTAATCATAATTATTTTAGCGAACAATATGTTCTGTCACCTATGTTAATATGTGTCACTAATCATAATCATCACTTAGTCATCATATTATTTGTTGGTTCATTTTTAGCAACACATTTATTATTTTGAAACACAATATAATTATTTGATGATAGATATTAGTTACAACTAATTAGGAGACAGATATAATTTTTAAGAAAAAAAATTTCAGTTTGATCACTGATAATCCATAAATTTATACCCCACATTGATTATTTATTTTATTTTATAGTGTTTGGTGCAAAAATAATATTTTTTTTTAATTTACAGATACCATGCCAAATATATCACAGAGCCGGTTTACTGTTACCAGTGTCAGATAGCAAATGCAAATTCCTGCAAATTTATTTCATGGGCCAATTTAGTAAAGAGGTCTATTGTAGAACAATTACAAACTTTATTTCATGAACACAATCAATTGATTATCTTGTTTAAAACTGCCCTGGATCTGATGCCATCAGATAATCACAAAATTGTAATCACCTGATAAAACACCTGCGGGTCAACATGCAAGACGTTTTAATGCACCAACTATTGATGAAGTTGCTATCGTTGTAGTTGGAGAAAACTTGGAATCCCGTGATATTGTTTTACATCGTCGGAGTGATCAATTACAACGTATAAAAGAAACACACCACTCATATGATGCACTGCAATATCCCATTATATTTTGGCAAGGTGAAGATGGCTATGATTTCTCAATAAAAATGATAAATCCCATTACAGGTAACTAAAATATTAGTTTAGCTATGTCAATAATATCTTAGTAACTATATTATGTATTTTAATTTTATATTTCAACAATGTTAATTAAACAAAATCTATTTACAGGTTCCGAAACGAACAAAAAAGTCAGTTCAATGAACTATTATTCATACGGCCTAATGATGTTTCACATGATTAACAATAAAGAGATTACTTATTTTTAAATGCTTATATATGTTTTATTTAATTATATTTCTTATTCACAACGCCCTATCAACAGGGTGACGGTTCTGTTCAGGAGAATTTTTTGCCTAGACTATAATATATGTAGGAACAAAAAATGTCACATTACAAATCATTTTGACCGGACTTTATTGCAATTTAATTAGGCAGTACGAAGTATGCCAGGTCAGCTAGTAAGTTTATAATTTTACTCTTTGTTGATATTTCTAAGCCAATGAAAGTGAGGCGTGTGCCCCACCTCGCGTGAGTTTAACTTTGTTTTGCTATAATTCTGTTACTGTCATTTAGGAAGTATTTCTTTCTTTAGCTCTAGTTGCCCTTTAGTTGTAGTGCCTACTGAGCAGTAGTTTGTGTTTAGTCTGTTTTTATTATACTGTGTTCATTTTCATTTGGGTAATCTAATTTGCACAGAGACGTGGGCAAATATTTATTACACTGGAACCACATTTAAGAGACTTGGGCTGGTTTGCAGTACCTGAGTGAGCACAAATGACAGTTGGCAATGGTCAGTACTTTTTGGAAGAGTTGGTAGCAAGTGTCGTGTGACGCGTAGCGCGAGTGCGCTGCTGGCGGCTGTGACGTCAATGACTGACAGCGAGACGAGTGTGTGGGTCGACGCGCGGGAGTTACGACTTGGGCGCGATCCGCGACGGGAGTGAATGGCCGGGAGCACGGGAGCGAGTTACCGGACAGCGTGTGTGGTCGCTGAGGACGAAGCGGAAGGAGTCGTGTGCGAGGCGCACGCGACCCAGACGGCTGCAAGCACAACCAACGGGGCCTGAGCTGGGGCCTTTCGACAACTGCAAACTACGAGACATTCAAGTAAGGTCGTCGCCATTTGCCTACCCCTCGACTCGTCTTTAACGCATTCCTATGCAATGTTACGAGTGAAAAACTTTTTTTATACTCGTCTGTGCTGATTGAGCGCCGCCTCTGAAAGATTTGGTCTCCGAACTTTGATCGTTTAAATGATTTAGTGATATTTCTACATTGACTTTAACGATTACGGAGTTGATTAGCTGCAAGATTAGCTTTCACGAAAAACGTTACTAAGAGAACTCATAATGCTAAATACTAGAAGTTTTGTTTAAATCATTTAATTTCTCCACTTCAGCTTTTTTCGTTAATAACGAACTCAACCCATTTAACACCGGTTGCTGTGCACGCTTCGTGACGTAACTACGTGTAAGCTGCGCACCTTTTCAACTGCGAAACGCTGTGGAGAAATCCCTACGTTATGTCACCCAACAAATAAACTGGCAATAGACAATCAAAGGCCTTTCAGACTTTGCATTTCCGTAAAAAATCTTGGTACGAGTGCAACCCACGGACTTGGACTCTATCTTTGAACGCACTGTTATAACTTTTTTTTGTTACTGTTGTTAATCATTTTGTATTCAGACGTGTAAGATCAGGCGTGTAAAACCGCTGTTTTTTATGAAGTCAAGCTTTGGTTTGAAAGAAAATAAATGTATCGCAGTCGGAATCAAAGAACAAGTCTTTGTAAGTAAGTTATTAGTACATCCTGTAGGGCCTAACGTTGAGCGAATTATTCTAATAAAATTCCCCGCTAATGTTTGTTTTACTCTGCTTGTTTGCGTGGGTGTAGACAACGCGTTTAATTGGTCGATTTTTGGTGTTATTACAGCTGGTCTACATCCAATATTTAAGTTGAGGCCCACCCTGTGGGGTGGTTTAAAGCCTCAAAATACTCTATCAATAATATAACAGCTGTAGGCATTATACAAAAAAAAAATTAAATACTAAACACCAGCAATTATTTCACAGGTTAAACTATTTGTAGCAGCCGGGCACTATTAATAACAAAACATTCCAATAATATATGGTATGGTCAAACAGAGCAAACATTTTTTATTATTAAATAAATCTAAACCAAGACATACGAATAAAAAATATGAATATTATCACATGATAATTTTAATGAAATACAACATCAAAGTATAGTCATATCTTCATTTCCAACCCCCCCCCCCCCCCCAACTCTCCCACCACCGCGCGGCTGCACTGTGCTCATTGTGTACGGCGCGGTGCTTGGCATGTTTCTTAATCGCGTTAACTTCAGTTTCACATTTTATAATGACTCCGTAAATGTTACATCATAATAGCTCTAATATTTTG
Source organism: Bacillus rossius redtenbacheri (assembly GCF_032445375.1). Classification (NCBI taxonomy): domain Eukaryota; kingdom Metazoa; phylum Arthropoda; class Insecta; order Phasmatodea; family Bacillidae; genus Bacillus; species Bacillus rossius. The sequence goes on along the minus strand of NC_086330.1, from coordinate 98,388,506 downwards.
TCTCTTGTCGCAACCTTATGAAACATTCACATAAACCTTACATATTTCGATACAAACTTTCATCCCCTATTCCCCATTGTTAATTTACACCCTTGAGGGTAAAACTTTTACAAACTTTGAATGCCATATTTATTTATATAGAATCAACAGCCTGAAAATAAGTTTCAAGCTTCTAGCTCGAAAAAGACGATACTTCCATTCATATTTTCGTCCCCCCCTTTCAAACCCTTACAACCCTTTTTTCGCATTAAAACGTAGCCTATGTCTTTTCTCAGGCTCTAGAATATCTGTGTACCAAATTTAATTTCAATCGGTTCAGTAGTTATGGCATGTAAGTGCGACAGACAGACAGAAAGAGTTACTTTCGCATTTATAATATTAGTAAGGATTTTGCTCAACAAAACATGTTCTTTCAATACTCTTGTTTTTTTTTTAATCCCTTCAAAATTGGCTTAATAAAAATTTACCTAAGACAAACGTTTAAGAAAATATTTAGAAATTTTATGATAAATAAGGATCGGTTAAATAGTGGACATGGTACGGAAGTTTTAATAATTTTACTTTCAACCTAGTTTACATCAACCTCTTGCAGCAATTTATGGGACTGATAAATATTACGATTATTTAACCTATAATTAAAAAAACTATATTTTATATTACTTCTGTGATTCTAACCAAACATAATAGTTCCATTTTATGATCAACTGATTCTGAAATAGTTTATCGTTAAAAAAATCACTAGTTTAGTCATTTGAGTTTACCACTGCAACAGAAATTTAATAGACATTACTGAATATGCAAAATTTATTTGACTAACTAACTATGAGTGCACGTTTTCAACTTAACAAAAGTAATTGGCAAAACTTTTAAGTAAAAAAATGTTAACACTTTAATTCCTAAAATTACACAAATATATATAAATTTCCGTAGTGTTTCAATTAATTTTATTTTATTTTTCACAATTGATGTTCAGTGTTAAACTTGTCTAAAAATAAATGACGGTGATACACTATTTTAAAAGAGTAATACCAATATTACTCATAAAATCAACCAAACAAAAATTATCTGTGGTTGATAAAATATGATTAACTTTCAAACAGGGTCAGAATAAAATACTTAAAAACAAACTTAGTTAAATGAGTGAAGGCAATGGAAAATACTCTATGAGAGAAAACAACAATGAAACACAAATCAAAATGTCTAGAGGAACAAAGAACGTTCAAAACGTAGAATTATTTTAAAGAAACCATTTGCAAACTAATGACACAAGTACACAAAGAAAATTACAAAATAGTAGTATAGGTTGGTGTGTCCTAGCACTGGTTCATGGATGTGGTGTGTGGTGGATTCAATGACCTACCACCATCTGGCGTCATGGTGGCCATATTGGTATCAAAAAATCCTCAAAATTCCTCAAACATGATTTAATATTCTTCAGAATTCTTCAAAATTTCCCTATTTCCGAGAAAAATTTAATATTTTAAAGAAAATTTTCCAATTTTTGTCCATCAAAAATGTTGTTTCTTGAAATGTCCCCAAAGAGGCTTAAATTCACCATTTACCAACTTCCAGTAAGCCTCTGGAGGGTACCTTTCACCTTGACCTTGAACTTGACGTACATCTTGGAGTCAACATTTTGAATTCCACCGTATTGAATGCTGGGATATTCCGCCATATTGAATTGTGATGTTACGACCACCATTTGGAATCCTACAACTTTCCGCCATTTTGAATTGCAACATTTTAAAAGTATGACATCAAGTTTGCAATCTCGAAAATCAGTAATTACTATTAGAAAATTCACCCCTGGCTGTTTTGGTCAGTCGGATCAAAAATTTACTCCGACAAAAGATTTTGGTATTTATACTTCGAATTTTAATACTTTCAAATGGATACGATATTCATCATATTATGGGAGTCAGCGTGATGTTTCTGTTTTTCAAAAAATCTGAACCATTTATACTAGACTGGAATTTGCCATTACTTTATTCTATCTTTGGAAGTTTGGAAGTGATTTGTGAAAAACCACGGCAGTTATGGTGTCTATAAAAATGTGATACATAAAACTATAAAACTATAAAAAATTGGGAGGTCGTACAAAGTAAACGGCTACAATAGGTAGGTAGACTTTCTTCTAAATCTACCTAAAAGGTTATCAGGTGGAGCAAACAACCGAAAGACCGCATCAGGGTTTTAAAATTTTTAGTTTGCAATAACAAAACTTGCGTTTTTATCTTTTGTAATTTGACTACGTTGAAGGATAGTATATTCAAAAGCGGAATTCCTGTCGCTAAAATTGAATAATTGCTACAAAATATTTTTGCTTTTAGGTTTTATAAATGTTGCATTAAATTATTTGTTTGATAATGAATACAACTGTAAGGTAATATCAAAAGACACTATTATAATTTAGTGTTTGAAAATATCTTAATGTGTGACCTATGCATTATCAAAATCAAAGTATAAATATTATAATTTAAAAAATGGTTCTGACACGAAAATTTTTCATGATAAAGAGTCTTTTTCTGGTTTATTATTTCTTCTCCACAAAGTAGAATTCAGGGAGAAATAGTCATAGAAATAACACTCGTATTAACAGAACAGGTGCATTGACTCACTAATAGTTTGACCTTTAAAAAAACTTTACTTAGTAATAACGTGTTGTGTGTCTAACATCATTAAAAAGTCACACTCATATAACAAATGTTACGGCGTCGACCCCAAACTTTGGCAACAACCGAATATGAGCATAAAATCGATTACCGAGTTATTCGGAGCTGACTTTAAACTTGGACATACCATAACTGGGCAACGGTAAACAATAAATTTACTATATTTTTAAATAAAAAATCAGAAGTAAATTTTTTGTTATCAGTCAGTGAAATTGCGTTTTCAGATACCCATAAGCTAATCACCGAGATCAAATGGATAACAGGCAATAGATCAAAAATTCATTTGACCGAAATTTCGGAGAAACCACTTCCGTTCTATTGCCTTTAGGTCTAATGCATTTCGGTAAACTGTCTGTTGCCAGAGTTAAGATATATTCCCATCAAGTAAAATTTTCAAGTTTTCGGTCTAAAGCTGTTTGGTCTAGTGCCTGTTAGGTCTACCGCCTTTTGGTCTAGAACCTATTCCGTATAGTACCTTACAGTTTTATGCTTTTCAGCTAAAATACTTTAGGTCTACTGCCTTTAGGTCTAGTGATTTTTGGTCTACTTCCGCATACCAGTTCAAATGAAGTTATACAGCACGCTGTACAGCTGTGCGTGTAGCCTAGCATAGGTCTCTCAAGGGGCCTTTAGGAAGCACGGAAGAAAGTACTTACTGTATAAAAGAAAACAAAACCTGAACATTCTGCGCGTGCTTAATGTGCTTGGTTGTCCACAGACAGGTTCTCTAGCCGGCATCCCCCAAAGCGGTCCCGGGTTTTATTCCAGTCGAGGCAACGACCGAAATTGTGAGTATGGAAAATGCGCCGGATGTTTTATATGACCTGTGGTTTTCCTCATGATATTTTTGGTTTCTAAAACATTTTATTTCGCAAACTCTGGATTCCACTTCTAATCATTCATTTTTGTCAATATAAAATGCTCTGAATTTAATGTACTTAGAAGGATGAGATCTCAGTGAGTCTCAGGTAAGAGCTGTGTGGTTTTTTATTTGCGTCAAGTATTTCCCTTCCACAATTTTACTCACCTAGCATTTGGACGTAATTTTCCCTGCGATTATAATTTTTCACAATTTATTTTGTGTAACAAATATTCTGTTTAAAAAGTTGTTTGAGAGAAAAGCCTTTATTTTATAATTATAGTTTTGTCTACAATTTTTGGAAAAACATTTAACAACTGTTAAATGACTCAACGCATACTCATTAACGAATGTGAAGCCAGGATAAGTACATCGTGACTGTATGGTTACGACAGACCACGTTGATTTTAAGACAAAGCTTTAACGAAAATGCTGAAGTCTAAATGTTCATTTATTTTGTGTTTTACATAAATAAAATAATAGTTTAAAAAACTAAAAAAAAAGTTTTTATCGTTGAATTAACTAAAATTTTAAAAAAAATTAAATTTAAGTTTTTGGTCCAATAGCCTCAAATTGCACCACAACACTGTATATCTAAAAACGTGGGGTATTTTTTATCATTTGTCTTAAATTTTCCGCCATTAATTTTAGGATATAGTCATTACAAAAACTAAAGAATAGAGAACCCCACGGTCTTAGTTATACAGCGTTGTGGTACATTATTTGGCTGTTGATCAAGAAATAAATTAACATTTCGTTTTCTTCTTAGTTCGTTAAACGATAAAAGCAAGTTTTTTTAGTTTTTTAGTTATAAATTTATTTTATTCAAAATAAAATAAAAATATTGAGTATCAGTAACTGAAACAAATTAAAAATACTATATAAGATTGATTAAAGTATTTATTTGTTACAATGTACTTAAAATTAATCGTGAATGTTCACGTAATGTAGTCATTTCAGCCAATACGTCAACATTAAGCCGAACTTTTCTTGTTATCTTAGAGAAATCAAGTTCTTCTACTTGGAGACCACCCAGTAACTTTACGCGACTAAGAGCTACATAAGCCTGTATGGAAGCTAAAAGACGCGAGTCCAAACAAACAACTGTATGATCTACTGTGCAGCCTTAGATTTTATTCACGGTAGATGCCCAATTCAGTATTAATTGCAACATTTGTCTTTCAGTAGTACCATAGCTAATTTTCGCTGGAAACTAAATAGCTATTGGTTTTATTATATATATATCAACTGTGCCGAAATCAACATGGACTGATGGAATATCCGTATCATACACTTGATCATGCCGGAAGAGTCGCTACATAATTTCAGATATAGTACCCATATTGTCAATAACGATCACCGGGTACATTTTCCACCGTAACCGGACCTTGGAAACACTCTAAATTAAAAATAATATATTTTTGAAATTTTCGACATTTAGGGGCATTATATCCCATCCTCCGAGTGTGAGAAAGACGGATCCTGGGCACATTTTCCACCATAAAATGACTTCGGAAAAACCCTAAATCTAAAATAATAAACTTTTTTAATTTTCAAAATTTTGGGGCATTTCAGCCTCTCCTTACTTAGGCACATTTTCCACCATTACCCAAATTTTGGATCGGAAAGACCCAAATCGTAAAAGAATTGAGTTTTAAAAATTTCGAAATTTTGTATCTCAAACTCACCCCCCCCCCCCCCCAATCCAAGTGTAACCGTCGAACCCGAGCTAATTCCCACCATGCCCCGACCGCATGGATACACAAAAAGCCTGGTTAATACCCATAGCTCAAAATCAGTGGTTTGGGACCCTCTGACCCCTCTACTCCCCCTTAACACTTAAGTCTTAAGTTATCATAATATTGTATTATCAAAGGTTCTTTATATGTATGCAACATTTCCACACATTCGGCCGCCGAAAAGTGGGTAAAAATTGAATGGAATGATTTTAATACCCAGTCGATTCATATATAAATAAAAGTCAAGCTAATAAAAGCGTGGTAAAAATTGATAGAGACCTTATTGCAATTGATCCGATTTAGCAGTCATAGAAAGTTTTACTAATAAATCAAAATAAATGAAATGTATTTAGGAAAATAAAAAGGTGTATGAATTATAACTACACTAATTTGTTTTACTTTTAAATTAAATTGAATTTGTGCTAATTTATTTTAGGTATTTGAGCAGTAACAGATTTTGAATGGTCGAAGATAAAGGGACGTTAGAAAATTCAAATGTTTGTAAAAAGAATTTTCTTGAGAGTAATTTTTTCACATTCTACGTGGAAAAAAAAACTGAAAATCTGTGCGATAGACTGCACAAAAAGGTTTTAGCAAATATTGAAGTGTGTTAGATTAAAAAAAATTAATAACGATTTGTATGTTACAATGTAGGTTTATGATATAGAATTTAATGATGATAGAGTTAAAAGTGTAAGAAAAGTAATGTCAAATAGATACTTTAAAACGACTAAGATGGGAAAAATAATAAACGGGAGAAATTAGCTTAGGATATAAAGCAAATACAAATAGTCTTTATTAAGATGATTTCAGCAACAGCAGTTTTTAATTATTATTATTTATGTGTAACATCTTACATCTCAGTATATAACAATTAGTAGGAGTTATTTCGTGAATGGAACGGAAGTGCATGGTGCATAAATTTGTAACCATGGCGGTGATTGGAGAAAACCAAAGTTTATAAAGCCAAAAAGAAAGGTTAAAGTATTAACTGCTTAGTTATTTTAACAAGGTGGGCAGTATTTAAAAAAAAATTCCATGTCAAAAGTCAGGTCAAATTGGGGGTTTTATTTGCGTCCAGAAATTCAGTTGGAAAATAAATTTACGTATATTTATCACGCTGGGCATTATTTAAAAGAATTGTGTGGTAAGTGTCGTGTACGAGTTTCGTATTTTAATTGTGTTTGCAACATGAGAACAGGAAAAGTACTAAAGGATTAGATGATTGCTTGTGAAGAGACTGTACCGTGGCAGTGTTCGTCACGGCGGGGCGAGTTCTCCCGGGGAAGTGTCGCTGGCCGGAGAAGTGGCAGGAAGTGAGTGGGGGTGAGAGGGCATGGGGAGTGGTGAGCTGGCGCAGGGGAGGGGATGAAAGCAAGTTCAGGAGAGGTGCTGGCGAGTGTCGCCACTTGACCGGATAATTGAGAAATAAAAGCTGACAGCTGGTGCAGACGTGTCTCCACCAGGTTTGAGAATGACGCTCCCAAGCAGCCAGAGGGGGAAAAAAAAGATAGAGATAAAGCAATAGAGGTTTGGTGTTTTTTTTTGTGAGATCGTGAGAGAAGGAGTGTTTCTGTGTAATAAAAGCAACGATAAGAAACATTGGGAGGGAAAAAGGAAATAAAGAAACGTCAGGAGACAGAACTATCCCAGATGGAGCTTTATTTTTGTTTTCTTGCCTCCTTCCTCCGCTACCACACTCTGCTCGCTGAGGAAACTTAACTCTCGTCCGTGGCCAGCACTGGGGGTTCCGGACGTGCCACATAAATCCAACTGGGTGAAAACAAAACAAAGCAACAGCGCAACTCTCCGCAGCTCACAGGGCTAGCGGTCGCCGCCCTCAAGGCTCCGTCTCACTCGCCGTCTTCATTTTATTAATACTTTTTTCGTGGTTAGTTTTATTTAAGAACTATTTGTAAAATTGGAACTCAATACCTCCCTTCCATTTGTTGTCATATCACAAATATTTTCAATATTTATATAATGGATATGAAAAAAAACCGTAGGTCTTCGTGATAAATCTCATTTACGCGTTTTTTGGTGACAGAGTAACAAATGCAACGTGGGTATTTAGCTGAAATTTTATAAGCTGCTCTTAAATAAAAACATGACAAAAAAGGGTGTGCGTGGAGTCCACGCGCGAAAGAAGTATATATATATAAATTATTAGTATTTTTTTATTCAACTGAGAATAATAAGGATGCAGGTATGATCTCAAATGAAAAAAATGCCCTTTTCCGTGCCCTGTACTCTCGTATCCGTTCACTTGCACCTTTTGGCGCTTCTGTTGGCGGTTTATTCCCACGTTGCCCTCGATAATACCTCTTATCTTATCTGTTTCTCCATTTTTATTATTTTCAGGCATTTTGTTAAATAACCATCTCCCACTGAATAAAATGAAACAACAAAAACACTGCAATTTAACATATTAAAATTACACTTATAAATCAATCTCACAAGTGTATAAGTAATTTTGACATTTCAAATCACAGTGTTTATACACCTAAATTACTATTATAAAGCTAACCTGTTAAGTATATAAGAATTTTTTTTTTTTACTTTTCAATTACACTTTTCACATAAAATGGAATTATACTTTTAAAGTATGTTGCACAAATCAATAAAACGTTTTCACAGGAAAATAAAATGAAGAAACTTTAAATTAAATAAATGTTTTAGTGTCCAACGTTAGCCATTACGAAAATTAAGGATTAGATGAACACAAACAACGTTACGAGAATTCCATAGCATCACTGCTATATCATTTATACCCCTCCTACCTTCTCCCCTTTTGGCTGTTACAACTAGCATATAGCATACTTCGCTACGTACGTATCCCCTCCCTTGCCGTCTTCTCATTCGACCGCTAGTGCATGCTTTGGATTGGCGTCACCGCTGACATACTCTCCTATTCTACCGGTTCCCCCACCACTTACCTTTTCCCCTCCTGTAATCCAAATTTTCGTAACGCTTGAAAATTGTAGCTCCGTCAGAAAAGAAGATTCACTTAAAAAATTAACACGATGTGTTAACCTGAACCAGAAAAGGGGGATGGTCAGGAACAGAACCAAGCCATGTTGGTACAAAAAGTTTTTTGAATTACAATTATTTTACTTTTAGTACTGAAAATTTTCATTCGTCAATGCAGAGATCATGTATAAAGAGATATTTCAAAAACCCTAAATAAATGTTTTTTCAAAATTTTTAACTCTTATACTAATTCCCTAATGTGAATTCAATGTTTAACTCCATTGACTTCACAGAGGTTAATTTTTATAGCAGCCTGTCACGTAAAACTTGTAACATTCAATTAAAATAATATCCAACTATGACATTAAAAAAGAAACATTCTGAAAACGGAACGATAGCAAATTGTAATAGCCTTAAAACTATTGAAAATAAGGTGGCGTTTTTCAGTGTAAATACCTACATTTCAATTAGATTTGAAATATTTGCGTATTTGAAAGATTTATACGGAAACGCTTTTGAGAATTATCTGGTGGTGATCAGCCACAGCCAGAACTAGTTTTGTAGTTTTAAAGCCTCGTTAACTTATAATCGGTATAAAATTCCTTGGTGTGTATCTTTCACCTCCAGTTGTTAAAGAACGAAAATAAACACTATCAATATTATTGAATTCACTTTCGAGGCAAATGCTGGAGTGGTTAGTTACAATAGACTACAAACGATATGTTCTCATGATCCACTACTCTGCGCGGTGTTAGTTGTGTGTTGGTCACTAGGGGGAGCATGTTTCTACTGCATGTCCAATAATAATGGTACGCCGTACTGCAATTATAATACTCTGGAGTCACGACCGGAATTTTGGTGCCAACGTTTGCTGCTGCACAGAGCTAGTGACGACTGCAGGCGTCGGCAATCTTGGATGACATCACAGACAGTTACAGGTTATGCTGCAGGGAGGCGCGAGTGTAGTTGCGCTTTATATATTTTCAAGCGGCACATAAAAACCAAATTACGGTAACGTGGGGTTGAACCACGATGACCATGTGTGGCGACCATGAGGGCTTAAATAATGGTCACGTCAAAAAAATTCCCGAATATCGGAGGGAATTTCTCAGAGTATGTTAGGCCACAGGGAAGACATAGAATTCCGTGCATTCATCAGCAGTTACATAAGTATGATATGCCGAACCCTTAAATTATGGTGCAGTATAATATAGGGACGAGAAACGAACGTAGGCATACGGTGTTCCTGGCGCGTGGTGCAGGATGCCTACCACCCAGGGGCATTCCACTTCGTGAACCCGAGAGCAGCCGCAGGACTGTTTACCCCCTCCCCCAACCAAACCTCGCTGACGGCAGAGTTCGCTCCTGCCGCGGCTGGGCGGGGTCTCCATTTTCACGCAGTAACGTTAACCCAGTTTCCTCCTCTCCATTCTGCTCTCGCCTCTCTTCATCCCTCGCCACACACTTCCGCGCAAACAGCGCGAACCCTGGCGAGCAGGCCGGCGGGCGGGAGTTATGTAAACTTTTAGGCAAGCAGGGGCATTCATACTCTCTCCGTCTCTCTCTCTATCTCTCTCTCTCTCTATAGCGCATGGTGTGTGTGTATGTGGGGGGGGGGGGGAAAGCTTTCGCTACTGCGTGAGTCCATCGCGGTACAAGTTCCCTAAATGATCCCCCCCTCTCACATGGCAGTGTTTTCCAACGCGTAGGGAATGAATAACCTCCCGAAGCTACCACCAGTTATTCAAATTAATCTCAACAGCAATTGAAATCGGTGGTGACCGGCAGGTGAATTGAGGCCGTTAGGTAATGTGCTAATGGGGCGTGGCAATGATGAAAATTTCTAGATCTTGTTTGTGAAAAATATGACTACATATTTCTGGGTATTCATATTAAAAAAAATGAACGTATTTTACAGGTTATAATTTTAGCAAATATCTGCAAAGAAAATCATGATCAATGGGGCATAGTACTAAATTTATTCCTAACTATCAAAACTTCGCTTAAACTTTTCCGAAGTTATGAAACATAAGTGTCTGGAAAACACAACAAATTAAAACTATTTTTTTTAGTCTAAATTTTTAACAGATAACAAACTGAAATAAAATTTCGGAAAAAATGAAACGAAAAAAATTTTATTTTTAATTTACGGTATACTACTCCAACCAGTTCTACCTGAAATATTTCAAACATCTGCGTGCACCAGCAGATGAAATAACCTCAGCTTAAGAACACAGCAACTTTCATGTTTACGGTTTAGAAACATATACAGATGGGACTATGGATATATATTTTAGAATAAATCAAGGTACTAAACGGACACATGGAAAACATAAACTGCAATACTGACATTTGTAAAAGCTAATGTTCACACTATTATTAAAAAAATTGGTCAATTTTCAGCTTTCCAGTTTTGTATCGTAATAGCAATGAATAACTGCATGTCAATTAAAACCAACGTAAAAATCACTCCTGCAGTAATACACCTTCACAGTAAAAGCTGCATAGAATACACACAATAAATCCTAAACATGTCCTAAGAGAAAAAAACAATACATTTTTTCTGTACTTTTATAAAATATTCCTTTGGAAACCAGTTGCCATTAAATTGTTGGTAATACTACAAGAAATATATTGCAACTCTGTACAACACATGGCTATTTGCATATATTACAAGAAAAAAAGGTTTTTTTATATAATACTGAACACTTCTTACAAAATTTAACTCATAATTTTTTTTATTTATTAGACGTTTCATTAAACCATAATTTTTAAAACAATGAAAAAGATATTCGAATATTAAATGATTGGACATAATTTTGTTTAATATGTTTATTTATGTGCATAGTAAATACTGGAAAGCTATTAAAAGGAAAGGTTTCCAAAAACATTGAAATATTGATAGTACTGGATAAACACAAAGCATAAATGCGTGGGTAAGAATTTGAACCCAGTATTACTGTGAACACAATTTTTTGTAGCGATACATTTGTTTTCATGTAAATGTACAAATGTAAAAATATTACTATTTGTGTTTATAACACAACACGTTCGCCGAGGTGGCAGGGGGTGAGGGGGGAGAGTAAAGCAGCTGTCGGTGTACAGTTCTGCGCAGCGTATTTTCATCACGAGCGCAAGGAAAGATAGCACGTAGGGAGCGCGTGTAAGGGCGACTTTCACGCAAGAAGGAGGAGAGCCAGTCGTGGCGAGACCTGGCGTACATCCGAGGGGAGCTTTACAAGTCAACAAATGGGAAAATGAATTTAACAGGCGGCGCAATTTGTTTTATTTTTGTAAATTGAACATAAATATTTGTGTAAAAACACATACATTCGCCAATCCGTACAATTAAGTGAAAACAACACTATCATTACAAAAATGTGCTCGCAATAAAACTGAGTATTTATTCTTACCCGGTAGTTTATGCTTCGTGTTGTACCTGTATCTCCAATAGTTGAAGTTTTTATAAACCGTTCCCTGAATAGCTTTCCAATATTAAATGCGCATATAAAATATCCCGGTAAACCAAATAAAAACCAATTGTTTAAATTGTTATTTTCTTTTAAAAGGCTTCAAATAATTATGCTTAAATTAAACATCAATAAAAATAAAACTTATAAGCGATAATTTCGTAATAAATACTCAGTATTATCTCCAAAACGTTTTGCATATATACAAAAAATATCCCTAGGCATGTGTTGTACAAATTTACAATACCTTCTTGGAAACTGGTTTCCAAAGGAATCTTTTGTAACCGTACCAAAAAAATATTTCCGTGTGGAAATTACAGCCTAGCCACGTGAAATAATGTCACACAGGGAAATAGTATTACAATTTTGATACAATAGCTACGATATTTTTTAAATTGGTATAAAATTATATTTTGACAGTATGCCTAAATGCGTGCTTCGATGCTACAGCACTATTGTACACTATTACGCACCGCCACTGGATGAGATCAACCTCCGTTCAGAGTCACTTCAAGTTAGCTAAAACTAAATTAAAAGTATATCAGCTTCAATAAGGTTAATACGGAGTGAGAGGGTAAAGGGCCTAGATTCGAATAAAGCAGTCAGGCTCTACTGACTAAAGCAGTATGGCCATCCTTACTATAACAGTCCGGAAATCCTGATAAAAGCAGTCCAGCTCTACTGACTAAAGCAGTCCAGCCATCCTGACTAAAGTAGTCCAGCATCCTGATGAAATTAGTCCGGCAATCCTGAGTAAATTTTAGTATTATTTCCCGTAGGTTACTTAAAATTGGCCATTGCCAATTATTTTCGTTAAATCCATCTTCATTTACATTTATTATTTTGAAAATAAATTTGATTTTTCGCATGACGGTTACGCATGGAAGCTCGAGGCGTCGGTAACTACACAATTATTGTGGGCCCTGGTGCTTTCTGCTATCTACTTGCACCTCTTAATATAAGTCGTTGTTAGTATTTGAACAGTACTCGTGACGCTTGCTTAATGAGTGTGACGTGTCAATGATACGGAGATGGATTACTTCCTGCCCTTAATACATATAATTTAGATAAAGAGTGAGATTTAATATGTTTTAAGGAAAAAGTCACCTTTTCCTAGATAATAATTTGGATCGATATTTTATTTAAAACTTTGAACTGCTGGGAAACATTTATTTCAAATATTATAATTTACAAAATGAAAGTAGTAAAATTCTTTTGAATACATTATTAATTTGGCTTATAATATTCCATTTGCATTGAACTCCAAGGTTCATGAAATTGCATAAATAAAAAGTACTAATTTTTTACGTCTGTCAGATTAAATGATTTCATCTTTAATTTTTTTTTGTAATATTAATTTTTTAGTTTATTTAGTCCTTCCTACAGTTTATACATTATTTACATTTACGAAATACATTCTTTTACTATAAATAACGTTTATTTAATTGCCAGTATAATTTCACACAGATAATAATATGTTTAGAATACAAATCTGTTTTTAATACACATAAATATTATATTTATAAAGTAATAAAAACAAAAACAATATATTACAAAACATTTTTACTTATAGGTATAGATATTATTTATTTAGTATTTGCATTTTTAAATTTATTCGAAATAAATGTTTAATGTTATTGTAAGATACGAATATGTTTGTTTTTATTATTAATATTATTATATTTTTTGTTTTATTATCATTAAATTTATTTTCAGCGAAACACACTCTTCAAATAATATTCAATGAATATTTGTATTTCATAACACATTTAAAAAGATCAATCTAATGTAATAAAAAAAATTATTTCAATAACATTCACTTTACAATTACAAAGATAAACCCAATAGTTGCAAACAAATTATCAAAACAACCTAATATTGCTATGACATAAAATAAAATTGAATTTTATGAAAAAATCATGTATTAAAAAATTAATGATAATTATGAGGCTTTATCCAGTAGTACGCATTATGTTATCCAACGAGTCTACAACACGAATAACAACTTATAAAAGCATTTGTTTTTACCACCGTAAAGAAACATTAATTGGAATTAAAATATATTTTGTGTGAGTACTGTCTTAACAAAAGAGTAATATCAAAAATAAAAACATTAACACTTCATGAACGAGGCAGTTTTGGAAGAAAAAAAATGCTTTAAACTTAATACTAAAATCTTCTGGAAGGGAAGGAAATTATCATTTTATTGAAGTGTGTATTCCCCTCAGGTTCTGCAGCAATTGTGATTTTCGCTCTGTACCTCTCGTTGCAGTCTGCTGGCATAAAGAGCAATCCATAATTTTTACAAATAGTTAAAATTATGCCTTAACCTATTAAGTATTAAACAAAATATCCTCTTAATCCATAGCTACATTCATTATGATACTTATGACTTTTTACTGTTAGATAAAAAAATCTCTCAAAGACCACAAAAATTCATGTAAGAATGTGAGCGAGTCTAACTTTCACGAAACACCGCATAAACGACGCTGTAACGTTTCTTGCAATTATTTGGAAATAAAAATGGCTGAAATCCTTAAAAGGCTTCTTTTCAATTATACTTAAGGCTAAATGGTCCTTTAACAAGGTATTTGGACACAATTTTAACTATCCGCGTATATTTAGCCAACATCCGTTTCAAGCAGACATATACCCGAAATTTACTTGTTTATTTTAAATGTACCTCTATTTTGATTACCTTAAAATTCATTAATTTCTGAACATCCGTAAACAGTACAGGATACAAAAAATTTTGTGTTACATTTGTGTATAAATTTTTGTCCTATTTGTTTATAAACACTTTCAGAGACCTTCTTCAGGTTGCCAATTATGAGAGCCCTCCTCCTATTGGCTATAGTGCCAATCAATCATGCGGAGACATTTCTGTTATTGGCTTCTTTCGCCCAATCATGCGTGGTCTTCTGTCATTGGTTGTTGTTAGACAATCGCAATTAGAGACTGTGTGGTTTCTCTCATATTGCTTTCTTCTATTGTTGATATTGTTATAATTTTTTTTTCCTTCTGAAAACGTGGTGCTGGATTTTTGCTTGAATAGTAAATAAAGGCTTAAATCCCCCTCCGCCCTCTTTTCAAATGCAATATTTATACGTATGTAAGGTAGGAAGGAATGTCATTTTGACCGATCGAGGCACGTGAATAAATTTAACCGTTTTGTAACGAATCTAACCTGATATATTTCTAAAGGTTAACGAGATTTTTTTCTTTCACTCGAGTCTACGAAGTTTGCACGGCGTAGACGTCGGGCGAACAGTAGTTTACGACGACAGCTCGAACCAAGGGGACACAAATGGAAGTTATCTGTCCCGTCAAATTGACGGACCGCTCCAGGCGTAACTCTGGTTCGAGGCGGACTAAATGAGTCGTTGCTTCCCGCAGAAGCGAAATCCTCCGAATGCAAATGGGACCGCGGGGAAACAGAGTCGTGGGTTTTGGCGCGGGAAGAAGGGGGAGGTAAAGGGCGGGAATGATTACTTTCAAGCCGAGCTCTCGCGTCACGAGAAGCGCGGGACTTTCGTCCGCTCGGAGTACCAACCGCGCTACGCAGACTTTACGAAGCTTTTCTGAGAGCGCTCTTGGAGCAGCCGCCATCGGCATCACTTAGCTCCCGATTACGGAGCGGTTAGATGGTATCCATTACCGTAATGAGACATTAAATACACTGAAATATATTTTTTTGTAAATTTAACAAAAGTTAACATGTAAAAAAGCACATTTTTTGTAAATTTGTATATTTACATAAAAACAACTGTATCACTACAAAATATCGTTCGTAGTAATATTTAGATTATAACCCAGGTATTTGTGCTTTGTGTTGCCCCAATACATCAAATATATCAAATTATTTGTGAAACGTTCTCTTAACAATTTTCCAGTATTAACTGCATACACTAATAAGCCTAATAAAAAAATAAAGTTCAAATTTAAATATTCAATTAATTTTCTATGATATAAAAATTATGCTTGAAATAAACATAAAATAAAATAGGCTATTATATTATATTATGCGCCAATTTTCACAAGGAGTACATTATTTCGAAAAAAATATAAATGCATGTATGCAAAAAAACATAGCCATGTGTTGTGTACAGTTAAAATATCTTTATTATAGTATTATAAAATTTTTTGGCAACTATTTTTCAAAGGAAATATTTTTAAAAAAATTTTTCTGTGCACAGGATGGACATTAAACAGGTTCATGTAATAATCATTATTTTTCAATAATATTTTTTTCAATAAATCAAAAGGCTTTAAGAAAACAGGAAAGCATTGTTTTTATATTTGAACATTGTTGACACGATTCACTTAAATTCGTGTTTACTATTAAATTAAGTGATTTTTTTTAATGTTTCATTATATATTCTGTAATTTTTCGTAACTTTTTCCCCTAGTGATCTTGTTCCTCTGGCAAAAACTTATATTAAAATTTTTTGTAGTCTACGCAATCTCCTATTAATTTTTTTGTTTAAATTTTACTTCTTTCAGCAGCTACCAACATACAATATTCTAGGATAATCATTCAAGAAAGGGGTGAAAAATAAAATTAAATTGATTAAGAACATGGTAAAACTAAATCCCTGACAATATTATTTTCTACAGTTTACACTGTTAATTTGTTATATTAATATTTATGTACTAAAAATCTCAAAGAATATAAAAAGATTGCCATATATATATATTTTTTTTACTTTTTCAGTATGAAATTTTCTGATATAAACTGTAGGAAATTCATTGGCAAACCTATTTAA
This sequence comes from Bacillus rossius redtenbacheri, assembly GCF_032445375.1. NCBI lineage: Eukaryota > Metazoa > Arthropoda > Insecta > Phasmatodea > Bacillidae > Bacillus > Bacillus rossius. Next base: position 98,372,030 of record NC_086330.1, on the reverse strand, counting down.
AAATATTTAAATAAATAAAAAACAAAATTTAATTCAAGAAAGCAAACCATGATATTATTAACTATACCCATGCACTGCCTAATAGAAAATTGTGTACACGTTAATGTAAAATAATATGCTGACATATTTTCAAGTAGTAATAATAATCAATATAACATTTGCAATTCTTTATTAAATAAATTTTAATTCACAACCATTATTACATAATTTATAATTTTTAAATTTAATGATGCGATATTTTTATAATCACGCAGAATCCATTAATACTCAAGAATTGTTAGATATCTATCTACACGTAACTACTTGGTCGCTATAAATATGGGTACGAGTTAAGTTATGCCAATTAACAGAAAACTAGTAAACAACACTTAGCGCTTTGAAATATGTCAAAGGAGATATTATCTGTTTAAAATATCTACAAATGACACGTGAAGGATAACATCTTTCAGAGAATGCAGAAAAATATTAGAAGCGAAATATTTTGTTTTGTCTATAAAAAGAGTTTTTATTTTACAGGGAATTAAAATATTTTCCTAATTGTTTAGAACACACGGAATATAAAAAGAATTAAACTCTGTGTCGTTGATTCTTTTTTTTAGAGACAAAATCCAACACCCAAATTCTAAGTTTTTCAGGGTTTTGTAAAAATATAATTATATTTTTCTTTCAAAGAAAAAACTTTTCATTTTATGGGTTTTCATTGAATAAATGCTGGGACAAACATACAATAGTGTAGTAAAATGCAAAAATAAAATGTTTACGTCTAAATACAAATAAATAATTTATTTTATTTTATTTATATTAAATATACGCTATACCTATATATATATATTTATCGTCAAAAACATAACTTGAATATTGTATAATTGTTATTTGTGAATGTCTCAATTGCGCATCGGTATTTGATTTGCAGCCTTGAAGCATGAACCGGATGAAATATATTAAAACATGCAGAAGTAAACTTTGACTCCAGATCTTGAATATATTCATAGCTTCCAAGTTCAGTAGCTAAACAAATCTTAAAGACCAAACTGTTGTTAGATAAAGTGCATTTTCATACATCGGTCTGTTAGTTAATATACATTATTCTTTTTTTTTCCATTTTTAACTGAGTGTTTAATATGTGTACAAGAATATTAAGTTTCAATCACGGTATATTTAAATTCAAAAAAAATAAAAGGCAAATATTTCTTTGTCAAATCTGAATGACATAAGGAACTCTACGAATAATTCACAGAAAAAAGAAATCAACACGAACAAATGTTTTAACTATATTTACTGTAATTTAGATGTTAGAAACAAACTCTACTTACAGAACTGGAGGAAGCAGACCACATAGTCGTTACACACATCTATGTATAAGCAAGGATTCTCACATAGCTTAAGGAGTCAACTAGCCTTTATTTGTTTGGTTGTTTTGGTGAAAACAAAACACAAAAATATAATCAATAACTGAAGACATTGGGTGTAAATAGTTATAATCCTCAAAAAATAAAATTCTCGTTTGAAGGGTTCATCAATATTTACGTGTAAATTATCCCATAGCTTCTATTTTCTGAAGTTAAATTTAGGATATAACTTTTCTGCGCCAAAAATATAAAGAACGAAGCTTCATTAAAGCTTTGTTTCTCTTGATTTCCTAAATACAATTTACAAATATATGTTTGCTATCATTATTTACACATGAGGTCTTAAATAATTGAATTTGTCAATTCGGATATTGCAACCCTTCAAAATTATATTAATTTAAAAATTTAAAAGTAACCAAATAATTTTAAAAACTAACCCACGGATTTGTTTCGGTCAGTTATTAGACACCTAAAAAATAAAGGGGCAATTATTCGATGACAACATTGTCTTGAGTTACTGGTTCATCATAAGTGTAAATCATTTCGTAGGTCATAACGTCAGTGGCATGAATCTACCCAACGAATGCATGAAAATTTTACAGCTATGTAGATGAATTTGAATTGTTTCTATAAGCACAGCACCATCCCTTAAGCAAGCACAGAACTAAGAAGTCAAGCATCGCAGTAAATGTAGAGGTCCGGTTTTACGTCGTACAGTTTCCCACAAAGCCGTAAGGGTTCCGATTTGCTAGGGGGATGTAATTTTTCGTGTGGTCAGATTATAAGGGCGATTCAAACTGGTGTATCTAGTGCGGTGTTGCCTCTAAGCGCCAGGCTCTGAACTTGCGGTAAAAGTCAATATAAAATTTGAGTTACGACCATAAACGTTAATGGTAAAGAACTGAATGCAGAAGTGTAATGCAAGAACCAATGGTGAATAGTATATGCTCGCCGGTCCCAGCCCTGGGTTCTGGGTGTGGAGTCGGAACCGATGCCCGCCATCTTGTATTGTGATGTCACGATGGCCTTGACCTTCAAAATTGGCCAAACATTGCCCAAAAGGATTGAAAATCCCCAAAAGTTTACCAAAAAATCACCAAATTCCGCCAAAATTTCAAGTGTTTAGTAAATAATATTCCATACTAAAAATATAAAAAAATCAGAAAAATTAAAATTTACTTATTTCGAGGGGAAAATTTCCGTTTTGACGGCAGATTTTTCGTTTTAGTTCTCAAAAATTTCAAGCTTCTAAATTCCCCATGAGCAAGCCGGAGGACATAACCATAGGATATCAAGGCCACCATTTTGAATTGTTATGTAACCGAAGCAATTTTCGAAATGGCCACATTTTTGAAAATCCGTACTATTTATGCTTGAAAATCGGGAAAAAAATATATAATAATAAAAAAATTTTTATAAAATTTTAATAAAAACTATTTGCCATCTTAGAATATGAAGTTAAATTACAAAAAAAATATCTTCCTTGTGATATAATTCTATCATTGCTAAAGAAAGGAGAAGTTCACAAGCTGACGGAAGTTGTTTTGTAAATTTTTATTTTTTTATTTGTTATTTTTTAATTATATATTTATTTTTATTATTTTTATTTTATATATATATTTTTTTGTGGTTCAGTGATCTTGTATAGGAAAACTTGCGTTAGTTTTCTACGTGTGCCCTTGATTATTCATGTCATTATTTTATGTTTTTTTTTTTTTTGGTTATTTATAGGTTTTGCTCCTGATTATTCCTAGTGTGATTTCTGATGTTTTTCTCCATATGCTCCTGATTATTCATGTCAATATTTTATTGGCTTTTTCCATGTGCTCCTGGTTATTCTTGGTGAGACCACTGCTGATATTCTATGAGTGTTTTTGGTTATTCCTGAGAAAAAAATCTCTGCATGTAATTTTTTTTTGTACTGAGACAAGCAATTTTATTCATATTCTCGGTAAGTTAGTGAATATTTGTTACTTAACTTACAAGATTTTTATGAGGTAAAAATAAAAAAAAATCCATTATTCAGTCAAATAATAAACTGAGAAAAACTATCATGGAAGACAAACATCCCTCTCTCTGTCTAGCGAAACCCTCCTTTTCTTGCGATCATGAGTATGCATTCGGCATCCCGCATAAAGAAATAAATTATATTTACCTCAACACAACACGCTATCTGCTAGCGGGAAGAGGAACTACTTGCAGCAAGTTCCTTGCAGGAGATAAAATAACTCTCGCTGACGAAATATTAAAAATTATATTTAAGGAATGGTTCCAATTTAAAACTCTCAGTAAACATCTTATACTAGTCTCAGTAACTAATATGGATCCCTGTTTTATGTCTGCAGCTGTATCAGCAGTACACAGGTGTAAGTTCTGCAGCAATAAACTTATATTGAGAAAGAATGGTAGACAACACGAGAATAATGAATGTGTTAAAAATCCATTACGCAAAATGATAAGTTTAGTTCGTTATAGAAAGTCATTTACGCGAAGAGAGAACTTAAAAAGACACGACAGAACTTGAAACGACAAGTTACTTACAAGATAGAGCTACTATGGAGCTACTATTCTAAGGAAGAGTTTTCTGTGTTACGTCAATTATTTTTCTTGTCTTAAATGAGATTATGCTCATGCTCTTCTTATCTCGACAAAGAACTTAAATTTAAGTACTTTTATGATTGATGGAAGACTGAAAACAATAGAAGTATCATTTCCATGAAAAGTGAGAATACATTTATGTCGAATTCAAGTAGATGCATCGTACATTGTAATAATGATGGACACTTAAAAATGAAGCTTGAAGACGATGAAGAAGATTCAACGTGAATGATTTCGAATTATTACAGTAATCACTGACTTCTACGATGATGGTGATTGTGATATTCAGGCTGGTGACAAGACCAAAGACTTTGATCAAGAACCTAAAGCTGGCAAGATCGAAAGCTCTGATCAAGCCCTGAGATCGAAATGATGGAAACGGCGTGATAAAATAAATTATTCTGATGAAGCTTACGATGCACACTGGGACGATAGTGATATTAAAAATATTAATAACAGACATTTCAGGAAGATGACGATAGTAGAAGAGATTGATTATATGTATGTCATGAGAAGATCCTTACATATTATTTGATCGCCTGTGACGTGGTGGCATCGGTTCGTGGAGGAAACTACTCGCACATCGACGAAGTATCCTCTATATTTAAAGAACTGAGGGAAGCTGGATAATACAATAATAACCTGTTTAACTTGCATTTGTAAAATATTGAAAAATATATAAATTATTTAGATTTCAAAATTTTTAGTTTCATTTCTTGTAATCTGATTTCAAACAAACACTGAGTTCTCGTAATACAGCTTCATTTTATTTTTGTGCTTTCAAATATACTTCCTTTTCGTTGGTTGTGCTTCCTCTTTGACGAATGTGTTTCCGATTGTGCTTTATATTTGGACTGTGAAACCTTTTCGTTGATTGTACTTCCAATTGTGCTTCCATTTCGTTGATTTTGCTTTCAATCGTGCTTCATTTTTTATTGTTCTTTCTTATCTTTGATTGTGCTTCCTATTGTGCTTCCTTTTCTTTTATTATGCTTATTTTCTGTTGTTGGTGCTTCCAATTCAGCTTCCTTGTCGATGACTGTGATTCCTTTTCGTTGATTGTGCTTCCTTTTTTTATTTTACTTTTAAATGTCCTTCCTTTTTATTGACTGTTGATCGTTAAGTCTGTACTCAGGATATGATTGGTCTTGTGGTTCAGTAATGTCTGGTCTAAACGCCTGTCATTGGACATGACCTGTTTAGAATTTTCCAGCATCATCAAAAAGTACTTCTTGTTTCGGTGACGCTTGGTCTATACGCCTAAAATTTAACAATACCTGGTTGGAACGTATACAAATTATCGAAAAATAAGATTTTCGTGGTAGGCACAGCGACAACTTTTTTTATTTAATCGGACATGTATCTTGTATATAGTCGTTTTTCGTAGAGTGAGTTATTAATAAACTCCACGAAAAGTAATGGGAATTTAAAATTATTTTAAGATTTAGCTGATTATCAAAATAAGGACGGAAATTTATTGAGTCAATCTTTCATAAATAGACTTTCTTTTTGATGATTTATAGAATATTTTACTGAATATCTAGGTAAATTTATTCGAATTTCCAATATGGCAGCCAATATGTCATCAACGGCTTACTGTAGGCTGGTAGACTACGAACCTAAGTTGCTTATAGGACATTCTACCAAATTGTATTAAATAATTTTTTTTACCTACAATTTCATTTTATGAATCGAGCAAGTATCGAACCAAGTACTGTAATCAATCTAACTAATTAATTATTTTATGATTTTTTTATGAATTTATAAATATTCCCGGTATTTATAGCCAAATAATTACAGATTTACAAGATGGTGGCCAAGATGGCCAACAAGATGGCGGATGGACTGGCAATAAATAACAACTGCACTCTAGCGAGTGAAAATTAAACTAATATGCCAGCAATGACATCTAGCAGACGAAAACAATATGTCGGATCCAAGATGGTGGCCTCCAGAAAACTAAACCAAGATGGCGGGCGTGACGTCATACTAGCTGGCGAAATATATAACTACCTGTGTATTAGTGGTGGGAGGTCAGTTTGCCGGTGGTTTCCATGGTGGGAGAATCCGTCGCCAATTTTTATTTTTGCCCTGACCGGGTTCGAATCGAAGACTCCATTATGTAGGTACTTTCTTTAAAAAAAATTGATTAATTAATTTTTAATTAAATTATTTCTTATTTTTTTGGATGAAAATGCGAATTTTCAAGATGGCGGACGTGGTGTCACAATCCAAGGTGACGGAATATTTTTATTAAAAATTTTTTATTTAATTTGTTTATTATTTTTAATAATTTCCCGATATTTTTGCATAAAAAATATTGGATTTTCAAGATGGCAGCAGTAACGAAAATTCAAATATGTAGTTGAACGGCTATTCAAAATAGTGGCCGGACTAAAACGAGAAATTTTCTCTCAAAACAGGAATTTTTCCCTCTCGAAGTAAGAAAATGTTAATTTTTATGACATTTGAGATTTTTTGGTGGAATATTGTTCCCAAAACTCTGAGAATTTTGGCGGAGTTTGGCGAATTTTTTGCAAATTGTTAGAAATCTGAGTCATTTTTGCCAATTTTTACATATTTTTAATTTCAAGGTCGAGGGCAAAGATCATCCAAGACAGCATCAGTGACGTCACAATCCAAGAAGGCGGACATCGACTCCGACTCCCCATCCAGAACCCAGGGCTCGTACCGACCAACTTATACTACTATTGTGCTTTGGAGAAACAGTTCCGGAGTTTGAATTCACAAAAAAATTTCTGAAAACACGTAAATTCTATTCAGAGTTTAAAAACAAATTCAGTTATAAAAATCAAACCCTGTAGGAAAACTATTATTGCAACCTTAGAATATTCGAATAGACTTTTCGTAAACAGACAATACTTGGAAGTCTTGAGCATTTTTTTTTTTTTAATTACCTGATGCTCTAATCATCATTTATGAGCCCGGGAAGGCCGAGCACTTAAAGGCTCCAACTTGGGTTCTGACTCGGGGCTTGCAAGCGACGAGTCCTGTAGTTTGCGATAAAATCCGGCCAATTTAAGGGTTCTCTAGTTACCTTTGTGTACATGCGGTTATTTTGGTAAATTAACATCTAATATGTTTACCTACTATAAACACAATTATTATTAAAATTTTCTTGGTGTATTTACAAAACGTTTCGAAACCTGTTCAGTCTATAGCAATAAATAAACTGTGTTCCGCCTTGGTATGTATATACCTTTTCTACATATATATAAACACTACTCGTAAGTCAAAATAAGGCGATAACTCAACGATTATTTTTGTTATTACGATTTAATATTTGTTTGAGGTGAAATTTTTGTTGAAATATCCATCGATTTAAACGTAATTTCTTGCAATATTTTGATCACAATACATAAAACAGATTAACAATTATTTCTGTCCCAAAACATAATTATGTAAAATGTCTGTATAAATTATCAAACAAAGCATACCACAAAATATATTTTGGCCCCACCCACCTGGACACACTTACGTGTGCAGAGCTTCTAAAGAAACAACGTGATTTGAGATCTGCTCAAGATATCCGAGTGATGTCTGTTCACGAAAAGCAATTCAGAATGCCTAGACCATCCTGTACAGATTCTTGAAAGCACTCAAGGACCTAGCATTAAATCTTTATCTTTAATTGTCTACCATAAAATGTTATGGTTACCACACAAATATCATAGTCTCCCTATGCACGACGAGAAGACGGCTCGCTTGGATGAGATAACGTGCTGGAAACACCAGCGAGGGTCGTGCTTATCATACAGACTCATTAACACAAGAAACTAACTGCCCTTTGTTAAATTTGAGTGTTAACTAGAATTATACTCTGCAAAATGGACACAATTCGAATATGAAACGAGATTGATCCTTCGTGGGCTGTGTTTCTTAAACACGCGACGCTCATCTGGCGCGGTATGACTCATGTTCATGAGCGCCGAGTCGGTTCCCAAAGGGGTTTCGGAGTCCGATACAATCCTGGAGGCGTTCCCGAGACCAGCCCCTGCGCGAATGGGCACGTGACATCAAACAATACACGATACATGAACAGTGCACCTATCACGCACAGTAAAAAAAAAAAAATTCGTAAATTATGCAAAGAACCTGTATTGTACAAATTAAATGATTTACATTTTTTTTAAACATACTGCTGTGGGACACTCAAAGTGCATTTTGTAACACCATGCTCATACTAATTTTCTATACGTCAATTTTGGGTTCTTCCAATCACCTGCTAATTATATATATTCCTCAAGATGATTTTAAACATTTTTTTAAACAAGTTTCCTAATAATTTCTTTAAAAAAAAAAATTCATTTTCTTTCAACGTAGCTTCGGCATACGCGAAAATCAGTGGCGGGCGTATACGAGGAACAGAGGATGCGATCAAACGCGCACTTTAATATTCCGTATAATTAAAAAAAAACTGTAGATATCAAACATGTAGGTATTTGAAAGTTTTGGTAGTGAATTTTGAAACGCCACCTAAGTGCGTAAAAAGCCTTTGAAAAGGCTTTTATTTTATTTTTTTCGAGTTTTCCGACTATCCTTTTGACTTGAAGGTATTTCCATACCACGAAAACTATTCCTGTGGTAACCCCGCATGCTCATTTTCACCCGTCCTCAAAACCAATCAAAGCCGAGTGCAACCCTGAGCCGAAGGCATAACTTCTTCCGAGTGAATGTCGCGAGCAAGTGAATACAACGACTACACATTTGAAAGACTAGACACGCATCACAATCACCGACTACACTGCCATCTATAAATCTACAAATGAAAAAAAAAAAACGTGATCGAAAGTGTGTGAAGATAGAATTTATTGATAAAAAAAGTCGTTTGTCAACGGTTTTTTAAAGCTCGAACGGAGGCACCAGATAACCGTTAGTCTCGCTTAGTAGAGTATAAATAATAATAAACGCATCAAGACTTGTTTATTGCCAGGATGCTCGAAAATTATTCAGAACGTTGGAATATTTTTCGTCATAAAAACAGTACTACTTTACATTATGGACTACCTACATAACACACGCTTCTTCAGTTATTATGGAAGCGATCAGGTGGTAACACATTGCCATACAAAACCACCCCATACAACAAACAATAATATTAAATTACTAGCTTATGTCCGGCATGAGTTGCAATGCCTCTGTCAATTATTCTTGTAATTTGTTTGAAATAGGTACACATATATAAAGCACATCTCTCTCTCTCTCTCTCTCTCTCTCTCTCTCTCTAATTCTTCATTCCTCTCACTATCTATGTATATCTCTAAATCTGTCAATATCTCTCTTTAACTCTATCAATATATATACCTCTCTATCTCTCTTTATCTCTATCCATCTCTATCTGTATCTAAATATCTATATCTCCCTCTATGTCTCTCTATCTCTCTCCTCTTATTCCTATATCTATAAATCTCGCTATCTATAAATGTCACTCTATAGCAATGAAAATAATAATTCCTATCATATATATTTTTACCTGTCACAGGTGTGATATATATAGCCTATAAAAAAACTCGCGTATTCTAATACAACGTTGTGTTAAAACTTCAAAGGTATCGGTGAATAACTTTCGGAAATTCAATATTTTGAACCAACAAACAATTTACTTTAATATTTATATAGATAATTGTTTTTATTACAACAATCTAAATTCAAACATTTAATTCCGTATGAGACATTTCAAATAATATTTAATTGTAAGAGTTAACGTGCGAAAGGTCTCGCTCGCTGCAGCAGCGGGTGGTCTGGGCGCAGGGCATCGACTGGCTCACCTCTGCCGGCGGGGCGGGCGGCGCCTAGCGCGCCCAGCAGCGTCGCCATGGCGACCAGGGGACTCCACATGGTCGCGCCGCGCGTCACGCCGCCGTGCCAGCGCGCCTCATCGCGTCACCCTGGAGCACGGTCCACCCAGGTCTATCTTCACCGCTTTTATATGTCAGTACTAGAGTCCACCTGGGCCTTCTACAAACACTGGAAACCCTCTTGGACCTTTTTTGGGAATCTTTCCCTCCTACCTCTCACAACCGATGTCCCATTGGAGGCTTGAAACCAGACTTCAACTGCAGTTCAAAAACAACTAAAATTTCACCGAGGTTTATCTGCAGATGTGTTGTCCTCCTATCACTCACAAATTACACGTTCAAACGAAGAATCGAAACTAGAGGAAGGATTGGAGTTTCCACCAGGGTAACAGAGGTGACTCGGTCGTTCACAAAGACTGGGTATCTCCTGAGGTCTTCATCCTCTTAACTTCGCAAGAGGCTTTCAGTTCAAGGATCCAAAGGATCGCGTTTTCCAAGAGGTGATGAAACACAAGTATGGTTGGGTATCCTCTGGGATTTTGTCCTCCAAGCACTCATCAAAAATCAGAGAAGAAGGCTCTCTGGTTTGTTCTTTTCTTCGGCGGCAGCACCGGAGGAAGGCGTCGCGCCGGCTCCTGGCCAGGGGGAGTGTGCGACGGGGCTCGACCGACGCGGTCCCTCCCGAGGCGCTGGGGGAGAGTGCGGCGCCGACGCTGCGCCCGCGAGTCGACTGGCGCGCTTCCCGCCGCGGCGCACACCCCTCCTTCCAACCCCCTCCACGCCGCTCGGCCGGCGCCTGCGTCGGAGAAGGCGTCGATACGCGACCCTCCCCCCTCGCGCTCCCGCCCTCCCCCACGACGAACGCAGATGGCGGTTTGGCGGGCGATTTTCACCCCCCTGTGCCGGAAGTGTCAGAGCTCCCGAAGTGTTTCCTCTCAAGTGAGTTTCAACCACATGCTGAAACTCATATATTCTGCTCACAAGGCAAGTATTGGCGTAGCTATCAAAATTTTGATTTGAACATTTACACGTATTTAACTTATACAATACAACTCGTTTAGTACTCAAAAAATTTATGAAACGCTATTATTAGAAGCAACACATCAAACAAGCAAAGCGTTACGAAATATTAATAAACTTTTACAATAAACCAGCTCCATCCACCATGACATATTATTTTGATAGTTATATTGGTAGATAAGCCGTTTAAAGTTGGATAAAAAAAATTTACCGACTAGCCTGTGTACACGCTTTTAGTCCATACATAGCCTACAGTTAACTATTCTCATGTGGCCAGGTTTCACTCGCCTTACAGAAATTTAGTTAGTTTTATTTTGAGCTTCCATACCATAAAATTCGTTCAGATCACTGTCACTAAAAAATTTAAAATACTTATGTGTTAGCTAGAAATAAATTAGTAAAAAATTAAATGCTTTCAAAACACGCACATTTTTCAAATTTGTATTTTTTTTTAACTTTGACCTTTACTTATTTTCACTAGTTAAAGCAGCAAGGGTGGAGTACACTACGTTTATAGTCGGAGGAAATGTGTTTATTTGGGAACTTATATGCAGTTAGTTCACCTCCTGTGCCCTCAGCAGTAAACCGCACGCTGTGTACCAACGACAAATTAAACTAAAACGCTCCTGTTTGCGAAACAAAATAAAAGCTTCCGAGCGAAATGCCCCTGGAACTCTGTTGCTGCGTCGCAGAGTGCCGGTCTCGAAGAACGATTGTCAGAGAGTCGCGCTCGGGAATCTAAGTGGCAAGCAGCAGGAAGGTTTTAATCCAGCAGGCGCTGCTCCGGAGCTTAGTCCCGCAGGCGCGGGATGAAGACGCGCGCTTGGACGCCCTCACCTGCTGCAGGGCACTCGTCCGATAAGGACGCGGGTCGAGAGGAAGGAGAACAGGAAAGGGAAGAGGGAAGAGAGAGAGAGAGAGAAAGTGAGAAACCAACCCTGTGTATAGTGTCCTCTGAGGATTCATTACTTTGATTAAACCAACTGTGTTTCTCGTGCGTGAGGGAAAGTACGCACCCGCCGCAACCAGGGTAACACGGAGCATTTCTGGAGGATGGAAAAAAAAATACAGCAGGGGAGTGTTAAAGGATGGTTATAAAAAAAGGAAAGGCAAGAAGTATGTCAGCGACTTTATATCATACACGACACCGCCTGGCACGAAAAAAAAAAAAGTGCTTGGTCGGGAATAGCAAGAGCGGAAATATGAGGAACCTAAATTACTTTCCATCTCGGTTTTACTAGCACTTGTCTTGACCCCTTCCCACGCAAAAACCCACACATATTTTTTTATGCTCTCGCCCCGAAAACCGTATTTTTTCTCCCACCCCGACCCCATTTCCTTGTTAAACGACGACTACTTCGCGCAAGAGAAAAAAAAGGATCAAGCTGTTTTTTTTATCGTCTTCTTCATCGCTGGCGAACGTAAAAACTCGCACTCGAAGCCGAAGAAGTGTTTAATTGCCGAAGAGGGTTGATGATTTGTCTTGAGTCGGACGAGTGCGGGTGGTTTTATAGGTTGAAAAGATTACAGCTTATTTTCCTCGTTGAAAGAATCTTTAACGGTCTTTAAGACGACCGCCTAGATGCAAAAGGTTTCTTTCCCCTTTCTGTCCCGGATATAAAACCGCGGGAGTGCTATATCTCGAAGCGCGTTTCCACGTCAGATATTAAGGATAACCCACTTGGTGTTCTGTAAGGTGACTCGTCTCCATTTTGTCTCAAGTGGTGATGATTTCATAGCGAATGGGAAAAAGAAAGACATGCGCACTGTTAGAAATTTCTACCTTCAATTTACGTAGAACGCTGATTACAAATTAGCCAGGGATCTTCGTTAAAATACCGTAATCTTCTTAAATTTACAGTTATTAAATTTCACTTATTTTTAGCATGAATTCAAAATAATAATTTGGTATATTAATAAAACATTCAAAAACTTTTTAAGACTTAGGCAAAACACGCTTATTTCTTCTACCTAATTTCGAAGTCTAAATGCGATGTAGTTCATACGAAGATCCAGTTATCCGGAATAATGAAGACTACTTCGTTTCACCTTTAATTTGATTTCTAACAGTGCATTGTTGCTGCATCTTCTCGTAAATCTCTAAAGAACGTATGGAATAATATCGTGCTTTCAAAAAACTGTAAATAATAAATAAAATTTTCCCAGAGAAAATAACATTACGTTTTGACTGATTTATTTCTGTTTTGTAACAAGCATAAAATATATTTATTATTTTTAATATTAACACGTATGCAAGGCCATTATTTTGATAACTCTGCTAATACGTATTCAATACAGGAAGCCTAAATTAATGAGCATGTAAAACTAGGATATACTTTTTTTTATCTACCAAGATTTTCAAAATTATGAGGCCTTAATATTCGTTGTCGTTGTCTGCATAGTGATTTTGAACATTTATAGATTAATTTATAAGATCTATAAATTAATGTGTGATTCACCCTTAACGCAAGAGATGTAGTGGGCGAAAGGATGGAATATTCAATACATGTTAATACTTTGGAACTATTTTTAGTTTTAGTTGGGTTGTATGCTCTCGTTAGTAAAGTCATTAAATTTTCTAACATAAAATGCAATGGTCAAGTTAATGGTGATCGTAAACACGTCATGTTTCAAGGCCCGTGAATTGTATCCCAGAATACGAAAAGTCCCCAATTAGTGATCAATGAGTCGGTACTTGGGTTTTTCGGAGCGTACTTTAGTCGTGAAGGTCCCTTTACTGCTCAAGAAAACATCAATGTCACAGTACCCATCCTGTCATGGCGACGTGATTTCCACACCTCGGTTCCCGACACGGAAGAGACATACATCCTCAAATAAATTGTTCTTTGCCCATCCCTCAACATAAGACATCTGTATACGGAAATATGATTTTCTGTGGCTATTGTACGCACCTGGAATGAACTGGACCTGCCTGAGGCTTTAAAATTACTTCTTTAATATTGGGAAAATATTATTCAGGTACTTACTTTACTCCAATGCTCAGGTTCGCTGTGTTATCAAAAAGGTTTCGTTGAATAAAAAGATACACGACTTTAAGGGAACCGTTCTAGCCAGTCGCTTGCCACCTCGAAAACGTTACCCTAAAATTATGAACAGTGAAAAAGGTTCTTTTGAATCAAACAGATTTTTGTTTATATGTGGCGAAACAAATATTTACTTCCTGTAACAAAAACTTTGTTGGCCTAACCAAATTTGGCGAGTAACAAATTTGATTTATTACACCTAACAAAATAAACAGATTAACCGAACCAATTATTTTTAGATTTTTTTGTACTTCTAAGTTATTGTTTATTTCCTATAAAATTTTTATTTATATGAAGATTCAACTTTTGTTTCCTTTATATATTTGGTCGGTAATAGTATATTTTTTAAATTCTGATTTTAATATCTCATAAGACAAATAATATTAACTAGCTTAATGTTTGGTTGCACTATTTTTAATCATTGCAAGTAATTGGTTTACTTGGACTGAATTGTTTTGTTAAACTATGGTTTTTATAAAAGGTATATTGGTTATATACAATTTTTTTACCATCACTTTACATATATTTCAATATTCATGTCACATAAAAAATTTAATAAAAAATAATTTTTAATATAAATGTATGCGGTAAGACCCTGTAGATGTGTAGAATATACTCACGAAAGTAATCATGGTTGATAAAGTCAGCCAGCATTCGATGGAGTGTTTAAACCGAATGAAGATCTTGCCGCTGTGCTTCGTTCGGGACAGTTACGAAGTCACGATTACGTCACTTGTTCGGGGAGTCAGAATGCCACCATCCATCTCTGCCGAGACGCGGCCTAGCACGCCCCTCGGGAGGGGAGGGGGTGAGTTATTGTGACGTCAGCGGAAGAAGGGAGGTCGAAGGTGCTCCGCTACAGATTGCCGCGCCGGTGTGACCACCTGTGACGGGGGCGGGTTGGGGAGCCGCTCTCGAGAGAGATTAACCGCGCCCCTGTCATTACGGGGATTGGACGGGCGACGGCGAAACTCTCCCCGACGCGACGGAGACCTTAGTGAGTTGCCTTGCCGGCTTCTCCTGTCGCCTGAAGACACTAGAAGCATTTTGTTTGCGATGAAAAGGTAATTCTATGCTTAAATATTAAAGATTGAGGCTCGTATCATTGCCCTATAGCACAGAAAATCCTAGGTTTAGAATATTTCATACAAATATAACACGTAAAAACACACTATTTATCCTTTCTCAGTGTTCAAAAAAATCATGTTGAAACGTGAAACCATGAAACTAAACTTGTGCAGGCAAGTGTTGTGGCTTTTAAATGCTGGTCGCCATCAGACACTTTAACAACGCGGCACCTTCAAGGTTAAAGTGAGTAGTTAGTACCTGACGCGTTTCTCGTAAACTAGAGTAACGCCGGGTTGCTGGATTCAAATAAGCGAACCTCACCGCGTGAACATGGCGCGTAAGAGGACGCCACACACATGATGCAGGTATTTTATTGTATACAACCTGTGGCATTGATTTGAATATCCACCATGACATTCTGAAATCATTATTAGTTTGTTCAATTTTATATCATAGTAACTGGTCCAAATTTCATGAAGGATATTTTTGTGGTGGGTTGGATGAGAAAGTATGGGGGGGGGGGGGAAGCGAAATAAAAATATTCGTGCTCATAAACCTTTTTTAAATTTATAAAATGCAATTGCATGCAGAGTAATTGGGGTTAGTAGGGTACACAGGTACTTCCGCCGCGTTAAGCCTTAATCCTTTCCTACCCCTCTTAGGTATCACAAAGTATAATGTTGTAAAGCTTTCTGAAAAATTAAATGTAA
Source organism: Bacillus rossius redtenbacheri (assembly GCF_032445375.1). Lineage (NCBI taxonomy): Eukaryota > Metazoa > Arthropoda > Insecta > Phasmatodea > Bacillidae > Bacillus > Bacillus rossius. The sequence goes on along the minus strand of NC_086330.1, from coordinate 98,356,422 downwards.
GAATCATAAATGAAATATATATTGTGTTTTAGAAGTGAAGTCTTAACTATATACACACATGGAGGAAAACTCTGTTGTAAAATATGTATACCTATAATTATTGATCATAAACTAGCTTCGGAACTTCACATGAAGAACGCTCTCGCGTGGCTCATTAGACATGCCCCTCCTCGTGAATACGCAACTGTCATTCCTATAAAGGAAAAAATTAAACAATGAAATGCCCGTTACCATGGATACGCAGAAGGCATCAACAATGCAAAATCCCGTTGCAATGGAGACGAAGAAAAGTATTAACAATGCAATAGCAAAATTTCATGACGGACCACCTCTAACGTCACTGCGGCCATCTGGGAGGACTTTGACCTTTTACCTTGACATTGAGATTGAATTTGAACTTTACCTTCACTTTTAACCTTGACATTAACTTTGGACCTTGACTTTGAAACTTGACTTTGACCTTACCTTGACTTTCACCTTGACCTTGACCTATGGCCTTGTTCTTCGCCATGACCTCGACCATTCACCTTGACCTTAACCTTCTAACTCAGTCGCCATGTTGGATTCCTCCATATGTCATCACGCGGGCACAATCCCCAAAAGTTGAATTTTTTTTGTTACGGTCGCTATCTTGAATTATAATACAATATCCGCCATCTTGGATCCTTTGTCAAAACCACTTTTTTTAGATTCTGACATCATGTTCATGATCGTGTTTTGCTGGAGACCACCATCTTGGATTCCATCATCTTTGTTTTTTGTGTTTCTTCCTAGAGAGCACCAACAAAGCTCCGTCTCATGCACGTGAGCTCAATGTTCGATGACCTACCAGAGCTGTTATGGTCCTTATCGAAGTATTAAATTTAATCAATTATTTAAAATACATTGGAAACGCTGCGATTCCAAACATCAAGCTATGACCTCTGGGTTGGAAAACATACGTCAGAAACCGCATGGCCGTCGAGACAATTACCAGATTGAGAATTAAATACGATATATAAAAAATAACACATATTCAATCTTATAATTTTTTAATTTGAAGGAATAATAAATATCAACACCTGTTCGAGGCCGAGCCACCATATTTTTAATTTCTTCAACACATGCTTCCGCGAGCGGTAGTTAGCACACATTACCTAAAGAAAGTGCTGCCGCTATCTTGTTTTCAGTAATTGATACAAGGAGCGCTAGTGTCACTGAGTACAACGACCATCTGAATAAAATGCACTGCCATCATATTAGTTTAAATTTTGCCCGCTATAATGCAGGAATAATTTATTGCTAGGGCTCAGGCCATCATGTCTGCGGTTTTGACAGCCATGTTGAAAAACAACATATATTAAGCTAGAATTTCTGAAAAAAATTCAAAAAAATTAGAAAATTACCTATAATAAATATACTGATAAATTCAATCGATTACAGTGCTTGGTTCGAATATTGACAAATGCAAAAAATTTAATTTTACTTTAAAATCAGTTATTAATTAAAAAATTTTTAAAATCCTAAAAGTGGCTTACTTCTTCATCTACCAGTCTCCAGTAAGCCAATATGGCCCCATCTTTAAAACTTGAATTTATTGATCTAGAAATTCGCGAAAGTCCCAAAATCAATTAAAAAAGTATTAAAATAATGATTGATTCGATTGATATCCATAAAAGGTTTGATTATCGAACAGTGATAAGAGTAACTTTCGCTTAAAATAAATATTAAATTCTGTTTTCCATTACATTTCGTGAATTTTATTAATCATTAAATCTACGAAAAATGACTATGTAAGATACCTGTCAAAAAATAAATACGTTGTTGCTGTGTCTATCATGTAAAACTAATTATCTGATACTTGGAATAACTTTAAATCAGGTCTTGAACCATATTAAGCATATAATCCAAGCGTCTCCGAACCAAGAGATATTTTTCGAGGATACTTGACGAAAATTTTTTTCAGGCCACGTCCAATGTCCGTCGTTTAGACCAAGCATCTTTGAACCCCGAGGTCAATTAAAACCTGATTATAGTCATGTCAATGAACATTCAACAAAATAAAGCACATGTATAAAAGAAATCATAATCTAAAGATAATTTAACAAAGAGGAAGCACAGATTAAAGAAAATTTAAAAAAAAAGCACAATTGGAAGCACAATCAACGAAAAAGTTGCACAATTAGAAGCTAAATCGGAAGCGCAATAAATGAAAGCAGCAAAATCGGAAGCACATTCTAAGAAAAGGTAGCACAAATGGAAGCACAATCAACGAAAAGAGAGCTCAATTGGAAGTAAAATCAACCAAAAGGAAGCTTATTTGGACAATAATTCAAATTGGTGTAATATGATCTTACCAAAGGAATACGGTTCTATCACATCGACACGTTCATACCACTTGGATACGTTCTCGCCACATGGATACGATCTAGTCGCAGAGATACGGTGCAGGGATACTATCTCATCGAAGAGATATGGCTCAGGAATACGACCTCTTCGCAGGTATACGGCACAGGGATACGATATCATCGCAAGAATACGACCTCATCGGAGAGATACGGTATCATCACAGGGATACGATCTCGTCAGAGGGATACGATATCGTCACAGGGATACAATCTCGCTACGGGGATACGATCTCATTAGTAGGATACGATAATACCGGTTTGAATTTGTACATTTAACAAAAAATAGTACATTTTCACGAACATTCATCTCAGTATGATGCGATCGTAAATTTACAGGTGTCTACAATGCATCCAACTGTAACTGCAACTGTCTTTGTCACCAACAGTTTTTGGTCCCAAAAGTCATTTTCTCCAATATTCCTTGGCGCCAAAAGGCTTTGACCTAACTTATCCAGCAACATTTCGCTACAAGGCGACTTAGCTACGAGTCTACAGGACAAAAAGGCTACGAGGCAAACAGGACTATAAGAGTAAAAGTATAGGAGGCACTAACTAGCTGCAAGACTACGAGGCTAAGAAGCATCGAAACTACAGGACTACATGACCTAAAGTCTACGATGCCTCAAGGCTACGAGTCTACAAGTTCCCAACTGGCTACGAGGTTAAAAAGTTAGGAGGCTACAAGGCTAAATGGCTATGGGGCTACATTACTACGAGTCTACAGGGCTCCAACAGACTACGAGGCTACATGGCTATGAGGCTACAATAATACGAATATTCAAGGCTCCAAACAGCTTCAATAGCTCCATTCAGCAGTGGGAGTTAATTTATCTCAGGCAAATAACTTGTTGAATGTAGTCCCGATTCTTGCTGTGTTGTACATTCAGTTGCTTTTTTATGTGGTATTCGGGATGTTCACTCTCGATCGCAAGAGGAGGGCTTCGCTCACACTAAATGTTTCTCAAGTTTCTCAAGTCATAGTAATCATCTAAGTAATGAATCCCTTTGTCTTAAATAATGAACCGGCAGTTGCTCTTTTATGTAGTATGCGGTAAATCGCTTCGATTGCAAGGGAAGGGCGGCTTCTGTAGACATCCAGTAGAAGGAAATTTGTATCACATGTTAATGTTTCTGAGCTGTCTCTAGTCATATTAATCGTGTAAGTAATGAATTTCTTTATTTTAAATGTTGTACAGACAGTCACTCTTTCATTTGGGATGCGGGATTCACATTTACGATCGCAAGAGGAGGGCTTCGCTAGACACCAAGGAGAAGAAAGATCGTATTGAATGATAGTGGTTCTCAGCCATATAAAAGCATATTATTTGACTGATATATGATATTGTTTGGATTCCAACTGATAAGATTTGTAAGGGCTGATTTAGTAACAGAAATTACCTAATTAAGTCTTACTTGAATAAAATTGCATGTCTAATTAAGTAAAAATTGTTTCATGCAGAGATTTATTTCTCAGAAATAATCAGAATTATTCAGAGAACATCAGCAGAAGTCTCGCCAACAATAACCAGGAGCACACGGAGGAAACCTACAGAAGCGTCGCAATGATGAACATAAGAACTGGAGAAACCAACGAAATATAAACAGGAATAATCTGGAGCACATAAAAAAATTCAACAAAATATTGAGATGAACAATTAGGAGAACATGTGCAAAAAACATCAAATTATTGGTAGGAATAATCGTAGCCAAGTTGATAAGTAGACAAATATTGCTGGAGCAGTTAGGTCAAAGACTGTTGGAACAAAAGACATTTGGAGTCAAAGACAGTTGGAGGCATTGTAGTCTACCATAAATTAACAATCGCATTCTATTGAGTTAAATGATTGTAAATTGCACAATCTGTTCGAACGAAGTCAAGCGTGTGTATCGTATACTATTGATGAGATCGTATCCCTGATATGATATCGTATCCCTGTGTTGTATCCCTGCGATGATATCTTATACCTTCGCCATATCCCTTCGATGAGATCATATTCTTTGCACCGTATATATGCATCTAGATAGTATCCATGTGGCAAAATCGTGTCCGGGCTGTATGAAAGTATAAATGTGATGGGATCGTATTCCTGTGGCAATATCCTATCACACTATGCTTCGTTTTTTTTTATATTACTTTCAATTGTGCTATCTTTTCTTTGATTGTGCTTCCAAGTGTGCTTCCTTTTCGTTGATTGAGATACCATTTTGATTGGGTTTTCTATTGTTCTTCCTTTTCGTGGAATTGCTTCCAAATGTGCTTCCTTTTCGTTAATTATGCTTCTGTTTGTAATTTTTTTATGGTGCTTTTTTATTTTTATTTTAATTTTGTTTCATTTGTGTTGATTGTGCTTACATTTGTGGTTCATTTCGTTGATTGTGATTCCAATTTTTCTTAATTTTCATTGAATATGCTTCCATTTGTGCTTCCTTTTTGTTGAGTGTACTTCCAATGAGCTTCCAATTATACATCCTTTTCAATAATTATTTTTATGATTTTGCTTCCTTTTTTAATTTGTTTCCGTCTGTGCTTCTTCTTCATCGAATGTGCTTTCGATTGTCATTAACTTTTTTAATGTGCTTCTTTTTTGAATGTTCATCGACAAGACTGTAGTCAGGCCATGATTTAGCTCGTGTTATGGAGATGTGTGGTCTAAACGCCGTACATTAGACATGGCCTGTATAAATTTTTTGTTAAGGTTCGTTGAAAAATAGCTCTTTGTTCGGAGACGCTTGGCGTATATGCCTTACATTGTACACAATCTGTTTGGAAGGTATTCCAAGTATCGAAATATTAGATTTACATGGTAGGCACAGCGAAAACATTAATTTCGTCGGACAGGTATCTCGTATAGAGTCTTTTTAGTGATATCGTTTGAATCAATCATTTTTTTATAAAGTTTTTTTGATAGATTTTGGAAATATTTCAGAATTTCTAGGTAAATAAATACGAGTTTTAAGATGGGGCCATATCGGTTTACTGAAGGCTGGTAGATGAACATAAGCCACTTTTAGGAATTTGAACTGATTTATTAAATAAGTGATTTTTATGTAAAATTAACTTATTTGCCTTTTTCAGGGTTCCAACCAAGTACTGTAATCGATTGAATCAATCAATATATTAATAGGTAATTTTTTTGACGATTTTTGGAATATTTTTTTTTAGATTTTCTAGCTAAATAATAATAATAACCGATTTTCAATATTGTGGCCAAAACGGCCAACAAGATTGCGGGAACCCTGGCAATAAACTTAGCATGTATTGAAATAGTAAATATGTCAGTTGGGTCTCAAACAGGTGATGATATTTAATATTCAGTCAATTAAAAAATTATAAGTCCAAATATTTGTTATTTTTATATACCTTATTTAATTCTATGATGGTTGGAATCACAGCGCTTTCAATGAATTTTGTATCAAAAATTTAATGTAATTTGTTGATAAGGACCATAACAGCTCTAGTAGGTCATGGAATATCGACCTTTTGTGTATGATACAAAGCAATGTTGGCGCTCTCTAGGAAAAACACCCAAAACAATTTATTGATTCCAAGATGGCAAACTCCAGCAGAAAAAATAGCGGCCGTAACATACTCCTAGATGGTGAACATGGGATCAGAATATAAAAATAGTGGTTGTGAAAACAGATCCAAGATGGCGTACATGTTATTAGATTTCAAGATGTGCGACCGTAACGAAAATTGCTTAAGTACGGGGATTAAGGTGTTTGATGTCAAGATGGCGGAATTAAAGATGGCGACTGAATTGGAAGGTCAATTTCAATGTCTAAGTTATAGGTAAGACCAAGTTAAATGTCAATGTCAAGATCTAAAGTTAATATCAAGGTCATGGTTAAGGTCACTACCAAAATTCAAGGTCAAGGTCATCCAGGATGCAGCCTTGACTTCAGACGTTGTCGGTCATTCATCCCATCCACATCAATTTTAGCTAGTAGTATAGGAATGACGGAGCTGGCACTGGCGCTGGCGCGTGGAGCCGGAGCCGGTGTCCGCCATATTTGATTGTGACGTCACGGCGGCCATCTTGGAGGAGTGTAACGGGACATAGCGTAACGGGACAAGTTTGACCTTGACCTTTGACCCTCAAAATTCGCCAAAATTGGGCAAAAATTGCCCAAAATTCCTCAAAATTCGTCAAAATTTACATTTCTGTGGAAAAAAATTCCGCCAAAAAATCTCAAAAAATTCCACAATTCAAAAATTAGGATTTCGAAAATCCTCAAAAGTCGTTTTGCCTTAGAAAGAACCCAAATTACTTAAAGAGGCTTAAGCATCCATGTCTACAGCCTCTGATAAGCCTCTGACGTCATCATGGAATATGTCATTTTGAATAAAGACGTCACCGTTGCAATTATCGTTATGGTCGCCATCTTTAAATTTGGACGCCATCTTGAAAATCTTTAATTATTATCCGATTTTAATGGAAAAAATTCCAAAATTCATCAAAAAATTAACTTATTCGAATTCTGATTGATTATATCGATTACCGTCCTCGGTTCGAACCCGGTGAGTGCAAAAAAAACTAAAAATGGCGACAGGCTCCTTTCTCAATGGTGGATGCAGGCAGACTGACTCCTATCACTTTTTTTCAAAGCATATATATCGTCACCTAGTATGACGTCATGTCCGCCATCTTGAAAATCCATAATTTTAATGCTAGAGATTCGGGAAAAATTTAAAAATCATTAAAAAAATTAACTAATCGAATTAAATAATAAAAAAATCCTTAAAACCACCGTTGCAATTTCCTTACGGCCACCATCATTTAATCAAGAAACTGGAGGTCACCATCTTGTTTTCATCCGCTAGAGTGTGCTGATACCATGTTAGTATACTTAACCGGTCACCACACCTTTAACCTTGACCTTGAAATTTGACTTTGACCTTGAAATTTGACCTTGACCGTGAACTTTGACCTTGACCTTGATATTTTACCTTGACCTTTGACCTTGTCCTTGAAATTTGACCTTGACCTTGAAATTTGACCTTGACCTGGATATTTGACTTTGACCCTGAAATTTGACTTTGTCCTTGTCGACAATCATGGATTCGACATTTTATGTTCAGTACATGTTACCAGGAGCTACCACCTGCTGGAGTACGCCATCATGTGTGTGTGTACTTGTATTATAGAGTACATTTCCATCTGGATAATTTTATTCTAACCCGCTACAGTGCAGTAATCATTTATTATAGAGGTGCCCCCCGCCATCTTGAAATACGGCCGCCATCTTGAAATCATGTAATAATGTAGCTAGAAAAGCGGGAAAAAATCCAAAATTCATTAAATAAATCACTCATTAACTTACATATTGATTCGATCGATTCCTGTCCTCGGTTCGATACCCGATCGATGCAATAATGTTTAATATTATGTTAAAAAATAATAATTTCAATAAACCATGTTCAACATACGTAAAGAGACTATAAATCCTCTACAACCATCATCCTATCAGACATCAAGACCAACATATTGGTAATTCATAATTTTAATGCTAGAAATTCGGGAAAAAATCCAAAATTCATTAAATAAATTTGTAATCCATATAATGATTGATTGGATCGACTAAGGTCCTTGGTTCGATCCCTAGCCGATACAAAACCACTTTAATTAAAAAAATACTAAAAAAGTGTTAGGTTTGAGAAAATAAAAACACCACAAGTTCTTTTAAAAAAATTTTATTACATAAATTCAATACACTACTACAAGTACAAAAAAACACTGACAAATTAGCAAAGCCTTTTGGATTCCTCGATTCAAACAGTCTTCTTATTGTACGGACTAAGCCTTTTACATGACTTTAAATGTCTATCCGATCCGTTCATTACCGCAGCCAGAGACGGACTGAAGTCCATATCACCAGGGTCTTACTTATATAGACTCATCAGTCGGTACAACACATGAGTCAAAACAAGAACCATGTTCATTATACTGACACATAACTTTCTCGGAGCATTTTTTATAATGAAGATGTAAGCTATCAAGACGTGAAATTAGTTTTTTGCACTTATTGCACTGAAATTGTATTCTTTTAACATTATTAGAACAACTGCTTCTTTCATGTCTGCGAGCATTTGAGGTGATAGTAAATGATGCGTCACAGTATTTGCACTGACGCAATGTACGCTCTTCATTAGTTGAAGAATCCATTGCTGACGATGAAACTTCGGATGATGGTGGTATCACGTCTGTTGAAATCTCCTCCAATGTTGACATCGTCGGTGCACACGGGATCTGCTCCTTCTCCGTCGTAGCTGTCGTCAAAGTTCCCGTAGTCGATGGTACAACCTCCGAGTTCAACGTTAAAGACGGTAAAGATGCCATCGAGGTCTCAAGAACAGCTAATTGACATACTTATGCACCAGAAGAAACAAACTAGGTGATCCTTACACCGCCGTCGTCAGAAACAAACTGAGCGTCCTGCTGTCTAGGACTCGCTTATATACATGCACCGTATTGGAACAATACGCTAGTCAAATCAAGAACCATGTACAATAATACTAGAGTCAAATCTACAAATTAAAAAAGAGGATCATTTGATCGAAAAAAAAAACCGATCTCTCCAATATACACCAGGCTCCAAGAGCTACAATTCACGTCATCAGATCCATCTACATTTTGCTCCTATGCTTCAATTGACCATTAGCTGCAAGTGCTCCAACAGCTCAATCAGCTCCAACACGTAATGTACGCAATCTACGCGCAATACATGCAATTTACACGCAATAAATGTAATGATTACACAGTACACACAGGAAACGGAACGTACACACAGTACACACACACAGGAAACGGAACGTACACACAGTACACACAGGAAACTAAACGGACACACAGTACACACAGGAAACTGAACGTACACACAGTACACACAGGAAACTGAACGTACACACAGTACACACAGGAAACTGAACGTACACACAGTACACACAGGAAACGGAACGTACACACAGTACACACAGGAAACTAAACGTACACACAGTACACACAGGAAATGGAACGTACACACAGTACACACAGGAAACTGAACGTACACACAGTACACACAGGAAACGGAACGTACATACAGTACACACAGGAAACTGAACGTACACACAGTACACACAGGAAACGGAACGTACACACAGTACACATAGGAAACGGAACGTACACACAGTACACACAGGAAACGGAACGCACACACAGTACACACAGGAAACGGAACGTACACACAGTACACACAGAAAACGGAACGTACACACAGTACACACAGGAAACCGAACGTACACACAGTATACACAGGAAACGTAATGATCACACATACAGTAGCGGAAACACACACAGGCTTAGTTGGAAATCAGAATACAAGAAATAAAAACATTAAATTTTTACTTTCAATATTTTATTACTTCTCAACATTACACAAATACAAGTAAAAGAAGCCATTATTGTATGTAGCCAGCTTTCCTCAGTTCTTTGAGTATGAAGGATATTTCTTTATGCACGGATAGTTTCCTGCACTAAGCGAGCCATGTAGAAGTCTTAGCCGGTCAACCAATATGTTTGGATCTTTCCATGATGTGTAATCAATCTCTTCTACCACCATCTTTCTTGCTTGTTTATTATAAATACTTTTAATATCACAATCGTCCCAGTGATCATAATAAGCATTATCAGATTTATTTTTATAACACGACGTTTCCATCGTTTCGGTCTCAGGACATCGCCACATTCTTCGATCTTGTCAGCTCTAGGTGCTTCATCACAGTCTATGCCTTTGTCAACAGTCTCAGAGTCACTGTAACAATCACTGTAGAAGACATCCTCTTCACCCAGATTACCGTATGAATTCGCTATCGATGATGTCGAAGTGTCTTCATCGTCTTCATGCTTCCTTTTTAGGAGTCCATCATTTTTACAAAGAATGGAGGATCTACTGAATATAGGCTTGAATGTATTCTCACTTTTCACGGTGTTGATACTTCCATTAGTTTCAGTCTTTCCGAAGCCATTAGCATCCTTCAATTTATGTTCTTCCTCACGATCGGGTGAGCTAATACCATCACGCTCAGGACAAGGAAAATTATTGTCATAATGCAGATCACTCTTCTTTAGTCTAGTGGATACATCGGTGTCCTCTATGCCGTAAGTAGTCTTGACTTTACATGTTCTACCATGTCTTTTTAAGCTGTCAATTCGTGTTAACAACCTGCTACAACGATTACAGCTTAACATGTTGCGTAGTGGGTTTCTAGCACAATCATACTTCTCATGACGTCTAGCATTCCTTCTCATGACAAAATCCTTGCCACAGTATCTACAGCGGCTTCCTTCCGATTCAGCTATAGATAACAAACCACGATCCATGGTAGCTTCTGTGACTTATGTTAGATACAAACTGTCAGTTTTCTCCAATTGGAACCATTTCTTAAATAGAGTTTTTGAAATATTACATCAGCGAGAGTTAAGTTATCTAATGCAAAGCAAATTGATGCAAGTAGTTCCGGCTGTCGTCAACAGATGGCGCCACGTGTTGCTTGCAGGTAAATAATATATATTTCATAATGTGGGATGCGGAACGCTCACTATCGATCGCAAAGGGAGGTTGGCTTCGATAGTATCCAAGGAGAAAAAAGTTCGTCCTTCCTGCTAGTGCTTCTCAGATTTCTCACGGTCCGCCATCTTGGATTACGACGTCACGGCGTCCATCTTGGATGGGTGTGACCTTAACCTTTGACCGAAACTGCAGGAATGATCGCAAGCACACGGATTAACCATCAAAATATTGATAAGAATAATCAGGAGCACACGGAGAAACCAATCATAATATTGGCAAGAATAATCAGGAGCACACGGAGAAAACCGCCACAAGTTTTCTTTGATATCATTAAAATACAAAAAAAAATTATAAAAAAATTAAAAATAAAATGAAAAAAAAAATTCAAACATTCTGGCTTGTACTAGAACTCTATCTTTGCTCAACAATGAGAAGTTCACAAGCTAGCAGAATGTTTGAATTTTTTTTTCATTTTATTTTTAATTTTTTTATAATTTTTTTTTGTATTTTAATGATATCAAAGAAAACTTGTGGCGGTTTTCTCCGTGTGCTCCTGATTATTCTTGCCAATATTATGATTGGTTTCTCCGTGTGCTCCTGATTATTCTAATCAATATTTTGATGGTTAATCCGTGTGCTTGCGATCATTCCTGCAGTTTCGGTCAAAGGTCAAGGTCACACCCATCCAAGATGGACGCCGTGACGTCGTAATCCAAGATGGCGGACCGTGAGAAATCTGAGAAGCACTAGCAGGAAGGACGAACTTTTTTCTCCTTGGATACTATCGAAGCCAACCTCCCTTTGCGATCGATAGTGAGCGTTCCGCATCCCACATTATGAAATATATATTATTTACCTGCAAGCAACACGTGGCGCCATCTGTTGACGACAGCCGGAACTACTTGCATCAATTTGCTTTGCATTAGATAACTTAACTCTCGCTGATGTAATATTTCAAAAACTCTATTTAAGAAATGGTTCCAATTGGAGAAAACTGACAGTTTGTATCTAACATAAGTCACAGAAGCTACCATGGATCGTGGTTTGTTATCTATAGCTGAATCGGAAGGAAGCCGCTGTAGATACTGTGGCAAGGATTTTGTCATGAGAAGGAATGCTAGACGTCATGAGAAGAATGATTGTGCTAGAAACCCACTACGCAACATGTTAAGCTGTAATCGTTGTAGCAGGTTGTTAACACGAATTGACAGCTTAAAAAGACATGGTAGAACATGTAAAGTCAAGACTACTTACGGCATAGAGGACACCGATGGATCCACTAGACTAAAGAAGAGTGATCTGCATTATGAAAATAATTTTCCTTGTCCTGAGCGTGATGGTATTAGCTCACCCGATCATGAGGAAGAACATAAATTGAAGGATGCTAATGGCTTCGGGAAGACTGAAACTAATGGAAGTATCAACACCGTGAAAAGTGAGAATACATTCAAGCCTATATTCAGTAGATCCTCCATTCTTTGTAAAAATGATGGACTCCTAAAAAGGAAGCATGAAGACGATGAAGACACTTCGACATCATCGATAGCGAATTCATACGGTAATCTGGGTGAAGAGGATGTCTTCTACAGTGATTGTTACAGTGACTCTGAGGCTGTTGACAAAGGCATAGACTGTGATGAAGCACCTAGAGCTGACATGATCGAAGAATGTGGCGATGTCCTGAGACCGAAACGATGGAAACGTCGTGTTATAAAAATAAATCTGATAATGCTTATTATGATCACTGGGACGATTGTGATATTAAAAGTATTTATAATAAACAAGCAAGTAAGATGGTGGTAGAAGAGATTGATTACACATCATGGAAAGATCCAAACATATTGGTTGACCGGCTAAGACTTCTACATGGCTCGCTTAGTGCAGGAAACTATCCGTGCATCAAAGAAATATCCTTCATACTCAAAGAACTGAGGAAAGCTGGCTACATACAATAATGGCTTCTTTTACTTGTATTTGTGTAATGTTGAGAAGTAATAAAATATTGAAAGTAAAAATTTAATGTTTTTATTTCTTGTATTCTGATTTCCAACTAAGCCTGTGTGTGTTTCCGCTACTGTATGTGTGATCATTACGTTTCCTGTGTGTACTGTGTGTACGTTCCGTTTCCTGTGTGTACTGTGTGTGCGTTCCGTTTCCTGTGTGTACTGTGTGTACGTTCCGTTTCCTGTGTGTACTGTGTGTACGTTCCGTTTCCTGTGTGTACTGTGTGTACGTTCAGTTTCCTGTGTGTACTGTATGTACGTTCCGTTTCCTGTGTGTACTGTGTGTACGTTCAGTTTCCTGTGTGTACTGTGTGTACGTTCCATTTCCTGTGTGTACTGTGTGTACGTTTAGTTTCCTGTGTGTACTGTGTGTACGTTTAGTTTCCTGTGTGTACTGTGTGTACGTTCCGTTTCCTGTGTGTACTGTGTGTACGTTCAGTTTCCTGTGTGTACTGTGTGTACGTTCAGTTTCCTGTGTGTACTGTGTGTACGTTCAGTTTCCTGTGTGTACTGTGTGTCCGTTTAGTTTCCTGTGTGTACTGTGTGTACGTTCCGTTTCCTGTGTGTGTGTACTGTGTGTACGTTCCGTTTCCTGTGTGTACTGTGTAATCATTACATTTATTGCGTGTAAATTGCATGTATTGCGCGTAGATTGCGTACATTACGTGTTGGAGCTGATGGAGCTGTTGGAGCACTTGCAGCTAATGGTCAATTGAAGCATAGGAGCAAAATGTAGATGGATCTGATGACGTGAATTGTAGCTCTTGGAGCCTGGTGTATATTGGAGAGATCGGTTTTTTTTTTCGATCAAATGATCCTCTTTTTTAATTTGTAGATTTGACTCTAGTATTATTGTACATGGTTCTTGATTTGACTAGCGTATTGTTCCAATACGGTGCATGTATATAAGCGAGTCCTAGACAGCAGGACGCTCAGTTTGTTTCTGACGACGGCGGTGTAAGGATCACCTAGTTTGTTTCTTCTGGTGCATAAGTCGTGTCAATTAGCTGTTATTGAGACCTCGATGGCATCTTTACCGTCTTTAACGTTGAACTCGGAGGTTGTACCATCGACTACGGGAACTTTGACGACAGCTACGACGGAGAAGGAGCAGATCCCGTTTGCACCGACGATGTCAACATTGGAGGAGATTTCAACAGACGTGATACCACCATCATCCGAAGTTTCATCGTCAGCAATGGATTCTTCAACTAATGAAGAGCGTACATTGCGTCAGTGCAAATACTGTGACGCATCATTTACTATCACCTCAAATGCTCGCAGACATGAAAGAAGCAGTTGTTCTAATAATGTTAAAAGAATACAATTTCAGTGCAATAAGTGCAAAAAACTAATTTCACGTCTTGATAGCTTACATCTTCATTATAAAAAATGCTCCGAGAAAGTTATGTGTCAGTATAATGAACATGGTTCTTGTTTTGACTCATGTGTTGTACCGACTGATGAGTCTATATAAGTGAGACCCTGGTGATATGGACTTCAGTCCGTCTCTGGCTGCGGTAATGAACGGATCGGATAGACATTTAAAGTCATGTAAAAGGCTTAGTCCGTACAATAAGAAGACTGTTTGAATCGAGGAATCCAAAAGTCTTTGCTAATTTGTCAGTGTTTTTTTGTACTTGTAGTAGTGTATTGAATTTATGTAATAAAATTTTTTTAAAAGAACTTGTGGTGTTTTTATTTTCTCAAACCTAACACTTTTTTAGTATTTTTTTTTAATTAAAGTTGTTTTGTATCGGCTAGGGATCGAACCAAGGACCTTAGTCGATCCAATCAATCATTATATGGATTACAAATTTATTTAATGAATTTTGGATTTTTTTTCCGAATTTCTAGCATTAAAATTATGAATTACCAATATGTTGGTGTTGATGTCTGATAGGATGATGGTTTTAGAGGATTTAGAGTCTCTTTACGTATGTTGAACATGGTTTATTGAAATTATTATTTTTTACATAATATTAAACATTATTGCATCGATCGGGTATCGAACCGAGGACAGGAATCGATCAAATCAATATGTAAGTTAATGAGTGATTTATTTAATGAATTTTGGATTTTTTCCTGCTTTTCTAGCTACATTATTACATGATTTCAAGATGGCGGCCGTATTTCAAGATGGCGGGGGGCACCTCTATAATAAATGATTACTGCACTGTAGCGGGTTAGAATAAAATTATCCAGATGGAAATGTACTCTATAATACAAGTACACACACACAAGATGGCGTACTCCAGCAGGTGGTAGCTCCTGGTAGCATGTACTGAACATAAAATGTCGAATCCATGATGGTCGACAAGGACAAAGTCATTTTTCAGGGTCAAAGTCAAATATCCAGGTCAAGGTCAAATTTCAAGGTCAAGGTCTAAATTTTAAGGACAAGGTCAAAGGTCAAGGTAAAAGATCAAGATCAAGGTCAAAGTTCACGGTCAAGGTCAAAGTCAAATTTCAAGGTCAAGGTTAAAGGTGTGGTGACCGGTTAAGTATACTAACATGGTATCAGCACACTCTAGCGGATGAAAACAAGATGGTGACCTCCAGTTTCTTGATTAAATGATGGTGGCCGTTACGAAAAGTGCAACGGTGGTTATAAGGATTTTTTTATTATTTAATTCGATTAGTTAATTTTTTTAATGATTTTTAAATTTTTCCCGAATCTCTAGCATTAAAATTATGGATTTTCAAGATGGCGTACATGACGTCATACTAGGTGACGATATATATGCTTTGAAAAAAAGTGATAGGAGTCAGTCTGCCTGCATCCACCATTGAGGAAGGAGCCTGTCGCCATTTTTAGTTTTTTTTTGCACTCACCGGGTTCGAACCGAGGACGGTAATCGATATAATCAATCAGAATTCGAATAAGTTAATTTTTTGATGAATTTTGGAATTTTTTCCATTAAAATCGGATAATAATTAAAGATTTTCAAGATGGCGTCCAAATTTAAAGATGGCGACCATAAAGATAATTGCAACGGTGACGTCTTTATTCAAAATGACATATTCCATGATGACGTCAGAGGCTTATCAGAGGCTGTAGACATGGATGCTTAAGCCTCTTTAAGTAATTTGGGTTCTTTCTAAGGCAAAACGACTTTTGAGGATTTTCGAAATCCTAATTTTTGAATTGTGGAATTTTTTGAGATTTTTTGGCGGAATTGTTTTCCACAGAAATGTAAATTTTGACGAATTTTGAGGAATTTTGGGCAATTTTTGCGAATTTTGAGGGTCAAAGGTCAAGGTCAAACTTGTCCCGTTACGCTATGTCCCGTTACACTCCTCCAAGATGGCCGCCGTGACGTCACAATCAAATATGGCGGACACCGGCTCCGGCTCCACGCGCCAGCGCCAGTGCCAGCTCCGTCATTCCTATACTACTTTAGCTCTTTACCCTGAAACCTGTCGCAGCATTCCCTAGTATATACTACTATGATTTAACAGTAAAAATTTAATTACAATATTCTTTTATTCAACTTAACGTCGAATATATGTAGGCCAGTAATTTATGAGGAACACTGCGCTATCTCTGTATTTCAAAAATAATGTTCGCAGGCTTTCACGGCCATTGTCTGAAGTAGCTTGGCTTCTTGGTTGTAGCCGTGTCCTTGGCGAATAATTCACCAATCATATTTCAATGTTTGTAAGGAATGTCATATTGTAATGCGTATGTCATTATTTTTGTGACTGTAAATTATAACGTAGAGTATTAAAAATAGTAGTACTATTATAAAGTTAATTTGGTACACCAATATGGATAGTACATCCAGCTATGTACATGAATCATATGTTTCGGCCATCCTTTCGAGATTTCTGAGACTTCTACGCTTGGCAGCACCGAGTTTACAGATTTACGTTCCAATTGATTTTCGTTACATTTGAAAAATTACTCCTACCCAATGCCATATACCGAGAGCTAGGATCTTTACACATCAAATATCTAAATTAATTCATAGTAAAACTTAAAGAAATAAAAATGAAATAAATATCTATTGTTTTGAAATTTGTATTATTTAATTTTACACAACAATGGAAATATATTTCATACATCTACAATTTAAAATAATATTTTATTTCATTTTGGCAATTTAATGTTATGCACATAGATGTAGAGGCACACACAAGCTTGCTTTTGTGAGTTTTATATTTACTGCAAAACAGTGTATGTGATGACATTATTTAAATAATAATATACTTAAGCATACATTATTTTACGCAGTATGGTAAGCGATAACCGTGTCTGTGATAGCAGGGATGTTGAAGGTTACAATTTTGTACAGTCGCTGATAAGTCTCGCTGAGATAACATTGAATATTCTACTCAAGTATGTATTCAGACCAGAAGGTAGAACAAAGTGACAGTAAATGAACAACATGGCGGCGGTATACTTGATAGTTTTAATTTTTACAGCAGCAATAAACTGGTCGTTTGCGTTTCCACACCTTCCAGGTGAGTATAACTACGCTTTTTTATAGACTTATATCCTACAATACTGTAGAAAAACGTTTCCTTTTATAAACGGTTCTTTATATTCACTAAAAACCCAACTGATTGTTAAAAGAAAGCGTATATATAGAACACATAACGAAAATAAAGTAAACCAAAACAGAACTTGTAATTTAATGCATTTTATATAGAAATTATTTCATGATCCTGCATTTTTTTACTGAAGAATAAACATGGGAAGATATAATCTTACTTAATTATAACTTTGAGAATCTCCTACAAATCCTAAATTTACATTACAATTAAGGTGTGATTATTAAAAAGGCCTATCAGGCAATATCACTTTAAATATTTTATTTCTTTTAGTTTTGCTGGACAAACAAAATTAATTTTTATTTGAGTGGGATTCACTTGCATGCCTTCTTCCCAGTCAAATTAAAATAATTAGTTATTTGTTGGCAATAAAAGTCTCCAAAGATAAGTACGCGAAGATATGCGAAAGTAGGTGAAATTTATGCGGAAGAGTGTGTTCTGTGGTCTACATAAGTGTATTGTTTGCTGTGCTGTGTAGTGTGTAGTGTTTCGTATGCTGTGCTGAGTAGTGTATTGTAGAGTTTGTAACTTTGGCTTTTTGTTAACAGTGGTATGTTACACTTTTATCTTTACCTGCAAGTTTCGTGACGCATCATTTTTCGTTACCCTTGGATGACGTCATCTCTTTGAACTACCCTACAGAGAGTAAAGAAGTTCCTTTTCAAAATTACATCCCTGCAAGTAACATTATATGTTCATCCCAGTGGTATAAATCAAGAAAATAATCTTGCATTAAGCAATACTGATGCTATCATTACATTTAATATTAAATTTATTATTAAAATGTTTTTTTTATATTTACAAATATCATGTAAATAAACTTAACAAGAATCTGGCGATAAAATTCGCAAAACAAACGTGAAATGCAAAGCTTACACAGTATATTTAATACGTAGCACAAGCGCTGGTACCGATATGACGTCGTGAAAGCATTACTGACCCGACATGGTGGGTGAAATAGACCCTGAGGTGGCGATCTCTGTCGCAGCTCTCACGACAGCGCTGGCGGGACTCTTCCGGGAGAGCTGGAGTACCTCACACACATAAAAAAAATGGTAACGTTTCAAAAAATTGTTGGAAACCCGTTAACAATAATTTGTTTTAAGTGCAAGACTTCAGTAGTCCACTCTACAGCATATTGTGGGGGAAAATACAAAGAAAATACTGCATTTATACAAAACTTTTTGCTTGTTTTCTGTAACTTTTATCTCTCAGGAACTGAAACAAAGGAGCGTGTTATTTGAATATTCGAAATAATTAGTTCAGAGCACTGCTAGTTTGACAGATGAGCAGACAATGTTTTTGTAATGTGACAAGTCTTAGAAGAGTTGCTCCCAAGGTGCATCTTACCTATTGGCAGCCACCCGACTGACGAAATATTAATGAGCTGCCTTTATCTTAAATGTTATATTTTATATTAATTAAATCACTTGCTAACTACAACACCCATTAAGTCTAAGGAACAAATAATTGTTACAAAATATGTTTCGCTGGCAACAAACACAACAAATTGCAATATATTTGTCTGAATAGTATTTAATATTAAGTGCCATCTAGCGGTAGTGTGCTCAACTTCCCGACTGATGAGCCCATTGACCTTGATATGATCGCTTACAGATACTTCTGTATTAACACAAAAAAATAATTTTGTAATATTTATGTTACTTTTATAGTAATTGTAAAAAAGACACTGGATGGAAAAAAAATATGGGTGAGTCTTCTAATACTCGCCAGTGATGTGTAACTTCTAAACTCCGTACGAGTGAATTCATGAGTTCTCATAATGTTAATACGCTTATAATACGAAAATAGGGCTCAAAATATAACATGAAATTCGTTAAACTAATGTTAAGAGCGACAAATATACGCCATTGGTGTTTTCAACTAAATTTCTGGAAGTGATTCACACGTAGTTTCCGCAACCACCGTTAGTATTCGCTGCCTGGGCAGCTACGACAACTATTTAATCATTCCATTTCCACACAGAAATTTTAAATCCCGGCTTTGGTCCGAGAAATTGGATTAAATTACTTTCCTTCGTGACAAAATTAATCAAACAATATATAGGTAAGTACTATATAGCGTTTTCCTTTGGCTTTGAAAACTTTAATTCATGCCATCCGACACATATGACACCATTGTAATCATTTCCGTTCCATGCGACTTCCGTTCTATTCACGACATTACTAGCACCAAATGGCGTATTCCAAAAACTAAGATGTTACACATCAAAATAATAATAAAAAAAAACTTAACAGACATTTTTAATTTTTCAAAAAAATATGCAAAATGATCTCTTTTTTTAATTTGCAGAGGTTGGCAGTGGCAGCAGGACCGTGGCCGAGGGCGCCTCGGAGATGCACTGGTCAGCACCGGTTGGCACCCACGGCACCATCGACCTGCCCATCGTGGAGATGGGCCTCCGCGGCTCGGCGGGCGTCCGCCAGGCCCAGGACGTGCTCCTGTACTCCACGGCCGTGAGGAGGGCCGGCGAGAAGGGCTACGACCAGGGCTACGCGCTCGGCTTCCAGTCCAACGCCACCATCGACCACTTCCGCTGGGTGTACGCCGGCGAGGACGGCTACACCTCCAAGTTCCAGGTCATGAACGGCGGCCTGGGCTTCAAGTACATCACGCTCTACTTCACGTCGCAGGACGACCACGGCATCTACTACAACATCTCCATCTACGGCAGGTCGGTCACGTTCCCACCTACGTCTTCGTCCACTCTTTCCTGCCGCCCTTACGTTCTTGTATTCCTCTTACGCTCGCACCTCCAAAAAATTTATTAACACCATTCTGTTAGACAGTTCTTTCAGAGATCCATACTCAGAGATGAAATGGACTTGCCAAATATCGTAAACATTGGTAATAACTTAAATGTGTTCAGTAAGTGACATTCATATAACGTTCATACTTTACTTTATTTTAGTGTTCTTCTCCCAAGTTGTTCCCATATCAATCTACATCTATTCATTCATTGTTCTTAAATTTTGTCCATTATAGTGGTTTCATTAATATTTTATCTTCTGGTAGGCCTACACTACAAATGAATGCCTATTAACTATTTTAATTGTGCCTAATCCTAGGTTTTGCAATTTCAGAAGCCTAAGATAAATAAAATCGAATATTCTTGCAAACTCACAAAGTTTTGTAACTTTTAGCTAGAAACGTAAGGAAATTGTAATCAGAGTAAATGTACATAGAATCTTGTCAGTGTTAAGATCAAAAAGTACGATGAAACGGGATGAAATACTGTTGTGGTATTGCCGGAGTGTCTGGGTGAGGGAACGGGAGTACCTGGAGAAAACCACACATATCTGGGTGTGTCCTCGCTGGAAATAGTACCCAGATCGCCTTGATGGAAGGCGAGGGATCTGACCACTGGACAACGTTTCTTAAAATAAAGATAAGTGGCACACTGGCAAGGTTGACTGTCACCAATAAGCCAACTTTTCTGTATTTTACACGTAGCCTCAAATCGTTGTGTTAATGTGGTTGTTATAGTCATTTTTGATAGATGGGTAAGCGTTTAAGAAATGAGTAGGTCAACAAAAATAACGTCCATGTATAACCCAAGATTCTAACCCAGAACTCTCCTACCGAAACCCTGTGCTTTGCCGACTACGCTACGGAGGTTGACACCTAAACTTACTAAAAAAAATACTGCTCGGAATGCGTTTAGATATATTTATTGAGTTACACATATTTCTGTAAAATAGCGAATTTACTGAGTTTTACCGAGCAAGATTGCATAACAGTAAAACGTTGGACTTGCACTCCTAGCGGCTTGGGTTCGTTCCCACCTAAATCTAGATTTTCAATTGTTTCCCAAAGTAAGTCCTAGGCGAATGCCTGGCTGGTCCCCAACTCAAGCTGAGGCGAATGTTGAGCATGAGAATAGTGGAACGATAAATAAATTTTCGGATAAAGATTCAAGATTACTGGCTGTTCCACACTCCAACACAGACCAGGGATATCAGGGGAAGACCCGCACATGGCCTGTTGTAGGCCGCCATTCCATCATTGGCTTTGAGTGATCTCGGGAAATGGAAACCCATTGGAAACCGATATCAATGATTCCGACCTGGATTCTATGAAACACAAGTCCATTGTTTTATCTCTGTGTGTGCACATACAGGTGAGGCCGGATTAGACAAATTGCATTCGGCTGCATATTACTCTCGATAACATGGTCCAAATTGCTTCTCAAGGCAGGTTTAGATACAACTTTCAAGTTGGAGCAAGACAAATTTATGTTGTAAGTAATAAATAATATGGATACTGTTTAACTAAACAAAAATTAAAACATACGGAAAATCTTGTCACTCTCGTTAAATTATTTCATTGAAATATTTTGGTGTACATAATTATTTTTCAAAAATTATTTCGGACGTGAAGTGATGAATATGCAACCGAATATTTGTCGGTTGAATTTGGACTGTTTCTGTAAAACTTTTAAAATGACTCAATTCTCTTTTTAAAAAAGTAACGTCGTTTAGCTATCCATAAATAACCATTATTTATTAATCTGTAGGTATAAAGCACACGAGAAAAATATTAGGTCTAGCAATTATTCATAACAATTCAAATAGTCTTTGCAAATTGATAATTGCAAACTAAAATAATGTTATTGCGTATGTTTAATAATATAAAGTTATGTGTATTTTTACTAAATACTTTCAATATTTTATAACGTTTTTATCTGCTGTAGACTTATTTTCTCTGCAATCTATTAATAAATAATTAAATAAATTGTTGTTTACATAAAACTATTGAAAATAAGAAAGTTGGTTGAAATAATAAAGCAACTTATTCTAAAAATATATTTAATTTTTTTTCAGGTTTGACCTTCAGCTCTGAGTACCGCAAAAAAGAACAGAAATATTGTTTTAGTTTAGCAAAATAATAACATACTGAATTTTAAATAATTCAAAATGTTTCTTAATTTAGTTTAATTTGTTTATCCAATTAAAAATCATTCTTTTCTTTCAAATTTGTGTTGTTATAATTTTTCCTCAAAGAAATATCATAAATCTAAAGATCGTTTTAGAATACTTTAGATACAATGTATGGTAATATCATTGTGATAAATATAAGTGACAAATATATTATTGTACTTTTGAGTTGTTTTTTTTTCCCCTCTTAAGCATCCAAAAATAATTCCTTCAGATTCCTTACAGCACTGTTGGCGATATGAATAAGATGCAATATAGTCTGGAATATTATAGTTTAAATACTTATATATATATATATATATATATATACATATACATATACTGTTGGCAATCTCGTTTCACGTTCGGGAGTCCAAGGGCGTTATAAAATTTTTTTTAGTAAAATTTGGGCTCTGGTAAAGTTTTATGGCATTAGCAGGTTCAGTCAAACTTTATTTTTTAATTTTTAGTCAAATTACACTTATTTTGAGTAGTATTATAATTTTGTTTCTGTTAGAGTAACCTAATGGTTTTCACGAAATGTGTGTTATTACTACGTAATATCATTATAAATAAAGCGAAAAATATCCACTAGGTAAATTTTCATTCTATTCCACAGAAGTTCAGATTAAAAACTGAGAAATGTCTTTGAAAAACCTGGCATGAAGTTTTCTTTAAACTAAGTTCTGTAATGAGTATACAATACAAAGACAGTTTACATACAACATTTGTAAAGTAACCAATATGCCTTACATATCGTAAAGCTGAAGGTTAAAAAGTTGATTAAACAGATCCTATTTAATATAGAGAGAATGGATTTTTACACATTAAATGCATTAGACCAGCGGTTCCCAAAAAGTGGGTCGTTGAAGGGTTGCAGGTGGGTCGCGACTCAATCCCAAAACTATCAGAAACCATCGAATAAAACACCAGAAAAGATAAGAAAAATCGAAACAAATCGAATTGTGTGCAAACACATATATATTGTTAAATAAATAACTGTTTTACTAAAAAGTGTTTATATTTTGTCAAACGTTTTCAAATCAGAACACAAATTGTTTATCAATAATCAATCGGTATCTTAAAAAACGCATATATATGTGCAATAAGGAAAGGATACCATACAAATAAGGTTTTTTACTCCACCATGGACCGATATACCGTGGACGTATTCCTATAACGAAAGGTGGGTCACCAGTTGAAAAATGTTTGGGAACCACTGCATTAGACTATGAAACCTATATATTTTTAAGGGGCTACAAAACTAATGGTTTTAAATCAATTGGGTTTGTTTCCGAATAACTAAAGTATCCTTTAAGTTGAATGCTGTATTTTGTGATAAATTAGCCGTTAAATAATACAAGAATACATTCGATGCTGACCATGTACACCAATAAATAATATTCTGCTGTAATGTGTTTGCGTTTACAAAACCTGCCACAGATTTTTTAGTGTGTAACACCTTAACTCTCGGTATAAGGCATTTGGTAGGAGTAATTTCGTGAATGGAATGGAAAAGTGTAAAAACAGTGCTGCCATCTGTGGCGGATGGTGCGATCCAAAGTTCATAAAGCCAAAGGGAACATAATAGTATTGGCTGTTTAATTAATTTCCTGGTCAAAATCAGGTCTAAAGCCGGGGTTTAGTAGTAATTAAAGTCTTTTTGGCTTTTACGAAGCTGTGTAGTTATAAAGTTAAAATTTAAGGTTTTCTTATCAAATGATTCAATTATAAACGTAGCAACTCTGGCAGCGAATTTGCATAACGAAAAGTAATTAAAAACACAATTTCCGTATATTTATCAAGGTGGGTAATATTATAATGAATTTAACGTTAAATTTCGTGTCCGAGTTTGGTATTATAAGAGTATTTGCTACATGAGAACACATGAATTTTTCTCGTTACTGATGTGACACATCTCTGGAGAGTACTGAAAGACTGGGTCACATTTTATATTTTTTAGTTTAAAACTTCCAAATCAATCATTTGGAGTAAAATGGCGAAGACAGCCGTTGGCTGGCCAGGCAACAGACTTCGTTACATTTTTACTGAATGACAGCGCCCTGAACGACACAAAGGCTAAGAGGATGCGTAAAAAGGACTCGAACGCTACATCCTTTTTGCAAAAATCTGCATCAGTAATTTAATTAAAATAATTGCAACTATTGGGGCAACAAAAATATTTGGCTTACTTAACAATGAAATTTTTTAGGACCTTAAAGGCTGCTGTAAGGAGACGGCTATTGTTCATAAATCAGAAGTAACTCCAATAGCTAAACATGAGCATGAGTGCCGTGCCTGAAAACACTCGCTTACCAAGGACTTAAATTAGCTTTCACAATAACTGATACAAAACCCCATTGTGTTGGCCTAAGTTATCTTAAACTCGCTTCGCTGGCTAAAAAAAAAGCGTGGCTCGAGTTGGACTGTTTTCGCCCGCAGCTGTGACAAACACAGCTTTTACTCCCACCCAGAATCGGCTTGCACCTCATAGGAGGGATTCACAGTTAAGTGGCGTTATTGATGTTCCGCCATATAACGATATACAATCCATCCAATATGCTGACACGTTTATACTGGGCATTCAACCCAACATCATGAAACACCATGGGTAAATTTTTCATAATCTAAGTTTTCATATAAAATCAATAGTAGACTTATAAAAGCACAGTTTTTTTATATATTTCATGCAAAAAGATTTATAAACTGTTTTTCAAACAAACTATTAAATTTAAAACCATGTCTGTCTGGAACATTTGTGAGTCTCTTCTGTTGAACTGTGTCACATGAAAATATGCAAAGTGAAGATGACAAATAATAAAATCAAAACAGTTATATCGTAATAAGTAAACAGTACCAAAAATCTGAGAAGGAAATATTTCAATACACGTATTTTAGCAGATTTCGTACTGCAAAATTATATATATGTACATATATACATATATATGCAAAAGTTCAAAATTGTAACCGATAATCTTTTATTACGTCAATTTTTCAATAGAGAAGGTGAATACAAATGCTCAATAATTGAAATGTACATAAAAGTTTGTTAATATTTGTAATGAAATGAATAAAGCAGCAAATATTTGGTGTGTGACATCTTAGCTCTCGTTATACGGCATTTTGTGGGATTAATTTCGTGAATGCGACGGAAATGTGTAACAGGAAGTAGGAAGAAGCGCGCGCCATTCATTTTTTCGGTGCGGCTTACAGTTGGCGCTTGTGCTGCAGTGTTTGAGCGAGTGCAAATACTTCCATGGCGTTTGAAACAGAGAGAGAAGACACAGATGTTTACCGTTCGTTACGCTAACAGTATTCTTGAACAGTGCAACAGATTGACATGTGAATTTTTTATTGCGTTTTCAAAATATTGTGCAATTATAATGAATAAAAGATAATATTTATTTCAATAAATTTACAAGTGTTATACTGAAATACGTGTTGTGTGAATACATAGCTTGTGGTACGCATTTATTTCCGGAAGTTATTTCTATTATGTAATATTAATAAATATGTTATTTAATTGATATTATAATATCGTTTCTAAATATGAGATTTAGTCATTTTAATGTTGTGTTTATTAATCATTTTAAAATCGATACAAAAGAAAATTTAAAAAATAATTTTTAAAATATAATTTTGTAAATATTATATATTTGTTATTAGAAGATAATAAGTATACAATAAGTTTATGGCTGCCATGAAATAGTTTATGCTAATTTGATAGTGGTAAAACATGAATAAAGCTTATAAGAATTTCCCTGTTGATTTACATAGCAGCATACTTCATAAGAACTTGGGAGATTGTGAAATTAAACCGGGTATCCTTCTTTAAATATACATTTTTACCAAATAGGTTTTCCGTGTAACTGTTTATTTGTTAAGCTGTTAAAGAGAATTTCATAATTTATACCACACGAAATACTAGTAGCGTTATTTAAATGAAGCTCTAATAGTTTAAAATTTCCGGTTTCTAGCTGCTAATTGCCAACTACGTTTAATGTTGGCAAGCAATGTTTGCGATTCTGGCAACAAATTGTAGTGCCAGGGCAGAAAGTATGTCTGTGATTCGTATCCAGAAATTTTGGTATTTGAAAAGGGACTATTTTAATTATCAGTTTATTTGTGATGCTTGGTATAATTTTACAGAATTCTACTTTAAATTTCGTGGTTGAGTTTCGTATTATAAGTTTATTTACAACATGAACATCATGAGAACCTGAGTTTACTTGTTACCAAGGTTAGACGTTTACACATCACAAAAGTGCTAAAAACTCTTTTATTTACAAAAAAAAAATAAACAGCGGGCATTTAACTTTCACTACAATAGAAATACATTTTGAGGACTACCAGTATTTAAGTCTCAGAATTGTTTACCTACGTTATGCAGTGTGATACACGCCGAATTACCTTGAACATGCTTTTGGATTGAGTGTTGGGTAAGTTATGGTTGCAATTTCTAATCGCATAATTGGTTCAAAAAAGGTGAAAATCCAAAAACTGTAATTTATAGCAAATTTATTTTAAAATATTTGGTAGTGGTTGGATCATTCACCTCCCAAAAATAAATTCCGGATTAGACTCCGAGTGAGGTTTAAAAATTTTTTTGTCAAGTAGGGTAACATGGTGGACATTACAGTGCGCTGGATTGTTTTTACCTCCAACTAATTGCGTTAACGCTCCAATATTATATAGACGGCCTTAAGGAGAGGTCTAACCATGTCGATTTGTTTTTTTTTTCTCGTCGTTACTATCAGTTAAACTTTATTTCTGTAAATTTAACACTATACCTTTCTTGCATCTATTGTATTATAACAAATATTTTCAACATATATTTATTAAGTGTGATATAATTGCTGTAAAATGTCGCAAAATTGTTTGCGATTTTTATCACTTGCGCAACCTTTTACGCCCATTGTATGACACTTCATAAATAGCTCATGAAAATATTTGTGACATAACAACGAATGCAAGGTAGGTATAACGTTAAATATAAATAAATAGCCCTAAACAAATATAAATGACGACGAAATGGAAGAATCAACATGTGGATGTAATAAGCTACCTTACACAGAAAAAATGGTCTGTACTTTTAAAAAATATTCCTTTGGAAAACAGTTGCCAAGAAATATTATGTTATACCAGTGGCGTAGCGTGCCATCTCGGCGCCTGGGGCGGTAGACCCATTTTGCCGCCCCCATTCTATAGGTGCTTAATTAAAATTAAATTTCACATGCAATGAGGTACCTTTTATTGAAGTTAAAATAGGATGAGCGGTTTTACAAGCGGATTCTACGGGCCTTATGAGCAGCGAAGTCAGAAATAACTTTGTCAAAATCAATATTAGCAGCCAATTCTTGTTCAATCGACAATATAGCCAAGTTTGATAGTCTAGCGGAGCTCATAGTAGATCTGAGGTAATTTTTTATTAGCTTCAACTTCGAAAATTTTCTCTCACAACTTGCAACACTAATCGCCAAAGTCAAATATATTCGAATCAAGATGACTATATTTGGAACCGAAATTACGAGATTCAGTTTTTGAATGAACTGGAGGAGCTCCAGTGGTCCTTTCCACTTATATCTTCCTCTGATTCAGAACAGGCAACAACAACAAACTGCTGAAGACGCTTCCGCTCCATCTGAAACTCGTCCTTGTCGATGTCTTCAAATACATGGGAAAGATCACACTCGAACTTGCTGTCCAAAAGTTTCGCTGGCCTCAAAAATCCGAACTTGTCCGATATTTCTTGAATTTGCTGGAATCGAGTCGTCATTTCTTGAATGATATTGTCGAATGATGCGATAATCTCTCGACGGATTTCCTGTTCGTGAGACAAAGCTGCATCTTCAGAAGATTCATCGCCATGCATGCGTTTTTTCCTGCGAATTCTTCTCGTTTTGAGTTCGATTCCGAGTTTTTCGCAGAGAGTCTTAGCAAAGTCAATTGCTTCTTGCACGAAACGGTCTCTACTTTCCACTAAGAGGGTTTTTAAAGCGCAGAGTTTTATTTGCATGTTAAGGTGTGTCAATTTTTTGCTAGATTTCGCCTATGTTAATTGGTATTTACAGCGGTGATACGCCCGGTGCGTATCTATATTTGTATTTGTATTTGTATTAATATGTTCTTATGTATTTTTAATGCCTTTTTTGGTAATTATATTTAATTTTCGGAGCTCCGAAGTATATGATCAAATTATAATTTTTGGGGGTAATTGTTAAAGTATTTTTTTAGTATTATTATATAGCTATTTTTTTATAAGTAGTAATATGGTATGTATTTTATGATGATTTGTGATGAAACGATTTTATGATATATATATATATATTTATTAAATGTTGGCATATAAATTTTGCGTCTTTTTAACTTGCTGCCTCTTCTCACTGTTAGCAACCTTATTAGTATTTTTTAAGCCTGCTATTAATTTGGGTTTTAATGTTTTTTTGGGTTTACCTGCGCTCGTGGTACGGGGCAATATAGGAGTTTTACTGTGTCCCGGTTTGTGGAAATAGTTTGGTTTGCCCTGGGTTAAGGTCAAACTTTACAGTACAATGCGTAGTACTAAATTCAATGAGTGCAAAAGAGAGGCATCGACACGGGCCGACGCGTGAAACAAAAGATTTTGTATGAGTAATTAACATAATAAGGAGTGCGGCTCAACTCGGCTCGCGCGCGCCGGGCGGCGCGGCGTGATGCGGTGTTGCCGTTCGATGGAAACAAACAAACGTTATAAAGAGCTCTGTCAGTGATTTCGCAGTTTTTCTTTTAAATAAATATTAAAAAATAGTTGGTGCGCAAAATTGTAGATAAAAATGTAACATTATAGTGTGTCTGACACATGTAATGAATTAATCATAGATCAGATCTCAACCCGCTTCACCGGCGACCCGCCCCCGCGGGCTGCCGCCCGGGGCGGGCCGCCCCCTCCGCCCCACCCACGCTACGCCACTGTGTTATACTTCATGAACTATATTGTGATATTGTACACCACATGGCAATGGTTTTTTGTTGTGGCATATTTTAAATAATTTATTTTAAAAATAATACTGTTTATTCCTTACGAAAAATGGCACGTGATTTTATATTTTAAATGATGCTTCATTACAGCATAATTTTTTAAACAATGGAAAAAAATTAAATATTAAACAAACTGACTTTATATTGTGATTCCGTGCTTATTAATATGCGCAGTTAATAATGGAAAGCTATTCAGGGAATGCTTTACAAAAAAAAACATTTTAACTATTGCAGGTACTGGAATACAAATCATAATGCCCGTGCATGAATCCAAACCTAGTATCTGAAGTGATATAGTTGTTCCCATGTAAATTTTAAAATTTACAAATATCTGTTAAATTTACATAAATATTTATGTTCCATTTAAGAAAAATTTACATTGTAAAGACGTCAATGTTGACGAGACTAAGGCTGGGTCTCACACGTCATGTTGGTTGTTTCATTTCCTTTCCATTACTTCCATTGAAATGAACTTTCTGAAATTTTATCATATTAGCTGTCTTCTAGTATAAATTACGTTACAAACTTTCTCACAAGACATCTACTAAGCGTTTTTTAATAGCAGGAAAAAAATTGCAAAATTGATTCATAATTGTTATCACATACGTGCATTTTACACTTCCCAACAATAGGTTTAATAAATTTATTGTGCAAAATTTGCGATCAAACATCAAACTTCAAAGTATGTATTATATAAATGAAAATAACTGGAATAATTTTCAAAAATATAAAAACAATGAAATTAAGTAACTAACTTTTTTTGTTGGCTATGTTAAATTTTTTTTACAAAATAAAATTTGTAATAATCTTGTACCCTAATGTTTGGCATTTGAAGGCATAAACAGTTACTAACTGTCATTAAGAGATAGGGATAGGACGCAAATAACGCCATCTTTAGTAAAAAATGTTTATGCCATACCAATATTTGGCTTCGTTAAAGCATGTCATGTATTTTAATGAATTGCCTGAAAAACTGGGTAAAAATATTTCCGGAAGTCACGCCGTGTCAGCGACTGCAATAGGTTGTCTTTCTGAGATTTCGTTCGGACCTGGATCTGCGAGCAGGTCTCTGGAGACGACAGGCAGAATCACAGAGGGCAGGTCGCAGGGCGCAGGCGGCTCCGGACAAACACGAGGTTGGAATCGTGCAGGACATGAAATGAGAGCAGAGCTCCTCGAGGAATTCGTCGGGCCATGCTGGTGGGAAGGTGAACGGGGGGAGGGGGCCTTGGCGTGACCAACTTCCCCGCGAGCAGTAGCCAAACTCCCCGGGACAGGAATCCCCTCGCTGCGAAGACCGGGAGTCCAGAAGTCGAGTCGTTCCTGGGGCGATCCCTTACGTCCGAGCAAGTTCCCTTCGGGAGGGCATAAAGGGTCCGCCTCGTCCTGGGAAGGGGTCGGGGAGGGAGGGAGGGACGATCTCGCAGTTCGGGCGTGCCTCCTGCGTGGAGGGTCGCGGGACAGGAATGCTAACCACGTGGAGAAGCCTCTGGGAATCCGATACGAGTTTTGGGGGCCGGCGCCGATCCAACCGGAGCTCTTGAGAACACGTGCTCGAAAGTCACGGGCAGGATTACGCTCTTCTTCTATAATTAATTCTATCGTAAAAAAATTACTATCCTACTATTAAAAAGTAACTACAAATTAACGAAATTACTATTTGGTCATGTGTAGGGCCAGTAATTTTCGGCGAAATGATTTCTTGATTAGCTGTGTAATAATACACCTGAGCATCATCTTGGTTTCACTATTGGTACTGTCAGCACACGAATCACAGAAATTCTGTATAGTAGCACTGACCTAGTCAAATAAGGCAAGGATTTATTTGGCAGATAACCGTGGCTACAAAGTGCACATTTCTGGCGCAAACATGCTCTATTGTATTCTGGTAAGCAAACAGATTTGTTCCGCGTAAAATTACTGCCTCGTATAATGTGTTACTTGAGACACTCTGAAGGACTATAAATAAATTACTAACTGGCAAGAAACATGTAACTCAGTCGTGAGGAACCTGGGCAGAGCATACATGTGGCCCTCCAGCCAATTAACAAACCACACTGTCCGGTCTCATAGATGTGGATTCTACCCTGGGCCAAAGAAAAAGTTCTATTTGCTGGCCTTCATTAGTTAACTAACACTCTGTAAATTATTTATACAAGCTGTCATAAAATTTATAAGTTTGCTTTGCAATTTTTCTCTTTCCAAACGTTAAAAGTTTTTGTGTTCATAATTTTGAAGTGAACTATCTATGGGCATAAAGTGAGTAAAATTTTAAGCCCGTATTTAGTGCGTTTTCGTGAAACATTGTCATGAAACGTTTTTTTTTTTTCCTAGCCTAAGTTAATTCTAAGTGTGTAGGGGAGGGTTCAGGTTAGGGGAGGACCTAAGTGTGTCTCAGGCCGAAGCCTATACACTCTACCATGCGGGTTTTTATAACCATGCAAGACAAGGGCGCGTGCATCATGTGCTTATTGGGGTTTATTGGCCAGCCATGGCTGCGATTGGCGCCATGACTGACGCCCCATTGGTCGCCTAGCTTAAAAGCTAGCTAAGTGTGACCCAGGTAAAACCTGCATAGACACAGGGAAAACCCTGGGCCAGTTCATGCGGGGATCAATTAACATGCATTAAGCAAGCAGGTAACTACTGGACAAGAGGAAGAAGGGTCCAGGTAAGAAGAGTTGGAGGGGCTGAAAATCAACCTTGGTGGAGTTGGGTGCTTGGGCCTTGCGGCCCGCATTTAAGTTGGGAGCTCCTGGGTTATTATTAGCCAGGGGCGCATGCGCCCCCAGGGGCGGGCGACTTCACGTCAGCCCAGCCACAGCTGCCCAGGCAGCCACAGTTAAGACAGAAGCGGGCAGACGAGCCAGTAAACCGGCTCGAACTGCTGGCTCTCGGAGCGAAAGGCAGCCTGACGTTGCGCCATCGTCATCTTCCTTCTTCAGGTCAACAGCAGTACTTTTCAAGCCAGGGTGGGGGGAGGGAACCAACCTCGCCACCCAAAATCCTCGAGACGGTTGAAGGTCGCGCCGCTCGAGGCTACTGCTGCCACACCTACAGCAGCCCCAGCTGAAGGTTCCTGATGTCTTCCTTCAGAGTTCCGATGCATTTCAATTCCGTTGCGCGCGCAGCAGTTCACAGCTCCGCAAGTTCCAGCCCGCAGTTCGTCTACACTTCGCATTTTTGCAGCACCTCGAGCTCCCCTGCGGGCCTTCGCCGACGAAGCTGCTTCCTGCCACGCGCCGAGCTGCATTCAGGCTACCTTTCACACCGACAGCCGTAATAACGACTCCACAGGCGGGCCATTGGTCCGCGGACTGCTATTGGTTATTCGCAGCCGCCCCAGCGAGATTGCAACTCTCGGGCTGGGCTCCCGTATCCGCCACCCGCGGGACGCGGTCGGTAGCAGTTGGCGCTGCTAGGCCGCCCTCAGCACGCACACAAAACCAACACGCACTGCCAGCCTTCGGTTACCCAATAGGGCGCAGGGAACTCCCAGCCAACAGCCCGCGAGAGAGATGCGCACGCCCCGAGAGACGACCACCGACTAGTGAAACGTTTCTGATGCAAAAAGGACAGAGAATAGGTTGCGGACGGTGCAGAGAACTCGTCGGGCTCCTTCCCTTGGGCAGACTCCACGTGGTGGCTTGCGGCTCCGGTTGAAACCCGGGATAAGTGGGTCGCTGGGTAGGGACCCACCTGCGCCTGACGCCATCCGACTTGCTGGGATCAAGTAAGGGCAGAGATCAACGCAACGGAGTTTGAGCTAATTGTTGTGAACCGCATCACGGACCATAATCGCAAGAAAGTGGTTTTATTTCAAGTACGTATTATTTAAATTACTTATCTAAATTAGTACAGTACAAAAAGTGTTAACATGAGTATTGTTTTATTTGTGTAACTCTTTATTTTACTGGTATAAAGCTTTTAACGCTTCAGTTTGATAGAGTAATTATCTGTCACAAATTATTATTTTAATAACGTCGTATTATAATAAAAATTCTACAAGCGTATAAATATTTTAATTTCAACTAAGAGAATGCCAGTTTAAAAAAGTTCAAACATTTCCCGTGCGTGGAATATTAATGGTTTTTATTTAAACTTCGGGGTAATATCAATGATAATGTGATATTTGCAAAACTTTAAAAGCAGTCTAGAAGAATGCTCTATCACATCTTTTACATAATTTTTATGAAAAAAATTAAATACTAATAATCAATCCTAGCTCTGATATTTACTAGAAAAATTATTTATGGTGTAAATATTTCAACAGTGAGTAATATTTAAAGTTAATTAAACAATAGTGATTGATAAACAGCTGTTTTTTATTAGACATTTTTTTTGTTATTTTAAGTTTATTAAATTATTTATATTTTAATACAGTTTCTAATTAATACAAAAAAGGTAGGACTCTTAAATACTTGAAAAAGAAAGGAAAGCTCAAAACCTCACGATGTGTTATCTTATTATTAAATTGTATAAAAGATTTTGCTGCGTAATACTAACTAATATAATAATTTGGTTGAGGATCAAATTTCATGAATTTGAATTACTTTTCAAAACTGTAATAACTGTAATTAGAATTGTTTTCATGCTATATATGGGGTCCGGAAAACCTTAGTATAACATGTGGGTTAGTTGTAGTGCACGCGCAAGTGAATTGGCGGAAAATTAATATAGGTACATTTTAATAAATAAAACTATTTTGACGAATATTGTAGATGATCTCAGAAAACTATCCTCTTCCTCTCTCTCTCTCTCTCTCTCTGCCGATTTACTCTGTGTGATATAATTATAACTCGAGCTTCGAGTTTCCAAAAAAGTTTTACTTCTATCGTGTGTACTGAGTTACACGCGCTCTTTTTTTAACATGCGTACCTTTATAAATGATTATAAATTTTATCACTAGGAGAAAAAAAAATCTTAATCAGTGGTCGATTTTTCTAAAACCTTGTCATTAATATAAACAAGATTTTTATTTTTTTTTTGCAAAACGGACCGTAACAAATATATCTTTTTTAAATTCAGAAATTTCAGCTGCAATATTTATATAATTTAAATGTATTAAAAATTTTAACAAGCGTTCACTAATGGTGGGGATGTTACCAAGGTAAAAATTAGTCACCTGCAGGTGCTACTTAATAATCTCAATGTATTATTGAAACTACGTTACTAAATATGGAATGTGTATATTCATATTCGATCTCGATTTAAATAAACATATAAATATATATTTACATAATTTATTGGCGTGTCCCAATATGTCTGCTACTATTTTATGCAGCATACTCAACGGCTTAAATTAAAAATTTTAATGTACATAGATTAAACATTAGGAAAGAACTAAGACTTCAGCTATTTGGAAAAGTATAACCATTTCAATAGCTTGCAGTAGCGACCCAATTTTGTTTTTTCCTATATAAAATCTTTGGTCGAATTAAATTCACAGTGTTAAAAATACTTTCTATTAAAAAAAATATTTTTCCGTTGTTTTTCAGATAATAGTAAGAACCGTACATTATAAAAATCTTATAATATAAAATAATTCACTATGGAACCGAGTGCATCAGAAGGTTTTGCGACGAAATGAAAATCTAACCCTTCAGGGATGGGTATTTCAGCTAGTATTGTAAAAAAAAGCCTGAACAGAGCAAGAATTTGTTTTATGACATATCATGATATGTGGTGATCCGAGAAACCAGATATATGATGCATTTGGTTGGACTTCATTCATACAATACTATTTATTTATGTTTCGATTAAAATAAAGCTTCACTAGAATTGGTAATGTTAAAAAAGCCAACGTTTACTGTGATAACTTATTTTAATTAATAAGTTACAGTTTGAAAACGATTGATACGTGTGCTAATTAGCTGGTAAAATTATTTATGTTGTTTAAAACGATAATGTATTTAAAATAATTAAAATGAAATCTACGCACATTGAAATATCGTTAATAAATTTTAACATGAACCTTACAATTCTTTGAAATAAAACTAGTTTATATAAGTTATAGAATAAAAATATTTAACGGATATTTTTTTATGTAAAAATCAACTAATAATGTATTGTTATTTCGTTTAAATATTATATATATGTATATAATTAGCCATCAATGAAAAAATACTAAATTTTTATGAGACACTTCACACACAGGTATTTTGTGCTGAGCATCTTAGACAAGTATAACTCAAGAAACAATAAAATTATCTTCTTTGTATTCCATTTATTCTGCTACAGTTTTCCAAGCCATTAAAAATTATCCACCGTGTTTGCTACACGATTAATGAATAAGCCACTGGTATTATAATATTTAATTTATGATTTAAGCTTTATACTATCATGCACCAACATAATTTCCATAGAGTGATATTCAAGAATTGAAAATAATAATTTCATTTATATACGAAATAAATTGAAACTTTAATCGTCAGTGGTATGAGAGAACCTCAAATATAAATTAAGTGTTTTTGTTGGGAAAAATATTTGGCGGTCATGATTACGATTTGCTGATAAATACCTCAGCGATAAAACTGCTTATAACTTATCTCCTAAGCTAAGAGGGGCCATTAGTGGGTGCTTCACCAGTTGTAACGGTGACAGTCTACAAATTAAATTTTTCTGTTATATTTACAACATGGCAGTAGTGAACTTAATGTTTGTTGCTCTATCGGTAGCAGTTTGCTTTACTTCCACTTTTCTTGCTGAATTTCCAGGTAGGTGAAGTGTTAATGTTGAGCAACGATTTGAATAGGAGTATCTCAGTTATACAAGCACACAGTAAATTTTTTTCTAACTGAACAAAAATATTCATGAAAATGTTAAGATATTTGTGAATTTTTACATTTACATCAAAATTACCGTATCACTACAAAATAGTGTTCACAGTAACTCTGGATTTATATTCTTATCCGGGCATTTATACTTTGTGTTGTTTCAGTACCTCCAGTAGTTAAAGTTATTGGTAAACCATTCTTTGGATAGCTTTTCTGTTTTAACTGCGAACATTAATAAGCATAAAAAAAACAAAGCAAAGTCCAGTTGTTGAGTATTCGATTATCTTTTCTATGGTTTAAAAATAATTATTTCTCTGAAAAATCAATTAAAATATAAATAAATGCGCTATTTTTCGTAAGAACTACAATATTTTAAAAGTATTATCTTGAAACAGTATTTGATAAATGCAATAATAACTATAGTTATGTGTTTCAAGTTGAAATATGTTTCTTGTTCTGCGCACACACAGGTACCACTCAAACTCACGAGGAAGACAGAAGTCAGTTGTATTTTGCAATCTGCTTCCTACACATGTCTTTAAATGCGCTGTCGTACGATATATTATTCTGAATAAATTTTTGCTATTCTTTCAACACTATGTATTTTACAGTAAATTATAATTTTTGTTGGTGCAAGGTACTCAGTAGTTAACAACCTAATTTTTAAAGTGAATATTTTACACTCTGGCTAAATGTTTCGTTGACAGCGAGGTCATCAGAGCCTGATAAACTCAACCACACAGCTCAAGGAAACCGACAATGGAATCGGCCATGGCACACAATATGAAAACATCCGTGCATTTGCCTGTAGTAATTTACAGAAACAACAAAAAATTGAAATCATTTTTTCTTAATTTCGAATCATCTGGAATTCGCGTCTAGTAATTGCAGCAGTGCCACCTCACTCCAGTTTGGTAGTTTTTTTCCTTTAAATATAGGCTTGATTAATTATTATAATAACTTGAACTACGACTGGGTATTATACAGGAAGTAAACATTGCTCTAAATCTCATTTCATATTTTTTAAAAAATCAAGATACACCACCTAATTAGTTATTATTTTCTATTGTCTTTCTATATGTTAAGTTTTGATCGTTCTGTTGTTATTTTCTGTATGTTTTTTTCGTGTATTTTTATCGTAATTTTTTTATTTTATATAATTAATAAACAACAGAAAATTCCAATAAATAACGTCTTCGGAAGCAATAAACAGTCTAACACCACAAGAGCAAGAAGCGAATTGCTGCGGGTATTTGCTAAACGAAGGTTACGATGCGCGTGTAACGACTGCGACCACGATTGTCTCCAGGCTTATTCGGCTGTTGTGACGCGCTGTCGGGGGATAAGGAATTTCAGTCACTAAGAAAAGTAACATAAGATTTTAATGTTGAACGATATTTCTTCGTGGCTTGTGGTGACGGGACCACCGGAATAACAGTGGAGTCAGAACTACCTGGAGGCCGATTCTGATGCTTGTAAATTCGAATTATGTCAGGTATTAATATAAATACTATGAGCACTGAAACCCAAAAATTGATCAAGCAAAAGGAGCACAGGGTAAAAATATTTTTCCCCTAGAAGGGTAAAAGATGCTCTGGATAAAATGACTCCTGAAGTAAAATTTCGGGGTATTTTTAATTTCGGTTACTTATAAAAGACGGAGGTATCTATAACTAATAATATCTTAAACTGGAAGTAATATTTGGACTAAGTTATTTGTATCTTGATATTAAGTCAATAAACCTTAATATCGGTAAATAGCTAAATTGTTAATCGTGTTATTTTGTTTCATGATGCATAAATCTGACAAATTTAATATTGTAATTAGTAATGGGTAGAATCCTAATCTTCTTGAATCCAAATCTCAAATTGGAATCCCAAAATTATTTCGAATGTACCACTCGAATCAGAATCTAGATGTCAAGGGTCCAAAATAAAATAACTTACAAGAAATTAAAAATATCAACTATGATTTTGACATTTAATGTTAAAAAATAAAATTACTTATGAACTAATTTTCCAGAATAAATGCATATTGTAATTTTATTTAGGCCTATATGTACATTTACATGTTAAAAGTATAATATATTGGTGAATGGTAACAGGATATGTATGGAAAAAAAACCCTACTAAACTTCAGAGGTTACCAGTTTTGTTATTATGTAATTTACTCCATTTCCTCTAATATTTGTTTTTTAAATATTTTTCCTCGATTAAAGAATCCTTAATATACAATTGTATTTGAAGATTTGACTGACCAAAAATTAATTTTAAATTAAGTTTTGTACTGAAGGAAAGGGCGTCTACACAACTAAAAAATCTGGTAAATTTTTCAAAACTTTTCTGTTGGAACACCATCGGTCCACCAAGTTTTGAGGATCTCTCCTCCTATTTGATAACCCAGCCTTCATGCCTAACAGGATTTTAAGGCTGGGGCCCCCATGGGCATGGATGCGGATACGCCGCATACGCAACCAGGAGGGGCGTTAGAGCCGTTAGCTATACACAGGGGCTGAGGCTACCCATCCCAGCATGTGCACCACATCCAGCCCCCTACCACACTCAGCTGACCAGAAATTTGGATGCTCCCTTAGCCCTTTGGAGTTGTCATCACTTCTGGCGCCTACCCCAGTCTCTCGCTCTCACACTGGGACTCCTCAATCACCCAGCGAACCCGCGGTCCGGTGGATGCCTACCCAACCTCTTCCAGCTGACCAGGCTGGTAACCGGAGCAGTTCTCGTCGCTCAGAACGTCAGCACGTCATAGGGCTAGGGAAGCCCGTATTATCAGATGGAGGGTACCTGAGGCTCCCGGTGGCCAGAAGGGAACCCTGCAGCCGGCCCGGGTCTTGCAGGAGCAGGAGCCGCCGCCGCGAGGTCGTGGTCCGCCCCGCAACACCGCGCGCGCGTCCCCGTCGTCGAGATGGGCCTCCGCGGCTCGGCGGGCGTCCGCCAGGCCCAGGACGTGCTCCTGTACTCTACGGCCGTGAGGAGGGCTGGCGAGAAGGGCAGCTACCAGGGCTACGCGCTCGGCTTCCGGACCAACGCCACCATCGACCACTTCCGCTGGGTGTACGCCGGCGAGGACGGCTACACCTCCAAGTTCCAGGTCATGAACGGCGGCCTGGGCTTCAAGTACATCACGCTCTACTTCACGTCGCAGGACGACCACGGCATCTACTACAACATCTCCATCTACGGCAGGTCGGTCACGTTCCCACCTAAGTCTTCGTCCACTCTTTCGTGCTGCCCTTACGTTCTTACGCTAGCGTCTCCAAAATATATCCTTTTAAATACTGTTCCGTTACAGTTTTTTTTTTTCAGATACCAAGGTTTATTAACAGTTATTTCTGATAGAGCTGTAGACATATAAGTAATTTATAACATATGTTATTTAAATTAAATGAATCCAATAAAATTGCATTTTTGCCAAAAGAAAAAGTTACCATCTTAAAAAAAAACATTGTGTTAGTTAGGTTGGAATACGAATCCTGTAGCATATATGGCCATTCCTATGCATTATAATCTATTAAGTTATATCATTCGCTTAATAATTTCCTTTATGTTAGTAGTAACATTTAACTTTGTAGCCACTACATACTGGAGATGTAGGAATATAATCTTCCAGCTTACTATTAGACAAATTATTAAATATTTAATAAGGAATTTCGTGCAACCAAAATCAAAGAGAGTTTTTCAGTTTTTGAATAGTTTTTGTTCTTCAATGTATCGTTACCCATGTTATATTAAAAGGCAAAATACATCAAGGAATCACTGAAACTGTATACCACTATGTTCTGTTGAATATAAAGACTTCAAAAAATAAAGTTTTTTTCGACCCCTTATTAATGTCACATTTGAAAACAATATAAATATAAAAGCTAATATTGTAAATGTCAATTTTAGTGAATTTACAGAACTGAAAAATATTCTTTATAATTAACTGGCTATAATACCAGTAAACTTGCAAGAGGACTAAATTTTTTTCTTCCTGTGTTATAATATATTTTTTGTCGTATTATCTGCTATTAATTTTTGAATCTCCTAATACGCACCGAGATTTAAAGTAACATAATATTTGAGAGCTTTTTCCTATTCTTAACAAATTGAAAACTCCTAATATTTTTTTATTTTATTTTCCAGTTAATAACTTTTAATTAATATTTAAAACACAATAAAATTATTCACTAACCCATATAAACTTCAGTAAACATTTCAACTACCTGATGAATTTAAGTTTTATCATTGGTACTTATTATAAATTTGATTGTATTACAACATTACGAGTTTTAAAAATGTCCTGCGGTTTATGCATAGGTACAGTTGTTCACGAAAATTCCTATAAACCAGCTTCATTTATAAAAAAAAATTGGTTGTCTGTAAAGTTGGTTTACGGACGATAGTTTAACGTGACAACGTCATAACAAAACATCGATGAAATGATTGCATACTTTTATGAATAAAATTGAATCATTTTTATTATAATAATAAAAGAATAAATACATGAAATTATACTAGTAATCAGATTTTTAAAATGCAAGAATAATATAATTAACCTTTATTGCCGAATTTGTTGTTGTAATAAGCAATGAAAAACACATTGACCTTTCACTTCACTTTATAAACAGTCGACGAAACAGTTCACGTGTAGATGACTTGTAATTAATTTTAAAAACTGGCGCTAAGCTACAAAGTTAAAATATAATAATTATGAACAAGTTTTCATATAAATAATGTGTAATCAAATATCTAACATAACATTTTATTACTGCACTCGCCGACAGATGCTACATTTTTTAGTAATAAAAGAATAAATACTTGAAATTATACTAGTAATCAGATTCATTTTCTTACGTACATTTTACATAGAAATTATTTCATATTACACATTTATAAACAAAGTTTTAAGTTTTCACTTCTGTCGGTGCGGCGCAAGCGTAAAATGAGCGTAACGGGACACAGTGTAACGGAACAATGAGCTTAACGGGACATAGCGCAACGGAACAATGTACGTAACGGGACACTTTTTCTTGCGTGCAGCCGGCGTTCATCGATTTATTAGACGTTGTCACGTCAAAAAATTAAGTAAAAACTATCCCGTACGGCTAAGTCTACAGGTTCAGGTGGACTTTGAAGAAACTATTTGTTATGAAAGTTCTGTTAACATATAGTAACTTCTGAAACATTTTCAGAATTTAAGGTGGATAACATCCTATATGTTTGCGATAAACCATTTTCTTATATTCCATGCAAAAAAATTTTTTTGCATGTTTTTAAGTGTACGCATCCAGCCTTGAATAAATAACGAGTAAATCGAACTTCATACAATTCTTACTAAGCTAGTTATGAATTTTGTTAACATTCTAACACTATATTTCATCCCTTGCACATATAATTAATAGTATAATAATTTGTTTTG
Source organism: Bacillus rossius redtenbacheri (assembly GCF_032445375.1). NCBI lineage: Eukaryota > Metazoa > Arthropoda > Insecta > Phasmatodea > Bacillidae > Bacillus > Bacillus rossius. The sequence continues at coordinate 98,314,773 of NC_086330.1, read as the reverse complement.
AACATAGTGTAAGATATGTTTAGAATTTTTTGTCAATACGTTTGTACGAATTCGATTGTGTACGTTGTTAGGAAGTTTAGAATTTATTTTAATCCTACCACTGTTTTTTCAACCCCTTGCAGTATTATTTCTTATCAATTTGAATTTATTGCTGTCATAATTCTATATCACTTTTTGGACTATTACAATACATTATAAAGGATTTGATATTTTACCTACTGAATGGGTTATGATTTTGCTCTTTCCACCCATTGCAGTAATTATTGGTAGTATAAAACTTTACGTTGGACAAGGTTTAGATAGTATTTAGATTAATTAAAATAAATAAAAACGTATAAAATAGAACGCATGGCACAAAATTTGTATGTTTTCTATTTCAATTCCTTGAGTAATGGGTTGTCCTACGAACTATGGCTTTCAAGCGAAAGTCTTAGATTATATTTAGAAGACATGCAATCAATTGTTGCAGAATAAATAGTAAGCTAATAACCTAATGAGGGAATTACGGAATTTTTATACTTTTATAACTTTTCTTCCACCCTTTGCAGTAGCCTAATGGTTAAAAAAAAATATCTCAGAAAGAAAGATAATATTTAGAATTCTTAGAACAAAAAAAAAGTCTTTATACTGTACATGGTACGGCAATTATAATTTATATAGGGCCTATATATATATATCGGTTTTGCAGCAATTGTTTGCAAACATGTTTTCAGGCAAAAGTTTAAAATAATATTTATATGGTATACAATGAATGTTATGTATTGCCTACTAAGGCGGTTATGATTCTTTTTGTCTTGTTCCGTCCTGATCACCGGTTGTTTCAAACCTTTGAGATAAGGATGGTCATTTCAAAAAATTTGCGGGAAATATTTTTGATATTACTCTACCGTAATGTAGTTACTTCATACGGATGCAATATTTTTCATAATAATAAGTCTAAAGTGATTTTTTTAATCAAAAAAAAATTCCCCATTTATACGGTTTTGGTCGGATTTTACCTATACTCAAACGAACTCAACCATGATTTTCCATTAAGTTTTATGTTCAGTTGGGAGGTGATTATGTAAAATTACGGAAGCTATCATATCAATAAAAATTTGATATAGGTCTATACAAATTCTGGACCTAACGGTGGTTTCGGGGTCTTTGGACCATGAAACGAATAATTTTACAAACATTTCTCTGAATTATCACCACTGTAACAACTATAATAGGTAGACTTTCTTTAAAAAAAAACCTCATTGTCCTTTTTTTTCAGGTACGACAAAACGTTTCAACCATTCTTAGAACCAGATAACACTGAAGATGAGCCAACCGAAAAGAAGGTTATTGTGTGAATTATTACAATATATTAAGCTTAGTGAATAGCAAATATTTGTGAAAATATTACCAATAAATATATATATTACTGTATAACCAAGGGGAAGCAGATTTCTGACCTTATACGCTTCACATTAAATTATGTAATTATTTAAATGTAAATTACAATTTCTTCAGGATTGTTATTAATTTATTAAATAAAAGTAATTTTTCAAAAGTATATTAATAGTGTTTAAATTGTTGGCTTGATAAAATTGGTTTAAGGATTGATATTAATGATTATTTAGTTTGTGAACAATAGGTGTGAGCTTAAAGGTGCATAATTCTCACATTTCAATGTAAGTACATTCCAGATAAACTTAATACGTTAAACTAATATATAATATTTTCTTTCAGTCGATAAGGCGTAAAAAAATATGAGTTTGGCAATCTTAAAATGTTACCAGTTGAAAATTTTAGTTAAGTTTGTCATGTATAATTTTATATTCATACATTTTTTGACATTGATGACTGTCGAAAACTGATGATTAAGATAATGTTTGCATTACAAAGGTTTTATTTTTTTGCATTAAGCAAATTTGTAACACTGAAATGTCTTGTACGAACCACGGCAAGATCAATATTAACTGAGACAAAGTCAAACAGGCGAGTAGTTCCGAACATATCCGAAGTTGGCCACTCGCTCGTGCAGCATCACGGTTTGACTAAAAAGTACACCATATTTAAAACAAAAATAATTTTCACGACTATTAAATATTTGAAAGGAAACTGACATAACATGACTCTCTTTTAGTGTTGATAATGATCAACTAAGCATGTAGAACCATACTACTCGTCTGAGAAAAAAATTCAGGGCGTATTTAGTGTGATACTTTTCTTTAATTAGCACAAAAACATGCCCTAAATTTTACTTTCACAAAGAAAAATAAAAAAAAATAAAAAACAGGGGATCATCAAGGCGTCTGACATTGACTTAGTTATTCTTCAGTTTATGTACGAAACACACAAAAGCGTTGTAAAGATGAATAAAATATTTTGGAACGAATCAGGTTTATTTTATTTATTTTTCCCGTAGGGCGGTACCAATTTCCCGAACTCCTTCCGCTATTGTAATCCCGCTGAGCCAGTAGAAAAAAAGAGGTGGTCCGGGAACATGTAAGCTGGATTAGGGAGCTCAAGCGAACGACAAGAAAGGGCGAAGAGAAAGTCGAGTAGATAGTCATGGAGAGAAACTGCAGTGGTCTTGTTTTCCGAGTATACTTTGGAGATACTATGGCTGTGCGATATTTTACAGACTCGTGGGATATGCACAGATAATCATTAGTATTCCGTTTGCCCCAAAATATATATATATATATATATATTTAAAAAAATTACACCTGAAGGAATGTTTTATGGATATCGCGATACATATTTTAAATTATATAAAAATATCATCTGAATTTTCTTCCTTACAAATAAACCCACGATATTTTCGCTAATTTTATTTAATGTAGCAAATACGACTTGAATTTCATATACATGCATTTGCTTCTGGTAGATAACTGACACGCCTTAGAAGAATTTGTGAAAAAATGGTTAACCAATCACGTGTATTCCGGTTGTTGACCAATAAGAATCCTTTCCTAAAAGGCTTTATTATGTACAAGCCAGTTGAGCCTAACGGTGAGTGATGTAAATTCGTGAAAAAGTATATTTTTTTTTCAAGTTTTAGAATGTTCTGAAAATGTATTCGACTAATATTATTTGTATTTACCTTAGGTAAAACTAAAATTAAAAAAATAGTAAAGGAAAAGGAAAGAAAAATACTATTTAGACTGTGAAGAATTTTCACTAGACAGGCTTTAAATTTGCTTTTTGCGTGGTAGCAGAGAAAAGTACAATTTTATATGCGGGTTTTTCTTTTTCTTTTGTAAATTGATTACACGGTATCTTTTTGTGGCACAGTGGAAGTGTCTTAAAACATATATTTTAATGTATCATAATATGCATCCCAAACAAATAAGATTTATATATTATAAATAATGGTTTTATTATATACTTATAATTAATATATTATTGTTACTTTTTAAATTACTTAGGTGTAAACAATTAAAATATTAATTTATTTTTCTGGCAAAAAAAATTATATTTATAATTGCGTAAGCAAATTTAAAAATCCAAATAATAAATTTTAATATAAGATAAATATATTTTAAATTTGTAACCAACTACCACAAATGTAACTGCATCACATGATTTGAAACCTCGTTTAGTTTGACGGAACCATTGAGTGGTATCTGGTGCTGGTTCATCGGCTCGCTAACTCAATAAAACTTAGTTCTCTCGCCCGTTAGGGTTTCAGTAATCAAAACTTGAGTTAAGAACCGATGCTATATCAGTAGTTGAAGATGGAGACAGTATTTTTTTTCTGGAAGTCAGAGGGTGTTGGCGCTTCGCTTCCTCTCTTCCAGCCGCAATGCGTTCGAAGACCGCTGGCTCGGACGGCTCCACCGAGGTCCGAGATTGCCTCCGGTCGAGAGAAGTGCGCTAATTATGCGACGAATTGCAAGAGTCCTTTCGCTTCTGGGCGATGACGCGACTGAGCGAGACGACTCGATTGGCTTAATGAAGAGATGCCTTAAGGGAGGGGGGTGCGGGGGTGCTGCCGACGAGGCGCCTTCCGGAGAGGCGGAAGTGCGCGGGAAGGGTCGGGAATCGACCCCCCCCCTAATTCCCCGCTTCCGGTCGGCGACCGGAAGTCTGCCAGCGGGGCGGTAACGACCCGTTTGTTCCTCCGGAACTCCTCCGGTCTCGAGGGGTTGTAGCGACACGTGAAGAGTTCCAATACTCCGTGGCAAAGAGTAGTTTTCTTTCGATGCTGATACTCTTGCCCAAGAGAATCAATGATTAATGGCATCGAGGAGCTTTATAACGACACCGATACTTTTGCCCAAGATTATCAACTATTTATGGTGTCGAGTATTTTTTTTATCGCAACGGATACTTTTGTTTACGATACTTTTGCCCGAACGTATCTGTATTTTATGGTATGGTATGGTTTTATAAGATACCGATACTCTTGCCTAAAAATGTCAAAACTTTATGGTTTCGAGTAGTTTTCTTTCGATACCGATACTTTTTTATTAAGGTACCTGCGTCAAATATGGCCTGTTTCCTTAATATGGCCTAGTGGCGGTAAAATGTACTTCGTTCAGTAAAATCCGCTAGGTAGCGCCATTGTACAATAGATAGTATCAAATGTTTCCCGCGAAATACAATAGGGAGCGTTACGGGTATATTGACTAGCTACAGGTCCAAAGCCAGTTTAAGTATGTTTTCAAGTCTTTTTTGCTTTTATCGGAGCTGTTTTATTCTATAGTTTAAATTTTGCTCTGCAAATCGATTGATTCGATGGCTGACGTAGCTGCTCTGGCAACGAATTCTAGCGACAGGTGCGGAAATAACGTGTGATTCGCGTCAAGAAATTATTTTAAAGAATTGTACGTTAAATTTTGTGCGCGAGTTTCGTATCATAAGTGTATTTACAACACGAGAACACACGAATTAGTTCGTTACCGAAGTTAGATGTTAAACATCTTTGGTTAGTATTGCAAGACTCGCTCAAGTGTTTGATTTTCTTTTTTAAATTTTGTATCTTCAAACAGCACTTAGTGTCTCGCACTTCTTCAAATAATTAATATTTTCTTGTTTCGCATACAAACTCAGATGAAAATTAATAGAAATTCAATATTTCGGCAATATCCTTAAACAATTATTCCTTCTGGTATATTTCTATGTTTACTTTATCGTACATACTTATTGTAACTCACTTTGCAGGCTCTAAGAACACATAACATGAGGAGTTATATAAAGCCTTATAGACCTGTCTAGGTACTTAAATTTATTATTGTTTTGACAGAAACCAGGAAGCTGTAAGGGCGAAACAGCTACGCCCAACAAGTGTGTACTCGTCTCTATGTATAAGTTAGTGAGCGGGCCTGCATTCTCCTCGTCGTGTTACCTGGATATTTAATTAGCGACACTAGCTATGCTTTTATTGTTTGGAATGTGAAAGATACAGTAGGGCGAGAATGCCCATTTTTGACCATGTCCAAGGACAAGTTACTTCTTCGATTCTAAGTTTTCACGTCCGTGAAAACGATGGCGTTATCAATGTTCCGTCCAACATCTTTAAGGATGAAAAAAATTATACGTTATACATGTTGGAGGACTTTGAAAACAAATTATTTCTAAACGCAAATATGTTGAAATCAAGACTTATGCAAAGTTTATACTTATCATCTTTTCTTTTGAAAACTAATTGAGAATAACTTTATTTTCTTGTAAAAAGATTAATGTATAACTTTTCAAAACACAAATTTACATCTATTTTAAGGGAGCTTTAATTATTTAGTAACGATTGAAGTGACATATTGCGCAATATTACCTAAAAAATCTTTATTAATTAAAAATGTATTGGTCAAAGATGCATATCATTATTAACATATAAAAAATAAATAGAAATTGCTGCTCCTATTTGATGTTTAGTCTTAAATATTTCCGTGAATTTCTTTAAAGAAAATGTAATTTAATAACTTTTATGAAAGGTGCGTACCTTCTATAATATAAGTTTGGCCATAAGTTGTTTTATATTTTACTATAATATTTTGCTCTGAACATTAATAATATTCTATTGAAAAAATATATAAATTTATATCCTTTATACTTTCACTTGTTACAGGCAGTGATTAAAGAGGCATTTCACCAAGATTAATGTGAACTAAATTATTCTATAATGTATTTTAGTTAGATTTATTACAATTACTAGCGAGGAATTAAATTTTGGCTTACAATATGAAAATGAATTAATATATATAAAAGGCTAATGTTAAATATATTAAAAAATTATATATTCCCTTTTTTGGGGTTTTTTCATTGATATAAATAAAATAAAATTGTATTGGCCCCGAAAGTATAAATATATTTTAAAAATCTCAATTCCTCTTATCATAGATACTGTTGCTAAAGAATTCGTGAATGCTTAAAAAACTTCATGGTATTATAATAGTAGTCTTACACCTTATTTTGATTTAAAAATATTTCAGCATATTTACTAAAAGAAAATTTCAGAGTTGTGTGCAAACAATTCAAGCGTCGTAAGAAAGGAAGAAGAGAAAAGACTTTCCAATAGATACTTGAAAAAGAGTTTCCTTTTATAAACTTTTAAAGTAGCAAATGTCTTCCAGGAAAACTGATATTACGAGAATGGAATCGGCGAGCGAATTAACATTCGTTGTGGATAGATATCTGATATCTCACTGAATTATTGGGAAAGTTTGCGAAGATTTTATAACTGTTTAGTTAAAAGTTAAATTCACTTCTTTTCTTTTCAGTCAAGGAATGTTACTTCAAATCTCGTAATGAGATATTTGGTCTTATTCCGTTAGAATTCTATAACATTTTTTAATACTTTAAAAAATAAAAAAACTATCAAAATGTTACAGCGGAAAAAAAAGGGGAAATAATTTTTACATTTATCACACAACCATTGATTTTGAAAGCGTTTTCAGAATTAAGTTTTAACTGAAAGGTCTTTCGTAAAGTGAAAATAATCAATTTGGCTTTAACTGAAATCAGCCACGTTTATGTTATACAAATAAAAATACGAATTTTTGCTACAGTTACTTACTCCTTCAATATTAACCCAGTTTTAAGTAATCAATGCAAAGTTATGCAGTAATAAAAAAAGGTTTACGTCTACGGGATTTCTATGCAAACATGTAACCAACACTTAACTATAGGTTTGAACGAAATTTCACATTTTATTTTTCCAATACCCACACTTTACTGTAAAAAAAAACCAACAAAGTCATTATGTTTGCAACGATAACTGGGTGGCAGGGGCGAACTTATTACCCCTCCCCGTAAAAAAAATATTCTAAAAACATCGACCGAAATCTATCATTCCCATCAATAAAAGGAAAGAATATGAAGGCAAATAGGAAATGAAATTCTGCGTACGCGGTTGCTTATGTCGTCAAAGTTTCGTTATTCTTGTAAGTTGGACGGTTCATGTAAGTGATTTTGGTAGACGAGCAGCCAATGGAGATAAATTAGGACTCAACTACTCATAAAAATGAATGTTATTAGCAGATATCCGGAAATTTCTCGAATTCGCTTGGTGTGATGCTAATATTCAAACCCTTATGGTAGTTTTACCAAAGTTTGCTTTTTCATTGGCTTAGTTATTAGTGAGATAATTTTTTTTTCTTAATTGGCACTACGTGATTCTTTGAGTAAAGGGGCGTGTCCAAACAACTGTAGTCCAAATATGAACACAGTGTAATATCTTGAAGGATTGCAATCTAGCTTGCAACGAAATGAATAGGCCTACCCGAAATTTCCTTATTAGAGACAAGAGGCAATAAGGGATGATTATATGAGAACAGAGCATTGATGGAATGGAGTGGTTCGCAAAACGGGAGTACCCCGAAAAAAATCCGAAAAAACGTCCTTCACGTTTTCCAATTGAGAAAAATCCGGGTTCAACACGGAATAGAACCGGAATCCTCTTAAAGGGAGGGGTTTGTTCTTACTACTTTATAATTAGTTTTATTACTAGTTACAACTTTACTTACAAATATTTTGATATCATGTTAGACTCTATACATGATGTTCAGTGGTGTTTAAAAAATTAAAATACAATTTTAAAAAAATCCGGAAAAAAAATGCTATTCAATTAGAGAAAAATAAAAATTGAAAAAAAAGGTTGATTAAATAAAGGAGGTCTTACTTGAGTTACTTGAGTAACAAACACAATTGTACACTTACATAGATGTATATAAGAACATATATATGAATCATTTTCTCCTGCCCCCAGTTTTTTTCCTTAGTCGTACTAGCTTCGAGCATTGCTTCTGTTTATTAAATATATTTAAATTATATCTTTATTGATATACAAAACCATCATGCCGGTACTTCTAAGCTGTATAAATCTTCGCTCTATAATGAGTCACAGCTATATGGATTCAGTTTGAAGCATCGTTCCCGGAAGACCTCGTATAAAGCAACAGATTCTACACCTCCTCAATAAAAATTTGCCTTGAAAGAAGTGAGCTGTGACACAAGACACACCCAACCAATGCCAAACTGGACAAGTAATAAACATTTAACTACTTTAAACCAATCAACAACTGTGAAAAAGGACGCACCGTGATTCTAAAATATAAACTAACCATGACTCACATAAGTTTTCTTCTGAGTTAGCACCAGCTATGTGAGAGTATCGTAGGTAGCATATGTTTCCATCTTTCACATACTCACACACATTGCTAATCTCGTTCTCAAGGATTTGTTCCAGCCCATAGAAGATGTTTAAGGAACCCGCCTAGTCAAGTGTGTATTTGACTTAGGAAGGATGATAAGTGAGACGCTCGCAGGTGCTACTAGCGCGGTATCGCCTTTAAGCGCAAGGCAGTGAACTCTTTATAACTCAAGAATAGATTATGCTCCAATATTTTAGCACAAGATCAAAATTTAATACTTACGATCTTTTTCTTTTTATATATATAATTTAACATTATGTAATTTTTACAAGAGAAACAAAACATATATTTTACTAGACTACTTATTCTTTTAAATTAATCAAATACTTTCGTTTTATGTTTCACTAAATAAAGGCATGCAGTTTACAATAATTAAAAACATTAGTACTTTACCTATTTTGAACCAAAGCGCCTAAATTATCATGTGGTTAGAATTGTTTAAATTTAATCAGATAAAAAAAAAGAAACGTGTATTCTTTTGTGTGTAATATCTGAATAACAAAAGTATAAGTTATACAACATCAACAAAAAACTTCTTTGAAAGTATTTCTTCACCTTCATATTATATTTGGTTTGTAATTTAAAAAAAAATGTTTCTACGTTTACACGTCCTAATTTATTTCATGACCATTTATGTAAATACCTTACTGAATGGATGCAAAGTTTTGTGTTTTGTCGCAAACTATATAGCTAATTAGTTTCCTACACATTATTTGTAAAAGGTAAAATGTCAGAAATATATATATCGTTTTCATACAGTGAAAGTATAATTTTGGTCCTACCACATTTGCAGAAAGCATGAAAATAAGAATAAATTTAATAATTTTATTCTATATTATAACTTGATAATTGTTAGGTTCCTAAGACACCCGCTGGAAAATGACGAATATAACAAACATTTTCATTCAAATACAAACTAAATATTTTTTTTAAACATAGATTTCTTTTAATGTTATGCAAATATATACAAAAAGATAAAAATAAAATCACTATAACATCACTATTTATTGTCTCTGGTAGTTCAATTATTTTCTTGGCTGTGGATACGATTCAATATAAATCACGATGGCAACATATCGTCAGTGCGATCCGTATGAAGATTCTCATTTGAATAGAGAGCGAAAAAACGTTAGCATGCTACAATTATTCAAATGTGCCTGAACCTCTATTCGCAATCTATTTAATCCTATCATAAGCGCTCAAAATTTGACACAGCAGTAGTCAATATAAGTATGTATTCATATTAGCAAGTGAATGTCTACAGCTTGCATTATGTTAAACATATATACGCGGCCAAAACGTGGCATACTTTGCCACGGCTCGCTACTTTATCACTGAAAATTGCGGAATCTAACGGCCTCGTTGAAATATGATGTTTTGCCTCCAAGCTTATTATCTTTGCACCACGTTCTTGGCAGCAATGCTAGGAGGAACAGGTTAGGAACGAGAAATGAAATTATAACACTGAAAGCACATGTAAACAGAAATCATACAGTGTTACAGTCACACAGTAATTCAGTCAGTATGCCAGTGATGAGCGTACTTATATTTATAATTGCATGAAACCACTTTCTACGTGAGAATGAGCTTTAAACAAAATTTTTGATGTGAATGTTGAAATAAATCAAAATTATATTTTAGATAGTCAGATATCTTTAAGAGATACTATTAATAAATATGTACTAACGTATATTCTCTTTAAAACTCAAATAATCAAAATCCCTGAACATATCTTACTTGATATCGCACTAAGAGTTCAAGTGATATTGATGATAGCGAGATTTACCTAAAAATATTACACGTCCTCTAAATTATTTAAATTATTGATTCGTGTGACACTGTGCCATAATCTAGATAAAAAGTGAGGGAAAATAATATCCATTCAAATATTTGTATGGAGTAATTTGCCTCATCTATACGGTTTTTCACCACAGTTGTTACCTTATATATACTTTAAAGCAAAATAATTTGTAAACATTTTCGGTCCTTTTAACTTGTCATTTATCAAATGGAATACTTCCAATTCTGAGAGTGAACATCTCAAATACGTGTTTATGCGTGTGTGTGTGTGTGTGTGCGCGCGCGCGGTTAAAGCTCTTACTGAATAAACAGAAGTGTGAAATTAAACAAGGCCCTAAAGTTGTACAACATCAACCCCTTCCCCCTTTTCTGGGTAACGACCACAGCAAAAAAAAAGGTTACTCACGGATAACCTTATGACGTTACTACAGAGTCGAGACGGCAAACACTCCATGTAACCAATGAAGATCACGACTCTCTTCTGGAGTTACCACTGCGTGTCGCCGGGGTGTTGAATTCGGGAAGGGGCTGAAGTGCGGAAGGTGAGTAATGGTTGGAACAGTAGAATTGTTTTTTTTTTCCATCCCTCCTCCCTTTGGGGGAAGTCTCGCCAGAGTTTCCCAGCTGCAGGAAAATAAGATTCGAGAAGGACGCGTCTGTTCCCCCTAAGGAGCCACTGGCAACTGCATCCCCCAACGAATATTAAAACACTTTCCCTACTCTTACTCTCCCTTTTCGCCCAACCCTTGTCCGTTCGGCCTCCTTCCTGTTCTCACACTCTCCCTCACGGAGTCCTCTTTGCTTTGGAAATGAAGCAGACCCCCCCCCCCCCCTTTTTTTCAGATCGCCTGTTCAGCGAGAGAGAGACAAAAAGCTTTTTTTTTTTTTTTTTCTTATTTTCATCCTGCGGCATTTTTTCTAGCTATATGGTCGGTCGGTCCAGATGTTTGATTCATTCACCACTTACACTTTTATTTTCACCACAAACCAAAGCTCTCTCCAAGCGTCTGAGTCCACAGAAGGGTCTGGTACTGCATAAACTCGTTCAGTACAGCTAACAATCGGGAGGTATTTCGGTAATGAATTAGCGGTCGCCAAACATTCCAGGCTGATGAAGAAATTCAACCCAGCTCACAGGAGCTGAAGATTCACTCCGTTCAGGATCTCAGCTACTTCAACTGCTGAGAGGAAGATGCTGGAGGTGCGAAGGAGCCAACCTAGCAGAGGCCATTTCACCTCAAGTTATTTTGTTCAGTCTTATTACTTGATGTCTTAAGTAAATTAAATATCAAAGTTGGAAAGTAGTTTATAAAACAACATATTTCACGAGTCCATTTGTCGTATCACGAAAGAACTCATTGAATTATTGTTATCAAAGATATACATTTTTCAAATTAAAAAAAGAAATAAATTAAAGAACCAAGATTTTTAAGCCATCCTTGCCATCAATGTCGTAAATATGTAACCCCCCCCCCCCCCCCCCCAATTGAAAACATATTTAATTGTTCATTAAGTAGTGGTTACAATTTCACCGTAATAGTCAAATTTCTCTGACAATCAGAGATAACAAAATAGATAACAACAGGCGGCTACAGATTAACATTTAAAAATATCTGTAAATGTTACCCAAAATCTTTCTATGATAAAAAATATTTTTTTAAAAAAAACCCTCAAAAATCATATATTAAAAAAGTTGTATAATCATTTTTACCAAATGTTTGTTGACTCCTGTATTTGATATTGATTGGAAGCAACGAGGAACGAGGTATTTTGTAACAAGCCAATGACAACTTACTTTGCAAGAGGGTAATGCGAAGAAACATAGGAGTGATAAAAATTAACTGAATCATAAAATTAAGAAGGTAATTAAATTTTTGAAGCTAGGATTTCCTTTTACGCGTACCAAACATACCTATATGAACAAAATATTGATAAACTCAAATACTCTAGTAACTAATAACATAAGTATTCATGATTTTTCTGTAAAAAAAAATTTCGTTTTTGTTACACCAGTCTAATAAATGGCAGAAAATATGTGCGGTTATTACATATTAGTTTTCAAAGGAACTTGTTTAAAATATACGATACAAACATTACGATGTTAAAATATTTTCTCTTATGAAAATGATTAACTTTGTTACACATATTGTATAACCGAAATCACTCCTTCAAATTTTCTCAAAGATGTGAAAATAAGTTTGTCAACCTAAATTCAATTATTTTTCGAAATATAAACTAAAATATATTACTTAAGTGTCATTCCATACCACAAGCTTATTTTTCGCAGCCTATGTTGATAGATTGCGCTGTCACGTATCGGGTTCTTTTGCATTTTTTGTCTGCCTCTACAAAGAATTAAAATTAAGTCCCAAATCGTTGAGAATTATTTTTTTTTGTACACAGAATTTGCTGGGTACCATCATATCTTTTCAAAGAAATCGTCAATCAGACACTTGTCAAATTGGCCTCGACTTATAAGAGTAGTATGTTTTGGTTCCTCCGGGGACAGGGTTCAGGATGTGGTGCTTGGTGATAGTCCGCCATCTTGGATTTAGACATTAAGGCGGCCATCTTGGATGACCTTGACAATGACCAATGACCTTCAAAATTAACCAAAAATTAGCCAACATTTTCCCAGATATCGCCAAAATTCGCCAAAGTTTCCCTTTTTTGGAAAATATTTCCGCCAAAAATTCTCAAAAAATTCCACAATTCAAAAATTAAGATTTCGAAAACCACAAAAGTCATTTTACCTTAGAAAGATTACAAATTTCTAAAAACGACTTAAGCATCCATGTCTCCAGACTCCGATAAGCCATTTCTAGAAATTAGGATACCATAACCGCCCTTTTGAATTATGACATCACCGTTGCAATTTCCGTTACGGCCACCATCTTGAAAATCCGGAATTTTTATGTTATAAAATAAGGAAAAAATATAAAATTCATAAAAAATGAAATAACCGAACTAAATAATAAAAATTTAATAAAAATATTTTAAAAATATAAATGTACACTTATACCATAGAGCTCGGAGTCGTCGGTTCGAATCCGGCGAGTTCAAAAATAAATAAAATGACATTAGGTCCTTCCTCCACGGAAACCACCGGAAGACTGACCTCCCACCACTTATGCCAAGATATATATCGTCAACTAGTATGAAGTCAAGTCCGGCAACTTGAAAATCCGTAATTTTTATGTTTGTAAACCAGGGAAAAATTTAAAAATTCAACAAAAAGGAAACCCATCTAACGAAAAGGACACACCTTTTCACGAACATTCAACTCAGTAGGTTGCGTTCGTAAATTTTACGTTAGGATACAATGCCTCCAACAGTCATTTGTTCCAACTGTCTTTGACTCCATCAATCAATGACAATAAAAATATTTGACTCCAAATAGTCTTAGGCCTAGCTCTATTTGACTACAAGACTAGGAGTCTACGAAGATACGAGACTTTAGGAATACATGTCTTCATGAGTGCTCGACTACGAAGCTACAAGTCTAATTGGCTCCAATTGATGGATCTGTCTTCGGCGGAATATTCTCTTTGGCTCTAACTGCTCCAGCAGCATTATGTTATAAGATTACAAGTCTTCTTGGTTACGTAGCTACAAGTGTACACGGCTCCAAGGCATCATGACTACGCGTCTACGAACCATGAGGTTACGAGACTACGAGAATACGAGTCTTCAAGGTTACGAGACTGCGAGACTACTGGACTACGAAGCTTCCAGGACACAAGGCTAAGTGGCTACGAGACTACTTGGCTCTAACAGTCTTGGATTCCAATCAGCTGCGCGAGTTAATATATCTCATGCAAAGAAACTTGTTGTAAGCAGTCCCAATTCTTGTCAACAGATGACACCACATGTGGCTTAAAAGTAAATATTATATTTTTTTTATTTGGGATGCAGTATTCTCACTAACGAATGCGAAAGAAGGGTGGCTTCGCTAGACGCCAAGAAAAAGGAATTTCTTCATTCCTGTTAGTGTTTCTCAGATGTCTCAGAGCTTATTATTTGACTGAGTAATAGACGTTTATTTTTTTAATTCCACATGGTAAAAATTTAGTAGCAGAAATTCGCTAATTAAAAAGAAGCACTTGAAGAAATTGGAGCAATTGTAACATTGGAGCTCTTGGAGCAATTGGAACTTTGTAGCTGGTAAAGCTTTGCAGCTGATGGAGCTTTGGAGCTAGGGGGATCAATTGGAACATTGGAGCTTTGGAGCTTAGGAGCTTTTGGAGCTTTTGGAGCTTAGGAGCTTATGAGCTAAGAAGCTTTGAAACAGTTAGAGCTTTAGAGCTTTGGAATTTTGGAGCAATTGGAACATTGGAGCATTTGGAGCAATTGGATTTATGGAGCTGTTGGAGCAATGGAGCTTAGGAGCTATGGAGCTTAGGAGCTATGGAGCTTTGGAATTTTGAAGCTTTCGAGCTTTTTGAGCTTTGTAGCTGTTGGAGCTGTTGGAGCATTGGAGAAATTGTCACATTGGAGCTTTTTGATCAATTGGAACATTGGAGCTTTTGAAGCAATTGGAGCTATGGAGCTTTGGGAGCTTTGGAGCTTAAGAGCTTTTGGATCTTTGGTGGTTTCGAGCTGTTGGAGCTTTGGAGCGTAGAGTTGTTGAAGCATAGGAGCTTTTGGAGCTTTGGAGCTGTTGGAGCTTTGGAGCAATTGGAACATTGGAGCTTTTGGAAAAATTAGAGCCTTGGCTGTGGGAGCTTTGGAATATTTGGAGATGTTGGAGCAATTGGAGCTATGGAGCTGTTGGAGCTTTAGAGCTTAGAAGCTTTGGCGCAATTTGAGCTGTCGAGCTTTGGAGCTGTTGGAGCTTTGGTGCAATTGGGACATTGTAGCTTTTGCAGCAATTGGAGCTTTTGGAGCTTTGGAGCTTTGGAGCTATTAGAGTTGTGGAACTTTGGAGCTGTAAGATTCTTTATAGCTGTTAGAGCTTTGGAGCTTTGGAAATGTTAGAGCGTTGGAAATGTTGGATCATTTGGAGCTGATTCAGCATTTGGAGCCGATTCAGCATTTGTAATATTTGGAGCTGTTGGAGCTTAGGAACATTTGGAGCTTTTGGAGCTTTGGAACTTTGGAGCTTTGGAGCTGTTGGAGCTTTGGAGCTTTGGAGTGTTGGAGCTTTGAAGATGTTGGATCATTTGGAGCTGATTCAGCATTTGGAGCCGATTGAGCATTTGGAACATTTGGAGCTCTTGGAGGTTTGGAACATTTGGAGTTGTTGGAGCTTTGGAGCAATTCGACTATTAGAGTTTTTGGAGCAATTGGAGCCTTGGAGCTGTTGGATCTTTGGAACATTTGGAGCTGTTGGAGCTCTTGGAGCTGTTGGAGCTTTTGAAAACTAGGAGCTGTTGGAGCTGGTTTAGCATTTGGAGCCAATTGAGCATTTTGAGCCAAAAACATGTTATTTTTCTTGGTGGTTTCAGGCAGAATATTATAAATCAGCTTACTGATATAAATCAGCTACTGATACGTAGCAACAAACTTTCCTTTAAAATATAACCTGTGGCTGGACTCTATATATGGAAAGTCATATATGTTCGATGACAAAGTGAAGAAGTGTGCATTCAATACATCGGCGGCAGTAATTTACATTTTTGACGACGTGAAGCAGACTGTTAAACATGGTGTCCAGAAACTCTGTCAAGAAGAGGAGGACTAAGTCAGTAAAGGTTCTGGTTGGACTCTGTCTAGTATAAACCGATTGGAGCTAAGAATTAGTCATTTCACGCATATGTAGACCTAAATGTTTATAAGATTGCTAACCTTCGTAGGGTGATTCTATAGTTGAATAGAAATTAATTATTAAATATTACGTTTGTAAAAGAAATTGAGGTTGTTTATTTCTCTAACCTGTCACTATTATGTTAAATTGATGTTATATTAAATAAATTTTATATCATCCATTGGTCGAACCAAGTTACAAATCAATCATTAATTGAATGAGCGAATTTTTTGATGAATTTTGGATTTTTTCTGAATCTCTAGCTAAATAATTACACGATTCCAAGATGGTGCCCAAATTTCAATTTGGCGGGCACCTCAGTAATAATAAATGATTACTGCTTTCTAGCGAGTTAGAATAAAACTAGCACAATGGTAATGCACTCTAAAAGACACACACAAGATGGTGTCCTCCAGCAGACGAAACAAGATAGTGGCAATGTCGTCTAGCAGGTGGTAGCTGCTGGTAGCGTGTACTGAACATAAAATGTCGGATCCGTGTTGTTAGTCAAGATAAAGGTCAAATTTCAAAGTCAATGTCAAAGTTCAAGGCCAAGTTCAAATTTCGAGGTCAAAATCAAATTTCGAGGTTAATGTCAAAGTTCAAGGTCAAAGTTTAAGGTCAAGGTCAAAGTTCAATGCCAACAGTCGAGGTCAAAGGGATTGAAAACAGAAAATTACACTAACATGGCATCAGCACAATCTAGCAGACGAATACACGATGGTGGTCTCCAACGGACGAAGACAAAATGGCAGACATGACGTCATACCATGCAACATTTATATAATCCAAGATGGCGACCGTAGCTATATGTGCAGCAGTGGTTTTTAAGAAATATTTTATTAAATTTTAACCAATATTTTTTAATAATTTAAAAAAAAATCCTGGTTTTCTAACATAAGAATTATATGATTTTCAAGATGTCGGACATTACATCATACTAGATAATGAGATATATATCTTGTAATAAGTGGTGGGAGGGCAGTCTGCCGGTGGCTTCCGTAGAGGAAGGACCTGACGTCATTTATTTATTTTTGACCTCACCGGTTCGAACCGAGGACTTCGAGCTCCATGGCGTAAGTGTACATTTAAATTTTTTAAATAATTTTTTATTAAATTTTTATTATTAAATTTGATTTTTAAATTTTTTTATGAACTTTAATATTTTTCCCGATTTTCTAAAATAAAAATTACGGATTATCAAGTTGGTGGCCGTAACGGAAATTGCAATGGTGACGTCATAATCCAAGATTTTGGTCATGGCATCCTTATTCTAAGAAACGGCTTATCGGAGGCTGTAGACATGGATGCTTAAGCCGATTTTATGAATTTGTGATCTTTCTAATGCAAAACGGACTCATGAGGTTTTTTTCGAAATCGTAATTTTCGAATTTTAAAATTTTTTAAGAATTTTTTAAGGGATTTTTTTCCAAATTTTGTTTGGCGAATTTTGTCAATTTTTGGTTAAATTTGGGCAAATTTTTAAGGTCATGGTCAAGGTAAAAGTTCAAGTTCAAGGACAAAGTTTAAGGTCTAGGTCATCCAAGATGGCCGCCGTAACGTCAAAATCCAATATGGCGGATCGGGACCAGCACCTCGTACCTGCGCTAGTGCCCGGTTCCCCATTTGTATACTACTTAAAATGGGAAAAAAATCTCGCCATTGTTCCACACGGTTAGCTACCCCTGACCCGGATCTCCATGAAGAAAAATACGTCCCCGACCAAACCCCGGGAGTGGGGGAAGTAATCAAAATTCATGACTGCGCGATTAGCAGTGAGATATGAAAAGTAATTCCAAGCCAACAAATTTGTTTAAATTAATGAAATTTATTTTACCGTGTGCTGACGCGCGAACAAATTCACTAACATGGAAACGTACATGACGCATGAATTTTCAAAAAGAAATTACAGCTAAAATATGGAAAAGTTTAAAATTATTATTTTTTTTACTAAGACAAAGTGCAAAGTGACTACGCGCGTGATCTATCAAAAAGAAAGGCTCTCCCAACATAGAAGCAAAAGAACTAGATTAATAACTACGCGGGATTAATCACATTTCAATTAATTCTATAATGAAATATGATGAAGTATTTTAAACAGATGATAAGAGTCCTGGAGCGCAGACCCGCAAAAACAGCAGTTTAAATTCTACAAAGTTAAAGCGAGATATTAAGCTGGCCAGCAAAAGAAATTTAAAAACAATTTCTCTCAAAAAATATAATAATAATCGTACACAGTCCTACATTAAGATGACAGTGCTACGATTAACTTTGAGGACATTCAGGTAGAGTGACGTCACTGACAGAGCATTCAAAAAGTCAAAGGGTCAAACGCATGGGTAAGTTGCGGCGCGAAGGGCGTAGCTAAGATTTAAAAGGTGATCCAATTTATTGTAATCTAAGGTTGTCAGCGTGATGTAGAGCGTACTTACAAACTTCAGCATGGCCCACCTTCTTCTTACGCCCTCACACTTCACGATCCTTGGTTAGCATGCCTGCGAGTAGAGCCATGGCGAAGTCAACTTGGACCTCCTTCTACTGAACCACCAGTACACAAGCGAAAAATACGCGCGCCATCTCGTGGATAGCCGATGCGCTGGCACCATGAACTCTCGTGTACTCGAAAAGTCCTAAACAACCGTGCAGTTCCAAAACAGTTAAACACATTTAATGTGAAGGAAACAAGAGGCACGCCCATTAAGACGTATCTACTCGCGCCGCGCCAAGTTCCGCGCGCGGAGACCGATGTTTACAGTCCGTCCGGCGCGACTTGACTCCCGGTTCCAGTCTCCCCATCTTGCCACCGCTTGCACTAGCGCTAGTGTCGCACGTCACACGATGAAGACTCGTATCAAAGGTCTGACACGTAGAATAAATATTCAGTCATCTGCGCCCCACACAGATAATTATAAATAATAATAGAAATATTCCAAAAGACTGATAAGTATAAAAAGTAACAAACTAGTTGAAACTACAAAATATAAATCTTTTAGCTCCTGCCGGCGCTATAGCCAACCTTAGGTAAACAAAAGCGCAAGGAAAGTGGTAAAATAAAATATGAAAAGGTAAAATAAATTAAATTAAATTCGCTAACCAAAGATATTTTATAAAAAAAAAGGGAAGTTGAAATACGTTAATATTAACTCAACAGCATTCAACAACAAAAAAAATATTCCAGTGGCATGACGATGCCAAACATAAAATCCGATAAAATAGTGATAACAAAAATATCCTTAATTCACCTATTAAAATAGTTATAAGAAAAAAAAATGTTTGATTAGATCTTACAATTTATATATATTCATTATTAGCAGGATATTGCATATGCAGCTAGTCAAAATAAAAATTAATTTAAAATTTGATTGTTATAGAATATTGAATATATATATATATACATCTATACATATTGATATATATCCCATATCAATATGTATAGATGTATATATATCCGGGAGAAGTGGGAACAATCTAAACCTAAAATATTAATGCCCTTGTTTGTCGTTCACTGCTTATATACCTAACTTAACGTCGAATTTGATCTATAATGTGATTTAGAATCACACGACTCGCTCAAATCTCCACGGCGCGGCGGCGAGCTACGGCCAGCGGGCGATGGGTTTGAACGAGGCAATCAGAGCGAGTCAACTAGTGGTCGGCGAGCGATAATCAGGAGTGTATTCATCCAAGACCGCGCCCAATCACCTGTGATGGAGGTGCCCGCGACGAAAGCCCTGGGGGTTGTCGTCCACTTCCCGCCCCTCTTCAGCCCTCGCAACACCGTCCGCCTGACCGGCTTAATATCACAGCCCGGGGTCACGATCTCTTGCGGCGTGCACCTCGCGCGACTTGTTTAACTGGTTATTGAAGTTATTGGCCGGTCCCCGCGAGGTCCTGCCCGCAGGCCGCGTGCCTGATTGGTTACCGTCAGGGCCGGTCATCCGCTGCCCACCCGGCCTGCGGCTCCAGGAGTTAACTCGATCAGCCAGCCGCTCCCTCTCCGGACGGGTGCTTTGCAATTTTTTTTTGTGAAATTTAAAATTACAGATATTTTCAAATTTGTAAATGCACATTTAATAAAAACTTTATCACCTCAAAATATTGTTCGCAGTAATACTGGGTTTGGATGCTTATACCCGGGCATTTATGCTATGTGTTGTCACAGCACATCCAATAGTTAAAGACATTTGTAAACCGCACCTTGAATAGCTTTCTAGTATTAACTGAGCACGCAGTAAGCATGATACAACAAAAGAGAGTAAAATTATTGAATATTCTATTTTTTTCTATTGTTTATGTGCAAATTTTTGTAACAAATACTCTGTATTATCTCAAAAACCCTCATTTCATAAATGCAAAAAATAATCGTAGCCATGTGTGAACAAATTTACAATAAAAGTTTTTGTAATATTGCAAATTATTGCTTGTCTAATTGTTTCCAAAGAAATTTTTGTAAAAGACCAGATTTTTTTTTTCCTGTGTACAGCACCAAACCTGCTCAACCTCTCTGTTCTGAAGGTATCGGCTTACTTCGTCGCTCGACCAGCGAAAAATACGCCCTTAACGCACGCCAACTGCAATCGCGAATGTCTAAGGCGAGGATTTTATCTGGGTCAGTACAGGTTTTACATGGGCCCATGGGAGTTAGTCATGGCTACAATCTCTGACGTCGATGGCCAATCCCCGAACACAGCACACGATGCATACAACCCTCTCCCTGCATGGCTACTCCTAGCATGACTAGGCGTATAGCCTTCGACCTTAGACGCACCTAGGTCCCTCCCTAAGCCGGACCCCTCCTACAAATACACTTAATTGTAGTTAGGTTAGGGAGAAAAATAGACTAGTGCGCCAATCGAGCTTTTAAAATTGCCTTAAATTCTGCCAGCTTGTGAGCTTCTCCTTTGTACAGTAAGACTAGAGTTTAAGCACTAGCCAGAATGTTTTGTATTTTATTTTATTTCTTAATTAATTAATTTTTATGATTCACTGATCTTGATTTATGAAAACGTGCGTTAGTTTTTTAATTGCTGCTAATTATTCATGTCAAATATTTTGTTGGTTTTCTCCAAGTTCTTCTGGTCAGTAATGGCAACGTATCTTTTCGTTTAGTGGTCCTGGTTATTCCTGGCGAGACTTCTGCTAATGATCTCCGAGTGCTTCTGGTTATTTTTGAGGAATAATCTCTGCATGATTTTTTTTTTACTTAATGAGACATTCATTTTATTTAGACATGCAATTCTTTATCACTTTTCTGTTACTTAATCGACACTTATGATATTTTTATTAGGTAAAATCCAAATAAAATATCATTACTCTGTCAAAAAATGCCTTAATATGGCTTAGAATCACTATCGTGCAAGATGAACTTCCTTCACCTTGGGGTCTAGCGAAAACCTCTTTCTCTTGCAATCGTGATTGAACATTCCGCATCCCACATGAAAATAAAATAAAAATATTTACCATTACGCAAAATGTGGCGACATCTGTTGCTGAAAAACAGAACTATGTGGCCATGAATCTTTTAAAATGGTAAATTTACTTTCGCTGATGAAATATTAATTTTTTTTAAATATCTCTTTCTAATTAAAAGTCTCAGTATGCATCTGGTATTAGTCACAGAAGCTATTTCAAAAGTGAGAGCCTTCAGCCTTGAAACATTTTCTGTTTGTTATATGGAAAATTATTTTGATTACATTATAAGAACAAACAGCGCAGTTATAAAAGCAGTAATATAATCGTCGGCATATATGGGTCGGTACTGTGGCGTTCAGTTCAATAAAACAAACTATTTTTGACGTCATGAGAAAAGCAATTGTAAGAAGAGTTCTTTACAAAACACTCTACGTTGCGACAAAGGCGGCTTTCAGTTTCGACGAAGTGATAAATAAAAAATTTAAAAAACACATCAAAACCTGCGATGGTACACTTTTATAGTCTACTGAGAAAACGTCTGTGTTTTGAACGAATGTATGTATAATTGGCAATAAAACATCACCCTTGGACATCTGCATCGCCTGCACTGAACTGTAATGAGATCACAGCATCGAAGAAACGGTGTCGAGATAGACTACTACAGGAATAAAATGATGAAAAGTTTCCTAAGATGATTCATGAAGGATTTCATCTTCCCTACAGAATTATTTGGGTGGATTTACTGTTACTCAAGCTGAAGGATTAAAACATATAATTGGAAACCATGGCAGCAGCAACAGCTTTACAAAAAATAAGAAATAATTAGAAGAATTTTAAGCTAGAAATGATGATGCACTGAAGCCAAAACGATAATAACTAGATGTTAAACTAAATAATTCTGATCAAGGTTATGATTGTCACTGGAACGATTACGACAGTGACTTTGAGGCTGGTTTTCAAAAAGAAGACTTCAGAAATCTTAAAAATATTAATAACAAACAATCTAGGAATGCAGAAAAGATCGATTTCATATCATGGGAATATCATAACATTTTGATCGATCGTCTGAGACTACTGATAGCTTCCCTTAGAGCAGAAAATGAATCTCACCTCAACGAAGTAGAATTAAAACTCAAATAATTGAGGGAATCTGGCCACATACAATATGATACAATACATGACTTGCTTTATTGGATTGTGTATAAAGTTGACAAATAAATAGATTATTTGAATTTCAATAATTTATTGTTTTATTTTTCGTTATATGGTTTATAACCAAGACTGACTTCTTGTAGTAACCTTTTAGGTATCTTGTATAGAGTCGATTTCGTAAAGAGAAAGATTAATAATTTCCACGAAAAGTAATTTGAAACAGAATTTAATTTAATTTTAAGCTTACGTTACTCGTACTACTGGTCGAGAATCGAACCAAAGACGGATATCGATCGAATCAATCATTATTTTAATAAATTATTTTTTTATGAATTTTGGAATTACAAATTTACAAGGTACAAGATAGCATCAGTGGTTTAATGGCGGCTGGTAAATGAGAAATTTAAGGAGTTTTTGTGAGATTTTTTAAAGATGTTTTATTAAATTATTTTTTCTAAAATAAAAATTTTCACTAAAAATGATTGAACCAAGGACAGGAATCGATAGAATATATTGAAGGTTGATAGATGAAGAAAATATGCTTATTTTTGATTTTACACCAAATTTTATTAAATAAGTATTTTTTGTCTAAAATAAGTTTTTTTGTATCAAGCAAGTATCTCACCGACGATAAATTAAGATACAATAATCATAATCTTATTTAGAATTTTTTTTACTAGTTTTAGATATCTTCCCGAATTTATAACTAAAAAATTATATAATTATGAGATAACAGGCAAAACGACCGAAAATATGGCGGATGTCACGACAGTTGACTTAATGGCGATATTTCAATCTAGCGCGTAAAATTTTAACTAATATGTCAGTAGCACCCTCTTGCAAGTGATCCTATAATTCCTTCGGATTAAAAAAGGACAGGTTATGTGTGTTACATTTTTATATACCTTATTTAATTCTAGGTCTGGTAAATAACGCAATGGCCCTGCGTGCAAAGACCTATGTTTTTCAGTCCGTTGATTCGAGCGGTCAATGTTTAAAATTATCTAGTATACAATAATAATTTTTGCTTTAACATGATCTACTCACTAGCCTAGTGTTAAAACCTCTGAGTAGCTAATCTGAAGGTCGTGGACTTGTATCCGCCTACGTCCGAAGTATTTTTTTTATCTTATTTAAGTATTTTAGGAACCATCATAAGCACTAACATGAAACTATTTTTACAGTAGAAGTAGTCAATAATGAGAAAATTATGAAATATGACTATTCACGGTGGCAGTGCTCCTCGCAGGCGACACTTGCACAACACGCGAGCCATCGGACAGGATTGCGGGTAAACAAGCCGAATGTTACCGATGATGGTCAACGAGGTCCTGATCATAAGCAACGAGCGGTGGAAACATTCTAAGACGGCCGAGTCCTTACGATTGGCAAGCCACCACCAAGCTACCTCCAAAATATTATTCCCTTAAGAAAAATATTAGGCCCATAACAACATTTCCCCTCTATTAATAGCAATAAAACAGAATTAACAGCGAAATTTAAGTAAATACGCCGCATAACACCGAAATACAAAGCAAACTAAAAAATACAGCAAAATACACTTCTATTATCTCATTTTGTCTTTCAAGACATATAATTTTTTTCAAGAATTGTCAGTCTAGAATATTATGTACTAAGTAAAAAAAATGATTTAGTTCCTAAATAATATTTTTTTTAAGTAAAGTAAATTTAAAAGAGTCGATAGCTCATACATACGAACAGGTCTAAAGGCCTAAAGAGGAACATGTGTTTTGAGCTATTTAACATTGAATTATTTTACATATTTATAGAATTGAAATAATACGATATTGAAAAAAAGTAAAATTTTAATTTTGAAATATGTCTAACATTCTTATGAACTAAAAAAAAATACAGAAATATATTAAGTATTTTTACTGCCAGTTTTTTAAAACTTACTCTTATCAATAAATGTAGTGTGGTTTTATGTATACATATGAATTATCTTACCACAACATTTGTAGCAGTTTATTGACGATGTAGTGTTTGATATGTACCTATTATTACATATGTTTAACCTTTAATGACAATATAGACAAAATACGCTGTAGTTAATGACAAAATGAATTTTTTTAACACCATACTATCTTGGCACTACATATAGATAAATGCATGCAGGGATCCTTTGTCTTTAACATCCCAGTATAGAAGTATAGGTTCCCTCTTAAAGTCCCATAGACGTGCGTTACTGACTACACGCCAGTTCAATTCCTGGCACGTAGAGGCGAAGAGGTGTGTGATTTTTACGCCAATGTTACCCTTGGTGCCTCCGTACTTTCAGAGCACGCACGGGCCCCCTTAAGGGCGTGCCTCCCATTTCAGGTCATGATTTTATATTTATATAAATCACTGATCAACTTTTAGACTTTTTTTTAATTGTTTAACTTTTACGAAATGAAAAAAATTATACAGCGCATACTTTTTGCATAATAAGATGTCAAAGTTACATTTTTAACGGTTTTGGGTTGTACAAATAAGGAGAATTTAATTTATTGCAGAACTGAAACTTTTTAGGTTTAACTGCAATGCCACTGGCTACTTCATGGTATGGTTTGCATTTCTATCACAAAAACTCATTTCATGTTTCTGGCTGTCAAAATCGTAAAAAATTTGAGAAATTTGATATGCCAGGTAAAATCAATTAATATTTTCTGAAAGAAATTCAAACAATTTCTTCAAACTTATTATGCAAAACGTATGCGCTGTATATATATATATATATATATATATATATATATATATATATATATATATATATATATTATTTCATGAAAGTTAAAAAATTAAAAAGGTATAGAAGTTTATCTGTAATTACTATAAATATATAATCTTGACCTGAAATGGGAGGCACGCCCTTAACATGGCTGATGGATAATATTTGACGTTGTACGTAACACAAGGGAGAAAGGTAATTATAAACAGCGCGCGCCATCATTGTGCGCAACCCAGCGATGCAGGGGTGATACAATGGTTGCCTACACAAAGCTCAGCAGGCGGGGCGACCCGCCAGTCCCACCTACAAGGCAGTCTGCTCACTTTGAGGGCTCGGTCGTCGTGGGAATAACGTTGAAGGGCTGCAGACGTACAGATAGTCAGGGCCTGTGGTAGGGAGAGGGCGTGGTGCCGCGGGCTGAGGCTTGTCCGTCGAAGGGATGGTTGCAGGTGGCGTGAGTCTGTCCTGGAGTTGCGAAGGGTTGTTTAGTCGGATGTCAGAAACTTGGAACAGCTTCGCGTCTGGAGGAGATCTAGTTATCTTCAGTCAAATCCCAAGGGAATGTTTTGCTGCGTCGGAGTTGCTATTGTAAACAAATTGAACAACAAACAAAAAGCATTTTTGAATTAATAAAGGAAAATATTTCTCCTCATTAAATTTTGCAAAACTACTTAAATTATTTTAATAGAATAGTTAATTGGAAAACATAAAAGGTATTTACATAACAATAACACCAATTATGACTTCCAGTTGTTAAAAATAAGTAGCTTTTTTTACCATTTCATTTTTATCATATGTCAAATGTTTCATTTTGGGCTGTTAATTCAAATATATCAAACTGATAGATAGATTTAATTTTAAAAGTTTGAACTAAATATAGAGGCTGTTTTCACAGCCATATTAAAATTTCAATATTCGTTTAAAAAAATTGCAGTGAAAAATTCTTGGAGTTTTAGAAGAACATAGCTGGTAAGAGAGAGACTTGTGGTTGGATAAATTAAATTCAATTAAAATATGGCTTGGTATTCATGAGAAAATTTTGGGTTTACAGTAACAAGAAGTCACCAAAAAGCTCACCAACTAAAATTAGCATTTTCTTTCAAGCTGTAGTGTTTACTCAAATTCTTTATTTGAGGGGTCGTGATTTTGACTACAGCTGGCCGTACTAAAGATGGTTTAGTCACAAGTATCTTTGAAACATGATGTTAAGTAGACGTAATTGCATTTCACTAAATTTATCACAGTAATTGACACAAATTTGCTAGCAAGTTTTCAAAAGATAAAATTATTAACTAATAATGTGTTTATTTCTGATGTTATTTTTATGGTGTTATTTTTATGGCAAAAATTTCCATTATTTAAATTATAATGCTGTTGATATTTTCATATATCATATTTTCCAGTACAACAAATGTTCCTTTTTTTTTTTTTTGGAAAATTATATTTTCTTCGTTGTTTAATATGAGTTATTTTCAACGAATTACTTAATAGTATTTAACTCAATCGTGAAACACATTTATTACTGTATGGTAATGTATTAGGACATTTTTCAAGTTAATTTATTTTGATGATCAAAAACCATGTTTGGAAAGGGGAAGAATTCAAATCTCGACACGTGAAACGCAAGCTTTAACCACCAAAGTGGAGTTATAGTTACATCTATGCGATCTTCTTCCAACCCTCCAAGCGTTTCAGCATTTTATTTTGTAAATGAAACAGAAATATTTATGTAAAAATATATGTTTTTGTAAATTTTTACCTTTACATGAAAACAAATGCATCAGAACAAAATTGTGTTCGTTCGCAGTAATACTGTTTTCTGATTCTTACCCGTGCATTTATGATAGATAGATTTAGAAGAATGACTACCTCTTGTAGCCGTTACCTTGGTATGACTTCCGGAAAATTTTACATAGCTTTTCGTTTCATGGTTCATGGATCCCAAAAACCATCGTCTACTCCATAATTTATTTATGTATATATATCGCATTTGTATAGACAAGATAACTGCAGTAAATTTTCACGGAAAACTTTCAAACTAATTTATAAAATCTAGTATTAGAATATCTCGATCGAGTTCGTTCATGGACAAAATCTGACCAAACGGGTAGAACTGGGTAAGGTTTTCTTTGAAAAATAAAGACATTAAAATTTATATAACTCCGGTAATATGATGAATTTAGTTTCCGGTTGAAAGGATTTTAACTCTTAAGAGTATTACCAAAAACATTTGTGTAAAAATATTTTTTACACAACGAACCATAACTGAGAAGGGTAAAAGAAATTTGTATTCAAGGACAAAAAAATACACACAATGAATCCGTTCAGATTGTTTATGAACCTCATAAATAATTTGTTTTAACTTTTGTCTGAAACCTTTTTTTTTAATAAACCAACCATTGCTGTAAAGGTGAAATAAACTGGGGTTAAATTTAAAAATATCATTTCTTCATTACTACTTTACAAGTAAAATATATAATAATTAATTTTATATCTTCTAATAATTTTCTATAATTTTTATCTGTAACAAATTTTGACAAATCGAACAATTACTTGAAGAAAACCGAGGCGGGGATAAAAATACAAATTAAACTCCCGTACCATACACGTAAATCTTTATTTAACCAACTAATACTGCACGGAATAGAAACAACAAGGTTAAATAGACAAATAAAATCATAACGTTTTAATAGGTTTACTACTGTAGCGGCGCCCTAATTAAGAGCCGCCCCACAACACAACCTGCGGACGAATGGGTCCCCTTCTGGTAGGGGAGGATGCAAGAGGTCGGGTGTGTGCGGGCAGGTGTCCCAAAGGCAGTCAGCAAAACAGAAATAGCGAAAATGACTTTATATTTTTTCTGATGCAACCACACAGCCAGAGTAACAGTCGGGGAACCCACATAATGTTCCCTTTCTTCACTAACATACATATGAATCGTGCAATCTATTAACATAGGGTACAGGCAAATGTAATTATAAGGTTATCTCTGTTATCAGTTAATAACATAAAATTGATATCAATTAATAACGGGACAAGCAATTAACGTCCTCAAATAGCATGAAAATAGCCACAAAATACAATAGGCGGATATGATAGCCAAAAACATATAACTAAACAATTGAATGAAACAATCCACGCGCGGGTCGTGCTACCCCCTCGGACCGCGGCCGCACGGTCAAACAACGCCACTCAGCCCACTGAGATCCCGGACTAAATTAAAATAAAAACAAGCAACTCAGGTCTGATGGAACCGTCCACTACCATGAGCCGATTCTCCGTGGCAGGCGGGGAAATGGCGGAAGGCCAGACGGAGACAGCAAAAAATTAGAAGAATGGTCAAACTGCCATGACGGCCCCAAGGCCCAATCAAATAGGGGCGATCCGGAGTGCACGGTGCTTCTCAAGCCAAGAACAAAATATAGTTTAAATTTAGAAAGTGCCAGCCAAATAATCCATACTAATGAAAAGAATTACGTGAGAAGGCACCATTTATCTTTAACTTATAACCCGCTACACTACCGGTAACGAAGAGACATCACGAGAAGCAGCAGTTGCGACCGCATCCGAGGAAGGTAGCTGGCGAACGACCCCGCGACAGCACCAAGCGCTGAGCACGGCACAGACCGCGTGGCGGCGCCACCATCGCAAGGCAATCACAAGAGGGGGGGGGGGGGGAAAGTCACAGTAGACAGATGGAAGGTGGAGGGGGGAAGGGGAAAGGGGAAGCCAGGAACGAGCGCGCGCGCGGCGTTCAAAAGTACTGAAGTGACGATCGTCCACTTAACTACCAATTCCGTTAAATCTATGGAAACATTTTGAAGCATTATCTAAAACCTTTAGCTGAAACAATTTTTCATGAAACAAACTACTACCGTAAAAATTCGGGTTGAAATAAAAAAAAATCTTCCTTACAATCAAATTCGTTTGTGTAAATTTTAAATCATCCTTATATGTTTTAAACCTTAGTCCAAAGCAAAATTTTAAATGACTAGGTATTAGTGTGTGGGATGAAAACTAGTATTAAAAGTAAAAAAAAATCATTATTACCTTAGTAGCCATTTTATTAAATTTATTCTAAGCTATTCAATGCTGGATGCGTTGAATTAAAAACATTCGAAATATTTTCGCTGCAAGGAATATGAGAAAATCTTATATCGATAATTTTAGACAATTAGACAACATTTGGGATGTCGTGTACATTAAGATCTTAACATACTAATAGGTGTTTCCAGAGGAATAATTTGCTACACACGCCTGTAAGCTGTGCTAAAAAGGATTTTTTTTTTGCTGTCCAAGTACCTCTAATAGTTAAAGTTATTTTTAAACCGTTCCGTTAATTTTCGATTGTTTCAAATATTATGCTGGAACTAAAAATTTATTATAATATAAAATAATAAGCCAATTTTCGTAGGAAATATACTCAATATTTTCTTGAAAAACGTTTTTCATATGTACAAAAAAAAAACATAGCCATGTGCTGTAAAAAGTTACAATATATCTTGCAGTATTATGAAATATTCCTTGACACCTGCTTTCCAAAGGAATCTTATCTAAAAGTACAGAAAAATTTTTTTCCCTGTGTATGGCTCGCACTTGTTTTCATTTTCCTAAAAGATTTTTTAAGAGTCGTGTAGGCTTCAACCCAACCCCTTGCCCGTTCACTTGCACCTAACCCCCCCCCCCCCCCTCCATTTTTTACCTTCTTTTAGGCGACACCTCCCAGGACCTCACAGCGCTCATGAGCCTACAGAAACGCGAAAGTTTCTATTGTTCAATGCGGAAAGCTAGCGACCTGCAAAGGTTGCACCCTACTACTTAGGGGTCTCATTTCGTGTTTTCTTGTGTCGCCTGCCATTTAGGCCCTCCACTCACGTGAAGCCCTCGGCAAAGCTCTCAACAACTCTCCACACTCTCGAAAATTAAAGAAAAATGGTTCTCGTCCTCGAATTAAGAGAGTGCAGAGATAATTATGGGGCGGAGAAAGACTGATTTCCTTGCAGAATCCTGTCTACAATCCCTGTAATGAGAGACATGTTGGCCAAAAAAAATATCTTCGAAAATATATTAATGAAGCTAACACCGAATATAATTCGACGGTCGTATTAAAATAAAAGGGTACCATTGTAAATGCATTTTGCTGCAGGGAAAAAATAGACCAGCTATTATTCCAGAAACCACGGGACTCTGAATCGACTGATATCTTTTGAATCGATATAATCGGTAGATTCCAGTATAGAAACCAACCAAAGACTAGTTTACACATCTATATTCAAATTTAACCCTTTAAAATCACCACAAAATAATCACAATGCACTACTCAAAATCCCCCTAATTTCCATCCCAGTTGAGCTAACCTGGAGATCGTTTTCCATACGATTTGTCGAAACTGACCTAAGCACATGCAATGATTGTTCATTATCAAAATATGCCAATCGCAAACCCAAATTATTTCTTGATCACGTTATTGTATGTCTACATCTAAACTTATTGTCTTTCTCTCGATAAAATGTAAAGGCATATAAATAAAATTAAATAACAAGACGTTGTCATTTGTATATAATTTATTTCAGTTAATTGCACTATTTAGTGACTAATTTTATCGATGATGGCGTATGGCTAAATCATGTATGTATTTTTTTTTAAATTTTTACTTTCTTACAGCCTTAGGGTAAGATCAGACGATGACAGCTTTAGAGCGTAAAGAAAGTGCAACTCTAAGGGGGGAACTAAAAGTGAAACTATCAGGAACGGGGCGCTTGATGATAAGTTTTCACTACAGAACACTTGCGTATTTGCGTTCTTATTCATTCTTTTACTTATATCAATATCAGTGAAATTTAACTGCCAACGCGCGTAGTGGCCATGCCACGATATTACTCACTCAAGGAAAAAGGGGAACTTGAGCGAAGTTGCGCCTCTGCACGCTTGCCTGTTCTGTGCGCCTGAGGTCCGGGACGCATCGCGACTCTTCAAGCTTTCCGTTGCGCAGTACATTTTCCCGGAGAGAGGGGAGTGGTTGAAAGGATAGACAGGAGGGGGTAATGTGGGGGAAATATCAGGCGGAGAGGGAAAGACATGGCTGTACGTGCCACGATCACGTGATCCTGCCTGTTGCCAAGTTCACGTGCAGAATTCATCATCGTGGCACGAAGGGGAAAACGATTGCACCCCTCCACCTCCCTTGTACACTTTCCATGGCAACATCCCCCCCCCCACATCTAGCACCTTAGGACACCACTCACACCGCCTTAACTTTCTACTCCCGAAACCTTACCCTTGTTTCTCCCCCCCCCCCCCCCCCCCACCACTTTTCGCACACACTCTTTCCAACACCTTCTTGACGCAAAAAAATGTGGCAAGGTTGGGTCGAGGATATCCAGAACTTTCCAGATAGTTACGAAATTTTTTTACCGTCGCGACTAACGGATTGATACCGTGACGCGGAGCGAGGAATAAAATTTTTTATATATAGCTCATTTAATCCGGATTATTAAACGTCATTCGCCCCGTGTGTGTTTGTAACTTATTCGCTGAAGCGTCTCGCTCATTCGGCAAGGGTCTTGGACTCAATCCCCCAACACCTCGGCGTGACTTGACATTCGCGAGCAGGTGCTCCGAGCCACGGTGGTCTTGGAGCACGAGGCGGGATGATAAGTGCAGCGCTCGCTGGTGCTTCTAGCGCGGCGTGCTTCGGGCGCGTTGTCGCCTCTGAGCACAAGGCTCTGAACCAGCGCGCTGTCTTCTCGTCGTGTGCAGGGCAGCTATGGGGTTTAAGTGGTAACTGTAACGTAGGGTGCCATAAAAAAAGATAAAGGTGTAATGCAAGTCCCTTGATTGCTTTCAAGAATCTGTGTAGGTTATCTAATGCCTAACAATTATTGTGAAAACACGCGTTTTAGCCCTTTTTACTCTCCTAAAAATGCATTTAAAAAGGTTTCTGAAAAGCTTTCAATAGCAGAAAACACTCGAATATCTTGAATAGTTTTTAAATCACGTGGCTTTTTCTGAAGGTATATACGTGTGCCCTTGAAAAGGGGGGAATCTCTTTAAGCTTTCTTGCGAAAGCGCGCGACGTCAAACTGTTATCAAATCAAAACAAATCAATCATTGCTTATTATCATGCTATGATTTTAGTGCCATATACACATGCACACTTTGTATCATGATTAAAATTGCATGGTATTGTTTTCATTTATGATACAAATTCTTTTTACCAGTTGTTTAAATGTAAAATGCAAAATATTTATTCATAACCGTTAGCAACATTTTACCATAATTTTTTATATTTTATTTACGTAAAAAATATAGCTTTTTTACAACAATATTTTCAAACATAATTGAATTCATTTATACAATCTACATAAACTTTACAGAACTTATTCATATGTAAAAACTCTTGTTTTGCAACATGGTGGTAAATACTCATTAAGTAAATTTCGCAATGATAACAAATATATATTTTTTTAATTTTTACCTATAGGTATTGGCAACAATTGTGCGTATATAAACCCTTAGATTATTATATTTCAAATTTTACTGCATAGTCCGTTCTATGTTTAGTGGAAAATTTGCTGCTGACCACATAATTTCTCAAGTTTATATTTGTTTGGTTTATCACTGGCCCCGTTTTATATGGGTTTTCCAAGTAAAAGCTGATCCATTCACTAATATGTAAAGGTATGTACTAGTTATGTAAGTTTGACTAAAGCCTAATGCATCCGCGAATATTATTTTCACCTCGTCAATAGTTATTAATTACGTTAATGCTGAACTCACAACAGCGCGAAGGGTGCGAAGCGATGAACGCAGTGAAAAATGCAAAATATCACGTTATCGTTTACATGCAGTTTTTATCCGCGTGGCAATATTTAAATTGCTGAGGTCATATACGCAATAAATCTAATACATTCATTAACGTTTAAAATTATTTTTTAAAAGTCGTGAAATTCAGCATTCTTTTGGGAAGAGAGCGTGTAATTACATATTAATAAATACATATTTAAATTAAGTAACCAATACTCTAAACGAAATACACGAAGAACAATAATATTATTACCGATGCACCAGTAAAGTAATCATCCGGAAAAACTTTAGGCACTCGCTGTAGTAAAATCGTACCTGCGAAGCGAAGGGAATGGAAAAAAAATTGTGATCGGAAAGTCTGTCCGTGCGAGAATTGTATCGTCCTGACGTCACATATTTTACGTACGTGTTTGGTTACAAAAATGTTTATTCGCTTAGCGGCCATTATTTAGTTAATGAATATTTTTGTAAATTTATCACTATAACCCTTATCCATTTGTTATTCTGTTACACATATTTTAAACAGATGTTTACTAAGTGTAATATAACGAGTGCACAAAGTCAGACAGTGTTCTTTCGTATTATCACTTGAGCGAAATTTTAAACCCATTATATTGCACTAAGTGAATATCTGCTGTAAATATTTGTGATAGAACAACAATTCCAAGAGAGATATCGTGTTGAGTTTACAAAAATAGCCCTCACATTATGATAATTACAAGTAAATGAAAAAGAAATTAACAGACAGGTCAGACTTAGTTTTAAGGTTTAAGTGTTTATGCGTGCGCGAAACATAAAAGAGCATTAGCGCTAATGGTGACAATGACATGTGTGCATCCCACGTTAAACACTCATGCGCAAGTAACGTGTTCCCGCGTTAACGGGACATTAAACAGTGCATTGTTCAGTGATCTGGTAATGTAGCTCAAGGTGTAATGCGTGGCATTTTGCTGCTTTCAAATCCTGTACTGGAATTATCTGACTTAACGATGATGACAACACCGGTATTGAACTTCATAAAATAGTACGGTCTACGTTTAAAATTTTAATCAAGTCTAGTTGTGGATTGCAGGCATTCGCTGCCATTTTACGATAAACTATTTAAGCTTTTGAAGCTAAGCTAAGTCACGATGATAACGTGTACTGACTTTTCACTCTGAATTGCAGCAAGCGTCTTCATGGTTGCGAATCAACTGAGATGTAGGAGATGACAGGGCTGTACATATTCTTGTCAAGGGGTCTTCATCATTTGGTCCTTCACGACAGGATACTAGGAACGTTTACTACATATTTATTTCAGTTAACTCTCAACCTTGGAGGAACCATATGTAATGCAGAACGAAACATCAGTAAAGACTACCACCGCGACCTGGTTACAATTCCAATGCCAAGACAGTTAATTTTATTAGAAGCAGACATACACAACTAAAAATGTTTCGTTAACAATTCTTTCCTTTAGGACTGAAGATAATTGAAATAAAATAGAACATAATTATGACCTACGTTCAGGAAAATAACGTTAGCCAAAACCAAAATGATACTTAACGTTCGTTAAAAATTAAATCAAAAATTTAAAAAAAATTTTTTTGGATGCACGCCGTTTCTGATTTTCACTCTACGTTATAGAAAAACCTTTGAAAATGTACAGAAAAGCCAAATCAGCCGATGTCCAATAATAAAAGCCTAGACATCATAGCCAATGGTAGCTTACTGTGTTCGTTGTGTTGTCCAAGATTGATGTTTCGGCTGTGTTTTCTGTTCTTAATGAAACTGTCTCTTCGTTTTCAGCCCACTGTTATCGTTTACGCTGTAACATTCACCAACTAAAGTCCTTACACTGAATTCTCTGTGCTGCTCAGTCATTAAAAATTTAACATCAGCCGTGTTCTCCGTGTGTTTATGTATTTATCGTAGTACTTGAAGTTTTACTGCGACCTAGAGTGAAAAAACAGTAACGGTGTATGCTTCTAAAATTATTTTAAATCCATCTTACCCCTACTCAAGAATCATTTAAGAACGTTTTCATTGACTTATTTAACCCTTCCCGACACAAAATAAACCTCACTAAAACTCATTTTGAACCCAATTAACTGAAAATCGCGTTGGAAAGCACGTTTGACACGGGTCAGAGCCCATCTCCGAATGTTATTTCCAGCACCGAGTTGTATTTAGACTCGACAGGAATCCAGTCGGTGCACGCGTCGAATAAGGAAATTGTGTGTAGCACGTCGTGGAGCCTCGTCTGAATAATTCAATTAACGCGTAATAATTATGTCGCCCGGAAATTACTACACTTCCTTTTCGCAGCTCCAATATCCTGAGTCGAGAGCCTGTCCCGCGAATATTGATATGATGTTTGCTGTTGGCTTCCGAATCTACTTCAGGGAAAGCAATTATAATCAAAGCAAGTTTAAAACTGACAACTGACTGGCAGAAATCCTTCATTACAATATGCTGAAAAGTATTCAGAATATTGAACTTTTTTTCTTGATTGAATAAATTTAAATTTATTTATTTATTCGTGTGTTTACTTAAACATCTTTATTTTGGTTCTTGAAAATAAAATTAAAGACATGATTTTTTTCTAAACAAAATTGTTCCTCTCTCGTTTTTCTTCTCAGTCACTTGGGAAATCATAAGGTCATTAAAAAAGCTTTTTAAAGTTTGATTTAAAAAAATTCAACCCATTTAACAACAACTTATAAAACGCAAAGCTATCGGTCGATAAAAAATTTAGGCAATATCCATCTATGGATCAAACATATTGAGAAATTATCAGAGATAAGAGGATATCTTATTAACGAATACTTCAAAAATCACCCTTTTGTAAATCAAGACTCAAACCCACGGCCTCGGAAGTAGAAGTCAGACATACTGACACCCCACACATCTGGCAAGTTGAATAAATAATCAATACACACTTATGACATCAATGATACTGTTGTAATAATTTAAATAGAAAAAAGAAATAAAGACTTGAATTTTCAGCCTCAAAATCTTTGCAGTTGTGTGGTTGTAACTAAATTTTAATAGCATCTTATTATTCACAAAACTGTTATTTTTTTTTAAAAAAATCTTCGTATAGAAACCAACCGTTTACATTAAATTACCTAAACACACGCGCATATTTACATATAAGTGTGTCTGTGTTAAGCAAGAGGCATTTTAAGAAATTATTTGTGGGTAAATTTTACCAAAAATACTTTGTAATTTAGTTTTATTTTGATATTTTAAAACAAATGCAAAATATTTTTTCTTACGTGCCTTTCTTTCAGATAACAACTAAATATTTTTCACTCGCCACCGGGAAATTTAATAGTAGGTACAATTTATTCATTTCCAACCTCCTTCAAAATTAAAGGATTATTTGGTTAAAAAATTGGTTACAATATTTTACCATTACTGAAAATTACATAAGGTTACAGAAAATTTCCAATTATTTTAAATTTAAACTACCAAGGGGTCATCGTAAATAAAATCCAGAAATATTCGTTTTTTTTTTAATTTACTTGTGGAAATAATAGTTTTACCTATAGAATTAATAAAAAATACCTCTTACTATTTTGCTTGCCTATATTTTAAAAAACTTATTTTTGGTAAGCAGATTTTCAGGTGTTTTGTTTCTTTCGTTAAAATATAATTTAGCGTTGCGTCGATATCGTGGGGCTGGTTTTAAAAGGTCGCGTTCCTTGAGAGGCCTGATCAAATAACGCGGCATGTTTGTCTAGTCCCGAGTTGCCAACTTCACCACACACGAATTATCAGAATTCTCTAGCGCCAATTAACGAGGAACAAGGCAACAAACATTGCAAAGTTAGTTCCGGAGACGGGTGGGAATCTGTTTACGGCGTCGGATTGCTCCAACTTCACTATAGTAACTGACCAAATACACTTTGTTTTCTCTTCGAGGTGAGATTGAATACTTTGAAGGAGTTTAAATTTCACAAGAAGTTCAACATATCGAGGTAAAAATTTATGTTCTCTTTTCGAATTTTGGACACCAAAAATATTTAATCGGGGAATACTTATTATTTTATTTATATTTTTCACTGATATTTATTGTACGAAGCAGTAGATATTAAATTAATTATAAATAATGCATTTGAAAAAATCTTAACAACACTAATAACACTAGTAAAATTAAAATGTATTATTTTGTATTATTGATGTGTGACATCTCAGATCTCCATATACGGCATGTATAACAAATAATTTCATGAATAGAGCGAAGTCGAATGGAATGGAAATGTGTAACCACGGTGCTGCCATATGTGGTGGATGGCGTAAACAGAAGTTCATAAAGCCAACGGGAAACTTTATAATTTTTAAATGTTTATTGAACTTTAAAAAGATAGGAAAATTTGTAATAAAATTTATTGTCTTAAAGCAGTTCCGATGTCGGTTTTTTTTTCCAGTCTTTCTGCTTTTATCGTTACATTATATAGTTTAAAATTTTGGTATGCTAATCAAATTATTCATAAGACGACGTAGCTGCTCCGGCAGAGAAATCTTGCGATGGGTACGGAATATACCTACATGTTATTCGCTTCATAAAATGTAGTTATAAACCATATTTGTCAGAATATTATCTCACTGGACCTTGTTTTAAAGCATCATACGTTAAATTTCGTGTTCAAATTTCGCATTAAGTGTATTTGCAACACTAGAACACATTATTTCGATCGTTTCCCAGTTTATACGTTTCAAATCTCTGGTGGGTACTGAAAGGCTTGCTTGCATGTTTTATTAACAGATGTCATTTAAGATATTTTATATTGAAACAAATAATAATTATAACTATTTAAAAATATGTGTAATAAATTATTGTACACATACTAACAGTATTAATTTATAAGACTTAATTTTAGTTTTTGTTAATTTACTACGCATATTACGATAGTATTACTATGTTACCATTGTTCCGTGACACTTGGACGCTTAGCGCTAAACGTCAATGTTTTGTGCCCCTGATGTGTTTATCACCAGCAACACTCTGGGAGGCACTGGTCATCCCTGTGCTACAGGCAACCCGTACGAAACATTGACCACTAGCTCAAAAGGTTCTCCGCGCTGAACGATGACCCGTAACCCGTGAGCCGTGACCTGTGAACCGGATCTCTGAAGGTTCCGAACGAGGCTAGGAGGTAATAATCGAGAAACGTGGAGTCGATACAGTGGGGGGGAGGGGGGGTGGTTTGTGTGTGTGTGTATATATAATCCTTTGTGCAGCTCTGAGCTTCATGGCACAAATACTACAAGTCCGATTGAATGCAACACCGTCACGCTGCCCAAGCTTTCGTCACCGCCCTCGACTGACGACACGCATACTGCATTGGTAAGAAGCGTCGCTCCCGAGGTGGAACATTTAGATAATACACCCCGGAGGGTTGGGCTCGCGGGGCGAGTGAGCTGAGACGACGCAGCACACGAGATGCGCAGAACAACTCGGGAGGGCAGCGACGAGAAGTGACTGTTATTTCAGGTGGCGTGCTGCGCGCGGCGGGGCGTGGCATTCGTAAACTGACCTCTGACGTTGTAATAGGGATTGTTGTGAAGGGGATGCCAATGTATAACAAACTATTACATACAACGAGCGACATCACCGGTCCAAGATAAAGTTTGGTTTTAAATTCTCTCTCACTAATACTGGGGCTGGATTGTGCGGTGCTCGATAACCTGGACGTAGTGAAGTTACGTCCGTGCAGAAAAGACATGGTGCCTAGTTTCTTGCGAGGAGTGGAAACAAGGCGGACGTTTCTGCATCAAGTGGAGCTGTGGGAGCTGCACAGTGGCGTCACCGCCGAGGCGTTTTCAGCGGTGGTCCGAGGTCCTGTAGGAGACAGCCGCTCGCTTGTCTTGGCGCGAGCGTGGAAACAACGCGGACGTTTATGGACCAACTGTAACTGTGGGAGCTTCGCAGAGGTGACGTTGTCTAACCGTTAGCTGCGGGACTCCAGGATCCAGTTTTACAAGTGAAGGCGAAGAAGTCGCCTGTCCTCCCAGGTAAACTCGCCGAAAGTCCTACAGTTTTAGCAGGCGAGTTGTAGGTACTTTCAGTCTGGCGTCCATGCCACGGGACAATAATAATAGAAGAGGAAGATTTCAAAAATTTTTGTCATAATTTATGAGTCATAATTTCCTGAACTTGGCACTGATATAACGGTTCTTATATATATATATATATATATATATATATATATATATATATATACACTTAAAATGTGTTTTTTATTATCCACGCACCAGTAGTATAAGGTAATAGTGTTATTTAATTTTAAATGTCATG
This sequence comes from Bacillus rossius redtenbacheri, assembly GCF_032445375.1. Classification (NCBI taxonomy): domain Eukaryota; kingdom Metazoa; phylum Arthropoda; class Insecta; order Phasmatodea; family Bacillidae; genus Bacillus; species Bacillus rossius. Next base: position 98,275,213 of record NC_086330.1, on the reverse strand, counting down.
TGCTGGGCCTTTTATTGAGACATCCATGACTTTAATTAGTATCGTTTATTAGCTGTTAATAAGTAATAATTTTGAATGTGTGTGGTACCTACCCTCTGCACCTGGTAGATAACACAAACTCAACACCCGACTGGTTTTAGTGAAACAGAATTCAAAACAAACTTCAACCTGATACTTAAAAGTACGCGCATGAACCCACCCCGAGTGTTCAGAAAAATAATGTAATAATATTATCAAATTAGTGTATTGTCATCGGTCTTCGATAAATCTACAAAGTTTGAATGAAATCTGGCCGTTTAAAGTGGGTCGAAATCGCACCCAAAGGAGTCGTTTACAAACATACAAACATACAGGTGAAGCTAATATAAAGCTTGTAAAACGCACATCCTTAAAAGGCAGATCAAATACATAACGGTGTCAAAGTGGGCTTTTTATGGAATAAAAAAATTGTGTTAAGCATAATAGTTCTGTTTTATTTGACGAAATATTTTGCCTAAGGCTTGGTTTTCGTACAAACATGAATTAATAAATAGTGTCCAAAATATTTCATTGTAACCCACGGATATTTTTTACTACAATAAGCGCAAAAAAAATATTAAATTAAATTATTAAAAACGATTGTTCATATAAAAGTTGATTTTAATAAAAAATATTAAATTAGGTAACAATATTTGTATAAATATATTATAAAATGATTATTCCTAAACTGCTAGCAGTTGCTAAAAAAATATCAAAAATATGACTGCATTTATATACAAAGATATCATTAACAAAAATTACTACATAAAATATACACCAATCTAAATTTACTTTAAAAAGTCGGTCTAGCAAAGTCCTACACAAATCTCTAAGAGAGCGTGCAAATATTTCATGTTCAAATTTAAAGTTAACTTTTTGAATTATAGGTAAACTTGAAAAAAAAATTATGTCTTCCAAACCAAGTTTATGTTCGCCCGCTGAGATGAGCGCAATACGGCTACGGAGATTCTGGCCCACCACAAAGACACGTAGCAAAAGATTCAAGTTTATCCAAACCAACAGATCAGCTGTACTCACAATTTCTCCTGTCGCTGCAGCAGAGGACTCGAAGCTAATCTCCAACAAGGCATTCAAATTTATTCGTGCCTTTTAATAAATACGTCTTACCTGTATCCGAAAGCCGAACAAACAAAAAAACAGTCGCGGGTCAATTTTACTCCCAGCCCGCGAGCCGCTACAACGAGATCTCGCCTAGGCTAGCAGCGGCCTCCGACCGTCTCGTCACTTCGCAACACACACCAATTACAGGGCAGCCAACTTACACTTCCTATTGCCAACTGTGACATAATCTATGTACACGAGGAAACTGATTCCACACTCCCGCGCAATTCCACAGTGATACAATATAATTAAAAACAATAAATTATTAAATAGGATAGGATAAATAACTCTTAATTAAAGAACTAAACTATCAATTAAATAAAACAACATTTAGATATTTAAAGAATGATATTAAACATAAGTAAATAAGATAAACTCTTTTCTTTTTATTTTTTATATAAAAAAAGGTTTCAAAAGAAAAACAGTGTTTTGGTCAGAGGCCTGGCCAAGTGAGCTTTTTACTTGCTCACAAATTTAAAAAGAGTTTTTTAATGTTAAACCTCCTAGATTAAAAGTACTGTGGTATTTTGAGTATATATTATATTTATTTTATTACGAATTTTGTGTCTAATTGTGGTTTCCATCCCTTGCTCTTACTTATTTCATGGGAACGAGTGCAATTAAGAGTAATGAGCTTCTCAAGATATTAATATACGTTATGTAAATTTTTCGCAACTCAAGTTTATCTGCATTTGGAAGCTGCTGTTATAAATCTCACAGAAAATAGGAATCAGTGTTCCCATTTGAAGAGATGTTATATATATAATATGTACGAGTTTGTTAAATAAAAATGTATCTGACACCGCACACCCCACTTGTTGTTCTTTTAGCAGGTGAGGTAAGGTTCACACCCTCTACAACAACTACTTCTGCTGAATCCGTTTATAGCTTACGTTTTACCTGAGTCTTCTCTCAGATTCGGTTAGCACGAAGAACGCATAGTCACACGATGGAGGTATACGTTCATGGATTAGGTGTATGATACAAAAGGTGAAGTCTCTCTGGTTGACATTTTGTTATCAAAACAAGCCAAAGCTGCTGGAAGTTTTTATAGAAGCTTGAAAGGAACGCGCTTGAAAGAGAAGTGAAGAAATATCGTCAGGCTATGGATGTTGTAAAACGAATGTGATCACAACATGTTAGTCAAGATCAAGCATTAAACTCCATTACAACCATGCATTTTTTTCGCATCCAGAAGGGATATTCATAAACTTGACAAACACTGCCAGTGTCCGATTAACTGGGTGACCTAAAAAATCGAAATATCTTCACAGAATTTCGAACATATTTGCAGTTACATTTTGATGTGTTGTGGTGCTCCGCTATAAAGTTTTTAGTCAATAATTTATTCGTTATTTCCATTCAAATGTGAAATTGTTCCGCCACAGGAAATCGTTTCGGTTCCCTGACTTCGCAGTTTCAAATCGTTTCACGTGAATTACGGCGTATATCTCCGAGAAACTTCTCGATGTCAAATGGCGTGTGGAGTAATTCTACAACGGGTTGTTAGAAGAATGAAATACGAGAACAACCGAAGTGCTGTGACTGCACTAAACTATTGCACTTAGACTCTTGGAGTTAAAATTTGTCATGATGGTAAGTACTACGGCCTGCGCGACTGTTCTATTCAATGTTCATAGTTTTCATTACGAAGATTAAAACAATAATACTTGCACATTTTTAGTTCTCAAGGGAAAACGCCCTACTTCCACTTCACGTAACATCCCCCCCCCCCTCTCTCCATGTCATGGCCTCGCAACCGCCCGCCGTCGGACCGAGGCCTTCGTTTGTGTCTGACCGCGCATCGTCAGTTATTTGAAAAACCGATTAGCGATTTGAAAGAGCACCGGATAAATGTGAAATTTTTATTGAAGCTTGGAAAGTCCGCTGCAGAATCCCACTGTTTGGTGATACAAGTGCACGGTGATGAATGCCTGTCACGCACTCAAGTTTTCCAGTGGTTAAGGTTGGCTCAAAAAGGGACCAGAACAGATTGAAAAAGACCCTCGTCCAGGGTGACCATCAACGTCAACAACGGATGAAAACATTAAAAATAATTGGGGATTTAATCTGAAAAGATCGTTTGTAGAGTATCTGTGATGTATCTGAGATTGTAAGAATCTAAAAAGAAACATTAAGACATATTTAAAATGAACATTTTCACACGAGTAATGTTTGTGAAAAAATCTGAACAAAAAAAAAAGATCTCTAATGAACTTTTGTGCCGTGTTGGAAGATTCCTGTGATGGAATATCCACTCTACACGTCAGATCTTTCTCCGTGTGAGTGTTTTTTTTCTGTTTCCAGAAACAGCAAGGAACAAGGTTTGCGTCAGTTGAAGCCGTGAAAGAAAAAGTGATGTAGACGATGAACATGCTTTCATAAGATAACATTGAAATACTGATATGCTCAGTGGAAAATTCTCATGGAATGATTTAAGGATTTTGGATGGAAGTATAGTGAAAGGGATAGTGTTAAAGTTGTGAAGATGTAAAATTAAAGAATGTTATAGTCCTAATCCGGTTTTTATTTAGCCAAACCTCGTAAAAGTATCATGTAAGAAAACTCAAAAACTCTCAAAGGGTCATTTCGTAGTTTATACGTAGATAGTTTGTATATTGTACTTACAGAATTTGCTTAAAATACGCGTTAATATATCAGGTACAAATTAAAGAACACGAAGAAATTTCATTGAATATATGTCCAAAATTTGCTTCGTTTCATCGTTAGCGCTATAACATGTAACCTACACCACAATACACTGGAGCCATTTTATGTGGAACGCCATGTCAGCGAGTTACATAACAAACAATACGTAATGTGAAATTGGTTCCGAGCACATAGGCGTGCCTCCTTGTTCATGTAACACGGCTCCAGCGATTAATGCGTGCGTTTCCGGACAGAATGTTTACTGAGATTCCCGTTCCCCTGCGTGTTTTGCGTAGGTACCCATAGTTTTTATCAAAGCCTAAACCACAGATTGTGTACGAAAGTCAATTTTTTAATTGGTTATATAATCTCTAAAGAGTATCTAAAAATCCACGATTTAAATTAATAAAAATAGACAAGTGCTGTTTACGCGAAGTATTGGCCTGAAGAGGTATGTTTTAGTTCGCTCAATTTTTACCCAAACGTGTAAGATGAATCGTTGCAGATTCCTGAAAGCGCGGCACCCATTTATGGCGTTACGCATTTAAAACGCCGTTCGTTCTTCAGTGCACTAAGAAATTGGGTTCGTAAGAAGTTGAGAACGCCAGTCCCAGCAGCAAAGCGTTTTCTTCCACAAAGATACTTCAGAAGGAGGGGGTTCAAGTTGCGCTGCCATAACTTAGAAACACACTATATAGAAAAAAACACAAGAGAGAAATTTTTAAGCAATGAAAGTTCTTATTTATGTTGTTCTTACTTGTGAAAGTTACATGTTTTCAAGTTGTGACCCCTCTTAGATGACAGTTTCTAAATCAAGGTTTTTCATAGCTACGCGATTCACCGCTTTTGTATTTAAGTTAAGTGTTTATATGTTTTAATGTTTCTAAATTGGGTGTTAAAAACCTTTGACGGTTCTAAGTTAATAATAGTTCTATGTTGTGATAAATTAAGATGCAATGTTTTTAAGTTTGGCTTTTTTATGTTATCATTCTTCTATCTTGGTTTTTCTACGTGTTAATTAAGGATGTGAGCAAAAGGATTTTCTGGAAAATTATAACTACATATTTTCTGGAAAACTTTCTTCTTTCCATTACCAACAATAGTAAACATAATTTGAGATGAGTTGATATGAGTTACACGTTAATTTCTGCAGATTGGTAGGAACTGTTTGAACAACTTTCTGTTCCTATCATTTAGTAGAGGGTAGCTTGGGTCGTACCCAAAAATGAAATTATATTAAGTAGTAAAGAAAGAAAAAAAGCAGTATATTTTAATTGTTTCTGTTTGTATAAATAGGTAATTAAATTTATTTGTGTGTTTATGTAAATGTAAAACCCATTGGATAACTTTCCGAATTTGCAGATAATTTTCTAGTTAATAACCAGAGAGAAAAACCCCAAAAATATTTTTCCGGATAACTAGCATGTCTATTATGATAGTTATGATATTTACTCGTTTTTCCTAACGCGTATATTTAACAATATTCAAAGTTTTTTTCTGATCTAGGTAGTGGTCAAGAGCGTAAACAGAAATTTATTTGGATAATTGAACTAGGAGGGGGTGAAGCAGTGAAATAGAACTAATTTGCGGATTAGCTTTCAAATTATGTCATTTTTTGATTAGAATGATCTTTTTTATTTCTGAGGGGGGAGAAATATCACGGTGATAAAACATTCCTCACAATTCCTCAAAAAAACTTAAAAACCCTCAAATTGACTAAAACCTATTAGAGCAAAATATTCCCAATTCGAAAGTAAATTTCCCATTTGTTTTATTAATTTGTCATGAGGATTAATTCTTCTCAGAAAAGTTTAATTTTCCTCGCATTAGCTTAAATTCCTTTGAATGGCAAAATCTCAAGCTTTTGGGTAATGACATTGGCATTGACGTCCAAATTGAAAATCTTTAGATTCTAAACAAATATTCTAAAAATTTCCAAAAAAAAATATATAGAAATATTATTTAATTATTTTCTTATCGATTACAGTGCTCGGTTCGATTTCCAGTGCATGCAATAATTTTTAAAAATCAACATCTCTCCTCCACCTAATTTACCACTTTCACCCTACATATATATATATATATACATATATATATATATATATATATATATATACACACATATATACGTATATGTGTGTGTGTTTAAATTTTGATCACATTTTCTAAAAAATTAATTCCAATCAATATTTTCCAAATATATTTATCCTACCTATTATTCAATTATTTAATCGAATATGGTCCTCGGTTAGATTCCCAGTGTATGCAATTATTGTAAAATAAATTCAACATTCCTCTTCCATATTATTTACAAGGCAACTGTTCTTCACCTCTTTGGCCAATAAATATATTACTTCTGCTAATGACGTTATAGTGGCCATCTTGGATTAACCATATTGTTTTCCTCGGCTATATTGGTTTACTTTTATCCGCTAGAGTGCATTAGTATCAATCTCAAGATCTTCAGCTTTTGTAGCATCCGCCATATTGTCGGCCGTCTTGAAAACCGTTAATTATAAACCTAAAAATTCATAAATATATAAAAGTATTAAAAAATATATATAATAATATACTGATTTACTCGCTTTATTCCCATCCTTGTTCTGATCACAGGCATTACAGAGTTAATTAAACTGACTCATACAACAGTCTAGGTTCCAGGTACAATAAATAAAATCAACATAATAATCACATGAAACACCTACATGGAGGAGAAAGTATGTGGCACACGCAAAGTGACAGTTATTCATGTGGTGAGGGTCGTGTGTTCGATTCCTACCCCAGACCTAACAGCAACTTTGTTCTTGTTTCGTAATATATATTGTTTACAAATGCATACAAAGTTAGAGGTATTCACGTTCAACTAGTCGAAGTACCTGAATTGAATCTCGCTAACTACAAAGTTTAAAAACATTCTCGAGGCTAGAGCCAGAGGCTGCCTGTCGCTGCGGGCGGGAGACTGGACCCCGCGCTCCACAGCTGCAAGCTCGCAGAAACTAAGGGCTGCCTGCCGATCCAGCTCGGAAACATATCAACATAATTAATATAAAATATTTTAGAAATAAATTTTCGTTATTTTTCCGAATTTTTAGGCTAATAAGACATATTTTTTTAAGGCGGCCAAGATGGCCGACAAGATAGCGGATACTACAGTAGTATAGGAATGGGGCTCCGGAAACAGGCTTCAGGCTGAGGAGCGAGGAGCTGGCCGAGCTCTGACGTCACGTCCATCTCTGACGTCACGGCGGCCATCTTGGATGAGTGTAACAGGACACAGCGTAACGGGACATAACGTAACGGGACAAGTAGATCACGGCGGCCATTTTGGATCCGACATCTTGGATCCTCCATTTTGGATGACGTAATTGTGTGTTCTCGAAAATTCCGGCATTGTGTTTTCCGCCATTTTGAATGATGACGTCACCGTTGCAATTTCCGTTACGGTCGCCATCTTTAACTTGTTTATTTATTATCCGATTTTAATGAAATTTTTTTTAAAAATTATAAAAAAATCCAATAATAAAATTTTAATAAAAAATATTTAAAAAACAAACATTTACGACACGGAGTTCGGAGTCCTCGGTTCGAACCCGGTGAGTGCAAAAAAAATAAAAATGACGACCGATCCTTCCTCAATGGTGACTGCAGACAGACTGACTCCCACCAATTTTTTTCAAAGCATATATATCGTCACCTAGTATGACGTCATGTCCGCCATCTTGAAAATCCATAATTTTAATGCTAGAGATTCGGGAAAAAATTTAAAAATCATTAAAAAAATTAACTAATCGAAGTAAACAATAAAAAAATCCTTATAACCACCGTTGCACTTTTCGTAACGGCCACCATCATTTAATCAAGAAACTGGAGGTCACCATCTTGTTTTCATCCGCTAGAGTGTGCTGATACCATGTTAGTATACTTAACCGGTCACCACACCTTTAACTTTGACCTTGAAATTTGACCTTGACCTTGAAATTTGACCTTGACCGTGAACTTTGACCTTGACCGTGAACTTTGACCTTGACCTTGATATTTTACCTTGACCTTTGACCTTGTCCTTGAAATTTGACCTTGAAATTTGACCTTGACCTGGATATTTGACTTTGACCCTGAAATTTGACTTTGTCCTTGTCGACCATCATGGATTCGACATTTTATGTTCAGTACATGCTACCAGGAGCTACCACCTGCTGGAGTACGCCATCTTGTGTGTGTGTACTTGTATTATAGAGTACATTTCCATCTGGATAATTTTATTCTAACACACTACAGTGCAGTAATCATTTATTACTGTGACACACGCCATCTTGAAATTCGGCCGCCATCTTGAAATCATGTAATAATGTAGCTAGAAAAGCGGGAAAAAATCCAAAATTCATTAAATAAATTAGTAATCCATTTAATGATTGATTGGATCGACTAAGGTCCTTGGTTCGATCCCTGGTCGATACAAAACAACTTTAATTTAAAAAAAATACTGAAAAAGTGTTAAGTTTGAGAAAATAAAAACACCACAAGTTCTTTTAAAAAAAAATTATTACATAAATTCAATACACAACTACAAGTACAAAAAAATACACAGACAAATTACCAAAACCTTTTGGATTCCTCGATTCAAACAGTCTTCTTATTGTACGGACTAAGCCTTTTACATGACTTTAAATGTCTATCCGATCCGTTCATCACCACAGCCAGAGACGGACTGAAGTTCATAGCACTTATATATAGTCTTATTAGCCGGTACAACACATGAGTCAAATCAATAACCATGTTCATTATACGTCTCGGAGCATTTTTTATAATGACGATGTAAACTATCGAGACGCGAAATTAGTTTATTGCACTTATTGCACTGAAATTGTATTCTTTGAACATTATAAGAACAACCGCTTCTTTCATGTCTGCGAGCATTTGAGGTGATAGTAAATGATGCACCACAGTATTTGCACTGATGCGAAGTACGCTCTTCATTAATTGAAGTATTCAATGCTGATGAAACTTCAGCTGATGGTGGAACAGCACATATCGAAGTCTCCTCCAGTGTTATCAGAGGCGTTGCCAACCGGATCTTCTCCAACATCGTCGGCGCCGAGGTCATGATTCCCGTGGTCGCTGGTACATCCTCCATCGAGTACGACGTTAAAGTCGGTAAAGATGCCATCGAAGTCTCAAGAACAAGCAATTACGCGACTTATGCACCAGAAGAAACAAACTAGGTGATCCGTACACCGTCGACGACAGTAACAAACTGAGCGTCCTGCTGTCTAGGACTCGTTTATATACATTAACCGGTTTGAATAATACGCTAGTCAAATCAAGAACAATTTACTAAAATACTAGAGTCAAAACAACATTAAAAAAATAGAAGCACCATCAAAAAAAAAGGAAGCATATTTGGAAGCAACTTAAAAAAAGGAAAAACAATAGGAAGCACCGACTACGAAAAAACAGCACATTTGGAAGCACCGACAACAAAAAGGCAGCACATTTGGAAGCACCAACTACGAAAAGGCAGCACATTTGGCAGCACCGACAACGAAAAGGCAGCACATTTGGAAGCACCGACTACGAAAAGGCAGCACATTTGGAAGCACCGACAACGAAAAGGCAGCACATTTGGAAGCACCGACAACGAAAAGGCAGCACATTTGGCAGCACCGATAACGAAAAGGCAGCACATTTGGCAGCACCGACAACGAAAAGGCAGCACATTTGGCAGCACCGACAACGAAAAGGCAGCACATTTGGAAGCACCGACTACGAAAAGGCAGCACATTTGGAAGCACCGACAACGAAAAGACAGCACATTTGGAAGCACCGACTACGAAAAGGCAGCACATTTGGCAGCACCGACAACGAAAAGGCAGCACATTTGGCAGCACCAACAACGAAAAGGCAGCACATTTGGAAGCACCGACAACGAAAAGACAGCACATTTGGAAGCACCGACTACGAAAAGGCAGCACATTTGGCAGCACCGACAACGAAAAGGCAGCACATTTGGAAGCACCGACAACGAAAAGACAGCACATTTGGAAGCACCGACAACGAAAAGACAGCACATTTGGAAGCACCGACTACGAAAAGGCAGCACATTTGGCAGCACCGACCACGAAAAGGCAGCACATTTGGAAGCACCGACAACGAAAAGACAGCACATTTGGAAGCACCGACAACGAAAAGGCAGCACATTTGGAAGCACCGACAACGAAAAGGCAGCACATTTGGAAGCACCGACAACGAAAAGGCAGCACATTTGGAAGCACCGACAACGAAAGGCAGCACATTTGGAAGCACCATCATCGAAAAGGCAGCACATTTGGAAGCTCAATCAACAAAAAAAAAAGGCAAAAAGGAAGCACAAGTTACGAGATCTAAGTCTTAGTTAGAAATAAGAATACAAGAAATAAAAACATTAAATTCGTATAATTTAAATTATTTATTTTATTGCTTTACATTATACAAATGCAAGTAAAACAAGCCATTATTGTATGTAGCCAGCATTCCTCAGTTCCTTGAGTATGAAGGATATTTCTTTGATGCACGAATAGTTTCCTGCACAAAGCGAACCATGTAGAAGTCTGAGCCGGTCAACCAATATGTTTGGATCTTTCCACGATGTGTAATCAATCTCTTCTACCACCATCTTCCTTGCACCTTTATAAATATTATGATCTCTGGTGTCTTCCGTTTTACCACCAACCTCAGGGTAACTTTCATGTTTGAGACGGTGATCATCACAAGCTTGATCAGATTTATTTAATATATCACGTCGTTTCCACCGTTTCGGTCTCAGGACACCGCCACATTCTTCGATCTTGGCAGCATTAGGTGCTTCATCATAGTCTATGTCTTTGTCAACAGCCTCAGAGTCACTGTAACAATCACCGTAGAAGGAATCGTCTTTACCCAATTTACCGTAATAATTCGATGTTGATGATGTTGAAGTGTCTTCATCGTCTTCATGCTTCCTTTTTAGGAGTCCATCATTTTTACAAAGTAGGAAAGATCTACTTGAATTCGGCTGGAATATATTCTCACTTTTCACGTTAAGGATTCTTCCATTGTCTTCATTCTTCCGTAAATCATCAACCTCCTTCAATTTAAGTTCTTTGTCAAGATCGGAAGAGCCAAGAAAATTATTGTCGTAATGCAGATCACTCTTCCTTAGGCTAGTAGATTCATCGTTGTCCTCTAGCTTGTACGCAGGCTTGGCGCTACAAGTTCTGCCATGTCTTTTTAAGCTCTCTCTCCGCGTAAACGACTTGCTACATCGAACACAACTTATCATATTGCGCAGTGGATTTTTAACACAGTCATTCTTCTCGTGTTGTCTTTTATTCTTTCTCAAGATAAACTCTTTACTGCAAAACTTACACCTATGTTCTTTCGATACAGCGTCAGATCCCAAATCAGAATTCATATTAGTTACTGAGACTAATGCCAGATACCAATTGAGTGTTTTAAATTAGATCCAATACTTAAATAGAAATTTTTTCATATTTCATCAGCGAGAATTAATATATCTCATGCAAAAGTACTTTATGCATGCAGTTCTGCTTTTCAACAACAGATGTCGCCACATGTTGCTTGCAGGTAAATAATATTTAGTTCTTTTATGCGGGATGCGGGATGCTCACTAACGATCGCAAAAGAAGGATGGCTTCGCTAGACTCCAAGGAAAAGGAAGTTCGTCTTGCATGTTGGTGCTCCACAGATGTCTCATGGCATAATATTAATTTGACTGTGTAATTATATGTGTTAATTCCACCTTATAAAAATATTGCAAGTTTTGATTTAGTAGCAGAAATTAACGAATTAAATGTAACTCCAAATAAAAGGACATGTCTCATTAGACAAAAAAAAATCCATGCAGAGAGCGGTTTCTCAGAATAGTCAGAAACACTTGAAGAAACCACAGGAATGATTGCAAGAACACGGGAAAACCTATCAAAATATTGACAAGAATAATCAGGAGCACACGGAGAAAACCATCAAAATATTGACAAGAATATTCAGGAGCACTCGGAGAAATCCATCAGATGTCTAGTTAGGTATAATCAGAAGCACCCGGAGAAAACCACCATAATATTGTCAAGAATAATCAGGAGCACACAGAGAAAACCACCACAAGTTTTCTTTGATATCATAAAAATTCGGAAAAAAAATATTTAAAAATAATAATAAATTAATAAAAAATTTTAAATGACAAAAAAAATAAAAAAAATAAATAAACAGATTCTGCTAGCTTGTGAACTTCTCATTGTTGAGCAAAGATATAGTTTTAGTACAAGCCAGAATCTGTTTATTTATTTTTTTTATTTTTTTTTGTCATTTAAATTTTTTTATTAATTTATTATTATTTTTAAATTTTTTTTTTCTGTATTTTTATGATATCAAAGAAAACTTGTGGTGGTTTTCTCTGTGTGCTCCTGATTATTCTTGACAATATTATGGTGGTTTTCTCCGGGTGCTTCTGATTATACCTAACTAGACATCTGATGGATTTCTCCGAGTGCTCCTGAATATTCTTGTCAATATTTTGATGGTTTTCTCCGTGTGCTCCTGATTATTCTTGTCAATATTTTGATAGGTTTTCCCGTGTTCTTGCAATCATTCCTGTGGTTTCTTCAAGTGTTTCTGACTATTCTGAGAAACCGCTCTCTGCATGGATTTTTTTTTTTGTCTAATGAGACATGTCATTTTATTTGGAGTTACATTTAATTCGTTAATTTCTGCTACTAAATCAAAACTTGCAATATTTTTATAAGGTGGAATTAACACATATAATTACACAGTCAAATTAATATTACGCCATGAGACATCTGTGGAGCACCAACATGCTAGACGAACTTCCTTTTCCTTGGAGTCTAGCGAAGCCATCCTTCTTTTACGATCGTTAGTGAGCATCCCGCATCCCGCATAAAAGAACTAAATATTATTTACCTGCAAGCAACATGTGGCGACATCTGTTGTTGAAAAGCAGAACTGCATGCATAAAGTACTTTTGCATGAGATATATTAATTCTCGCTGATGAAATATGAAAAAATTTCTATTTAAGTATTGGATCTAATTTAAAACACTCAATTGGTATCTGGCATTAGTCTCAGTAACTAATATGAATTCTGATTTGGGATCTGACGCTGTATCGAAAGAACATAGGTGTAAGTTTTGCAGTAAAGAGTTTATCTTGAGAAAGAATAAAAGACAACACGAGAAGAATGACTGTGTTAAAAATCCACTGCGCAATATGATAAGTTGTGTTCGATGTAGCAAGTCGTTTACGCGGAGAGAGAGCTTAAAAAGACATGGCAGAACTTGTAGCGCCAAGCCTGCGTACAAGCTAGAGGACAACGATGAATCTACTAGCCTAAGGAAGAGTGATCTGCATTACGACAATAATTTTCTTGGCTCTTCCGATCTTGACAAAGAACTTAAATTGAAGGAGGTTGATGATTTACGGAAGAATGAAGACAATGGAAGAATCCTTAACGTGAAAAGTGAGAATATATTCCAGCCGAATTCAAGTAGATCTTTCCTACTTTGTAAAAATGATGGACTCCTAAAAAGGAAGCATGAAGACGATGAAGACACTTCAACATCATCAACATCGAATTATTACGGTAAATTGGGTGAAGACGATTCCTTCTACGGTGATTGTTACAGTGACTCTGAGGCTGTTGACAAAGACATAGACTATGATGAAGCACCTAAAGCTGCCAAGATCGAAGAATGTGGCGGTGTCCTGAGACCGAAACGGTGGAAACGACGTGATATATTAAATAAATCTGATCAAGCTTGTGATGATCACCGTCTCAAACATGAAAGTTACCCTGAGGTTGGTGGTAAAACGGAAGACACCAGAGATCATAATATTTATAAAGGTGCAAGGAAGATGGTGGTAGAAGAGATTGATTACACATCGTGGAAAGATCCAAACATATTGGTTGACCGGCTCAGACTTCTACATGGTTCGCTTTGTGCAGGAAACTATTCGTGCATCAAAGAAATATCCTTCATACTCAAGGAACTGAGGAATGCTGGCTACATACAGTGCCTAACAAAAGTTTAAGACCAACTTTAACGTTGTTTTTTTTTTGTTACTGAGAACAAAATAATTTTAGTATTTATACAATAATTTCTTAAATTGTATATATAAATGTAATTTAAATATTTTAATATACATTTATTATTTTCGAAACAATCAACAGCTAATATTTTGGATTTTACCCGTAACATGCAATAAGAGTTGAAATTGTAAAATCATTTGGTAAAAAAAAATTAAAAATTAAATCACACACTTGAAATATTACTTATAATCCATACGAATAATATAATTTAATACATTTAAAAAATATATGGAGTTAACATAAAATTGGCTAAGGGAATTAAAATTCTCATGTCATTTGCTATAACTTAAACAAAATTAAATTTTAATTGTCACTAATGTATAACTGTATCGTCTATTTAATAATCAACAACACCTCCCTTGTTTTTGAAGCACATTCGGACACGTTTACGCATGCTCTGGACCAGTTTCTTGCACTCCTGAGGCGTTATTTCGTTCCAAACCTCTGATATCTTCTCTCGAAGTTCATGGATACTCCTTGGCTTGCGAGCAGCAACCCGAAGACCTATGACATTCCATAAATTTTCTATTGGGTTTAAATCCGGACTTCTAGCAGGCCAGTCCAACAGTGAAATCCCTTTTTCATCAAACCATTCCATTGTTGCTGCAGATTTGTGACATGGAGCATTATCTTGTTGGAAAACGAAATACCCACCTTGAAGCTTTTGAGCAGATGGAATCATATTCTCCTGCATAGTTTCTATGTATTTTTGCGAATCCATTGTCCCATCAATGAATCGTAATATTCCAGTACCTTCTGATGACATGCAACCCCAGATCATGACTGAACCACCTCCTCCCTGGACAGCTGGTACAAGACAGTTAGGATTTAACTTTTCTGTGGCGGTTCTCCGAACTTTTATCTTTCGGGAACTGTAGAGCTCAAATCTCGATTCATCGCTGAATAGAACTTTTCCCCAATGTTCCATGTACCAGTTCCTCTTCCCTTTGCACCAGTTTCTACGGTTCATCTTGTGAGTATTATTTAACAGTGTTTTTTTTTAACGGAACATATGAATTCAGTCCTTTTTCCCTCAGTCGACGAGAAATTGTCATTGTTGATACTTTAATGTTTGTACTATCTTCAAATTCCCTTTTAATTGTAGGTAGCGACGACGTACGGTTCATTTTAGCCGCTTTACAGATGACTCTGTCTTCACGCACAGTTGTTGCTCTAGGCCGGCCACTGCGTGGTTTATCCGTCACCACACCCTCCTCTGTAAATTTTTTTATTGTGTTCGTTACACAGGTTTTACTCACACCTAACTCTAAGGCGATCTTTCTGTGAAACTTGGAGCATTTACTCATACCAATTATTTGCCATTTCAAAGACTCTGATACAGATTTTTTTCCCATTTTAACAATAATTAACACACTCACAACCTTCACCCAAACCCATACGAACGAAAACTATTCTGGTGAAACAGGTGTTCTTAACAAAAAGGTGTCTGTGCTGCTATCTTTCGAGGAAAATATAAACTACTGAATGGCGATCATATGTTCTCGCTAGATCACTCGATAATATAGTTTTAAAATATATTAACATGCTAATACACTACATTATTTTATCCCTATATTTTTCAAAAAGTAAAAAAAATAATAATTCTTGTATAAAATATTTTTATTATGTTTTTTTTGCCTTAAAATAATCTCACACTTATCTAAATGATAGTAAAAAATTGAATCAGAAATTAACCAAATGGTTTAATATTTACAAAATTATGTATAATTAAAAATGTAGGTTTTTTACAACTATTATCGTAAGCAAAATAAATTGTATCTCGAAAACTAAATGTCGTACCCCAATGATTTTTGATTGGATAGATGTCTCAAGGTCTGCACTGTTTACAAAATATTCATGAGATTATAACTTTAAAAAATTGAAAACTAGGGTAATTTTATATGAAATAAGTATGTGGTCTTAAACTTTTGTTAGGGACTGTACAATAATGGCTTGTTTTACTTGCATTTGTATAATGTAAAGCAATAAAATAAATAATTTAAATTATACGAATTTAATGTTTTTATTTCTTGTATTCTTATTTCTAACTAAGACTTAGATCTCGTAACTTGTGCTTCCTTTTTGCCTTTTTTTTTTTTGTTGATTGAGCTTCCAAATGTGCTGCCTTTTCGATGATGGTGCTTCCAAATGTGCTGCCTTTCGTTGTCGGTGCTTCCAAATGTGCTGCCTTTTCGTTGTCGGTGCTTCCAAATGTGCTGCCTTTTCGTTGTCGGTGCTTCCAAATGTGCTGCCTTTTCGTTGTCGGTGCTTCCAAATGTGCTGTCTTTTCGTTGTCGGTGCTTCCAAATGTGCTGCCTTTTCGTGGTCGGTGCTGCCAAATGTGCTGCCTTTTCGTAGTCGGTGCTTCCAAATGTGCTGTCTTTTCGTTGTCGGTGCTTCCAAATGTGCTGTCTTTTCGTTGTCGGTGCTTCCAAATGTGCTGCCTTTTCGTTGTCGGTGCTGCCAAATGTGCTGCCTTTTCGTAGTCGGTGCTTCCAAATGTGCTGTCTTTTCGTTGTCGGTGCTTCCAAATGTGCTGCCTTTTCGTTGTTGGTGCTGCCAAATGTGCTGCCTTTTCGTTGTCGGTGCTGCCAAATGTGCTGCCTTTTCGTAGTCGGTGCTTCCAAATGTGCTGTCTTTTCGTTGTCGGTGCTTCCAAATGTGCTGCCTTTTCGTAGTCGGTGCTTCCAAATGTGCTGCCTTTTCGTTGTCGGTGCTGCCAAATGTGCTGCCTTTTCGTTGTCGGTGCTGCCAAATGTGCTGCCTTTTCGTAGTCGGTGCTTCCAAATGTGCTGCCTTTTCGTTGTCGGTGCTGCCAAATGTGCTGCCTTTTCGTAGTCGGTGCTTCCAAATGTGCTGCCTTTTTGTTGTCGGTGCTTCCAAATGTGCTGTTTTTTCGTAGTCGGTGCTTCCTATTGTTTTTCCTTTTTTTAAGTTGCTTCCAAATATGCTTCCTTTTTTTTTGATGGTGCTTCTATTTTTTTAATGTTGTTTTGACTCTAGTATTTTAGTTAATTGTTCTTGATTTGACTAGCGTATTATTCAAACCGGTTAATGTATATAAACGAGTCCTAGACAGCAGGACGCTCAGTTTGTTACTGTCGTCGACGGTGTACGGATCACCTAGTTTGTTTCTTCTGGTGCATAAGTCGCGTAATTGCTTGTTTTTGAGACTTCGATGGCATCTTTACCGACTTTAACGTCGTACTCGATGGAGGATGTACCAGCGACCACGGGAATCATGACCTCGGCGCCGACGATGTTGGAGAAGATCCGGTTGGCAACGCCTCTGATAACACTGGAGGAGACTTCGATATGTGCTGTTCCACCATCAGCTGAAGTTTCATCAGCATTGAATACTTCAATTAATGAAGAGCGTACTTCGCATCAGTGCAAATACTGTGGTGCATCATTTACTATCACCTCAAATGCTCGCAGACATGAAAGAAGCGGTTGTTCTAATAATGTTCAAAGAATACAATTTCAGTGCAATAAGTGCAATAAACTAATTTCGCGTCTCGATAGTTTACATCGTCATTATAAAAAATGCTCCGAGACGTATAATGAACATGGTTATTGATTTGACTCATGTGTTGTACCGGCTAATAAGACTATATATAAGTGCTATGAACTTCAGTCCGTCTCTGGCTGTGGTGATGAACGGATCGGATAGACATTTAAAGTCATGTAAAAGGCTTAGTCCGTACAATAAGAAGACTGTTTGAATCGAGGAATCCAAAAGGTTTTGGTAATTTGTCTGTGTATTTTTTTGTACTTGTAGTTGTGTATTGAATTAATGTAATAATTTTTTTTTAAAAGAACTTGTGGTGTTTTTATTTTCTCAAACTTAACACTTTTTCAGTATTTTTTTTAAATTAAAGTTGTTTTGTATCGACCAGGGATCGAACCAAGGACCTTAGTCGATCCAATCAATCATTAAATGGATTACTAATTTATTTAATGAATTTTGGATTTTTTCCCGCTTTTCTAGCTACATTATTACATGATTTCAAGATGGCGGCCGAATTTCAAGATGGCGTGTGTCACAGTAATAAATGATTACTGCACTGTAGTGTGTTAGAATAAAATTATCCAGATGGAAATGTACTCTATAATACAAGTACACACACACAAGATGGCGTACTCCAGCAGGTGGTAGCTCCTGGTAGCATGTACTGAACATAAAATGTCGAATCCATGATGGTCGACAAGGACAAAGTCAAATTTCAGGGTCAAAGTCAAATATCCAGGTCAAGGTCAAATTTCAAGGTCAAATTTCAAGGACAAGGTCAAAGGTCTAGGTAAAATATCAAGGTTAAGGTCAAAGTTCACGGTCAAGGTCAAAGTTCACGGTCAAGGTCAAATTTCAAGGTCAAGGTCAAATTTCAAGGTCAAAGTTAAAGGTGTGGTGACCGGTTAAGTATACTAACATGGTATCAGCACACTCTAGCGGATGAAAACAAGATGGTGACCTCCAGTTTCTTGATTAAATGATGGTGGCCGTTACGAAAAGTGCAACGGTGGTTATAAGGATTTTTTTATTGTTTACTTCGATTAGTTAATTTTTTTAATGATTTTTAAATTTTTTCCCGAATCTCTAGCATTAAAATTATGGATTTTCAAGATGGCGGACATGACGTCATACTAGGTGACGATATATATGCTTTGAAAAAAATTGGTGGGAGTCAGTCTGTCTGCAGTCACCATTGAGGAAGGATCGGTCGTCATTTTTATTTTTTTTGCACTCACCGGGTTCGAACCGAGGACTCCGAACTCCGTGTCGTAAATGTTTGTTTTTTAAATATTTTTTATTAAAATTTTATTATTGGATTTTTTTATAATTTTTAAAAAAAATTTCATTAAAATCGGATAATAAATAAACAAGTTAAAGATGGCGACCGTAACGGAAATTGCAACGGTGACGTCATCATTCAAAATGGCGGAAAACACAATGCCGGAATTTTCGAGAACACACAATTACGTCATCCAAAATGGAGGATCCAAGATGTCGGATCCAAAATGGCCGCCGTGATCTACTTGTCCCGTTACGTTATGTCCCGTTACGCTGTGTCTTGTTACACTCATCCAAGATGGCCGCCGTGACGTCAGAGATGGACGTGACGTCAGAGCTCGGCCAGCTCCTAGCTCCTCAGCCTGAAGCCTGTTTCCGGAGCCCCATTCCTATACTACTTACTACGACACCTGACGATCTTCTTCTTGATAGAACTGCATTCCCGAGGATGAAAAACAAAACAATGTGACAGGTCACACTCTATCAGACGAAAAAAAGATGGCATACCCAAGATGGCCACCACGACGTCATAAGGATGATATATATATATATATATATATATATATATATATTGTTGAAATAGCTGGTGATCAGCTGCCTAGAACATAATGTGAAAAAGGGATATTGAATTTATTTTACAACAATTCAACCGAGGGCAATATTCGATTAAATAAGTGAATAATAGGATAAATATATTTTTGGAATTTTTATTAGAACATGCAGCCAAAATAATTTTTTTTAAGTGGACAGTAAACATTAAGGCTTGATTTTTTTTACCATTTTAAGGACATTAAGCCTCTCTGAGGAAAATTAATCCCCGGAATTTTTGTGGAAAAATTGGAGATTGTCACTCGAAATAAGGATATATTTAATGAACTTGACGGTTGAGTCTTTTTTCAGAAATTTTGTGGAATTTTTAGCCCGAGCACCACAGCCTGCAGCCTGTGCCGAAATGAACTATTAACTACTACTTGTATCTCTAAAAATTATTTAAATATATAGCAATGTTTTGAATTTTCTCATATTTGATAATCTTGTTTCTGATAGAAAAAAAAATTATTGGATTCATAGTTTGTTTGCTCAGCGTGGAAAACTAATTATGTATGGTTAGTTAAAAGCTTTATTATTATTATTTTGGCTTTTCAAAATGTTTTTTTAAGGGGGAGGGAGATAGTCGAGAGATTGAGACCCTAGATCTACCCCTGAAAGGACCGCTCGGACTGACGACGGAGGTCTGGTCGGGGCACGTCGTGCGCCCGAAGTGGCGGCACTTTGGCCAGAAGGGAGTGACGGCCTTCAGGGGTCGCGGAAGAGGGTCGCTGAATTATTCAGCCACCAGTCACTGAGCGCGACGAACGTCTTGACACAGGCCCGCGAAGAAACGACGGCTGGAAATGGTGGGAAAAAGCAAAAAGCAAAAAAAAAAAAAAAAAAACTTGACAGAAGTGCCACCATTTCTTTTGAAGTGTCGCGCGCACTGAAATCTCAGGTTGGGCACGAAAGTGAGGTATCTTCGGAGACTCCTGGATCCGCGGGCTGGGTCGTGCTGCCTGCCAAACAAGATTTGGGTTCCCTTACCCATTTCTTACTTTGGTAAATAATAAATATACGACGTCTTCCGATATCCCGAGAAGAAGTTGTACGTTAGGAGCCTGCTTTGATCCAGCTAGCTTGCTCGTGAGTGGTGTGGCCAGAAAAAAAAATCCCTTTTGGCACAGCCTACAGGCGTAGGTAGATTTCTAACTACTTAATTCTTCTGGAAACGTTATGGAAACTTCTATAACTTCTGGAACAAATTAAGAACTTAATGTTAATGACATCCCATAAATTGTATAATATTTCAAAATGATTGATAAATCTTTTCCTCATATCAAATGCTGCGAAAATGTATCGAATGTTTTTAACTTAATTGAACCAGCATTAAAGAGATTAGAACGATTTTCATGTTACGGCTACTAAGATGTTTAGGAATTTTTTTTTACGTTCAAACACTATATTTTTATCTCTAGCACTATTGTGTAGATGTACAAAAAATGCTATGTATCAATGTGGTTTAAATTATATTAAGATGGTTAAATTAATTCGATCTAATTTCAAAGCGAGGATTTATTTGATCATTTTAACCCCATTTTATACGGTAATAGATCTTTTCATCAAAAACCGTTCCGGTCCAAGGTTTAAGTGTTCAGAATTTTACAAAAAAAATTTGACGGATTTGTTAATACACCGACGAAACATGCTATTATTTTTTTTTCAAGTCTTCAACCCTTGTTATTCCCACCTCTTGCAGTGATGGTTGGTTTCATAACAATTTTTTCAAAATTAATGTTTTAGACAGTAATCAGAATTTTTTTGAATATAAGCATTGATTATATAGTTTACCTACATAGTACGAAAGTTTAATTAATTTTCTTATTCCAACCTCCGCTTTTTCAACCCATATTAAAAATGGTACGTTTGTATCAAAAATTGTTTTGGACCAAAGTTTAAGATGATTATTAGAATATTCACAATTAATTTTTAAGAATTTTACCGTTTACATAATAAGGAAATTTTTTTTGTCCTTTAACATTTGTTATTTTACACCCCTGCAGCAATGATCGATCGTATGAAAAATTGTTTCGGCTGAAAATTGTAGATAATATTTTAAGGTCTTACGATAAAAAAAACTTATTTAATAGTTTACAGATTAAGGATTTTAAAAATTTTAATTTTTTTAAATCCTTGTAGCAATGGTTTGTGTTATAAAAAGTTTTTTTTTTAAAAACTGAAGATTATAATCAAATATATAAGGTTTACAAACAATTCAAACGGATTCGATTATATCTCTACTAAGAGAGTAAGAATTTGTGGTCCTCCAATATTTGTTTCTTCCGCCCCTTGCAGTTATGGTCGGTTGTATAAAATAATATTTACATAATTGTTTTTGGTATTTCTCCTACGACTTGTAATACGTACAAACAAAAGTAATATTCGTCATATTATGGGAGTTATAACGATTTTTCTGTGTATCAAAAAACCATACCCACTTCTACCCCTTTGGTCGGATTTTGCCCTTTAACGACCTCGACCGAGATTTTACATTAATTGATTTAATATATAAGTTAGAATGGTTTTGGTGTAAATTTACGGAAGTTATTAAGTCCATAAAAATTGTTATATATATTAACATTGAAGTTGGCAATAAGGTCTATGGAGGTTTCGCCATGTTAACGGCTACAATAAGTATTCTTTCTTCGAAATCGATCTAAAATATGAGCTAGTCTTTCAGTACTCGCTATTTATGTGTAACGTATTACCTAGGTAACAAGCAAATTTACGTGTTCTCATGTTGAAAATACATTTGTAATACGAACCTCAGACACTAAATTTAATGGAAACTTCCTAAAAATAATACCGAGCGTTATAAATATACGCTTATTGTGTTTTCAACTATATTTTTGGACGCATGAACACGTATTTTTTGCACCACCACTATAATTAATTCAATTAGAAGACACAAGTCTTTAACTTAATAATGAAACGGCTCCGATAAAATAAAATAAAAAGATAAAAAAATACTGAACCCTGGATTTGGACCTGATTTTCGACAAGGAATATTATTAAAATACTGCCCACCTGGTTAAAATTCCATAAACAATTAATACTATGATGTTTCCCTTTGTCTTTGTGAACTTTGATTCGCGCTACCCGCAACAGCTGGCAACACCGTAGGCTAATTTTTACACATTTCCGTTTCTTGACTTCCGTCCATTCAAAAAAATTTCTCCTACAAAATGCCGTATATCGAGAGCTAAGAAGTTAGATATAAGAAATAATACATGTTTACTTATGTAAATACGGTAGATTTCATGCTTCTGTGGCATTCCTTAAAAATTTTAACCTGAAATAGTTTTCAACATTTATGTTCTATGACACTAGATACGTTTTTGGGTATTTGATGTCTCTTAAATGTCTTAAATTAGGCAACAAATAATTCCTACAAACAAACCTTAACCTTATTAAGCTGATTAAACAATCAAGTATAAACAGTAAATATTTAATCATGAAATCCCTTCATTCAACATTTTGTCGATTAAATGTAACAATTAATTTTTTGAGTCACTTCAGTGTAATGAATGCTGCTCTCCATTGCATTGGAGGTTAACTAGAGGGTTGTCTTAATTTGAGTGGCAGCACTCTTACAAAATTTAAAATTACCATTTTGTATTTTTATGACTGTAAATGAAAAAAATATTACTTACAGAATAGCTTTAGTATTATAAAGTTTTATTTCTTAATACTTTTTGGCCATGTATTTCCAGTGAATTTTACGAAATAAATATATACCTACGGATGGTCCACGCTGACGCAACATATTTTCGATATTTCGGCACCAAAAAAGTATTAACTTCCGTTCGCAAGTAATTCCGTTTGAGCATGCGTGCGAGCAGATCAAATAAAAAATGTATCTCCCAAAAATTCCCCTAAAGAAATTTTAAGTTAAAAATGAACATAGGAAATTATGTAAACAGTGAATTCTTTAAATTCACTCCATTTATTACCAATATATCTAAAAATCAATATTATTTTAATTAAGCTGTTAATTTTAAAACAAAATTATAAATGAATGTTTATTCATATTTCTATTATTTTTTCCCGTTTCTCACCTATATTTCTAAATCTCTGGGTGCTACAATAATTTATTAGATGGTTTATTAAGTATCGTCTAATTCAATTATGCGTTTCAACAAAATAACCATTTTTTTATTCCAAAGTATGTTTAGGCAAAAGGAAATGCATCTTTTAAACTATGGTTAAAAACGTGTTTCTTATTCCTCAAAGTAATATAAATCATAGACACTTAGAACGTTTGGAAAGATTTGAAAAGTTTCGAATGTGGGGTTTTTCAGATGGATATCCCAAAAAAAAAAATAAAAATCTGTACATAAAAACATACCCATGCGTAATACAACATGACCGTGAATGTAAATAAATGACTTTAAAAGGCGGTTTGTATTATTTTTCAAGCTTTCATGTTTGTTAAACATAAAATGTAAGGGGGAAATGTGTGAAGAAAATTATTCAGGTGTGGACTATGGTAGGGAAGCAGAAAAGAGTGTAATGAAACACGTCAAATCTAGTAAGGGACGGAAGCACGAATTTAAAAACTCTTACATTAAATTAGAAATTGTTGTTTTTTCTGTTGCCAATCTTGTGTCATTATTGTGCGCTTCTGGACGCAAAAACTACTGCTAGATGGTTCCCTTTAATTTTATTCGGTTTTTATCGCCTTTGTTTTAAACACAGCTTATATAATTTAGTTCGTAAAACGTACGTCATGACTGTATTTTTATTGCAAAAATAGTCACTCTGAGACATACAAACAAATTCATATTTTGACACAGGCTTTGAATACTCAAGTCTAGATCGTAGGCTGCTTTCGTGACCAGGGTCACTGACAACCCATTGGCTTTTGGGTTGAGAACAGTAACATGGAAATAATGGTGTGCTTGACGTTTCGGCATGTCTTGATGCAGGCATCTTCAATAGCCTTTATAAAAACCAAAGGCCTGGTGATTTTGCACAGTATTTAAAAACGGACATTCGCAGCTGAGCTGTGATTGGATGAGTATCTTGTCAATCAGAATCAGTGTACTTAGTAGGTGCAAGTCAACATGAAGTTTATTTTATTACTAGGACCATTTTATTTTTGCATAAATTTTTCAAGACTGGCTGTGTGTTAGAAATATGTTATTCGTCTGTGTTCCGTGATTGGTTGAGTTTCTTTCAGATGCATGTTCACTGTCGGCACACGAACGACATTCATCCAGACGGAAGCCTAAACGTCGTGACTGACCTGGTCAAATAGAGCAATGTCATGCCTTGTAGACGGTCGCTAAATATAAGGAAATAATCTATAGCACAGCCATACCATTTTGCAATTTAATAAGTGAACATATTATCTGCCACTACTTAACACCTATGAATAGAGTAATTATTTTCCTTCAGGAAACCATTCATGACTAGTTTGGCGCTTAGGTGCTTTTAGTTTTTGCGAAATGACGATATGAAAACTCACGGTTTTTTAGTTTAACTTTTTCTTTTTGTTCAGTTTCAATTTTTACATTCGCATTGTGTTTCTTTTATTGTTTTGTTTATACTGTTCTTCTTATTTTTATAAAACTGTTTGAATGTTATCGCCATTTGTTTTGTGTAATTTGACATCTTTCTTTGCCAATTTGTTCATGAGGAAAGTTTTATATTATGTTAATTGCTAGTTCACCTAATTCATTTTTCTATTACATTCGTTGCTGTCACTATTTCGATGTTGGAGTCTCGCTTTAACTCATAGGTCTATATAGCATTTTATGTTTTCTGTGGGAGAGGGGGGGATATTTATATATTACTGCCCTGTCACTACGATAGTACTTTTTGTTGACACGTGCTGGAAAATTCATATACGTGCCAGTAAGGTCACACCGACCACCCCTTGTTATTCTCGAAGCCCTCCGGCCTGAATAAAAATTCACGCCTGTCGTCGGTGATAGACAATGTCTCCCTGAGCACACACGCGTGGTTATCGCAGGCTGACAATGTCCCGGGCTCGAAGGACACGAGGATAGTGAGGTGCGGCGAGGCGGTAGCTGTCGCCAGAGCATCCATCAAGCTGTCCCGAGATTACGAGTGTGTGATCTATCGCGCGGCGGGCTGCCGGCTTATTGGAGCGCGCCAGTCAGCGACCCTCTCCCCCCTCCCGTAGCGGCGTGTGTTGGTGAGGCGGGGTGATAAGCGCAATGCTCTGTCTCTTCTCGTCTTGCATGAAATTTGAGTGGTGAAATGAAGATTATATGGCGGAGAAATGAAGATAAAGTTGTAATGCAAGGCCCTTAAGTGCTTTCAAGAATAGATACATGTAGTTTTATGTCTAGAAATTACTTTTAAAAACACGCCTTTTCAAGTTAATCTGGAATCGAAACTACTTTTGGGCCCTAAGAATATTCTTTAACAATTTTGGTTAACAGACCCCACTGGATATCTTGAGTGGTTTTGATATCGCGTTGTTATTCCTGAAGCTCTGCGCACCGAGTGTATCCCCGGGCAGGTGGACCCTTAGTGCTGAAACCGCGAAGGCACGGAGGACGCGACTAACATGATTGAAAGGCTCATGCAATTGTTTCACGAAACGTTTCCAGACCAGCTGTATGTTGAAACTTTGTAGCATTTTTGTTGTTTAATGGTTGGCAGGGTTTATTTCAGGTACATGTCCAGTGTCAGCATACCAATCAGACATACAGAGCGAAAGCAAACGCGCCCTTAATGGCTCGGCCAAATAGGGCAATTTCTTCTATTGCAGACAGACGCCCATTAAAAGGGAGTAATCGCAAACGCAGACATACCATATTGCAGTCTAATGAAATTTCAGATCTTTTCGCGAAAAATACATGCAACTAGTGATGGACAAGACTGAAGCGACGCACGCGCTGGACGTTATTGACGCGACAGGTATGACGTGATGGACGTGACGGACGCTATGGACCCAACATAACCGAAGGATACTATGAACGCGATGGACGCTATGGGCGCTATAGAGTGACAGATGGTATGGACGCGATGGATGCTATAGACGCTATGGACGCAATGGATGCGACCAATGCGACTGACTTGTTGGACGCGATGGACGCTATGGATTCTGTGGACGCGACAGATGGGATGTACACTATGAACGCGATGGATGCTATTGGCGCTATGGATTGACAGTTGCGATGGACGCGATAGTCTCGATATATGAGACGGACGCGATAAACACAATGGACGCAAGTAATGCGACGGACGCCACAGTCGTGATGGATGGTATGGGCGTGATGGCCACTATGGACGTGATGGATGCTATGGACGCGACAAATGCGTCCGAAGCGACTTTCGTTATGGAAACGATGGACATGAAGGAAGCGACGAACGCAAAGGACACGCTTGACGGCAACAGACGCGATGCGATGGACGTGGCATCAAAATATCGCGTTATTGGAAACAATTGGTTCTTCAGCGAACGACCAATAGAATAAACTGCTAGGTATCCAATGATTCTTGTAATATACCAGAACAAAATATACGACATGAATTTATGTTCACAAGTTTATTTTATAGAATGTTTTTTTATAATATTTGGTTTAAATATAATTTAATATTCATTTTTCATAGTAATGCATTACAAGTTAATAGAATAATTTTAAAACTAAAACAATATTTGAAGTAGTAAAACAGTAACTTTAATTTTGCATGCAAATAATTAATAAAAATAAAATAGAAAAGGACGAGTGATAAAATTTAAATACGGTTGTTTTAATATAAATGCAATCAAATTAAAACATCTAATTAATGTGAGTATTCAATATTACTATGAATACTTTAATAAAGTTAAATATTATTTAAGTTTAATAATTCAGATCAATTTTTATT
The DNA here is from genome assembly GCF_032445375.1 of Bacillus rossius redtenbacheri. Lineage (NCBI taxonomy): Eukaryota > Metazoa > Arthropoda > Insecta > Phasmatodea > Bacillidae > Bacillus > Bacillus rossius. Next base: position 98,248,059 of record NC_086330.1, on the reverse strand, counting down.
ATAAATGGAAATTAATAGCTAAGCTAAATATTTATTCTTATTGAAAGGTTTTTATCATTTATTTAACAATAAAGCCATGATTTATAATGAAAATATATTATAGGTACATAAGGCAGCATAAACTCCCTTATAAAAAACGCTTTAAATACACTAAAAAAATTATAAATAACATTTATATTTCTAACATTCACAATAAATTAATTTTTTTAGTGATATGGACCAGTTTTCAATATCATACACTAAAGTAAAATATTTAAAAGCACATACACAATTTGTAAATGAATGTAGCCATTTTTTGTATGTAGCTTTCGTTTTCATTCTGTGAAAATTTCGTTGCGTTGTACGCGCGCATAGCTCTCATAATTTTTTTCATAGCACGCCTAAAGAAGCTTAACTTTAAAAATGCTTGTCATATAACAATGTTTGCGTTTTTTAATACAACATTTATTTAAACATGACAATGAATCTCTCTACTTCTTGTTCCATATTTATGTTGCATTTACGAAATTACTGCTACCGAACGCCGTACATCGAGAGTTACGAATGTCGCGTCCGGGAATTTTCTCTCGCTAATATCATACGTGTAAGGATCCTCCATCGCGTCGCATACATTGCGCTACTGTGGTTGCAACGAAACACAATTTTCGCAAAAACGTATTGCGACGCGTCTGTCGTCGACATTTCAACTGCGAAGAAGCGTCGCTCTCGGCCGGTGAGACGTACTGTGCTGTCATATACTCTCTCGAATGATTCATGCGCAACACACAACGCACGACGCCAAATCACAGAAATAAATTATTTTCCCAGTCTTTAGACGTAACATGAGCTTGAATATAAAACAAATTTTCGAGCACAAACAATTTTAAAATTTAATGCTTCAAGTGTTAAGAACAATGTAATCTGGGGCATAAATACATCACGTTGTATTTTTTTTAATGATAAGTTTGTTTGATTTTGGTTTTTTTTAGTTTTATTTTATTTGTTCATTTATTCTACTAACCTCAGGATAAAAATTTAGAAATTTTATTGAATTAATTGTTAATTTTTGTTGTCGCTCGATTTTTTAGTACACGGGTTGTCAAACCGCGGCTCGCGAGCCGCATGCCGCTCTTGTCGCGGGATTTTACGGCTCTACAACTCAGCGCTGCCACAGCACAAAAATAAAATATCCGAACAAAATAAAGCGGCAAAACCACAAGGCTTTCTCTCGCAACTACCATCGCACAGCCCGCCACCACACTCGCTCAGGTGCTTTATTTCTGTTAATAATTAATTAAAATAAGTACCTTTTCTTATTTAATCAGAAGAGCTCTATTAACGAAAAAAAATTTTTTTTTTACAAAAACGTGTATTTTCTTATAATTAGCCTTTATTTTAAAGAGTTTATGTTGATTTAGTGAATATAATATTTTGATTTTGTCTCGTTTATTTAAAGTTATGAAATTCAACGTAGATACAGAGAAAACACATGTTGCGGCTCTCTAAAAAAATGGGATAATCTGATTACTTAGTATTTGACTAATCTCTCTCAAAATCTACCAACCCCTGGTTTAGGGCATGATTAGTTTATAAAATGTCTTCTCGAGAGGTATTGTTATTATTTTATTGGTACCTATGTTTAATGTATATATTGTTAAATCGTTGCATTATACTAGATACATATATTTTTGAACATTTTATGGTTAATTGCAAGGAATATTAAAGTCTTAAATTCGCCACAAAAAGATAGAAATTCATTTATTAAATACATGACTCTTTAAAACACTATAATATATTTAACTTATGTCGACTACCATCAGTCATTAACTAACCCTTGATATTAGCGCTTATCTAAATTAAAGATAATTATATTTGTAATAGTCATTAGTTTTGGTTTATTTTTTGCTGAATTGGAAAATAAAATAACATTTTCGTGAAGTGATTATAGCTCAGATAATTCTACTGGTTTACGTAATTAAAAAAAAATTGTGAAAATGGCAAACAAATATTTTTTTATTCGCCCTTTTTTCATAGAATCCCGTTCAAGTTTTCCTGCTTGTGGTAATAAAGGTTATCGGGAATATCGCAACAGCCTGGAACTTACGCCCCTGGGGTCAAGCTTGTTGAGTGGCCAATGGTCTGATTATGAACACACATTATGCGATACAAAACTCGGTAAACATCGAAGGTCGTGGAGATTACTGCAGCAAGAAGCTGCGTGATTACAAACACAGCATTTTCCGTTAAACTCCGACGATTGATGACGTTAACGGTATATACCGTTATCTTTAAGTTAAGAACAAACACACATTTTGGATGGTATTTATCGCACCGGTGATATATGATATACCTAGTGTGTATCAGTTGGTTGTTTTTAAACAAATAAGAGTTCAGTGATGTAATTTAACAATGGTAAATATTAAATAATAGTACATTTTAGTGCCACGATTATCTTTTTATCAAAGAAAGCAAGATATATATATAAAAAACAATTTTTGGACCTTTTAGCTTGAATATCTTGACTCGCGTACACAAAATTCTATGAGACTTTTGAGTTAACATATGAAATATCAAAAGAAAGATTTATAGAAGTTTGTAGCTCATTATATTTCATTCCGATGTTGGATTCTTATTTGACTGGTCTATGCTTTCATTTACTGAACTTCAATCAAATGTTTTAACTTTAAGCTTTTTTAAATTATACCCTTGCTGTATATTTATTATAAAATCCATATTATCTTTGAAAGATTTGTGCAATGGGAGTGCATGACTTGATGTAAGCTTTTGGACATACGCCATTGCTAAGCACATGTATCTATGTCTGTAGAAGAAAACTACAAAAAAACCAAAAGACAAAAACATAAATTAAGCAAAACATTTGCTTTTGTCAACAGTATATAAACACCACATAATATTCCATAACAGGAATATGGTCAACAAACAAAGAAAAACAAAGAAAAATGGACTAAGAGAACGAAAAAAAAAAAACACAAATGATGACAGCACAAAAATATTGAACCCAACAAAAAAATTCAGCACAACAGTTGAAACGAGACAAAAACACGACTAAACGAAAAGACGAAACAAACACAATAGTTTTCCAAAACAAAATAGAACGAAAAAACCCCCACAAATGATGACAGCACAAAAAATATTGAACCCAAAAAAATTCAGCAGAACTTTTGAAACGAGACAAAAAACACGAAAAAACGAAAAGACGAAACAAACACAATAGTTTTCCAAAACAGAAACAAGCGACGTTTCGGGAACTGCTATCTGCTTCCGTCCTCAGGCAGAGACGCACATGGTACGAAAACACAGGTGCGACTTCATAGTCTATAAACCAAACACAATAACATATATAGGTATTATTATTCTTTAATTTCCTGAAAAATTGTTTTAACTATGATAAATAAAATTTTAAATTTTAATAACATAATTAGGTAATTCTGATGAATGTCTTATTCTGTGTTTTGGCTCGCATTTCAGCGTAATACTGACTAACGATTTGCGTTTATATTTTTCCAGGTCCACGTTAAAAATCAACTTAGATTATGTCCAATAAATTAAAATCTCATAGATATGGAACATTGAAGAAGTGATTACACTTTCCATGGGATTTAAGTCATTACATTAAATTAAATTTCCCACTTTTTTAATCAATGAATTTTAATTCATACTCATATTGTTCGGTAAGTAAATACTTTAAAGACACAACTGGATTATTTATTTCATTTTAATATATTGTAGAACAGTTTATTTCTGATAGTTATTTGAACAGAAATTTTTTTTGGGAATTCAATTATATTACTTTAGACATTCATCTTTCCTGTGCCATATACATACGAACTATATGAACCTGTTGTACATGGAGTAGTATTTGAAAGTAGGGCTTACAAATTCTTGCTTACCATGAGTCAGAAATGTAAACATATTAAACTTGAACGAATAATCTTTGAATTTAAAATAAAATAATAAGCTTGGTTTAAATACGTTAAATAAGTTGTCATATATATATACATATAAAACTGAATTTGACTAGGTTTTGGGGTGATTAATGTGTTACTCTGCCACTGTGGTCATCTTTACACAGTGTTTACACTTTTAAGGCTAAGGGAGCATATTTGAATAAATTTCGGGGTATCCCGTGGAATCTGCGGTTCTGCGGGCGGATGTAAAGGTCAGAAGCTTTTTGACAAGGCAGTCTAGGCGCATAATCATGTAATATGTGGAAAAATTAATAATATTTAAAACATTTCCTTAAAACTTGATTTTGGTGTTATTCTTACATTCATTATCCCTGTTTCCAGTTACGATTGCCTCCACATTAGGAGGGACATCTACTTTGCTTTTACATCCCATTGGGATTGTTACCATACAGGTTATCTGCACGTCTTGATGGACCATAGAAAGCCTAAATGGTTAGCGTTTGAGGTTGGATCTGTTAAATTTACGGAAAGCTTAACATATTTGTATTACAATGCACCTGTATTATTGCAGAAAGTTCTTTAAAATATATGCCAAATCTGTATTTTTATGTTATGAATTATTAGTTTTTTTTATGGACATTCTGGTAACATTTACGAAAAAAGAGTATTTTTTGTTTTGAGTGATAGTATTTTAACGGCAACTTCTGTCATTTTACGAAGAAACGATATTGTAGTATTATTAGTACTAATGTTACGAAAACATTGTCAGATTTACGAAGCATCCGTATAATGTTACTTATAATCTAGTGTACCCATTTGTTCTAAAAGTAAAGCCTGGATATCTGGGATCTTCCATTATTTTCCTACCTTTATAAATCGTAGTTTTCTTGGAGAAATATTTTACTTGATATTTTTTAATGGTACTCTACTGAAATAATTGAAATAATTATTATTTTTGTTTTTTTTTTACTAAATATGTGTGATGTTTTCTTAACTTAACTTTTTTAAATTAATATGTATTAATTTGAATAAAATATAAGTACGAAGGTGACAACGATTTCTTTTGAGAGCTAAATTTAATGATTGGGGAAATTCTTAATGATGTTATATAGAATTGGGAAATAATCGCTCATCGCTTGCTGTGTTACTACTTCTTTTATCAATAACGTTTACAACGTTTCTTCATTTTTAAGCCTTTTTTGTTTGTTTTTTTATTATGCTAGCAGACAAATCAAGTTGAAAATGGAGGGAAAATAATATTTATATTATTATTAAACTATTTGAATAAGAGTATCTATGTATAATGTTGAATGAATGAAAAATAGTCTTCCCAATTTTTAGATTTTGGAGCAGTTAATTATGTGATTTGAATATATTTATTTCTCTGCAGTTAACTAAATGCAAGTTTTTTATATTTAATGTATTGAATTTAAAATGTATCTTCCTTTCCAATTTATTTATTGGGCAAAAATATTTACTACGGTAAACATAGTACTTAATTAAACGAACTGAAATTTGGTAAAACTAATAGGAATTTTGTAGAACAAGCCAAATATTTAGTTTGTGAGAAACAGGAACTGGGTTGAGCTGACTAACTAATTGGTAAAACTGACAAAGTATTTAGTTGAATCAACAAATATTATGTGATTATAAAAGCTGTACGGTTGCAACCATTAAATATTTGTTGAATCGACAATATGTATGGTAAACTAACATAATATTTAGTAACGATAAAAGTAATGTGTTTGTACCAATCCGAACATTAGGTTGAACTGATCATAAATCTGGCTGAACGAACAAAATATTTGGTAATGATAAATATAAATATGGTTGAACAAACAAAAATATTTGGTAACAATAAAAAGCAACATGGTTGTAACAATCTGAACTGACAATATATTTGGTTGAAGCAAAAAATATTTGGTAGCGATAAAAAGCGATTTTGTTGTTTCAATCAAACCTTAGTTTAACTGAAAATATATTTGTTTGAAACAACAAAATAATTGGTAGTGATAAGTTATTTGGTTGTACCAACCAAAAGTTTGGCTGAACCAACAAAATATAAGTTAGGATGATGGCAGAAAATTTGGGGCCAACCAATCACCAAATGTTTGGAGCAAAAAAAATTGCTCAACAAATTATTTTGATCAAAACAACAAAATATTTAATTGCTCATATATAAACAAATGTTGTACTTGTGCCAAACATTTTTATTTTGTTCACGAACAAAATATTTCTCTGAGTGTAGCTGGGACTGTTAGGGAGCCAAACCTATTTACAATGACTTTTAACATAAACAATATTTGAGGATATGATCTGTTACGGTAGTGTTTGTATCTATGGTTTCGTGTTTTCTTTGGTAATACGCATGTATTGCAACATTGACGACACATATTTATTGTATTCCAGCTTTAAATTAATAATTAGTCTATCTATAATAAATAACTGATTCGTTAATTCCCGAAATAAAAATAAGATCTAAAAATGTATATTTAATTAACTATCGAAACAAATTTTTGTTATCTCACAGACACAACAGTTTATTCATCGCACACGTTAATTATTGACGTCACTGCTTGATATCGTGGCTCACGATTATCGCGGATCAATACGGAACACACGCCGCGTGTTGGTTCGTGATCACCTAATGCGGTTCGTGTTTCGGTGGAGCGTGTCTCTGCGAGTGCTGTAACCAGACCGCAGGTCGCTTCACCTCCTGAAAAAGGCCGGCAAATTCTCAAAGTTACTCCCGAGATACGTCGTTTCTCCATTCTCCGTCATCGTCGTCTCTCGCCGGGTTCGGTGAGCACGTCCACGGTACATCGAGCCTCAGCCCGTTCACTTACTCGTTCACTTATGCGTCTGCGGACAGTCATCGCGCGCCTCTGTTGACCGCCAGCATTAGGGTATCCCGTTGTTGGATAACCAACTGCACCAGCTAGGCAGAAAAAATATTTTTTGTACTTTTACAAACGGTTTTTTTTATCAGTTGCCAAGAAATTGTTTGTATTAATGAGGGATGTTTTTTGAATATGTACTTCTCTATTCGCGTTATGAAAAAATAATGAGTGTTAATTTTACGATGCGCGCGCACCATGCAACGATAAATGACAGGGTGAAAAAAAGATACATAGAAATAAAAATTATACATGAGCTTTTAAATTATATACTTTAGAAATTGATGTTAAATACTGGTACATATAATTAAAAACACTCATTTCTTACAAATATTAATCATAATAATAATGTTTATAAACTTTTGCAAGTTAATTTTTAAGTTTATTTTTACAAGGTTATGTACCCGTATGTACAATTTATTTACATTTTAAATTATTTCATTCATATTAAATCAATAATATAAATAATAAATTTCAATAATATTCAGCATATTTATTTATTTTCATTAAAAATTAAAATTCATTTTGATTATATTACTAAATTAAATAATTAATTTATATAGGTCTTGATATTAATATTAAACAGTGAGCAATTATTTAAAAACATTAATTTGATTCAATTTAGATTTAACCAACCATATTGATAATATCATCCAGTAGTCTTAATTTTTATTTCTATTAATTATTTACAGGCAAAATTGATGTTAGTGGGTTTTTCACCAAGTAAGTATAACTTCTAGCGTGCGCTTACATAAGTACACGCACCTAATTATTAATTTTTAAAGTAACTGCGTTTTGAAATTCGGCCGCTGCAGAGCTGCGGTCGGCATGTGTACCTACATGTTGGCGAGCCAAAGACGCCATTATGGAAACATTCGACCGTGTTTACGTTTGTTTGTAAGAGGTTAAAATGCCTCCGACTGTGAAACACGCACTGTGATTCGTTTCCTTGGAGCTAAAGCCGTGAAAGCGGCTGAAATTTGTTGTAAGGTCAGTGAAGTGTATGAAGAAAAGATTATGGTACGGAAATGGATTAGAGCTTTTAATGATAGCCACACGAATGTTCATGATGAGAAATGAATCGGGTGACCTTTTGACATACTGAAAATTTGATGCAGAAATTTGGTGAAAAAGTGAAAGAGCAAGGTGATGAAGTCCAAACCACCGCGCTGCAGTGGTTGATGAAACAGGTGGCAGACCTCTGTGAGAATGGGATTCCAAAGCTGGTTGTACGATACGATAAGTGCCCAAATATGAGTGAAAATTATGTAGATAAGTAGATTAAATTGCAAACTTTCATTTAAAAATTACATTTTTAAGTAAATAAATTTATTTTTATTATTTAAAAACTGTACTTACTTAAAAACATATTATTTGTGATAAGATAAATACATTGTAATTTTTTACAGCACATGCCTAAGTTTACTTTTGCATATATAAAATATTGTTTTTATAGATAACTGAGTAGGCCTACTACTTACGAAATATTTGAATTCATGTTCCGTTCAACCCTTTTTTTGAACCGTGTAAAACATAATATAATATCCAATACTTTTCTTTAAAATTTGCCTATTTGATACTGGAAAATTAATAAGGGAATGCATTGTTTACAGCTAACTTTGACTATTGGAGTTACTGAAACAACATAAATCATAAATGCCTGGGAAATAATCAAAACCCAGTTTATTGCAACACTACTTTGTAGTGATACATACGGTAGTTTTACATGTAAATGTACAAATGTACAATTATTTGTAATGTTAGAAGAAAATCCATAAACCAAAAAATAATTAAAGTGTACTGTGTTTATTAAAAACGTCTCTTTTGTTATCATGCTTTGAAATATATACATTCCTCTATATAGCTATATATTTAACTATATATTTTGGTCTTGATATTTACCTATGTATTTATATATATATATATGTATCAATTTGGATTTTTAAAACAGTAAATTGATTATGTCACACAATAACTACATGAAAAAATTTAATGCTTGTTAATGCGGAACTTAAAACAGTTAAAAATATAGTTTCACGTAGACAGTTACAGGGAAATATTTCACCATTACTACTTTAATGAATATGCTAAAAAAATATGTGTAATATCCTTCAGAATAATTTGTATTTGTTAGATATAATAATGATGTCAACCTTCTTAATCCAAAATTAATTACGCATGTTTAACTGATTGTTTATAAAGAAAAGTGTAGCCTATTTTGCGCGCACGTTGACCCTTTATCGCAACAAACCAACAAAACGAGCTCGCTGTAGTCGCAGCTGTATAAAAATTCATCGCAACGCACACACAGATACAATACGCATGGAACAAAAGGCTCGTCATGTTAAGGTTTAGAGGCGTATGAAAGGCGTTCTACTCATGAATGTGTTGTTTGTAGCAACACGATAACAGGCAAATATATATACGTTCACCGTTTGCTTACACGTGTAGATTTTTGTTATAAATATTGTAAAACTAAGGTATTGAAAAAAAAAATTTATGCAATAAAACAATAGAAATACGGTATTACATTTATACTGGACTATCTATTATTTATTATATTTATAAATATCAAATTCTAGTTTTCAAAAAAAAAATTAAATTCTAGCTCTCACTTTAGTAAGTACAATTCTCGCGTTTATGTAAAAGTCAATAACTAAAAATAATTCACCAGATTTTCAACAGCTTTGAAAACTTTATTTTATTACAGGTCAAGGAAACTCATAGAAATAAATTTTAGTGGTTACATTCAATCTGAAAACTATTACTTTTTAACTAATAATGCTGTTAAAAAACTGTAAACGTTTGCATAAAAGATTTCTACATATAATTGGTATGATACTTCGATACCAATAAATTATGTCGGCAGGGTCACCACCATGCAAAAAATTTCTTACCCACTTTGGAAAAAATGGTAGGTACCTACTAGTCTTGAAAATATTTAAGATTGATATTTTCTATTGTTTTACATTATTTATAAAACATTTTTTCACTTAACCCTCTTGTAAATGAACTCAGAATACAATTCACAAACTAACCACAGAAATTATTTTTAAAAAATGTGTACAACTGTACCTACGTATGTGTCGTACGATTTTTAGGCCATCGGTTGCAGTTTATAAGTCAGCAAATGTCATTTTTAGAATGCTACCATTGACAAGTTTATTGCTTCAGTATATCATTTTGGTTTTTAAATAATACTTTGATATGAATAAGTAGATAAATTATAATTACATTAACTTGGCAAATATTATACTTAAACTTTCAAAAGAATCTAACTCACGAGAAACAAAACCTTTAATTTTACTTCCACATGCAGTTTACTTAATTAATATGTTATCCTGTAACTAAAATCTAAACATTAAAAATATTTCAAATTTTTTTTTGCTAATAGTAGTTTATTACCCCAAAGGTGATTTTGAATTGTTTCATAATTTACTTTTGTTTAATGTAACTGCTTAAAATAGTCTTTCGGTTGCTGCTGATGAAGAATGTTGACACAGAACCGTTTTGACTGAAGTTGTTGAAAGAGTAAACAATTGTTTTCCCTAAGGGTTTTCAATTTAAAAAGAACGTTATAGATTTGTGTTTAAACATATTAAAACGCTACAAATCAATGCCATGTTGAGTCTGTTTCACGCTTAGATTATAACTAGAGTATAGTATAGAGTAAATGGTGAACACTCTTACCAGACTGATAGGCTACTATACGGGTTGTTAAAATTAAAGTCACCACCGTAATTAATAATAAGTTTAGTTATGTTTATTTATTGTATATACTTTTTTTAAATTTCTAATATCTTAAAATAGAATCTACTATCAGTATTACTTATTAAAGTTGGTGTGTTTCAGACAGATAAAAATTAATTAAATCCCAAACCACAATTATTATTTTACAGGAGAAACTATTTGTAACAGCCAGTCACTATTAATGACAATGCGTTCTATTAAAGTTTGGGCAATGATAAAAAAAAAGCCAAAATTCTTACAATTAAATAATGTTAACAAAATGTTAAGAAATGCGGTTGAAACAAATATTGGCGTCTTTCAAGTACTTCGTCATAGAAATAAAAATTGGAAATCAAATACAGAATAAAAATATTTTTACATAATTTTCTTTCTAAAATCTTATCTTAAAAAATGCAACGTTTCCGATGCATTTAAATAATTTTCAATGATATATAACGTTTTATCTTAAACTTTTGCGCTCTATAGCGTACAACTGGCAACAGAGCAGCTCCGAAACAAGGACAGCGCAAACAACAGAAAATATTGCTTTTAGAAGAGAAAGTAAGTGCCCATTTAAAAGCCCTCTGCACTCAAAAGATGATACGCGCTATAGCAGTGGAGACCCTGTGAAAAACAGGTCCGGCTGCAGGACGAGAGATGGCAGTAAATGCGGGACAAGTTGTACCAGCCCGTCGTAGTTCTCCGCGTCGCCACGGGAGTGCTCCAGCCGGTGAGAGTGGCGTTCGTGCAGCGCGCCGTCCCAAGATGGCGGGCGACGCGTGACTAATTGCCGGAGAGCTTCGTCCGAGAGAGTGCGCCAGGACAGGATTAGATTAGGAAAGCCTTCATTCCTCAGGGGACAAACAAATGGCACACTGCTGCACCACGGGCCTCGTCTTATCTACCGTCATAAAACTGGACGACGTAAAGCCCGCCCTGCTGCGAGGAATAAAAATTATATATATGTATAAATATAAATATATATATATATATATATATATATATATCGTCATGCCAAGCGCTAAGGGTTTTTGCGTCCGCGGATCAACACGGAATGTGCTCCCGCGTAGGAGATTCTCGAGCTGTTAATCTCGATCAGCGCATACCACAACGCTGCCTACGTCAAGCTCGGTAATGAAGACTAATGACGCAAACTTGGAAACCCGAAGAATCCCCACAATTTGTCTTTGGAGTTTTTCCAGCACTCCCTTTTCTCCTTTCTTGGTACTTTTATCCCCATTCCAGTCTTTTTTAAATGTGGGTGTATATATACATACATACATACATACATACATACATACATACATACATACATACATACATAAATACATGCTAACACACACACACACACAAACCTACGCACACACTCCAACACACAGCAACCAACAAACAAATCCATAGTTGGTACTTGGTCGAGCATCTGCGCTGCCAAAACAAGCGTACAACACCATTCTGAAACCACACATTTTCACAATAACATACTTTCCATATTTCAGTTGTTATCTTCTTTTAAACACGAGGAACCTAAAAAAATAAAACTCCAGTTATGAATTTTTTTATGAAAGCATATCTTTTTGCCGTTCATAAAAGTTATCGGGTTTTTAAAGAGAATTTATATCACAGGTTAATAAATTTTTTGAAACATAAATCTATCAACTTCATAAATGTCAATATACAGATGTGGAACAATTTGTTTTATGATCATAACTATTAAAATTAAAGAACTAAAATATATTTATATAATAAATTAGCGTTTATTGTCTATATGGTTTATGAAAATAATATATAAGTAACTGAGTTATTTACATCATTGCAAAATCAAATGTATAGTTTATAACCATTTTCCTTACATTCGGTTTAACTGCTTGGTCTGGTATCACAGCAGAAATACAAAACGGATTTACATTAAGTGTTTTTAAGTAGGGATTAAAACACTAGGTTCTTAAACAAGTTTGTAAAAACGGGGGATAATGTTTTAGGATTAAAAAAAAACATACCTCCGAAATTAATGGAGTGTATGTTAAAACAATGGGTGTAAATAAAATATACACCACACATATTTTACTAATTTTTAGTATTCAGTATCTAAGTGGCTTAAAGAGTGTTAATATTAATTTTTACAATAAAAATTGTAATATCGAAAATAAACCCCAGCACAAGAAGTACGATACTGTTTATGAATAACGCACATAAAAAAATACTAATTTCATTTTTTTTACTATTTTTGCTTTTATTTTTTTCTAATAACGTAAAACATTAAAATAACTTTGGTTTGTTTACAAGCTTAAAAAAATATCGGCATTGACTAGATGTTTTAGTTCATAAATTTGGCATTAAAAATGTTTTAAAAATTTATTTTTAATTATTTATTTTTAAATATTACCCATAATGTGTCAAACCTCTCTATTTTTGGCATTAAAAGAGCAATGGATTTTACATCTTCCACGGCAGTAGGATGTGTAAAATTTCACATTCATATCTTCATCAATAATTAAGGCGAGAATGTTTTTTTTAATTAACTCTGTAAAAAAATTGGTAAAAATCCGAGAAATTTGTGAATTTTTATAATTCAATTTAAGCATGCATCAATCTACTTATTAAAAAAAATTTGTATTTTAATCTAGAGTCAAAATAAAGTGACAGTCTCACACATTTTTAAAACACCTTTCCTTTGAAGGCGGAAAGACGAATTTTTTCTTTATTTATCCTTTGATTGTGCGTTCCTATACCATTCATCCGATTGCGATGAAATTTTGGTGATTTGTTATGCGCATGCCCATGAAGGTTACTGAGACGGTATAACTATTTTTCAATAGTTGGAGCACGAATCGTGTCAAAAAATGTTTTTATTTAATTTTATATAGCGGCACTTCGTCTGTTTTTGTTGTATAAGTGCGCACGCATGACAAAATTTTTTTAAATATAAAAGAGAGATAGAGCTAGAGTGATATAAATATATATAGAGTGAGATAGAGATGGTGAGATAAGTTGAGATAGAGCGAGGTATAGAGAATGAAATGGGTTAGATAAAGAGATATACCTATAGATGTATAGAGCTATATTGAGACTTATATATAGAAGATATAGAGATAGTTGGAAGTATACATGTAGATATAAAGAGATAAATAGAGATAGAGAGATACATATATGTATATAGATGTAGATAGAGATAAATATATATAGAGAGATGGATAGATGATTTGTATTTGTGGAACTACTTCAAACATATCACAAAACAAAAATGAATGAGGCATTGCAATGCAGGCCGAGCATTAGCTAGATAATGGAATCTTTTGAATATTAGTAATCTATTATTTTTCAGCTTTTTTCTATATTGCTTTATAAAGACTAAATTACATACAGACCGGGTAAATAACTATAAACTGGCAGAACAACGTCTGTCGGGATCTGAAAGTGATATAAATGAATTTTCACACTTGACATTCAAATTAAGAAGACAATTACTAACTACACCCTGTGTTCAGCCCGGGCAACGCCGGGTATTGCAGCTAGTTTTTATATAGTTTTTCATTTCATGGTCAATAGACTCAAAATCCATCGTCAACTTAAAAGTTTATATGTATATATAAAAATCACATTATTATACACACCAAACTGCCGTAAATTTGCACAAATCACTTCCAAACTCATAAATAAAATATATTAAGTATTGTAAAATCTCGGTCGAGTTCGTTAATGAACAAAATCCGACAATAGGGGTAGAAAAGAAGAGTTTTTTTTTTTTGAAAAAACAAGAACATCACTATCACTCTTGTGATATGATAAATATCACACCGGTATGAAAGTATTGTAACTCGTGGGATTAATACCAAAAATTTTGCGTAAGTAAATTTTTGATATAACCAAGTACAAAGGTTGGATTGAATAGAGTTTGAAAAACCAATTATTCATAAATCTCTTAGTAAGAACACCATGAAAACATTTTAATATGTTTGTAAATCATATGGTTTTTATTTAAAACTTTTGTCTGAAACCATTTTTGATAAGACAAACCATTCTTGCAAAAGGTTGTAAAAAAAACAGCGGTAGGAATAAAATATAAATCATAATGTCCTTACCATATAAACTATTGAATTCGTTGTAATTTTATGTTGTTTATCTCGTGGGTTTTATTCTTTGCAAAGGGAGGGGGGAAATACAGAACATAATCTGGGTTTAATATCCCGAAAACTTGGGCCGATACAAAGTAGACGTAAACCACACACGAACCAACACACCGCAAGCTTCTTTTCCTGCCAGACCTTCCGGCTGGCAGTATCTGAATGCGCGCCGCGTAAAGGCATTCCGTTTCGCGCCGTAGCCCGTGCCGAGGCGGCATTCCCGCCGGGCCAGCGACCACCGCGCCCGACCGGAAACTGGCGGCGCCGATCCGGAAGTGACGCGGGCGAGTGATCGGCTGGAAGCCGCTCCACCTTCCCTTCCCCTTCCGCCGCTCGCTTGGAATTTCCAGGCGTCCCTGGGGACCGGAAACGGGCTGACAATGGGGCGAAACGGCAAGCGTTTTACGTGCCTGGGTCTGCGGTCGGAAAGCATGAAAGGAGAATGTACGAGTTCTCGGATAATAAGGAGAAAAAAAATTGAAGATGGCCCTTAAAATTCGATTGATCAAATGGATCACGTGACCATAAGTCCTAGCCTCTTAACCCTTTTTCCGCTTTCACGAGCTCATGGCTTCCGAATGTCTAGGCATACATTCAAACGTTTTTCAGACTTTATTCGTACTGCTTAATACTGCATGAGCCAGAAATGTTTTGGAAGAAATTTGCAAGAAAAATGAAATAAATATATCTGAAATCATTTATATCAAATAATTATATAACAGCAACAAGTTTTGCGGGGGTTGTAGAAAATTGTTTAGTTTTTCATATTCCAAATGATTTCGTTATTTTACATTATTTCTAATAGAATTTCTAAACTTCATATTTAATGACATATACAGCCTTAGTACCGTAAGTATGTAAGTTTACAACATTTTTTGTGATAAATTTGTAACTAGACATAGTCGGTTTAATTTTGACTTTTGTTTAAAATGTCCCACCTAATCACCCAATGCAAATGTGTCAAAAAAGTCCCTTTGCTGTAACATGATCAATAATGCTATATTGGTTTGATCCATAACCTGCAAAGAATGAGAACTAACTCAGTTTATTTAATGTTTATAGATGAGTTAAATACATTTTTTTCAAGAAAAAATAACCAAAACGAGGGGCATACGCAGAGGGAAGATGAGGAGACATCTAAACCCCGCCTCTTCTGTAATAATTTAAGAAAGCCAACATTTCCACGCATAAATGGAAAGCTGGAAAACTGGCTCTATCCTACCCTCTCGCCCTCCGCGAACTGAAATTTTGTTTAGGACCCTGGGGTAGCAGCTTATTTGGTTTTCAAATGTCAGGTAATAATTCCATGGCCTTATTGTTGGGATCATGTTACTGACAAAAAGTGGTGGCTTTTGTGAAGATAATCATCAATAATAAACCTCTTCTTAACACTATTTATTTCGATTTAAAGGAAAGAAAAGCAAATAAAAAACTTATGTAGTAATGTATGTACGCGGAAAATACAAAAATATGATTTAAAAAAATATATATCGATGGCTTAGAATGAAAACCTTGTATCTCATAAAATGCAAATTTTACAACAGAGACAAAAAACCGTTTCTTTCGCCTCCCTCAATTAACGGTTGTACAATTCTTTTATGTGATTTCCTGATAGAAAGCAGTAGGATGCACATTTTATTTCTTTCAGCCAAACATTTTGTGAGATACGAGGTTTTCCAGCCAAAAACATAAAAAACTTATTTTCGTCCAAAAATTGAGATACGAGGTTTTCATTCTAAGCCATCGATATATATTGTTCCTTAAAAGTCGATACGAATGATGCGAATGTATAAACATGTACATATAAAAAATAATTAATTCGTACGAGCACCAAAATAAATATAATTTTATAAGTAGTAATACATTAATATAAGCGTGCATGCAACCAAAGGAGCACCATGGGCTTCATTGCTGTTTCTAGCAAACCTTTTACGGTTTTTAACCCACTTATCTTCATTTCTTGCTCGTTTTCTACTTCATGTACTACTTATATCTGTTACAGGACATGTGCTATATTTTTGTTCACTTACATTCATTTTTACATTTATACATTAACTATTGACCAGACAAACCACCACAATATCACTAATAAACAGACATAACCACTATGCAGTATAAAACCATGACAATACTTTCGCCATAGAGTAACGTATACCTGTTTATGCATGCGCATATCGATGCATGACTAACCAAGGCTTGTTTCGAAAACACTGCTGACTTAGGACGTTTTGGAAAGAAACCCAGATTTCACTACCGAATAACAGATATAACTTAGGAGGCGCTTTTGGAATACCTGTTACAGCCATAGATGCGAATAGTAAAAAGTTAGTTCTTCGACATATAAACACAAAATCGCTAAAATGTGACTTAATCCCTTTTGGAATCCACCTCTTCAATTGTCTCCGGGGCTAATTTCCACATCCACACAATCTCTCTCAAAGGGCCCCAGTATTTGTCCAATCGGCTGTGCGGATACAAAATTTTTGTAATGGTTGCGAAGGTAGGATGATTTTATTGCCATGAGAGGTTGTGAGTAAAATAGGATAATGATCATGTCTCCAGTTATCATCCAAACTGCTCCGGTTAAAGTTTCTAGCTATAGCAGATAATATAAGAGTTAAATCGATGGCTGTAGACTGCTGGGTATAATTATCTAAACGAATATGATGTCTAGCACTCAGTATAACATATTGCTAGGTATTAACAAAATTAAATATTTGTTCCCCAGCAGAATCACTATCTGCATTCCCCCAACTAGTGAATGGCAGTTAAAATCCCGAAAACTAATTATCAGGGTCCGAAAGTGGTCAAAAAAAGGCTTCGAAAGTATCAGCATGAAGATTGGGATTGGGATGGACATACAGTGAGACCATGCTCCATACAGAAAAAAATAATATACTGATATAGCAACGCATCAATATTATCAGCCTCGGGCGGATAGTGTACATCAATTGTCTCGACACTGTACTTCTTATGAATGTAAATAGCCATACCCCAGTGAACATTATCAAATCTGTATATGACATAATCCAGAAACCTAATTGTATAATTCGCAGAAGGTCATCTTTCTTAAAGCATGATAGTATCTACAGTATGTTGTCAAAGTACAGTTCAAGGGAAAATCGATTAGACACCAGATATCTGGCATTTCATTGAATTATTGATACACAGGAAGTAATCAGTATCGTCAGAACAAAATTACTTAGAAATTTGGAGAAGTACCTCCAGCAGTGTTTCTTTATTTACTAAAAACGTGTGATCAGATTTCCCCACACTAACCAATCCTTCTATCATATCGACAATATTGTTCAGTTGAGGCTGCTTCTCAGTGATTTAAGATTCAGCTGAGTCCCGGTCCAGCAGTAAGTCATTTGTCGACGCCGTATGATAAAAAGTAATAGGTCGCGTGATGTCTGACACATCAGAACTGAATTGTGCATAATAGTCACGAAGGTTGTCAATGTAGTTATCATCAAGTGAGATAACAGAAGGTATAGCTTTGTAACATACCGTGTATCCGTCCGATCGTATGTGCGAAGGGGCACATGATACTGGGTGGTGTATGACCTGCGCATATGTCGGGTGTGGGCACGAGGCCACTGCACCCATGTCGGTGTGCATTTGGGGGTAAGAGTATGTTCGCATGTTTGGTGCTATGCATTGAGGGGTGTTCGTTGCCCGCAGGTCCTGGCCTGTATGCACAGCCGTCACTTTCCAATCTGCTTCCGCATAGACTAAGGTATGGTACGCCATAACACTCTTAATTTCTTAATTTCCCTCTCCTGCTCCCAAACAGGACACGACTTCCTGTCTAAGGCAGAGTGGTTGCCTTTACAATTTACATATTGTAGGGCATTAGCGGTAGGACATGGCTGGTCGTGGGCATTCAAACATGTAGCACATCGCCGATAACTGGCCCTACACATTTTGGCAGTGTGCCCAAATCGATAGGTTGAATAACAGATCGTAACACTTTGTACTTTAGGGGTAACCTTGAAGATTTATTTACATATTACTATTTCTGTTGGCAAGGATTAACCTACAAAAGTGAGAGTCGCTAGTTTAATGGACAACGTCTCATCCTGACTCTACCTCCGAATATGTTTGGTCATACATTTGGCAGCTCCATTACTACGTCCATACTGACATCCAAAGGGATGCCATATATAATGCCCAGCTTTTGAAAAAGGCCAGTAGTATGTAAATGACGGACCGGGGACACAGGTTCTGGGTGTGGTGACTGGTGCCGACCTCCATATTGGATTAGTGAACTTACGGTGGCCATCTTGGACTCAAAAATTCCTCAAAAATGATTCAAAATGTCTCAAAAATTATCGTTTTTAGAAAACATTTCTCGGTTTCTTCCTCAAAAATTCAAAAATTAGGATTTCGAAAAAAACTCAAAGTACTTTTCCCTTAGAAAAAACACAAAATCCAAAAAGAATCTTAAGCATCCATGTCTACAGCCTCCGAAAGGCCTCTGACGTCATCAAGGATTATTACGTCACCGTTGCAATTTTCGTTACGGCCGCCATCTTGAAAATCTTTATTTATAATCCGATTTTAAAGAAATTTTTTTAAATTTTATAAAAAATATTATTAATAAAATTTTAATTTTTTAAATAAAAGACTTACAATAAAAATTCCTTGGTTCGAACCTGACGAGTGCAAAAAAAATGGTGACAGGCTCCTTTTCCCATGGTGGCTGCTGGCAAACTGACCCACACCACTTATGTTAAAGTATATATATCGTCACCTATTATGACGTCATGTCCGCCATCTTGATAATACGGAATTTTTTGTTAGAAAAACAAGAAAAATTTAAAAATCAAAAAAGTTATTTAATCGATTTGAATATTAAAAATTTAATAAAATATTACTTAAAAACCACTGTTGCACTTATAATTACGGTCGTCATCTTGTTTTAAATCAATTTTTCAAGTTTCGTTACGACCACCATCTTCAAAATCAGTAATTACAATGCTAGAAATTCCGAAAACCTTCAAAAAAATCTTTTAAAAATCGCCTAATTTTAATGTTTAGATATTTAAACGATGTCGGTCATCGGTTCGATTTCCGGCGAGAGTAAACCAGTAATTTATTAATATTTTTAAAACATTCTCAATAAAAAGTAATAAAAACATCTTACACCACAACAGACATTTTGAATTATGTCACCACTGTATTAATTATCATGAGGCGCCATCTTGAAAATCTTTACTTATTATCCGATTTTAATGAAAATAAGTTCAAAAATCATCAAAAAATGAACTTATTATAATACTGATTGATTAGATCGATTCCACTCCTAGGCTTGAAACTGGTAAGAGCAAAAAAATAAAAAAACAACAGATCCTTCCTCCAGGGAAGCTACCTAGACTAACCTCACACCACCAATACCATATATATAACGTCAAATGGTATGACATGTCCGCCACCTTGTCTTCGTCAGCTGTAGGCTGCCATCTTGTTTTCGTCTGCTAGAGTGTGCTGGCGACATGTAAGTATAATTTTCTTTTCGCCATGAATTTGACCTCAACTGTTGGCAATGAACTTTTCCTTGACCTTGAATGTTGACCTTGACCTTAAAATCTGACCTTGACATTAAAATTTGTCTTTTTCCTTGAAATTTGACTTTGAACTTTCACCTTTACCTTGAAATTATACTTTGACCTTAAACTTTGACCTTGACCTTGGTCTTTGACCTTGATCATTATAAATACCTTGACCTTTAACTTTGACATTAAACTTGAAATTTGATCTTGAACTTAGACCTTAACTGAACTTGGACCATGACCTTGAACTATGACCTTGACCTTGAAATTTGACTTTGACCTTGACGAGCATCATGCATCCTTCATTTTGTGTTCAGAACATGCTACCAGGAGCTACCACCTGCTAGAGGACATTGCCACCATCTTGTTTTCGTCTGCTGGAGGACACCATCTTGTGTGTGTACTCGTCTTACCATCATGCTAGTTTTATTCTAACCCACTAGAGTGCAGTAATCATTTATTATTACTGAGGTTACTGCCATCTTGAAATCGTGTAATTATTTATCTAGAAATGCGGGAAAAATTCCAAAAGTCACTGAAAAAATCACATAATTAATTTACATATCGATGGATTCCTGTCCTCGGTTCGATACTTGAACAGTGACAAGTATAACTAAATGTTAAATAAATTTTAGATTCTGTTTTTCATGACCTATCATAGTGTTTATTAATCATTCTCTCTTCAAAAATAAAACTCAAGACAATGTACGACAATGTTCGACGAATTAAATACGTTGCCGATAAGCCTAACCTGATAGTTTAGTTTTTCAATACTTAGAATAACCTCTCATCCGTTTATGTACAAAGCCATACATACTTATAGACCAAGTGTCTTCGGACCGCGAGACCGGGTCATAAACAATGTAAGACGTATAAACCAGTTATTTCCGAACCTCACGACCTTCTTCGATGTCAGCTAATTATATTCAATTGAACCAACGTATCATGTTTTTACGCTTACAAGAGGACTAAGAATCCCCTCAAAAAGGCAACACATTTTGGAAGCACCATTATCAAAAGGAAAGCACTTTTTAAAGACCCATAAACAAAAAGGGAGCAAATTTTTGAAGCACAATCAAAAAGGCAGCACATTTGGTAGCACCATCAACAAAAAGGCAGCACATTTGGTAGCACCATCAACAAAAAGGCAGCACATTTGGTAGCACCATCAACAAAAAGGCAGCACATTTGGTAGCACCATCAACAAAAAGGCAGCACATTTTGAAAGCACAAACAAAAAGGCAGCACATTTTGGAAGCACAATCAAAAAGGCAGCACATTTTCGAAGCACAATCAAAAAAGGAAGCACATTTTGGACGTACAAAAAATAAAGGATGCACATTTTGATAGCACAATCAACAAAAAGGCAGCATATTTGGAAGCACAATTAAAAAGGCAGCACAATTAAAAGCACAATCAACAAAAAGAAAGCACATTTTAGGCGTACCGTCAATCAAAAGCAAGCACATTCTACAAAACGAAAGCTCATTTAACTTAAAGGAGGTACATTCTCACGTACATTCAACTCGCTAGAATGCGATCGACAGTGTTAAGTTAGGATATAATGTCTCCATCAGTCTATGAATCCTTCAGTCTTTAGTTCCATAAGTCATTGGGTCCAATAGTCAAGGCTCTATCAGTCATTGACTCCAAAAGTCTTTTGGCTCCAAACGTCATTGGCTGCAACAGTCATTGGCTCCAACTGCCTTTTGCTACGAGTCTGAGAGAATATGAGGCTAAAAGTTACGTGTCTACAAGGATCTAGCTGGTTACGAGTTATACATGGCTGCGAGACTGCATGGCTAAAAGGCAGCATGGCTACGAAACTACATGTCTATGAAGATACAAGGAAACAAGTCTACTCGGCTCCAAATGATTCCAAGGCTACATGGCTATATGAACCACTTGGCTACACAGCTTCAATTCTACGAGTCCACAAGACTCCGCCAAATGCCTACGAGTCTACAAAGCTCCAACTACTCCAGCAGCATAATAATTGTATATAGTCATAATATTACAAGACTATTTGTTTACGTAGCTACAAGTCTACAAGGCTCCAATTACCGCACCTGTCTTCGACCAAATTTTCTCTTTTGCTCCAACTGCTCTAAAAGCATTATGTTATAAGATTACAATGCTAATTGTTTACGTAGCTACAAGTCTACGAGGCTCCAACTCATCATGACTGCGTGACTACGAGTCATGTGGTTACGAGACCATGCGACTGCAAATCTACATGGTTATGTGATCACGAAGCTACAAGACTACGAAGCTTCCAGAACTAAAGGTTTTTTGATTACGAGGTTACAGGACTACAAAGCTTCCCGAACATAAGGTTACGCTATTTCAAGGCTACTGGGTTATGCTACAAGTCTACGAGGCTCCAAGGCATCATGATTACGAAGCTTCCAGAACACAAGGTTACGAGACTGCGAGGCTACAGAGTACGAAGCTTCCAGGACACGAGGCTACATGGCTACGAAACTACATGACTCTAACTGACTACAATAGCACCATTCAGTGGTGAGAGTTAATTTTTCTCATGCAAAATAACATGTTTAAAGTAGTGTCGATTATTGTCTTCAGATGACACCACATGTTGCTTACAGGTAAATATTATTTAGTTCTTTTATGTGATATGCAGGATGCTCACTAACGATCGCAAAAGAAGGAGGGCTTCGCTAGACAACAAGGAGAAGGAAGATCGTCTTGCATGTTAGTGCTTCACAGATGTCTTATGGCATATTATTTGACTGAGTAATGGTTGTTTATTTTTTTAATTCCACCTGGTAAAAAAAATTGCAAGTGCTGATTTAGTAGCAGAAATTCTCGAATTAAATATAACTCAAAATAAAATAAAATGTCATGACTCATTAGGTAAAAATTACTTCATGCAGAGAGTGGTTTCTCAGAATAATCAAAAGCACTTGAAGAAACCACAGGAATAATCAGGAGCACACGGAGATAACTATCATCATATTTACAAGAAAAATCTGAAGTAACGGAGAAAAAGGCCTCAAGTTTTCTTTGATAACCTAAAATTAAAAAAAAAATTAATTAATTAATAAAAAATTTAAAATTCAAAACAAAAAAATACACAAATTCTGGCTTGTACTAGAACTTTAACTTTGCTCAACAATGAAAAGCTCACAAGCTAGCAGAATCTGTTTTAGTATTTTTTCGTTTTATTTTAAATTTTTTGTTGATTTTTTTTCTGTAATTTTATGATATCAAAGAAAACTCGTGGTGGTTTTCTCCGTTACTTCCGATTATTCTTGTCAATATGATGATGGTTTTCTCCGTGTGTTACTGATTATTCCTGTGGTTTCTTCAAGTGCTTCTGTCTATTCTGAGAAACCACTCTGTGCATGAAGGATTTTTTACCTAATGAGTCATGACATTTTATTTGGAGTTACATTTAATTTGAGAATTTCTGCTACTGAAAAAGCAATTGCAATATTTTTTACCAGGTGTAATTAAAAAAAACAACCATCACTCAGTCAAATAATATGCCATGAGACATCTGTGAAGCACTTACATGCAAGACGAACTTCCTTCTCAATGGTGTCTAGCGAAGCACTCCTTCTTTTGCGATCGTTAGTGAGCATCTTGCAACCCACATAAAAGAACTAAATAATATTTACCTGTAAGCAACATGTGGTGTCACCTGATGACAATAATCGACACTACTTTAGACAGGTTATTTTTCATGAGATAAATTAACTCTCACCTCTGAATGGTGCTATTGTAGTCATTTAGAGTCATGTAGTTTCGTAGCCATGTAGCCTCGTGTCCTGGAAGTT
Source organism: Bacillus rossius redtenbacheri (assembly GCF_032445375.1). Taxonomy (NCBI): domain Eukaryota; kingdom Metazoa; phylum Arthropoda; class Insecta; order Phasmatodea; family Bacillidae; genus Bacillus; species Bacillus rossius. The sequence continues at coordinate 98,224,046 of NC_086330.1, read as the reverse complement.
TCGTAGTCCTGTAGCCTCGCAGTCTCGTAATCTTGTGTTCTGGTAGCTTCGTAGTCATGATGCCTTGGAGCCTCTTAGACTTATAGCGTAACCAAGTATCCTTGAAATATTGTAACCTTTTGTTCTGGAAGCTTCGTAGTCTTGTAGCCTCGCGATCAGGTAACCATGTAGACTTACAATCGCATAGTCTCGTAACCACATGACTCGTAGGTACGTAGTCATGATGCGTTGGAGCCTTGTAGACTCGTAGCTCCGTAACCAAGTAGCCTTGTAATCTTATAACATAATGCTGTTGGAGCACTTGGAGCAAAAGAGAAAATTCCGTCGAAGACAGATGCGGTATTTTGAGCCTTGTAGACATGTAGCTACCTAACCAAGTAGCCTTGTAATGTTATAACTTAATGCTGCTGGAGCAGTTGGAGCCAAAGAGAAAATTCAGCCAAAGACAGATGCCTCAATTGGAGCCATGTAGACTTGTAGCTTCGTAGTCAAATATTAATGTAGTCTTGTAGTCCTGTATCCTCGCAGTCTCATAAACTTGCGTTCTAGAAGCTTTGTAGTTCTGTAGCCTCGCAGTCTCGTAAACTTGAAGACTCGTAGTCACGTAGTCTCGTAACCTCATGGCCTGTAGTTTGAAGCAGTGCAGGCACTGCTTATCTTTCCTTCCCCTCCTTTTTCTCATCATTCCTCCTTTCCCTTTCCACTCCAAACTCCCCTTCCTACCCCCACTTCCTCCCTTCCCCGCCGCGCCACCAGCGTGCTCTGACGTGTGTTGTTCCTAGCGTAGATGTTGCGGCTAGGGTCTTGCAATGACGGATCAGATAGTTTCTCTAACTGCCGACTGCCCTTTCTGGCGACAGGCGACAATGAGCTGTGTCTGTTCCGGAGCATGACCCAGTGCCAATACTCGCGATAATTAATGCAATTAACAACATCGTGCGTACACTACAATTACAATACATTCTTCCTTTAGTTTAGGTACGCGAGCTGACTAGCAGCTTGGTGGGAACAACCACATGTTGCCCCTAAAGACCAGTACCAACCAAACCAAATGCGGACAAAAGGTCTAAGCTCCCAAATTGCTTAGTAGAATTTTTTTATCTGCCCAACTCTTCTTCCAGGACCATCCTTCTTTTTTCTGTACTCAACCTGCCTGCTAATAATGCATGATATTTTTGCATTCCGCATGAAAGTGCCCAGGGTTTTCCCTCTGTCTATGGAGGTTTTACCTGGGCCCAACTTACCTAGTTATTAGTCTTCCCTAACCCAGACCCCTCCCAAACAAAATACACTTAGTTTTAGTTAGGTTAGGAAAAAAAAATTATTTGCCGCAGTCTCTCGGTCGTCTGACTCGAAGGCTGTCACTTGGGCTGGCGTCGCGTTGTGGTATGTACTCGGCTGTGAAACTTAGCTTCTGTAATTAGTATGTTCTCTTATTCTTGCCTGCGCGTTGTGGCCGCGCTTTCATCCTTGCATTTTTGCCATGATTAAAATGTCTGTAAGCCATCTTGGACCCTTCAGGTCATTGCTTGATTTAGTTCTCTGCTTTAGTTTGTTTTGCTCACGCCGAGTACTACCTGTAGCTTGTGTAATAGTTTTGCTGCGGTTGTATATGGGCACGCCACGATGGCTTTGGACACTTCTTGTCAAGCCGCGTCGTAATGGTAATTTTAATTGTAATTGTAATTTATTTATTTATTTCTTGCTGTTGCTTTCAGCCTAGCGGCCCATATTATTTGTGCTACGTCAAACGCGTCGCCAGTTGGCCCTCTTAATCTCAACATTATTTTAACTTGTATGAATTATTCCCGCGAGAATGCACGAGGAATGCATATTATTGCTAGTAAACGACTTATATATATATATATATATATATATATATATATATATATATGCATGTTTTGCCTCTATATTTTTCAAAATAAATTGTTATTTTGCATACGATTGACTTTATTTCTTGCAGCACCAGCACACCATTGCCGTGGGTCTTACTGTAAAGACCTCTTGTTGTTTTTCTTCGTTTTCAGTTGTGACCCCGCTGTCGCGGCTACAAGTTGCTTAGTTATGATGTCTTGGAGCCTCGTATATTTGAAGCTTTGTAGCCAAGTAGCCTCGAAGATTTGTAGCTACGTAAACAAGTAGTCTTGTAATCTTATAACATAATGCTGCTGGAGTAGTTGGAGATTTATAGACTCGTAGGCAGTTGGCTGAGTCTTGTAGACTCGTAGAATTGAAGCTTTGTAACTAAGTGGTCATGAAGCCATGTAGACTTGCAGTATTTGGAGCCGTGTATACTTGTATCCTTGTAGCTTCATAGACATGAAGTTTCGTAGCCATGCTGCCTTTTAGCCATGCAGTCTCGCAGCCATGTTTAACTCGTAATCAGCTAGATCCTTGTAGACACGTAACTTGTAGCCTCATATTCTCTTAGATTCGTAGCATTCTAGCCAAATATCATTGATCTGTTCAAAACAAAGGCAGTTGGAGCCTATGACCGTTGGAGCCAATGACTTTTGCAGCCAAAAGACTGTTGGAGTCAATGACTGATGGAGCCAATGACTATTGGAGCCAATGACTTATGGAACTAAAGACTGATGGATTCATAGACTGATGGAGACATTATATATTATCCTAACTTAACATTGTCGATCGCATCCTAGCGAATTGAATGTACTTGAGAATGTATCTCCTTTTCGTTAAATGAGCTTTCGTTTTGTAGAATGTTCTTCCTTTTTATTGACGGTGCGTCCAAAATGTGATTCTTTTTGTTGATTGTGCTTTCAAATTTTCTGCCTTTTTAATTGTCATTCCAACTGTGCTGCCTTTTTTGTTTGATAGTGCTTTCAAAGTGTGCTTCTTTTTTCTTGATGGTGCTTCCAAATGTGCTTTCTTTTTGATGCTGGTGCTTCCAAAATTTGCTGCCTTTTAGAGGGGATTTTTGGTCCTCTTGTAAGCGTAAAAACATGATACGTTGGTTCAATTGAATATAATTAGCTGACATCGAAGAAGGTCGTGAGGTTCGGAAATAACTGGTCTATACGTCTGACATTGTTTATGACCCGGTCTCGCGGTCCGAAGACACTTGGTCTATATGTATGTATGGCTTTGTACATGAACGAATTAGAGGTTACTCGAAGTATTGAAAAACTAGACGTTCATGTTAGGCTTATCGGCAATGTATTTAATTCGTAGAAAATTGTCGTTCATTGCCTTGAGTTTTTTTTTTGAAGAGAGTATTAATTATATACTCCATGAAAGGTAATGGAAAACAGAATCTAAAATTATATAATATTTAGTTACACTTGTCACTGTTCAATTATCGAACCTAGGACAGGAATCCATCAATTCAATATGTAATTTAATAAGTGATTTTTTCGGTGACTATTGGAATTTTTCCAGCATTTCTAGCTAAATAATTACACGATTCCAAGATGGCGGGCACCTCAGTAATAATAAATGATTACTGCACTCTAGCGGGTTAGAATAAAACTAACATGATGGTAAGACGAGTACACACACAAGATGGTGTCCTCCAGCAGACGAAAACAAGATTGTGGCAATGTCCTCTAGCAGGTGGTAGTTCCTGGTAGCATGTTCTGAACACAAAATGAAGGATGCATGATGCTCGTCAAAGTCAAATTTCAAGGTCTAATTCAAAGTTAAAGGTCAAGGTCAAAGTTCAAGATCAAATTTCCAGGTTAATGTCTACGTTCAAGGTCAGGGTCAAAGTTCAAGATCAAGGTCAAAGTTCAAGATCCAGGTCAAAGTTCAAGATTAATGTTTAATTTCAAGATCAAGGTTTAATCACAAGGTAAAGAACAAATTTTAATGTCAAGGTCAGATTTTAAGGTCATGGTCAAAGTTCAAGGTCAAGGAAAGGTTCAATGCCGACAGTTGAGGTCAAATTTATGGTGAAAAGAAAATTTACTTACATGTCGCCAGCTCACTCTAACAGACGAAAACAAGATGGCAGCCTCCAGCGGACGAAGACAAGGTGGCGGACATGTTTTTATAACATTTGTCGATATATATATATATATATATATATATATATATATATATATATATATACCTTGGTATTGGTGGTGTGAGGTTTGTCTAGGTAGCTTCCCTGGAGGAAGGATCTGTTTTTTTATTTTTTTGCTCTTGCCAGTTTCGAACCTAGGAGGGGAATCGATCTAATCAAACAGTATTCTAATAAGTTAATTTTTTGGTGAATTTTGAACTTATTTTCATTAAAATCGGATAATAAATAAATATTTTCAATATGGCGCCTTTCACGATAATTTATACAGTGGTGACATAATTCAAAATGTCAGTTGTGGTGTAAGATGTTTTTATTACTTTTTATTGAGAATTTTTAAATATATTAACAAAATACAAGTTTATTCTCGCCAGAAATCGAACCCAGGACCGAAACCATTTAAATATCTAAACATTTGAAGTAGGCGATTTTTAAAATATTTTTTGGAATTTTTTCGGTATTTTTAGTATTGATATTGGGTACCAGTCACAAGACCGAAAGTCATAAGACCGAAATTTCGGTCTTATGCCTTTCGGTCTTGTGCCTTTCGGTCTTGTGCCTTTCGGTCTAGTGCCTTTCGGTCTAGTGCCTGACGCCAGATTTAAGACATATTCTTAGCGAGAGAAATATTACATTTTTCGGTCTTGTGCCTTTCGGTCTTGTGCCTTTCGGTCTTGTGCCTTTCGGTCTTGTGCCTTTCGGTCTAGTGCATTTCGGTCTAGTGCCTAACGCCAGAGTTAAGACATATTCCTAGCGAGAGAAATATTCTATTTTTCGGTCTTGTGCCTTTCGGTCTTATGCCTTTCGGTCTTGTGCCTTTCGGTCTAGTGCCTTTCGGTCTTGTGCCTTTCGGTATAGTGCCTTTCGGTCTAGTGCTTGTCGCCAGAGTTAAGACATTTTTTCAACGAGATATTTTACAAGTGTTCGATATAATTCCTGTTGGGTGCTTGGAATTTAAACACAGGCAATCGAGTTTGGTTGCCTTGTTCGTTTTTTCACACACAGATGGTGCTCGTGAAGCTTTTAGGTGATATAATACTTGTTCAGAAAACATTGCTTATTGAGATAACTTCAAAATAAGTCCTTAGAAGTAATTTAATATTTAATTAATTATTGTTATAATGTAATATTATAATATTTATTTATTTTTATTTGTTGTTGGTGATTTTCAGTAGTTAGTTACAGTTTAACTGTGTTTAAATAAATATAATAGACACATCTATTAATAACTAGCTAATAACCCGTGACTTCGCTCGCGCATTTTCTGACTATTAATAAAATCTTGCCTTTAAAAAACTTACATCTAACATTATTTGCTATAGAGATATAACGTTTTATGATGAAAAACAACTTTTTTTTCTAACGCTTAAAAGACGAACCATAAAATAAATTAAATAAATTTTGTAATTCTATGTGCTTGTTTTCATTCTTAACTTTTTTTCTTAAATCCAGAAGATTATAAATTATACAAATTTTTACACTAAACCTTAGGTCTAATATTTTTTAGGGGTGAATCTTAAAATAGACTGAAATAAAAAAATTTAGTTTATTATTTCTATAAATTTAAATCTTATTTATGTCGTTTCAGATATTATTTTTTTAAAAAATAAAAGCATGAACTGCCCCATTTGAAACCAATTAAAAGGATAATTTTAAAATATCTAAAATAAGCTTAATCTAAATTTAAATGCAAGTTTTTTATTATCTTTCTTCTAGTTCAAATTAATTTGGAATTGTAACAATTCGAAATTAAAAATATTTATTTTTAAACTTGGTTCAACAGTTATTCACGCCTTTGGTCTGAAATATCACGAAATAATGCAATCAAAGTTGGTAGTATATGTGTGTCTATTTTTTTCTCCAATTATATTTTAAAATGTTGGGTTTATTTCTGAAATGCAACTAAAAACATTTAAACCACAATTATCTTACTTTTCGCCCTTAGTATTTGATCTTTACATAATATAAAATTTTTGTCGATAATTTTGTATTTTTTTATAGCTTCAAACAACTGTCATACTGTTTAATTAAATTCACAGATATTATCTATACTAATATTTAAAACAAACAAAACAGTTTTAATCTTAGAGGTAAAGTTTCACAACAAAATAATAATTGATGAATTAAGATTTTGTATGTTTATTGTTGATACCAAAAAATCATTTAAAACTCTGAATTTTATTTGAAGATATAATTATTCTAACAGCATAATTTGATATGTCTTTAAACAACACAACCTTTTTTCCATTTATGTGTTGAATTTCGCAAAACATTAAAATTATTTATGTTCTTTCCATATAATTATTATTGTTAACCGAATTCATTTTTTGCTCTGCATTTAATCCATACATATAATTATGAATATTTATAACTAACTTACTTGCCCCTTTTTCACCCATTAGGAGATGCAATTCGCAAAAAATAAATATTTTTGTTCATGGATTTAATAGTTGCATTATTGTTACAAAAATCAATCAAAACATTGAAATTAATTCGGATATAATATTTTTTTAAATCATTCTTATACTCTTTTCACCCCTTAGCGTTTTAACTTTGCAAAATATAAAAACTGAGGTTCATAATTTTGGTATGTTTTTATAGCTACTTAATATCTTTTCCTATACTTAATTGGTTTCAGAGATATAATTATCTTAAAACCATATACCTCTTTCTTCACTCCTTAGGGGTGGAACATTATAAAAGTTTATATATTTTTTTGCTTTAAAACATAATTACCCCTTTTCATCCCTTAAAGTTTTAAAATCGAAAAAAAAAAACGTAGTTTATTGGTATCCATATGTTTATTATTTGTACCAAAATTCATTAATTTCGCTTCATACAATTAAGGAATATAAATATTAATACTTAAAACATAAGTAACCTCTTTCCCACCCCTTAGGGGATAAAACTCGCAAAAAATTATAACTGTTGTTTGCTTTATAATATGCATTATTGTTACAAAAATTAATTCAAAATATTTAATATATTCGGAGTCATAATATTTTTTTTCTATCATACTGTTACGATCGCGCTTGGCTGCAGTGCATGGCATCGCCGCACTCGTTCGGCCTGTCTGCGCCCCCTTCCACCCGCATCCTCTCCCTGGTATCTCGTGTCATACTATCTCGCTACATCCTGACCGTCGCAGCGCGCACCTGCCTCAGATCGGGTTACTTAAAAGAGGCCGCACTGCGGAATAAAATGACTCAGACGCCTTTATCGGCGTTCTTAGAGCAGCCACCGCGTCCTTCGAGGACTCACGATGCGTTTCTGGGCATTTCGACGGCGAAGGTCGCGTGATATCTCGGAGACATGCCCGATTGTTCTGGATGGGAACCCAAGGGCTATTTAAGGAGGTTGGGCCGACCTTCGAGTCAGTCAGTCGGTGACTGAGTGAGTTCTCCCGCGGCGGAGTTTCCGGGCGATAGTGCCGCAGGTGCGGCAGAGTGGCGAAGTCCTTGGACGAAGGTTCCAGGGCAGGGAGTGAGTAAGTTCAGTGGAGTCGGGAGTTTTCCCGCGGCGGAGTTTCCGGGCGATAGAGTCGCGGGCGCGGCGGAGCCGAGTGAAGTTCCGAGTGAGGCGTCGTGTGGGATCTCGGCGAAGGGTGTGACGGCGGCGGCGGAGTGCGGCGACGGAGTCCCGCGGCGGAGACCCACGAGGGGTGCTGCGGTCAGAGTTGCGCCGGAAGTGCGGCCCAGCGAGGTGTGTGAAACGAGTGACTGGGGAATTGGCATTTCTTTAAGTGTAGTTAATTATTTGCCAATTTAGAAGATTATTTGTAAGTGACAAGTAGTAGTAATAAATAAAAGTGTGTGTGAAATAAAATCTATTAATTGGGCTATCCTTTACGAACCCCCGCAGGTAAATCGTAACATTTTGGTGTCAGAAGTGGGATAGCCCTAATTAATAGATTTAGGATTCAGTTACATTATTAGAATAAAAGTTAAGGATATAGTTTAGTTTACAAGAATATAGTTAGTGTTTAGAACTTTAGTGAATTTGAAATTTTCTAGAGTTAGTTTGAGTATACTGTAGTCAGTGTTAGTTTTGAATGTAATAGAGTTATTGTTAGTTAAATTAGAAGGTTCGGCTAGGTCATTTAAAATTAAGAACAGTATTAGAAAAAAATTTATTTAGGCTTGTAGTATATGTGGACAAGAAAGATGGCTGCCGATGAGCTTAAGAATGTCCTGGCATTCTTGGCCGAACTGAAGAGTGGCCAGGAAGAAATGAAGAATGTAATGAAGAGTAACAGGGAAGAAATGAAGAATGAAATGAAGAGTAACAGGGAAGAAATAAAGAATGGCCAGGAGAAAATGGAGAATAGGCTGGAGGAGATGAAGAGTAGCCAGGAGAAAATGGAGAATAGGCCGGACGAGATGAAGAAGGGTCAGGAAGAAATGTTAGCCAGTATGAAGAAGGGTCAGGAAGAAATGTTAGCCAGTATAAATAAGGGTCAGGAAGAAATGTTAGCTAGTATGAAGAACTTTAAGGAAGAAATGGTATCTAGTACAAAGAACTTTAAGGAAGAAATGGTAACTAGTATAAAGAAATTTACGGAAGAAATGAAGAGTGGAAGGAAGGAGAGTAAGAACCACCATGAAGAAAAGAAGAGTGGGTCAAATTATAGCCTAGAGGAAATGAAGAAGGGTCAGGAAGAACTGAAGCATGGCCAAGAAGAAATGAGGAATGAAATGAAGACCGAAGTGAAGATAAGCATAGAAGGGAAGAACAGCCAAGAGAAAAACAGCGAAGAGAAGAACGGCGAACAGAAGACCGGTCAGGAGAAGCACAGCGAAGAGAAGAACAGAGAAATGAAGACCAGCCAAGAGGATACCAGCCAAGAGGAGACCAGCCAAGAAGAGACCAGCCAAGAAGAGAACAGTGAAGAGAATAACAGTGAAGAGAAGAACTACAAAGAGAAGACTAGCGAAGAGAAGATTAGCGAAGAGAAGACCAGCGAAGAGGAGACCTGCCGAGAGGAGACCAGTCAAGAGAACAGTGAAGAGAACAGCGAAGAGAACAGCGAAGAGAACAGCGAAGAACACAGCGAAGAGGAAATTAGCCAGGACATGAAGATGAAAGAAGAGCTGAAGAAAAGAACAGAAGTAGTGAAGATGTGTTACAAAGTAAGGAACATTGAAAAAGAAGAAATGAAGATAAACGAAAGAGAGATAGGAAAATGCCAAGAAAAGCTGAAGAAAAGCCGAGAAGAGAGTCAAGAAGAGATAGAGAAGTGCAAAGAAGAAACGAAGAAAGACGAAAGAGAGAGGGGAAAATGCCAAGAAAAGCTGAAGAAAAGCCGAGAAGAGAGTCAAGAAGAGATAGAGAAGTGCAAAGAAGAAACGAAGAAAGACCAAGAAGAGACTCAGGAAGACCAAGAAGAGGTGAAGAAAGACCAAGAACAGGGGAAGAAAGTCCGAGAAGAGAAAATGAGAACACAAAGAGTGAAGAAGATGGTGCAAGGAGTAACTGAGTACAGTCCAGACGATATTCATAAGAACAAAGAGGGAATGAGGAACCAAGAAGTGACGAAGAAGAGCTGGGAAGAAATGCTTTGTGAACGAGTAGCTACGAGAGAACAAACAGAGAGAAAAAGGGAAGAAACAAGCGAACCATTGGGAGGCAACGAGCAATGCTCTCAAGAGTATCGAGTCCGTCCAAGGCAATGGTCGGTCCGTCTCGGGCAGCTGGCTGAACGACATGGGGAATCTGCGACCCAGAAGTGTCGCCGGGTGACAAGAGAAGCTACATCTAATGAGAGAGAGGGTTATCTGGTGAGACTGTACAGCCCGCGATGGAGGAAAGGCAGGAGGCCTAAACTTCGAGTAGCATGGGGACCTCCAGGAGGAGATGCATTACCTGTTCGGGACGAACAGGTTTAAGGAGGGGGCAATGTTACGATCGCGCTTGGCTGCAGTGCATGGCATCGCCGCACTCGTTCGGCCTGTCTGCGCCCCCTTCCACCCGCATCCTCTCCCTGGTATCTCGTGTCATACTATCTCGCTACATCCTGACCGTCGCAGCGCGCACCTGCCTCAGATCGGGTTACTTAAAAGAGGCCGCACTGCGGAATAAAATGACTCAGACGCCTTTATCGGCGTTCTTAGAGCAGCCACCGCGTCCTTCGAGGACTCACGATGCGTTTCTGGGCATTTCGACGGCGAAGGTCGCGCGATATCTCGGAGACATGCCCGATTGTTCTGGATGGGAACCCAAGGGCTATTTAAGGAGGTTGGGCCGACCTTCGAGTCAGTCAGTCGGTGACTGAGTGAGTTCTCCCGCGGCGGAGTTTCCGGGCGATAGTGCCGCAGGTGCGGCAGAGTGGCGAAGTCCTTGGACGAAGGTTCCAGGGCAGGGAGTGAGTAAGTTCAGTGGAGTCGGGAGTTTTCCCGCGGCGGAGTTTCCGGGCGATAGAGTCGCGGGCGCGGCGGAGCCGAGTGAAGTTCCGAGTGAGGCGTCGTGTGGGATCTCGGCGAAGGGTGTGACGGCGGCGGCGGAGTGCGGCGACGGAGTCCCGCGGCGGAGACCCACGAGGGGTGCTGCGGTCAGAGTTGCGCCGGAAGTGCGGCCCAGCGAGGTGTGTGAAACGAGTGACTGGGGAATTGGCATTTCTTTAAGTGTAGTTAATTATTTGCCAATTTAGAAGATTATTTGTAAGTGACAAGTAGTAGTAATAAATAAAAGTGTGTGTGAAATAAAATCTATTAATTGGGCTATCCTTTACGAACCCCCGCAGGTAAATCGTAACAATACTTACCCAATTTCCACCTATAATGGGTTGAACTTCGCAAAATATAAAATTTGTGACTGCTAGTTTTAATATTTTTATTATTGCTACTTGATATCTTTTACAATTCTTGATAAGTTTGAGAAAAATTATCATTTCAACTCCATTTTACCCCTTTTTCGCGTCTCAGGGATTGAACTTCAAGAAAAAAATTAAAAAATTTGTTGTTGGTATACATATGATTATTATTGGTACCAAAATTCGTTTACTGCACTCAGTAAAAAAAAGAGATATAATTATTAAAATTTAGTACATACTTATACCTTAGGGGATGAAATTTGCAAAAAAATAAAAATTGTTGTTCGATTTAATATGTTCAACATTGTTTCCCAAAATTATTCAAAACACTTTATTTAATTCGGAGATATAATTATTTGTCTTTAAAACATACTTAGCCCCTTTTCACACCTTAGGGGGTTGATCTTCTCAAAAATAATTAATTTTTGTTGTTCGTATACATAAGTTTATTATTGGTACTACCATTCGTTCAGTGCGCTTGTTAAAATTCATAGATATTGTCGCGGGTTGAAAATTTTGCAGGGTTGTTGAAATCAAATTTAGGGACTTAACTGACGGGACTCTGGGCTGGCTGCTCTGTTCACTCGTCAGCGCAAGTGGCGTGACCATGTAATTGGGGCACGGGGCCGGCGCGGCGCGCTGCGGGCTTGCAGAATTTTGTTTGTTTGTTTGGCCGCGCGCTGGCGCAGCCACGGGCCGCAGTTACTGGGGCGCGCTGTCGTAACAAGCCGCGCGGTGTGGCCTGCACATTGGGGTAGAGGGGGGGTAGTCTTCCCAGATGTTCTAGTTAGTTGTTTAGTAAATTTGACTTCAATAACGAGCTTTTGTTATGGTAGGCGCGGCAGGGCGCGCGAATTTAAGCGCAAGTGAGTGGTGACTCGGGGCTCACTCAGGCGGAGGCTATGCGTCTCACCTGTGGTCACGAGTTGTTAGTTCGTTCGTGATGTAGGAATTCAGGCTCACTCAGGCGGAGGCTATGCGTCTCACCTGTGGTCACGAGTTGTTAGTTCGTTCGTGATGTAGGAATTCAGGCTCACTCAGGCGGAGGCTATGCGTCTCACCTGTGGTCACGAGTTGTTAGTTCGTTCGTGATGTAGGAATTCAAGCTTTCGGGCGGAAGCTATGGTCGACGCCAGAGGCCACGAGTCGTTTAATTTAAGTTAGGTCATAATGTAGTCGTCAAGCTTTCGGGCGGAGGCTATGGCCCTCGTCAGGGGTCACGCGTCATAGTTTTTAAAATGTAATGTTCGTTCGGGATTTCAAGGGCAGGAGAGGCCCCTACGTTATTTTTTTAAAGTAATCGATCAAGAAAGGCTTTTCGGAAAATGTGAGTATGGACTTATCTTTGTTTTAATTTTAAGTATTAATTATGATTTGAGGTATTCGGAAGGACTAGGGAAGTGTTTAGTGAAGTTCTCTCATTCTCTCTCTTGTAAGGTCGTTCAATCGTTAAGGAAGTAAAGAGATTATTGTTTTAAATTGTAATCCCGCTATTTAAATGTTCTTTAAAATGATGTTGAGTATTTGACTTTAAGAATAAAATAATTTTAATTAAGTATTATGTTATTTTGCAAAATCTCCTTAGTTCAGCTCTCACCAGACATCCTGTACGGGATGACGAACCTATGATCCTAGGTACAGTAAAGTATTTTATGAAGTTAAGACTAGTTGATGCCAAGCGAGTTGTTTCTATGTAAAGAGCTACGATTCTCGCCCCCCCCCCCTCTGAAGGTGGATCGTGACAGAAATGGCGGTGGCACCGGCTAGGTGCACGTGATAGAAATGGTGGAGGCGCCGGGTAGGTTCTATTTCTGGAGAGAGAGAGAGGTAGATTTTTATGTTTATTATTAAGTTAGTTTCAGCTTCTGATAGCAGGTTATTAAGAGTTTACTTGAGGAGAGGATTACGGAATTTAATCTAAGTGGAGGAAGTCTTGGAGATTTTTTTTTGACGTAACAGATGTTTATTTGAGGATACTTGTAAGGATAAAGTTTATAGTGATAAGTTGTTTTAAGTCGTTGAATATATTGTAGATTTATATCGGGGATTATTACGTGAGGAGAATACGTTATAAGTTAAATGCTTATTAGAGATAATGCAAGTGGTTTAGTTTTATTAAAGTTAATTTAAGATTGTAGGTTAAGAGAATTATAATTTAAAATAAAAAATTTTTGTCGTAAATAGGAATTATTTTCAAGTGAAGTTTGTTTTGTTGTCGTGCGCGTAGGAGACGAGACGTACGAATTAAATCAGTCGAGGGAAGGATAAACGTTAGAAAGGAATTAAAGAGAAAACGAGAGTTTATGTAAAAGAGAGTTATAGAATTTATAGTGATGTTTTGTTTTAATTAGAAAAATGTTGAGAGTTGTTTCAGAACGACACGTCAGTGGACGTGGCAGAGTGAACACGTGACGGGGAGGTGCTGAGACCTAGCGGAGAACGGAGGAACCGCAAGCGAGGGTTGGCGCACCTGATGGAATTCGGTGACGTCACGGGCTCATACGGAGACGTGGACGGCCGTGACCTTGTTTTGATCAGCTGTACGGTAACTTAGCGATAAGAAAATAGACTATTGGTTAAATACATTTAAATTTAAGTGTGTTTTAGGAGAAGAGGAACTTTCAGTATGTAAGTAATTTAATTTAAGAAGTGTATGATGTATAGGCTAGAAGTGTTTCGTTGTAAGTTGTTTATGTTTTTGTTAGTTAAATTCTACCTCGGTTTTAAAAATATTTTTTTGGGATTTGTAAACATTATTAAGGAGGTACACTATAAAATCGATAAGCATTGAGAAAACTGGGAAGGCTAGATTTTGTGTGTAGAGGGAATTTACTCCAAAAGAACAGAGAGACAAAATTAATGTTTTCATTAGGGCGAGGGACCCTAAGGTGAGGCGTTGTGTCCCTGGGAAGAAAGGGAATTGTAGCGCAGACCATAGGAGATGGGCTGACTACGGAATTAAGGGTCAGGAGAATCCTGAGAGTTGTGAGTAGTTTGGGGCAGGAGTTCCCCATGGTAGTACCGAAGTGGCTATCCTGTATGGGATAGGGTACCATTTCAATGAAGTTTGTTGGTGGGGTTAGAGCCCCCTGTGTAGTGGGCCTATAGCAGATAGGCACTACAGTGAAATTTTTGGTTATTTTGTGAGGTAAATTCCCTGGAGGTTAAGTAAGATTGGATTCAGTTAGGAAGGAGGGAAATGAGAAACATTGCTGTAGAGAGTTAGTGTACTTGCCTAATGTGAAATTGAATTTTAATAAATTAATTAATGAGAAAGTTTTTTCTGGTCAAATAATAATGGAAGGGAATTAATTAATTTTTTTTGAGTAAGGTGTTTTAAGTAATGAAATAAAATAAGGTGAAGTAATTTGAATAATTGGGGAGGAGTTTCTTTAAGAGTTTAGATAATTGTTTTTGAATTTATTGAGATATTCAACCAGTGAAGTTTGAGTATGAGAGATACAGTGAGATTTTAAGGAAATCGGTTGTTATTAATTAGGACAAATGAGATTTTTTGATTAAGAGTCAGTAAGCATAGTTAAAATTTACGACATGATATTTGTTGACAGTTTACAGTTATTAAGGAGAAAACAGAGTAATCTATTTATTTTTATTTTAAGGGTTTGAAGATAAGATTATGAATTTTTTTTTTGAAAGTTTCTTGGGCATGTTTGAATAATTTTTATTTGGATTTTAAGAAATTACAGAGAAAATTTAATTGATTTACATTAGTTTGGAAGTATGGAGGTTTAGTGTTCGATTAGCCCTAACTTGATGGTCGGATCCCAAAAGAATGCCGTAAAACCGATAGCCAATTGAGAGGAATGCGGTAGGCGCTTGTGTAGAGAGGGGTTGTGGGAAAGCTCCTTGGGACTGATGGCAGATCAGGGGCCCTAAATAGTGTGTGATGCTGTAAAACCAGTGCAGAGAAAGCCTGGTATGCTTAAATTTTTGGGCACAGGTTATGTAAACCTGGGGTTCCATGGGATTTAGTCATGTTAGCTGCTGTGAGACATTAAGATTTCCAGGCTCCATAGTAAATTCAATGTAAATTTTTGTTTTCTTAAAATAATAAATTTGTTTTTAATTTTTTTTGAGATATTTGATTTGTAACAGTGAATACAGACCCCGAGGAATAAGAGTTGTCATGCTGTGAGAGGAGAAGGTGGTAGGCCTAAAAGGGTACAGGCACCACAGAGGTTATGTGCATTGCATAATTTAAATATAAGGAAACTTGAGAATTTGAAATTTTGTTGTTGGTTTGTACACCCATAAGAAGAGTATAGGCAGAATTTTTATTGTTATGAGATGTCTAATTTAATTGAAAAGAAGAAAGTTTAAAGATGCAAGGTAACATTATTATTGTAATAATTGAAAGAGATTAAGAGGTAGAGAGAAATAGGCAGTTTTTGTTTGTAAGTACTAAAGTTTACATATAGAAATTTAGTAACTAAGAATGAATAATAAGTTAAGTCTAGTGTAAAAGTTTTTTTTTTAAGTTTGTTAAGTTAAGAGTCATAAGTAAATTTTTTTTGAGAGAGAATGTCTTTGATAGGAAGTATTAGAAACTTATGGGAATTTTAGGGTAACATAAATAATGTAGGTAATGAATAATAAATAGATGGTAGGTCTTAAGTTAGGATTAACATTTGAAGCAGAATTTAATTAAGAAGAAGGAAAATAAATAGGCCTAATGAAAAGAACAAAAAAGGATTTTATGGTAAAGCATTTTTTTTAAGTAATAAACAATGAATAATAATGTTGTTTCAGGGTAATGTGTACTAATAATACAATTTTTTTTTTAGGACCAAAGAACAGGAATTATGTAATTTAAATTAACATGTATTTTTGAAACTGTTACAGATTCCTTAAGATGAGCTGAGCAGCAGTCCAGTTTACAAGATGACAAGAGTTCGAGAGACAAGATACAAGATCACTGAAACAAGAGCCAAGACTGAAGATACAAGAGAAGAGAAAGCTGGCAGCCATGGACTTACAAGTGGAGATTAATAAGGTCATGTAAAGTTTTATTTTTTTTTTATGGAAGACAGTAACTGGAGTTTTTTTTTGTTATAAACATTATTTACAGAACTTTTTAGGTTATAGTAATGTAATGGAACTAGTGAGTTGTGGTAGCTGTCAAAAAGAACTAATACCTTAAGTTTAATTTTTAAAGTTAATTTTCTTAATTTACAGAGGGATTAGTAGTTTTTTTAAAACCTTATTTAGGTTGGAATTTCAATACAATAGCTTATTATAAATGTGTACGAACAGTTCAAGTTCACAGTACTGATAGGTAGGTCAGATGATCTTATTGATTTTGATGATTTGTTGTTTTGAGTTGATTTTTAAGTGTTGTGAGTTAGACAATGAAATAGTTCTGAAAACTTAAATTATTTCAAGCTAAGAAATAGTAAAGTTAATTGTAACTCGAAGGACACCAGAATTTACTTTTTTTTGAATTAGTAATGTTTGAAAATTTTATACTTTACAAGAAAGGTTATAAACAAACAGATCGGATGGAACAAGGATGCAGTAAATCACAATTTCATTTAGAATTATTGATTAGCTTTTGAGGTTATGAAGTAAAAGTAATTATAGTTTAAAAGTTTGAATAAAAAAATGGTTTTTTTTTAATTTGTTTGAAATAGAAAGTTTAAAAGTTAATTAGTCATGATCTAGGTGGGTGATGGGGTGGGAATTGGCCACTCTTTTTCCCTATAACCTCCCTAACATGGCCTTCTATTACATCTAACAGAAAAAAAAAAGAAGAAAAAGAAGACTTATTATTAGTTAGAATGTTTTTTTATGAAGATACCTGATGAACTTTTTTTTATTGTTCGGAAGAATAGTAGCAAGATTAATCAGATGTTTTACTCAGAAGAAGAAGAAGAAGAAGATAAAGCAGTTTTATAACTCGACAAGCCAGAGATTGGTGTTTCCCCTCTGCGCTCCTATTGACTACGTTGTTTACTCTCATGGGATAGCTGGTTCGGCACCATGGAAAGAGATTGGTGGGCATTGTGGTTGCCCCCAGAAGAAAAGAAGAGTAGAAAGGTTATGGGTGGGTCATGTGAAGTGACCTTCAACCCAGTTACTTCGTGGGGACTATTTGCTGTATAGAGAAGATCAAGACACAAGAGTTAGGGAAAATCATTGGAGGTCATGTTTCCCTTCCTTAAGTTTTTCCTATCAAATTATTTGCCTGATTAGATTATGCTAAGGGTGGGATACTTTATGTTAGCAGTTGAATTAATTAATTTTATTTTTTTGTGTGTTTGCATCCTTGCCCATCGATTGCAGTTTAGTAGTTAGTTTTGTATTTGTCAGGCGTGATGGTAATGCCTGTTGATGATGTTTCAGAATTGTAATCTGTTCGTGATGAGGATGGCACAACTCCGAAGCAGATGTGGGGAGAAGTTGTGAGCTGCCCTGGAAGCCAGTCCAGTAGCTGTTGGAGTTGAGTGGTGTTTGCTGATGGCCAGCCCAGGGAGCTACTCTTCTCGACAACACTGACTTCGAGGAGTTGCACCAACCTTCACGAGATAAGAGTTTAATTAATTGAAACACTGTAAGGACACTTAATTTTTTTTGAAGAACGAAAGAAGTATGGTAATAAACGGAAACCGAAAAAAAATAATAATAATAATTATCAAGAATTTGCACATTGTTTAACGAATACTGAGAAACTAAGAACAGTAATTTAATTTGTAAAGAGAGCTTCACTAACAGAACAATTTTTTTAGAATTGAGAACTCGAGCCTCTGAAGGTTCCTGTGAGAACAAACCAGATAAAAGTTTTACATTTAATTTTATGAATACTTGTTGTTTTAAAATAAATCTTATGCAGAATCTAGATGTATGTTCAGACAGCAAGGAACTAAGAAAATTATTATTTTTGTGAAATGAGGAATTTATAGTTATGGTTTAATGGAAAAAGACAATTTGTAATTTTGAGGTAGCTCGATGGGGCTCGAGCTCTGTGAGGGGAGGGTTATGTCGCGGGTTGAAAATTTTGCAGGGTTGTTGAAATCAAATTTAGGGACTTAACTGACGGGACTCTGGGCTGGCTGCTCTGTTCACTCGTCAGCGCAAGTGGCGTGACCATGTAATTGGGGCACGGGGCCGGCGCGGCGCGCTGCGGGCTTGCAGAATTTTGTTTGTTTGTTTGGCCGCGCGCTGGCGCAGCCACGGGCCGCAGTTACTGGGGCGCGCTGTCGTAACAAGCCGCGCGGTGTGGCCTGCACATTGGGGTAGAGGGGGGGTAGTCTTCCCAGATGTTCTAGTTAGTTGTTTAGTAAATTTGACTTCAATAACGAGCTTTTGTTATGGTAGGCGCGGCAGGGCGCGCGAATTTAAGCGCAAGTGAGTGGTGACTCGGGGCTCACTCAGGCGGAGGCTATGCGTCTCACCTGTGGTCACGAGTTGTTAGTTCGTTCGTGATGTAGGAATTCAGGCTCACTCAGGCGGAGGCTATGCGTCTCACCTGTGGTCACGAGTTGTTAGTTCGTTCGTGATGTAGGAATTCAGGCTCACTCAGGCGGAGGCTATGCGTCTCACCTGTGGTCACGAGTTGTTAGTTCGTTCGTGATGTAGGAATTCAAGCTTTCGGGCGGAAGCTATGGTCGACGCCAGAGGCCACGAGTCGTTTAATTTAAGTTAGGTCATAATGTAGTCGTCAAGCTTTCGGGCGGAGGCTATGGCCCTCGTCAGGGGTCACGCGTCATAGTTTTTAAAATGTAATGTTCGTTCGGGATTTCAAGGGCAGGAGAGGCCCCTACGTTATTTTTTTAAAGTAATCGATCAAGAAAGGCTTTTCGGAAAATGTGAGTATGGACTTATCTTTGTTTTAATTTTAAGTATTAATTATGATTTGAGGTATTCGGAAGGACTAGGGAAGTGTTTAGTGAAGTTCTCTCATTCTCTCTCTTGTAAGGTCGTTCAATCGTTAAGGAAGTAAAGAGATTATTGTTTTAAATTGTAATCCCGCTATTTAAATGTTCTTTAAAATGATGTTGAGTATTTGACTTTAAGAATAAAATAATTTTAATTAAGTATTATGTTATTTTGCAAAATCTCCTTAGTTCAGCTCTCACCAGACATCCTGTACGGGATGACGAACCTATGATCCTAGGTACAGTAAAGTATTTTATGAAGTTAAGACTAGTTGATGCCAAGCGAGTTGTTTCTATGTAAAGAGCTACGATTCTCGCCCCCCCCCCTCTGAAGGTGGATCGTGACAGAAATGGCGGTGGCACCGGCTAGGTGCACGTGATAATATAACTATTCATGTTAACAACCCTTAGGGGATGAAATTCGCAAAAAATAAAATAAAAATTGTTGTTAGATTTAATATGTTAGACATTGTTCCCCCAAATCATTCAAAACACTTAATTTAATTCGGAGATATAATTAATTATTTGTCTTTAAACATACTTACCCCCTTTTAACCCCTTTTTTTGATAGAATTTTATAAAATCATGTCTTCCTTACTTGATTCTTGGTTATAATATATCTGTGGGCCAAATTTTATTCAAATCCGTTTGGTAGTTTTTGCTGGAAAGAGTAACAAACATACATACATCCATCCATCCATCCATCCTCAAAAACATTCGCGTTTATATTTTAGTAAAGATATAAAACCCCTGACTTTTATGTGGCAGTTGTGTTTAATTAGTATGGGACCAAAGTAGTAGAAAGAACATTACTTTTATACTATTTTTTACAAATTATTATTTTTCTAAAAATCATTTGTACAAAGGTTTGGTTTATTCGAAATTTCAAAAATGTATTCAACATTGTATTTTTTCCTTATCAATTGAGGATTTTCCACTGATATGAATATATTCATATATTAGTTGTGATTGTGGCGTAGTATTTAATTTTTTATATAGGTTTATTCAACTTGAATAAATGTACAGTGTTTCAGTTCCAACTTCAAAACATTTGCACAGCACTTTGACAATTAGTCATATGAATATTTTCAATTATTTATTGGTTGTAAACTGGCAGCCAAGAATTGGGAGTCAAATTAAAACATAATCTTTATAAAACGTTTAATTTACTTTATCTAACGCTGTCAGTCTAGTTTAATTGGTCAACTGGATAGTTGTAGAATAACATTTTGTATAGTAAAATTATTACAGTGTTAAAATCTTAATTAACATATAATGATATTTAGAAATAAACTCCAATTTAGAATATTTTCTTTTTATAAATACATATTTTTTTAGTGAGAGATCTATAGCTTGCAAGTTATTGCGGTTTTTTTTTATTTAATGGGCTAAGTGGACGACGTGTGGATAGTGTTTGTAAACTACCTTCAACCAAATATACAAAAGACAAATGTGAAAACTTAAAACGTCTTGTTATAAATTTCCACTAGAGTACAAAAAACGGAAGATAAGTTAATTGGGAGAAAGACACATACACGCTTAATGAAGCTTAGGTGCCTATTCTAGGTGTTTGTCTTCAGCCATGGTTCCATGGGCGAAACAGACACAACCAGAAAGACAGTTCCAAGGAACGATACTTAAGACAATCCAATCAAAGAGCATATCAAACCAAAAGCGCCATGGTGACTAAATGAAATGCCGTTGGAATCAAGGCAGTTTTCAGAGTGAGCAGGTCTGGTTTCGAGTCCCGAGTAAGGCTTGGGTGTGAATTTGTAATTTTTGTTGGTTCGTTGGTGATGAAAACTTACGAATCATTTTATTCAAACGTTTTTTATAATTACACTAATAATAACCTATGTTAACCAAACTTACGTGCCATCGTTTAATAGGTCATAACAAAGATAAACCCTTTGTAAATATCCGACTGCATTCAGAAATATCGCAAGAAAATGTGTGTGTGATATTTTTAGTACTTGATACAAATGTTTCATTTTGTACCACTTTAAAAGTGCCAAGCTAAAGTTTGGAACGCTGTGGAAATAGTTTGTTAGTAAATTATTAGGCAACATCATTTCACTGGGAACTATGATAACACTTTATTTTACTGACTGAAAACAGCAATAGGAATGCAAAACCAAATTTTGATCCCCTACAACCATTCTCTACTGTAATGCCTGTACTTCGTCCACCAGAAACAAATGTTGGTACTTTAGCTCCTTAACAATGTAATACATATGTTTATAAAAATTAGTTTAATAATGTAATGTGTGTTACCCAGCTGTAGAAAACAGACAATAAACATTTGAGTGCCAACAACGCAATTAGTTAGGAAAATTATTTGATTACAAACATTTGCCTTGAATTATATATCATTGATTTCTATACTAAGCTCCGAAAAGGCGATTAACCATAATTAAATAAAGTGTATTAACTTTGCAAGTTTAGACTTTACCAAAAATTCAATCAAATGTGTTTTAGTGAGACTCGAGGAATTAGTTTGAGTAATTCAGTACTGTAAATCTCTAAAGGTAAGTTTGTTAGATATGGATTAATGTGAAAACAGTTCCATGTAATTTTACAGTGTTCATTACAGCGTCAAGGAGGAGATGAGCTGACATGGTCATCGAAGTCAGTCAAATGCACGACGAGCTACTTCACGTGCAAATCGTACATATGATCAGCGATCGAAGGATACTGAAAATAGTCGTACTGGTTTGTCCAAATTAAGTTCGGGAGCGACTCAAAATGAACGACAAAAAATATATTCAGAATGCAACGAGCTCGTGCTCATCAAACACAACGCCAGCAAGCACGACACAATGAACATGGCCAATTGCGCCGACGTGGTGCTCCTGTGAACCTGAAACAATCGGAATTCCGTTACTATCCGGAACTCAATTACAGTGCGGACAGATCAGTTACGATTGTAGACATTTCAGTCGTTTGTCCGTTTTGTAAGGCGTTTAAATTCAGCGGTGAACCTCCTGGATTGTGTTGTGTGGGTGTTAAAGCGAAATTGCCAGGATTTGTTCCGCCACCAGAGCTATTAAACTTAGTTTCTGGAACTGGAAATGATTAAACTCATTTCCTGGCCAACATCCAAAAATACAACAGTTATTTCGAAATGACGTTGTTTGGCACAACCTATACTGTACGGGACAAATTCATGCCCACTTTAGAATTTAAGGGCAAGTATGTTATTTAGTAGGGGCGCTGTTACCACCACTGGATGCGAACCATCAATACTTACAAATTTATTTGAATAGACAATTCGGATACGGAAGTTAATCACCATTGTGCTCACAATGCGATAACGAAGCTATCCATTATCAGATAATTGCAAACTGTTCTTCATCAGAACAATGAATTAAACTGTTCAAAATTGCTTTGAATCGGATGCCATCCGACATTCATTATATCGTCACCAGAGCTAACCAAACTCCTGCTGGTAAGGATGCAAAAAGGTTCAATTTGCCGATAATCAACGAAGTGGCTGTTTTTATTATCAGAGAAAATTTGCAGTCTTCAGGTATTGCGCTTCATCGTTGGAACAATGAACTTACTCAGGCCCGAAATGCACAGGAGCTACGATGCGCTACAATATCCATTGATATTTTGGCAGTACGAGGACGGATACCATTTCAACATCAAAATGGTTAGTCAAAATGTGATAAAACCAATAATAAAGTAAGTGCTATTAATTTGTATTTATGCAAACTTACGATCAAGAAGTGTCGCTCTCTTTTCAATTAGTTCGTGGTTGACATGGATGCCAACATTGAGACTGAGCGATTGACATATATTGTTTGACCCAAAAGTAGCTCCGATCTGAAAAATAAATTCCTTTACGCGATTTTGTTAAGAGTGGTATATACCCCTTTGTAAAACCAGTTATACATGCGTCCACTACTAGCCTATTTTCTCGAGAATTATGATAGCTACAGCTTCCAGATTATTAATCTGACGAGAAAAGTAATGCAGTTTTTCCAATATAGTTTTATATTTTGGAAATCGTGACGCAAAATATATTTTAAAAAATGGTAAAAACAAGCAATTCGTTGACGAATTTCTAGTTATTCGATGAGAAAAATGAAAATTTGAATCTATATTGGAAAAGATTATATTTTTCTGAACAAAGTGGTATATTAAAAGTATAAGGTCACAGCATTAAATATCAGTGTATTTGGTTAGGAAAACTGGCTAATTTGGCATATTTTTAGTGTCTGCCTTATGCTGCTCGACGTGAAAGTTGACGCCAAGCTCCGGGAAGACGAGCAGGGTGGGGATGACACTGACACGCCTCAACGTCGTTTGCTGTAGGGGAAGTGCTGATCTGTAAGGGTGATAAACCTCCCTCCTCCCTCCTCCCTCCACCCTCCTTCCACTACACAGCAACACCGTTTCTCTGAAGGATTCATGGGACAGACGATTTCCTTGGCGAGTATCTTGATAGTCCAGGCATTTTATGAGAAAAAGGGGTCGATTTATGGACAAATTGCAAGAAAAGGTTTTATTATATCAAAATTTGCAGAAAAATCCGTAGAATAACATATCCAAAATCCACCGAAATCCACTTTATTTTGGCAACGTTTTATTCCGGGAATTTTCCCGGAAAAATGCGGAATAAATTAATAACTGGAAAACGGTGCGTTCTACGAAGAAAGGTATTTACACTTAAATTAAAGAGAGCCAAATTTACCATAACATATCAAAAATGTACAAAAATCCACCAATAACTACTATTTTGTTTTTTTGAATTCGTCCCGGAAAAACCTAAAATAATGAAATAAATTGAAAATGGCGCATTTTCTAGCAAAATGTTTCAGGGCAAAGTTAAAGTACACCACGATTTTCATAATATATTACAAATTCACAAAAATCAACACTAAAAAGGTTTTTGGTTTTTCAGAAAATTTCCTGAAAAAAAAAGAAAAAAAAAAGACAAAACGAAAACGTTGTATCGTACGTCAAAGAAAGTCGTGACTTAAATTAATGACTTTTTTTGTATTAAATATAATTTCAATTCACCAAAATCTGCTCATATATATATATATATAGTTTTTTTTGTGACTCGTACTGGAAAATCTTTAAAAATTCAATAAAACGAAAACGGAACATCGTATTGAAAAAGTTTCGGTGGGACAAACAGAAGCACGCAAGAATTATTATAGTAGATCCTAA
The DNA here is from genome assembly GCF_032445375.1 of Bacillus rossius redtenbacheri. Taxonomy (NCBI): domain Eukaryota; kingdom Metazoa; phylum Arthropoda; class Insecta; order Phasmatodea; family Bacillidae; genus Bacillus; species Bacillus rossius. The sequence continues at coordinate 98,200,138 of NC_086330.1, read as the reverse complement.
ATTCACTGAAATCTGGTCAATAGATTTTATTTTGTGATCGGCCACGGAAAAAGTATTGAATATGTAGACTAAATAACAGAAAGCATTTTATCCCATGTAAAATTATGTCAGATCCGAGCTATATTCATTTTCCATCATATATTTTAAAGTAACTTAACTTATATTCATTTTTCAGTTAGTGACGTGTTAAAACGTTTTTGAAATTTACCAAAATTATTTTCCAGAAAAAAAAAATCACTCATTTCAATTGCTTATCGTTTGAAAGAAAAATTTGACACGTCCATTCTCACAAAACATACCTACATACAATTAAATTTACACAAGGTTTCCAGTGACCTGTTTCGAGAAGAAATAGAAAAATATACACATATTGGGATGCACTCTACAACAAACAATACTGAATAAACATGCATGGATATGTAGGAACACCCTACCTTAAAAGCCATGACAGTAATTGCAGTCGTCGGGAGGTAATTCACGCCGGTTTTACAGGTTGATCCATGACAGTTTCCACAAGCTGAAGAACATGAGATGCCATGTTTCCTATAACTGCAGTTGGATGCACCGCAACCATCTTCCTTGCAAGTGCACCTGATTACCTTCAAAAGGCATTCCGGAGCTGTTGGTTTGTCTGTCGAAATTGCCAAGAGAAGGTGGCCACATTTTCTCCATCCCCATTCTTATGGATTCATCTTAATTCCCTTCCATTCTTGTATCTGATAGGAAACCCTTAAGAAATGGAAACGAGCTGAAGCACTAGTTGGAGGTAACTGTTCTGGTTGTACACATTTGAAACTAGTAGCTGCTTTCTCACTAAACACTTTAAAACGAAAAGTATCGAGTGTGTCACTTCTCGACCCATTGTACAGGCGTACTAGCAGCTGTTCTCCCGATTTTACAATGTCTTATTTTGACACACTGGGAATACTATCTGAAAATACTTTCGCAAGTTGCCTGAAGGCACAGTCATTCTGGATCAGATCAAATACTCCCCCCTATCCTGTACCATAGATGTGTGATGTTGTGTCACATCCCATGAATGCATGGCAGAAAAGCATATTACTACAAATTTCATCACCGAGCTTGCAGAGTTATAACACATGGATACATAAAATCACTCAGTACAAGGGAATGGGAATTCAATCGTATAAATAGTAAATATACCAGGACAATAGTACATAAATTTTAAGCAAATTTTGATAAAGGTCAATTATATAATGAAATTTTTTTGCCCTTAATTTAATTCACGATTGATTTTGAAGTACGGTGCACAGTTTCCTTTTTTTATAATTTTTTTCCGGGACATTTCCTGGAAAACAAAAAAAATATATAAGTTGATTTGTGTGAAATTCTAATATATTATGAAAAACATTGTTTACTTTATATTTTTCCTAAACCATTCTGCTGTAAAGTGCATAATTTTCCATTTATTTCATTTTAAATATTTTCCGGGACTAATCCCAGAAGAGAAGCAGAAGTTATAAGCGGATTTTCTTGAACTTTGAATATGTTATGGAAAAGTTAATGTTCTTTAATTTTAGTCTCTACAGGTTTTGTCGTCAGATGCACCGTTTTTGAGGTATTTTTTTTTCGCATTTTTTCGGGTCAAAACCCTGAAAAAAGTTACCAAAAGAAAGTGGATTTCGATGGATTTTGTATATGTATTGTACGAATTTTTCTGCGAATTTTAATTTAAAAAAAACTTTTTCTTGCAATTTTCCATGTTTTTTTCATATCTTTCCTGGACTATGAAAAGAATCTTCACTCGGTAGCAACCTACATTGTACAAGATTTTTAAGTCTGTTGATTCGTTCAATGGTTCTTTAATGCTGTTTGTAAGCTTTCGCATAATATAAAAAAGACGCAATTGTCTGTTAGTCGGTACGCATGTAAAAAAAAAGCAAGACAAACGAATCGGTAAGTTAGGGCGACTTTATTTAAGTGCGAAACGGAAGAAAAGAAGTGCAACGGCTCTGATTGAGTACCAGAAACAAAGGTAAGATATAGCGATACCGATATTAATTTATCTTTTATTAATGTAAAAGAACACCGGAGAATTCCAAACCCGGCTAAAAACTATTTTAAGAAACATATTTACAACTTAGTTTGTACAATGCATTTAATTTTTTAGAAAAATCCGAAGAGTTGAAGAATATGGTGCAGTTCAAGAGGAAGTCAACAGCACAGTAACTGATCCCCAAACGGCTAACTTGACAGCTCATTTTTCTTTACCAGGATCAAGCAACGCAGGGAATGAAAATATGGTTCTGAATCCTGATGAGTAAGTAGCCAGTGCTTTATATTACACAAACTGCGAACTGTATTTAACGATAACATTTAGAATTAGCATTTTATTACGTTCGGAGTCTAATGAAAGGCTTAAAATTTTCATATAAATAATTTTCAGTCCAGTAGTTGAACTTCTATGGGTTTGTTCTTGGAAAAATATATATAGTGTTACGGACAGATTAAAGAAAAGTTAGATACTCGTTATTACTGTTGTATGTAAGTCATAGGAAGTTATAATGGCTTGAAGACCATACATACGTCATCGATTATCAATTTCAATTAGTAATTTTAAAAAGTGAACTAATAGGGCATTATAAGAGTGCGAAAGAGGAAGGTGAAATTAATTATGTCCCAGAACTTTCAAAAAGTGGTCTGTATTCTCAAATCAAAAATGCTGCTGTCTACTTGTCTACACAGGCACGTAGCTTGATATTTGATGTTGATAATAATGCTACAGAACACTTCAATTCGGTCATTGCTAAGTTTTCTGGTGGTAAGCGTATAAACTATACCACCAGAAGGTCATACCAGGGAAGATGTGCTGCTGCTGTGGTAGCACACAATACGAGAATGCCACATTACATTATTCACAAGACAATGCAGGATGGCATCAGCCCTAACAAAGTTGCAAAAAAAATTGTAACTTAAGCGCAAAGCTAGAATTAAGAAAATACGAAATAATAAAAAGTGCAGAAGAATCGATTTTAGGAAATCTCTAGCCCAAGCAATCAGTGACAAAGATTATGGGCCTCAGTGGCAGAAACCAGACATGCCAGTGGATGTATACCAACAAGAAGAAACCAGAATATTACAGTCCATCCAGAAAACTGATGAAGAACGCCGTCAAATAGAAAGAGAAAAGATACTACAAGCAGGAAGTGGAGAATGGCTGGAAATGAGACGGAAACTATTGACAGCTTCAAAATTCGGGAGGGTGATATGTATGAAGCCAACAACAAGCTGCAAGAACCTAGTAAGAGCCATAATATACTCTCATGACATACCTAATGTTCCAGCAGTACAACATGGCAGGCAGTTCGAAGAAATAGCCATCAAACAGCTAGAAGATCAGGAAAAAATTAATTTAAGTAAAGCTGGTCTTTTTATTGACCAAAATCACCCATTTATTGCCGCAACATCCGATGGCCTTGTTGGCGAAGACCGTTTCGTAGAAATAAAGTGTCCTGCTTCGGCATATGGAATGGACATAAATGAAGCCATGCGAGAAGGCAAAATAAAGTATTTGAAATATTTTGAAGAAAGTCGTACTGTCATTTCGTTAAAAAAAAGATCATGAATATTTCTACCAAGTCCAGGGTCAGCTTCACATAACCAGAAGAGATATTTGCTTGTTTGGCATCTGGACTTCGAGCCAAAAGAAAGTAAAAGTACGGTATTGGAAATTTTCAGAGACGACACATTCTGGAAATAAAAAATGAAGCCAAAACTCGTTTAATTTTACACAAAATGCGTTCTTCCTGAATTAGTTGATCCTAGACATACAAGAAATATGGAAATTCGGGATCCAACGCACATAACAGAGGCTATCAGAAGCCATAAGATAAAATAAATGGGAAAACGAAGATCGTCCCAAACAAAACCGAATATTACATCCTGATTACATTAAACGTGAACATTTTTCAAACTTTTGCAGAAATTTCAAGAAAATGTTGGTCTTGGATAATCATTCAAACAAATTTTTATAGTGACCTGTGATTTATCAGTCTACGTCGCCTGCTCACTTAGCTTCATAGACTATCACCTTTCATACTGGAAATTATTCTTGCTCATTGTTTCCAGAACGTTTAACCATGACAAGCATTTTCATGAACCTTCATTTTAAGTATGCCAGCACCTATATGTACATAAGAAAGTATAGCCCGTGTGGTCACGTTCAGTGCCTAGGTACCTAGAGAATCATTACCGTAATTATTTTGGATATGTAAAAAAAAAAATATGTCTTACCTATAATGTAAATTTTAAAGCTGAGTTAACCTTTCCAGAATGGTTCAATGCTAAAGTGAGCAATGGTGCTTTAAAATTTTAGAAGTAATTGCTTGTTTAGGTGAATAAATACTGAGGTGGTCTTAACTGTTACTTAGTTTGAAAGAAATTAATTCATTTGGCAGCCAATTGAGAAATTTTGTAAAATTTGTAAATGAGAAACAAGAGAATTTCCTAAAAAGAGTGTTCGGTGTGCATAAACTTCTTGTCTTGTATGTCCTAACAAAAAGGAACGAAATAAATTTCGTTAAATAATGTATAATAGCGACCATAAAAATATTTTGCTTCAGTGGTAAGCTGAATTAAATTCAGTGCTTTGTTGTTTTGAAATTGTGTGTGCATTAAATCAAATAGTATAAATGCCTGTCTAGTTAAAAATATAAAGCTTATGTACATTTTTTGTGCGTCACAGGTAAAACCAATTTGAGTGTTATTCTACTAAACTTGTTTAAATAATCTGTTGTCTTTTCCTGTATCGGATTTGTAAAACTATTTCTATTAAAGCATTTGTTTCTCTTAAATAACTCTCTAAAGGCCATCTACATACTTTTAAGATTGTTGGACTTTTCAGCAAACTGTTTTGAAAAAGGATTTTGTTATGTAAAAATATTTATGTTTGAAATGTCTATTATACCGTACAGTTTTTTTTTAATTTGTCTTTCTTGGAAGTAACTCGTGCGCACGTTGGTTTAATTTATAGTGCTATTTTTAAAATTCTTTGTCTTTTATAAAGTAATGAACATTGTCTATTGGTGTGAAACAAAATGTATGAACTAACTACATGTGAAATAAATACATGTTTTTAATGTGGAATTATGTAACGATTTTTTGTACAGTACATTTTTCTACCACGTCCAAATAAAATATATGCTACTTGCATGATAACTCATTGCCATGACACAAGTTAAACAATTACAAAGGAAAGTATTCCATCTTATAAAAACGCGAACACTTTTTTTTAAAACATAATACATAATATTTATGTATTTCGAAACGCTTTTACAATTATCATTGACAGATGCGAGTTATATAAAATACATAACATCGATTCGGAAAATATATTTAACTTCGGCAAGATTTGTTTTCAGAATAAGGTAATTTCATGTTCCTTGGAGAAAATGTAACGTTTAATATCCACATGACTTTGAAAATTATGATGTAATGTCACTTTTCCCATTTCATGTAAAAGTTTGTGTTTTTAGCAAAAACATAGTAATACATTTATCTTTTTTTTACTTATGAACTACTACACACGCGTAAAAAAATGCTACCATTACGATAAACATACTTTTCGCGTTATTTGACATTTGAGTTGAATGAAACGTTGTGTGTAGCCACTAGCTCGCGCGGCGCTCCGCTCGTACGGGGAAGGCAGGCAGGCAGGTAGCAATGCTGTCGAGACATCCCGACCCGTACCGCGCCGTCATGAGGAGGGAATGACCATGGAGTGAGGGAGGGTAAACCGAGTCCATCCCCTCCACCGACATCATTTCGCCAGGACGCGCTCCTAGTAGGCCACTCCTCCAAGGCTAAACTCCGCCCAGGCTAGAGGTATTTTGTGCTGCTCGCGCCGGATTCTGAGTAGCCGCTTCCCTATATAACACTCTGCAAACAACGTGGGACAATTGTCGGCCATTTACATTCGATGCCTGTGTTACATGCACGAGTGCATGCTAGATGCGATGTTGTAAGTTAGACTATATGGTCGCCCATACTTATTTATAACATTGTCATATTGGTGGTGAGAAGCAAAGATGTCGATAATCCCAATGTTCCATTCAAAATTTCATTCCGGGAAGGTTGTTTTCCTTAAACTCAATGGACACAGTTATCAACTAGGATAAGGTAGTCAACTATCTCACAGGATTTTTTAATTCGCTGAAATTGGCTGGATTACCACCTCAAAATTTGCACTGGAACGAGACTGTTAATGAAAAAGATTATGAACAACGTCATTCAGGTGGTGATGATCTAGGTAAAGTACACAGGCTAGGATGTTTTGATTCCACGCATACCGATGATTCCAACAAACTTGCCATTTGATTTTAAAACCGTGCAATTCCCCGTGCGTCTGGTCTTCGCGATGACTACCAACAAATCACAAGGCCAGTCATTGGAAGTTTGTAAAATTGAATTGAAGTTGCCGTGTTTCGCACATGGACAAATGTATGTCGAGTGTTCGCGTATCAGAAGGGCCATCATCTTTGTATATTTACGCGCCGGAAATAAAACTAAAAACATAGTTTACCAGAAAGCATTGCACTGGAGTTTTACTGCATTTATCTTTCATGTAAATAAAAGACTTTGAATTAATTTCAATTACAAACGAGTTTAATCTAATAACTCACTAAAACTCAGACCGTACCCGATGCTGTGAATATAATAGATTTTAATGAATTGGGGTTATAATGTTGTTAAGGTTAGATACTTGCTTATGGAGAGTAACAATAAAATCAGTTTTATGTGTTATGAAGTTCACCGGGTCATCTAGTACATAAATAGAAATGGCACGTTGACTTACACCGCTCCTTATCGTAAGAGGCTGTGGTTTGTTTTTGTAATTCATAAATTTTGCTTTGTTATCACTTTTACTTACTACATAATCCAGTGAAACCGTAATAATGAAAGCTCAGCCAACAGCCTTGTTAAACAAATTATCCAAGTAATAGTGGAACACATTGGTGATGAATTATAACCTAAAACATGTAAATATCTTATGTATGGGCATTTCTCCACTAAATGGAAAATCGCTATCCCAAGCTAATTTTATGTAAAAAATCTTAAAATTTCTCAATTTTTTGTATCGATGCCGACATAGTATTAGGTATTCTTAGCATTTAACAGCTTATACAGTAATTTAATAATGTAATATTCGAATAAATGAACCTCAAACGTCTTAAAACACAATCCGCTGGTACGTCCCTTTTCCAGAATTACACATCTTGTTAAAAATATTTTTTTTTTGCCGTTGATAATTGAATAAAAAATGTCCAAATACATTAACCAAAACGATACGCATCTGTATACATCACAATTACATTTTTACAATAGGATTTTAATATATATATGTGTGTATATATATATATATATATATATATATATATAGGTATATGTGCAAATACTGTCCTCAAATTATTAAAACAGTCCCCTGTTAACATTTTAAAACGGCGCTGAAGTCAAATTTAATTTTGGCGCGAAGCATTTAGATCGTGAAACGGAATGCAATCGGTGTGAAGTTCGTTTGGTTGTGTAGCTAAGCGGGCAACCGCCATTTTGTTTATTGCTACTACTGCGTCAACTGGTGAACCACGCGTCTCGGCCGTTATTGAAAAAAGTCCACTGGTAAGCAATTTTTTTTTTTACTATTTTAAGAGTTTTAATAACGACAATTTGTTTAAAATAATTGATCATCTAGTTTGTAGCCACATCTGTTTCGTTTATCTGAATGTTTTTAAATGATATTGTTTTATTAAGTATTCATGTAAATATGACAGTCACCTGGCCAACAGTCCCCGGTAATTTAATAGCATAGGGAACTGTTCATAGCACAGGGGACTGTTTTCTTAGGTTTTGACTATTAAAAGTATCGTCTCCTTCGCAGGTATTATCTCAAAATGCCACCGAAAAAGAAGCCACTAAAACAAAAGAAGAAATACTAGAACAAAAACGTATAGCTGAGCGTTTGAGATACAAGAACTGCACAAGGAATTGGATGCGTATTATAATCATGAAAGAAACCTATTGCATCAGTACAAAGCCTTTAGGGAGTTAAAAGAAAATCTTAATAACGACACTGCAATACTTATGAACTTTTCAGAGAATAACTGTACCAAGTATAATGAAGAAATACAGGCATGTCATTTTGGAGGGTCTAGGCTTCAGCTCAGTCTTTACAGTGTAGTAGTTCACACGAAATCCTATTGTACTGTTTCGCAAAACACCGCACTTTCACCAGCTTCTAAATGGGAACAATTGGAAGCCAATTTTCAAAACTTTATCGACGCATATTACCTGCATCCATTTTATAAGCGACGGACCCGTAAACAGTATCGGAACAAAACCATGTTCCATATATTGGCTACAAGGCTTCATAGAGAGGTTCCAAATATATAAAGGATTTCCTGAACTTTTCTGAGAGTGGCCATGGCAAGGTTGCCGCAGATGGTGTTGGAGCTACGTGCAAGAGGACCGCAGATGCTATCGTTGCTGCAGGAGGTGAAATTGACAGTTTGGAATCTTTTATTGAATCTGTGCAACAAATATGTCCTGCAATTACAATGTTTGCGACTGACGATGATGCAAATAATAATATGTCTAACGGTATTCAGAAAGACGCTAATAATTTGAAAAGTTTCAATGGTACCCTCAAAATACATCAGATTATAGGCCCTTTGGGATTACCGAAAGGTGCTGAGAAGCTTATAATAAAAAGTTTAAGCTGCTCTTGTGAAGAAAGGTGTCACATTTTAATCTAGGGGTTATAAACTACCAAGTGACGAAACTTTACTTAAGGACGTTTATACAGACTCATAATCCGAAAGCGAAACCAGGCTAGCCCATAACCTGCCGGATAGTAACATTATTACAGAAACTGAAATTTCACGACCCTGTGACAATATTAATACTGATTTTGAGAATAGTGCAGGGCCCAGTACAATCAACCAACAGCAGTACAACAGTTGTGATTACGTTCTAGTCAAGTTTAACGTTAGAAACACAGAATATTGTTGTGCTGCTGTTATCACTCAAGTTCATAATGAGGAAGGCGAACTTACATTATCTTTTATGAAAATTTGTGATAATAAGGGTCGCAAGTTAAGAATGGACGAAAATTATATTTCTGATGTCAGTTTTGACCAAATTTTTCAGAAGTTACCAGATCTAGATCTACGTCTGAAAGGGAGAACATTATTTTATTATTTTCCTGTATCTGTACCAGTCTTAGAGAAAAATAAGTAGATTTAAATATTTTTCACTAAAGTACAACGTTAAGACTGATTTGTTTGTAAGGGGCTGTACAAGGAATGTTAATAATCTTAGTTACTTCAAAAGTACAAATGTTTCAAGTTATTATGTCAACATAAAATATCGGTTTTGATAATTAATTAGCAGTAGTAGCCTAATGTTTTTTTCTGTTCGCAGGACACCATATTTTCATTATTATAAAGACTGACTTTAGTGTCATACAATTTAGTCTTAAAAATACTGTTAAACTAAGAAATTGATTTTGTTAAGTTCAATGCAACTGTTATTAGACATAAGAAAAGTCACTATAATAAGCTAAATTTGTTTTAATACTGTTAATTTGTTTCAAAAAATTAAATATTTTAAGAATAGTAAAGAAAATTAGATACTTAAAATACATAAAATATTTAAAATTAAATAATTAAAATTAAATACTTAAGTACTTAAAAGTACTAATTGTTTTTGTACATAAAACATTCCCTTGGATGGATACAACAGTCCCCTGTCACGGCTATGCAAATAAACAACAGTTTAAAAAAATTAAAAACACGCTTTTTATAGAAATCCGAACTAAAAAAGAAAATAAATTTAATAAATTTAAATTCAGAATAAGGTTTAAAATTTTGATAAATATAAATTAATAATAACGTAAATAAGAAAATATATCTATTTTATTTTTAAAAAAGCACGGGGTGCATGGTGTCAATAGTTATATACATTACACACCTAGGACAGTAAAGTAAGAAATGTCTCAAATCACAGGTAATTGTTGGCCGAGGTGAAACCGAGGTCAACAAACATGTGATCTGTGGCTTTCTTATTTGCTGCCCATGGTGGGTATACTATTTTTCTCCTCGACGGAGACGGAAAGCGGCAACATCGTTTAGCGCAGCGGGGATAAAGTTGACGCTTTACGCCCGAAGGGGAGAAAAATATTTTATTGACAGATATGAGTAGGATTATCATTTGGATAATATCTTAAAAAGCACCCCACACTTTTTTAAATAAGATATATTTTTTCTTAATTACACTATTTTAATTCATATTTATCAAAATTTTTAACACTATTCTTAATTTAAATTTATGGAAATTGAGTTTCTATTTTTATTTCGGTTTTCTATAAAAAGCGTGCTTTTAAGTTTTTTAAACTATTATTTATTTTCTATTTTTTAGTTCGGCTAGCTACAAATGCGTCTTTTTATTTATTTTAAACTATTATTTATTATACTATGATTTATTTGTTAAAGGTTTCTTAGGCTCTCTCTCCGGACTTTTGATACCATGGAGTGTATAGTCTCTATACTCGGGACTAAAAAAAGTCGATACATTCGTAATATATATTACCAGTCTTCATGTTTTGCTATCCTGCCGATCCTGACCAGTATCCTGCACGGATTTATGAAATTATTGCATTGTCATCGGTTCTTGATAAGTCTACAAAATTTCTAATTAATCCGACGTTTTAAAGTGAATAAAAAGGATATGTAAGAAAATAATTAATTCTGACGATCCTAATTAAGATAATGAGATTATCTTATCAAATTATTTGAATTGTCATCGGTCCTCCATAAGTCTAAAAAGTTAAAGTGAAATCTGACCGTTTGAAGTGGGTCAAAATCAAGTCCAAGTATCTGTGAGAAAATCATTAATCCTGACGATCCTTATTAGGATAATGAGATTATCTTATTAAAATATTGTATTGGCATCGGTCCTCGATAAGTTTACTAAGTTTAAATTAAATCTGACCGTTTGAAGTGGGTTAATATCTAGTCCAAGGATTTGTGAGAAAATCATTAATCCTGACGATCATAATTCGGAAAAAGAGATAATATTATCAAATTAGTGTATTGTCATCAGTCCTCGATCAATCTACAAAGTTTGAACAAAATCTGGCCGTTTAAAGTGGTTCAAAATCGCGCTCAAAGGAGTCGGTTACAAACATACAAACATACAAACAAACAAACAAGCAAACAGGTGAAGCTAATAAAAAGCGTTTAAAAAAAAGCAACCCACCCTTTTTTAATTAATTTTTTTTTATATTTACACTATTGTTAATTTATTTTTATTAAAATTTTTACACAATTCTTAATTCAAATTTATTATTTTTTTTCTATTTTTTAGTTTGGTTTTCTTTAAAAGCATTTATTTTTTAATTATTGCATGTTATGTTGAATTAAAATGCTCTTGGTATTGAAAAATTTGTTAATATAAGATAAATCAGGTTTAAGACAATGATTAGAAATTATTATTAGAATCGATTCCTGCCTTATCGACTATAGATGAAATTTATATAAAATAATAAATTTCATTTCGAAAATTGAAAAATGGAATAATCTTTCCACTACACACTTATCGCTGCCTAGCAGCCACGGTATGTCTTTTCTCTGCGAGAATCTCAACATGACTGCCACTTTGTCCGGTCTCAAGCGTGTAAAAAAGCATACAGGTGAAGCTAATAATAATATAAAAAGCATGTATAAAATCATTATTCTTGACGATCCTTTTCAGGATAATGACTTTTTTCCAATCATTTTCAATTGATCATTCTCTAAAAGTTAATAACTAAGACATGCAAAATATACACAAAACTTTGTAACTTAAAAGTGTAAGTATAAATATTTTTATCACAGTGACATAAATGCATAAACGTTTTCTAAAGAGATACCAATATTTTCAAATATGTTTTATAAAAATTGCGGTGTCAAACTGAACCTTGAGAAATCATTCATCACTTATAACAAGAAATAAACTGCACAATGTTATTGACTTGGTTATAGTAGCTCGAGAAAACACGGCTGCCATCTCTCGGTAAATAAATATAACAATTCTCAGAATCGATTTTTCAGTCGACTGCCTGTTTCCAGAGTGAGGAGATATTCCATTCGAGATAATTTTTCGGTCTAGTGCCTTTCGGTCTAGTGCCTTTCGGTCTTGTGCCTTTCGGTCTTGTGCCTTTCGGTGTTGTGCCTTTTCGGTCTACTGCCTTTCGGTGTAGTGCCTGACACCAGAGTTAAGATATATTCCTAGCTAGAGAAATATTCCATTTTTCGGTCTTGTGCCTTTCGGTCTTGTGCCTTTCGGTCTTGTGCCTTTCGGTCTAGTGCCTTTCGGTCTAGTGCCTTTCGGTCTTGTGCCTTTCGGTCTTGTGCCTTTCGGTGTTGTGCCTTTTCGGTCTACTGCCTTTCGGTGTAGTGCCTGACACCAGAGTTAAGATATATTCCTAGCTAGAGAAATATTCCATTTTTCGGTCTTGTGCCTTTCGGTCTTGTGCCTTTCGGTCTTGTGCCTTTCGGTCTTGTGACTTTCGGTCTTGTGCCTTTCGGTCTTGTGACTTTCGGTCTTGTGCCTGACTCCAGAGTTAAGACATATTCCTAGCGAGAGAAATATTTAATATTTCGGTCTTGTGCCATTCGGTCTTGTGCCTTTGTGGCCGTAACGAAACATGCAACATTTAGAAAGTCCAAGATGACGACCGTAATGATAAGTGCAACAGTAGTTTTTAAGTAATATTTTATTAAATTTTTAATATTCAAATCGATTAATAAATATTTTTTTATGATTTTTAATTGTTTTCTTTTTTTTCGAACATAAAAATTCCGGATTATCAAGATGGCGGACATAACGTTATAATAGGTGACGATATATATACTTTAACATAAGTGGTGTGGGTGTCTGCCAGCAGCCACCATGTTGGAAGGAGCCTGTCACAATTTTTTTTTGCACTCTTCGGGTTCAAACCGAGGTATTTTTATTGTATGTCTTTTATATAAAAAATTATTAAAATTTAATTAATTAATTATTTTTATAAAATTTAATTTTTTTTTCAATCAAATCGGATAATAAGTACAGATTTTCAATTGGCGGCCGTAACGTAAATTGCAATGGAGATGTCATAATCCTAGATGATGTCAGAGGTTTATCGGAGGCTGTAGACATGGATGCTTAAGTTACTTTTAGGATTTTGTGTTCTTTCTAAGGCAAAAGTACTTTGAGTTTTTATCGAAATCATAATATTTGAATTTTTGAGGAAGAAAGACGAGAAATTTTTCCTTAAAACGAGAATTTTGAGTCATTTTGAGTCAGTTTTGAGGATTTTCGAGAAATTTTTGAGTCCAAGATGGCAGCCGTGACGTTACAAATCCAAGATGGCAGCCAGGAGCTGTCACCTCACCCATAACCCGTGTCACCGGTCCGTCATTTACATACTACTAAGGCCTACCGGGATGCTGGATGGTGGTGTAGTTGACATAATACATCTGAAATAAGGAAACGGGTAGCTGCCTCAGCAGTATTAAAATGATTCTTGAGTCGTTTAGGTCCCTCTGGTTGTACGTACGTTATGTTTTGGTTAGGGTGTAACCTCTTGCCGATCGCAATAAGGTGCTGGTTCCCTATGTTCTTATCAGTTGACTCAACTAAGACTACATAAGAACCACTAGAGAAGGCAGGATAATGCGTGCTTGCGCCCATAAAATACAGTTGACCAATTTGACTCAGTCCATGACGATCATATGCCCCACTCATCGTTTCGTTCAAGAAATGTAGTCCATCTTCATGTCGTATTGATTTATTTCTTCGCGCATCCAATTTACTAAAACCCGAATAGGTTTTCCGCTTATGGTCCGTTAACTGCCCAATGTCCATATCTCTATCCTGAATATGTTTACTACCTATCGCTTCATTCATATAGCTCACTAGATGACTGCTGATGCACCCCGATACACGTCCGCACACGTACACAGTCGTTACCGAACTCGGTCAATTTACAAGTCCTCGCGTCGTCGGCCATTCTCACTGCACACCGCCAGCCACCGTTCATTTTTTTTTTCATGCTCGGTCTTCGGTTCAGATCGAGAGTCGTTCCGGAAACAACCGAAGAAAGAGATTGGCAAGCATGGTGGCAAGCGAAGTATAAAACAAAAAATGTTTACTCAGAAAATTATTTAAGAATACAAAATAATACAACTGAATAATAAAATTAATAAATCAATCACTGAAACACCTTATTAAAAGAAAACCATAAAACATTGTTAACTTGTCCTACACATCTGAAAAAAGTAACAGGTAAAGGGTAACATACTATTGCATACTTTCGAAACTGGTAATTAGACTCTCCTAACTCTAAACTTGTATAATGGAACCGGTGTTTTCAGAATGATTGTAACAATTTGTAGAGATATTTTCAATAGTGTTATGTTTCATACTTTAGTTTTCATTAACCCAATTATTCTATCATAGATTCCATTACAGATAAGAAAAGACACAAGGAAAAAACTTTTATTTTTAACCCATGCTCACGAGAGTTTAAAATATTAAAATGAACTAAATGTTCCTTAAATTAATTGGACGATCATATTTCTTCTCAGCAGCGAAATTTGAATGTGCGCCACGTAAAGGCTTTTTGTTTCGCGCCATAACTAGTGGTCCGCAGTGCAGTCCGGAGCTGCAATCGCGTTCGACCGGAACCTGGCAGGGCCGTTTCGTAAGTGACCTTACACTAATCTTCCCTCTTCATCACTATTTTTAATGGAAGTTCAAAGCGGCTCTGGAGTCCCTAAATGGATGGAAGAAAAGGCGAAATGGCCTGGGTTCTGTGCAACTGCTTTCATAGTCGAAATACATGAAAGTAAGGAGTATTATTCTTTGGAAATCAAAAAATAAAATGAAAAAATTTAATTTAATAATCTAATGATAATTTTTATTATGAGACCGAAAGACATAGCTATATATGCATTATGTTTTCGCTTCTGTGATCTCACAATTTACAAATATGTAGGCGTACTGTCATCTGTATTTTATTTTTGATTCGTATTCCTTACACTAACTTCTCCACTCCTTCCATTTGTTTTTCATTTTCGCACTGATAAATTATGTCCGTTTGCACTCAGATATTCCACGCCTTGTCTAGTATCTTTGCGAGGATGCACTAACTTGTTCTGTTTCATTAAAATGCAAGATTAAGAGCCTTTTCACATAATAATTAAGGTCAGCGAGTTATTTAAATAACATTTATTGAATATATTTTTGGAGATTTAACTTAGATTTTAAAGTTTTGAAGAGGAATTTGCAAAAAAAATGGGAACCGCACACTTAGCATTTATTCGTTTTAAATAAGATTTTATGCTATTACAAATTGGTCGTTATAATAATGTTATTTTTTAAAAGCTGATTGTCGTACAGTGATGGGCTTGTATATTTACTTATTTATGATAGTATCTTTTAAGAACATTTAAATTATAGTTTTGAAACCAAGCAGAACAAATAAATAACTTGATTATTAAGTTATGTGTATACTTTTTGAATGCATTGGTATCAAGTAAACATACATTAGTTTGACATCGTCCGGGCCTGCGGCCCTTTTAAGTCCGATATGCCACCGCCCAAACACCACCCACCCTCCATTCAAACCTCCCGCCTACCTGTGCGTACGTGTGCGTGCGTGTGTTTTCGCCCGGCAAGAGGGCGCTGTCGAGCCAGTGCGCCGCACCCCTAAAAACATAAGTATATATAATTGTGTTGTTTGTTTTTATATTCCGTAAGTGCAACGTGACGGCAGATCGGCGGGGAGGGTTTTATGTACTTTTATTTTCAAATAATGTATTAAAATATCATAGCGTTTCCGGACATTTCCGAGGAAACCCGAAGCCAGACAATGATTAAATTTAAATCTTAATAATTATAATTTGTACAATCATTTCTCTTTATTCATAAATTGTCACATGATTTTTAATGCTTTCTTGTCATGTTAAATTGGTTTCCCGTGGCACGAATTCGCAAGTATCTTTTAACGGCAATTGTTTCGGCGGGAGGACGCCATGTTAGTCGAGCGAGCCATGATCTCACCCCAGTCTTCCGCCATCAACGACCTAGAGCAGACGCATCAGCACTCCGGGGACCTCACCGCTTGTATTCTCTGCCAAGTGATTCTGTTAACTTTAATTTCGTCTCAATCACTTTCTTTTAGTCCTCGGAGCTACTCTCGGTCGGGGGACTGCTTCATTAATTAGTTTACGGCCAGTCTCGGTCTTTTTCCTCGTACTACGTAATTTAATATGTGACCACGTGGTGGCTCATCACCCCTAATCGATTCGTGGCGCGGGCGTTTTGGAAAGTTTCCACCGTGTACGTGTGTGAGCTGAATTAGCAGAATAAATCCGGCGTGCGAATTTAACGTATTATTCTTTTATTTTCCATATGTGTGACCGCGTGGAGTGTGACGGCGTGTGGGACACCTGAGAGCCCACGGCGTAGGTAAAAGCGTGCCCGACGCTGAGAGCGGGCAGGGATTAGTACTAGATGTTTTCAAGGGGGAATATCACGTCTCACATGGGCGACGTCATGCCCTGAGTTAGGAGTCTCACCGGGTCCACGTGCTGCACCACGTGGTGGCACCCAATAACCTTCCACCTTAAAGCCGACCGATCGACCCCCCGCTTACAACAAGTATCGCCACAACGAGTGGCCCAACGTCAAGTTGTAGTTTCATTCCATTCAGGTATGGACTTTCAAATATTTCTCTAGGTATCTCTGTTTATATCTCTCTCCGACATTCTGAAAATGTTGCATACCTTAATATGATTCAAATTTCCTTACTAAAAAATATAAACTACAGTAGTTGTAATAGAACACAGAACAGTAAGTACTTAAAATACAATATTAATATTTTTTTTTTAATCCAGGATGAGAAATATTATTTAATTTTATATGAGCTATTAAAAGAAGTATCATACTATGCAACTGAAATGTAATTTTCATATTTTATTGTTTCAATTAATATCAAAAAAAATTACCACTCCACTGACTTTATTACGTCACCATTATCTAGTATACCCGTGTGCTTGTACAATAATATTACAAGGAAAAAACGAAGAAAGAATACTATGGGTTAGGAAATATAAAATTAGACATTGACTTCACTAATGATAGAAGCATTTTATTTTGAAATCCCATTAAAGACAGAAAATCATTACCGAACTAGTAATAATTAATGAAGTATACAGTATGTAAGGACAAATCAAGTTGCATCAAAGTGTGCAGAACTGAAGCGAATTCTCGGTTGAGTTGTAAACCACCTCTGTTAGATTTGAACACTGAGCTTTGACTTGACCATTTCAGTGTAATGTTATCCAATCAACCATCAGTTGATTCCCATGCTGCTCCGCCCAACTCAACGCGGTCTGAAGTTGATCGTTCTTCAAGTTCTTGTCGGCGTTGAGCCGCAGGAGCAGCTGCACCAGCGGCAGGGAGTTGTACTGAGCGGCCAGGATCAGCGGGGTGTTGTTGTGTTCGTCCCTCACGTTGACGTCGGCCTGGCGCGCCAGCAGTAACCTCACCGTCTCGACCTGCTGGCCCTTCGCCGCGCCGTGTAGCATGGCGTTGGTAGACTCGTCGGTGACGTCAGGGTAGCAGCGTGCCAGCTCGTCCGCCAGCGCGTCGTAGCCGTTCTGCCCGATGTGGAGCATCGGCGCGGGCTCTGTGATGTTCTGCACCTGACTGTACGCCTCAGGTTCGGTGTTTACCAGTGCCGTGATCAGGTAGTTGCGCAGGTTTCCCCAGTTCTTGGTGTTGTTGTATGTGTAGACCTACAAGATTAAAGTTTATCCGAGAGCTGAGAGCAGAGACAAATTTTTTTCTTTTCACGAATGACGTTATGAGAATATTTACAGATCCGGCAAGAACTTTAATCCTTAACAAACTGTAGATAAAACTGAACTTTAAAATCGACATAATTTTAATAATTGTATAGTTTTAAGGCAGAGACACCGAGAGTTGTATAAACTTATGCTTTTGTATGAAAGGAAACAAATTTGTTATAAAAAAAAATACCCATTTACCATTGATAACAGTTCAACAACTAAATTTTCCCGGCAAAAAATACTTGCTGTTTTTCTGATTTACATTCAAATATTAATTTTACAATGTGTTTTTTAGAGGAGGGGGTTTAAAGTATTTCATGTTTTCACATTAAAGTAGACCTATGTCACAATAGCTCAAGTCATCAAAACGTCAACACCTTACAATAATTTGGAAATACATTTCTCTTTTGAATACCTTCTGCCTACCGCAAAATAAAAAGAAAAAAATTGTGTCCCCTCGAATCACTCTATTATGTGTCAACACGATTGTTTTTATGTTAACACAACCGCTCGCCTGATTGACGATGAGGTCTATACAGAAGGGTTTGCATTTGTTAAGGACTATAAGAGAACAAGTTAAAACAGGCAAATGTGTTTCATGAAAGCAGAGTAGTATTTTGTAACACAAATAATGTACTTACATGATCACATTCGAGTATACCAGCTGTTGCCTGAGCCACCAGAAGGGACACGATTAGAACGCCAATTGTTTCCATCTTCTTTTATATGGTGGATTAAGAACCTTTAATGAAACAAATTTATTCATACTAATCCTATCTTGCATAAAATATAGATTGTCTTTGCATGCTCAAATATATAAATAAATTAAAATGTTGTGGCTTTAATTCCTGTACACTTTTTATTTATTTCAAAAATATTTTGAATTATGTTATTATAACAAATCTTTGAACAAATGACTAAATATTTTAAATAAATTAAAGAGTAATAATTTTCAAAAACTAGATTTATGTATTTAATGATGTAATTTTTTTTAATTTTTTTATACATATTTTCTTTGAATTAAAGAATTTTAATTTTCTGACTTGTTGCTGGATAATAAATGGCAATGTAGTTAATATACGGTGTCAGTTGTTTCAGTATGTAAAAATTTATGAGTGATATTTTATGTAAAGAACATTTGTTTTTTGGTAGTTTATAAGCCTAAATCACAAAAAATTTGTTATATACTAATATATTAATAAAGTAAAATAAATTTCCCCGTTATTTTTTACTGCTTGATACTTTTCCTGTTTAAAATACATATTTTTTAATTGTTTAAACATAATCAAAAGATGACTGATGCATGAACTATAAGTATCGACTCAATATATAATATAGCCATAAGATTCTTAGATTTCTTATAACACATTATGATATAAAATATTGAAGTCACAGACTATTCTGGTACAAAATTGGTAGTAATTTCTTAAAATGCAATCAAAATGTTTAATCTTTTAAAAGCGTTATTTTTTTCGTTCATCTCAATATTTTATATATATATATTAGGTCACTTTAAAAGTTCATTGCGATAATATTCCATGAACCAAATATCATTATATATATATATATATTTTTTTAAACCTCATAAAAAATAAATAATTAATGAAAAAATATTAAATATTCTCAAAAATATATCGGAATTGATTTTGATACTCTTTCCAAACTATAATCATGATTCAAGTTTCGAAGATTCCGTTGGGGGTATTAATACTAATGTAAAATTGTTGTAGTTTTGTGTAGCCTAAGTATTCTTTTTCTTTAAGGAAGAAAATAACACCAGTGGAAAGTGTCATTAACGATTATTATTATATATTTTGTGCAAAACCATTTGTATTATTATACATACCCTCAGGAAAATTTTAATAATTTTTAGTATAGGTTTATTGTAATTCGTCATCAAGTACAAAACAAGAAAATAAGTTATTGGTAAAATTTCAATAAAGTGAGGAAACATGCTTTTAAAAATGAATATACTTGAAAACATTATTTAATATGAGAGAATATTTCAGAAAATATTTTAAATTACACTGATTATCAAAGCATGGATGAATATGCACAAAAATTGTTAAGGTCATTTCTTCATAAAATGCATTTACGAGTTCAGTTCCAAAACTTTCAGATTTTTTTTAAACTGGTATTGTTTAGGAGCTTGAAAATTATTGATTAATACATCTCAATTAAATCGAACAATTAGTTAAATAAACAATGAAATTTAGTTACATTTTACTAACAACTTTTCATATTATAATAACATATTCCTTACTAATTATTATCATACATGAGAAATTTGAAAATTGTTTCTTAAATAAATGAAAATTTCAAAATTGTTTTAGTATATTTTAAACGGTAAAATGCTGCTTACCTGAAGCTAAAGTGCGAGACTGGTACACAGTAGCTGTAAGCTTACCAGTGCTTGCTGCTGAACAACTGCTGAGATGGTCCCGGCAGGAGGTCTTTATACGGGCGGAGGGCTGCATGTCACCGGGGTCATCAACAATTCAGAGGTGAGAGGTCATGGTAGCAAGATATACTTAAATACTGATAATGTTATTTGCATACATAATTCGGTTTTTCAGTTAAACGAAATTTTAAGAATTTAATTTTCCTCGTGCAATAGTTTTCCTGCTTAAGATCTTGTCGTTTATGCTATAAAATATTTTGCTAAATACAATGTTGCGTGCCTTAAGGATTTTGTATAACAGACCAATTTTTCAATAGTGTAGACTATATTTATTTTTATTAAAATTTTATGAACGTCGAACTGAAATATATTTTTTTTCCTGCGTATACATACAAACAAAAATATATATACAAAAACATCAGTCGTTCAATTTCTAAGTGCAAATTTTGTTTTAGGATAAATCACCAAATATTAAAAATACTAATTGTAGATTTTTTTTAAAGTTAAACATTTATATAGATTTAAGTACAAAAATGAATTGTTAAGAGAAGAAAATTGAACAAAATATTTATTTTTCATTTCAATCGAGAGATTGTGCAGACTATTAAAATGAATAAACTGAAATACTTTAACTTCCGAATACAGCCAAAAATTAAAGATATATCATTTTTTAAATATGTAATTCATAAAATAATGCGTACAGCGAAATTTCTGGATTTTCAGGCGCTTTTGAAATAAAAAAATACTTTACTGAATATAACATTTAGCGTATTTTTCCTTTAAGTGTTATCAGGCAAATAATTACTAATACGTTCATTAATGGTTTAATATAAAAAATTATAAACTATGTAAGCAAATGAAACAAAAATTTTATAATTTAAAAACTAAAAAAAAAAACTAATTTGTGTTTTATTTTGTGTTTGTTTCGACATTACGGAAAAGCTACTAGAAGGATTTCGATTATATAATGTTTTGTTAGTAATATTTTAGGATAACATACCTATTTGGCTGTATACGGTTTCGAAACATAACATCTGAGAGAGTGAATAGATAATATTTTTAAAAACTAAAAAACATGCCTTATATAGAAAACCAAACTAAAAAATATAAAAAATTTTTTAATTAACTTGAATTAAGAATAGAGTAATTTTTTTATAAATATAAATTAATAATAATGTAAATAAGAAAATAATGTTGCCTATTTTATTTAAAAAAAGCGTGGGGTGCATGGTGTCAATAGTTATAAATATTTTATTAACAGATATGGGTAGAAGGATTATCATTTCGATAATATCTTAAAAAGCACCCCACGCTTTTTTAAAATAAAATACATGATTTTATTATTTACATTATGATTAATTTATATTTATAAAAAAAATTTACACTAATCTTAATTCAAATTTATTAAAATTTATTTTCTATTTTTTAGTTTTGTTTTCTATATAAATAGTGTTTTTTAGTTTTTTAAACTATTATTTATTTTCTACTTTTTAGTTTTGTTTATTTATAAAAGTGTTTTTTTCCTCAATTTCTTCCAGGTAAAAATCCTTAAACTGTAAGTTTTGCTCTCTTTCCAAATATGTTTTTTTATATATCATCTGTCAAACTTATCCATATTTTCCGTGTTTGATGTCTTTTATTTAATTATTTACTGACCTTGGCATAGTTTGGAGTATTTGTAACTGCTTGGTGTAGATTTGCAGGTTGGTGTTCGAGTGGAATTTCAAAAATCTGCTTATCAGGTGTAGCTATTGAGGTTATGCATATGGTGTTTTTACAAATATAGATAATATTCTCTTCAAGAAAGTATATTGTTCACAATAATCATAACCCACTCTCACTGTTCATTCAAATAAATGTCACAATATTAAGTAGGCTTTGTTTATATCGCGCCAAAGACAAACTGAAAGAAAAGAGTTCACACATGAGCGAAATGGTTTTCTTTACATATATATCTTTGTTTCATTTTACCAATAAATTGACAAAAATCTTATCTTGCAAATAGATTAATGGAATTATCTTATCAAATTAGTGTATTGTCATCGGTCCTCGATAATTCTACAAAGTTTGAATGAAATCTGGCCGTTTAAAGTGGGTCAAAATCGCACCCAAAGGAATCGGTTACAAACATACATACAAACAAACAAACATACAGGTGAAGCTAATATAAAGCGTGTAAAAAAGGTTCATGTTGTTTTATGATATAAAAAACTTATCGTTAAGTTAATGAAGTAAACTCATATATTTTAAGTTTACATCGTAAAAAATAAATTATTGAGTAATATTTTGGGTATTAGACATGGATTTATAATAGCTAACCTAGTTAATTATAAAATTCATGTGTTTCAATATTTAAAGGCACTCATAACATAACACTTGGGCACTCATTGTTAACAAAATGTAACTTAAGATTATTTAAAATTTTGCCAAATTTATAAGGATATGCAAAATGTGTTTTAACTACATTTCTGGACGCGAATCACGTGTACTTTCCGCACCCGCTGCAAGAATACTCTGACAGAATCGTTAAAGTGGCAACGTCGACAACAAAACATTCGGTAAGTGGACGGGAATTTTAACATTTATAAAACTGCTCCGATAAAAGCGAAAAAATCTCGAAAAAATATTAAACACATGCTTTGGACCGGATTTTCGACAAGGAATGTTATTAATACTGGCAAAAAGTTTGTATTTATTAAACACTTAATACTGTAACGTTTCCCTCTGTCTTTGTAAATTTTGGTTAGCGCCATTGGTGTGTATACCAGCATAGTCTGTTACTACGCATTTCCGTTCCTTTACTTCCGTCACATTCACTTAATTATTCCAAACAAATGCCGTTTAATGTGTACATCAAAGACTTTCCACTTTTTCTTTACTATTTGTCAAAAGTCAAACCCTAGGAGATAGCGTGTAAATAGAAAATCACATTTTGTAAAAAAAAAATTATTATTTTTAAATTTACCAGATTAATTTTTAAGATCTTAATCAAAACCAGCATATATTAGACTAGCGAAGGAGTGAAAAAGGATTAAGTTTGGGTTAAAAGATTTTACAATCAACCAAGTGGAACATACATTATTGGGTAAAAGCATAAACATAAATGAAACACCAAATTTAATTTTAATTGTTTTGTTTTTCGCAATTGTGCTACTAAAGAGGTGAATTTGAATTTAGTTTTTTTTTATTTAGTTTGTATCTAAAATGCTCATAAAGCGTTAAGTGCGATATTGAGTACGTATAATAAACACACAAAACACACAGAAGTTAAGTAGTATAATGTTGCTACCTAAATTAAATATTTAGTTGCGAAAGAATCTCAAAACCTTAAAATTTATTATTTGGGAGATAATTGAGCAAAAAATTAAATTTATAATGACTAAGCGCATTAAAAGTCCAATGGAAACACAAATAAAAAAATTAATCATAATCTACCTTACAAAAAATACTAACATTATTATATAACAGTTCCTCCGAACACAGGAGTAGGAGTTTGGTGAATGTGTTGGTGTACGCCATCTTGGATTCTGACGCCACTTTGGCCATCTTGGTTGACCTTGACCTTGAAATACAAAATTTGCCCAAAATTACCCCAAATCAGCCAAAATGTTATTGTTTTTAGTGGAAAACATTCCGCCAAAATATCTCAAAAATAAAAAAAATAAAAATTTTCTCCTTTTCGCGGAAAAAATTCCCGTTTTTAAAGATAATTTCCCGTTTTAGTAATTAAAAATGTCAACGGTTCGAAAATTACCCAAAGCGACTAAATTCCCCATGGGCAAGCCGCCCTAAGCGGCCGAGGTCATGACATCAGTCATTAGGATGTCACAGCCACCAACTTTAATTACAATGTAATCGTTGCAATTACCATTACGTCCACTATCTTGAAAATCCGTTAATTTTATGTTAGGAAATCGGGAAAAATTTTTAAACTATTGAAAATTTTATATAATAAAATTTTAATAAAACGTTAGGCCATTATATACTTAAAAAGTTACATCCACCATATTGTAAATATGTAGTTATAATTTAAATACTGAAGAAATTTTAATTTAATAAAAAAAATTTGCAATTTTATATGAATAAAAATTTAAATAATAAACGCACTTACATCATTGACTCTTCACTTCAAACCGAGTGAAGACCAAACAAAAAGGGGATGGATCCTTCCTCCACGAAAGCAAATGACAGATGACCTCCCGCCAACAGTGCCAAAGCAGATATATCGGCAGATAGTATGACGTCACGCCCACGTCTTATTTTCATCTCCTGGGGCCGCCATATTGGATCTGACATATTGTTTTCGTCTACAAGAGGGTGCTACGGCCATGTTTGTTTAATTAAACAGCATATATTAGACTAGCGAAGGAGTGAAAAAGGATTAAGTTTGGGTTAAAATATTTTACAATCAACCAAGTGGAACATACATTATTGGGCAAAAGCATAAACTTTAATGGAACACCAAATTTAATTTAATTTGTTTTGTTTTTCGCAATTGCGCTACTAAAGTTGTGAAAATGGGTTTAGTTTTGATGTTATGACGTCTTATATATCGATGAACGCCGGCTGCACGCACGAAAAAGTGTCCCGTAACGCACATTGTCCCACTACGATGTGTCCCGTTACGCTCATTGCACGCTTGTGCCGCATCTCCTTTCCACTCGATTGGAACAACCATAGATTTTACTTTTCAATCATGTTTTCGTCGTTTGGATTATTAATATTATGTAATTTAACGATCGTCCACCGATTTTAAGCACAACCGGTACGGTTATTTAAAAGTAATGTTGAATTTTCAAATACGTTTTTGTACGAACAATGGTGTATTACAGTTACACATAATAGTTCAAATTACACCCGGGATCTTTTGCACAATGTTTAAAAAAATATTGTCACAAATTATAAATAAGTTTGGTGTATTTGGGATGAGTATTTAATATAAAAACCTTTAATAAAAACGAAAGTATATAATTCCCCTACGGTGCTGTCATCTACGGTGACGGACGCGAACCGAACGAATCGCGCTATCTACCTGCTTCCGCGGCAACAAGGTATTCGTTAATACATATTTTCCTTTGTTTATCGCGAGAGCGTTGTTATTAATGAATTATAAATAAAATTTCCTGCTTGGGGACTCAATTGAATATCATTTTGAGCACTGGAAGACATTAAAACGTAAAATATTCTCGACGAATTTTAATCTGTGGTTTTTATTGCTTATTACAACAATTTCGGCAATAAAAACTCATTATTCTTGCATTTTTAAAATCTGATTACTAGTTTAATTTCAAGTATTTATCCTATTATTATTAAAAATAGTAGCATCTGTCGGCGAGTGCAGTAATAATAGGTTATGTTACAATTGACTAAAGAATTATGGTGATTCATATAATTATTGATGATAGATATTTGATTACAATTTTAATTATATGAAAACTTGATTATAATTATATTTAAACTTTATACCTAAACGCCAGTTTTTAAAATTAATAACAAGTCATCTACACGTGAACTGTTTTGTCGACTGTTTATAAAGTGAAGTGAAAAGTTAATGTGGTTTTCATTGCTTATTACAACAACAAATTCGACAATAAAGTTTAATTATTCTTGCATTTTAAAAATCTGATTACAAGTATAATTACAAGTATTTATTATTTTATTATTAAAATTAAAATGTTTCTATTTTAATCAAAAAAGTATGAAATCATTTGATCAATGTTTTGTTATGAAGTTGTCACGTTAAACTATCGTCCGTAAACCGACTTTACCGACAACCAATTTTTTTTTTATTTAGTTTGTATCTAAAATGCTCATAAAGCGTTAAGTGCGTAATTGAGTACGTATAATAAACACACAAAACATACAGAAGTTAAGTAGTATAATGTTGCTACCTAAATTAAATATTTAGTTGCGAAAGAATCTCAAAACCTTAAAATTTGGGAGAAAATTGAGCAAAAAATTAATTTTATAATGACTAAGCACATTAAAAGTCCAATGGAAACACGTATATAAAATTAATCATAATCTACCTTACAAAAAATACTAACATTATTATATAATATTTACTCCGAACACAGGAGTAGGAGTTTGGTGTATGTGTTGGTGTACGCCATCTTGGATTCTGAAGCCACTTTGGCCATCTTGGTTGACCATGACCTTGAAATACAATATTTGCCCAAAATTACCCCCAATTAGCCAAAATGTTATTGTTTTTAGTGGAAAACATTCCGCCAAAAATCTCAAAAATCAAAAAATTAAATATTGTCCTTTTTGAGGAAAAAATTCCCGTTTTGAGGGATAATTTCCCGTTTAGGTATTTAAAAATGTCAACGGTTCGAAAATTCCCCAACGCAACTAAATTCCCCATGGGCAAGCCTCCCTAAGCGGCCGAGGTCATGACCTCACTCATTAGGAGGTCACAGCCACCAACTTTAATTACAATGTAACCGTTGCAATTACCATTACGTCCACTATCTTTAAAATCCGTTAATTTTATGTTAGAAAATCTAGAAAATTTAAAACTATTAAAATTTTTATATAATAAAGTATCAATAAAAAGTTAGGCCATTTTATAATTATAAAGTCACATCCACCATATTGTAAATATGTAATTATCATTTAAATTCTGATGAAATTTTAATTTAATAAAAAAATTGCAATATTATATGAATAAAAATTTAAATAATAAACGCACTTACATCATTGACTCTTCACTTCAAACCGAGTGAAGACAAATAAAAAGGGGATGGATCCTTCCTCCACGAAAGCAAATGACAGATGACCTCCCGCCAACAGTGCCAAAGCATATATATCGGCAGATAGTATGACGTCACGCCCACGTCTTATTTTCATCTCCTGGGGCCGCCATCTTGGATCTGAAATATTGTTTTTGTGTACAAGAGGGTGCTACGACCATGTTAGTTTATTTTTTACCCGCAAGAATGCTTCAATATTTATGCCAGGGTGCCCACCATATTGAAATTTGTCCGCCATATTGGACATTCGTATTTATTTAGCTATAATATAGGGATTAATAACTAAATAAATCTGCAATTGATATACTGATTGATTTAATCAGTTCTTGTCCATGGATAGATAATTTTCGATGCATAAAAACTAAGTTTTGGTAAAACACTCTTATTTAATTTAATATTGTGGAAAGTCATAAAATTAGCTTAGGGTCTTAGTCTTCCAGCCTCCAGTAATCCGATGTTGACATATTGGCCGTGATATTAGAAATAACTATTATTTGCTTTAGAAATTCAGAAAACGTTTCAAAAATCATCAAAAAAGAATCACACAATGTACTAATTTATTCGATAGATTTCCTTCCTTAGTTAGATCCTTGGTCAATGCAAAAAATACAAATTTAATTAAAGATCACTTAAATTTACTTTTTCAAGCTATAGGTTCAATAAATACATCAACAAAATTAAAAACTCAATTTTAATACATAATTTCTACTATTCTAGAGGGACACTAATTAAAGTTCACTATTTATAAAACAGTTCTCCATTGGTTTTAACTGACTAATTCTCAACACAAAAAGTTTTAATGAAGACAGAAACCAGCCAAATCCTTTTCTTGCATAATATTTTCTTCCCGACAGTGTTACTTCATACTGTTTTAACAGACTGCTTTCCATCGTTGGAATTGTAAATGGGAGTATTCATGTCTTGAAAGCGCACTTCTTCACTTTGTGCTCGAAAAGAAGTGGTTTGACATATACAGTCCAAACACATGTTATAGTTCAGAGAATCGTACGTTGCTACTTCATCTGTAAGCTGAGTGATTATGTTCTGCTTGATATGATCAAGAAAACTTCAAACTTCTATTTCACTTACTACATTTATTTAGATAATAGTAGTCTTCTAGCGTTCCACGAAGTGCAGAAATAGCCAAGTGGAATCCGTTATCATTTAGCTTTAATGCATTAAGCACAGTCTTAGGTATAGATTCATGTCCAGGAAATATCGCAATTGGTTGCTGATAAACAGTTTTTGTTCTTGTATGCATACGAGTCTCCAATCTAAAGCAAGGAGTCGAAATGTGTGCAGGTAGTTCAACAGTAGGGTCATGGATTTACCTTTTACAGTTTTTCGCATTCCATCGCAAGCTGTCAATATGTGTAAACCATAAAATGGCACTCATTGCAGCAAAACTTCATAAAAGAAGAATTCTCCACACAAATGTTACTCTCATGTCTTCTTGCATCATGGGAAAATGCGAATGACATATCAAAGTAGCTGCAAGGATGCCTAATTGATTAAGAGGAACATTTGAGGCGCAAACCAGATTATCCCGTAACTTATGTGGTACCAATTCCCCATGTACTCTTTAGCACATCAATCAATCATTGTTGTTGTGAAACCACGCAGCAGAACCTTTGCATGTCTTTATGTGTCTTTTAAAATTAACATTTCGTGCAAATTTCTTGCCTCATTTTGTACAGCTAAACGTTTTGCGAGGTAGTTTCTTAGCACATTGACTCTTCTCGTGTCGTCGAGCTTTGGAGCATTTGGAGTTGTTGAAGCATTAAATATTTTGGAGCATTTGGAGCTGTTGGAGCATTTGTAGCTGATTAAACTTTGGCACTTTGGAGCTTTGGAGCTTTGGAGCTTTGGAGCATTTGGATCATTGGAAGCATTTGATATGTTGGAGCTGTTGAAGCTTTGGAGCTATGGAGCACTTGGAGCTGTTGGAGCATTGGAGCATTGAAGCTTTTGCAGCATTTGGAGCTTTTGGAGCATTTGGAGCTGATGAATCTTTGGAGCAATTGGAGCTGTTGGAGCATTTGAAGCTTATGAAGCATTTGAAGCTATTAGAGCATTGTAGCATTAGTAGCTGTTGGAACTGTTGGAGCCTTGGAACAGTAGGAGCATTATGAACTTTGGAGCTGTTGGAGCATTGCAGCATTGGAGTTATGGAGCTTTGAGGCTTTGGAGAATTTGGAGCTGTTGGAGTTTTGGAGCTGTTGGAGCTAAGGAGCTCTTGGAGCCTACTGTATATTGGTGAAATCGAATTAATGAGGCGAGAATGTATCCCTCTGCATCTAATTTCTTCGATCATATGTGCTTCTTTTTTAAATGTTGTTTGACTCTAGTATTATAGTACATGGTCCTTGACCATTAAAATATAACTTGTGGTTGGACTGTATATATGGAAAGCCATATCCAATCAATGACAAAGTGAAGAAGTTTGCATTCAAGACATCGGCTGCACTAATTTACAGTTCTGACGATGTGAAGCAAACTGTTAAACAACGGTATCCAGAAACACTGTCAAGAAGAGGAGGACTATGTCAGTAAAAGTTCTGGTTGGTACTGTCTAGTATAAACCGATTGGACCTGAGAATTAGTCATTTCGAGCAAATGCAGAGCTAAATGTTTACAAGATTGCTGGCTTTCGAAAGTGATCCTGTAGTATAATAGAAATTATGTAATAAATATTATGTATCGAAAAGAACTTGCGGTGTTTTATTTCTCATACCTAAAATTTTACTGGTATTTAAATTAAATTTATTTTTTGCTTCGTCTATATATCGAACCAAGTATCGATTCAATATGTAAAGTAATGTGTGATTTATTTGGTGAATTTGGGTATTTTTCCCAAATTTATAAGTCAATAAATACAAATATCTAAGATGGCAGTCGTAAAGGTTTAAAGGATAACTAGCTGCCCGACCCGGCTTCGCACGGCTATACTAATGAAAAAAAATTAAGCCACATCTCCCATTTACAGTAATCGTAAATTAAAAAAATTCAGTGAAAATTTATTACAATGCTGTATATGTATAATGTACCGGAGAGAAAATGAATAGCACCGATGGTTTCCCGACTCGTGCTCGCAACGTACAACTGATGTACCCGTACTTCGCTACGGCAGTCTACAGGCAGATCACTCTTGAACCGCTGATTATACATGCCCCTCTTTGTGGGTACGCCACTGCCGCACGATGCCCGTTGCCATGGAGACGCAGAAGGCATGAAAAATGCAAAATCCTGTTCTCATGCAGACAAAGTACCCACTGTTGCCTGGTTTTAACCACTCATGGGATCTAATGTTCGGAAAATGTCATCCTGTGTAATATAAGGAACATTACTGTGAATTTTTAAGTCTGTAAAATATATATAATTGAAAAAAAAGGGCAATTTTTGATATTTAAAGTACCCGCAATATTTCAACGGTGTTGAGGACTGCACTAAAAATGAAATAGTCGTTGCCATAGAGACGAATGAAGCATCAATAAAGCAACAGCCGTTGCCATGGTGATTTCCTACCAAAAACTGGACATTTTGATATATTACGCCCCCGAAACTCCCCTTGGAATCGGATTTCCACAGAATCCGTTCTTAGTGAGCGTCTACATCACAAAATGAGTAACTATGCTACATTTCAAGTCAATCGGGTGTATAGTTTCAGAGATCTCCTGATGAGTGAGTCAGTGAGTGGTATTTCGCTTGTGTGTGTGTATATAAATATATATCCCCTTGGGGGTAGAATTAAACAAAATCCTTTCTTAGCGGATGCCTACGTCATAACATCTACCTGCATGCCAAATTTCAGCCCGATCCGTCCAGTGGTTTGTGCTGTGCGTTGATAGATCACTGTCAGTCATTCAGTCAACTTTGAGTTATATATATTTAGAAGATGGTAGTAGATGATTTTAATTCTTTTTTAGTACTTTTATCATGATTTATTGAAAATATTATTTTTTACATAAAATTAAATTTTTTTCATCATCATGGAATCGAACCAAGAACAGTAATCGATATAATCAATCATTACTTTAATGAGTAAATTTTGGAAGAATTTTGAGGTTTTTCCTGAATTTATATATAAATAATTACGATTTTCCAAGATGGCATACGTAAGGAAAAGTGCAACTAAGGTTTTAAAGCTTTTTATTAAATTTAATTAATTATTTTTTAATAATTTTTAAAAAATTTCGTAATTTTCTAGCATTAAAATTACGGATTTTCAAGATGGTGGACATCACATCATACTAGGTGACGATATATATACTTTCACATAAGTGGTGGGGGGAGTCAGTCTGCCAGCGGCTTCCTTTGAGGAAAGTTCGGTCGCCATTTTTATTTTTTTGCCCTCACCTTGTTCGTACCAAGGACTCCGAGCTCCATGTCGTAAATGTTTGTTTTTAAAATATATTTATTAAAATTTAAAAAAAAAATTTTTTTATGAATGTTAAATTTTTTTTATTAAAACCCGATAATAAATAATGATTTTAAAATGGCGGCCTTTTCGGAAATTGCAACGGTGACGTCATATGCCATGATGACATAATCTGTGATGACTTCAAAGGCTTATAGGAGGCTGTAGACATGGATGCTTAAGCCCCTATTATATGGACATTGTGTTCTTTCTAAGGCAAAATAACTTTAGAGGTTTTTCTAAATCCTAATTTTTGAATTTTTGTGGAAGAAAACGGGAAATTTTTTCTCAAAACTAGAATTTTGGGGCCCTTTATGTCATTTTTGAGGGATTTTGAGGAATTTTTGAATTCAAGATGGCCGTCGTGGCGTCATAAATCCAAGATGGTGGTCGTCACCAGTCACCACACCCTTAACCCTGCGCCAGTATGACCTATTCTATACTACTCTCCTTGTATCAATTAGGTACTAAAAGTAAGATGGCGGAGACGCTCTCTAGCAGGCGATGTGTGTTACATAGAGCTCCTTGTAGCAAGTATTGAAAAAATAAATATGTTTGTTCTGTCTCGAACAGATGACGCTATTAATGCTTTAAATTAAAAAAAGTACACGTTTTAATGTGTTTTTTTTTAATACCTTAATTAATTCTCGGTCTGGTAAAGGTTTTTATGGCCGTGCGGTCCAAGTTCCAACACGGAGGTTAGAGCTGTCCAGCACTTCCAATGCATTTTGTAAAAAGTAATAATAATGTGTCAATAAGGACCACAAAAACATTAGCAGGTCATGGAACATCGACCTTATATGCATGAGTCTAAGGTATGCTGGCGCTGTCTAGGAACAAACAGAATAATCAATGATGTTGTTTTCCATAATGGCGGGCTCCAGCGCAACAGAAAAAAAACTAAGCTGCCCGTCATGTCAAGTGATTTTAATCCGGATACTTACAAGTACTTCAACGTCCTACTACAATATTATAATTGTTTTGGTTTTAGTACTTGTAAACAGCTATATCATTGCAGACACACAACTCTAAGGACCAGATGTATTGGGGAGCAAAGAAACATTCCACTACTTGCGAATGATTTATAAGAACATGGAAAACTGAGCTTAGGGTGATCGGCCAGGAACTATTTGTAGCCTTGGCTTCTGAAAGGCGAGTCCACAGACTCAAAACTACTACGCCACTTCGCTTGACTTCGGCCCCGTTGCGATCTCCTGGTACGCACTCAATTATGTAAGAGGAAAAAAGAGCATTCTTAGAAAACTTGATTCAAAATAATATCAATAGATATGTAAGGTTGTTTTTTACTATTCCAGTTCTCGTTTACTGCTTATTAGCTGCCGTAATCTCTGCCCACTGTATGGTCAATGGCCACACTGACTTAATGACGTCCGCTCATAAATTAAACTTATTCTGAGAACTCACAGCTTCATTGTTAGATATACAGTAATACTCTACAGATACATGCTTTTAGCACTGAGTTGCTTTGTAACAGCTAAACTTAGTAATTACTATTGAAAATTTGTCTTTTCTTTTTTAAATATGCATATCCATGGAACTGATTTATGAGCTCCCTAATAAAATTAAAGGTTATTTTTAATGAAACTATTAAGCCACTTTTAAAAATGTAGAGGAAACTGTTACAGATAAAACTGGAAAGTATGGTGGTGAGATCACGCATGATAAAGTGATGCTAATGAAGGAAACTTCACCACCACGAGCGGAAATAGTACAAATACAGGAATAAGATACACTGCCAATTAGACTAAAGATATTTTAGGATAAATCGTTATAAATTTAATGCCTTATTCTTGTGATGGTCGCTTTAAGATAGGGAGTGGAAAAAAATTAATTACAGGGTTGAAATTAAAGTGAACAGAATAAATTAAAAATTATTTAAATTATTTACATTAATTAAATAATGTAAACATTAAATTACATGTACGTAAACACAACATAAACTTTTCGCTTGCAATATTAAATAATGTTTCTGTGTTTACCACATCTAAAAATTGTCAATTGATTATGAATAATAAGAGAGTGCTTAATTCTAGTATGTATATTATGATTTCAAATGGCTTAGTACATGTATTAATATGGGTCCACGTGAGATAATTTTCCTGACAAATACCTAACGTTACATGCCGAATGATTACCCTTTTTTTACAAATTTCAATTATGTAATTTTATAGTTTATACTAGTGATATAAGTTCAATTAGCAGCTGAAACCGAGCAGTTATTGTGCTATCTCCCTTAAAACACACAAACTTATTATTAGGAAAACAGATTTTATATAGTCAGTAAATTATGTGTTATAATTTCTCTATAGCAGATGAAGGATTTTAGAAAATATGAGGATCACTGTTTTATTTATTAAAGTAAATTTATATTCAAAACAATTGTTTTATTATTTACTGATTACGCGACATCAGAAAAATTTATATTTCAACTTGGTTTGGTGATTTTGCAGCTTAGCAGCTTCGGTGGCAAAATAGTGAATAATAAATAACAATTAATCAATGTCATATAAAAGTAAAGCGGTATTTTTGTAAGTTCTCAGCTTTCTCCACATCATCTCACCACTTTTACGGTTGTAGAGAAAACTAAGAACATACAAAAATATCCCTTTTCATTTAAATATGTATTTACTGACAACCACTCAACACCTTATATTCTTGGCTGAGATGGTAGGTAGCCCTTGGTTTTTCATCAATCCTTAAAAGGATTTTGTTTTTAATAGCTCTGCTTTCTTGTTTTTTTTTTAATTATTAGATATAACTTTTCACAATTGTTTCTTGATAATCTCCATGGCAAAGACTGTTGCAATTGTTTTATAGGTACTAATCTAAATATATATAACTCAAAGGTGACTGACTGACTGACATAGTGATCTATCAACGCACAGCCCAAACTACTGGACGGGTAGGATTAATTATTAATTAAATTTAATAAAAAATCTTTAAAACCTTCGTTGCACTTTTCTTTACGTATGCCATCTTGGAAAATCGTAATTATTTATCTATAAATTCAGGAAAAACCTCAAAATTCTTCAAAAATTTACTCATTAAAGCAATGATTGATTATATTGATTACTGTTCTTGGTTCGATTCCATGAAGATGCAAAAAAATTTAATTTTATGTAAAAAATAATATTTTCAATAAATCATGATAAAAGTACTAAAAGAGACTTAAAATCATCTACTACCATAGTCTAAATATATATAACTCAAAGTTCACTGACTGACTGACATAGTGATCTATCAACGCACAGCCCAAACCACTGGACGGATCGGGCTGAAATTTGGCATGCAGGTAGATGTTATGACGTAGGCATCCGCTAAGAAAGGATTTTGTTTAATTCTACCCCCAAGGGGATACATATATATATATATATATATATATATATATATATATATATATATATATATATATATATATATATATATATATACGAAATACCACTCACTGACTCACTCATCACGAGATCTCTAAAACTATACACCCGATTGACTTGAAATGTAGCATAGTTACTCATTTTGTGATGTAGACGCTCACTAAGAACGGATTCTGCGGAAATCCAATCCCAAGGGGAGTTTCGGGGGCGTAATATATCAAAATGTCCAGTTTCTGGTAGGAAATCACCATGGCAACGGCTGTTGCTTTATTGCTGCTTCATTCGTCTCTATGGCAACGACTATTTCATTGTTAGTGCAGTCCTGATCACCGTTGAAATATTTCGGGTACTTTAAATATCAAAAATTGCCCCTTTTTTCAAGTATATATATTTTACAGTCTTGAAACTTCACAGTAATGTTCCTTATATTACGCAGTATGACATTTTCCGAAAATTAGATCCCATGGGTGGTTAAAATCAGGCAACAGTGGGTACTTTGTCTGCATGAGAACAGGATTTTGCATTGTTCATGCCTTCTGCGTCTCCATGGCAACGGGCATCGCGCGGCAGTGGCGTACCCACAAGTAGGGTCATGTATAATGAGCGGCGCAAGAGTGATCTACCTGTAGACTGCCGTAGCGAAGTACGGGTACATCAGTTGTACGTTGCGTGCACGAGTCGGGAAACCATCGGTGCTATTCATTTTCTCTCCGGTACATTATACATATACAGCATTGTTTTACATTTTCACTGAATTTTTTTTATTTAGAATTACTGTAAATGGGAGATGTGGCTTAATTTTTTTCCATTAGTATAGCCGTGCGAAGCCGGGCCGGGCAGCTAGTGTGGAATAATGATTGAATAATTTTTTTATGGTTTTATAGAAATAATTTATTCGAATAAATATCGTGCTTAAGTGTTATTTACAATTTTACATTCCTATCATTCCTTAATTTTTTCATACATTTTTTTTTATTTTACTACTATGTGGCTTAAATTATTCTGCAGAAAGTCTTTCCTATTTGAAACATGAAATAACTTAATTCATAGATTTTTGTGTCTTAGTTTGAAGAAACATTTTCAATTTCCAAAAATTTTAAATAATACTCTACAAAAATTAATCATTTTAAAATAATACTTTTAAACGTTTCATGTTATTTCTTTCTTTTAGAGATTCGTAGACATTACTTAAATTAAACACTTAAGGGTTAAGTTGTCTCTTAAATATTTACGTTTGTTGACACGCCACACCAAACCAGCCACACAAATTTACCTATAGCATTCAGAACAACCCGATGCAGCCTTGGTGTTTCAGTGTATAACGCTTTTTTAGTTGACGTCCGAAATGAAATTGGATGCTTGCAGGTTGTAGGTTAGTAGGGATTGTGTGTCCGAGTCCTGGGTAAGACATTGCTGTTGATTTTAACAGTGTAAATTTTGTCACAATTATGTCTCAAGTCCTACAGTTTTTATTTTTTATTTTATTTTATATATTGCCTTAATTTATATGGCGAAATTAAGGCCTACTGCCTTGTATTACACTTAACCACATACATATTTACTAACAAAGTACAAACAAAATAAACCTGATAAATATTATAGCCACAACATACAAAAAATGTAAACAAACAAAACTGCTTAAAATTCTTCGTCAATAACAAATAAACACAACGAGGATGGTTAGCGCGGCACCAACATCAACCAGCTGGATGCCGACAGCAACACCCCGATCATGCTGGCCGTGAGATCCGGCTGCTATGTGATGGTGGAGTACCTGATCCGACGCGGCGCCGGATTGGACATCACCAACAACCAAGGTCTCACGGCCCACCACTCTGCGCTTAGCAACGGGAACCTACCGATGGTGAAGTTGCTGCTGGATGCCGGAGCCAACGTGGGGAGGAACATCACTCCTATTGACGTTGCTCAGAGGAACAACCATGTTGAAGTGGTGGCCTACCTCACCCAGAGACTGCTCTAGTCATGAGTGATTGTGATGTACCTTGCGTTCTGATCTTCAAAACTATATTCTCTTAACACTTACCTGGATATCTTTATTTTAAATCCATACGCTGTTAGCGTAGACTATTGCTTAATTTGGTTCTATCAAATAAAACAATTGCCATTCATATGCTGTAATTTTTCTTATTATAAGTGTACCTATCAAATAAATCCTCATATTTATTTATCCGAGCAGTACTGTAATCTTCATTTTAGAGTATAATGAAGTATCAAGTCAGTAAAGCATAATGTGGTCGTCACTTAGTTATGTAATTTAAACAAAGTCACTACTTAACTGTCCATACCGTTCGAGAGTGGCAGAAATAAATGATAAGTGGTGAGAGGGAATCATATTTTTACCCACATAGACCTTGAAACCCATCTGTGGAATATAACAATGAATTATTTTTTAACTTAAATAAATACTTGAAATTATACTTGTAATCAGATTTATTTTCTTACGTACATTTGATGTAGAAATTATTTCATATTACACATTAATAAACAAAGTTTTAAGTTTTCACTTCTGTCGGTGCGGCGCAAGCGTACAATGACAGTAACGGGACACAGTGTAACGGAACAATGTGCGTAACGGGACACTTTTTCGTGCGTGCAGCCGGCGTTCATCTATTTATTAGACGTTGTCACATCAAAACTAAAAACGCACAAGGCATTGTAAAAACAAAATCTATATAGGGGAGAGTAGGGTATAACGGGGTACTTAGTATAAATCGCTTGAATTTATTGTTTTAATATTGATGTATCTGTCTGAAACCATCAGCATGCGTAGATTAGAATGTGAGTTTAATTCTGCAACTAGTATCGTGTCTTCTGAAATATTATTATGGCAGAGATTTTTCATTTTTCATGGTTGGTTACATGTTTCTCTGTATTTGCTGTAAAACTTCACAAAAACATTGGTTTTCGGAAAATCACAAACATTGTTGAACAACAATAACACAACACAGGAAGTGGTTAGTCTAATAGCATAATCTAATTATGTATAATACAACATTGTATATGCGGTTAACCCAAATATCTGAAAAAACATATGATTGTTTAATTAGCCTAGTATGGCATAGTAGGCCCATCAGACCACAAAATAAGGCCAGAGTCTATATTCCAAACTGGCAGAAATCACATTCAAATGGCCTACAGCACAGCACATCCTTCATGGCTCCAAGAATGACACTTTAAGCATTGCACCCAACTTTCGGCTGATTTTGAAGTGGAGAACTGTTCAGCGCAATACATACAAGGAACGTCATCATCATCAGACACACGCAAAGTTACTGTTGGTATGGATTTGTTGCTGTCTTCTTTATTCTTATGATTTTTAGAACTGTTTTGAGATTTAGACACACCAGCATTTTTCCTTTTTAAAGATTTTGGTGAAGCTGACTGAATAACAATTAGTTCGTTCTTATATAGCGAGTCGGTCAGCACAGCTGCCTTGCCACGTCGTCGTCCTCTTCCTTCTGCAGGATTTCTTTTGGCATGGGGAATCGGCATCACTGTAGTCGGTGGAATTGTGAAGCTACTGTTTGATGAAGCATTTCGATTGTTTTTATCAGATAGGCCTAAACGAGATTCAGTTGGTGAAGATACCAAACCAGATGTCCCAGGAATATTACCAACACTGACATTTCGATGGGACTCTGAAGGCTTTGTGTAAGCTCGGTCAGTTGTTACAGCAGTCACTGGAATATCACCGACAGTGTCATTTTCACTCGGTTCTGAAGGCCTGGAGTTAGCTCGGTCAGTTGTAACTGCTGGCTGAAACATCCAATCTGGGAAGATACTTGCATCAAGGGGAAATATTCCAGTTCTTCTGAAACCATTTACCGCAGTTTCCATAGAAGCGGCCTTCATAAATGCAGCGCCATAGAGTTTCCCGATCTGGTTCATTGTAATGGGACGTCCAGGATGTAAACGAACCCATTTCCTTGCTTCTTCACTATAATACTGCATCAGTGGGGACAGGGCTGCAACCTATGGGTGCAGTGTGGGGGGAAACACAACAGGACGACATGTTTTTTTCGAGCCATTTCAATTAGTTCCAGGCTCTTTGTATGAGTAGCATTCCCGTCGTGGAGCAATAGAACTGGGTCTGACTCTGATGGCTTTGTGAAAGCAATGAAACACTGAAACCATTTAATGAATAGATCTTTCTGCATCCACCCACTTGGATGGAACTCAGCTGTGCTCTCTGGAGGAGCATCATCTAATAGCTCTGGCTTGGCTCGCACCCTTGGGAATATAAACATGCTTGGCATATAAGTTCCAGCTGCATTCATGCAAATTACTGCAGTTACTAGTGTTCCCCGTTCGGCTGAAACCAAAGCACCTACCTGTCGTTTCCCACACAGTGTAAGAACTTTAGATTGCTTTGTTGGAACTGTAGTGATCCCGGTCTTGTCAACATTAAACACTCTCCCTGCAGTAAAATTATATTTATTATACAGCGAGGTCAGGAGATCCAAAAACATTTTCACAGATGCCTGATTAAATCCTATTGCTCGCCCTAATGATGTTGCTTCGGGTTTTCTCAGTTTAATGTCTGGATGCCTTTGCAGAAAGGCATAAAGCCAATCCTTCCCAGCCATTTTTGAGTCTTTGTTAAAGTTATTGGTAATATTGTTCTTATCCGTTAGCTCGAAAGCAACAGCACGCAGTTCATTCATAGTAATACCAAACAATCGGTTATCCATTTCCACAATATGATCGACAAGTTCTTTCTCTTGAGCTGATGTGAACACAGGCAACTTTGCCATTCCTGCAAACAAATACGTCCCATAACCGTAAGAAACATTCCTCAAAATATTAAGTAACTGCAATCTTTATAAATGTTTATGCTTTGTCAAAAATGTTGAAAGCGTTAGCCCCTAGTTTTCTTCCCATGCTCTCAGCGAACCCTAATAAAAGTTTTGAATGTATAAATCTACAGCACCGGCGCCCTAGTCATCAATACCTACTACCCTTGTTAGTAAAACAATGATGATATGCAAGAAGGTATTTAAAACTAACATTTATAAAGCTGCAATTATATGTATTTTATAATTGAATTTGTACCAAATTTTAACACACCTTTTTTTTCCCCACATTGGTTAAAGAGCCTGAAATTCGGGCCTTTTTACTCTTGCTTCCAGTGTACTTTGTGGAACACAATATGTCTTTGCAGCCTTCGTATATCCCATCCTACCGCCTATGACTTCACTGACAGCTATTTACATACTATCCTCTGGCCAGGACTGCCTCTTAGTCTTTCTGGTGTGCCGTGTATTAGGGATTTAGGCACGTTTTATTTAAAAAATTTTAATCTTAAATATTTTTGAAAATATATTTTTTTTCTTTCCTTTTCTCTCATCTTATTTTCTTTACGGCCAGGCCCTCAGCCTCTGTTCTCAGAGGTGAGCTGATTCTCTTTCCCAGCCTCATGCTAGGCTAGCATTCTGGCTAATATTTCTCCCGCCTCCAGGCACGTCGGGGCCGGTAACTTTATTTCTTCGCGTGACTACCTTTTGCCTACAGCAGCTTGTGAAGCAGTGCTGAGCCCTGCTAACTCTGTCACGAATCGGTATAAGGTTCACTAGCAGCAAGACACGACAGGAGGATCCCGTGGGCCTTGTGTCCCACAGACCATGCATTTTTTGAAGCCACCCTCCTCCTCCTGCTCACCCACCACTTTCTTCTCAGAAGTGTGGCTAGGAGCGACGACCGCACGGGTACGTTAACCGAAGTCAAGGCCATCTCAGGCTTGACAGCCGCAGTTACGATTCTGGACTTTAGCGACACCT
This sequence comes from Bacillus rossius redtenbacheri, assembly GCF_032445375.1. Lineage (NCBI taxonomy): Eukaryota > Metazoa > Arthropoda > Insecta > Phasmatodea > Bacillidae > Bacillus > Bacillus rossius. Next base: position 98,159,478 of record NC_086330.1, on the reverse strand, counting down.
AGCGACGGCTGTGGTAACTAATGCCACTTGTGAGGCGTCGGCGGCGCCGACACTACCGCGCTCGCGCGGAGGTAACGACAACCTTTCCCCTCCTTATGTCTCAGGCCGCTAGGTGGCACCACTGGTTACTCCATTACCCCCTAGCTTGACACTCTCGTCGGTCACTAGTCGATTTCTTAGTACTTCTTCTCGCCACCAAAAGATAGCGCCTCAGTCGCGCAGTCACTCCAGTAAGATCTAATTTTTTTATGCCGGACACCTTCGGGTGGACTCGGTAATTTTCGGCTCAGAGCCTAGCCCCCCTCCCATTCTCTCGAGACCCCGCGCTTATGATATTCTGGTGATATCCCGCTCTGAACTTACTTCGGTGCGCGCCTCCTGACTGACTGGTACAGTTTGCATCTGCGATCTTCGGCGAATCATCGACATTGTATATTATGTAGTCTTCTCAGACTAGAGGGATGGAGTCCCTAGCTAAAATTATTAACCAGTCAGTAGTTTATTTGAAAGTAGAGAAACTTAGTATTTTTATATAAATTATTTTCTAATTAATCATGATGACTTCCGTGGCTACCGCGAAACGTAGTTCGAGTTTGCGGAGACGAGACACCCTCTCCTGAGCGCCAGGACCAACACCCTGTTTTGGTAAGTCTTGACGTCATCCCCCCCTTTAATTTCCCTCTATTGGCCTTTCGCGCCATTTATGTATACTGTCTGGAAACAGGTCTAATTCTTTGGAATTTGGACTTCTGTTTCAGACAGGGTTCCAAGTTTGGGGCAACCAAAATCCTCTGCCAGAACCTCTGGAGTCGGTTCCTGCGCAGAATCCAACATCATTAGGCCTACTACCTCGATCACCGTCTACCTACAGCCCCGGGAGATACCCGCATAATTCTATCTTTATATTCACGAACTCAGAAATAGTGTTACCCAGTTAAGACAGCAGACAGTAAAAAGCAGTTCGAGGAGAAGAAATTTATATTATGTTTTGGAAGGACTATATGTACAACCTTTAAAGTTACCAATGTTGATTTCATTCATGTTTTTAAGTATTGTTATTTTTGTTAAACATTCAGGGCCGGCCCGATTATCAATAAGTTCAAAAAATATATATAATATAGTCAGTGTAATTGTGAGGGATTTAAATAAGATCACTTATCAATAAATACCGATGTCACTAAGGAAAAGTCAATCTATAAAAAAAAGAACAATGATTAATAAAATAAGGAAGTCTATAGACGTAACAGTTGTTTTTATTTATTTAATATATAATAACGATCCTTTTACTCCCAAGTATTCGTAGGGAGTCTCTAAATTTTCTTTGTTTACTCCTAGTGTCACCTCTGTTGTTGACATTTATGGTTATTAATTGAGGGCCCCAGTAATCAAAGCTTCCAAATTTTTTAACCTTATTATTTAATTATTCTTTAAGACACTTGGGGTATTACAAAATGGTAGCAGAGCGTGGTTACGTCTATAGGCATACCTAAGTTGAAAGGTCATACCTAAAATTTAAATTTAAAAAAAAAAAATTGAAAAAAAATTTTTTTTTAGATTTTTTTGTCACTTAGAATCTTTTTGTAGTAAGTAATTTGTGAACTGTCCGCTGATACACTTAGTAGCTAAATTGACCATTGAATTTTAAAATTATCATAAGTTTTGCTGCACTTTGGTCTCGGTGTTTACATTTGAGCGCGCCCGAGAGGCAGCTGGCTGCCAGCCCGCGCGCGTGGCTTATCAACAGAGAAGTGTCCGCTGGACAAGATACTCCCTCCCCCCCCACACTCCAAGTTAAAGGCGCTGCGCGCCAAGGTCAGTCCTGCCGGCTGACGTGACGTTCATTGTAGGTACCGTGTTGTGCAAGCTAACCTGACAGCTTGTTACACCCGAGTACACTGTTCATTTCCCGACGCGCGTAATAATAATAATAATAATAAATTATGAAGGCACGCAATAAAGCAATTGTTTTAATCATAAGCTATATTTAAGTGTATCTTCATTTTTTTTAGAACATAATATTTTAATGCTGCATTATATATATCTATACATAATTATATTTAACATTTTAAGGAAAACCTCATGTTTAGTTTCATAACATTTAAAAGGAGTATAGACTTTAATTTATAAACCTTCTAATTTTAATACCACTTTACGCCGATCATTTAATATTAGAAGTAATGTAAGCATAGTTACGCTATTTACTAGTGTACCAAGTAAGTTTTACTAGACATTATTCATAACATATAAAGATTTAATTTTACGAGAAGTTTATTTTGCAAATTTATCTAAGGTCAGAGATAATAATTATAATGACTATAATAATAAATATAAATTTATCGTATTCTATACATACAGCTTTACAGTCAATTTAATTCTAAAAGTAATGTATGCATCGATGCTATTGATTATTGTTTATTACTTTTCCAAGATTGCATCCATCCATGTGCCTAGCTTTTGTTTAGATTTATTTCCTGATTACCCAATGAGAGGTGTATTCATTTTAGCCTTCGATGAAAGGTTCCTAAATTAAGTTATTATGGTGTAGGTTAACTAACCATATTTTTTTATAAGCTAGTACAGAGATGATGATTGCCTAGGACGTCAAGTCCATTGGTTTACATTGACTATTTTAACCAGTAACTGAACTGTATATTCATAGTTTCTCAGACTGTATTGAGTATTAACTAAGTTTGTGTTATTGTTTCAATAAGATTTCTAATTTGTTTTATTTTCATTAAGAATTAAATTTTTTGTTTGTTTCACTGTACAGCTACGTAAATAGAATTTGAGCACAGTAGCTGATACCTTTGTGCATCTAGATATTTAATGTTATTTTTAAATTCTATTAATTGTCTTGCTCACTCACTCTAAAATTAGTAGATATTTCACATCATTATGATAGTATTATTATACATTGTTTTGCAACTGTGACTTCCACGGTGGCATTAAGGTTTAAATTTTGTGTATTTCTAAAGTCGAACTAGGTCACGCTCGCCACAGTGCAGCACTATATTCAGGCGTTAAATCGCGAGAGGTCCTCTGAGCCGATGAGCCAAGACCTGGTCCTCTGAGTGAAATATCTCATGACCGTTTTCGAGTGTTCTTTGGGTTCCATTCCCACCACTCATATTTGGACGGCCTATGTTCAAACCCCCTCTCAGGCAGTGTGAACTTTTGTGCCCGCCATGGAAGATCCGACGGCGAAATTAATTAATTTAAATTTAGTTATGTTTATTACGATTATAATATTAGATGTTACGATTTTATATATATGTATTGATTAAATTTGAGTGCAAGGATTAATATTAATTATTATTTTATTATAACTACAATTAATAACTGGATAACTGAACTTTTAAAATATAGTTTATCAAATAAAATATTATTCAGAATCTAAATATTATGATTTTTACACAGTCTGTGTTTGTTTTAATCTGTTTTCTAAATTCATCTAAATTCGTTGATCTTTCGGGTTTCGAACCCGATCTAACTCAGGGTGAAATTCCCTCGTAGGTATCTTTGCTTCAGCCTGTTGGTCTGATCAACCATCAGAGCTTGAACATATTGATCCTATGTAAGTTAATAAATGTAGCTTTCGGGACTGAGGTGTACTTAGCTTTTTGAGCAAGTATAAAATTATATAATTTAGTTTGATCCATCGTCAGAGTGTGCCGGGCTTGGACCCATGCCTTGGACTTCTTATGGACAAACAAATATGTACAGGGGTTTTCATTCCCATTTAGTTTGTAAGTTACGGGTCACCATACCCATATACAGGGGTTCCAATCCCCATATGTAGCTGAGTGCTCAAGGACGCATTTCCCTTGTTTTGGCCTCAGTAATTTCGGCTTTCCCTCACAGTGCCCACTTATGAAGCTACATGATGTCCAACATCTGAGATCGACGTGATTCAATATTTACTTTATTAACTAATTATGTGTGATCATTATATATAATTTTAGATTTATCATATGCTAAATATTAAAATTTTATTTTGAGTCTCTTGACATAACAATATTTGAAACTTACTTTATTAATATTGCACCCACAATAATTATCTATAATTATAAATTTTCTTTAGTATAAGAATTTTTCTAATAAAAAGGTTAAAGTGACCCCACTAGTAATTGAGATTATCTGTAAGGTATTACCACCTAAATTAACAAAAAATGTTTATTCATTTGCCTCTATATCGACTCGACTCCCTCTCTTAACTCAACGCGACTGCAGGTGCCGACGCGCAGCAGCCGTGCGTCAAATGTTAGTAGTAGGATACAGGCGAACCTGGTAGCTCGTCCTACTGAAGTTTTTGGTTTTTGTTTTTGCTTTTCCCTAAGCTCCGCTTTAACGCGGGGGAGTATGTGCCGTGTATTAGGTATTTAGGCACGTTTCTTTTTTAAATTTTGTAATCTTAAATATTTTTGAAAATATATATTTTTTCTTTCCTTTTCTCTCATCTTATTTTCTTAATGGATAGGCCCTCAGCCTCTGTTCTCAGAGGCGAGCTGATTCTCTTTCCCAGCCTCATGCTAGGCTAGCATTCTGGCTAATATTTTTCCCGCCTCCAGGCACGTCGGGGCCGGTAACTTTATTTCTTCGCGTGACTACCTTTTGCCTACAGCAGCTTGTGAAGCAGTGCTGAGCCCTGCTAACTCTGTCACGAATCGGTATAAGGTTCACTAGCAGCAAGACACGACAGGAGGATCCCGTGGGCCTTGTGTCCCACAGACCATGCATTTTTTGAAGCCACCCTCCTCCTCCTGCTCACCCACCACTTTCTTCTCAGAAGTGTGGCTAGGAGCGACGACCGCACGGGTACGTTAACCGAAGTCAAGGCCATCTCAGGCTTGACAGCCGCAGTTACGATTCTGGACTTTAGCGACACCTAGCGATGGCTGTGGTAACTAATGCCACTTGTGAGGCGTCGGCGGCGCCGACACTACCTCGCTCGCGCGGAGGTAACAACAACCTTTCCCCTCCTTATGTCTCAGGCCGCTAGGTGGCACCACTGGTTACTCCATTACCCCCTAGCTTGACACTCTCGTCGGTCACTAGTCGATTTCTTAGTACTTCTTCTCGCCACCAAAAGATAGCGCCTCAGTCGCGCAGTCACTCCAGTAAGATCTAATTTTTTTATGCCGGACACCTTCGGGTGGACTCGGTAATTTTCGGCTCAGAGCCTAACCCCCCTCCCATTCTCTCGAGACCCCGCGCTTATGATATTCTGGTGATATCCCGCTCTGAACTTACTTCGGTGCGCGCCTCCTGACTGACTGGTACAGTTTGCATCTGCGATCTTCGGCGAATCATCGACATTGTATATTATGTAGTCTTCTCAGACTAGAGGGATGGAGTCCCTAGCTAAAATTATTAACCAGTCAGTAGTTTATTTGAAAGTAGAGTAACTTAGTATTTTTATATAAATTATTTTCTAATTAATCATGATGACTTCCGTGGCTACCGCGAAACGTAGTTCGAGTTTGCGGAGACGAGACGCCCTCTCCTGAGCGTCAGGACCAACACCCTGTTTTGGTAAGTCTTGACGTCATCCCCCCCTTTAATTTCCCTCTATTGGCCTTTCGCTCCATTTATGTATACTGTCTGGAAACAGGTCTAATTCTTTGGAATTTGGACTTCTGTTTCAGACAGGGTTCCAAGTTTGGGGCAACCAAAATCCTCTGCCAGAACCTCTGGAGTCGGTTCCTGCGCAGAATCCAACATCATTAGGCCTACTACCTCGATCACCGTCTACCTACAGCCCCGGGTGATACCCGCATAATTCTATCTTTTTATTCACGAACTCAGAAATAGTGTTACCCAGTTAAGACAGCGGACAGTAAAAAGCAGTTCGAGGAGAAGAAATTTATATTATGTTTTGGAAGGACTATATGTACAACCTTTAAAGTTACCAATGTTGATTTAATTCATGTTTTTAAGTATTGTTATTTTTGTTAAACATTCAGGGCCGGCCCGATAATCAATAAGTTCAAAAAATATATATAATATAGTCAGTGTAATTGTGAGGGATTTAAATAAGATCACTTATCAATAAAAAACCGATGTCACTAAGGAAAAGTCAATCTATAAAAAAAAGAACAATGATTAATAAAATAAGGAAGTCTATAGACGTAACAGTTGTTTTTATTCATTTAATTTATAATAACGATCCTTTTACTCCCAAGTATTCGTAGGGAGTCTCTTAATTTTCTTTGTTTACTTCTAGTGTCGCCTCTGTTGTTGATTTTTATGGTTATTAAATGAGGGCCCCAGTAATCAAAGCTTCCAAATCTTTTAACCTTATTATTTAATTATTATTTAAGACACTTGGGGTTTTACACTGGTATAATTTATACCCATCGTTATACCTGTGAAAATAGAAAAGAAAATGTTTGATCTATTATAATGAAAACTAATGAACTTCATCAGTAATTTTATTAAGTTAATAATGTCTCTCAGCTAGTTCGTTCTTGTGTTTATCAAAAATATATATATACTCTTTCAAGAGTTGCATTGCATTAATATTTTATAAATAACATAAATCACTTTATTTATAAAAGTAGAAAAAACAATGATAAAGTCAAATTTCAGTTTAATTACATGGGCCTACAACATTTTTACGTTTCCAATTTTTTTCTCCCGATACAAGACTTTTGGGCGACTGTATTTATGTACTGTAGGCAACTCTGTATAACATTTAGTATGCATAACGAAACTGTTTTTAATTTTAAAAGTCATTTGCACAATTGATCGAAAAGATGGTTTAAACAGGAAACTGGTTGGGCAGAACGGGGTACTACCCCGTTTTACCCATTACCTGTGTACCCTGTTTTACCCTACATGCAGGTTCTCAAGCAAAACGACAACCGAAAATCTTAACACCCGTCAATTACATCGGTTACTATGGCACAACATAGCAAATATAATACTTTACTTGAATACAACTTACCATAAAATATATCTGCAACCTATGATTAAATATTGTATAGCCAATACACGCTAAACATTTTAGTGAAACATCATAAATTTGTAATTTCCATTATTACGCACGAAAGAATACTGTGCGACACTAAACTTACCAAACGTACACACAGATAGCAGCACGTGTACGGAAAATAACAGTGGTACCCCTTTCTACCCAACTACCCTAATATTCCCAACTCTCCCCTACATATATAAACCAAGTTAAAAAAAATTAAATACCAATAGTTTTACGTAATTAAATATTTTTTTTGTTAGTTTTGCTTAAACATGGAATTCAAACATTTGTATTTGTAAAAGTAATGGATTCATCAAGTAAAACACAAATTAAAAAAAAATTCATAAAAATTTAAAATATTTATTTTCAAATAAATATGGAGATATTTAAATAGCTAATAAAATTTAAATCATTTCACATTTATTTGTTTCATAGCTTTTTAATTTTTATTCTTCTTTTAAACTAGGTTTAAGAAATTATTTTTAAAGTTGTTATTTTCGTATTTGGAACTACACGTTGGCTATTTCGTGGTTTTATCACAAAAATAAGAAAAAAACTCACGAGAGAAAATTATATTTTTATAAAAAAAGTTGTATATGTATTTGATTACAAATATACTTTTATTTCTTTAGTAAATGCTTAGTAATTCAATTGTTTGTATTTTTGTAATTTTTATGAATTTTTTAATTTAAAGGAAAAGTATAGAACATTTTAGAGTCTATTTAATTGCTCTTCCTTCCTCCATGTATGATTTTCTTAGGGAAATAATAATTATTAAATTGTTTGGTATTTTTATCTTTAATCTATTTCATTTTATTATCATAAAAATTTTGCATCACAATTAATTTAACTTTATTTACTGGAGTACCTCCGGGCCCACAACACTGCCTGACTCAAGAACTACGACGTACAGATCGCCTTCTACCGACCTCATTAAAACCTTAACTCCGCAGTGGGTGGATGTATCATTAGGAAAGGAGTTGAACCACATGGACATTATGTTCACTGTGTGGTTTAGATGTCGCTCTCCTCAATGTCGGTGCCATGTGCCAAAAACGGCATCGCCTCCTTGACTTAGCCGCTAGCCCCTTCATGGTGTAGCATTGCATAGCACGCGCTTTCGGAGATCCTCAGACGCGACTCGGGTATCCCCGTAACTTCAACCACGTAGCAATAGCCCCTTCATTGATGAAGAGGAACCCCACTGTCTCGTCTAACGAGCTAGTTGAGACCTACGCACATCCTATGTAGTTTTTTAAAAGCGCCCATGTATGGTACGAGAGAAGCTGGATTCATTTATTGGACTAGTTATATTCAATCAGCTCAAACATAGATCGATGCCATTCCTTCGGCTCCTGAAGCCCTTTTCAGGCTGTTATAAACTGTTCCTCATCTAGCTAATTTTGAACGTGACTCGTATTAACCAGTGTTTGAAGTCTGTAAAATTGTAATGACAAGTGCATTTAGTTTTCGTATGCCTTCCTCACTAGGTTTATTTTTCTAAGAATGTTATCACATCTGATATTGATAAGTTTTGATGTAACGTTTTTTGCACTGGATTAAGGGTGCCTATGGTGTTTCACACCTGGAACCCCCGAGGTATTGCTATCTCTGGCCCCAAGAGATCATTCTGACTCGAGAGTCTGCCCATTCCATTTTCTTGTTACACCTAGTTCCTCTGAACTGTGTTTTCCTTCCCACCATATCATTATTCCTTTGTATTTTCTTATTTTGTTAACTTTAATTTCTATCAGCCTAAGTGGTGTTTCCATCTTACAAGACAATCTTGCAAACAAACCTGAACTACAAACTTTAACTATAGGGTCATCGAGACATTTACCAGACTGAGATTTATATAAGATATTTTTAAAAAAAACACATACACAGACATGTTATTAATTGGGTGGAATAATAGCATCACCTGTTCAAGACCGAACCACCACGGGGGAAAAAAACCGAATATAATTCAAAAATTTGAAATCATACTGGCTCAAAATATTTTGGCACTAAAAAAAATTCCCGAAATTGGCTTAAAATTCTCATCGACAAGACGCCCTTAGCCAATGAGGTCTTAACTTTGACCTAAACCCCCAACTTTAAATCATGACATGATGTCCACTAACTTGAAAATCCATATTTTTGTAGCAGAAATTCGGGAAAATTTTAAAAACGATGTAATTGCAATTTTGATAAAAAAAATTACTCACATATTTGTGTCCTCAGTTCAAACCCGATGAGGGTGAAAAGAAAAATGGTTACAGAACCTTCCTCTACCGAGAATACCACTAATGCCAAGGACTATATTATAGCAGATAGTTGAAGTCATGTCCGCCAATTTGGATCCGCCATCATGTTTGTATCTGCTGGAGGTCGCCATCTTGAATTCTGATGTCACATTTGCCATTTTGTTCTGAATACTCACTACAGCACTAATGTCAGGTATTACACACATCAACTGCTGTAGCCATCTTGTTTTCAATACACGAAACCATGAGCGCTAGTGTCACGTAGTACAAAAGCCATTTGCTAGAGGGCACTGCCGCCATATTAGTGTCATTTTGCCCCCAAGAGTGAAGAAGTAGTTTTAACTGTAGTATCCACCATCTAATCGGCCATCTTGGATTGTGTCTTTTTAAAATTTCGTAATAAATAACATATAAATTATTAAAAATTACAAAACTCATCAAAATAATCAGTCATTAAATTTCTGATTGATAAGATCAGTAGCGGCCGGTATTAAAGAGCACAAGTGCACGTGCACACCCAGTTTTCTACAGAACATTTATTTATTTGGTAGAGTTAAAAGTTCCTTTTTATCTACTTTTACCAGTGGCAGCTACCAGAGTTACACTCGTCGCTTTGTTTGCATCTGTCACGGACGTCTGTTTTTATTTTTTAGATTGCGACGATACGGCAACGCTGTAGTGTTCACAATGGATCTGTGCACGAAATGCGCTGCCTGCATGCCTGCCTCGGTCCTTTTGCGTATGCGCACGAAGGAATTACGTCACCTCCTACGGGACATTTAACACTGAACGAGTGCACGACTCTGGTGTGCTCGTGATTGTCCTGGCGTTTCGTTGCTCATTGATGGAGTTCCAAATTTCAGCACGCACAGCAGCACTGATCAGAGAAGTAAGTCATAACTTATGAATCAGCCCGGTAGATGCCAGTATTGTCCACTCCAATACTATCACCCCTAACCAAACAAACTTTTCGTTTTCACTTTTTTACGTCCAGTAGAAACAAGTATTTGCGTGGTTCAATGCGAGCGTAAATGTCTTTAAATAATTAGTGTGACTGTGCGTTTGTAAAATATTTTTCTGTGCCTTACTCAGGACAACATTTTTCTGAGGTATGTTATAAAGTTTCCCTTTGTAGTAAGACTTTAACTGTGAAAATGTGACTGCGTTATTTGGCGCGTATAGCAAACATGTACAATTTTTAAAAATCGTCATAATGAATTCCGTAAAAACAATTTTAGCGAACAGAAAACTTACTACAAGGAAAAGTTAACAATTAAAAATTTAGGAACACTATGTCAGAAGAAAGACTTACTACTTTAGCAATGTTGTCAATAGAAAAAAGGCTAATAAATAGCATGCATGATTTTAATCTTAGTCATCAACAATTTTGCTCAGCTGAAAACCAGAAGAATGGATTTTTTTTTACAAATAAATAATGGTGCAATACCTTTGTAGCATTAAAGTTTGTAAAATCATATTTTTTAGCTTCACATTGCTTTCAGGCGAAACACTTTGATAAGTTTAAGCCCAGCTACAAATTTGAAAAATCAAGATCAAACATAATTTTTTATTATTTATGTGAGGCTTGATCATGGATCTACCATTTTGAATTACAATTTAAAATCTCTTAAATAACAACTAGTCTGCTCAATAAGCTTCGTTGTGTTAATTCGGGCTTCAATTACAGACATGAGTTTGTGTAGGTAATAAACGAAATATATCTTTCACGACTCCAAAATAAGCAGTAACTGCTACGGTGCCGGTCCAACACAGATAATCTGACACTAAAACAGGCTTCAAGAACGCAGTAAGGTAGGAGGTCGTTTTTTTTCTTTATGAGTGCGTGTGTGTATGTATGAGTGTGTGAACACCCATAATTTAACATCACCGGCCGCTACTGGATAAGATTCATTTCTGACCTTCTTGATTCAATAATTTAAAGATGCAAAAATATAATTTCAGGTAAAAAATCTTATTTAATAAAATATGGTAGATAGTCATAAAAAAAGGCTTAAATTATTCTACTACTGGCCTCCAGTATGCTGATGATGATATATTGACCACCACATTAAAAATTCTGTAATTGTTTGTCTAGAATTTCAGAAACAAAACTCCAAATTCATTTTAAAAAACTACTTTTTTTTTTAGTGACTGTTTCAATTGATTTCTGTTTATGGTTCGAAACTTAATCGATGCAAAACAAGAAGATATTTATGATCTTAAATATAGGATTTAATTTATTTTCCTCATTACAATTTAATACTCCTGCTGGATGAATAATTATGTTACTCGTTATCACTACGCCTACCAAGGAGGTCATTTTTTTATACAAGCCATTCATTTTGATCAAGTAAAGTTATTTATAGAGTGCATAGGCCAAATGTATTCGAACCACAAGACTTTCTACGTCGAGGACATTATTAATATATATATATAAATTAAGGCCATATTTTAAGCAGGCAAGACAAACTGTGAAACCTACAAAATGAATAAAAAAATTTACCTTTACAAAAAATAGGACAAAAACTAATCATGTGTATATGCTTACTACAAAACCAAAAATCCTTAAAATGTTTTACGTTTACTAAAAGACTAAGATGTGCTGAACTATAAAATCTTCAGTTCTGATTATATCCTTGAATACGCACATTTAACAAAAAGGACACACTGTGTACAAACACTTAACTCATTACAGGGATACGATCTCATAAGAGGGATAGGTACTATCTCATCACAGGGATATGATATCTTCACGGAAATACGTTAGCGTCATACGAATACTATCTCAACCACAGGGATGAGATTTATCGCAGGATATGATACGATCGACGAGATACGGTTGGATACGATTGGCGGGTTACGACTGGTAGAATACGAATCGATACAATGAGAACTTAATCTTTGTTATAAATTATATTTAGAGAAATGAAACAACTTTTTTGATAAATCCACAATATAAATATATTTATTTTTTATTTTATACTCATACAAGAAGTATAACAAGTCATTGTTGTATATAGACTGCATTTGTTAGTTCATGTAGTATGGAAGCAATTTCGTTGATATGCGAGTAGTTTTCTCTACGAACCGATGTCACCAACAGTCTCAGCGAATCAACAAATATGTTATGATCTTCCCATAACTTGTAATCAATCTCTTCTGCATGTGCTTCCATCTTCCATGCATGTTTATTATTTTTAAGATCTTTGAAGTCTTTCGTTTTAACAACAGCCTCAAAGTATTCATCGTCATCATTTATGTGACTATCATAAACTTGAACAGAATAATTTAGTTTAACACGTCGTTTACAACGTTTCGGCCTGAGTACCTGCATAATCACAATCTTCTGTCTTGGTAGCTTCAATTTTTTTTCTATATTGTTCTTATTTTTCTGAAAATCTTTTTTTGGCTGTCCTTGTTTCCAGTAATATTATTTAATCATTCAGCTTGAGTAACAGATAATCTACCAGAGAATTCCGAAGAAGGATCAAATTCTTCTTGACTCATCTTAGGAAATTTGTCATCATTTTCTTCCTTTAGTTCGATATCTTGTTTCCGTTTTTTCGATAATTGAATCTCATTACTTTAAAATGCAGGCGATGCAGATGTCGAAGTTTGATGATTTATGCCAACTCTACGAATATTCGGTCCAAACCCTGACTTTTCCTAAGTAGACAAAAAAATGTACCTTCACAAGTTTTTTAATGTTTTTTTTTTTTTCACTTCGTCCAAACTGAAAACCGCGATTGTGTCAACGTTACATTTTCCGCAAAAGCATCTTTGCACACTTTAATTTATAATGACTCTATCTTCTTTTAAGTGAACGTAATGCCACAGAACCAACATATATTTCCCGACGATGATAAAATGAATCAACAATGACTGTTCTTGATGTGTAATAAAAATTGTCTTACAATATTCAATAAGAAAATTAGGTAAATTTGTAGAGTAGCGGTATATGCGAAAAAAAATGATCAAAATACGAAAATACTTTTATGCTATGCTCTTTCACTTCCTCTTTTCAAATCAACCGGCGGAGATAAGAAATTCCAAATACTTTAGGAGATATCGAATTTTTTTAATTTTGAACATGTAGAGTAGCGGTATTTGCGAAAAAAACTTCTAAAATTCTGAAATTACTTTTATTATATGCTCTTTCACTTCCTCTTTTCATTGAAACCGGCAGAGATAAGAATTTCCAAATACTTTAGGAGATATCGAATTTTTTTAATTTAGCAATACAACACCTGTACAACCATTCGAACGACGCCATTTTTGTTATTTTGCCGTGTGTTCGTGAATGCGTAATAAATAAAATGGTCGATTAGGTCAGGTCAGTTACATTATTAATACTTTCAAACTAAGCGGACATAAAAAATAATGTGAATTATTTTTAATGGCTGTTTAGTTTTAAAATATTTATAATGTAACTGACCTAACCAAACAAACCGGGACAAAGGATGAACAGTAGGAACTAAAATGGTCGATTGCTTGCCACCGGGCACTTTGTACCCAATTGCAGCTATACATTAATAAAAAAATAAAAAATAGGTCAAGTCAGTTACATTATGAATACTTTCAAACTAAGCGTACATTAAAAATAATATGATTTAATTTCAATGGTTCTTTAGTTTTAAAGTATTTATAATGTAACTGACCTGACCTAACAAACCCGGACAAATTATGAATATTAACAACTCACGTAAATTTTTTTTGTTACTTAACACTTGCGCAACAATATCCAAATAAAAAAATAAGACTTTAAAATTAGAAACGTTAAAAGTCCACCTAAGTTGAAGGCGGGAACATTTCCTTTGCCATTAGAAGGAAATGATGTAGTCGTTCACCTACGTCGCGATACCTCCGACGGAACATTAATTAATAAATTAATAATCACGTATTGGTTCATTTGAATACTGGCCAATCACGGAACTGTCACGTGACAAAATTGTCCAATAAGAAACATAATAGATACTCGTAAACAAGAAACAATGGTAATCGCAGCATGAATACGCAGGTATTGTGATGAAAATTAAAAAATTCGATATCTCCTAAAGTATTTGGAATTTCTTATCTCCGCCGGATGATTTGAAAAGAGGATGTGAAAGAGCATAAAATAAAGGTATTTTCGGATTTTTAGAATTTTTTTCACATATACCGCGACTCTACATATTTACCGAAAATTATCCGAATAGGGTCGAACGGACTCTGTTTGGAAACATTTTCACCAATATTATCGCTCTTATATGTACCTATACATTTAAATATTTTGTCAGCAAGAGTTAATTTAACTCGTACAAGAAACTTGTTGCAAGTAGTTCCTATTCCTGCCAACAGATGGCAACACGTGTAGTGTTGAGGTAAATATTATTAATTTTATGTGGAATGCGGGATGCTCTGTTACGATCGCAAGACATCAAAGAGAAGAAATTTCGTCTTGCATTATTGTATTTCTCAACTTTTACAAGACATAGTAATCGACTCAGTAACATATCTTATTTCGTTTGTATTACGCATGATAAAAAAAATTGTAATTGCTGTTTGGGTAACAGGAATTCGGACATTAAATGAAACTCAAAATGCAATTTCTTGTCTCATTAACAAAAAAATAAAAATTTTTAAGTATCGTGAAGTGGAAGGGGGGGGGGGGGTCCACTTCACTTTACCTAAATTACATTAACATAAATAACAAAAAAGCATTGGCCCTGGTATTAGGGTCAGGCAGAGTGCCAGACGTGTTGTGCAAAAAGTTAAGCCAAAAACCCCAATTGAAAAAAGCATTAATATCGTGGCAGAAATACACAACTTTATTATCAATTAACTCAAGCCCCATATGAATATGGACGGACAACACATGACAAGTGAACTGCCAAGAAAGCGGGAGCAATGTTAAGTACAAAAAATTACGTAAATACACGTGATCAATACAAAAGTCAGTAAACAATTTACGTGCTATCGTTATTAAAATTCACACAAGAAATTACAGAGTAAATGCTGTCTGTCCGGACGTAAGAGGTGCGACGGAGAAACCGGCATACGCCCCAACGGAAAATGGGTCTGAAACAAGTAACAAGTTCGAAGTGAACACAAGGCAAACAAGGAGGCCAGGAAAAATTTAACTTTAAGAAAACACATAGCCTCGCAGAAACATAAGAAAAATAACTAGGGAAAGCCAAATAATGCAATTTATGTAAAATACACTGGCAATGCATACCAGATAATTACGAAATATAGTCGGTGTCCAGAAATCATTACTTTACGAGCCCAAAAGTAAAAGAAGGCAAACATGGACGCAGAAGGCAAACTACTGAACTATCAAGAAAAAAAATATAAGACACAAACAAGAAAGCACCTCCTAGCCATGCGTAACATGGCGCAACACCGAAGCACCCCTCACGGCGATCGCTCCCGGAACAGAACAGAACGAGCAAATGAAAAACAGCCCTATATATAAAAAATCCAGATGGCGCTAGTGTTGCATTCAGTAGGCCTGGAAGGAGGTGACTACGTCACTCGGACGTCATAAGGGATGGCGGGAGGGAATTTAAGGGGAACGAGGGAAGGGGAAGAGCCGGCGGGCGTCTAAATGCCGGCGCGCAAGTTGCAAATTATATAGTGATGGTTTTTCCTGAAATGACCTGAAGCACACGGAGAGCATCAGCAGCCTTGCCAGAAATAACCAGGAGCAAATGGAGAAAACTAACAAAATATTGTCAGGAATAACCACGAGCACACGGAGAAATCTTACAGCCATCTAGACAGGTATAATCAGGAGAACACTGAGAAATCGTTAAAACTTAGCTTTCCATCCAACAACATATCGTCTCTGGTTTGCCAAACAGCCCAGCCAACCAGAAGAGAAGAGACCACTGATTGGCCAGCACTCCCAGCCAATCACAGAAGTCAAGCTCCGATTAGCCTAACTAACAGGCCAAGCAGAAAACGGAAGACTATGATTGCAGCCAATCGGGAAACACACCCCTCTCAGGAGATATTATTAAAGGCAGGACAATTTGTAATAAACTTAAGATGTAACTGATCCCTGATGATGGCGACTGCGACGTCGACCGAAAATTCAGTGATATATTCGTTATCAAGTTGATTTTTCTGTACTTGTAGAATTTTTGTAATAATTTGTTATTTTGTTTTATTTCTTCAACATGTCCCTTTTATGGTAAACGTTAATAAAAACTTTTAATATTATTTTTTTACATATAACAAAGAAAGCACCAAGTAATTATTTTGAATGATGTTTAGTTTTTTTCTGAATTTCTCGTTTAATTATTACCAATTCTACGATGGTGGTCACAATGTCATCATCGACTTAATGGTGGATGGTTGACGAGGAAAAAAAAGGTGCTTATTAAGATTTTTCGTTCTTATAAATACAAAAATATTTTGAAGAATTTTGAAATTCCAAGTTTTTGAGTATTTTTTTTTCTTTCTGGAAAATTAAATGTTTTTCAGATATTTTGGATTTTTTGACGAATACTTTTTTCTAAAACCTGGAACTTTATGTAAATTTTGGCAATTATTTGGCATATTTGGAGTCTTTTTTTTTGCCTATTTTCAAGGTTAAGGTCATCCAACATGGCCGCCATGCAGTCAGAGGACTGTCGATCATTGAACCTATAGATAAGACTCTCCAGCTCCAAGGCCGGAGCTACTTTAATATTATACTCCAGTGCGATATTATAAATTGTTATTACTAAAGTATCCTTATATAAACGCTTACATTTTATATTAAAAAATACAAGATTGCGCTGTATTTCACAAAATATTGATTTTAATTGTTGTTATTGCCTAAAATGAGTAATTTGTTAGAAGAAGACTGCCAAAATTAGGTAGACTGTAGAAAAAAAAAAGTTTCAAAAATCTAAAACGTATCCAGTTCTAAATAGAAAGTTTCCTCATTATTTAACTTGTGCAGATATATACAAATTAATGTTATTAGCTTTTTAAAAAAATCTTGTTATTAAAATTCATGAGAATTTAAGACAGTTAAAAATATTACAAAACCATTTAAAGGAAATACATGAGTTGATAATAATTATAGCATTTTTTATAAAGAATTTGTTAAGCTTTCGTTTATTTATTAAGAGCTAGTGTTTTTGGCAAATGTAAGCAGTCATAACATCAAAATGATTCGCTAACTATATTTAAAAAATGGTTTTCTATAGAGGACTAAAAAATATATAAGAAAAACATAAAAAGCATTATGCCACAAATGTGAAAATTTAGACAAATCTTTTTTTTATTTTTATAACTACTTTGTGTAACATGTTTACATAAATAGCATTTGATTGCTTACGTTTTTCATATCCCATGCAATATAATAAAGTTCTAGGAGTTTACAGTAAAACGTGTTTATACGTGGGTGTTCCTAAGATAAATATATTCAATTTAAACATTACAGTCGAAATAAACGCTAATAAGCAAACGACGACAGATGAATACCAAGAAACCAGATATGAATTTAAAAATTGCTCGTGACTTTATCCGTTTGCTTGCTTATTTGCAGACGTAACCTCTAAACACTGGCTGATGACCTCAGATACTTATCGGCAGTCTCAGCGTACAGACGTTGACTGCATGGAACAGTAGTTGTCACACTTCGGGGACTCGTCATCTGAGAACAGCACTGGTGTCCACAGCTCTATCCTAACTTCCTGGCAAGTCTAACTGCTTAAATTAGTCCCAACATCTGTTTACTTAGAAGCTTAAAGGATTATTTATACTTAATCGCTGTTAGAAATTTGAAAATTCAGAATTTCTTTTCATTTCAGTTTATTTCAAGAAGAAGCATGTTTGCATTGTAATTTTTTAATGTGCTATATTCATACATGCAATGAATTAATGAATAACTTGTTACATTTTCAGATATAATATTCAACATGGGTCACAGGGTCGCACAGATAAGCATTATGGTCGTATCGTTTCTTGCGGTCGAGACAGCTGCGGGTAGCCTGGACCGTAACAAAGTAAGTACGTTAATTCACTTCATGTGATATTGGGCAGTTTCCAAGCCAACACATTACATGTATTTAATCGTCAAGGTGCGTGATTTTTATATGAAATCCCAGCGTCAATCATGTTATTTTTGTAAGCGCTTAGTGTGAAAGTTACTATAATCTTTGTTAACCTTCTCTTTTAAGCTTAGTACGTATTGAGCACATACAATAAAAATATATATCAACACAAAAGAAAAATATTATTTGTTAATTTTAGTCTCAAAGATAAAATTATATGCAATGAAACAACATTCTTCAAACTGAAATAATTTTAAACAATTAAAATTTAATACCTGCGGCTATCTTACTTGACAGTCAAATTTTGTCAGTAATACTGTATTAAAGGTAATAATTGTTATCTTAATTTGATACGAATTTTAACAAAGTATTAATTTTGTGAATATAAATACAGTAACTTATAGTAGAGAAGGTTAATATACCTACACGTAAAAATAGTCTAATAATACCAATGAAATAGTCAAAATCTTGATACCGTATTTGAAAGTATTATTATAAAACAATGTTATAAATAATATTATAAAAAGAATTTCACAAAAAAAAATATTTAAGTCATGACAATTTAGAAACTAAAAAATAACACCTCTGATCGATAAAAAAAAAATATTTTCAAAAAATTAGCAGGTTAAAATATTTAAAATACCTTAGATATAGTTACTTGCTTACAACTTCATAGAACATAATTATTTTACAAATTTATGTCCTGACCCAGGCTTCAGGCTGAGGATTCAGGATTGCCGACGCCACCTTGGATGATCTTTGACCTTGAAATAGAATTTACCTTCAAAATTGGTCACAATTCTCAATCAATCACTGAACATTTGCCCAAAATGTCCAGTGTTCTGGAAAAAAATCCCGCCAAAATTTCTCTATTTCGAGAAAAAAATTCCCGTTTTTATGGAAAATATCCCAGTTTAGTCCTCAAAAAGGCCAGTGGCTTGAAAAGTCAGCAAAGAGTCCGCATCTACAAGCCTCCCTAAGCTTCCGAGGTAAAAACATTGTCGATTAGGATGCCATGGTCGCCAATTTGAATTATGACGTTAACTGTTGTAATTATCGTTTCACCAGGCATTTTGAAAATCCTTATATTTTATGCTAGAAAAAAGTGTTTAATTAAACAAAAAATTAAATATAATATTCTGTCATCTAGAATTAATACTTCATCATTGCTCATTTCGTTAAGACCTCCATCTTGGATTCTAGAAATGTTACACGTTTCGTTACACCCATCATCTGGGATGTGTATGACCTCATTGTTACACATTTAGTTACGCCCAACATGTTAATTTCTAGAACCTTGCAATTTTCGTAATAGCGGATATCTTGAGAAGCCATAATTTTTTTGCTAGAAAATCGGGAAAAATTAAATTTTTTATAAACATTTAAAAAAATTAAAATAAAAACATTCCGCCATCTTGGAATATGTTGCCACTGCCTCCATACTGAAAAATCCGTACCTATAAGATATTAAGGGGAATAATTTTAAAATATATTTAAAGATTTAATTAATCAAATTTAAATAAAATATTATTTCCAAAACGCATTTAAACAATGTGTTCCTCAGTTCGAAACCGATAAGGGCAAAAAAAAGACATATCCTTCGTTCACGGAAGCCAGCGACAGACTGACCTCCCACTACTGACAATGTGTGTATATATATATATATATATATAAATATATATATATATACATCTTTTGCTAGTATAACGTCATGACCACCATCTTGTTTGCATCTGATGGAGGTAGTTTTCATTTATTCGTCTACTAGAGGCGGCTAATTTTTTTCGTTTACTCGAGAACGTTACCACTATGTTAGTTTAATTTTTACCCACTTGAGTGCAGTAATCGTTTATTATTACTGTAGCATTTTGAAATTTGGATGCAATATTGAAAATTCCGAAATGTTTATCTTTAAAATCGGGAAAATTCAAAAATTCCTCTAATAATTATTTTAAATATTTATTCGATTGGTTCCTGTCCTGTTCGATACTTGACCAATCCAAATATATATATATATACATTATTAAGAAAAACACTCTCTTTAATAAAATACGGTGGAAAGTCCTAAAGTAACTCAAGTTCCTACTCAACCAGCCTACAGTAGGTAGATGATGACATGGCCTATATTGATCGCTAGCTCGTAGTGACTATGCTGGGTTGGTGGCCCCAGCCGCTGGTTGTTGCCAAAGCTCTCATTCCCTCCCGATCAACAAAAGGGAGCGATTACTAACAGTTTGTTCCTTTCAAAGCTATGGAATGTATTAAAAAGTATCTGGAATGTTACTCTCACCCTACCCTATTAGGGCGCATATGTGGGAGGGGAACGTGAGGATGCCGGCCGTAAGGTCGGAATTATCTGTCAGCCTTCAGCAGATGAATATTAGATTTCGTCATCTAGCAGACGAAAACAAGATTACCACTTCCATGGAGGAAAACAAGAAGATGGCATCCTGCAAACAAAAACAAGATCACCACCTCCATGAGACGAAAACAAGAAGATGGCATCCTGCAAACGAAAACAAAGATTGCTGTAATCAAGTCATACTATCTGTTACGATAGCGGGTTTATAAAGGATAGCTCAATTAAAGATTTTACTACCACACAGTTTTATTTATTGCCACTATTTACTTCACTAACAAATAATCTAAAAATGCCAAATAATTAATTACACTTAAAAATGTAGCATCTCCAGTCACTCGTTTTCACACACCGCACAACTCGCTGGGCCGCACCTTTGGCGCAAATCTTTCCGCAGCACCCCTCGCGGACCTCCGTCGACTTCCCTTCGCCGAGGATCAACTCGACGCCTCGCTCGGAACTTCACTCGGGACTCCGCCGCGCCCGCGACACTATCGCCAGGAACTGAACTCTCTGCCCTGGAACCTTTGTACAGGGACTTCGCCGCTCTATCGCCCGGAAACTCCGCCGCGGGAAAACTCCATACTCCTCTGAACTCACTCTATCCCTGCCCTGGAACCTTCGTCCAAGGACTTCGCCGCTCTGCCACACCCGCGGAACTATCCCCCCGGAAACTCCGCCGCGGGAGAACTCCCGACTGAACTCTCTCACTCTAGTGTCCTCGGCTTAAATATCACAGACACCATTTCTAGAATTCACGAGCACGGCTGGGGCCTGTCGCGTCATTCCGCGCCGACCCGATGGCAGAAATCTTTCGAAACACGTGTCGGCGGATCGCGTAACTCCGCAGCTGTCAGGTTTCGGGTGTCAAGCTATCAGCGTCGCACGGGAAGCGGAAGGGATGAGGGGGTAAATCGACAATCCTTGTAAGTAGTGTGTAAATGGGGCTCCGGGCACACGGGTCCGTGGCGAGGTGCGAGGTACCCAACCACCATCTTGAATTGTAACGTCACGGCGGCCATCTTGGATGTCCGTTACCTTGACCTTTAACCTTGACCTTGACCGCAACGGCCATATTGGATCCGCCATCCTGAATCCGCCATCTTTGATCCGTCATCTTTAAATCGAGCGCCCCACTCACTCATAAAAAACAATTTTGATTTTTTCTGTTCTTCTGGACGCCGCCATATTAGATACCGTCAACTTTGTTTCTGCTGTTTTTTCCTAGAGAGCGCAACCATCGCTCTTAATTTTTTTTCTGTTCCACTAGAGACCGCCATCTTGGATACCGTAAAATTGTTTCTGCTGTTTGTTCCTACAGAGCGCCAGCGTCGCTCTGTCTCATCACCTAAGGTCGATGTAACATTACCTACCATAGCTATTATGGTCCTTATCGAAATATAAAATTAATTTTTTTTATGCAAAATACATTGGAATCGCTGTGATTCGAACCATCGCAGCTCTGACTGCTAGGTTGAAAAACATACGCCTTTAACCGCACGGCCATCGAGACAGTTAACTAACTGAGAATTAAATAAGGTATACATAAAAATAACATGCATATTCGGACTTTAATTTTTTTTAAATTTGAAGTAATAATAATATCATCACCTGTTCGAGACAAAATCACCATCTTGTATTAAGATGTAACCGTTGCAATTATCGCTATGGCCGCCATCTTGAAAATCCGTAATTTTAATGCTAGTAATTCAGAAAATATTCCAAAAAATATTTTAAAAATTGCCTACTTCAAATGTTTGGTTACCTAATGGTTTTTGGTCCTCGGTTCGATTTCCGGCGAAAGAAAACCAGTAATTAATGATTATATTAAAAAAATTCTCAATAAAAAGTAAAAAAAAAATGACATGCCACAAACGACATTCCGAATTTTGTCACCACTTCTATCAATTTTCGATACGGCCGCTATCATGAAAATCTTTATTTATTATCCGATTTTAATGAAAAAAATTCAAAATTCATCAAAAAATTAACTTATTAGAATACTGATTGATTAGATCGATTCCCGTCTTCGGTTCGAAACCGGGAAGAGCAAAAAATAAAAAAACAGATCCTTCCTCCACAGCAGCCACCTACAGACCGACGTACCACCACTAATAACAAGGTATATATTGTCAACTAGTATGACGTCATGTCCGCCATCTTGTCTGCGTCCGCTCGAGGCTGCCATAATTTTTTTCGTCTGCTAGAGTGTGCTAATGACATGTTAGTATAATTTTCTGTTCACCATACCTTTGACCTCGACTGTTGACATTGAAATTTGACCTTGACATTGAAATTTAACCTGGACCTTGAAATTTGACCTTGACCTCGAAAATTGACCTTGGCCTTGAAATTTGACCTTGACCTTGAAATTTGACCATGACCTTGAAATTTGTCATTGACACGAAATTTAACATTGACCTTGAAATTTGACCTTCACCTTGATGTCCATAATGATTCCGTCATTTTATGTTCAGTACATGATACCACGAGCTATTACCTGCTAGAGGGTATTGCCACCATCTTGTTTTCGCTTGCTGGAGGACACAATCTTGTGTGTGTACTCGTCTTATATAGTACATTAACATTATGCTAGTTTTATTCTAACCTGATAGAGTGCAGTAATAATTTATTACTGAGGTGTCCTGCCTTCATGAAATTTGGGCACCATATTGAAATCATGTAATTATTTAGCTAGAGATTCGGAAAACAATCCAAAATTCATAAAAAAAATCACTTATTAATTTACATATTGAATCGATGAATTCCTGCCCTCGGTTCGATCCTTGACCAGTGAAAGGTGTAAATAAATAATTAATAAATAAAATTATATTTTGGTTTTTATTACTTTTCATGAAGTTTATCAATCATTAACTCTACGAAAAACAACACAAGACAATGTACAACAGTGTTCGATGATTTAAATACGTTGCCGATAAGCCTAACATGAAAGTCTAGTTTTTGATACTTAGAATAACCTCTAAACCGTTCATGTACAAAGCCATACACACATATAGACCAATCGTCTTCGGACCGCGAAGCCGGCTCATAAACAATGTCAGACGTATAGACCAGTTATTTCCGAACCTCACGACCTTCCTCAACATCAGCTAATTATATTCAATTAAACCAACGTAACATGTATTTCGCTTACAAGAGGACCAAGAATCCCATCAAAAAGAAAGCACATTTTGGAAGCTCCATAAACAAAAAGGAAGTACCATTAACAAAAAGACAGCACATTTGGAAGCACCATCAACAAAAAGGCAGCACATTTGGAAGCACCATCAATAAAAAGGAGCGCATTTGGAATCACAATCAAAAAGGCAACACATTTTAGAAGCACAAAAAATAGACACCACCATCATCAAAAAGCCAGCACATTTAGGAAGCACTATTAATAAAAAACCAGCACATTTTGTAAGTACCATCAAAAAAGGAAGCACATTAGGAAGCACCATCAAAAAAGGATGCTCATTTTGGAAGCACAATCAAAAAGGCAGCACATTTTGGAAGCTTAATCAAATAGGCAGGTCATTTTGGAAGTACCATCACAAAAGGAAGCACGTTTGGAAGCACATTCACAAAAGGAAGCACATTTGGAAGCTCCATCAACAAAAAGGCAGCACATTTGGTAGCACAGGTTATGAGAACTAAGTCTAAGTTAGAAATCAGAATACAAGAAATAAAAACATTAAATTTTTATACGAAATTTAAATTATTTAATTTATTTCTTCACATTATACAAATGCAAGTAAAACAAGCCATTATTGTATGCAGCCAGCCTCCTTCAGTTCTTTGAGTATGAAGGATATATTTGTGATGCTCGAATATTTTCCTGCACAAAGCGAGCCATGTTGAAGTCTTAGCTGTTCAACCAATATGTTGGGATCTTTCCTTAATGTGTAATCAATCTTTTCTACCACCATCTTCCTTGCGCGTTTATAATAAATATTATGATCTCCGGTGTCTTACGTTTTAACACCAACCTCTGCTAGCTTGTGAACTTATAATTGTCGTGCAAAGTTAGAGTACTAGTACAAGCCAGATTTTTTTTTTTAATTTTAAATTTGTAGCCACCTAAACTACAACACACAAAGACAAAGCATGGGAGAGGATTTTTACATTAAAACCCAACGACAGTGGAAAGCTGGTGGTTTAGCAAATCTAATATAAATATCTAGAAAAGTACAATACTTTTATTCATAAAATGCCTATAGAGCGAAAATGGAACATGTGACATACATTATATGACATAATTATAGGTTAGCAATTTATAATAATCATGCGCTCCTCAAGCGCTCCCGCGGGATGCGAAAACAAATAAATACGACCATTCATACAATTAAAAAAAATGTAGGAGTAAATCGGGCATGGTGGCGAAGCGTTGGAAGTAGCAAACAAGTGATATGGGCCGCTATGCTGAAAAAAAAGCGAGAAAGAAATAATAATGCGGCTTGACAAAAAGGGTCCAATGCTTTCGTGGCATGCCCATATACAACCGCAGAAATATTATGCAAATCTACGGGCAGTACTAGGCGTGAGCAAAAGAAACTCAAATCAAAATGACCTGAAGGGTCCAACATTGATAGCAATTACGAAACATTACATTACATGGCCGGGAAACAACTCGTCAGGACGCGGGGTAGAAAGGGGAAGTTGGAGAGGGAGGGTAAAGAAATAGTGGTAAGGGAAAAGGAGGGGAAGGAATGCTATACAGTGCCAGACTGCTTCAAATTTTTTATTAATTTTTTTTCTGTAATTTTATGATATCAAAGAAAAATTCTGGTGGTTTTCTCCCTGTGCTTCCGATTATTCTTGTCAATATTATGGTGGTTTTCTCCGTGTGCTCCTGATTATTCTTGACAATATTTTGATGGTTTTTCTCTTAGTGCTTCTGATTATTCCTGACTACACATCTGATGGTTTTCTCCGAGTGCTTCTGGTTACAGATGAGAAATTGATCTCTGCATGAACGATATTTACTTAATGAGGCATGTCATTTTATTCAAGGTTACTTTTGATTAGTTAATTTCTGCTACTTAATCAACACTTGCAATATTTTTATCAGGTGGAAATTTAAAAAAAATGTCATTACTCAGTCAAATAATAATAATCTCTGAGAAATCTAAGAAGCACTAACAGGAAGGACAAACTTCCTTCTCCTCGGAGTCTAGCGAAGCCATTCTACTTTTGCGATCGTTAGTGAGCATCCCGCATCCCGCATAAAAGAACTAAATATTATTTACCTACAAGCAACATCTGGTGACATCTGTTGTTGAAAAGCAGAACTACTTGCAACAAATACCTTTGCATGAGATAAATTATTTCTCGCTGATGAAATATGAAAAAAATTCTTTTTAAGTAATGAAAATAGTTTAAAACACTCAGTTGCATCTGGCATTAGTCTCAGTAATTAATATAAATCCTGATTCGGGATCTTTCTCTGTATCTAAAGAACACAGGTGTAAGTTTTGCAGCAAAGAATTTATCTTGAGAAAGAATGGAAGTCAACACGATAAGAATGACTGTGTTATAAATCCACTACGCAATATGATAAGTTTTGTTCGATGTAGCAAGTAGTTTATGCGGAGAGAGAGCTTAAACAGACATGACAGACCTTGTACGCCAAGCCTGCGTACAAGTTAGAGGACAACGATGGATCTACTAGGCTTAGGAAGAGTGATCTGCATTACGAGAATAATTTTCCTGGCTCTTCCGTTCTAGACAAAGAACTTAAATTGATTGAGGTTGATGATTTATGGAAGAATGAAGACAATGGAAGAATCCTTAACATAAAAAATTAGAATATATTCCAGCCGAATTCAAGTCGATTTTTCCGACTTTGTAAAAATAATAGACTCCTAAAAAGGAAGCATGAAGACGATGAAGACACTTCAAAATCATCGACATCGAATTCTTACGGTAATCTGGGTGAAGACGATGCCTTATACGGTGATTATTACAGTGACTCTGACGCTGTTGACAAAGGCATAGACTGTGATGAAGAACCTAAAGCTGACAAGATCGAAGAATGTGACGGTGCCCGGAGACCGAAACTATGGAAACGTTGTGATATATTAAAAAAATCTGATCAAGCTTGTGATGATCACTGTCTCGATAATGACAGCTACCCTGAGTTTGGTGTTAAAACGGAAGACGCCAGAGATCATAATATTTATTATAAACGTCCAAGGAAGATGGTGGTAGAAGAGATTGATTACAAATCATGGAAAGATCCCAACATATTAGTTGACAAGCTAAGACTTCAACATGGCTCGCTTTGTGCAGGATACTATTCGAGCATCAAAGATATATCCTTCATACTCAAAGAAGTGAAGGAGGCTGGCTGCATACAATAATGGCTTGTTTTACTTGCATTTGTATAATGTGAAGAAATAAAATAAATAATTTAAATTATAAAAATTTAATGTTTTTATTTCTTGTATTCTGATTTCTAACTAAGACTTAGTTCTCGTAACTTGTGCTTCCAAAAATGCTGCCTTTTTGTTGATGGAGCTTCCAAATGTGCTTCCTTTTGTGATGGTGCTTCCAAAAGTGCTTCCTTTTTGATGGTGCTTCCAAAATGTGCTGCCTTTTTGATGGTGCTTCCAAATGTGCTTCCTGTTTGATGGTGCTTCCAAAATGTGCTGCCTTTTTATTGAAGGTGCTGCCTAAATGTGCTGGCTTTTTGATGATGGTGGTGCCTATTTTTTGTGCTTCTAAAATGTGCTGCCTTTTTGATTGTGATTCCAAATGCGCTCCTTTTTATTGATGGTGCTTCCAAATGTGCTGCATTTTTGTTGTTGGTGCTTCCAAATGTGCTGTCTTTTTGTTGATGATACTTCCTTTTTGTTGATGGTGCTTCCAAAATGTGCTTTCTTTTTGATGGGTTCTTGGTCCTCTTGTAAACGAAATACATGTTACGTTGGTTTAATTTGTGCCGTGTATTAAGTATTTTGCACGTTTTATTTAAAAATTTGGTAATCTGAAATATTTTGGAAATATTATTATTTTTTTTTCCCTCATCTTATTTTCTTTACGGCCAGGCCCTCAGCCTCTGTTCTCAGAGGCGAGCTGATTTTCTTTCCCAGCCTCATGCTAGGCTAGCATTCTGGCTAATATTTCCCCCGCCTTCAGTCACGCCTCAAGCCTGTAATATCATTTCCCTTCGTGATCCTAACTGCAAGGCAAGCCTGTAGCTTGCAGGCGACCAGTTCTCAGAGACGAGCTGAGATTCGCCTTTTTCATCACGTCGTAGTGTTATATTCGCCCCTCTGTAGCCACGACGGGGCGTAGTTTCCCACCAACGTTGCATTTTACCCCCACCTCCCCCCCTTCTCAGTTCCAAGTAAGACCAATGACCGGTCGTAACCCCCTGGGGACCGGTGACCGTTCTCTAGGTCTGCCGCGCAAAAACGAAGGCGCCAGAACTGACAGCAAACACTACCTAGCGACTAAGTCGCGAACTTCTCCGCTTGCCTACCCTCTAAGGCACCAGAGAGCAGCACCGCTCTCCCTTGAGTTATATGGACGCCAGGCGCGAGTCGATTCTTTTTAACTCAGCCTCCTCCGATAGAGTTCTCTACGGTCGCCCAGTGTGGCCAACTTCAAGACTCCTGCTAGAGTTTTTTTCCGCCCGTATTCGGGCAAGTTCGGTATTTTTCGGCGGCCCAGACACCCCCCCTTTCCACCTGTTAGCGCCGGCGGCTCTTTTAATTACGAAACGCGGACTGCTGCGACACACAGATCAACTCGCGTCGCGGCTGCAGACAGACCTCCATCGCGAATCGGCTAGATTTCATCCGACCGTTAACGAATATGTAGTCGCCTTGTATAAGGGATGCTATCCCTCAAGTCCATTTTAGTAGATTAGTCTGTCTGCATAGTTTAGTTATTTCCCTTTGAAATTTATTATTATGAAGAAATCATCCGTGTCCTGCCGCGCAATTCGCGAGCTCCCGAGCCTGGCTGACTCCTCGACTGCAGCGTGCTGGGCAACTCCCCTGTTTTGGTGAGTGATGATTCGCGAACCCTCCTTTTTCCCTTTAAATTTTTTTTCCGGGCATTTTCTGCCCCATAGACTGCCTGTATACCAGTTCTAATCAGTTTTGATTTGGACTGTTGCAGACAGGGTTCGATGACCGGGAGAGATTGATACTCTCATCTCGTGGCCTCCCCCCCTTCCCTGTTCCGTGGGAAGAAACATTAGAAGAAACTTTTCTACCACCCGACGTGATTGTTTGAAGACCCCGGGTGGTAATGTAATTTCAACATTTCCCCTTTACCTAGCGACGTACTATCTCAGCCGGATGACCAACCCACCAGCGACCAGTGTTTTTCTCAAGAAAATGTAAAACGAATAGAACTAATTATCAATTTAATCATGGGATCCATCCACTCATAATGCAAATGTTTATATTTCAAACTAAGAATGTAAATTAGTTTAAGTAAGCGCTGGCCAGCCCCAATTTCGTGTTCCTTTTGTTAATCTTGGAAAATTGCTAAATCTTTTGTATGTATGTTAAAATAATTGAAACATGATATTCATCAGGGCAAATAAAACAGGGAAACTATAGATCAAGTTAATCGTGTAGTTTTTATTTTATTGATTATAACGATCCTCCAACTTCCCCTTTGCTTGTTACAGGAAGTTCCTAAATTGTGTTTGTTCCCACCTCGTGTCGCCTCTGGTAAATCATTTCATTTAACGTATTTTTTTTCCAGCTTGTTTCCAAGGCTCTTTTAATTAATTCCAAATAATTCTATTTTGAGGCATGAGGGGTGTTACAACTTGGTAGCAGAGCGTGGTTACCTTGGTCTATAGGCATACCTGAAAAATATAAGCATACCTAAACTAAAATTAAAAGTACAAAAATTTTTTTTAAATTAATTTTTGATAATAATAATATTGTAATAATATTGTAAACTGATCGCTGGTACACCCCCTAGTTATAATGAGTTAAATTTTTAAATTTATCTTGAGTTAAATTCCCGTGTGGACTTAGGCTAGCGCGTAGCGCGCGAGACGTCTTACAGCAGGCCACAGCTGTTGTCCCTGCCGCGGCGCAGACACAGACACCCCTCCCCCGTCCCTACAGGTTGCTTATCTCTCACGGCGCACGTTCGTGGTTTCGTCTTCAGTTCAGCGCCCTGTGCGCTCTGTACGACCTTCGTAGGGGTGTCCAACTGTAATCTCACCTGGAACCTTACTGTCCCAGTAGCGCGAGACGAATGTCCGCGACGTATATTTTTTTTTGTTTTTGTCCAATTAATCCTGGACCATAGCAAATTTTTACGTGAGCAACTGTTCCGCTCACATCCTTTTCCCGACAGCCACATGGGAGCTGTCATGTTTGTTTCCCCCCCCCCCCCTTTCCTTCTTCGAGCGGCCTCTGCCGCCCGCTTATCTTCAAGGGGTGACCACAGCTGACGTCTTTGTCGTGACGCCGGGCTCTGTTTATCTCCGCCCACCGTAGTTACTTTATGACTGAGAGTCAAATAAGTTTATAGTTTTCCACTGTTGTCCCGCAGTAGTAAACTAAATGTGTTTAAATTTAATTATTAAATTTACATATGAACAAATAACTATAAGTTAAGAGTACTTTTTTAGGCTACTAACGCCATTACTAATAAACACGCACATAATATTTAAATATAGATTTTAATTTACATATCAAGGGCTCCCCCCCCCCATCATAATAATGATTTCAAACTATACTGAAAGACATTTGCCTTATAAGAATTTCACGTCTTACATTATTAAAGTAATAATACTTGAAAACATAATATAGTGATAAAATAATAATAATATAATCAAGCATATCAAAATACGTATTTCCCGAAATTAAGTACCTACGAGGTGACTAGCCTCATTGTAATGTTTATAGTAATCACCGAGAGTGGTGAAATCCTTTCAACCTCCAACGAGAGGTCCACTAAATTAATTTGGGTACGTTTAAGCATCCCGTCTCTAGGCTAGCACACTCTATGTAATTTAAGATACTTTAATTTTTAATTTTTCCAGATGTAAGTTCAGTGTTGAACAAGCTGCTTGCCATAAATTGTTTTATTTTTTTTAACTTAGTAATACTTCTCTGACAGCTTTTTTTAATCTTCATGAATTTTGTTCCACGATTTCATATATTTAATTTCTGATTACGTTCCTTTTTTTTAATAATCATAATTCGTAAATTAAGCAAGAATAATGTTTTTAGTTTGTTTTAAATTGATTTAGCGTTAAAACCTTTATGTGATTATTTCTTTATTTTCCTTGTACGTACATGTGATGTACAGCGACGTACATAGATTCTGAGCACAGAAGCTGTCACATCTAGCCATTTTTTTTGTTTCCTTTGCATTCTACCCCCAAAGCTGTATTTCTTTTACATCGCTATCGATGATATGGTTTATTTAAGTAAGAGCTACGTGACTTCCAGACGGCAAACTGATTTCTTTTATGTGTTTTTCTAAAATAGGAGCTAGGTCAAGCTAGCCAACGAGCAGCGCAAAAGAAGGGTCCTACGAGCCAACGAGCCGAGACTCGGTCCTCTAGGAGAAAAATCCTATGACCATAGAGTGTTACTGGGTTAGATCCCCAGCACTCACCTTTGGACAGCCTATGTTCAAACCCCCTCTCAGGCAGTGTGGAACCTATCAGCAGTCATGGAAGATCTAACCGCTCTATGATAATTTATAATCCTTTTGATTGATAATTGTTGGTTTATTGCATTTTACCTTTCTTTAAATAATTTAAATTTGAGTGCGAAGAGTCGTTAATTTATTGTTTTGTTTGCAGAAAAATTTTAAATAATAAATATTAGTTAGTTATATTGAACATCAGAGTTGTATGCGCTAAAATTTCTAAATTTGTCGAATATTTAATTTTTTTTAAATTCATTCATTCATACGGATTGTTGATCTTTTAGGGTTCCAACCCCAATAATTTAAAAACCCGCCAAGGGAATCTTACCCTTAGGCCCTGTGTCACTCTGGGACTGAGGATCTGTTTTACCTTCGGGGAAGCAGCAAATTTGACCGTCTTCTCCATGGCCTGATTGTGCAGGGCTAAGTCCCAATGCCTTCGGCCTTTTATGGGAAGACTATTGTACAGGGGTTTACATTCCCACTTTCATTATTTTCAGGGGTACACAAATCCCCACCTTTCTTAACTGGCACCCGACGGACCAAGTTCCGGTTCCGGCCCAGTGCTTTTCGGCCCGCCTCACAGCGCCCATGTTTAGAGTATTTGTCACGTGACACCATTCCCAACATCTGAGATCAACTTTCCTCATTACTTCATTCATCGTTAAGTGTTAATTAATTAATTATAATATACCTTCGATTTGATCAAGATATTTTTTTATATGTAAGTAGTTTTCTACAGTAGATCCTGGTACAGGGTAAGTTTCTGGAACCCAGGTTTTTGGTGGCTCAAGTGGGCCACCCTGACTCCGTCTTTCAGGGGGGAAGTATGTGCGGTGTATTAAGTATTTAGGCACGTTTTATTTAAAAAATTTGTAATCTGAAATATTTTGGAAATATTATTATTTTTTTTTCCCTCATCTTATTTTCTTTACGGCCAGGCCCTCAGCCTCTGTTCTCAGAGGCGAGCTGATTTTCTTTCCCAGCCTCATGCTAGGCTAGCATTCTGGCTAATATTTCCCCCGCCTTCAGTCACGCCTCAAGCCTGTAATATCATTTCCCTTCGTGATCCTAACTGCAAGGCAAGCCTGTAGCTTGCAGGCGACCAGTTCGCAGAGACGAGCTGAGATTCGCCTTTTTCATCACGTCGTAGTGTTATATTCGCCCCTCTGTAGCCACGACGGGGCGTAGTTTCCCACCAACGTTGCATTTTACCCCCACCTCCCCCCCTTCTCAGTTCCAAGTAAGACCAATGACCGGTCGTAACCCCCTGGGGACCGGTGACCGTTCTCTAGGTCTGCCGCGCAAAAACGAAGGCGCCAGAACTGACAGCAAACACTACCTAGCGACTAAGTCGCGAACTTCTCCGCTTGCCTACCCTCTAAGGCACCAGAGAAAAGCACCGCTCTCCCTTGAGTTATATGGACGCCAGGCGCGAGTCGATTCTTTTTAACTCAGCCTCCTCCGATAGAGTTCTCTACGGTCGCCCAGTGTGGCCAAACTTCAAGACTCCTGCTAGAGTTTTTTTTCTGCCCGTATTCGGGCAAGTTCGGTATTTTTCGGCGGCCCAGACACCCCCCCTTTCCACCTGTTAGCGCCGGCGGCTCTTTTAATTACGAAACGCGGACTGCTGCGACACACAGATCAACTCGCGTCGCGGCTGCAGACAGACCTCCATCGCGAATCGGCTAGACTTCATCCGACCGTTAACGAATATGTAGTCGCCTTGTATAAGGGATGCTATCCCTCAAGTCCATTTTAGTAGATTAGTCTGTCTGCATAGTTTAGTTATTTGCCTTTGAAATTTATTATTATGAAGAAATCATCCGTGTCCTGCCGCGCAATTCGCGAGCTCCCGAGCCTGGCTGACTCCTCGACTGCAGTGTGCTGGGCAACTCCCCTGTTTTGGTGAGTGATGATTCGCGAACCCTCCTTTTTCCCTTTAAATTTTTTTTCCGGGCATTTTCTGCCCCATAGACTGCCTGTATACCAGTTCTAATCAGTTTTGATTTGGACTGTTGCAGACAGGGTACGATGACCGGGAGAGATTGATACTCTCATCTCGTGGCCTCCCCCCCTTCCCTGTTCCGTGGGAAGAAACATTAGAAGAAACTTTTCTACCACCCGACGTGATTGTTTGAAGACCCCGGGTGGTAATGTAATTTCAACATTTCCCCTTTACCTAGCGACGTACTATCTCAGCCGGATGACCAACCCACCAGCGACCAGTGTTTTTCTCAAGAAAATGTAAAACGAATAGAACTAATTATCAATTTAATCATGGGATCCATCCACTCATAATGCAAATGTTTATATTTCAAACTAAGAATGTAAATTAGTTTAAGTAAGCGCTGGCCAGCCCCAATTTCGTGTTCCTTTTGTTAATCTTGGAAAATTGCTAAATCTTTTGTATGTATGTTAAAATAATTGAAACATGATATTCATCAGGGCAAATAAAACAGGGAAACTATAGATCAAGTTAATCGTGTAGTTTTTATTTTATTGATTATAACGATCCTCCAACTCCCCCTTTGCTTGTTACAGGAAGTTCCTAAATTGTGTTTGTTCCCACCTCGTGTCGCCTCTGGTAAATCATTTCATTTAACGTATTTTTTTCCAGCTTGTTTCCAAGGCTCTTTTAATTAATTCCAAATAATTCTATTTTGAGGCATGAGGGGTGTTACAACTTCAATATAATTAGCTGATGTTGAGGAAGGTCGTGAGGTTCGGAAATAACTGGTCTATACGTCTGACATTATTTATGAGCCGGCTTCGCGGTCCGAAGACGATTGGTCTATATGTGTGTATGGCTTTGTACATGAACAGTTTAGAGGTTATTCTAAGTATCAAAAACTAGACTTTCATGGTAGGCTTATCGGCAACGTATTTAAATCGTCGAACACTGTTGTACATTGTCTTGTGTTGTTTTTCGTAGAGTTAATGATTGATAAACTTCATGAAAAGTAATAAAAACCAAAATTTAAAATTTATTTATTAATTATTTATTTACACCTGTCACTGGTTAAGGATCGAACCGAGGGCAGGAATTCATCGATTCAATATGTAAATTAATAAGTGATTTTTTTATGAATTTTGGATTGTTTTCCGAATCTCTAGCTAAATAATTACATGATTTCAATATGGTGCCCAAATTTCATGAAGGCAGGACACCTCAGTAATAAATTATTACTGCACTCTATCAGGTTAGAATAAAACTAGCATAATGTTAATGTACTCTATAAGACGAGTACACACACAAGATTGTGTCCTCCAGCAAGCGAAAACAAGATGGTGGCAATACCCTCTAGCAGGTGGTAGCTCGTGGTATCATGTACTGAACATAAAATGACGGAATCATTATGGACATCAAGGTGAAGGTCAAATTTCAAGGTCAATGTTAAATTTCGTGTCAATGACAAATTTCAAGGTCATGGTCAAATTTAAAGGTCAAGGTCAAATTTCAAGGCCAAGGTCAATTTTCGAGGTCAAGGTCAAATTTCAAGGTCCAGGTTAAATTTCAATGTCAAGGTCAAATTTCAATGTCAACAGTCGAGGTCAAAGGTATGGTGAACAGAAAATTATACTAACATGTCATCAGCACACTCTAGCAGACGAAAAGAATGATGGCGGCCTCGAGCGGACGCAGACAAGATGGCGGACATGACGTCATACTAGTTGACAATATATACCTTGTTATTAGTGGTGGTACGTCGGTCTGTAGGTGGCTGCTGTGGAGGAAGGATCTGTTTTTTTATTTTTTGCATTTCCCGGTTTCGAACCGAAGACGGGAATCAATTTAATCAATCAGTATTCTAATAAGTAAATTTTTTGATAAATTTTGAATTTTTTTTCATTTAAATCGGATAGTAAATAAAGATTTTCAAGGTGGTGGCCGTATCGAAAATTGATACAAGTGGTGACAAAATTTAGAATGTCGCGTTTGGCATAAGACATTTTTATTATTTTTTATTGAGAATTTTTTTAATATAATAATAAATTACTGGTTTACTTTCGCCGGAAATCGAACCGAGGACCGAAAACAATTAGGTAACTAAACATTTGAAGTAGCAATTATTAAAAAAATTTTGGGATATTTTCGGAATTACTAGCATTAAAATTACGAATTTTCAAGATGGTGGCCGTAGCGATAATTGCAATGGTTACATCTTAATACAAGATGGTGGTTTTGTCTCGAACAGGTGATGATATTATCATTACCTCAAATTAAAAAAAAATTATTACAAGTCCTAATATGCATGTTATAAGAACCATAATACCTATGGTAGGTAATGATACATCGACCTTAGGTGATAAGACAGAGCGACGCTTACGCTCTGTAGGAACAAACAGCAGAAACAAGGTTTACAGTATCCAAGATGGCGGCGTCCAGAAGAACAGAAGAAATCAGAATTGGTTTTCATGAGTGAGTGGGGCGCTGTGCCGTTTCACGTTTCAGCACTCGTAAAATAGTAAAATTATTTTTGTTTTCTGTACCTAATAATTATTTTATATTGAGTCTTATAATGTTTACTTGTGTTTAGTTACATTTTAAACCTAATTTAGTTTTTTTAAATTTAATTTTATTAATGATATTTACTTTAAATTTTTGTATTATATTCCATTAAGCACACAATTCTATTTTTTCGTTTGGCTTCAGTCAAAACCTTCCATTTGTTCGCCGGATGTTCTGTGCTAGCCTAAGAGATTTTAGTAACGCCCGCCTGTCCGCCGTGTCCCGGCGTGCTGCCCACGTGATTGTCAGCAGTTGCTTGCAGTTTCTCCTCGCTTCTTCACATTATTTCATATAAAAAATCTGTACTCTAGACCATTTTTTTTTCCTGGAGCATTTTTTTTTAGTACCGTCCACGTAACCTGGTGGCAGTTCGGTAAGCTTCCGATGCTCCATTGTTTTAGAATTACTTACCCGCTTCGTCCGTTGTTCTCGGCATTCGCCAAGATGGCTCCAGTCAGTGATGGTGGTTGATTAATGTACTTTTTCGCACCATAGTTTTTCTTTGGTAGACATCTCACGTAGAAGTGGTGTTTTATTTGGGTTTTAAAATATGACGTGAAGTTCAGTGTAAATTTCTTCAGCCTCCGATTTCGGTAAGTCACGAGAAAGCATGAGAGAGAGTGACAGTATTTTTTGTTGTTGCCTTTTTTAGATTTAATTTTTTGTTTCTCTGCAACCTTATGTTGCAGGAGGTTAACGTTTTGGATCCTCTTCAAGTTCTTTACGTTTTGGGTTATTCTTTAACCTGCCTTCAAACATTATGTATTGAATCTACGTCCTGTCGGCCCGGGAAGCACGGTTCTGCGCCGGCTGCTGTACAAGTTTTCGTCTTGAACATGTCACGGATATTTTTCATCTTCAGCTAAGTCCGTTCTTTTTTTTAATGAAATTTTATTATTGCTTGTCGTCCAAACGTTTCGTCACCTAACGCTTACAAAAGAAAAAGACTTTCGTCGCCTAGTGTTGGGCAAAAGATTTTAATTACCTAATGTTTCCAAAAGGACTTTAATTACTTAAATGAAGTATTTTTGTAATATGTTTTGTTTTGTTCCTGAATAAGTTTTTAATCTACATGTAAAGTTATAGACTCAATTAGTAAAATCCTAATTATGGATATAACATGATATTTAAATTTATTATAAAAACTAAATAACTAATATAAAGTAATTTTTAACATTATTAGCCTGTAATTTGGGTGCACCCTAGGTTTACTATTGATAACAAACATTCCATTTTAATGATAATTTTATGACTTTTGTTTACCTCTTCAGATGAGTCATTGTTTTTTTTGTTTAGTTTAAATGTATTTTCTAACTAAATATATCACCACTAATAGATGAAGATACATATGTTGTTGTCATTTACTAAACTAAGTTCCTCTGGACTTACGTAATTATAATTGATGAGGTGTATTCTGTTGTGAGGCTGGTTTATCCTGACACGTTACCAGTCAAGCATTTTACTTACATAAACAAATAATTTTATAATATCAATATTTATTTCATTATAATTTGGTAGCAGTAACAAGTCAAATCAAAATCAAATAAAATAATAATATAAAACAACCATTTGTCACAAGATGGTAGCAGAGCATGGTTACTTTCTACGAGTCTATAGATAATATTATTATTTTGAAAGAAATAAGTTTAATGATGTGAGTTAATTGTTTTTTTTTAATGTTTGATATGTTCTATTAGCCTACAAGCAAAAATTCACTATAATATATTTTGACTTTATTTTTATTGATAATTGAAGGTTAAATGAGTTTTTTTTAAGTTATTGTTTTCCATATATATATTCGTGTAAAGGTGACGAAACGACTCGCTAATTATGTCTTAATTAATTCAGTAGTATGTGGTACGAGTGCTTTGTCTTGCATGTTGAAGTGCTTTGGTGCAGGTGTTTATCTTGAGGCGTCGCCAAGGTCATGTCACGTCTTCGCACACGTCTTTTTTTTTATTCTTGTCAGTCTATGTTGTGTTTCAGTCGCTAATGTAATGAGTTAATCGAGTAAGTTTATTATTTAAATTATGAGTTTTAGAACGATCGTTTGTATCTTGCGTTTAACACAGTAATATAACAGATTTTTCCTAGTGCTTCTCTCGTGACTTATTGTATCGGTGTTATTCCCAACTATTATGTGGATTTTAATATTGTTTCTTAAAAGAATTACAAGGTATGGTAGAGCCTCTTATTTTTCTCTCTAGTGGATATTTTGAGAGTTGTCATTTTTTTTATCTGACTTGATACGTCGTTTTGTTTACAGTAAGCCATTTATTTAATAGGGGAAATATAATTATTTAATAGCTAATATTAAGTTAATGTGTGATTTTGTCTTCGTTCAAAATGAATTTTAGTTTCGTTGTTTGAACTCCTGGAGTTTGTTTATAAAAAATTTCCCAGCCAAGATGGAGTCTTTCGCAGCACAGTGCTGCCAAATTTGAATGTAGTACTTTCATACTGACCCAATGTTGTGGTGTGTTTACTTCTGACATTAGTAGTTCTCGACTCTTATTTGTCATTTTCATTTTTTTTTGGCTTGACTTTGATGTCCAGGTTAGGCATTTTTTCGTGTTTTAGTAAATCATGAGTAAATGTATTTTTTTGGAGGGTTTAATATTTGTAGTTAGCCTACCTAGTATGTTATTTAGGAGTTAAGGTGTGGAGAGTTATTTTTTTTAACACTTATTCCTGCTTTCAGATGAAGGTCCACCATTCGGGTCCACTGTTAGCGAATTAGTGTCTTTAGGGTCTTTGACTCAGTCGATCGTGGCTTGATCACCCACTGATCCTAGTCTTGGAGTCCCTGGATTCTGTATGTCTGTATTTTCATAGGCCTATAACCTAAACATAAACTTCATCTATACAAAAAACCATGGTACTAATTTTAAGTTTATTTCAAGGGTTAACTAGTTATGTAACTTTATGGGAACAAGTTTTTTTAGAAGCACAATTATTTTGCATAGTTAATATTTTATAGTATGAGAGTCATTGGGTAATTTTGAAGTTTTTTTTGTGTGGGTATTTTCAATTTCTCGTTATAAGTTCTAATTTCCAGCAGTTTTGTTATTATGTTTAATGTTGTTTGTTTTTCCCATGTTTTGTTGTAGGTCATCTTGGGTATGTATTTTATCTAATTTCTTACAAGAGGCATTTTGTCGTTTTCTTCATATGTTCATTTAATGTGTGTCCCAGTGCTTTTATTGCACGATTTGATAATTGATGTTATGAAGTTGTTTTATAAGTATTTAATCTGCAGTATCTTTGAATCAAGTATTTGGGTAATATATTCTTTTTGTCTTGTGCTGTGTTTGATATTCATTTAAATTTATTCCTCTTGAGCCTATTAATGTTTTTTTCATTTAAATTTCATTATTTTGCATTTGTTTTGTTTTAATTATTTTGTTTCAGTGAGATGCAGTAAAAGGTCAGTGGTTTTCTTGTTAGAATTTTGTTGTTTCTCTTTTGAATCTTTTCTTTAAGCACTATTATAAAAGGTTTTATAGTTTTGATGCCTTTGTATGCAATTTTTTTTTGTGGGAATAAGTGACTTCCAGACAACATTAGATTTTGTTTTAATGTTTTGTTGACTTTGGTCAAGTTTAGCCAGTGGGCAAACTTTTGCTAAATTAATTTTTCTTGTGGTGGTCCTTAGAGCTGTTGAGCCAGGACAATTTTCTAAGTGTTAGGCTTCACCAACACTTATTTTTGGTGACCTCTGTCATGTTTTAAATCTTATGTCTGCCATGGAAGATCCAATCACTCATTTTAATAATAATTTCATTTTAGGTTAATAATTTGTTTTGTGATTTTATCTGTTTTAAAATAATAATTAATTTATTTTGAGTGCTATCTTGATTTATTATTCTGTTGTTTGTCTTGCTAGTGTCATCTTTTAAGATAACATTTTAATAAATCCGTTTTGTTTCTTGTCTTGTCATCCAAAACATATATTTTTTTTAAATTTCTGTTTTGTAGGTTATGTGTGTGTTAGTTCATGTAGGGATGTGGTGTGTTGTGTAGGTGTTGTGTGTCTGGTACATCTGTCCACACGACACAGCTATTTCACATGTGTTCCACACATTACACCGTGTAGTGTCATCAATTTAATCATTTTTCAAATTTGTGTTAAACTTTTTTTGAACTTAGGAACTTTTCCTGTTTGATTTTGTGTACTAGGTTGTTGCTGTAGGGCATCTCTCCTGTGGGGTGTCTGCTGCATGGAGTTTGCTAGGGTGGTTGCGGCTTCGGCTCGGTGTTGCTGCGACTCACCGTTTCAGCCATCTCTGGTGAATTTCGTGTAGTGGAGTTCTGCTTGGTGAGATTGTCGTATAGTGGCACATTCTTCATTGTAAGGTATGGTTTCTACTTTGATTTCTTCTCATAACATTTTCTTCGATTAATTACAGGCAGTTAGTTTTATTCACTTCCCTTTTGCTGAATCATAAATTTGTTCATGTTACATTTTGTGTTAGTGGTCAAGCTTGCTTTTGCAGGTGCTAAATTATTTCTTGAGTGTCTAGGGTATGGGACCTAGTCATTCATCTTTGGACGGCCATGTTCTTAATTTTTTTTTAATTTTCAATTTTGTGTTGTCGTTTTGAATAAGCATTTTAGAATTTTGTTTTCTTTTTTTTTTGTGGCTCAAATTTCTTTCGTATTTGATCGGTATTGTCAATGTAAGTTTTGTTAAACTTTGATTAGGTATTCTTCTATTTGAAATTTTTTTAATTTTATTATGATGTGTTGTATGAACTGCAGTGTTCAGAGCGGTATCGTATGATCAGGATCTTAGTGACCAGGATTTATGCAGGGGTGTATAGTCCCCATTTTTCTTTATAAGCCGACGGGCATTTTATACGAGGTTTTGTCCTCTTTTGTTGTAGTATGTAACTGGCTGTCCTGGGTACTTGTACCACCATTCTGTCCTGTCTTGTTTCTACCATTACACATTGAATTTTTTTTGGTACTTTGGTATTTTGATCTTCGATTTCATTTACACTTTAGCTTTGAGATTCGTCTCTCGTAGGTATGAGAGCATCCTACATTCAGCTAATTGATGTTGATGTCGAGACCAAGTTTTCTATAATTTTCTTCAGCGAGCATTTACTTAAGTATTTTTTTTTATGATGCAGGGGTGAGTAGTCCCCATTTTGTTTTGATTATTGTATGAAGAGGAGTATATTCCTCATTGAGTATTGAAATTCTAAGGATAATATTCTATTGTTTCTCAGTAAATAACTGTGTTTTATGCTCGTGTCTGTGTTGTTTGATTCTTCAGCAGTATAATGATTTATTTTTGATTTCTATATTTAATATACTCTTTTATTTTTGACATCATTAATGCTTATGTCTTTTTTTTGGGTAAATTGAATTGTTTTTGATGGCAACTTTTAAAGCTTTAAAATTTTTTTTTAAGACGGTAGTGTCTGTTTTGAGGGGAGGAGTGTGTGCCGTTTTACGTTTCGGCACTCGTAAAATAGTAAAATTATTTTTGTTTTCTGTACCTAATAATTATTTTATATTGAGTCTTATAATGTTTACTTGTGTTTAATTACATTTTAAACCTAATTTAGTTTTTTTAAATTTAATTTTATTAATGATATTTACTTTAAATTTTTGTATTATATTCCATTAAGCACACAATTCTATTTTTTCGTTTGGCTTCAGTCAAAACCTTCCATTTGTTCGCCGGATGTTCTGAGCTAGCCTAAGAGTTTTTAGTAAAGCCCGCCTGTCCGCCGTGTCCCGGCGTGCTGCCCACGTGATTTTCAGCAGTTGCTTGCAGTTTCTCCTCGCTTCTTCACGTGATTTCATATAAAAAATCTGTACTCTAGACCATTTTTTTTTAGTACCGTCCACGTAACCTGGTGGCAGTTCGGTAAGCTTCCGATGCTCCATTGTTTTAGAATTACTTACCCGCTTCGTCCGTTGTTCTCGGCATTCGCCAAGATGGCTCCAGTCAGTGATGGTGGTTGATTAATGTACTTTTTCGCACCATAGTTTTTCTTTGGTAGACATCTCACGTAGAAGTGGTGTTTTATTTGGGTTTTAAAATATGACGTGAAGTTCAGTGTAAATTTCTTCAGCCTCCGATTTCGGTAAGTCACGAGAAAGCATGAGAGAGAGTGACAGTATTTTTTGTTGTTGCTTTTTTTAGATTTAATTTTTTGTTTCTCTGCAACCTTATGTTGCAGGAGGTTAACGTTTTGGATCCTCTTCAAGTTCTTTACGTTTTGGGTTATTCTTTAACCTGCCTTCAAACATTATGTATTGAATCTACGTCCTGTCGGCCCGGGAAGCACGGTTCTGCGCCGGCTGCTGTACAAGTTTTCGTCTTGAACATGTCACGGATATTTTTCATCTTCAGCTAAGTCCGTTCTTTTTTTTAATGAAATTTTATTATTGCTTGTCGTCCAAACGTTTCGTCACCTAACGCTTACAAAAGAAAAAGACTTTCGTCGCCTAGTGTTGGGCAAAAGATTTTAATTACCTAATGTTTCCAAAAGGACTTTAATTACTTAAATGAAGTATTTTTGTAATATGTTTTGTTTTGTTCCTGAATAAGTTTTTAATCTACATGTAAAGTTATAGACTCAATTAGTAAAATCCTAACTATGGATATAACATGATATTTAAATTTATTATAAAAACTAAATAACTAATATAAAGTAATTTTTAACATTATTAGCCTGTAATTTGGGTGCACCCTAGGTTTACTATTGATATCAAACATTCCATTTTAATGATAATTTTATGACTTTTGTTTACCTCTTCAGATGAGTCATTGTTTTTTTTGTTTAGTTTAAATGTATTTTCTAACTAAATATATCACCACTAATAGATGAAGATACATATGTTGTTGTCATTTACTAAACTAAGTTCCTCTGGACTTACGTAATTATAATTGATGAGGTGTATTCTGTTGTGAGGCTGGTTTATCCTGACACGTTTCCAGTCAAGCATTTTACTTACATAAACAAATAATTTTATAATATCAATATTTATTTCATTATAATTTGGTAGCAGTAACAAGTCAAATCAAAATCAAATAAAATAATAATATAAAACAACCAGTTGTCACAGCGCTCGATTTAAAGATGACGGATATAAGATGGCGGATCCAAGATGGCGTATCCAATATGTATGCCGGGGTAAAGCTTAAGGTCAAAGGTCAAGGTCACGGACATCCAAGATGGTAGCAATGACGTCACAATTCAAGATGGTGGTTGGGCACCTCGCACCTCGTCCCGGACCCGTGTTCCCGGAGCCCCATTTACACAGAAGCAGTAATACACTTGTAATCTTCCAGGCGCACTTGGCGCGTCTCAATTTGCGGCGATCGCCAGCCAGCTCTGCACCTGCACGTGTCGCGGCCTTGCTCACGTTCGGAACAATATTTATACCTTGACATTAGTGGCGAGAGGTCAGTCTGTCGGTTGCTTCTGTTGAGGAATGATCTAACATCAATTTTTTTTTAGTTTGTCTTTACCAGGTTCGATTCGTGGACTTCAAGATTTTAGTGCGTTTTTGAAATATTATTTTATTAAAAAATTTTTATTTATATTTTAAATTTTTGGCATTTTAATATGATAATAATATCGGATTTTAAATATGGCAGCCGTGATTCTATAATACAA
The DNA here is from genome assembly GCF_032445375.1 of Bacillus rossius redtenbacheri. Lineage (NCBI taxonomy): Eukaryota > Metazoa > Arthropoda > Insecta > Phasmatodea > Bacillidae > Bacillus > Bacillus rossius. Next base: position 98,116,071 of record NC_086330.1, on the reverse strand, counting down.
ATAGGCGAATTGTTTTTATATATTTTTATTTATTTTTAATAATTTTTCAAATAATTTCCAATTTACTAGCATAAAACTTAGGTATGGGTTTTTAAGATGGCGGTCATAAATAATATTGCAACATTTTGGAAAAGGCAACATGATGGCGGGCCTAACTAAATGTGCAGCGATGAAATCATACAAATCTAAGATGATGGGAGTAACGAAACATGTAACATTTTTAGAATCCAATATGGTGGTCATAACTAAATTTTAAAATGTGGTGTCTTATTTCAAGATGCGAAATATTTAATATAAATTTTATTCACTATTTTTTTATAAACTTTTAATTTTTTCCCGTTTTCCGCCATAAAAAATACGGATTTTCAAGATGGCTGGCATAACGATAATGGCAACACTTATGTCATAATTTAATGAAAAGGCCGTGCCATCCTAATTGACAAGGTCACGACTTCCGAGGCTTAGGGAGGCTTGTAGATGAAGACAATTAAGACTCTTTGCTGACTTAATGCCATTGGCATTTTTGAGGACTAAAACGAAAATTTTCCCTCAAAACGTGAATTTTTTCTTCGCAATTTAGAATTTTTTTTTCATATATTTTTTATATACTTGCGAATGTTTGCGAATGTTGGACCAATTTTTGCAAATTATGTGTCTTTTATTGGTAAATTTTGTCGGTAAAGTTCAATGTCAAGGTCTAAGGTCAAGATAAAAAACATATAAGAAAACCATCGTTACATTATAATCAAAGATGGCTTCAACAATCCTCAATCCTCAGTCTGAAGCCTGGGCCAGATAATATATTCCTATACTACTAACATATTTGGTATAAAAATAATCTTCTTTAATTCTTAACATCTAATTATTGTATTAAATTTTAAAAATTTTAATTGAATGGGTTAAATATTTTTTTTTTCAATAATTTTAAAATATTACAGTAGTAGTATATAATAGGGCATGCGTACACAGGCGCCAGGCAGTGGTGTGTATCGGTATCTGCTGCCTTGGAACATACATCTCCGATGACGTCATGGCAGCCATCTTGGATGGGCTTGACCCTGACCTTTGACCTTGACATTTGACCTTCAAATTTGTTCAAAACCTGCCAAATTTTTCCCAAAATTCGTTAAAATTTGCGAAAATTACCAGTTTTTTTGGAAAAAAATTACACCAATAATTCTCAAAAATTTTCAAAAATTAAAAATTGGTCTTTTCGAGGAAAAAATTCTCGTTTTCTTCCTCCGATAAGCCTTTACACGTAAATCTTCAACAATCTAGGTACTACTTTTTCAATCATTTATGTACTGCTTCTTGAGGCTGTGCCCGACACGTCATTACTATTATTATATTGCCGTTTCTGAAATTTTTACACAATACCGCTCTTGCGTTTGTTTTTATGTCTCTCATATAGGTCTGTTATTGGGTCTGTTATTAGGTCTGTTATTATGTCTGTTATAACGTCTGTTACACGAATAAAATCACGCAAAAATTGATTCTTTATTGACGTGACAACGTCTAATAAATCGATGAACGCCGGCTGCACGCACGAAAAAGTGTCCCATAACGCACATTGTCCCACTACGATGTGTCCCGTTACGCTCATTGCACGCTTGTGCCGCATCTCCTTTCCACTCGATTGGAACAACAATCGATTTGACTTTTCAATCATGTTTTCGTCGTTTGAATTATTAATATTATGTAATTTAACGATCGTCCACCGATTTTCAGCACAATCGGTATGGTTATTTAAAAGTAATGTTGTATTTTCAAATACGGTTTGTACGAACAATGGTGTTTTACAGTTACACATAATAATTCAAATTACACCCGGGATCTTTTGCACAATGTTTTAAAAACTATTCTTACACATCATAAAAAAGGTTGGTGTATTTGGGATGCGTATTTGTTATAAAATCGTATTATTAAAACGAAATTATGTTATTCCCCTACGGTGGTTTCATCTACGGTGACGGACGTGAACCGAACGAATCGCGCTATCTACCTGCTTCCGCGGCAACAAGGCACTCGTTAATACTTATTTTCCTTTGTTTATCGCGAGGGGCGTTATTATTAATGAATTATAAATAAAATTTCCTGCCCGGGGCCACAATTGCATATCATTTTGAGCACTGGAAGACATAAAAACGTAAAATATTCTCGACGAATTTTTATCTGTGGTTTTCATTGCTTATAACAACAACAATTTCGGCAATAAAGGTTCATTATTCTTGCATTTTAAAAATCTGTTTACTAGTATATTTTCAAGTAATTATTCTTTTATTATTAAAAATAGTATCTTCTGTCGGCGAGTGCAATAATAATAGGTTATGTTACAATTTACTAAAGAATTATGGTGATTCATATAATTGATGATAGATATTTGATTACAACTTATTTATATGAAAATTTGTTCATAACTATATTTAAACGTTATAGCTAAACGCTATTTTTTAAAATTAAATACAAGTCATCTACACGTGAACTGTTTCGTCGACTGTTTATAAAGTGAAGTGAAAAGTTAATGTGGTTTTCATTGCTTATTACAACAACAATTTCGGCAATAAAGGTTAATTATTCTTGCATTTTAAAAATCTGATTACAAGTATAATTTCAAGTACATATTCTTTTATTATTAAAATAAAAATGATTTAATTTTATTCATAAAAGTATGCAATCATTTCATCAATGTTTTGTTATGACGTTGTCACGTTAAACTATCGTCCGTAAACCGACTTTACAGAAAACCATTTTTTTTTTCTATATTTCATAATATAAAAAGAGTCTTATTTAAATTTTATTCTCTGAGCTTAACTAGTGGATTTTCTTGAAATGATTAATTTGAGTTACAAAATGTCTATTTAAGATGTAGTTATTCGCTTGAGATTTATTTCATTATTAATACTATTTACCAATCCGAAGGCAACTTCATTTGGAATATCAAAAAAAGCAAATTTTATTACTGTTTGGATTTATATTTGTAGGCGATTGTGTAATTGATTCTTGTGCAAGATATCGTTGTGAGGTCAGTACATTCTGAGAAACAGTATAACTCTTTGACTTGAACAAATTATAATAACCTGTTAGTTAGTGGAATTTGTTTTATATTTATTTTAATTAAAGTGAAGTATTTTCAATTATGTATTGAAGAGTAAAGGCTTGAGATTGGATGACACTCATAACAGAACTAACTCAGATGATTAATACTTATTCATAAATTGTGATATTTTTTTCAGATAACTGTAATTTTGCTGACAATATCTAACAGTGGGTACAGTCATAGGTATAAAAGTGCTTTAAAGAAAAATAGTTTTTATCTTGATTACAATTGTTACTTGAGATAGACAGGCAATTTTAATATTTTATTACAGATTCTAAATGAAATTTGAGTTAAGATACGGAAAAAGGAATCGTTCCATTAACAATACTCTTTTTAAATGTATATAGTTAGGTTTTCTTTTCATTAATATATATATTATTTCATTTCTGAAGTTTAAGACCTAGATTTGGTTGAAGGCACGTTTTAAAGAATACAATTTGATATTCGGAATTATTAAAAATTGTATTCGACCAATCACCAGAAAAATGTATTGTATAATTTTCATTCTAAAATGGTAATATATATTTTTATTATACTATCATAAGTCACATAAATAAACACAGTGATAAATATACCAGTCCTATCACACATTAATTCCATAATCCCTTGTAAGCTATTCGCCAGCATGCGCTCAGCAATCATTACCTTGTCGCATCCACAAGTTTTACCTTTACGATGTTTCGGAGCAAGAACGGGTGGATATTCAAAAATAAAGGTGATACTGCAATAGCAAATATTATTTAATGTCATAATTTACACAGCAAAAAATGTCTGTAATTCTTTTGCAACACAATCTTACTCAAAATTGTTTAATAATATATTTGCATCCAAAATATATATCAACTAACCTGTTTAATATTCACGTTATATAGGCTACACATATTAAATATATCATTAGTACACTTCTCATCACATTATTATTTATCTGAATTTTAAGAACTGCTTACATTAATTATGCTTCATTTAACTTATCATTGTCTGAACAGCCAGTCAGTAATTGGAAACCAAAATAAAGATTTAAAAAACAAAGTACGTTCTTTGAATGGATTTTCAGTGGGGAAGATCGGTTAATAAACTTAATGTAAAGATGTCCATTAGAGAAAAAGGAAATTCTGAGAATACATCATTGTTTCTTCTTTCAAAGTAGTAATACTTATACAACGACAATGTATATGAAATAAAAAAACTTATATTTTGATCTCTGAATACATACCTGTGATTACTGAAGCCTAAATCACACTGACACAAAAGTTTAAAACGGAATGATTAAAAAAAAAAATGTTCAAAAGTTTAGTGTATTTAAAATTATTTCACACCTTAGTTCGATCGCATATTTTTGCAAATTGACAACATTCCTAATTAACATAGATATATGTGGAGACCATAGTTACGAACGATGGACATAATCGGAAGAAAAAAAAATCCTTTTCCTTCAAAATTTAACTTCAAAAACCAGTTGCCAAGAAATGGTGTTTATAACCAAAAAAAATATATTACAACTTTGTACAACACATTATCGTGAGAATTGTTGCATATGTGAAAAATGTTTTTCGATATAATACTGAGAACTGCTTACGAAAATTAGCACATAATTTTATATTTCAATTGATTTTTCATTAAAGAATCAAATTTTCTTCAATGGGTAAAACATTCAAATTTTCAACAATTTGCTTGGGGTTTTTGTACCATGGTTATTATGTGGGCAGTAAGTACTAAAACTCTTTTAAGGAAATATTAAAAATTAACTTTTACTATTAGATGTATTGGGCCAAAACAAAGCATAAATGCTCAGGTGATAATCTTATCCATATATAACTGCAAACTCTATTTTGTAGTTAAAGAGTTGTTTGAATTTTAAAGTATAAATTTACAAATAACTGTAATTTTACATGAATACTTTTGCTCTATGTACAGAAAAAATTACAGTGACTCGGTGGTACACAAATTTTCTCTCAAAATCCTGGTTTCATACACAGCAAATATTTACAGCTTTTTGGTTGCTCAGTTGACTGTGCCGAATGAGAGAAATCAATATCACTGGTTGTACCTTCTGATTTATAAAATTTCACCAGCATTTTGCGTACCAATAGGTATACTTTTAAAACTATGGCATCTATAAACGAGCTCTGTGTAACCAATAAATACCACAATAAGTTTTTATGCAGCTGATACAAACCAACTTTGATTTTAAAATCATTTTTTAACTTGAAGCTCTCCAATAATTAGGTAGTTTATGCAACTTAACTAATTGTCCAAATGGGCGTGTGACGTCTGAAGTAGGTATATGGCATGTAAAAGTGACAACATGGCATTGAATAGGACCTAGCTCAATGCTACTATGTAGAACCACAATCACTCACAGGTACACTCCGATCAAGAAATATTCACGCCACTTAGCTGAATTTAATATCTTATCACTCTCGTGGGCTCGTAATTATAATACGGTGTGTGATTTAGTTAATCAAATAATAATTCTTGACAACTAAATACCCATATCGATTTAAAGCATGAAAAGCATTATACTAGCAGAAACATTTAGTTACACAGCTTTAAAAAAACACTGTTCAACTATACTTATTTACACAAGTAATTAAATTAATAATACTTATATGAAATTAGAATATTTTATTTTGAATAATGCCCGAGGCACGGTGGAAAAAAAAGCTCAAAACCCGTTATGTTGCCCTCTGCCCAAATACTCCATAAAGTCACGGTGGCGTCAGGCGCTTGCAGTTCCCCACCGTTGTAACCCGTCTAACCCTGCATCATGGTAAAGCCGCATGCCACCATGTGGAGCCCGCATAAGCTTCTCTAGCGATCATCGACCACGCCAACGACCCCGCAGTGGGGAAAACGCGAAGTCCACCCCAAGAAACAACTGTGCACATGAAAGTGCGCAAGTGCGCAAGAGCGTTAGAGCACAAGTATGCTGCGTTATTTCTACCTTTCCGTGCCATCTCCTCTATCGGTTCCCCCATCACAAACCTAACTATTCCCCTCCTCTTCCGGTTTCCCTCTCATACCTAGCTATTTCTCCTAATGCTATTGGATTTTCGTATCGCTCGAAAATTGTTACCCCCTCAGCAAAAAGGTTTCACTTCAAAAGCTCGTGATGAGTAAGCGACAGTATATTTCCTTCTCTAGAAATCAATTTGCGAGATGGAATAAGAAATTTCTAAGCAATTTTTTTCTCAAATTCTATAAAAAAAATACTTTATACATAAATACTTAAATAAATGTTTAAGCAGGAATAACATAATTCAATTTTTTTTTCCACCTAACGGATATTATAAATATAATACAAAACAATTTTTAAGAAAACAACTTATATTGAATTTTCCAAGGTAACAATCACATGCTACAGAAACGATTTTTCAGTTATGATATTTTATATTACAAATGATTCAGGCTTATTGTTATAGTAGGTACATCCGATACCCTAACCTAGCGCAAGGCTCAACCTGATGCTTGCAGCTACTGGAGTACAACCAGACCAAGGACTGGTACGCCCTGCGCGTCTACCTGACCGAGGCGCTGACGGGGAACAACACCGCCGCCTACTTGGAGATGGAGGGGATCCCGTCCTCCGAGAACGCGCCGATGCATCTCATCGGGCGGGAGGGCTACGACGCGCTGGCGGACGAGCTGGCGATCCCCGAGTCGGGCGCCGATCTCGTCGACAGCGCGGGCTACACCATGCTGCACGGCGCGGCCATCGGCGGCCGGGTTGACACGGCGCGGCTGCTGCAGGCGCACGGAGCCGACCTCGAGGCCAGGGACCGCGACGGCAGCACCGCGATGCTCCTGGCCGCGCGGCACGGCTCCCTCCCGCTGGTGCGTTACCTCACCATCCGCGGCGCTGACGTCAACGCCGAGAACCGCCAGAGGCAGTCGGCGCTCTATTGGTCGGTGTACAATGGCGACCAGGCGATGCAGGCTTGGCTGGTAGATCACGGGGCTGTCATTCCCACAGCAGGATGGTCGGCGGTGTAGCGTGGAGGCCGTCCGCACTCTCTGGGATACTGCAGTAGTTTCGGCATTGCTATGGTACATATCTATTATTGTATTGTAGTAACATATAGCTGTGTATCTGAGATATTACATAATCTCAACAGTGTATTAGGCCTATACATGTACTTCATGTTATTATACCACATTTGGGTTTATGATTAAGTGCACACAGAACATACAGTTTTGTGTAATATGTAATAATTGTTGTAGTATGGGTTATTATATTTTGCAAAGGTACTTTTACAAAGGATTGTATACTTATATTAGTAAATAAACTGTAGAATTGTCATCATCACTTATTTCTCTAGTATAAAAAAATTAATTCGCTCTTCTGTGACATTGTTTGGAAAACCATTATTAACATGACCAGATTTTAATGCAGCAATATTTTTATTAAAAAATTTCAAAGGTTGTTATCTAAATAAACTTGCATTAAAGTCACGTCATTATAGAGAAAATAATTTTATACATTTTGGTCGTATTTTCAAAGGTGACATTTGCATAAGTATAAAAACCCAGCAACCTTGAAGATTGTGGTTCCAATTTTGAGTGAAAAATAGGAACTTATTTTTTCATCTACAAAGGGACTATAAACTTCCATTAAAGTTATTAATAAAAATAATGGTAGTGCTATTGAAAATTATTAAAGAATGATTCCCTTTCTATTGTAGATTGGTTTACACAGTTTGAAGGCTATGAATTTCATTATTTTTTTAATTTAAATTTAAGGGTTTTTAATGCATAGGTTTTATTCAAGATAGTATCTGAAAATATTTTCTGCCTGCTACAAAAAGGATCTAAATATTTAAACACAAATAAAGTAATTTGTATCATTATACTCTACACAATATATCATGAAAAAAAATAATGATATCTCCCCCTTAGTAAAAAAAAATATTTAATATAAAAGTTACAACTTTTTAAGTACACAGAATCTTCTGAATCCAATACAGCATCTTAAGACTTATATCACTTCACCTTAAAGATAAAGATGAAATTGAGAAACTAAATTTCGATTAACATTTTGATGTAGAGTATGTGAAACAATAATCCCCGAAACTATTAGGATTTTGTTATTAAGTATCCTCTTATATGGAACGAATCTGATCGAGATCAGATAAACATGAAAAAAAAAATGTTTTATCCAGCAGGAGAGACTGTGACTTGTTAAAATAATACAGTGTCTTGCAACAAAACCTTCGAGAGCAATAGCTTTAAATCATTTCCCTGCAAGCTTAAAATATCTGCTCATGCATAAGAAATAAGACCCCTGGTCGTAAATACAAAACCAGAAAAAATACATGAACTGTAGCCGGACGGTAATAGGGGCTGCAGGAAGGTATCTAAGTTCGGGAAATATTAGTAAAGAAATGTTAGCAAACTCGTAGGATCAGGGAGGAAGATTAATAGATTTTTTTTCTTTTTAGAAGACATGAAATCATATTGGCTTATGATAAAGAACAAAAAATATGTTCCTATATGACATCCGGAGGGGCTTGTATTAGAAAGAGGGTGGTGGCTCCATTCTCTTCCAGACCATCCCTGTATGGCAGCTCTTGTTTAGTCGAAGTTACATGAGGAAGAATTTTTAAGGGACGAGCATACCAGAAATCCTTTTTAGTTGAATGATCCGTGCTCACTTCGTATCCGCACTTATCCTCTCCCCAATACCATTCACCTATCAACCAAGCATTGTGTTTGCAGAGATCTTTGCATACTTACTAGCATAAATTACAAAATTTCAGGTGCATTATATATATTTTTTTCCTGGTCGTACACTAGGTGCTGTACTTTCTCCCTATCTTCCCGAAGCCTGTAGACTCTCCTCGTTTCCTTCCTGATCCTTATAAAAGTTGTTTTTTTTTTTGCTAGTTTAAGTATAACTTAATTGGCAAAACATAGGACAAGGGTGGTTACACAATACTTAATATCCATAGACATATTAGAAGTAATAATATACTTTATTGCCTCTAAACATTAAAAATATGTTTTCTTCATCAGTGTCGGTTTTTATTTAGAAAAAAATTTTTATCATGATATATTACTATACATTTAATAAGTTACAATTGTTTATGTTTACGAAGAAAATAGAAATATAAATTTTGCATTATTAAATCATAAGATAAAAATAATAATACAGAAGAAGCGCACAAATAATTATTTATTCCTAAACCCCGAAATATCTTGAATATTTCATTTTTAAATGTTTAACATCTATAAATTATTTGTGAGATAAGCGATACTCATCTCTAAATTAAACATGGTTTTCTAAAAAAAAAAAAAAAAAAAAAAAAAAAAAAAAAAAAAAAAAAAAAAAAAAAAAAAAAAAATTTCAATATTTTTATACTACCTGTATTCCAACTTTAAAGTTCCGCAAAAAACTTATTTTAAGAAACTTACTGTATTCGATAAGAGTAATTTGTATTATTTGTTTGAAATCAAATTTCTTTGGTGATATTACTGTTTCAAGAAATTAATTCGTTTTAACGTACAATTTTTTATAATATGTGTGAATATTGTTGAAGCACAATATCACAATTAAAATTTATATAGTGGTAATTCAATAAAAAGGTTACTACACCACACAGTGATTCAGCCACCATGCCGTGGAAGTGAGTCAATGATGTAAAGTTTGCATGTCAGTTTAGTGCATTGCATATATAGGCATCAATAAATCTGACTATTGAAGCAGATTTATCCTTAAGCCCATTTAAGACTTAAACTTGCGAAATATATTTATAAATTAAGGAAGTATATGCTACCAGGTGCCAATTTCCTTAACCTCGGCAGCGGGTCTACGAGACAGGAAGAACTGTTTCTATCACATTATGGAGTTCAATAATTGATTGCGAATAGAATAGATTCATTTAAATCATAGTAAATAGTGATGTTCCTCTTTCAAAAGATCACTTAACCTGTTTGTTGTAGTTTTATTGGGAGGAAAGGTATATCGAGGCCATTGAAGGTGGTTCCACACAACTACAAACGACAGGGATACCATAAGCGCAATCAGGCTTGTCCTAAGACAAGAGGTATCACAGTATTTGCCTGGGGTGACGCCAAGAAACCATGGGAAACCAACATCACAATAATTTGACTGCCCCTTAAATGCGAGTCTGTTTTGTTGAAGTAACACATATTCTTGTTGAGTGTGGTGCGGTTGAGAAGGCTTCCGTGACGTCACTAACAAAATTGGCGTTGGCTCCTCCGGCTCTTTCTGCGAAAGCCTGACCCAGAAAAATTTGTTCTATACTAATTTGATATACAAGCTATTGTGTAAACAAGAGATATAGCAAGGGGCTGAGGGTGCTCCCCTGCGCTAATCCGGTATATACGAAACGCGCATGGCTGTCATCCACAGCCAAAACTTGGTAGTACAGTCGTACAGCAAGGAGGCCAAGTATACATTTTACAATTTGTGGAGTGATTCCAGTATGACATAATTTACCATACAGTACCGGCAATTGAACATTTAACATTTTAAAAGTCGGAGACTATGTCTAAAAAGAGAGTTAAATATATTTATATATAAATTTCAATTAAAAAAAGTACATATTTTGGACAGTAAGGAGAAAATAGTGTGCTGTTCTCCCGTGTCCGGTGGAATTAAAACTGTTCCAGTCGAATCAGTCAATGTTTCTCGAACCACCATTGTAGTCTATTTTTATCAAATTTTCCAAAAACTTAGTGAAACATGATTGGAGTAGGTACTATAGGCCAGTAGGAGAGTGTTTAAGCATAGCTTTATTTGTTTTTCAGATAGGAACTGTTAAGTATTTTCTCCAAGACAGTGGGATAACACCAGAAATAAGAATACTCTTATACAGTAGTAGTAAGTGATACAGTTATCAGGAAAATTTTCTATTAAAATGTATGGAATTGTATTAATGCTCAGCATGTCAGGGGTAGTGAAGATACAGTTACGAAGTTCGTTTAGGTTAAATGGTGTAACTAATACAGTACAGTTGTAAGAACTTTTTTCCGGGAGACAACTGTGAAAGATCATATGAGTAGTATACAAAAGGGGCTGCTGGAACAGGGTCCAGGGTGTGGTGCCTGTGGTGCCGACCACCATCTTGAATTGTGACCTCACGGCGGCCATCTTTGATGACCGTGACCTTGACCTTTGAACTTAATCTTGAATTTGACTTTCAAAATTTGCAAAAATTTTACCAAATTTACCCAAAATTCCTCAGAATTCGCAAAAATTTCCATTTTTTAGAAAAATATTCTGCTAAAAAATCTGAAAAAATTCAAAAATTCAAAAATAAGGATTTTGAAAAACCTCAAAAGTCATTTTGCCTTAGAAAGAACACCTTGTCCATATACAGGCTTAAGCATCCATGTTTACATCCTCCGATAAATCTCAGACATCATTATGGATTATGTCATCATGGCATATGACGTCACCGTTGCAATTTACGTTACGGCTGCCATCTTGAAAATCTTTATTTTTTCATCCGATATTAATGAAATAATTTAAAATTTATAAAAAAATTCATTTATATAAATTTAATAAAAATTATTTAAAAAAACATACTTTTCGACATGGAGCTCGGAGTTCTCGGTTCGAATCCGACTATTATAAAAAAATTAAAATGTCGTCCATTCCTTTCCTCATGGTGGCTGCAGGCAGACTGACCCCCACCACTTTTGTCAAAGTATATATTTTGTCACCTAGTATGACGTCATGTCTGCCATCTTGAAAATCTGTAATTTTTATGTTAGAAATTTTGGAAAAATTTTAAAAATTAATAAAAAAAATTATTTAATAAAATTTAATAAAAAGCTTTAAAACAAACGTTGTACTTTTCGTTACGTCTGCCATCTTGTAAAATTTATTTATTGACCTAAAAGTTCAGGAAAAAATCCAATAAAAATAAATTAATATAAAATTTAAAATTAAAAACGAAAAAATACACAAATTCTGGCTTTTACTACAATTCTTACTTTGCTCAACAATGAGAAGTTTACAAGCTATCAGAATCTGTTTTTGTATTTTTTCATTTTTATTTTTTATTTTTTATTATTATTATTATTATTTTATTTTTTTTTTAATTTAATGATATCAAAGAAAACTCGTGGCGGTTTTCTCCGTGTGCTCCTGATTATTCCTGTGGTTTTTTCAATTACTTCTGTCTATTCTGAGAAACCACTCCCTGCTTGAAGAATTTATAACCTAATGAGTCATGACATTTTATTTGCAGTTACATTAAATTCGAGAATTTCTGCTACTAAATCAGCAAATGCAAATTTTTTACCAGGTGTAATTTAAAAAAAAAAACATTACTCAGTCAAATAATATGCCATGAGACATCTGTGAAGCACTAAAATGCAAGACGAACTTCCTTCTCATTGGTGTCTAGCGAAGCCCTCCTTATTTTGCGATCGTTAGTGAGCATCCTGTATCCCACATAAGAGAACTTAATAATATTTACCTATAAGCTACATGTGGTGTCATCTGATGACAATAATCGACACTACTTTAAACAAGTTATTTTGCATGAGATAAATTATCTCTCACCTCTGAATGGTGCTATTGTAGTCAGTTAGAGTCATGTAGTTTCGTAGCCATGTAGCCTCATGTCCTGGAAGCTTCGTAGTCCTGTAGCCTCGCAGTCTCGTAAACTTGTGTTCTGGTAGCTTCGTAGTCATGATGACTTGGAGCCTCGTAAACATGTAGCGTAACCAAGTAGCCTTGAAATCACGTAACCTTGTGTTCGGGAAGCTTTGTATTCCTGTAGCCTCGTAATAACGTAACATTGTGTTCTGGAAGCTTCGTAGTCTTGTAGCCTCGCGATCACGTAACCATGTAGACTTGCAATCGCATAGTCTCGTAACCACATGACTCGTAGTCACGTATTCATGATGCGTGGGAGCCTCGGTGACTTGTAAATCCGTAACCAAGTAACCTTGTAATCTTATAACATAATGCTGTTGGAGCAGTTGGAGCAAAAGAGAAAATTCCGTCGAATACAGATGCGGTAATTGGAGCCTTGTAAACTCTAAGCTACGTAACCAAGTAGCCTTGTAATGTTATAACATAATGTTGCTGGAGCAGTTGGAGCCAAAGAGAAAATTAGTCCGAAGACAGATGCCTCAATTGGAGCCATGTAGACTTGTAGCTTCGTAGACAAGTACTACAAGTACTTGTAGTCCTGTATCCTCGCAGTCTCGTAAACTTGTGTTCTAGAAGCTTTGTAGTTCTGTAGCCTCGCAGTCTCGCAAACTTGAAGACTCGTAGTCACGTAGTCTCGTTACTTCATGGTCTGTAGTCGCGTAGTTATGATGTCTTGGAGCCTCTTATACTTGAAGCTCCGTAGCCAAGTAGACTCGTAGACTTGTAGCTATGTAAACAAGTAGTCTTGTAATCTTATAAGATAATGCTGCTGGAGTAGTTGGAGCTTTGTAGACTCGCAGGCAGTTGACGGAGTCTTGTAGACTCGTAGAATTGAAGTATTATATCCTTAGTGGTCTTGTAGCCATGTAGCGTTGCAGTCATTTGGAGCCGAGTAGACTTGTATCCATGTATTTTCATAGGTATGTAGTTTCGTAGCCACACAGTCTTTTAGCCATGCAGTCTCGCAGTCATGGATAACTTGTAACGAGCTAGATCCTTGTAGACACGTAGCCTTGTAGCTTCATAATCTCTTAGACAAATATCATTGGAGCTTTTGAAGCAAAAGGATGTTGGAGCCTGTGTCTGTTGGAGCCAATGACTTTTGGAGCCAAAAGACTGTTGGAGTCAATGATTGATGGAGCCAATGACTATTGGAGCCGATGACTAATGGAATTAAAGATTGATGGATTCATAGACTGATGGACACTTTATATATTATCCTAACTTAACATTGTTGTTCGCATCCTAGTGAGTTGAATGTACTTGAGAATGTATTTCCTTTTCGTTTAATGAGCTTTCGATTTGTAGAATGGCCTCCTTTTGATTGATGCTGCGTCCAAAATGTGCTATCTTTTTGTTGATTTTCCTTTCAAAAGTGCTGCGTTTTTAATTGTGCTTCCCAATGTGCTGCCTTTTTGTTGATTGTGCTTTTAAAATGTCCTTCCTTTCTTAATTGTGCTTCAAAAATGTGCTTCCTTTTTTGATTCATCTTCCAAAATGTGCTGCCTTTTTGATTGTGCTTCCAAAATTTGCTGCCTTTAAGTTTGTGCTTCCAAAATGTGTTGCCTTTTTGTTGATGGTGCTACCAAATGTGCTGCCTTTTTGATTGTGCTTCCAAGATGTGCATCCTTTCTGTTGATGGTGCTTCAAAAATGTGCTGTCTTTTTTAGGGGATTCTTGGTCCTCTTGTAAGCGTATAAACATGACACATTGGTTCAATTGAATATAATTATCTGACGTCGAAGAAGATCGTGAGGTTCGGAAATAACTGGTCTATACATATGACATTGTTTATGACCCGGTCTCGCGGTCCGAAGACGCTTGGTCTATATGTATGTATGTATGGCTTTGTACACGAACGGATTAGAGGTTACTCGAAGATTTCATGTTAGCCTTATCGGCAATGTACCTATTTAATTCGTAGAACATTTTCGTACATTCTCTTGAGTTTTATTTTTGAAGAGAGAATTATTTATAAACTCCATGAAAGGTAACGGAAAACAGAATCTAAAATTTATTTAATATTTAGTTACACTTGTCACTCTTCAATTATCGAACCGAGGACAGGAATCCATCAATTCAATAAGCAAATTAAAAAGTGATTTTTTCGGTGACTTGTGAAATCCTTCCCGATTTTCTAGCTAAATAATTACACGATTCCAAGATGGCGGGCACCACAGTAATAATAAATAATTACTGCACTCTAGCAGGTTAGAATAAAACTAGCATGATGGTAAGACGAGTACACACAAAATATGGTGTCCTCCAGCAGACAAAAACAAGATGGTGGCTATGTCCTCTAGCAGGTGGTAGCTCCTGGTAGCATGTACTGAACACAAAATGTCGGATCCATGATGGTCATCAAGGTCAAAGTAAAATTTCAAGGGAAAGGTCAAATTTCAAGGTCAAAGTTCAAATTCAAGTTTAAATTCAAGTTCAAGGTCAAGATCAAAGTGCATGGTTAAGGTCAAAGTACAAGGTCAAATTTCAAGGCCAAGGTTAAAGTTCAAGATCAGGGTCAAATTTCAAGGTCAAGGTCAAATAACGAGGTCAAGGTCGAATCACAAGGTCAATTTCAAGTTCAAGCTCAAATTTCAATGTGCAGGTATAATTTCTAGGTCATGGTTAAAGTTCAATGCCAACATTTGATGTCATAGGTATGGACTACAGAAAATTATACTAACATTTCGCCAGCACACTCTAACAGACGAAAACAAGATGGCAGAATCCAGCGGACGAAGACAAGGTGGCGGACATGACGTCATACCAGTTGACGATATATATAGCTTGGTATTGGTGGTGTGAGGTTAGTCTAGGTAGATTCCATGAAGGAAGGATCTCTTGTTTTTTATATTTTTGCTCTTACCGGTTTCGAACCAAGGAGGGGAATCGATCTTATCAATCAGTTTTCTAATAAGTTAATTTTTTGGTGAATTTTGAACTTATTTTCATTAAAATCGGATAATAAATAAAGATTTTCATGATGGCGGCTTACACGATAATTTATACAGTGGTGACATAATTCAAAATGTCGGTTATGGTGTAAGATGTTTTATTACTTATTATTTAGAATTTTTTTAATATATTAATAAAGTAACAGTTTACTCTCGCCGGAAATATAATCGAGGACCGAAATCGTTTAAAAAACTAAACATTTGAAGTAGGCAATTTTTTAAATATTTTTTTTTCTTCGGAATTTCTAGCATTGAAATACGGATTTTCAAGATGGTGCCGTAACGAAACATGCAATATTTATATAATCCAAGATGATGACTGTAACGATAAGTGCAACAGTGGGTTTTTAGCAATATTTTATCAAATTTTAATTATTCAAATCGATTAATCAATTTTTTATAATTTTTGAAATTTTTCTTGTTTTTCGAACATAAAAATTCCGGATTTCCAAGATGGTGGACATGACATCATACTACGTGACGATATATATACTTTAACATAAGAGGTGGGGGTCAGTCTGCCAGCAGCCACCATTGAGGAAGGAGCCTGTCGCCTTTTTTTTTTCACTCTTCGGGTACGAACCGAGGTATTTTCATTGTAAGTCTTTTATATAAAAAATTATTAAAATTTAATTAATTAAATTTTTTTATAAATTTTATTTTTTTTTTCATTCAAATCGGATAATATATAAAGAGTTTCAATTGGCGGCCGTAACGGAAATTGCAACGGTGATGTCATAATCCTAGATGATGTCAGAGGTTTATCGGAGGCTGTAGACATGGATGCTTAAGGCTTTAAGGATTTTGTGTACTTTCTAAGGCAAAAGTATTTTGGGTTGTCCGAAATCCTAATTTTTGAATTTTTTAGGAAGAAAACGACAAATTTTTCCTCAAAACGAGAATTTTTGAGTCATTTTGAGTCAGTTTTGAGGAATTTTGAAGAATTGTTGAGTCCAAGATAGCCGCTTTGACAGCACAAATCCAAGATGGCAGGCGGGAGCAGTCACTTCACCCAGAACCCGTGTCCCCGGTCCGTCATTTACATACTACTAAGGCCTACCGGGATGCTGGTGTTGAGGTGTAGTTGACATAATACATCTGAATCGAGGAAACGGGTAGCTGCCTCAGCAGTACTAAAATTATTCTTGAGTCATTTAGGTTCCTCTTGTTGTATGTACATTGTGTTTTTGTTAGGGTGTAACCTCTTGCCGATCGCAATAAGGTGCAGGTTCCCCATGTTCTCATCAGTTGACTCAGAAAAGACTACATATAAGAACCGCTAGTGAAGGCGGGATAATGTGTGCTTCCGCCCATTAAATACAGTTTACCAATTTGACTCAGTCCATGACGATCATCTGCCCCATTCATCGTTTCGTTTATGAAATGTAGTCCATCTTCATGTCGTATTGATTTATTCCTTTGCGCATCCAATTTACTAAAACCCGAATTGGTTTTCCGCTTATAGTCCGTTAACTGCCCAATCTTCATATCTCTATCCTGAATATGTTTACTACCTATCGCTTCATTCATATAGCTCGCTGGATGACTGCTGGTGAACCCCGATACACGTCCGCACACGTACACAGTCGTTACCGAACTCGGTCAATTTACAAGTCCTCGCGTCGTCAGCCGTTCTCACTGCACACCGCCAGCCCCGTTCATTTTATTTTCATGCTCGGTCTTCGGTTCAGATCGAGAGTCGTTCCGGAAACAACCGAAGAAAGAGATTGGCAAGCATGGTGGCAAGCATAAAACAAAAATGTTTACTCAGAAAATTATTTAAGTATACAAAACTGTACACCTGAATATAAAAATTAATAAAAAAATAACTGAAACACCTTGTTAAAACAAAATCATAAAGCATTGTTAAATTGTCCTACCAATCTGGAAAAAGTAAAAGTTAACTGGTAACATACTATTGCATACTTACGAAACTGGTAATAACAATTAGACTCTCCTAACTCTAAACTTGTATAATGGAACCGGTGTTTTCAAAAGTATTGTAATAATTTGCATAGATTTTTTGAATCGAGTTATGTTTCATACTTTAGTTTTCATTAACCCATTTATTCTCTCATAGATTCCATTACAGATAAGAACAGATACAAGGAAAAAAAAAAAAAATTCTTCAACCCATGCTCACGAAAGTTAAAAATATTAAAATACACATAATATTCCTTAAATTTTTTGGCCGAACTTCTTTCTTCTCAGCAGCCAAAATTTGAATGTGCGCCACGTAAAGGCTTTTTGTTTCGCGCCATAGCTAGTGGTCCGCAGTGCAGTCCGGAGCTGTGGGGAAAGCTGCAATCGCGATCGACCGGAACCTGGCAGGGCCGTTTTGTAGGTGACCTTACAATAATCTTCCCTCTTTATCCATATTTTTAATGGAATTTCAAAGCGACTCTGGAGACCCAAAATCGATGGAAGAAAAGACGAAATGACTAGGGTTCTGCGCAATTGCGTTCATAGTCGAAATACATGAAAGTAGGGCGTATGAATTCTTTGTAAATCAAAACATAAAATGAAAAACTGACATTTAATAATCGAATGATAATTTTTATTATGAGACCGAAAAACATAGCTTCATATGCATTTTGTTTCGGTTCTATGATCTCACAATTTTCAAATATGTAATCGTACTGTCATCTGTATTTTATTTTTGATTCGTATTCTTTACACTAACTTCACCACTCCTTCCATTTGTTTATCAATTTCCCAATGCACTACTGATAAATTATGTCCTTTTGCACTCAGATATTCCACAACTTTTCTAGTATCTTTGCGATGATGCACTAATTTGTTCTGTTTCATTGAAATGCAAGATTAAGGGCCTTTTCACATAATAATTAAGGTCAGCTAGTTATTAAAATAACATTTATTGAATATATTTTTGGAGATTTAACTTAGATTTTAAAGTTTTGAAGAGGAATTGGCCAAAAAAAATGGGAACCGCTACCTCAGCATTGATTCGTTTTAAATAAGGTTGTAAGCTTATAAAAATTGTTCGTTGTAATAATGTTATGTTTTAAAAGTTGATTGTCCTATAGTGCTGGGCTTGTATATTTATTTTTTTATTATGGTATCTTTTAAGAACATTTACATTATAGTTTTAAGCTAAGTAAAACAAATAAATAACTTGTATATTAAGTTATGTGTACACTTGTTGAATACATTGGTATCAAGTAAACATACATTAATTGTAGTTTCATTCCATTCCAGTATGAACTTTCAAATATTTCTCTAGGTAACTCTGTTTATGTCTCTCTCTGACATTATGAAAATGATGCATGCCTTAATATGATTCAAATTTCCTTACTAAAAAAGATAAATACAGTAGTTGTAATAGAACACAACACAGTAAGTACTTAACAAACAATATTAGTTTTTTTTTTTAGTCCAGGATGAAAAATAGTATTTAATTTTATATGAGCTATTAAAATAAGTATCATACTATGCAAGTGAAATGTTATTTTGATATTTTATTGTTTCAATTAATATCAAAGAAAATTTTCCACTCCAAGGAATTTTTTACGTCACCATTTTCTAGCATACCCATGTGCCAGTACAATAATATTACAATGAATAAACGAACAATTAATACATTGGGTTAGGAAATATGATATTAGACTTTAACTGCACTAATGACAGAAGCATTTTATTTTGAAAACGCATCAAAGACAGAAAATCAATACTTAACAAGTAATGAATAATGAAGTAACAGTATCTAAGGACAATTCTAGTTGCATCGCAAGAGTACAGAATTGAATCGAACTCTCGGTTGAGTTCTGAACCACCACTGTTTGGTTGGCACACTGAGCTTTGACTTGACCATTTCAGTGTGTGCTTATCCAATCAACCATTAGTTGATTCCTATGCTGCTCCGCCCAACTCAACGCGGTCTGAAGTTGATCGTTCTTCAAGTTCTTGTCGGCGTTGAGCCGCAGGAGCAGCTGCACCATCGGCAGGGAGTTGTACTGAGCGGCCAGGATCAGCGGGGTGTTGTTGTGTTCGTCCCTCACGTTGACGTCGGCCTGGCGCGCCAGCAGTAGCCTCGCCGTCTCGACCTGCTGGCCCTTCGCCGCGCCGTGTAGCATGGCGTTGGTAGACTCGTCGGTGACGTCAGGGTAGCAGCGTGCCAGCTCGTCCGCCAGCGCGTCGTAGCCGTTCTGCCCGATGTGGAGCATGGGCGCGGGCTCTGTGATGTTCTGCACCTGACTGTACGCCTCAGGGTCGGTGTTTACCAGTGCCGTGATCAGGTAGTTGCGCAGGTTTCCCCAGTTCTTGGTGTTCTTGTATGTGTAGACCTGCAAGATTAAAGTTTATCCGACAGCTGAGAGCAGAGACAAATATTTTTCTCTTCACAAATGACGTTATGAGAATATTTACAGATCCGGCAAGAACTTTAATCGTTAACTTACTGTAGATAAAACTGAACTTTAAAATTGACATAATTTTAATAATTCTATAGTTTTAAGGCAGAGACTCCGTGAGTTTATAAACTAATGCTTTTGTATGAAAGGAAACAAATTTGTTATTAAAAAAAATACCCATTTACCGTTGATAAAAGTTTAACGATAAAATTTTCCCGTCAAAAAATACTTGCTGTTTTTCTGATTTACATTCAAATATTAATTTTACAATGTGTTTTTTAGAGGAGGGGGTTTAAAGTATTTCGTGTTTTCACATTAAAGTAGTCCTAAGCCACAATAGCTCATGTAATCAAAACGTCAACACTTTTCAATAATTTGGAAATACATTTCCCTTTATTTTTTAAATAAAGACAACATAAAAAAAGCATAGGTGCCCTATTTTACACAGAAAGAAAAATTAAGTATTTGCTCGTTTTTGCGTAGTATGTCCGCTCAGACTCTGGCTGGGTGAATGGGTACTTTAATTGCTAGGAGGAAAAAATAGATTTCTTGTAAAGTACGCAAAAACCTAATACAACAGCACTAACGGGTTTATAATATTTTCTGCCTACCACAAAAGAAAAAGAAAAAAATTTGGTCCCTTCGAATCACTCAATTATTATGTGTCAACACGATTGTTTTTATGTTACTACAACCGCTCGCCTGATTGATGACGAAGTCTATACAGAAGCGTTTACATTTATTAAGAACTATTAGAGAACAAATTAAAACAGCCAATTGTGTTTCATGAAAGCAGAGTAGTATTTTGGAACACAAATAATGTACTTACTTGATTACATTCGAGTATACCAGCTGTTGCCTGGGCCACCAGAAAGGACACGATTAGAACGCCAATTGTTTCCATCTTCTTATATATGGTGTATTAAGAACCTTTAATGAAACAAATTTATTCATAATAATCCTATCTTGCATAAAATTTAGATTGTCTTTGCGTCCTCACATATATAAATTAAATAAAATGTTGTGACTCTAATTCCTGTATACTTTTTATTTATTTCAAAAATATTTTGAATTCTGTTATTATAACAAATCTTTGAACAAATGACCAAATATTTTAAATAAATTTAAGAGTAATAATTTTCAAATAATAGATTTATGTATTTAATCAATGTAAATTTTTGTTTTTAAAATGTTTAATACATCAATTCTTTGAAGTAAATAATTGTAATTTTAATTTTCTGATTTGTTGCTGGATAATAAATGGCAATGTAGTTAATATAATAATGTCAGTTGTTTCATTATGTAAAAATTTATGAGTGATATTTTATGTAAAGAACATTTGTTTTTAGATAGTTTATAAGCCTAATTCACAAAACATTTTGTATCTATTAATATATTAATAAAGTAAAATAAATGTTCCCATTACATTTTTACTGCTTGATTCTTTTCCTGTTTAAAATACATATTTTTTAATTGTTTAAACATAATCCAAAGATGACTGATGCATGAACTATAAATATCGATTTAATATATAATATAGCCATAAGTTTCTTAGATTTCTTATAACACATAAGATATAAAACATTGAAGTCAAAGACTATTCTGGTTCAACATTGGTAGTAAATTCTTAAAATGCAATCAAAATGTTAAATCTTTTAAAAGCGTTATTTTTTTCGTTCATCTCAATTTTTTCGTATATATTAGGTCACTTTAAAAGTTCATTGCAATAATATTCCATGAACTAAATATCATTTTATATATTTGTTTTTTTAAAAAACCTCATCAAAAATAAATAATTAATGAAAAAATATTAAATATCCACAAAAATAAATCTGAATTGATTTTGATATTCTTTCTATACTATTTTCATGATTCACGTTTCGAAGATTCCGTTGCGGGAATTGATACTAATGTAAAATTGTTGTACTTTTGTGTAAGTATTCCTTTTCTTTAAGGAAGAAAATAACACCAGTGGAAAGTGTCATTAACGATTATAATTATATATTTTGTGCAAAACAATTTGTATTATTATACATACCCTTTGAAAAATTGTAATAATTTTTAGTATAGGTTTATTGTAATTCGTCATCAAGTACAAAACAAGAAAATAAGTTACTGGTAAAATTTCAATAAATTTAATATGAGAAAATATTTGGGAAAATATTTTAAATTACGTTGATTATCAAAGCATGGATGAATATGCACAAAAATTGTTAAGGACATTTATTTATAAAATGCATTTACAAGTTCAGTTCCAAAACATTCAGATTTTTTTAACTGGTATTGTTTAGGAGCTTAAAAATAATTGATTAATACATCTCAATTAAGTCCAAACAATTAGTTAAATAAACAATGAAATTTAGTTACATTGTAAGTACTAATAATTTTTCATAGTACAATAACATATTCCTTAATAATTATTATCATACATGAGAAATTTGAAAATTGTTTCTTAAATTAATAAAAATTTCAAAATTGTTTTAGTATAATTATTTTAAACGGTAAAATGCTGCTTACCTGTAGCAGAAGTGCGAGACTGGTACACAGTAGCTGTAAGCTTACCAGTGCTTGCTGCTGAACAACTGCTGAGATGGTCCCGGCAGAAGGCCTTTATAGGGCGGAGGGCTGCATGTCACCAGGGTCATCAACAATTCAGAGGTGAGAGGTCTTGGTAGTAAGATATACTTAATACTGATAATGTTATTTTCATACATAATTCGGTTTTTCAGTTAATCAAAATTTTTGGAATTTAATTTTCCTCATGCAATAGTTTTCCTGCTTAAGATCTTGTCAATTTTGCTATGAAATATTATGCTAAAGATAATGTTGCGTGCCTTAAGGATTTTATATAACAGACCAATTTTTCTTTATTGTAAACTATATGTATTTTTATTAAAATTTTATGAACATCGACCTGAAATATTTTTTTCCCTGCATATATATATACAAAAAATATATATATACATAAACATCAGTCGTTCTATTTCTAAGTGCGAATTTTGTTTAGGATATATCACCAAATTTTAAAAATACCAATTGTATAAATTAAAGTTAATTATTTAGATTGATTGAAGTACAAAAATTAATTGTTAAGAGAAGAAAATTGAACAAAATATTTATTTTGCATTTCAGTCGAGAGATTGTGCAGACTATTAAAATGAATAAACTAAATACTTTAACTTCAGACTATTGCCAAAAATTTATGCTATATCATTTTTAAAATATTTAATTCATAAAATAATGCATACAGCAAAATTTCTGGAATTTTCAGGCGCTTTTGAAATAAAAAAAAATACTTTACTGAATATAACTTTTAGCGTATTTTTCATTTAGGTGTTATCAGGCAATTAATTATTAATACGTACTTTAATCGTTTAATATAAAAAATTATAAACTATGTAAGCAAATGAAACAAAAATTTTATAATTTAAAATTTTAAAAACTAAAAAAAAAAAAACTCATTTGTGTTTTACTTTGTGTTTGTTTCGACATTACGGAAAAGCTACTAGAAGGATTTCGATGAAATAAAGTTTGGTTAGTAATAGTTTAGGATAACATACAAATTTGGCTTTATACGGTTTCGAAACATAACATCTGAGGGAGTGAAAAAGGGTTCATGTTGTTTTACGATATAAAAAACTTATCGTTAAGTTAATGAAGTAAACTCACATATTTTAAGTTTACATCGAATAAAAATAAATTATTGAGTAATATTTTGGGAATAAGACATGGTTTTATAATATCTTACCTAGTTAATTATAAAATTCATGTGTTTCAATATTTAAAGGCTCTCATAACATAACACTTGGTAACTCATTGAAACAAAATGTAACTTAAGATTCTTTAAAATTTTGCCAAATTTATAAGTATACGCAAGATGTGTTTTAACTACATTTCTAGATGCGAATCACGTGTACTTTCCGCACCCGCTGCAAGAATTCTCTGACAGAATCGTAAAAGTAGCAACGTCGACATTGAAACATTCGGTTAGTAGACGGGAATTTTAAACATTTATAAAACTGCTCCGATAAAAGCAAAAATGTTTCGGAAAAATATTAAACACATGCTTTGGACCGGATTTTCGACAAGGAATGTTATTAATACTGGCAAATAGTTTATATTTATTAAACACTTAATACGGTAACGTTTCCCTCTGTCTTTGTAAATTTTGATTAGCGCCATTGGTGTGTATACCAGCATAGTCTGTTACTACGCATTTCCGTTCCTTTACTTCCGTCACATTCACATAATTATTCCAAACAAATGCCGTTTAATATGTACATCAAAGACTTTCCACTTTTTCTTTACTATTTGTCAAAAGTCAAACCCTAGGAGATAGAGTGTAAATAGAATATCACATTTTGTAAAAAAAATTATTATTTTTAAATTTACCAAATTAATTTTTAAGATCTTAATCAAAAACAGCATATATTAGACTAGCAAAGGAGTGAAAAGGGATTAAGTTTGGGTTAAAAGATTTTACAATCAACCAAGTGGAACATACATTATTGGGTAAAAGCATAAACATAAATGAAACACCAAATTTAATTTTAATTGTTTTGTTTTTCACAATAGTGCTACTAAAGAGGTGAATTTGAGTTTAATTTTTTTTATTTAGTTTGTATCTAAAATGCTCATAAAGCGTTAAGTGCGATATTGAGTACGTATAATAAACACACAAAACATACAGAAGTTAAGTAGTATAATGTTGCTACCTAAATTAAATATTTAGTTGCGAAAGAATCTCAAAACCTTAAAATTTATTATTTGGGAGATAATTGATCAAAAAATCAAATTTATAAAGACTAAGCGCATTAAAAGTCCAATGGAAACACAAATAAAAAAATTAATCATAATCTACCTTACAAAAAATACTAACATTATTATATAACAGTTCCTCCGAACACAGGAGTAGGAGTTTGGTGTATGTGTTGGTGTACGCCATCTTGGATTCTGACGCCACTTTGGCCATCTTGGTTGACCTTGACTTTTAAATACAAAATTTGCCCAAAATTACCCCAAATCAGCCAAAATGTTATTGTTTTTAGTGGAAAACATTCCGCCAAAATATCTCAAAAATCAAAAAAAAATTAATTTTCTCCTTTTCGCGGAAAAAATTCCCGTTTTGAGGGATAATTTCCCGTTTTAGTAATTAAAAATGTCAACGGTTCGAAAATTACCCAAAGCGACTAAATTCCCCATGGGCAAGCCGCCCTAAGCGGCCGAGGTCATGACCTCACTCATTAGGATGTCACAGCCACCAAGTTTATTTACATTGAAACCGTTGCAATTACCATTACGTCCACTATCTTGAAAATCCGTTAATTTTATGTTAGGAAATCGGGAAAAATTTTTAAACTATTGAAAATTTTATATAATAAAATTTTAATAAAAAGTTAGGCCATTTTATACTTAAAAAGTTACATCCACCATATTGTAAATATGTAGTTATCATTTAAATACTGAAGAAACTTTAATTTAATAAAAAAATTTGCAATATTATATGAATAAAAATTTAAATAATAAACGCACTTACATCATTGAATCTTCACTTCAAACCGAGTGAAGACCAAACGAAAAGGGGATGGATCCTTCCTCCACGAAAGCAAATGACAGATGACCTCCCGCCAACAGTGCCAAAGCAGATATATCGGCAGATAGTATGACGTCACGCCCACGTCTTATTTCATCTCCTGGGGCCGCCATATTGGATCTGACATATTGTTTTCGTCTACAAAGGGTGCTACGGCCATGTTTGTTTAATTTTTACCCGCCAGAATGCAGCAATATTTTTGCCAGGGTGCCCACCATATTGAAATTTGTCCGCCATATTAGACATTCGTATTTACTCAGCTAGAATATAGGTTTAATAACTAAATAAATCTGCAATTGATATACTGATTGATTTAATCAGTTCTTTTCCATGGATCGATAATTTATCGATGCAAAAAAACTAATTTTTGGTAAAACTCTCTTATTTAATGAAATATGGTGGAAAGTCATAAAAGCAGCTGAGGGTCCTAGTCTACCAGCCTCCAGTAAGCCGATGATGACATATTGGCCGCGATCTTAGAAATAACCCTTATTTGATTAAGAAATTCAGAAAACAATTCAAAAATCATCAAAAAAATTATACAAAATACGAATTTAATCGATAGATTTCCTTCTTTTGTTAGATTCATGGTCAATGCAAAAAATACAAATTTAATTAAAGATCACTTGAAATTACTTTTTTAAGCGTTAGGTTCAATAAATACATCAACAAAATTAAAAACTAAATTTTATTACATAATTTCTACTATACTAGAGGGACACTAATTAAAGTTTTCTATTTAATAAACAGTTCTCCATTGGTTTTAACTGACTAATTCTCATCTCCAAAAGTTTAAATGATGACAGAAACCAGCAAAATCCTAATTTTCTTTAATATTTTTTTCTTCCCGACAGTATTACTCCATACTGTTTTAATAGACTGCTTTCCATCGTTGAAATTGTAAATGGGAGTATTCATCTCTTGAAAGCGCACTTCTTCACTTTGTCCTCGAAAAGAAATGGTTTGACATATACAAAGTCCAAACACATGTTATAGTTCAGAGAATCGTACGTTGCTACTTCATCTGTAAGCTGAGTGATTATGTTCTGCTTGATATGATCAAGAAAACTTCAAACTTCTATTTCACTCACTACATTTATTTAGATAATAGTAGTCTTTTAGCGTTCCACGAAGTGCAGAAATAGCCAAGTGGAATCCGTTATCATTTAGCTTTAATGCATTAAGCACAGTCTTAGGTTTATATTCATGTTTAGGAAATATCGCAATTGGTTGCTGAAAATCTGTTCTTGTGCTTGTATGCATACGAGTCTCCAATCTAAAGCAAGGAGTCGAAATGTGTGCAGGTAGTTCAACAGTAGGGTCATGGATGTACCTTTTATAGTTTTTGCATTCCATCGCAAACTGTCAAGATGTGTAAACTAAAAATGGCACTCATTGCAGAAAAACTTTATAAGAGAAGAATTCTCCACACAAATGTTACTCTCATGTCTTCTTGCATTATGGGAAAATGCGAATGACATATCAAAGTAGCTGCATGGATGCCTAATTGATGAAGAGGAACATTTGAGGCTCGAACCAGATGATGCCGAAACCTATGTGGTACCAGTTCTCGGTGTACTCTTTAGCACATCAATCAATCATTGTTGTTTTGAAACCACGCAGCAGAACCTTTGCATGTCTTTAGGTGTCTTTTCAAATTAACATTTCGTGCAAATTTCTTGCCTCACTTTTTTACAGCTAAACGTTTTGCGAGGTATATTATTAGCACATTGACTCTTCTCGTGTCGTCGGGCATTACTGTTGTTTGAGAACATCTTGTCACATTAACGGCACCGATGCTCACTAGTTGTTGACGAATCACCAACAATTGAAGTCTCCATAGACCGTGAAACATCATTCACCGAGGTTTCCTCTGCAACCAACACTGCAGTTATTAATGTATTTTCTGCTGGCGGTACCTTGCCTGTTGAAGTCTCCTTTTGTGTTGTTGGTAACGATGATACATATTCCATCGGGATCTGCGTCGTCACTGACGAGATCACCGCAGTTTTTGCTATAGCTTCAATAAAATTCTTCGTGTTTACCGTCGTCGACGATGCCAACGGGTTCTGCGTCGCCGTCGTTGACGCTGACGCAAGGCTTCTCGCAGCCCATGGTTCAGTTTCCATCGAGTTCGGTGTTAAAGATGGTACAGATACCACAAATATTTTAAAAAAAGGTAACTACGTGACTTATTTATCAGATATGTCAAATTAGGTGATACTTACACCGTCTTCGTAGCTAGTAACAGACTTAGAGTCTTATCGTCTGAGGCTAGCTTAATACCCGCGGCCACCGGAATATAATTAGCCGGAGTAATATGCCAGTCTAAACATGAGACGTTAACTTTAATACACAATTCAAAACTACATAAAATTAGAAACTCATTTTCAAGTACATTCGATAAATATAATATATATATATATCCTAAACGACACAAATTCAACAAAAGAAAAGGACAGGTATTTGGCAATCAATACACTCATGACATGCAATGAACACACATGACACGCAATGAACACACAGGACACGCAATGGACATGCAATGCACACAATTGACATGTAATTAGCACGCAATATACACACAGTATACACGCAATGGACACACAAGGAACACACTGTACACGCAATGGAGACGCAATACACCACTGGTCAAGCAATGAACACTCAATACACACACATACACACAGGACACGCATTTGACTTAAAGAGAGCATATATCGAAGAAAATTAAACTTGATGTGATAAGATCTCATCACAGGGATACAATCTCGTAGCATTGTTAAGAACTCGTCGCAGGGATACGATTTCATCTGTTAAATACGAAACTAATTATTAATTAACGAAAAGGACGCACATTTTAACGAATATTCAACTCAGTAGAACGCGATCGCCAATTTCTGAAAGGATTCAATGCCTCCAACTGTCTTTGGCCCCAAAACGTCTGTTGATCCAACAGCATTTTGGTCCAACAGTCTTTGGCTCTAAAAGTATTAGGCTCCAAAGGTATTTGACTCACACAGTCATTGGTTCCATAAGAATTTTGCCTCCGACAGTTATTGGCTCCAACAGTCCTTGGCTCCAAAAGTTGTTTTTTTTTTATGGCTTCCAAAAGTCTTTTGGCTTCAACAGACTTTGGCTCTAGCTGTCTTAGGCCTATCTGCCATTTGGCTGCGAGCTACTAGGCTACGAAGCTACGAGACTACGAGACTACAGGACTAAAATTTTACACATTGTGGGGTTTATAATATTAAAAAACAATAACTGTTAAAAAATTTGGTCACACTTCAAAAATTAAACAGTATCCATCTTTTAAAAGTTTATTATTATTAAATTGTACCTGACATCATTAAAATAATATTCTGTCGGTATTTTTTAAACATTTTTTTTAATGTATATTGTGGCTTTTGGAAAACTTCATTGTCATAGGTAAGTTCTGGAACACTCACCTGTCGATTACATTACGTTACTTATAAAACAACTAGAATCTAGAATTATTGCTTTTTAACCAATGCAAGCAGTTACGTGTATTATTTAGTAAAACTAAAATGCAGTAATAATCTGACTACGATACAACACCCGAAAAAAATATTGTTCAAAGATAAAGAAAAAAAAATTTAAAAGACCTCAATTTGCAAATCAAAAACATCTTCTTCAAGAGTTTCACATAAAACCTCGTTATCAGTGAGTACGTCAACTGCATTTTCATTCCTTAAATCTCTTCACTCTTCAATAAGTCTGTTTAAAATGTTAGTCTCTCTTCTTTCATCCATTCCTATCCATAATGTTTCTTTAGTATTATGTGCAACATATTTCAACGTCTCTTTCTTGACAAGTGTTCCGAACAGATGTTTATCTGGGGTGATGCTCGTGGCCACTTTTCCTTTCTTGAAAATCTCTTATATACACTAATATCTGTCCTATGATATAGTTACCATTTCACAAGAACATTACCATACCTATTTCTTTTGATAACCACACTTTTTACAGTTTGCAGTTTAAAATGCCAAGATGCTGGTGATTTTAAGAACTCATGGACTTTACTTTTCCAATCATACACTGGCAAAAAATATGAAGCAAGTGCAAGCAAGTGCCATGTTCAGAAAATATTTTTTCGTAGTAATGTGGGTCTGTTACTGTGTTCACCTTCCTAATAACTTTCTTTATGCCTTAAAATATCGTCTTATGTTTTACAAAAACTTGGATGTATTTTGAGTGTAATATATAACTTATGCAAATTAAAACTCTTATGAAGTGTTAGTTTACCAAAGCCCTTGGTTTTCTTGTGTTTCTTATTGTGATTCTCCCAGTTATTTTGATTTATAGTTCCTATTTTTCCTCTTCCTATTTGTTGAACCATTAAATTACTACTTCCCCCATTGCAAATTTATTGGAGATCTTAAAGACTTAATATTATAGAAGATAAAATAAATTAAATGGGCCGTTCTCATGAAAATGTACAATTTGTAATTAAAAAAGTTGAAAAGATAAAATATCTTAACTGTATTTGTTTAAGTTGTATAATTGTGCCACATATATGTATAACACTGATGACGGCAATGGCTACAAACTTTGTCAAATATTTTTAAATTTAAAAAATATTAATGAAAAGTGTTGATTACGGAGGTGACAGCCATTGACATGGAGGTGACAGTGAAACTCAAATGAATAAAAAATTGCAAATAAGTGAAACATTTTTTTATTTCACTCATTAAAATCATTATATTTATTAATTCAACTCTATTAAGCATCAAAATACACTCCGCTATCTGCTTGGCTTGTACAAAAGTTGGAAAAGGAAGTGATTTTATTAATATTTTCATAATAGTTATTTGAATATCAAAAGAAAATATACTGCAGCAGTAGGAGACAAAACCCAAAAAGGACGATGTTTACAGAAGGCACTGTAGCTGAGCCTCATTTATGGATGTTCTCCATTAAACTTTGTATACAATGTTTGCATTGTGTCTTTGAGGAGTCTACGTTGCTTCTTCGATTTTTTTTCATTGTGACAGTTTCTTTCTTACCTGCACATAGGCGACTTAATCGTCTTTCTCTAAAAATGATTTAACTGCTTGTCGTTTTTTGTCAGCCTCTAAATATCTCTTGGCCTTCTTTACCCGCTGTGCCATCAGTCTTCGTGAAGTGAGTTTCTGCATATGACTTAGACATTTATATTTTCTCAGTACTGCACTCGATAAATTAGTTACTAATTTCCTCCTGTTTTTAACATTTAGTTTCTTAGATGCCTCTTTTAAATTGTCTGCAAATACTTCGCCAAACAACTGTCTTCTAACATCTTCTGATACTTTTTGTCTCTTTAAGAGCTTAAGTACTTTTCTCCTTGGTGTGCCACATTTAGAAGATTGTTTTTTTTTTGTATACCTTCTTTGCACTTTACTCTTGCTAATATTTTCCTATATTTATGTAATTTCTTTTTCATTATACCTATAGTATTCTCCATTTTGATCAATTTTCTTTTCAACTCTTCCCTATTCTTTCGTGATCGACGTTTTCCATTCATTACTCTCTTAGCAGAATTCATTGTTGCATTATTCTTTCTACTTTCAATCGGCTGACTTTAAAATTCTCGAAGGTTGTCACTAACTTTGTTACTCATTGGAGTAGGTGAAGCTGAAGATACAGCCAAAGATATTTGAAGAGTTTCTGCTTTTTTTTAACGGGCGATGTCTTCTAGTTTTATCCTTCCAGTTCTTCCTCATACTCCTCTTCTCTCTTTCAGTCATCTGCTGTACAAGTTTTATTTTCCCTTCATTCTTGCGCTTGAAATATCTCTCTCCTTTCTTTTAGCTTCTTCGTATAATATGGGGTCCTCCTTAATTTTTTCTCTAAGTTTTTTCATATTATACCTTTTATGTTTCTTTCTGTCTTTAGCATATATATTTTTTACTGTTCCCATGTTTCAAATGTAAACCGAACCACATATGTTAAAATAGGTAGGTCAAATCACTATATGTAAGCCAAAACTATAACCTTCACTATTATAAACATTATTTATGCCTGTACTTTAAATTATGTTTTGAACATAAATAAACAACATTTATTTTATACGTTCTGTAATTAACAGTTTGAACAAATAAAATAATAACCAGAACTTTATTAAAAAGGTTTTGCAGCCTTGGTTCCAAGTAAAAGTTAAATGTCACCTCCATGGTAACTAGGTCATCTCCGTGGTCATTACGCGACCACGGAAGTGACAGCCACGGAGGTGACAAATTTTAATATTTTGGTTCACAGATTCCATAGTTTTAAGGTTAGAAAAATTATTTTTGGTAATACTGCAAGCAATCAATAGAGAATAGTACCTATAAAAATTGAAATAAATACATAATAATATTTTACCTCAGTTTAGCTGACACGGAGGTGACCAATTTTAAAAACACATTCCCCTTTTTTTACATTACACAATTAATAAATCACAATACACATTACTTACTCTCACTCCAATGATACTATCATAAAATAGCGGCTGCTTTCATCATTCTACCAAAGATAAATATACTTTTCTGCACTCTTTGCAACTTTTAGCGAACTAAAACTGGCGGCCAAATTGCTACGCCCATTTTCATAGGACAGATGGGTAACATACTACAAATATCTATTTTGTTACATTTATGATTAGATCAATGAATATGTAAGCAATAAAAATTATTGAGCTTTTATGTTCACATAAAGAGACCAATTATAAGTAGTTAATTGTTACAATTTTAAAGAAGTTTGGCGCTGACTCTTACTTTGGACAGGTCACGGAGGTGACAATTTTAACACTTTTCCTATTATGAAGGGTAAAATTTGTAACTTTCCTCCAGACAAAATATAAGATAATATTCAATCCATTTATCGCCTAATAATAAATAATCCAGATAACACATAAATTAAAACATATATAGTAAAAATAAATATGGACTACAGATTGTAAATTTTCGTGAGAATGACCCAAATGCATTTACTCAATAATGTTTTTATTAGTACAATGAATTTAATTATGATTCAACAATGCCGAGAACTATAAACCTGACAATGTTGAAAAATCATCATTTGTTTTGCATCTTATACCCAACTGATACAATCACCTTAATATCTAATATTAAAATGACACTCAGTAATGTATAGCAACATTAAAAGATAGAATATCTCTTTTGTAACAGACTCTTAAAACAGTTACCATGTAAACAAAGGGCAATGTCCATTTTGGAACAAACTGGAAAAGGTGACTTATGGAACAAACTTGATGAAAAAAGGGGGACATTTCGAAATGAACACAAACTTTTGTTAAGTAATTTCGTTGGAATGAGTGACTTTTGGAACATGCTATATAATTAAATGAATACATATTTTACCCCCCAAGATTAGGGTAGTATCACTAACTCTGAAATTTTTTTTTCCCAGAAGGGCCGTTTGGAATTATACGACACATTATACTCTCCTTTAATAGTATGAGATGTATGTATTGGCCGGTCCGATGTAAGGGATACAAATGAGGATTAAGATAGGGACAATGACCGACCGACCTATAACATCATGGGTGCTATCTTGGATGAACTTGACCTTAACGTTGCGGGCTACATTACTCCGCCATCTTGAATTCTGCCATACTTAAATCTAACATCCCACTCCACGAATGTTGTACTTTTCGTTACGCTCGCCATATTGGATGTATATGACATAATTGTTAGACTTTACGTTACGGTATCTGTCTTTGATTCTAGATCATTGCAATTATCATTACGGCCACCATCTTGATACTGATGTCACAAACACTTTTTTCGATTCTAACATCATGTACATCATATTTTTGTCGTCTGCTGGAGGCCGCCATCCTGGACACCACCATCTTTCTTTCTGATGTTTTTTTTTCCTAGAGAGTGTCAGCATTGCTCTGTCTTATGCATGTAAAGTCGATGTTCAATTACCTGCCTATGTTATTGTAGTCCTTATCAACATATTTAATTAATTTTTTTAATCAAAATACATTTAAAGCGCTGTGATGTGAACCATCACAGCTCGGACCTCTGTGTTGGAAAACATACGCATTTGAACGCACGGCCATCGAGACATTTACCAGACCGAGAATTA
Organism: Bacillus rossius redtenbacheri; assembly: GCF_032445375.1. NCBI lineage: Eukaryota > Metazoa > Arthropoda > Insecta > Phasmatodea > Bacillidae > Bacillus > Bacillus rossius. The sequence goes on along the minus strand of NC_086330.1, from coordinate 98,082,329 downwards.
AAAAAATATATATATATTCTAATCAGTCAATTTTTTTTTATTTGTAGAAACAATAGTATCACCTGCTGGAGAACGTTGTCTTCATCTTATTTATAACATTTGCTACCAGGAGCGCTAGTTAACACATATCACATTCTAGAGAGCGCTACCGCCAACTTGTTTTCAGTAATCAATACAAGGAGCTCTAGTCATGTAGTACACAAGCAATCTGCTAGAGTTTTATGTCACCATATTAGTTTTCTTCTTAGCTGTTAGAGTGCAGTATTTTTGTGGTATCTGCTATCTTGTTAGCCGTCTTGGCAGCCAAATTAAAAATCTGTAAATATTTATCTAGAAATTCTGAGAAAACTCCTAAATTAATTAAAAATATCAGTCATTAATATAATTTATGAGTCAATAAAATGATGTCCTCGGTTAGAGCCTTGCTGGATGGAAAAATTAAAATAAATGTTCTAAATTATTTATTTTATATAATATCGTAAAAAAAACCTAAAAGTGGCTTAATATCCTCATCTTAGGTATAGTCTCCAGTAAGCCAATTGTGGCATAGATCGCCATCTTGAAAGTCTATAATTATTAAGCTAGAAATTCGGAAAATATTTTTTAGGTATAAAATATTTATATATTTTAATTTAATCTTGAATTGACAGGTTCAAAAAATAAAACAACTAAATTAAAAACAAAAAAGTTACATAAATTCCACAAGTACTAAAAAGCTAATAATAGCATTTACAGATTTTTGCAGGCATTTTAGAGTGTGAAACAAGTACTTTGCATGCCTTGACTTGTGTTTTCAGGGTAGTTCTACATGCCAGTCGATTAACCCGGCACGTCCAAGCAGTGGTCAAACACATCCAGTCAGTGACCAGCCACATTCAGTTGGTTATCGAGGAACGTCAGATAGGTTGGCCATACACGCACCTTCTGTTGGTTTGTCAGGCTAACACGTTCCAGTTGGTGGCCAGGTATGCCCAATCGGTGGCCACACGTCCAGTAGGTGGAAAGGCGCATCGAGTTGGTAGCCAGGCGTGTCTATTCAGTAGCCAGGCATGTAATTAGCAGGCAGGCACTTTCAGTTTGTAGCCATACATTTCCAGTCAGCGATTGGACATGTCCAGTCAGCGACAATATTTAGATATTTATATATATATATATAGATATATAAATATATTTCGACACATTCTTGCATATATGATATAATAACATTCCTAGAATAGCTATATACATGTTATGCTTATGCATATTAGTAACAGATATATGCTACACATATTATTAAGCAAGGCTTACTATTAATTTTAATCGTCTAAATGTAACATTTACTGAACTGTATTTTCCGACACCTATCTTGGTTTTCTCCGTGTGCTGCTAAATATTCATTTCAATATTTTTTTTTTTTTTTTTTTTGGTGAGTTCATAATTATCCCTGTGAATATTTTGTTGGTTTCTCCAAGTACTTTTGGTAATTCCTTGTGATATTTCTGCTGATGTTCTCGTATGATCCTGGTTATTCCTGGCGTGTCTTCTGCTGATGTTATCCATGTGTTTCTGGTTATTCCTGGGAAAGCGATCATTGCATTTATATTTTTCTAGACAAAATATGCAATTTTTTTCAAAGTTTTCTTTAAATTTCTTACTTCCTATTTCTAACAAGCAATTACAATACTTAAATTTGGTATAATTCAAGCAAATACAGTCGAACACTAAGCCTAAAAACAGTTGAGAAATACTACCATGCAAGATGAACTTCCATCACTTTGAGGTCTAGCGAAGCCCTCCCTCTCTTGCGAACTATATTGAGCATTTCGCATCCCACATGGTAAATAAATAATATTTACCTCCACACATTACGTGGCGATATCTATTGGCACGAATAGGAACAACTTGCGACAAGTTTTTTTGTATGTGATAAATTAACTCTCCCGGCCTATTGTGGATCTTTGGAGCATTGGAAAACTTGGAGAAAATTTAGATTTGAAGCATTTGGAGCATTAAATACTTTGAGCACTTGGAAATTTTTATCTTTGGAACATTTGGAGCTTTGGAGCTTTGAATAACTTAGATCATTGGAAATTTGGAGCAATTTGATTACTTGGAGCTTTGGGGCACTTGGAGCAACGGATCACTTTGTAACGTGCGGCTGCGCTCAATATGACATTTCGTCTAAAGAACAAAAATAGATTGGCCGTGGAAGCGCCAGGCAGAAACAGTACTAAACACATCACCCATAGGGGCACAGCGCACGCACAACAAAATTTATGATTAACCTCCTTAAAACTTGGTAAGGTTATGTGGATCGTGATCACAGGATAAGAAAATAATAAGATCTGGTTTGGTTTATATAGGCATTTACTTAATCTTACTTAATGATTTTGTTGCTGTTGTTTTTGACTTTACAAACATTATCCCACTGAAGATGACTCATGTTATTACAGCCGAAACAGAATACTAAGAAAATTGTTGACCTTATTTGCTATACTTAATACATTAAATCTTGTTAACAATAAACAAATTGGGGAGGCCCCGGGGAGAGATATTATAATAAGTAACTTGACTGAATCTTAGGTCATTTGGTCTCTTAACTTTACAGGCCATTGAATATTGAGCGCGCAGGCTCTTCATAAGACAAATTATAAAAAAAGTTACATTTACTCGTTAAATAAATAAAAAGTGTCCTGAAACTGGTTGTTTAAAATTATAAATTATTTTTTTGGTTTTTACACTCAGGGGAAAAGACGTTGAAAGCTGGAACTCTTGAGAAATTCTCCGATTGCAGGAGGCGATGAATTTTGGTGAACTAACTCATGAACTGCGCATTCGGGAGTTGAATTTGGAGCGGAATTTCTCGTCCTAATCCTTGATCACCGCCTGTAACCAGTATTCCCATCAAATTAGGTTGGTTAACAGGCGGCTGATGTTGGGCGAAGTTAACCCCAGGAGAACAGCAAAAGGAATAGTGTGTGTGGGGCGACGAAACAACTTACCTAAGTTGCGGGGTGGAGTATTTCAGGTCGGTCCCTGGAGATGGCCAGGTGATACGCGATGCGGAAGTTCGCGGTCGCCATGAAGAATAATAAGGTAAGACAAAAAGAGACTATTTCAAAAACTAAACTATTTCGGGAAGCTAAAAAATTAAAAATTTAGTGTTAAGGCACATGGCCTTGTCGATAACCGTTCACGTCTTTTCAGAAGTGCGTTGTCTCGGGCTGCGAAGAGAGATCCGCCCTTACCGCGTGCTGCCCACCGAATCGTTAAAAATGGTGCCGGCTCGCCTAATTAAAACTGTCTTTGGTCGCCTGTCCAGGAGAGGGGCTTCGGAAAATCCGAAGGGAACCCGAATGGTTCCGATTGGAGTAGCCGCACTCTAGCGCGTCCTGGCGAGTGCGCACAGAACTACAAGCCCTAAACGACCTCTCGACTTGGATGCAAGTCGATCCTTAAGGCCTGGCTTGGATAGGAGGGGACTATGCTGTCCTTTGGCGGAGAGGTGAGGGAGCATGCCCGGTAGTTGGCAAAACTCCCGCGAGATGTCGTGTGTGGTCCATCTGGGGTGCGAGGGGCTGTGGCCTTCATCCCGGGCATTGGCGCGGCTGTGGGTTATGACCTGCGTGGACCAGCAGAAACTGGGGGGGGGGGGGGGTTACGACCGGTGACTGACCCGGCCTGGGAACAGGCTGGTCCGACACGACGATACCTGTTGTTGGGCTGATGAACGTAACACCGTTTCATGAGAGGGGCAGCTAACTTCAGCACAACTACAAGAAGAGGAGTTAGCATCATTGGGAGCAAAGAACAGCTTTTCTACTCACGCTACCGTCTAGGGTGAACAGCTTGACGCGTGACGCCTAGCATGGTCCAGACGAGACGATCGCTGGCCCAGCATGTCGCCAGCAAATCTCAGCCTTAATCACTGGGAACGGCGTTGGGAGCACTGGACTGCTAAACAAACTAACCTGTCGGTACACTCAACTGAGCAAATCTCGATGAGGAAAAAAAGCAGTGGGACATCATATGGAAGATAAAGTAAAAAAAATAATTAAAAATTTCGTAAAATTAAGTAAGTCGTACATTTGTGCCTGAAATTAGCACTGAAACGGCACAACTTTATGCAATGGAAGTTTTGGAGCACTAGAGTACTTGTAGCGAATGGAGCTAGCCTGTAGTGATGTAACATTTAGCCATGTTGCATCGTAGACAGTTGGAGCTCTGTAGAATATTAATATCGTAGCCATGCAGCCTCGTAGGCTTGTTGTCTCGTTGTAGTCAAATGTCGCTAGAGTAGTTGGAGCCAAATAATTTGGAGCAGTTGTAGCCAAAGAGTTGGATCTAAAGAGAATTGGAGCACTTAGAGTCTACCAAATATTATCGATCGTATCCTACTGATAGAATTGCATTCTCCTGAGTTTAATGTTCGTGTTCTGCAATATCGTATCTTACTGATTAGTTGGTATCCTTGTAATGAAATCGTATCCCTGTATTAAGATCGTATCCCTGAAATGATATCGTATCCCTGAGATGAGATCGTAACACTGTAATGAGATGGTATGCATCTGATGAGATTGTATGCCTGTGATGAGATCGTATCATACCACGTAGAATTTTTGTCAAAATGGGTATTATTTTTGTTAAATGCGCTTTCTTTTTTAAAAGTTCTTCCAATGTGTTGCCTTATTTGATTGTGCTTCCAAATTTTCTTAAATTTTAAAAATGTTTTTCCAAATGTACTTCCTTTTTGTCAAATACGGTTCCTCTTTGTGCTTCATTTTTTGTGGATGTGCATCGACAAGTCTATAGTAAGGACTAGATTGGCATCGTAGTTTTGAGACGTCTGGTTTATATGCCTGATATTTAACATGACCTGTTTATAATGTTCGCCGAATATCGACGACAAAATATACATCTTGGTTTCGAGACGCCAGGCCTATGTGCATGAATTAAGTTAATGGCATGTTGAGAATATTAGATGGTATTGAAAAATTCGACCTCTTGCCTGACTACCAAATGGACATTGGTAACCAACCTACTAGTTGTTCCTGGCCAACCTGCTGGATGTGTATATCCAACCTATCTGTCTTGCCTGGCACTGAATGTGCTTGGTCAACAACTGAATTCGTCTGGCCATCAACAGGTTGCACAATGCTAACTATTGTACTTGCTTTCCTGAATATATGTGCCTGGCCACCAATTGGGCCTACCTTACCACTATCTTGACATGTTAGCCTGACCAACCGACTGGACGTGCGTGTCTGCCCAACCTATCTTACAATCCTAAACAAACAACTGGATGTAACTGGACGTGCCTGGTTAATAATCTGTCATGTCTAATTGCCATGAAATACATTTCAAGTTTATCAAAGGACTTGTTTCACATTCTAAAATGACAGCAGAAATCTATAAATACTATTAATTAGCTTATTTGAACTTGTAGAATGTACATAGAAAAATTTTAGTTTTAGATTTTGTTGTTTTATTTCTATGTCACTTTAATGTTGAACTAAAATAATATTTTTAACTAAAATTTACATTATTAATCTAGCAAAGGTATTACCAGAACAGGAATAATTCTACGCAATCATTATTTCAATGAGCGATTTATTTTATGAATTATATAATTTTTTCCTAATTATACAGCTTATTAATTACAGAATTTAAAGATGATCTATGTCAATATTAGCTTTCTGGAGGCTGGTAGATGAGAAATTTAAGCCGGTTTTAGAAATTTTTCTGTATTAAATGAAATAAATATTAATTATGTGAAATTAAATTTTTGCATCGTGCAATGCTCGAACCGAGTAATCGATAGAATCAATCACTATTTTAGAGAGTAAAGTTTTTGATAAATTATGGAATTTTTCAGAAAATATAGCTAAATATTTACAGATTTTTATTATGGCAGTCAAGACGACTGACAACATGGGGATACCGCGACAATAGACTCTCTTATAATAAATAATACTGCACTCTAGCAGCTAATATTAAACTAATATGGTGGCAACAAACTCTATCAGATGACATGTGTACAACGAGTAATAAGCGCTCCTTGTATCGATTACTGAAAACAAGATGGCAGCAGTGCTCTCTCTAGCATGTAATGTGTGTTAACTAGCACTCCTGGTCACAAGTAGTGAAAATAAAAATGATACAACGTCCTCTAACAAATTATGCTATGATTCCTATAAGCAAAAATAAATACAAGTCCGAATATGTGTACTATTTTTTATATAGCTCATTTAATTCTTGGCCCGGTATATGTCGCGATGGCCATGAGGTCAAAAGCATATGTTTTCCAACCCAGAGGTACATGATTTCATGGTTTGAATCACAGTGTTTTCAATAAATTATGTATAAAAAATTTAATATGTCGTTAAGGACAACAATAACGATGGCAGGTAATGGAAAATCTACCTTATGTGCTTGAGACAGAACGATACTTGCGATCTCTACGAACAAACAGCAGAAACACAAAGATGGTTGTATCAAAGTGGTGCTCTCCAGCATACCCCAAAAATATGACGGACATTATGTTAGAATCGATTAAAGTGGTTGTGACATTAAATACATTATTGTGGTCGTGACATTAAGTTTCAAGAAGGTTGCCGTAACTAAAATTGCAACGTTCTAGAATCCAAGATGGCGACCGTAACTTATATTGAAACGATGATGTCATTAACATCTAAGATGGCGGGCTTAAAGAAAAGTTCAACATTCGGGGAGTTGGTGATTCGATTTCAGAATGGCGGAATTCGAGATTGCTGATACAAGATAGCTGCAGAGGTTAAGGTCAATATCAAGGTCAAGGACATCCAATATGGCCGCTGTGTAAACAGAGTTCGGGTGGTCATTGACCCCATCCAAATCCTCATTCCTACTCCTGTCCTCGGATCGGCCAATATATAAGTACTAATTGTATCGATCATTTGGTTTACGGAAGTTATTTTAGATGTAACTATTTCATCGTAAAGAGTAGTGCGACAGAACTTAGTGCTCCCGTCTACACGTGTCCGTGTTGAGTCAGGAAAGCGTGTCGGCGCCGGATCCACGAACCACACAAGCAGTTCCCTGTACATCTTCCTGGAACCTGCTTTGTCCTGATCAGGCATTGAGACGATTTCACCAGGGGGTTAGGGACATTTCACGCAGAGTAAAGTTTTCTGGAAACTAATAATTTTCTTTTAGTTATTTACAGTGTAATTTTCAATGCGAGATTATACATGTATGTTTGATGCAGTTCATACGCCCCTTGAAGTATCGTTGTTCGATTAGTTCGATTTTGAAGTAGCGACGCGAATAAATTACGGCATGATTTCAAGTAGCGTGGTCATAGATTATAGGTAATAGCGGTGTTATCTTTTTCATAAATTTATATTTTCGTGACAGAGATCCTGATGGTTTATTTTCCCAGGGATCTCAATTGATAGTGTATCGTCGCCCCCGACAGCACTATAGGCAACTTTATCGTGTGTATTGCCATCAGTAGCAACTGGTGATGTTCTGTCACCCAAGTGTGCCCAATATGACAGCATCAAAAACATGAAAATTCGAGAGTATGTAGTACACGATTAAATTAATAACCATAAATTTGTTTAATATGAGTGCAACATGAGTTGTAGCCTGTTTATACGCTACGAAAAATTAAAAAGGCACATCAAGAATTACGAAGGAATGGTTGTACATTCATCAGAATCTACAGTTATCTTCTTCGGAAAGATTATTGAACACATGGTCATAACAAGGTGTTATGAAATATGTCACTGTGCCTCTAACTCAGAAATAATTTCAAGAAAAATTTTGACCCCGCAAAATTTCTTTGTGATTTTTTTTTTAAATTAAAAATCAATTTTTTATAAAAGAATTTTTATGCAGCTATGCAATTCTACATAGTTAAGACTGACACATCTTTAAAAGGATTTAACTAACTTAAGATTCAGGGCACACATCTAGGTAACATTCTTACAGTGCGTCTTTTCCATTAAGTAATAATAAAATTCCTAAAATATATATTTATATATTTTACTTGAGACGTTCCTGTATTTACGTTGAAAACAAATTTGTGAATGCTGGCAGGTTACTGAAAAATCACAGTTTATAATTTACATTACAATGCGTGTGCACAATTTACCGCGTGAGTCTAGATGTATATATGTTTTTAAGAATTTCAGTTAAATCGTGAGAATGGTTCATTACGTTAGGTAAGCTACATTAAATACACTTGTAAACATTGTGGATGGTTTGTTGGTTTAGTATAGCTACATTAAAATTACTATGAAATATTTTTCATGGTTGCTTAGGAATTACCAATTTATGTTCTATCATTCTCGACCTAACCAATCCTTCACACGATTTCTCAGGTTTTATATGTAGCTTCAGTCCACTTTTTTTTTAAGTATTTTTAATGTAGCTATCCAAACATAATCTACCATCTTCTCGTTTTTACTACATATCTCCGAATAATACACACACACACAGACCCACAAGGGAAAGGAATAAATGGCGGCGGCCACGTCACTGCACAGGTATTGTAATATAATCTACTAACGATGTTTATCAGAAACCAGTAGGAATATAGAAACGCTTTTTTCAGGATTATTATAGGAACGTCTCTAGTGTCCGAAAAAAGTATTTTAGAAATTTAGTTTTTACTTCAGAAAAAGCCGTGCTGTAAAAATATTACACTTTATTGGGACTTAAAATGAAGCATTATCATACAAAAAAACTAAGGATTTTTAGGAAAACTATAGGAAACCAAGCATTCGATAAGGATTCATGTATAGATCAAAGTAGTATATAATAGGGGCTCCGGAAACAGGCCTCAGGCGGTGGATTGAGATTGTCGGTCCGCCATCTTGGATTTGTGACGTCACGGCGGCAAAAATTCCTCAAAATTCCTCAAAATTGACTCAAAATGACTCAAAATTTCCCGTTTTAAGAAAAAATTTCCCGTTTTCGAGGGAAAAATTCCCGTTTCGAGGGAAAATTTCCCGTTTTATTCCTTAAAAATCCCAACGGCTAGAAATGTCCTGATAGAGGCTTAAGCATCCTTAACTCAAGCCTCAGTTAAGCCTCTATCAGGATGTGACCTTGACCTTTGACCTTGACCCCGACGGCCATCTTGGATCCGCCATCTTGGATGACGTCATTTCGTTTTCTAGAAAATTCCGGCATTGTGTTATCCGACATTTTGAATTATGACGTCACCGTTGCAATTTTCGTTACGGCCGCCATCTTTAAATTTATTATCCGATTTTAATGAAAAAAATTAAAAAATTATAAAAAAAATTTAAATAATATAAATTTAATAAAATATTTATAAAAAACAAACATTAACGACACGGAGCTCGGAGTCCTCGGTTCTAACCCGACAGAGGCAAAAAAATTAAAAAATGACGACCGATCCTTTCCCCGCGGTGGACGCAGGCATACTGACTCCCTCCACTTTTTTTTTTCAAAGCATATATATATCGTCAGGTAGTATGACGTCATGTCCGCCATCTTGTCCTCGTCTGCTGGAAGCCATCATCAGTGTATCGTCGTCGAGAGTGCGCTGACGCCATGTTAGTTTAATTCTTATCCGCTAGAGTGCAGTAATCATTTATTATTGCTGTGACACCCGACATATTGTCATTTGGCCGCCATCTTGAAAATCCATAATTATTTAGCTAGAAATTCGGGAAAAATTCCAAAATTCATTAAATATATTTGTAATCTATATACTGATCGATTAGGTCGACTAAGGTCCTTGGTACGATCTAGGACGATGCAAAAAAAAATTAAATATAACATCAATTTAACATAATAATAGTAACAGGTTCGAGGAATTAAACACCACAAGTTCTTTTACAAACATAATATTTATTACATAATTTCTATTCTACTACATGATCATTTGCGAAAGCCAGCAATCTTATAATCATTTAGTTCCGCAGCGGTGTGAAATGACTAATTCTTAGCTCCAATCGGTTTATACTAGACAGAGTCCAGCCAGAACCTTTACAGACATAGTCCACCTCTTCTTGACAGAGTTTCTGGATACCGTTTTTAACAGTTTGCTTCACATCGTTAGAACTGTAAATTACTGCAGCCGATGTCTTGAATGCACACTTCTTCACTTTGTCATCGAACGGATATGGCTTTCCATATATACAGTCCAACCACAAGTTATATTTCAAAGGTCCGTTTGTTGCTACATCATCAGTAAGCTGATTGATTATGTACTCTCTGATATCATCAAGAAAATTACAAATGTCTTTCGACTCACCTAACGTATTTAAATAATAGAAGTCCTTCAATGTTCCACGAAATGCAGACTGCGCCAAGTAGAAGCCATTATCGTTCACTTGTAATGCGCCGAACACAGTCTTAGGTTTAGTTCCATGTTCAGACGTCATACCAATCGGTTGCTGCACATCGGTTTTCTTGCTTGTACGCTCACGAGCCTTCAACCTAAACCGAGGAGTCGAAATTTCTGCAGGTAGTTCAGCAGTAGGAGCACAGACTCCACCTTTACATTTTTTCGCATGTCGTCGCAAATTATCAATTCGAGTAAACCATTCATGACACTCATCACATCGAAACTTCATGCAAGATGGATTCTTCGTGCATTTGCTCCGCTCATGTCTTCGTGCATCATGAGCAAATGCGAACGACGTATCACAGTAGCTGCAAGGATACCGTGGTAATGAAGACGAACCTTTCAGACCCGATCCAGATACTGACGTTGCCGCAGTTGCACCATTTCCAGGCATTCTCTTATGAACATCAATGCATCGTTGTTGCGCCGAAACCTTTACTTTCTGCCGCACAGCAGGACCTTTGCATGCCTTCATGTACGTTTTCATATTATCTTTTCTGGCAAACTGCTTATGACATTTCTCACAAACAAACATTTTACGATATAGGTTCTTGGCACATTCGCTCCTCTCGTGCCGCCGAGCATTGCTGTTGTTTGAGAAAATCTTGTCGCAGTAACAGCACCGATGTTCGTTAGTTGTTGTCGATTCGGCATCCAATGAAGTCTCCATTGAGGTCGTATCGTCGATCGTCGTGGTTTCCTGCACATCCAGCTCAGTAGTCATTAAGCTATCTTCTGCTGGCGGTACCACGTATGTTGAAGTCTCCTCCAGTGTTGACATCGACGTTGCCAACGGAATCTGCTCCACCATCGTCGACGCTGACGTCATGGTTCCCATAGACGATGGTACAACGTCCATCGAGTTCGTCGTTAAAGTCGGTAAAGATGCCATCGAGTTCGCAAGAACAGGTAATTACGCGACTTATGCACCAGATGCAATAATCTACGTGATCCTTACACCGACGACGTCAGTAACAAACTAAGCATCCTGTTGTCTAGAGCTCGCTTATATATACATGCACCGTATGGAACAATACGCTAGTCAAATCAAGAACCATTTACAATAATACTAGAGTCAAAACAACATTAAAAATAGAAGAACCATCAACGAAAAGACAGCACATTTGGAAGCACCGGCAACGAAAAGGCAGCACATTTGGAAGCACCGACAAAGAAAAGGCAGCACCGCCAACGAAAAGGAAGCACATTTGGAAGCACCGACAAAGAAAAGGCAGCACATTTGGAAGCACCGACAACGAAAAGGCAGCACATTTGGAAGCACCGACAACGAAACGGCAGCACATTTGAAAGCACCGACAACGAAAAGGCAGCACATTTGGAAGCACCGACAACGAAAAGGCAGCACATTTGGAAGCACCGACAACGATAAGGCAGCACATTTGGAAGCACCGACAACGAAAAGGCAGCACTTTTGGAAGCACCGACAACAAAACGGCAGCACATTTGGAAGCACCAACAATGAAAAGGCAGCACATTTGGAAGCACCGACAACGAAAAGGCAGCACATTTGGAAGCACCGACAACGATAAGGCAGCACATTTGGAAGCACCGACAACGAAAAGGCAGCACATTTTGGACGCACCGACAACGAAAAGGCAGCACAATTGGAAGCACCGACAACGAAAAGGCAGCACATTTGAAAGCACCGGCTACGAAAAGGCAGCACATTTGGAAGCACCGACAACAAAAAGGCAGCACATTTGGAAGCACCGACAACGGAAAGGCAGCACATTTTGGACGCACCGACAACGAAAAGGCAGCACATTTGGAAGCACCGACAACGAAAAGGCAGCACATTTGAAAGCACCGACTACGAAAAGGCAGCACATTTGGAAGCACCGACAACGAAAAGGCAGCACATTTGGAAGTACCAACAACGAAAAGGCAGCACATTTGGCAGCAGCGACTACGAAAAGGCAGCACATTTGGAAGCACGGACAACGAAACGGCAGCACATTTGGAAGCACCGACAACGAAAAGGCAGCACATTTGGAAGCACCGACTACGAAAAGGCAGCACATTTGGAAGCACCGACAGCGAAAAGGCAGCACATTTGGAAGCACCGACAACGAAAAGGCAGCACATTTGGCAGCACCGACTACGAAAAGGCAGCACATTTGGAAGCACCGACAACGAAACGGCAGCACATTTGGAAGCACCGACAACGAAAAGGCAGCACATTTGGAAGCACCGACAACGAAAAGGCAGCACATTTGAAAGCACCGACAACGAAAGGGCAGCACATTTGGAAGCACCGACAACGAAAAGGCAGCACATTTTGGACGCACCGACAACGAAAAGGCAGCACATTTGGAAGCACCGACAACGAAAAGGCAGCACAATTGGAAGCACCGACTACGAAAAGGCAGCACATTTGGGAGCACCGACAACGAAAAGGAAGCACATTTGGAAGCACCGACAACGAAAAGGCAGCACATTTGGCAGCGCCGACTACGAAAAGGCAGCACATTTGGCAGCACCGACAACGAAAAGGCAGCACATTTGGAAGCACCGACAACGAAAAGGCAGCACATTTGGAAGCACCGACAACGAAAAGGCAGCACATTTGGAAGCACCGACAACGAAAAGGCAGCACATTTGGAAGCACCATCATCGAAAAGGCAGCACATTTGGAAGCTCCATCAACAAAAAAAGTCTAAAAGGAAGCACAAGTTACGAGATCTAAGTCTTAGTTAGAAATCAGAATACAAAAATAAAAATATTAAATTCTTATAATTTAAATTATTTATTTTATTGCTTTACATTATACAAATGCAAGTAAAAAAAGCCATTATTGTATGTAGCCAGCATTCCTCAGTTCCTTAAGTATAAAGGATATTTCTTTGATGCACGAATAGTTTCCTGCACAAAGCGAACCATGTAGAAGTCTTAGCCGGTCAACCAATATGTTTGGATCTTTCCATGAAGTGTAATCATTCTCTTCTACCACTATATCTTCCTTGCACCTTTATAATAAATATTATGATCTCTGGTGTCTTCCGTTTTACCACCAACCTCAGGGTAACTTTCATGTTTGTGATGGTGATCATCACAAGCTTGATCAGATATATTTAATATATCACGTCGTTTCCATTGTTTCGGTCTCAGGAAACCGCCACATTCTTCGATCTTGTCAGCTCTAGGTGCTTCATCACAGTCTATGCCTTTGTCAACAGCCTCAGAGTCACTGTAACAATCACTGTAGAAGACATCCTCTTTACCCAGATTACCGTATGAATTCGCTATCGATGATGTCGAAGTGTCTTCATCGTCTTCATGCTTCCTTTTTAGGAGTCCATCATTTTTACAAAGAATGGAGGATCTACTGAATATAGGCTTGAATGTATTCTCACTTTTCACGGTGTTGATACTTCCATTAGTTTCAGTCTTCCCGAAGCCATTAGCATCCTTCAATTTATGTTCTTCCTCACGATCGGGTGAGCTAATACCATCACGCTCAGGACAAGGAAAATTATTGTCATAATGCAGATCACTCTTCTTTAGTCTAGTGGATCCATCGGTTTCCTCTATGCCGTAAGTAGTCTTGACTTTACATGTTCTACCATGTCTTTTTAAGCTGTCAATTCGTGTTAACAACCTGCTACAACGATTACAGCTTAACATGTTGTGTAGTGGGTTTCTAGCACAATCATTCTTCTCATGACGTCTAGCATTCCTTCTCATGACAAAATCCTTGCCACAGTATCTTCAGCGGCTTCCTTCCGATTCAGCTATAGATAACAAACCACGATCCATGGTAGCTTCTGTGACTAATGTTAGATACAAACTGTCAGTTTTCTCCAATTGGAAACATTAATTAAATAGAGTTTTTGAAATATTTCATCAGCGAGAGTTAATTGCAAATTGATGCAAGTAGTTCCGGCCGTCGTCAACAGATGGCGCCACGTGTTGCTTGCAGGTAAATAATATATATTTCATTAATGTGGGATGCGGAACGCTCACTATCGATCGCAAAGGGAGGTTGGCTTCGATAGTATCCAAGGAGAAAAAAGTTCGTCCTTCCTGCTAGTGCTTCTCAGATTTCTCACGGTCCACAATCTTGGATTACGACGTCACAGCGGCCATATTAGATGGGTGTGACCTTGACCTTTGACCGAAACCGCAGGAATGATCGCAAGCACACGGATTAACCATCAAAATATAGATAAGAATAATCAGGAGCACACAGAGAAAACCATCATAATATTGGCAAGAATAATCAGAAGCACACGAAGAAAACCGCCACAAGTTTTCTTTGATATCATTAAAATACAAAAATAAATTAATAAAAAATTAAATTAATAAAAAATAAAAACGAAAAAAAATTCAAACATTCTGCTAGCTTGTGAACTTCTCATTGTTGAGCAAAGATAGATTTCTAGTACAAGCCAGAATGTTTGAATTTTTTTTCGTTTTTATTTTTTATTAATTTATTTTTTATTAATTTATTTTTGTATTTTAATGATATTAAAGAAAACTTGTGGCGGTTTTCTCCGTGTGCTTCTGATTATTCTTGCCAATATTATGATGGTTTTCTCTGTGTGCTCCTGATTATTCTTATCTATATTTTGATGGTTAATCCGTGTGCTTGCGATCATTCCTGCGGTTTCGGTCAAAGGTCAAGGTCACACCCATCTAATATGGCCGCTGTGACGTCGTAATCCAAGATTGTGGACCGTGAGAAATCTGAGAAGCACTAGCAGGAAGGACGAACTTTTTTCTCCTTGGATACTATCGAAGCCAACCTCCCTTTGCGATCGATAGTGAGCGTTCCGCATCCCACATTAATGAAATATATATTATTTACCTGCAAGCAACACGTGGCGCCATCTGTTGACGACAGCCGGAACTACTTGCATCAATTTGCTTTGCATTAGATAACTTAACTCTCGCTGATGAAATATTTCAAAAACTCTATTTAATAAATGTTTCCAATTGGAGAAAACTGACAGTTTGTATCTAACATTAGTCACAGAAGCTACCATGGATCGTGGTTTGTTATCTATAGCTGAATCGGAAGGAAGCCGCTGAAGATACTGTGGCAAGGATTTTGTCATGAGAAGGAATGCTAGACGTCATGAGAAGAATGATTGTGCTAGAAACCCACTACACAACATGTTAAGCTGTAATCGTTGTAGCAGGTTGTTAACACGAATTGACAGCTTAAAAAGACATGGTAGAACATGTAAAGTCAAGACTACTTACGGCATAGAGGACACCGATGGATCCACTAGACTAAAGAAGAGTGATCTGCATTATGACAATAATTTTCCTTGTCCTGAGCGTGATGGTATTAGCTCACCCGATCGTGAGGAAGAACATAAATTGAAGGATGCTAATGGCTTCGGGAAGACTGAAACTAATGGAAGTATCAACACCGTGAAAAGTGAGAATACATTCAAGCCTATATTCAGTAGATCCTCCATTCTTTGTAAAAATGATGGACTCCTAAAAAGGAAGCATGAAGACGATGAAGACACTTCGACATCATCGATAGCGAATTCATACGGTAATCTGGGTAAAGAGGATGTCTTCTACAGTGATTGTTACAGTGACTCTGAGGCTGTTGACAAAGGCATAGACTGTGATGAAGCACCTAGAGCTGACAAGATCGAAGAATGTGGCGGTGTCCTGAGACCGAAACAATGGAAACGACGTGATATATTAAATAAATCTGATCAAGCTTGTGATGATCACCATCACAAACATGAAAGTTACCCTGAGGTTGGTGGTAAAACGGAAGACACCAGAGATCATAATATTTATTATAAAGGTGCAAGGTAGATGGTGGTAGAAGAGAATGATTACACTTCATGGAAAGATCCAAACATATTGGTTGACCGGCTAAGACTTCTACATGGTTCGCTTTGTGCAGGAAACTATTCGTGCATCAAAGAAATATCCTTTATACTTAAGGAACTGAGGAATGCTGGCTACATACAATAATGGCTTTTTTTACTTGCATTTGTATAATAAAAGCAATAGAATAAATAATTTAAATTATAAGAATTTAATGTTTTTATTTTTGTATTCTGATTTCTAACTAAGACTTAGATCTCGTAACTTGTGCTTCCTATTAGCCTTTTTTTGTTGATGGAGCTTCCAAATGTGCTGCCTTTTCGATGATGGTGCTTCCAAATGTGCTGCCTTTTCGTTGTCGGTGCTTCCAAATGTGCTGCCTTTTCGTTGTCGGTGCTTCCAAATGTGCTGCCTTTTCGTTGTCGGTGCTTCCAAATGTGCTGCCTTTTCGTTGTCGGTGCTGCCAAATGTGCTGCCTTTTCGTTGTCGGTGCTCCCAAATGTGCTGCCTTTTCGTAGTCGGTGCTTCCAATTGTGCTGCCTTTTCGTTGTCGGTGCTTCCAAATGTGCTGCCTTTTCGTTGTCGGTGCGTCCAAAATGTGCTGCCTTTTTGTTGTGTGTGCTTCCAAATGTGCTGCCTTTTCGTTGTCGGTACTTTCAAATGTGCTGCCTTTTCGTTGTCGGTGCTTCAAAATGTGCTTCCTTTTCGTTGTCGGTGCTTCCAAATGTGCTGCCGTTTCGTTGTCGGTGCTTCCAAATGTGCTGCCTTTTCGTAGTCGGTGCTGCCAAATGTGCTGCCTTTTCGTTGTCGGTGCTTCCAAATGTGCTGCCTTTTCGTTGTCGGTGCTTCCAAATGTGCTGCCTTTTCGTAGTCGGTGCTTCCAAATGTGCTGCCTTTTCGTTGTCGGTGCTTCCAAATGTGCTGCCGTTTCGTTGTCCGTGCTTCCAAATGTGCTGCCTTTTCGTAGTCGGTGCTGCCAAATGTGCTGCCTTTTCGTTGTTGGTACTTCCAAATGTGCTGCCTTTTCGTTGTCGGTGCTTCCAAATGTGCTGCCTTTTCGTAGTCGGTGCTTTCAAATGTGCTGCCTTTTCGTTGTCGGTGCTTCCAAATGTGCTGCCTTTTCGTTGTCGGTGCGTCCAAAATGTGCTGCCTTTTCGTTGTCGGTGCTTCCAAATGTGCTGCCTTTTCGTAGTCGGTGCTTTCAAATGTGCTGCCTTTTCGTAGCCGGTGCTTTCAAATGTGCTGCCTTTTCGTTGTCGGTGCTTCCAAATGTGCTGCCTTTTCGTTGTCGGTGCGTCCAAAATGTGCTGCCTTTTCGTTGTCAGTTCTTCCAAATGTGATGCCTTATCGTTGTCGGTGCTTCCAAATGTGCTGCCTTTTCGTTGTCGGTGCTTCCAAATATGCTGCCTTTTCGTTGTCGGTGCTTCCAAATGTGCTGCCTTTTCGTTGTCGGTGCGTCCAAAATGTGCTGCCTTTTCGTTGTCGGTGCTTCCAAATGTGCTGCCTTTTCGTTGTCGGTACTTTCAAATGTGCTGCCTTTTCGTTGTCGGTGCTTCCAAATGTGCTGCCTTTTCGTTGTCGGTGCTTCCAAATGTGCTGCCGTTTCGTTGTCGGTGCTTCCAAATGTGCTGCCTTTTCGTAGTCGGTGCTGCCAAATGTGCTGCCTTTTCGTTGTCGGTGCTTCCAAATGTGCTGCCGTTTCGCTGTCGGTGCTTCCAAATGTGCTGCCTTTTCGTAGTCGGTGCTTCCAAATGTGCTGCCTTTTCGTTGTCGGTGCTTCCAAATGTGCTGCCGTTTCGTTGTCCGTGCTTCCAAATGTGCTGCCTTTTCGTAGTCGGTGCTTCCAAATGTGCTGCCTTTTCGTTGTCGGTGCTTCCAAATGTGCTGCCGTTTCGTTGTCCGTGCTTCCAAATGTGCTGCCTTTTCGTAGTCGGTGCTGCCAAATGTGCTGCCTTTTCGTTGTTGGTACTTCCAAATGTGCTGCCTTTTCGTTGTCGGTGCTTCCAAATGTGCTGCCTTTTCGTAGTCGGTGCTTTCAAATGTGCTGCCTTTTCGTTGTCGGTGCTTCCAAATGTGCTGCCTTTTCGTTGTCGGTGCGTCCAAAATGTGCTGCCTTTTCGTTGTCGGTGCTTCCAAATGTGCTGCCTTTTCGTTGTCGGTGCTTCCAAATGTGCTGCCTTTTCGTAGCCGGTGCTTTCAAATGTGCTGCCTTTTCGTTGTCGGTGCTTCCAAATGTGCTGCCTTTTCGTTGTCGGTGCGTCCAAAATGTGCTGCCTTTTCGTTATCGGTGCTTCCAAATGTGCTGCCTTATCGTTGTCGGTGCTTCCAAATGTGCTGCCTTTTCGTTGTCGGTGCTTCCAAATATGCTGCCTTTTCGTTGTCGGTGCTTCCAAATGTGCTGCCGTTTCGTTGTCGGTGCTTCCAAATGTGCTGCCTTTTCGTTGTCGGTGCTTCCAAATGTGCTGCCTTATCGTTGTCGGTGCTTCCAAATGTACTGCCTTTTCGTTGTCGGTGCTTCCAAACGTGCTGCCTTTTCGTTGTCGGTGCTTCCAAATGTGCTGCCGTTTCGTTGTCGGTGCTTCCAAATGTGCTGCCTTTTCGTTGTCGGTGCTTCCAAATGTGCTGCCTTTTCTTTGTCGGTGCTTCCAAATGTGCTTCCTTTTCGTTGGCGGTGCTGCCTTTTCTTTGTCGGTGCTTCCATATGTGCTGCCTTTTCGTTGCCGGTGCTTCCAAATGTGCTGTCTTTTCGTTGATGGTTCTTCTATTTTTAATGTTGTTTTGACTCTAGTATTATTGTAAATGGTTCTTGATTTGACTAGCGTATTGTACCATACGGTGCATGTATATATAAGCGAGCTCTAGACAACAGGATGCTTAGTTTGTTACTGACGTCGTCGGTGTAAGGATCACCTAGATTATTGCATCTGGTGCATAAGTCGCGTAATTACCTGTTCTTGCGAACTCGATGGCATCTTTACCGACTTTAACGACGAACTCGATGGACGTTGTACCATCGTCTATGGGAACCATGACGTCAGCGTCGACGATGGTGGAGCAGATTCCGTTGGCAACGTCGATGTCAACACTGGAGGAGACTTCAACATACGTGGTACCGCCAGCAGAAGATAGCTTAATGACTACTGAGCTGGATGTGCAGGAAACCACGACGATCGACGATACGACCTCAATGGAGACTTCATTGGATGCCGAATCGACAACAACTAACGAACATCGGTGCTGTTACTGCGACAAGATTTTCTCAAACAACAGCAATGCTCGGCGGCACGAGAGGAGCGAATGTGCCAAGAACCTATATCGTAAAATGTTTGTTTGTGAGAAATGTCATAAGCAGTTTGCCAGAAAAGATAATATGAAAACGCACATGAAGGCATGCAAAGGTCCTGCTGTGCGGCAGAAAGTAAAGGTTTCGGCGCAACAACGATGCATTGATGTTCATAAGAGAATGCCTGGAAATGGTGCAACTGCGGCAACGTCAGTATCTGGATCGGGTCTGAAAGGTTCGTCTTCATTACCACGGTATCCTTGCAGCTACTGTGATACGTCGTTCGCATTTGCTCATGATGCACGAAGACATGAGCGGAGCAAATGCACGAAGAATCCATCTTGCATGAAGTTTCGATGTGATGAGTGTCATGAATGGTTTACTCGAATTGATAATTTGCGACGACATGCGAAAAAATGTAAAGGTGGAGTCTGTGCTCCTACTGCTGAACTACCTGCAGAAATTTCGACTCCTCGGTTTAGGTTGAAGGCTCGTGAGCGTACAAGCAAGAAAACCGATGTGCAGCAACCGATTGGTATGACGTCTGAACATGGAACTAAACCTAAGACTGTGTTCGGCGCATTACAAGTGAACGATAATGGCTTCTACTTGGCGCAGTCTGCATTTCGTGGAACATTGAAGGACTACTATTATTTAAATACGTTAGGTGAGTCGAAAGACATTTGTAATTTTCTTGATGATATCAGAGAGTACATAATCAATCAGCTTACTGATGATGTAGCAACAAACGGACCTTTGAAATATAACTTGTGGTTGGACTGTATATATGGAAAGCCATATCCGTTCGATGACAAAGTGAAGAAGTGTGCATTCAAGACATCGGCTGCAGTAATTTACAGTTCTAACGATGTGAAGCATACTGTTAAAAACGGTATCCAGAAACTCTGTCAAGAAGAGGTGGACTATGTCTGTAAAGGTTCCGGCTGGACTCTGTCTAGTATAAACCGATTGGAGCTAAGAATTAGTCATTTCACACCGCTGCGGAACTAAATGATTATAAGATTGCTGGCTTTCGCAAATGATCATGTAGTAGAATAGAAATTATGTAATAAATATTATGTTTGTAAAAGAACTTGTGGTGTTTAATTCCTCGAACCTGTTACTATTATTATGTTAAATTGATGTTATATTTAATTTTTTTTTGCATCGTCCTAGATCGTACCAAGGACCTTAGTCGACCTAATCGATCAGTATATAGATTACAAATATATTTAATGAATTTTGGAATTTTTCCCGAATTTCTAGCTAAATAATTATGGATTTTCAAGATGGCGGCCAAATGACAATATGTCGGGTGTCACAGCAATAATAAATGATTACTGCACTCTAGCGGATAAGAATTAAACTAACATGGCGTCAGCGCACTCTCGCCGACGATACACTGATGATGGCTTCCAGCAGACGAGGACAAGATGGCGGACATGACGTCATACTACCTGACGATATATATATGCTTTGAAAAAAAAAAGTGGAGGGAGTCAGTATGCCTGCGTCCACCGCGGGGGAAGGATCGGTCGTCATTTTTTAATTTTTTTGCCTCTGTCGGGTTCGAACCGAGGACTCCGAGCTCCGTGTCGTTAATGTTTGTTTTTTATAAATATTTTATTAAATTTATATTATTTAAATTTTTTTTATAATTTTTTAATTTTTTTCATTAAAATCGGATAATAAATTTAAAGATGGCGGCCGTAACGAAAATTGCAACGGTGACGTCATAATTCAAAATGTCGGATAACACAATGCCGGAATTTTCTAGAAAACGAAATGACGTCATCCAAGATGGCGGATCCAAGATGGCCGTCGGGGTCAAGGTCAAAGGTCAAGGTCACATCCTGATAGAGGCTTAACTGAGGCTTGAGTTAAGGATGCTTAAGCCTCTATCAGGACATTTCTAGCCGTTGGGATTTTTAAGGAATAAAACGGGAAATTTTCCCTCGAAACGGGAATTTTTCCCTCGAAAACGGGAAATTTTTTCTTAAAACGGGAAATTTTGAGTCATTTTGAGTCAATTTTGAGGAATTTTGAGGAATTTTTGCCGCCGTGACGTCACAAATCCAAGATGGCGGACCGACAATCTCAATCCACCGCCTGAGGCCTGTTTCCGGAGCCCCTATTATATACTACTGATCAAAATTAGTGAGAAGCCACAATACACCACATAATATTAGAATGACAACTCACTTCGTCTGGTGGCTATCGTATCTGGTAGAACCAGAGATCCATGTTCAAATTGTGATAGGTGAAAGGTTTCTCCAAACATTCTCCCCGGTTTTAAGACTGTTTTTTTTTATTTCCCCTTTAACTTCATCCCGTGGGAGGCAATGCTAAACCACCGCAGAATCACCTGCCTTTGCACGCATAGGGACGTTATCAACGTGGAATTGCCTGTGCGCGCGACATCCTTAAATGGGTAAAACCACTCCTCATATTCTAATTTAGTATAGGTTTTGTGATTTATACATAGACGACATAATTTTTTTTGGCCAAGATCCTTAATGTTGGCAAAGAATGATAGTTTAATGATTTCAGTTTCACCAGCAATAATTTTAAATCTATAAACAAATTTTACATTATATATAATGCTATTTATTTACTTATGAATAATTATGGATTAGAGCCATTTACTAACAGTATTGCATTTTGGTACAGCGTGGTTTTTCAATATCATGTGCAACATATAACACACTATATATATATATATATGATGCAATGTAAGTCTGTAGAAAAATGCCATATGATAAATTAAGGCAAATATTACCTAAGGTAAAATTTAAATTGTGTCATTAAAATTTATAAAAACTTAAGTATATAATTAAATTACATATGATCTATATATATAAACTAGGATAAAATCCAGTCATTTGATAAGGTAGTCTACAGGCATAAAAACTTCATTATAATGACCTTGTTCGTGTCTACAACCCTGGGCGCCTCATACAAAAAAATAAACTAATTCAAATTTTGCCATAAAATATTTTCGGGGAATTTAGATTCCACATAAAAAAGATCGGTGAGCCAACCATCAGTTTGAGGCAGTGCATATGCATTTTGTCATAAGAAACGAATTAAAAAATTTACTAGGCGTCTTCAACAATGCAAATAGCCGTGGACAGTAGACGAAATATGCACCAAAAATGCTTTAGCCGTGGCCATGAGTACTAAGAAAGCATCAAAATTTCAACAGCCGTTGACTAGAAGGTAATCGTGAAAACGTGGTCAAAAAGTAAATAAAAAATATATATAACAAAGACGCATAGATACTTCCACCAAATAATCTTAAAATTAAAGATTGACCAAGGGTTGTAGACCACCACAACTGAAAGGGAATGTGTGAGTGGTTGTCTTTTATCATAGGTATGCATAATACTAAACGTAGTCCTTTATATATATAAATATAAAGGAACATTTTTCGTAAAGTTTCAGTTTTCTTTAAAAACCACTCACTAACTATCGCGGTTGTATAGAAAACAGAGACTTTATAAAAATAATACTTTCCTTATACATACATATTTTTTATTTATTTTTCGCTTTTTTCCCCACAGATGCTGCTTTCTACAACATCACCAAAGAAATTAAACTAAAAATATTCTAATGTGGCATAAAAAGAAAATTCAGAAAGAAAATGTGGATTTTGAATGTAAATTTATTCCAAATATAAAGAAAGTGATTTGAACCCATTTTTTTTATTATACATACATACATTTTTACTCCAATTATATTATTTTGTAAACCCATTCATTCGATTTGGAGGAAATATAAAACATGTTTTTCATTACCTAAAAAATGTTTCTTTAAAAGGAAGGTTGTGTGTTTCAAGGGAAAGGAACTAATTAATGTTCTTTTCAGCTGATAATTAACCTACTATAGTACAAAGTCTCAAATACGTCGAATTTACATAAGCCAATATTTTCTGTATAAGGTAATCAATTGGCGCGCAACGTTATTTGACAGGAAAACCGCCACCGACCATATTCTCATGTGTTCCTGAATTAATATGTGTACTGAGCAATTTGAAGTCATCATATACGTACTTTAATCAAGCAATCACATGTTATTGATAATTAAATTAAACCTATCACATTTAGTAATCAACCATACATTTTTTTAAATATTATTAGAGCAAAGTTTTTGTTGTCTTTGCATTTACGCATTTGCTATTTCAACACTGGAATTCTACTTTATAAATATGTTTATAAACCATTAAAATTGGAAAAATCAACTATTTTGATCTTGTTGATCAGACTACGAAAGCGTTACCTTAGTAATAACACCACACGGCTCCCAAAGGGTAACAAACTTAAATCTTCAAGAGCTTCAAATGCTACAAATAATAGGAGGTTAAGACGCATAAATAAGCCAGAAGTTTTAAAACAAGTAGTAATTTAATCTATTCTTGCGCTCCACGTCATAAAGCGACCGTCACAAAAATAAGTTAAAATATCCGTATTCTAACTGGCAGTGTTTCTCATTCCTGTGTTTGTACTATTTGCGCTCGTGGTAGTGAATTTTTCTTCCTTAGCACCGCTGTATCATGCGTGATCTCAACACCAAAATTTCCAATATTGTCCTGAAGAGTTTTCTCTGCCTTCTTTAAAGTTTCTAAATAGTTTCAATAAAAATTATTCTTCAATTTCATTGGTGAACTCACATACTGATTTATGAATATGATTACTTACAAAAGAAGATAAAATGTATCGATCGTTATAACTAAGATTAGCTGTTACATATGCAACGCAATGTAAAATTAATGCATATGAATAGTATGATTTTTTTTTATCTAGCAGTAAAGCTGTGGGTTCTCAGAAGAAGTTTTATTTATGAGCGGACGTCAATAGGTCACTGCGACCATTGACCACACGGTGTGCAGAGATTACGGCAGCTGATAAGTAGTAAACGAGATGTGGAGAAGTAAAAAAAATATATTCATCGGTGTTTTATGAAGCAAGATTTCTAAGAACGCTCATTTTTTCCTCTTACATGATCAATTGCGTACCAAGATATCTCAACGGGGCAGAGGTCACGCGAGCTGGCATGGTTGTAAGTCCCAGTATTCACCTTTCAGAAGCCCAGGGTAAAAGTCATGGCCCTAACACGCTATGCTCGATTTTCCATGACCATATAAATCACTCCAACCAAATGATAGGATGGTTTTTTCCTCCTTAATGCCTTTGGTCTTAAGTTTTATGTGTCTGTAATGTCGAAGATGTTTACTAGACATTAAACCCGAAAAAAAATATAATACTGAGGTATATCATCATAGTACTTGTAATCATAAGGACATGTATTCAACCTTAAGGTATTTTTGTCCTTTAAACCTATATTTTTTTTTCGTTTTGCCAGATAGTTCCTAAAATTTTTGTCATTGTGCATTAACATGTATCATTATTTAGACTAATTTAAAAACTATATATATTTTTACCACCGACATTGATATGTCATGAATTTCTGATTATTATTTACATTATTTTTATTTCTAATAGTTTTAAGTAAATAAAATTATTTCAATTTCAACCATTTTTGTGATTTTTCATTCGGAGAAATAATCACCGAAAAATATATCCGAACAGGAAATTTAATCAAAGAACTAAATCTATTACACGTTCACAATTGGTTAGCCTATTTCTTTAAAAGTGATCATAAGATTTCGGTGGTTCCAAACGAAAGTAGTGATTAATGGCGGAACGTGTATTCCTGCTCTTTTGGGACACCAATCTCTCTTTCCCCTTCTCAGTATGCCGAAGTAGGGGAGGTGGTTTTCTTTTTTATTGTCACTTATCTAACGCTACTATTCTTGCCATATTGTGGTTTTAAGTATAGTTTAGATAGTGCAGAGTTAGACAAGGCCCTCTTGTCATTTATTTGAGGTTTATTTACGGAAAACTATAACCGGTTTTCTGCTGTTTGCGCATGCACGTATTCAATGCCTTCACGTTTCACTCGGTAAGTCGATGTTGTTACCTACTTGATTTTGAAAGAAATCAGTTTTAATTGATCGCTTATTCAAACATAATTACAGTTGTGTATTTGTTAATTTCTAAGTAACAATGCACAGCATTAAAAAGCTTAAAGTGATAAATTATGACTCAATTTATGGTCATTGATATGCAAAATAAGAGAGAATAATGATCAGCAGTTGTTGTATTAGAACCCAACTCTTATTTGTGCCAAATTTTAAATAATATTTTACGATTTTAAAAGATCACGAGCCGTTAGATAATTTATAATCTGTTTTCAAGCATTAAATTGAAAAAAAAATCCCCTTGGGTAATATCTCCGTACACATTACATGCCTGAGATATAATTCTTACTCCCTTTCCCTTATAAAAAGACTAGGTATTATAAATTTGATAATTCAAAAATTATGAATTCTAAAAACCTTAAAAGAAGTTTTGTCTTAGAAAGAACACATAATCCTTATTAAATTTTAAGCATCCATGTGTACAGCCACTGATAAACCTCTGGCGTCATATAGGATTATGATGTCACCATTTAAATTTTTGTTACGGCCGCCATCTTGAAAATACGTAATTTTTATGTTAGAAATTCGGGAAAAAATTTAATCAAACTAATTTAATAAAAATGTTTATTTAAATTTTTTTTGTTAAAAATATACACTTAGGCCATGGAGCTCGGAGTCCTCGGTCCGATACTGGTGAGGGCAAAAAGATAAAAAAGGTGACCGATCCTTCCTCCACGGAAGCTGTCGGCAGACTGACTCTCACCACTTATGTCAAGGTATATATATCGTCAGTTAGAATGACGTCATATCCGTCATCTTTAAAATCCGTAATTTTAATGCTAGAAATTCGGGAAAAAATTAAAAATTTATAAAAAAATAATTAATATATTTTAATAAAATATTTAAAATATACTATTGCACATATCCTTATGGCCACCATCTTTGACTCTATAAATGTTGCATATTTCGATACGTTCACCTTCTTGGATGAGTATGACGACAACATTACATTTTTTGTTATGGCTACCATATTGGATTCCAGATCGTTGCGCTATTAGTTACGGCCGCCATCTTGAAAAACCGTAATTCTTTAGACAAATTTGGAAAAAAATTCAAAAATTATAATTAAATATTACTAATCAAATTTTAATAAAATTATATTTTTACAAAGGCACCTAATCCTTGAAGTCCTCGGTTCGAACCATATACGAGCAAAAAAAAAATCGTCGACAGATCTGTCTTCCACAAAAGCCGACGGCAGACTAACCTCTATCCACTAATGCCAAGGTATATATCATTAGCTAGTATGACGAAATGTACACCATCTTATTTCGTCAGTTGGAGGCCACCATATTGCTTTTGACTACTATAGTGCGCTACCGTCATATTAGTAGAATTTAAACCCGCTAGAGTACAGTAATAATTTATTATTACCTTGGCTACATTTAATCAACATCTTGGAATTGTGTAATTAATTAGCTAGAAATTCGAAAGAACTTCCAAAATTCATTACGTAAATTATTTGCAATCAATTAACTGATTAATTCAATGAAATCCAGTCCTCGGTTTTATTCTTGGACGAAGCAAAAAAAATAAAAAATTTAATTAAAAATACCACAAAAGTGACAGGTTTGAGATATAAAACACCGCAAATTCATTTTTAAAAAAAATTATTACATAAATTCTACACAATTAAAGAACCAAAAACACAGAAAAAAATACTAAAGTCTTGAATATTTCCAGATTTATGTCTTCTTAAAATACGAAATAAGTCGTTTACATGTATTTTCAGAGCATTTCCACAAGACAGTTAGTTACCACAGTTGTCACACAGAGAAGAAATATCGCTTTCATTAAAAGGACAGTGAAATATTCATGATGACTTACATGTTTTATGCATACAAATGCCTTGTCGCAGTCTAAACAGATTAAATATGAGGAATGTATAGCCAGTCTATCACAATTCTTGAGCTGTATTTTTAATCTTTCATAACGTATAAACGGTCTACAACACATGTTGCATTGATATTTAATGCGTTCAGAGATATTATTACTATTGTGTATTACACAATCACGTAATTTCAAGTTTTTGATTTCGTCACAGTACGTACAAATGGGTGATGTCACTGGCACTGTTGTCAACCATTGTACCTCCGCTGAAATGTTAACTTCTCAAGCCTTCGAGATGTTGCACGCGTCGAAAACTCCTACTGTCCTGAGAGAGTAGCTTTAGCTGTTGAAATCGTTGTCATGGGGCTCTGCACTGTTTATGGTAGGCCTTCTATCCAGGTTGGTGTTAAAAGTGGTAGGCCCTAATTATACCATCGAGTTTTCAAGAATAGCTAAATACTGGTATATTATGTTATGAAAGTCTAACTATCCGATCCGCACAGCATCGCAGCCAGACACCGACTGAAGCTCTCATTGTCTGGACCCCAATTATATATTCTCATTGGCTTGTAAAATGTATTTGTCAAAACAACAACCATGATTATTATGCTTGCACTTAACTTTCTCAGAGCATATTTTATAATGACGATGTAAGCTATCGAGACGTGAAATAAGTTTATTGCACTTGTTGCACTGACATAGTATTCTTTGAGCACTACTCGAACAACAAATTCTTTCATGTCTGCGTGCACTTGAAGTGGTAGTGAATGATGTACCACAGTACTTGCACTGACGCGATGAATGTTCGTGGTTCTTTGAAGACTGCAATGATGCTGGTGAAACTTTATCCGATGGAACAGCACAAGTCGATGCGGGTATCCCAGATACCATCGAAATGTTCACAAGAACAGGTAATTACGCGACTTATGCACCAGATGACACAAACTAGGTGATCCGTGCACCTTCGACGACAGTACCAAACTGAAAGCTCAAATTAAATATTAATTAATATTATTCCAAACACGCATTTACATTCTTATTTCGAACCCGGTGAGGACAAAAAAAAACCATGGATCCTTCTTCCACGGAAGCCACCGACAGACTGCCCTCCCACCACTAATACCAAGGTATATATAGACAGCAAGTAAGATGTCACGTCTGCAATCTTTTTTTTAGTCTGCTGGAGGACACAATCTTGTTTATGTCTGCCAGAGTGCGATACCACTATTTTAGTTATATTTTGTTAACTAGAACTTTGACTTAGACTTTGACCGTAGCTTTCACATGTGACCTTGAACTTTGACCCTTACCTTTAACTTTGGCCTTGAAACAATACCTTGACAATTATATTTGTCACTGACCTTTGACCTTGACCATGGTGACCATCTTGGATCTATCATATTGTGTTAAGTATTCGCTACCAGGAGCGCTAGTAAACACACTTCGCTTGATAGATGACAATGCTGCCATATTGCTTCCAGTAATTGATACAAGGAGCACTAGAGTCATGTAGTACACATACTATTTGCAAGAGTGTGTTACTATCATGTTAGTTTAATTCTTAGCCACTAGAGTGCAGTATTAGTTAACAACTGACAGTTCTCTCTAACGGTATCCACCATCTTCAAATTTGAACATCATTTTGGAAATTCGTATATATTGGCCTATAAATTTGGGGACAAATTCATAAAAAAAATTAATTAAAAAATGTTTGATTCGAACGATATCAGTCCCTGGTTCTATCCTGTATTGATGCAAAACAATATAATTGCAGGTTATACATAACAATAATTTAATTAATTTTAACATAAAGGAATAAAACAATTTTTTTTACAAATACAATTTATTACACAGATTGTATACTACTAAAGGAACACTTGATTAAGTTAGCAATTCAATAAACATTTAGTTCTGCATCGGCTTGGGCTGACTAATTATTAGCTCCAATTGGTTTACTGAAAACAATGACCAGCCTTATCATTTGCGTACATAGCCCTTTTTCCGACAGAGTTTCTCGTTACTTTGTTTAACAGACTGCTTTACATCTTCGGAATTGTAAATGGGAGTATTAACTGTCTTTAATGCACACTTCTTCACTTTGTCCTTGAACGGATATGGTTTACCATACAAGCAGTTAAGCCACAAGTTATATTTTAAAGACTCGTATGTTGATACTTTGTCAGTAAGCTGATTTATAATATCATGCCTGATATCGCCCAGAAAAGTACAAATATCTTTGCCTCCAATAGTCTTAAGCTCCATCCGCTCCAAGTAATCCAAATCTCCAAAGCTCAAAAGCTCAAATTGCTCCATTGCTTCAAATGCTCCAAAACCTCCAAATCGCTCCAATAATCAAACTGCTCCATCAGATCCAACTGCTCCAATGCTCCAAGTGCTCCAAGCGATACAATATGCTCCAACTGTTCCAACGTTACAACAACTCCAAGTGCTTCAAATGCTCCAATGCTCCAATTGCTCCAATTTCTCAAATTCATCAATCGCTCCAAGATCCCCAAAATCTAAAATTTGCACCATTTATCTAAATTGGTCCAACATAAGCAAGTTCTCCAATGCTCTAAATACTTTAATATTCTAAGTTCTCCTAATGCTTTAATATGCTCTAACTGCTCCAAATAATACAAAAGCTTCAAATGCTTTAATTGACAAAAAGCTCCCAGTGCTCCAAAACTCAAAATGCTCCAACAGCTCCAACAGCTTCAATGCCCCAAATGCTACAATTACTCCAACAGCGCCAAATTGCTAAAACAGCTCCAATGTTACAAAAGCTCCAAGTAATCCAAGTAGTTCAATTGCTCCAAGAGCTCCAACAGCTTAAAATTTTACCAACAGCTCCCATGCTACAACAGCGCCAACTGCTCCAAATGTCCCAATTGTTCCAAGAGCTCCAATGCTCCAACAGCTCCATGTACTCTAATAGGCCAACTGCTCCAAGTGCTCCAAAGTTCTAAATTCTCCAATGCTCCAATTGCTCCAAGAGCTCCAATGCTCCAATTACTCCAATTGATCTAAGTGCTCCAACTGTTTCATCTACATTGTGCTCCAAATGATTTCAATCACAATTTTTGATCGAACTTGCCCTGATTGCTGGATGACTATTATTACTATTAAACTCAATTTTGTTCATAAATAATTACGATATTTACATCTTTCAGTTAGAAGTTGTATTAAAAAACGGCTATAGATATAAATCAGATTTTGAGAAATGAAACAATTACTTTTGAAATCTAATATATATATATATATAATATTTATTACACATACAAGTAATACAAGTCATTATTGTATGTAGCCAGCTTCCCTCAGTTCTTTAAGTAAGAGAGATACATATTTGATGTGCGAAGTAGTATATAATAGTTCCTCCGGAAACAGGATTCAGGTTGTGGAGCCTGTGGAGTCGACCGCCATCTTGGATTTGTGAC
The DNA here is from genome assembly GCF_032445375.1 of Bacillus rossius redtenbacheri. NCBI lineage: Eukaryota > Metazoa > Arthropoda > Insecta > Phasmatodea > Bacillidae > Bacillus > Bacillus rossius. The sequence goes on along the minus strand of NC_086330.1, from coordinate 98,051,571 downwards.
GTCACGGCGGCAAAAATTCCTCAAAATTCCTCAAAAATGACTCAAAAAGACTCAAAATTTCCCGCTTTAAGAAAAAATTTCCCGTTTTCGAGGGAAAAATTCCCGTTTGGAGAGAAAATTTCTCTTTTTTATTCCTTAAAAATCCCAGCGGCTGAAAATTCCTTAAACTGGCTTAAGCATCCTTAACTCAAGCCAACGTTAGGCCATTTATAGGATTATGACGTCACCGTTTCAATTTCCGTTACAACCGCCATCTTTAACTTTTTTATTTATTATCAGATTTTAATGAAAAAAATTTTAACATTTATAAAAAAACTAAATTAATAAAATTTTAATATATTTTTTATAAAAAATATACTTTTTAGACACAGAGTTCGGAGTCCTCGGTTCGAACCCGACGAGGTCAAAAAAAAACTAAAAATGGCGACAGGCTCCTTCCACCACGGAAGTCACCTACAGACTAACCTACCACTACCAATAACAAGGTCAACTAGTATGATGTCATGTCCGCCATCTTGTCTTCGTCTGCTGGTAACCATCATCATCTTGTTATTGTCGGCGAGAGTGCGCTGACACCATGTTAGTTTAATTCTTATCCGCTAGAGTGCAGTAATCATTTATTATTGCTGTGTCACCCACCATCTTGTCACTTGGCCGCCATCTTGGAATCGTGTAATTATTTAGCTAGAAATTCGGGAAAAATTCCAAAATTCATTAAATAAATCACTCATTAATTTACAGATTGATTCGATCAGTTTCAGTCCTTGGTTCGATACCCGATCGATGAAATAATGTTTAATTTGATGTAAAAAAATAATAATTTTATTATTCCATGTTCAACATTCTTAAAGAGACATTAAAACCTCTACTGTCATCATCATCCTATAAGCCATCAACACCAACATATTGGTAATTCATAATTTTAATGCTAGAGATTCGGGAAAAAGTTCAGAAATCATTAAATAAATTTCCAATCAATGTACTGATTAATTAGATCGACTTAGGTCCTTGGTACGATTCTGGACGATGAAAAAAAAATAACAATTTAACATAATAGTAACAGGTTCGAGGAATTAAACACCACAAGTTCTTTCACAAACATAATATTTATTACATAATTTCTATTCTATTACAGGACCACTTACGAAATCCAGTAAATTTACAATCATTTAGTTCCGCAGCGGTGTGAAATGACTAATTCTTAGCTCCAATCGGTTTATACTAGACAGAGTCCAGGCAGAACCTTTACAGACATAGTTATCCTCTTCTTGACAGAGTTTCTGGATTCCGTTTTTAACAGTTTGCTTCACATCGTCAGAACTGTAAATTACTGCAGCCGATGTCTTGAATGCACACTTCTTCACTTTGTCATCTAACGGATATGGCTTTCTATATAGACAGTCCAACCACAAGTTATATTTCAAAGGTCCGTTTGTCGCTACGTCATCAGTAAGCTGATTGATTATGTTCTGTCTAATATCATCAAGAAAAGTACAAATGTCCTTCGACTCACCGAACGTATTTAGATAATAATAGTCTTTCAACGTTCCACGAAATGCAGACTGCGCCAAGTAGAAGCCATTATCGTTTACTTGTAATGCACCGAACACAGTCTTAGGTTTAGTTCCATGTCCAGACGTCATAGCAATCGGTTGCTGCACATCGGTTTTCTTGCTTGTACGCTCACGAGTCTCCAATCTAAAGCGAGGAGTCGAAATGTTGACAGGTAGTTCAGCAGGAGCACAGACTCCACCTTTACATTTTTTCGCATGATGTCGCAAACTGTCAATTCGAGTAAACCATTTAAGGCACTCATCACAGCGAAACTTCATTCGAGAAGGATTCTTCGTGCATTTGCTCCGCTCATGTCTTCGTGCATCATGGGAAAATGCGAACGACGTATCACAGTAGCTGCAAGGATACCGTGGTGATGAAGACGAGCCTTTCAGACCTGATCCAGATACAGGCGTTGCAACAGTAGTACCATTTCCAGGCATACTCTTATGCACATCGATGCATCGTTGTTGCGCCGAAACCTTTACTTTCTGCCGCACAGCAGGACCTTTGCATGCCTTCATGTGCGTTTTCATATTATCTTTTCTGGCAAACTGCTTATGACATTTCTCACAAACAAACATTTTACGATATAGGTTCTTGGCACATTCGCTCCTCTCGTGTCGTCGAGCATTGCTGATGTTTGAGAAAATCTTGTCACAGTAACAGCACCGATGTTCGTTAGTTGTTGTCGATTCGGCATCCATTGAAGCCTCCATCGAGGGCGAAACGAAGTTCGTCGAGTTTTCCTGCACAGCCAGCACTACCGGCATTAAAGTCTCTTCTGCTGGTGGTATTGCGTCTGATAAAGTCTCCTCCAGTGTTGTCATCGACGTTGCCAACGGGATCTGCACCTTCTCCGTCGTAGCTGTCGTAAAGGTTCCCGTAGACGATGGTACAACCTCCATCGAGTTCGTCGTTAAAGTCGGTAAAGATGCCATCGAGTTCGTAAGAACAGGTAATTACGCAACTTATGCACCAGATGTTACAAACTAGGTGATCCTTACACCGTCAACGTCAGTAACAAACTGAGCGTCCTGTTGTCTAGGACTCGCTTATATACATGTACTGGATGGAAGAATAATACGCTAGTCAAATCAAAAACCATTTACAATAATACTAAAGTCAAATCAACATTAAAAATAGAAGCACCATCAACAAAAAGGAAGCACATTTGGAAGCTCCATCAACAAAAAGGAAGCACATTTGGAAGCACCGACATAGAAAAGGCAGCACATTTGGAAGCACCGACAACGAAAAAGCAGCAAATTTGGAAGCACCGACAACGAAAAGGCAGCACATTTGGAAGCACCGACAACGAAAAGGAAGCACATTTGGAAACACCGACAACGAAAAGGCAGCACATTTGGAAGCACCGACAACGAAAAGGAAGCACATCTGGAAGCACCGACAACGAAAATGCAGCACCGCCAACGAAAAAGCAGCTCATTTGGAAGCACCGACAACTATAAGGCAGCACTGCCATCGAAAATTCGACACATTTGGAAGCTCCGACAACGAAAAGGCAGCACCATCAACGAAAAGGCAGCACATTTGTCATTGACTTCAATATTCATTGGCTCCAATAATCAATGTCTCCAATATTCATGGGATACAATATCAATTGGCTCCAATTGCTCCAAATGCTCCAACAGGCTCCAAAATGCTCCATCAGTCTTTTGGCTCCAACAGTATTTTGGCTTCTATAGTCATTGGCTCCAATAGTCATTGGCTACAATATTCACTGGCTCCAATATTCATTGGCTCCAATATTCATTGGCTCCAATATTCGTAGGCTCCAATATTCATTGGCTTCAATATTAATTGGCTCCATCAGTCATTGGCTCCAATATTCATAGGCTCCAATATTCATTGGCTTCAATATTCATTGGCTCCATCAGTCATTGACACCATCATTCTTTAGGTTCCAAATGTTTTTTGGCTCCAAATATATTTGGCTAGAATTCTTCGAGTCTAAGAGACTATGAGGCCACATGGCTACGAGTCTAAAATGATCTAGCTGGTTACGAATTATACATGGCTTGCGAGGCTACAGATCTACGAAGCTTCTAGTACACAAGTTTACGTGACTGCGAAGATACAGGACTACAAGTCTGCATGAGTATTTGACTACGAAGCTTTTCGTCTACAAGGCTCCAGTTGCTACATCTGTCTTCGCCGGAATTTTCTCTTTTGCTCCAACTGCACCACCAGCATTATGCTATAAGATTACATGGCTTCTTGCTTACGTAGCTTCAATCTACGAGGCTTCAATACATCATGACTACGAGACTACGAGCCATGAGGGTACGAGACTATGCAATTGCAAGTCTTCAAGATTACGTGATCGCGAGGCTATAAGACTACGAATTTTCCAGAACGCATGGTTACGAGACTACATGACTAATTGACCGCGTGGCTACGAAACGTCATGTCTCTAACTGACTACAATAGGACTATTCAGTGGTGAGAGTTAATTTATCTCATGCAAAGGTACTTGGTGCAAGTAGTTCCGATTTTCATTAGATGACGTCACGTGTTGCTTGCAGGTAAATAATATTTATTTTATGCGGGATGCAGGATGCTCACTATCGATCGCATAAGAAGGATGGCTTCGATAGTCTCCAAGGAGAAGGAAGTTCATCCTTCCTGTTAGTGCTTCTCAAATTTCTCACGGTCCGCCATCTTGGAATGCGAAGAAATTTAATCCTGCTTAAGCAAAGAGTTCTAGCACAAGCCCGCTTGTGAACTCTTTGCTTAAGCAACATGAGAGTTCTAGCACAAGTCTGCTTGTGAACTCTTTGCTTAAGCAACATGAGAGTTCTAGCACAAGTCAGCTTGTGAACTCTTTGCTTAAGCAGGATTAAATTTCTTCGCATTCCAAGATGGCGGACCGTGAGAAATCTGAGAAGCACTAACAGTAAGGATGAACTTCCTTCTCCTTGGAGACTATCGAAGCCATCCTTCTTATGCGATCGATAGTGAGCATCCTGCATCCCGCATAAAATAAATATTATTTACCTGCAAGCAACACGTGACGTCATCTGATGAAAATCGGAACTACTTGCACCAAGTACCTTTGCATGAGATAAATTAACTCTCACCACTGAATAGTCCTATTGTAGTCAGTTAGAGACATGACGTTTCGTAGCCACGCGGTCAATTAGTCATGTAGTCTCGTAACCATGCGTTCTGGAAAATTCGTAGTCTTATAGCCTCGCGATCACGTAATCTTGAAGACTTGCAATTGCATAGTCTCGTACCCTCATGGCTCGTAGTCTCGTAGTCATGATGCATTAATGCCTCGTAGATTGAAGCTACGTAAGCAAGTAGCCATGTAATCTTATAGCATAATGCTGGTGGTGCAGTTGGAGCAAAAGAGAAAATTCCGACGAAGACAGATGCAGCAACTGGAGCCTTGTAGACGAAAAGCTTCGTAGTCAAGTACTCATGCAGACTTGTAGTCCTGTATCTTCGCAGTCACGTAAACTTGTGTACTAGAAGCTTCGTAGATCTGTAGCCTCGCAAGCCATGTATAATTCGTAACCAGCTAGATCATTTTAGACTCGTAGCCATGTGGCCTCATAGTCTCTTAGACTCGAAGAATTCTAGCCAAATATATTTGGAGCCAAAAGACATTTGGAACCTAAAGAATGATGGTGTCAATGACTGATGGAGCCAATGAATATTGAAGCCAATGAATATTGGAGCCTATGAATATTGGAGCCAATGACTGATGGAGCCAATGAATATTGAAGCCAATGAATATTGGAGCCTATGAATATTGGAGCCAATGAATATTGGAGCCAATGAATATTGGAGCCAGTGAATATTGTAGCCAATGACTATTGGAGCCAATGACTATAGAAGCCAAAATACTGTTGGAGCCAAAAGACTGATGGAGCATTTTGGAGCCTGTTGGAGCATTTGGAGCAATTGGAGCCAATTGATATTGTATCCCATGAATATTGGAGACATTGATTATTGGAGCCAATGAATATTGAAGTCAATGACAAATGTGCTGCCTTTTCGTTGATGGTGCTGCCTTTTCGTTGTCGGTGCTTCCAAATGTGTCGACTTTTCGATGGCAGTGCTGCCTTATAGTTGTCGGTGCTTCCAAATGAGCTGCTTTTTTGTTGGCGGTGCTGCCTTTTCGTTGTCGGTGCTTCCAAATGTGCTTCCTTTTCGTTGTCGGTGCTTCCAAATGTGCTGCCTTTTCGTTGTCGGTGCTTCCAAATGTGCTTCCTTTTCGTTGTCGGTGCTTCCAAATGTGCTGCCTTTTCGCTGTCGGTGCTTCAAAATGTGCTGCCTTTTCGTTGTCGGTGCTTCCAAATGTGCTGCCTTTTCGTTGTCGGTGCTTCCAAATGTGCTGCCTTTTCTTTGTCGGTGCTTCCAAATGTGCTTCCTTTTTGTTGATGGTGCTTCCAAATGTGCTTCCTTTTTGTTGATGGTGCTTCTATTTTTAATGTTGATTTGACTCTAGTATTTTTGTAAATGGTTCTTTATTTGACTAGCGTATTATTATTCCTTCCAGTACATGTATATAAGCGAGTCCTAGACAACAGGACGCTCAGTTTGTTACTGACGTTGACGGTGTAAGGATCACCTAGTTTGTAACATCTGGTGCATTAGTTGCGTAATTACCTGTTCTTGCGAACTCGATGGCATCTTTACCGACTTTAACGTCGAACTCGATGGATGTTGTACCATCGTCTACGGGAACCTTTACGACAGCTACGACGGAGAAGGTGCAGATCCCGTTGGCAACGTCGATGACAACACTGGAGGAGACTTCATCAGACGCGATACCACCAGCAGAAGAGACTTTAATGCCGGTAGTGCTGGCTGTGCAGGAAAACTCGACGAACTTCGTTTCGCCCTCGATGGAGGCTTCAATGGATGCCGATTCGACAACAACTAACGAACATCGGTGCTGTTACTGTGACAAGATTTTCTCAAACAGCAGCTATGCTCGACGACACGAGAGGAGCGAATGTGCCAAGAACCTATATCGTAAAATGTTTGTTTGTGAGAAATGTCATAAGCAGTTTGCCAGAAAAGATAATATGAAAACGCACATGAAGGCATGCAAAGGTCCTGCTGTGCGGCAGAAAGTAAAGGTTTCGGCGCATTAACGATGCATCGATGTGCATAAGAGAATGCCTGGAAATGGTACTACTGTTGCAACGCCTGTATCTGGATCAGGTCTGAAAGGCTCGTCTTCATCACCACGGTATCCTTGCAGCTACTGTGATACGTCGTTCGCATTTTCCCATGATGCACGAAGACATGAGCGGAGCAAATGCACGAAGAATCCTTCTCGAATGAAGTTTCGCTGTGATGAGTGCCTTAAATGGTTTACTCGAATTGTCAGTTTGCGACATCATGCGAAAAAATGTTAAGGTGGAGTCTGTGCTCCTGCTGAACTACCTGTCAACATTTCGACTCCTCGCTTTAGATTGGAGACTCGTGAGCGTACAAGCAAGAAAACCGATGTGCAGCAACCGATTGCTATGACGTCTGGACATGGAACTAAACCTAAGACTGTGTTCGGTGCATTACAAGTAAACGATAATGGCTTCTACTTGGCGCAGTCTGCATTTCGTGGAACGTTGAAAGACTATTATTATCTAAATACGTTCGGTGAGTCGAAGGACATTTGTACTTTTCTTGATGATATTAGACAGAACATAATCAATCAGCTTACTGATGACGTAGCGACAAACGGACCTTTGAAATATAACTTGTGGTTGGACTGTCTATATAGAAAGCCATATCCGTTAGATGACAAAGTGAAGAAGTGGGCATTCAAGACATTGGCTGCAGTAATTTACAGTTCTGACGATGTGAAGCAAACTGTTAAAAACGGAATCCAGAAACTCTGTCAAGAAGAGGAGAACTATGTCTGTAAAGGTTCTGCCTGGACTCTGTCTAGTATAAACCGATTGGAGCTAAGAATTAGTCATTTCACACCGCTGCGGAACTAAATGATTGTAAATTTACTGGATTTCGTAAGTGGTCCTGTAGTAGAATAGAAATTATGTAATAAATATTATGTTTGTGAAAGAACTTGTGGTGTTTAACCTCGAACCTGTTAATATTATGTTAAATTGTTATTTTTTTTTCATCGTCCAGAATCGTACCAAGGACCTAAGTCGATCTAATTAATCAGTACATTGATTGGAAATTTATTTAATGATTTCTGAACTTTTTCCCGAATCTCTAGCATTAAAATTATGAATTACCAATATGTTGGTGTTGATGGCTTATAGGATGATGATGACAGTAGAGGTTTTAATGTCTCTTTAAGAATGTTGAACATGGAATAATAAAATTATTATTTTTTTTACATCAAATTAAACATTATTGCATCGATCGGGTATCGAACCAAGGACTGAAACTGATCGAATCAATCTGTAAATTAATGAGTGATTTATTTAATGAATTTTGGAATTTTTCCCGAATTTCTAGCTAAATAATTACACGATTCCAAGATGGCGGCCAAATGACAAGATGGTGGGTGACATAGCAATAATAAATGATTACTGCAATCTAGCGGATAAGAATTAAACTAACATGGTGTCAGCGCACTCTCGCCGAGATAACAAGATGATGATGGTTACCAGCAGGCGAAGACAAGATGGCGGACATGACATCATACTAGTTGACCTTGTTATTGGTGGTGGTAGGTTAGTTTGTAGGTGACTTCCGTGGTGGAAGGAGCCTGTCGCCATTTTTAGTTTTTTTTTTGACCTCGTCGGGTTCGAACCGAGGACTCCGAACTCTGTGTTTAAAAAGTATATTTTTTATAAAATATATATTTAAATTTTATTAATTTAATTTTTTTATAATTGTTAAAAAAAATTTCTTTAAAATCGGATAATAAATAAAAAAAGTTAAAGATGGCGGGCGTAACAGAAATTGCAACGGTGACGTCATAATCATATAAATGGCTTAACGTTGGCTTGAGTTAAGGATCTTAAGCCAGTTTTAGGAATTTTCAGCCGCTGGGATTTTTAAGGAATAAAACGGGAAATTTTTTCTTAAAACGGGAAATTTTGAGTCATTTTGAGTCATTTTTGAGGAATTTTGAGGAATTTTTGCCGCCGTGACGTCACAAATCCAAGATGGCGGTCGGCTACACAGGCTCCACAACCTGAATCCTGTTTCCGGAGGAACTATTATATACTACTGTGCGAATAGTTTTCTGCACAAAGCGAAGCATGTAGAAGTCTTAACCTGTCGACCAATATGTAAGGTTAATCCCATGATGTAAATTCAATTTCTTCTGCTGCTATAATCTTCCTTGACTGTTTATAATAAATATTAATAAGATCTCTGGAGTCTTCCATTTTAACACCAGCCTTTTGGTCACTTTTGTCAAGGACGCAAACTTGGCCAGAATAATTTAATTTAACACTACGTTTCCCACGTTTTAGTATCATTGCTACAATACAGTCTTCGAACTTGTGAGCTTCAGGTACATCATCACAGTCTTCGATCATGTCAGCCTCAGATGTGTCATCATAGACTTTAATCACGTCCGCTTCAGTTGTTTCATCTCAGTCTTCGATCTTGTCAGCTTAAGGTCATCCTCCATTGTAGCCATTTTCATGGAGTTGACTAGAATTTGGTGTAAAAATGTTTTCATTTCTCATGAGGTTGCTAATTTCAGTATTTTTAGCAATAGAATTTAACATTCTTCGTAATCATTATAGTTGTCTAATGTTATGCCTTCGTTCCTCTTCCTCGGTGTTTTAGCCCATTCATTTTTAGTCAGCTTAGTTGTCTATTAAAGAAATATTTTCTACCAAATGGTTTCTGAAAGTGACTGCAACTAAATGGTTTTTGGCAATGACCCAAAATAAACTCGCTTCTCTAATGTCGTTTAGCATTTTTTCTCAAGGTTAACCCCTTACTGCAGTATATACAGCGATGTTTTGATATAGCTACAGGCAACTAACAATAATACATGTTAGCTTCTACGACTAATATCAGATGCAAATTGATAATTTTAAATTGGAACAATTACTTAAAAAAAAATTTTTAATTTTCATCAGCGAGAGTTTTTTTTAGGTATATTATTTAACTGAGTAATAGAAGTTTTTTTGTTTGAATTCAACCAGATAAAAAAAATTTCATTATTATTTGGAAACAGTATTTTTCAATTTAAATATAACTAAAAATAAAATTGTGCAATTCATTATGTAAAACAAATTTCCGTTTCGAGAAAGATTACTAAGAAATAACTACAAACAGGTAGAGAAACCACAGGAATGACCAGAAGAACATGGGAATACCATCATAATATTGTTAGGAAGAACCAGGAGCACAAGAAGAAAACTAATGCACATGCTAGATATTTTACAGATATCGATTTAGGAACGAAAATTTGTTTTACTTAATGAGTCACGCAATTTTATTTTGAGTTACATCTAAATAGAGAATTTCTGTCACCAAATATCACTAAAAAAAATTTATCTGATGGAATTCAAACCAAAAACTCTATTACTCTGTCAAATAATATGAGTAGTATGTAAATGGGGCCCCGAGCGCAGGGTTCAGGGTGTGGTGCCACATCTCTGAAGTTACGTCCATCTGTGACGTCACGGCGGCCATCTTGGATGAGCGTAACGGGACAAGTAGGACATTGACATTTGTCCTTCAAAATTGCCAAAATTGGGCTAAAATTTGCTAAAAATTCCTCACAAATCGCCAAAACTTCCATTTCTGTGGAAAAAAATTTCGCCAAAAAATTTCAAAAATTGTGATAAATTAAAAATTTCTCTTTTCGAGAGATAAATTCCCGTTTCGAGGGAAAATTTCCCGTTTTTAGACTTTAAAAATCCCAGCGGCTATAAATGTCCATATAGAGGCTTAAGCATCCATGTCTACCAGCCTCTGATAAGCCTCTGACGTCACCATGGAATATGTCATTTTTGAATAATGACGTCACCGTTGCAATTATCGTTACGGTCGCCATCTTGAAAATCTTTATTTATTATCCGATTTTGATGAAAAAAATTTAAAAAATTTATAAAAAAATTCAATTGATAAATTTTAATAAAAAATATTTAAAAAACAAACATTTACGACACAGAGCTCGGAGTCCTCAGTTCGAACCCGGTGAGGGAAAAGAAATAAAAATGAAAACAGATCCTTCCCTCACAGTGGATGCAAGTAGACTCACCCCAACCACTTATGTCAAAGTATATATAACATCATCTAGTATGACGTCATGTCCGCCATCTTGTCTTCATATGCTGGAAGCCACAATCTTGTTATCGACAACTAGCGTGCGCTGACGCCATGTTGGTTTAATTCTTACCCGCGAGAGTGCAGTAATAATTTATTATTACTAAGGTGCCCGCCATCTTAAAAACTAGACGTCATCTTGAAAATCCGTAATTATTTAGCTAGATTTTCGGGAAAAGTTCCAAAATACATTAAATAAATCACTCATTAATTTACATATTGATCCGATCGATTCCTGTCCTCGGTTCGATAAGCGATCGATGCCATAATGTTTAATTGTATGGAAAAAAATAATTATTTTAGTAAATAATGATCAAAGTCCTAAAAGAAGCACAGTTTCCAAATCAACCATCATCCTGTAAGGCAGTACGACCGTCATCTCGAATATTTATATTTATTATCCGATTTTAATAAAAAATATTTAAAATTCATTAAATAATTCACTCATTAAAGTAATGATTGATAAGATCAATTCCCATCCGTGGTTCAATCCCTGACCGATACCAAACAACTTTAATTTAAATATCAGAAAAGTGTCAGGTTCGAGAAATAAAACACTGTAAGTTCTTTTACAAACATAATATTTATAACATAATTTCTATTTTACTACACGAACACTTGTGAAAGCCGGCAATCTTATAATCATTTAGTTCCGCATCAGTGTGAAATGACAAATTCGTTGCTCCAATCGGTTTATACTAGACAGAGACCAACCAGAACCTTTCCTGACATAATCCTCCTCTTCTTGACAGAGTTTCTGGATACCGTTTTTAACAGTTTTCTTCACATCGTCAGAATTGTAAATTACTGCTGCCGATGTCTTGAATGCACATTTCTTCACTTTGTCATCGAATGGATACGGCTTTCCATATATACAGTCCAACCACAAGTTATATTTCAAAGGTCCATTTGTTGCTACATCATCAGTAAGCTGATTGCTTATGTTCTGTCTGATATCATCAAGAAAATTACAAATGTTTTTCGACTCTGCTAACGTATTTAGATAAAAGTAGTCTTTCAATGTTCCACGAAATGCAGACTGTGCCAAGTAGAAGCCATTATCATTCACCTGTAGAGCACCGATCACAGTCTTAGGTTTAGTTCCAGGTCCAGATGCCATAGCAATCGGTTGCTGCGCATCTGTATTCTTGCTTGTACGCTTACGAGTCTCCAATCTAAAGCGAGTAGTGAAATTTCTGAAGGTAGTTCAGCAGTAGGCGCACGGACTTCACCTTTACAGTTTTTCGCATGTTGACGCAAATTATCCGTTTGAGTAAACCATTCATAACACTCATCGCAGCGAAACTTCATGCGAGAAGGATTCTTTGTACATTTACTCCTCTCATGTCTCCGTACATCATGAACAAATGCAAACGTAATATCGCAGTAGCTGCAAGGAGACCGTGGTAATGAAGACGAGCCTTTCATACTCGATCCAGATACTGACGTTGCCGCCGTCGTACCATTTCCAGGCATATTCTTATGCACATCAATCATTCGCTGTTGTATAGACACCTTTACTTTCTGCCGCGCAACAGGTCCTTTGCATGTCTCCAAGTGTTGCTGCAAATTAGCATTTCTTGTAAATTGCTTACGACATTTCTCACAGCCAAACATTTTCCGATAAAGGTTCTTGGAACATTCTCTCTTCTCGTGTCGTCGAGCATTGCTGTTGTTTGAGAAAATTTTGTCGCAATAACGGCACCGATGTTCGTTAGTTGTTGTCAAATCAGCAACCATTGAAGCCTCCATCGAGGGCGAAACAGCGTTCGTCGAGGTTTCCTGTACAGCCAGCTTTACCGGCATTAAAGTCTCTTCTGCTGGTGGTATCATGACTATTGAAGTCTCCTACATTGTTGACGTCGTCGTTGCCAACGGGATCTGCTCCACCATCGTCGTGGCTGACGTCATGGTTCCCGTAGACGATGCTACAACCTCCAATAAGTCCGACGTTAAAGTCGGTAAAGATGCCATCGAGTTCGCTAGAACAGGTAATTACGTGATTAATGCACCAGAAGAAACAAACTAGGTGATCCGTACACCGTCGACGACAGTAACAAATTGAGCAACCCACTGTCAAGGACTCGCTTATATACATGCACCGGATGGAATAATACGCTAGTCAAATCAAGAACCATTTACTATAAAACTAGAGTCAAAACAACATTTAAATAAGAGGATCATATGATAGAAAAAATTCGATGAGGTGTTATACCTTCGCGTCTCATGAATACGATCTCTCCAATATATGCTATGCTCCAAGAGCTACAATTCGTGCCAACAGCCACCAAATGCTCCAAAAGGCTCCAAAGTCTCCTAAAGGCTCCAAAGGCTCCAAACGGCTCCAACTCGCAATGTACGCAAAGTACGCGCAATACACACAATTTACGCGCAATAAATGTAATGAAAAAACAGCACACGTAGGAAACGAAATGAAGAAATAGTACACACAGTAAAGGGAACGATCATGTAACATTCACGCAATTGACGCACGGTATATGCAAAGTACACGCGATGTACGCAAAGTACACGCAATGTACGCAATGCACGCAATATATGCAATGTACACACAATGACTACGCTTCGTTCGCGCAGTACAAGTATTTAATGAAAACGAAGAATGTTTGGACGGAAATTATATAAAACGAAATATCATTTAACGAAAAGGAGGCGCATTTTCTCGTTCATTCAAGCTGGTAGGATGCGATCGTCAACGATAAGTTAGAATATAATGTCTCCAAAAGTCTATGAATACAACAGTTTTTATTTCCATTAGCCATTGGCTCCATCAGTCATTGGCTCCAACAGTAATTGGCTCCAACAGTCATTGGCTCCAACAGTCATGGCTCCAACGACAATTTGCTCCATCAGCTCCAATGGTATCTGGCTAGAATGCTACGAGACTAATTCTACAAGTGTAGTTCTACGAGTGTACAAGACTCCTCCAACTACCTTCAAGTGTATAAAGCTCGAACTACTCCATCAGCATATTGTTATAAGATTACATGACTACTTGTTTACGTAGCTACAAGTCAACGAGGCTACTTGGCCACGTAGCTACAAGTGTACGAGGCTCCAAGACATCACGACTACGCGACTACGAGCCATGAGGTAACGAGACTATGTGACTACGGGTATTCAAGTTTACGAAGCTTCTAGAACATAAGTTTACGAGACTGCGAGGATACAGGACAAGTCTACACGAGTACTTGACTACGAAGCTACAAGTCTACATGGCGCAAATTGCGCCGTCTGTCTTCGTCTGAATTTTCTCTTTGGCTCCAACTGCTACAGTAGCATTATGTTAAAATATTACAAGGCTACTTGACTACGAAGCTACAAGTCTACATGGCTCCAATTGTCGACATCAATCTTCGGCTGAATTTTCTATTTGGCTCCAACTTCTACAGCAGCATTATGTTAAATGATTCCATGACTACTTTGTTACGTAGCTACAAGTCTACGAGGTTCCAATGCATCATGTTTACGAAGCTTCCAGAACACAACACAAGGTTACGAGACTGCGAGGATACAAGACTACGAAGCTTCCAGGACACGAGGCTACATGACTACGAGACTACATGACTAACTGATTACAATAGCACCATTCAGTGGTGAGATTTAATTTATCTCATGCAAAATAACCTGTTTAAAGTAGTGTCGATTATTGTCAACAGATGACACCACATGTTGCTTACAGGTAAATATTATTTAGTTCTTTTATGTAGGATGCGGGATGCTTACTAACGATCGCAAAAGAAGGATGGCTTCGCTAGACACCAAGGAGAAGGAAGTTCGTCTTACATGTTAGTGCTTCACAGATGTCTCTTGGCATATTATTTTACTGAGTAATGGTTGTTTTTTTTTTAATTCCACCTGGTAAAAATATTGCAAGTGCCAATTTATTAGCAGAATTTCACTAATTAAATGTAACTCTGAATAAAATTGGCATGACTCATTAAGTAAATATCCTTCATGCAGAGATCGATTTCTCACAAATAATCAGGAGCACACGGAGAAAACGTGTTGACAAGAATAATCGGGAGCACACGGAGAAAACCATAAACATATTAAAAAGAATATTCAGGAGCAAACATAATGACAAGAATAATCGGGAGCACACGGAGAAAACCATTACACTTTTCTTTGATATCGAAAAAAAAAAATATATTTAATAAATAACACATAAATTAATAAAAAATTTAAATAAAATAAATAGAATAAAATACATAAAATTCTGGCTTGTACTAGAACTCTATCTTAGCTCAACAATGAGAAGTTCACAAGCTAGCAGAATCTGTTTATGTATTTTTTTCTATTTTTTTAATTTTAATTTTTTTATTAATTAATTTGTTATTTATTAAACTTTTTTTTCTTTTTTTTTCGATATCAAAAAAAAGTGTAATAGTTTTCTCCGTGTGCTCACGATTATTCTTGTCATTATGTTTGCTCCTGAATATTCTTTTTAATATGTTTATGGTTTTCTCCGTGTGCTCCCGATTATTCTTGTCAACACGTTTCTCCGTGTGCTCCTGATTTTTTGTGAGAAATCGATCTCTGCATGAAGGATATTTACTTAATGAGTCATGCCAATTTTATTCAGAGTTACATTTAATTAGTGAAATTCTGCTAATAAATTGGCACTTGCAATATTTTTACCAGGTGAAATAAAAAAAAACAACCATTACTCAGTAAAATAATATGCCAAGAGACATCTGTGAAGCACTAACATGTAAGACGAAATTCCTTCTCCTTGGTGTCTAGCGAAGCCATCCTTCTTTTGCGATCGTTAGTGAGCATCCCGCATCCTACATAAAAGAACTAAATAATATTTACCTGTAAGCAACATGTGGTGTCATCTGTTGACAATAATCGACACTACTTTAAACAGGTTATTTTGCATGGGATAAATTAACTCTCACCACTGAATTGTGCTTTTGTAATCAGTTAGAGTCATGTAGTCTCGTAGTCATGTAGCCTCGTGTCCTGGAAGCTTCGTAGTCTTGTATCCTCGCAGTCTCGTGACCTTGTGTTGTGTTCTGGAAGCTTCGTAAACATGATGCATTGGAACCTCGTAGACCTGTAGCTACCTAACAAAGTAGTCATGGAATCATATAACATAATGCTGTTGAAGCAGTTGGAGCAAAAGAGAAAATGCTGACGAAGACAGATGTGATAATTGGAGCCTTGTAGATGTGTAGCTTCGTAACCAAGTAGCCTTGTAATATTATGACATAATGCTGCTGTAGCAGTTGGAGCCAAATAGAAAATTCAGCCGAAGATTGATGTCGACAATTGGAGCCATGTAGACTTGTAGCTTCGTAGTCAAGTAGCCTTGTAATATTATAACATAATGCTACTGTAGCAGTTGGAGCCAAAGAGAAAATTCAGACGAAGACAGACGGCGCAATTTGCGCCATGTAGACTTGTAGCTTCGTAGTCAAGTACTCGTGTAGACTTGTCCTGTATCCTCGCAGTCTCGTAAACTTATGTTCTAGAAGCTTCGTAAACTTGAATACCCGTAGTCACATAGTCTCTTTACCTCATGGCTCGTAGTCGCGTAGTCGTGATGTCTTGGAGCCTCGTACACTTGTAGCTACGTGGCCAAGTAGCCTCGTTGACTTGTAGCTACGTAAACAAGTAGTCATGTAATCTTATAACATAATGCTGCTGGAGTAGTTGGAGCTTTATACACTTGAAGGTAGTTGGAGAAGTCTTGTACACTCGTAGAACTACACTTGTAGAATTAGTCTCGTAGCATTCTAGCCAAATACCATTGGAGCTGATGGAGCAAAATGTCGTTGGAGCCAATGATTGTTGGAGCCAATGACTTATGGAGCCAATGGCTAATGGAAATAAAAACTGTTGGATTCATAGACTGTTAGAGACATTTTATCCTAACTTATCGTTGACGATCGCATCCTACCAGGTTGAACGAACGAGAGAATGCGCCTTCTTTTCGTTAAATGAGTTTTCGTTTTATATAATTTCAGTCCAAACGTTCTTCGTTTTCATTAAATGCTTGTACTGCGCGAAGGAAGCATAGTCATTGTGTGTACATTGCATATATTGCGTACATTGCGTGTACTTTGCATGTACCGTGCGTCAATTGCGTGAATGTTACATGTTCGTTCCGTTTACTGTGTGTACTATTTATTCATTTCGTTTCCTACGTGTACTGTTTGTTCATTACATTAATTGCGCGTAAATTGTGTGTATTGCGCGTACTTTGCATTCATTGCGAGTTGGAGCCGTTTGGAGCCTTTGGAGCCTTTTGGAGTCTTTGGAGACTTTTGGAGCATTTGGAGGCTGTTGGCACGAATTGTAGCTCTTGGAGCATAGCATATATTGAAGGGATCGAATTCATGAGACGCGAAGGTATAACACCTCATCGAATTTTTTTTGATCATATGACCCTTTTATTTAAATGTTGTTTTGACTCTAGTTTTATAGTAAATGGTTCTTGATTTGACTAGCGTATTATTCCATCCGGTGCATGTATATAAGCGAGTCCTTGACAGTGGGTTGCTCAATTTGTTACTGTCGTCGACGGTGTACGGATCACCTAGTTTGTTTCTTCTGGTGCATTAATCACGTAATTACCTGTTCTAGAGAACTCGATGGCATCTTTACCGACTTTAACGTCGGACTCATTGGAGGTTGTAGCATCGTCTACGGGAACCATGACGTCAGCCACGACGATGGTGGAGCAGATCCCGTTGGCAACGACGACGTCAACAATGTAGGAGACTTCAATAGTCATGGTACCACCAGCAGAAGAGACTTTAATGCCGGTAGTGCTGGCTGTACAGGAAACCTCGACGAACGCTGTTTCGCCCTCGATGGAGGCTTCAATGGTTGCTGATTTGACAACAACTAACGAACATCGGTGCCGTTATTGCGACAAAATTTTCTCAAACAACAGCAATGCTCGACGACACGAGAAGAGTGAATGTTCTAAGAACCTTTATCGGAAAATGTTTGGCTGTGAGAAATGTCGTAAGCAATTTACAAGAAATGCTAATTTGCACAGACATGCAAAGGACCTGTTGCGCGGCAGAAAGTAAAGGTGTCTATACAACAGCGAATGATTGATGTGCATAAGGATATGCCTGGAAATGGTACGACGGCGGCAACGTCAGTATCTGGATCGAGTCTGAAAGGCTCGTTTTCATCACCGCGGTATCCTTGCAGCTACTGCGATATGACGTTTGCATTTTCTCATGATGTACGGAGACATGAGAGGAGTAAATGTACAAAGAATCCTTCTCGCATGAAGTATCGCTGCGATGAGTGTTATGAATGGTTTACTCGAATTGATAATTTGCGTCAACATGCGAAAAACTGTAAAGGTGAAGTCCGTGCGCCTACTGCTGAACTACCTTCAGAAATTTCGACTCCTCGCTTTAGATTGGAGACTCGTAAGCGTACAAGCAAGAATACAGATGCGCAGCAACCGATTGCTATGGCATCTGGACCTGGAACTAAACCTAAGACTGTGATCGGTGCTCTACAGGTGAATGATAATGGCTTCTACTTGGCACAGTCTGCATTTCGTGGAACATTGAAAGACTACTTTTATCTAAATACGTTAGCAGAGTCGCAAAACATTTGTAATTTTCATAATGATATCAGACAGAACACAAGCAATCAGCTTACTGATGATGTAGCAACAAACGGACCTTTGAAATATAACTTGTGGTTGGACTGTATATATGGAAAGCCGTATCCATTCGATGACAAAGTGAACTAATGTGCATTCAAGACAGCGGTAGCAGTAATTTACAATTCTGACGATGTGAAGAAAACTGTTAAAAACGGTATCCAGAAACTCTGTCAAGAAGAGGAGGATTATGTCAGTAAAGGTTCTGGTTGGTCTCTGTCTAGTATAAACCGATTGGAGCTACGAATTAGTCATTTCACACCGATGCGGAACTAAATGATTATAAGATTGCCGGCTTTCACAAGTGTTCGTGTAGTAAAATAGAAATTATGTTATAAATATTATGTTTGTAAAAGAACTTGCTGTGTTTTATTTCTCGAACGTGACACTTTTCTGATATTTAAATTAAAGTTGTTTGGTATCAGTCAGGGATCGAACCACGGATGGGAATTGATCTAATCAATCATTATTATAATGAGTGAATTATTTAATGAATTTTAAATATTTTTTATTAAAATGGGATAATAAATATAAATATCCGAGATGACGGTCGTACTGGCTTACAGAATGATGGTTGATTTGGAAATTATGCTTCTTTTAGGACTTTGATCATTATTTATTAAAATTATTTTTTTTCCATACAATTAAACATTATTGCATCGATCGCTTATCGAACCGAGGACAGGAATCGATCGGATCAATATGTAAATTAATGAGTGATTTATTTAATGAATTTTGAACTTTTCCCGAATTTCTAGCTAAATAATTACGGACTTTCAAGATGGCGCCTGATTTTCAAGATGGCGGGCACTTTTGTAATAATAAATTATTACTGCACTCTAGCGGGTAAGAATTAAACTAACATGACGTCAGCGCACTCTAGGGCCCGAATGCACAGATTCCACTATAAATTTAGTAGTAACTTGTACTGCATTTAGTGAAGGATTCGAACGACACTAAATTTCGTATGTTAAGAATAATTTAGTAATAGCTTAGCTAGGCTTAAACATGTATAGTGTTGAGGCTTACTAAATCACGAAGATAGTCGAGTTTAATCTACTATGGCCTGATTTTAATGACATCAAGTTTGAAGTCACGAACTCGGCCAATAGGAACGGGTATTTTTTTTATATTTAATTTACTGTGTACAAATAATAAGCATTGAGTTTTTGGGTTGTCCACGTTGTCTTGTAATGCATCGTGCTCCCAGACAGTTTTCAGAGAGATTCTATTAGTAGATCCTAAGCAACCATTCAAATTATTAAGGAAAACGTTTTTTATGGCTGACTTAATTACCTACAAATAATCCATTTTATTTTGAAGTATGTTGTATTTAGTTCATAACACCATTTTTTATTAGCTAATCTTACTGTACCTTTATAGTCTCGTTTTAAAACATAAACCTACCTAAATGCTTATTAAAAAAGGGAAACTACTGGCAAACTATATTTTTCTGTTAAGATTACCTATGTTTGGTTATGTGACTGAAAATATAAACTTTTAAGAGATGGTGTATACTTCTTTAATAATGATATGAGTAATTTTTCAGATGTTAAGCAAAGAATCAGAAAATGTTAACAAAGGGTGATTTTTAGATGATTGACTATGTTTAGGTAAAAATCATTGAATTTTATTTGTGTTGTAACATGTTCTTAACAATAGTTTTACTAGTGATCTGAAAATATTGAAATAAAATTCTTAAAATTGTATTAAGAGTTTCTCTGTATCAATTCAATGAATATATTCTCTAACATTGAGATATTTATAAAACAAATACTGGCTTAACTATTTCGAACAGTTGTTTTAAAATACTTTACTGTATCTGTTGGGACAAAGAATACCAATTTGTTGTTGTTCCCTAAGTTTACTACTTTTAAAAATTACTGAATCTATTAGCTGTATTTTTTTTTCCACATCTTAAAGTAGTTTCAGAACCCTTTAGACTAGCTGATTCTGAGAAATACAGTTATAACATATGAGAAAAGACTGTTTAGGTTAGGTAGGAAATATAAATTACCATTTTAACAAAATTATACATTAATATAGCTGACTAAGAAGATGCACGAAGATGATAGTATCCAGAATTACTAGTTCAGTCTTCATGACACAAAGCTTTATTTGGTTTAGTTTAACCAAGGTGAAGAACCAGAAGAATTTTCACAAACTGCTATAAAAGGTTTATTTGTGTCTAAAAATATAATATAGAGGTATAACCCTTAGGAGAAGGGGTTGAGTAGAGAGCACTTTTTAAAACAAAATCATAAATTTTGTACATAGTGGCAGCTGGGGTAAAAAAAAAAACATGTACATAATAACATAAGTAGAAGGTCTTAAAGGGGAATAAGAATATACATTTTTACAAATATATAAACAGTCTAGCACAGATTTCACGTATTATTAAAACCAACTTTTCACTTGAGTTATTATAGCCTATACATTCCAAACAGTTTTAAATTATATATTTGTTTATTACAGTAAATAACTATTCACAAGGTTGTGTAGTTAGAAATGTTAATATAATTAAAACATGCATACAATTTTAAGAATAAAAAATACACCAAGCTAAAAAAAAATATTTTATCTTCCTTTATCTATATGTTTAGGTATTACCAACACTGGTTAGTTTTGCACTGGTCCAATGTGATTTTCTGTTGAAACCCAACTTGGCAATAGGTTTGTTATCTTGCTACGTAATTCAGATTCCCCAGCTAAGAGCTATTATATAGTGTAGTCTCAAAATTGCAATGAATCTGTAATGTAAACGGCCAAATGTACAACTAAACAAACATTAAACGATAATGGAACTGAATTTAACATTATTCACAAAAACACAGCTATTATGCCTTTGTTTTGTCCACCAATCTCTCTGTCTCAGTCTCCCTCCCTCACATTGCATTTTCTGTTTACCTTCTAAAGCAGTAAATGGTGCTGAAAGCAGGGTTGATAATATTCAGTTTGTTTTTCAAACCATGATATTCACTACGTTCACTTTTTCTTTCATTGTTTTGGAAATAAGGTTTCAAGGACACTAAAAATGTTGAACTTTCTACCAAAGGACTGGAAACCGGGCAGTTATACCGTCATACACTCTTACCATAGTGATCATATATTACCCTTCTCTGTTTTCCTCTTGTCCCTATGGACCTTGTAGCAGTCACTTCCAGTCACCTGCAGTGTTCCATCTATAGCTTGTCTTCACATAACAACCTACCCCACACATCACACCTACTTGGCAGAAGGAAAGTTGGGGGGGGGGGGGAAGAAAAGAAACACAGACTTTTGTATTAAAATCTTGAAGCCTTTATTCATTCCAGTTATAATTTTATGTTGTGGTATCTACTGTGCAACTATTTGCCATTAAGCTTATTAATGATTTATAAATGTCAGCAATACTCTAAAATTAGGTTTGATAGATTTTATATTTAAAACTGGCAATAATTAAGCTTGAGAAATAAAGCTTCTTAAATGTGGGTGTGTTCTGCCAAGGCTTGAACTTAATGGACAATAACAAATGAAAAAATTCTATGCATCAACTATTTTTATACCACTATTTCTCTGATTCGCACAAACCTCAATCCTACTTTATAAAATGCTACAATCCTATAACATCCTTAATTTAACAATAAAAAGTAAATTTAATAAAAAAGACTGCTGACTGCCACCTTAAAAATCTATATTTTTATGTGTGTAAAAGTAACAAACATGATTATATAAACATTGCACAAAACTTACCCATTTACTTACATGTTGACTTATTGCACCAGTTTCCACATCACCTTTGAGGAAGCCCTCTGGAGGTATAGTGCTCAATGCGTTATCTCCTATTTTTTTATACATGGCAAGATTCCCCAAGAGGCCTATTGCATTCCATGTTCTGGACTGCACCTGGAAAAGAAAAAAAGTTGTGAATTCACCAGTCAAACTGTTATTAATAATACAATGATAATTTGAAACTGTTATATACATTCAAAGAAAACCACAAAAACTAACCTATTCAGGTGAAATGACGTTCAATGAACATTGCCCTCATTGCAGCTCCTCTGTTGTTGCGTGGACGCAAATTTGCAACGGGAACTACAGGTAAGACAAGAAGCTCATCAACTGGAGGTGGCAATGGCTCTTCATGCTGAACCGCAATGTTGTGCAGCACAGCACATGCAAGAATAACCTTGTTTGAAGTTGCCAGTTTTGTTCGCAGCTTTTGTCCAAGGCATGCGAACCGTCTCTTCCACACGCCAAATAATCGTTCCACAACGTTTCTCGTCCTTCTGTGAGCAACATTGTAACGAATATCCGCTGCTGTTGTTGGAACCAGTACTGGGGTGTACATGAATGTCAACTGTGGATACCCATTATCTCCTAGAAGTATTCCTGGTAGTCCTTGATTTTCAAACCTAACCATTACCCTACTGTTACTAAATATCCGGGCATCATGGGTACTACCAGGCCATCGTGTTACAATGTCCATGATCTCAAGGTTCGGACCTGCAACAACCTGATGTGCATACATTTGTTAAATCATCCAAACACTTCCATCTAGTAATTTTTCATCTAGTATGAGTGTCACTTTTAGATAATGTTTTTCCATCAGAAAAAATAAAATACTAAAGAATCAATGATAACTGTTTAATTTTATTTAAAACTTGTTTTACGTTGTTAATACAGAAGTAGAATATTAAAAATTAATTCTTAATTTAGATAGTATGTGTGTGTGTGTGTGTGTGTGTATCTCAACACACCAATGAATTATTTTCATGACACAAAAATAAGTACCAACACAAACCTGAACATTCAAAGACATTTACTGTTTCCTGTTACGGTACAACTCTGCAAACTGGCCACCAGGATTACTAATGCATATGTGTGTGCAGTCAATGCAACCAGTTACTCCAGGAAATTCACCCAAATCGTAGAACTTCCTCTGGTTACTGCGAATACCTTCTGCTCCTGGGAAGTGTACATACTGCAGAAAATGTCCTGCCAACTCATTTGAGGTTACCTGTACAAATGTTTCACATTTAATTCAAATATAAATTACTAACTCACTCCAAACTTCTAAGTGTAGGTAAATGCTTCATAATTTAAATGATTTAAACTGCTCTATTTTATAACTTTCTATTTATTGCAGTCATTACAAACATGGTAAGGGTCGCACCATGCATTGTCAGTTGTGTTGACCACTAATTTACCAGTTACCTTTGCATGTAAACAAACATCCACCCACAATTTTTCCAGAAAACTTAATACCAAACTGTTATCAGACAGACAATTTGGCAACTGCAGATATTAAAAACTCTGTAATTATGTTCTTATCATTTATCCAAGTTTATAACTTGGTCCTGATGAATATTGAAAGATTTTGCTCATAACAAAGAATTTTGGAGGTAAATGTAACACAATGCTGCTTTTCCATAAAGTAAAAAGAAAATGTCATAAATACCATCTTCCAACACAAAAAATATTCCTGTATTTACCCTGAATACAGCATTTCTTAATTCCTACTGTTGCTGAGAAATTTCAGTTTATAGCTCACATTTAAATCATGTGCATTACCGCTGTCACAGCCATTAATTGTTTACCAGTGTTGGTTTGTGTTTGTTTTGAAGAACTTTATCCCAATATAGTAAATAGTTGATTAGGCAAGATTGGCAAAATACAGTAGGTACTTCCAAAAATTGTGGATGGTCATTTTGATATAGCTTCATTAAAAATACTATAAAATATTTCATACGACTGATTAGGAATAACCAATTTAAGAGGTTGCTACTCTGATCTAATCAACTGTTCACATGATTACACTGTAATTTTAATGTAGCTATATACCAATCCAACAAACTGCCCACAATATTTGTTAAGTATTTTCAACATCACTAACATTACATAACATAATTCCACAGTATTTTTAATGTCGCTACTTATTCTCCCCAACTAACTGTCCAGAGTATTTTCAAGCATTGTTTATGTTGATAATGTAACCATAACCCAAATTTTTTAAAGTAACACATAACGTATTAAATAACTCTGATTATAAAACAATTACATCCATTGACTGAAGTTCTCTAAAACAAACAAATCGCTGCTAGTAAAATAATTGCGGTGGCAGCAACAATGCACAGGTACTGTAATATACGTTAAAGGCGGCTATGGCAGCAGCAAAATACAAGTATTGTAAACTTAAGTTTTGACGTGTTATTTCTCATAAACTATTAAGTATTTATGGACGCTGTTTTCAGGGTAAGTACAGAAATTGTATTTTTGAAATTTTACTTTGTGGAGGTAAAAGTTCTGTATTGCTTATCCAAGTTAACCATGTGATCCTGATGGCATGATCCTGTACACCTGATGCGCGAAACCTGACGTAAGTTAACTTATACGTAGGTAATTTATTTTTTACATCAGGTTTCACACTGTAGCGCAAAACGCATCGGCGCTACGCGCCTTCCCCCTGCATAACAAAATATGCATCATGTAGGTAGTATGAAGTGTCGCACAGTATTCTTTCGTGCGTAATAATGGAAATTACAAATTTATGATGTTTCACTAAAATGTTTAGCGTGTATTGGCTATACAATATTTAATCAGTGGTTGCAGATATATTTTATGGTAAGTTGTATTCAAGTAAAGTATTATATTTGCTATGTTGTGCCATAGTAACCGATGAAATTGACGGGTGTTAAGATTTTCTGTTTTCGTTTTTGCTTGAGAACCTGCATGTAGGGTAAAACAGGGTACACAGGTAATGGGTAAAACGGGGTAGTACCCCGTTCTGCCCAACCAGTTTCCTGTTTTAACCATCTTTTCGATCAATTGTTCAAATGACTTTTAAAATTAAAAATAGTATTTTTATGCACACTAAATGTTATACAGAGTTACCTACAGTACATTTATACAGTCACCCAAAAGACAACTGACCGAGCTAACTCCAGGCCTTCAGAACCGAGTGAAAATGACAGTGTAGGTGATATTCCAGTGACTGCTGCAACAACTGACCGAGCTTACACAAGGCCTTCAGAGTCCCATGGAAATGTCAGTGTTGGTAATATTCCTGGGACATCTGGTTTGGTATCTTCACCAACTGAATCTCGTTTAGGCCTATCTGATAAAAACAATCGAAGTGCTTCATCAAACAGTAGCTTCACAATTCCACCGACTACAGTGATGCCGATTCCCCATGCCAAAAGAAACCTGCATAAGGAAGAGGACGACGACGTGGCAAGGCAGCTGTGCTGACCGACTCGCCATATAAGAACCAACTAATTATTATTCAGTCATCTTTACCAAAATCTTTAAAAAGGAAAAATGCTGGTGTGTCTAAATCTCAAAACAGTCCTAAAAAACATAAGAATAAATAAGACAGCAACAAATCCATACCAACAGTAACTTTGCGTGTGTCTGATGATGATGACGTTCCTTGCATGTATTGCGCTGAACAGTTCTCCACTTCAAAATCAGCCGAAAGTTGCGTGCAATGCTTAAAGTGTCATTCTTGGAGCCATGAAGGATGTGCTGGTGTAGACACAGATGACTGTAGGCCATTTGAATGTGATTTCTGCCAGTTTGGAATATAGACTCTGGCCTTATTTTGTGTTCTGACGGGCCTACTAAGCCATATTAGGCTAATTAAACAATCATATGTTTTGTCAGATATTTGGGTTAACCGCATATGCAAGGTTGTATTATACATAATTAGATTATGCTATTAGACTAACCACTTCCTCAAAATTAACAGTGTTGTGTTATTGTTGTTCAAACAATGTTTGTGATTTTCCGCAAACCAATGTTTTTGTGAAGTTTTACTGTAAATACAGAGGAACATGTAAGGTCAAGGCTTATAATTGATTTTTTTTTAAATCTCATATTTTTACTGACAATTGTATTTATTTGTCATACTACATGTTGTTCAGAATTTTTTATAATGCACGTATTTAATCATTTAAAAATCTGCTTTCTGTACCCCGTTTTACCCAACCAGTTGGGTAAAACAGGGTAGTGTGCATACATTCAAATAATGAAAAATCTCTGCAATAATAATATTTCAGAAGACACGGTACTAGTTGCAGAATAAAACTCACATTATAATCTACGCATGCTGATGGTTTCATACACATACCGCAATATTAAAACAATAAATTTAAGCGATTTATACTAAGTACCCCGTTATACCCTACTCTCCCCTACATAGGATCAGGTGTACAGGATCATGCCATCAGGATAAAAAGTATATCTAGATACACCTGGATACACAATAGTAATACGGAACCTGTACCATTTTCCCCCCTCAAATATGACCTGCTTCCGTTTTTTTTATTAAAATTAATATGTCAAATTAAGGGCACAAAACAACTGATGATGTACAGAAAACTTAAAGCAACTCTAATCTTGATAATCCTGCTTACTGTTGCTTGATTCAAGTGAATAAGGTCACTACAAACAATCTGAAAAATAACAAACACAGGACACAGGTAAACGGACTATAAATAAATATAATAAAGGGATGTTCATGACAGAGTTACGAAGAAAACCGACAGTAAAAAATTTTTATTTCTAACAGTTGTTTACAACTACAACCAACATAGGTATAGTCAAACTTAGTTCAGACTTTAAATTTTATTCTCACATACCTGAAAACTGTTACTGCCATAAAAGCGTAATGCAGTGGTAACTTTAACAATTGCTGGCACCGGCAAACCACGTTTATCTCCTTTGTCAGCCGCAACAAGCGGAACGATGGTACCAATTACAGTTTCTTTAGTAAAACGAAAACGTTTCACAAACTCATCACTAAAAAATTCCAACGGATTATCCCCATCTCGAAGATATTTTCTAGGCGGCGGATTGTACGGAACATCCCTAGCATATCGCATAAATTCCACAAACTCGTCACCCACAATGCGTCGTACAGCTTCCATGATGCGAAAAGTAGCACTAAATAGCAATTTAGTAAGGTCAACCGGCGACTAAATATTCGCTGCACGAAAACACTTAAAAAATAAGCAACAATAATACTTCACAACCTGTGCATACCGAAATTGC
Organism: Bacillus rossius redtenbacheri; assembly: GCF_032445375.1. Lineage (NCBI taxonomy): Eukaryota > Metazoa > Arthropoda > Insecta > Phasmatodea > Bacillidae > Bacillus > Bacillus rossius. The sequence continues at coordinate 98,024,066 of NC_086330.1, read as the reverse complement.
AATTTAGTACAACATAATACTCAAATTTAGTAATGGTATGGTCTGTGCATTCGGCCCTAGTAGTCGATAACAAGATTGTGGCTTCCAGTATATGAAGACAAGATGGCGGACATGACGTCATACTAGATGACGTTATATATATTTTGACATAAGTGGTGGGGGTCAGTCTACCTGCATCCACTGTGAGGGAAGGATCTGTTGTCATTTTTATTTTTTTGACCTCACCGGGTTCGAACTGAGGACTCCGAGCTCTGTGTCGTAAATGATTGTTTTTTAAATATTTTTATTGAAATTTATTAATTGAATTTTTTTATAAATTTTAAAATTATTTTCATTAAAATCGGATAATAAATAAAGATTTTCAAGATGGCAACCGTAACGATAATTGCAACTATGACGTCATTATTCAAAAATGACATATTCCATGGTGACGTCAGAGGCTTATCAGAGGCTGTAGACATGGATGCTTAAGCCTCTATATGGACATTTCTAGCCGCTGGGATTTTTAAGGACTAAAAACGGGAAATTTTCCCTCGAAACGGGAATTTTTCCCTCGAAAAGAGACATTTTTTATTTTATCACAATTTTTGAAATTTTTTGGCGGAATTTTTTTCCACAGAAATGGAAATTTTGGTGATTTTTGAGAAATTTTTAGCAAATTTTTGCCCAATTTTCGCAATTTTTGAAGGACAAATGTCAATGTCCTACTTGTCCCGTTACGCTGTGTCCCGTTACGCTCATCCAAGATGGCCGCCGTGACGTCACAGATGGACGTGACGTCTGAGATGTGGCTCGGCACATTAGTGATAATCCCTCATCCCACATAAAATAAATAAATAATTTTAACCTCAAGACAACACTTGGCGTCATCTTTTGTAGAAAATCAGAACTACTAGTGACAAGTTTCTTTTATGAAATGAATAACTCCCGCTGATGAAAAATAATAAAACAATATTTTAAGTAATTGTTCCTATTGAAAACATTCAATTTGAATCTGGCATTAGTCGCAGAAGTTAACATGTATCCTCGTTCGTTGTCTGTAGCAGTATCAAAAAGACATAGTTTTATATACTGTACCAAGGAGATTACCTTAAGAACTAATGCTAAATGACACGAGAGAAGCGAGAGTAATTTGGGTCCTGCATTATTCTGACCAAGCTTGCGATGCTCACTGGGTCATTGACAAAAGTTACCAAGAGGCTGGTGTTAAAATGAAAGTCTCCAGAGATCTGATTAAAATTTATTATAAACAGGCGAGGAAGATTATAGCAGCAGAAAAGATTGATTTTACATCATGGGATGAACCTTACATATTGGTCGACAGGTTAACAGGAAACTTTTCGCTCATTAACGAATTATCCCTCATACTGAATGAACTGAGAGAAGCTGCCTAAATACAAAATTACATGTATTATTTGCATGTGTATTAAATATAAAAAAAATACTTAGGATTTCAAAAGACTAATGTTTCATTTCTCTAAATGTGAATTTCTATCTAATGCCGAGTTTTCGTAATACAACTTATATTTTAAAGATGTAAAAATCATAACCATTGATGGACAAAATGGAGATTAATTGTAATAATAGTCATACCACCAATCAGGGCAAGTTCCATCAAAAAGTGTAATTGTAATCATTTTGAGCCCAATGTAGATGGAGCAGTTGGAGTACTTAGAGCAATTGGAGTATTTGGAGCATTGGTGCTCTTGGAGGACTTGGAACTTTGAAGCGAATGGAGCGAATGGAGAATTGGAGCTCTTGGAGCAATTTGAGCATTAGAGCATTTGGAGCTTTGGAGCACTTGGAGCAGGTGACCAATTGGATTAGATGGAGCAGTTGGAGCTGTTGGAGCATTGGTACTCTTGGAGCAATTGGAGTACTTGGAGCGTTGGAGCTGTTGTAGCAATTTGGATCTATTGGAGTGGTTGTCCAATTTGAACTTTTGGGTTTTGGACTACTTGTAGCAGTTGGAACTTACGACTGTTGGAGTTTAAGACTGCCGGAGCTTAAAACTGTTGGAGCTAAAAATTAGTCAGTCCATGCCGATGCAGTACTTCATGTTTACTGAATTGATAACTTTAGTAAGTGTTCCTGTAGTAGTTTAGGATCTATGTAATAAATTGTATTTGTAAAATAAATATTTGTTTTATTTCTTGAACCTTTAACCTTTATGATAATTTTAATACATACGTATTTCAAATATGGCATCTTAATTTCAAGATTGTGTATACAGTGAGAGATAACTGTCTTTTAATAAATAATACTGCACTCTAGTGCATAAGAAATAAACTAACATAATGTAATGCACTCTAGCAGATAGACTGTGTACTATGGGACACTATATATTCTTGTATCGATTACTTAAAACAAGATGTTGGATTCAAGATGTTACCATTGTCAAGGTCAAAGGTCAAGTAAAAACATTAATGTCATGTTCAAGGTGTACGTTCAACGTCAAGTTCAAATTTCAAAGGTCTAATAAACAAAAATTAAATTTAAATGGTGAAACTGCACTATAGCTGACGAAAACCAGATAGTGGCCTCCAGCAGATTACAACTTGATGGCAGATGTGACTTCTTACTAGCCGTTCATATATTCCTTGGCATTAATGGTGGGAGGGCAGTCTGACATGATAGCGTGGTGATTCGTGTGTTTGTGTAGAGATAACCGACAACACTAGGCAATACAGATTGTATTTCCGAAAAAATATTAATGTTGATATTATGCCTTTAATATCTTATTTTTCATATCACAGGCCAAAGTTAAACAACATTTTAGTCGAAAAATTAATGGAAATAAATAGTAAGCTACCATTTAGTATCTGTTTTGAATTGAAATTATTATTAGGTAGTCAATATTTCGTTATTATTGTTTTTATTTTAAATCATTACACTAAAAGCGACTCGCTGGCATAGACGTTTCACGTGAAACCAATGGCTGAGAATTCCGTTACAGCCCCACTCCTTTTCTAATGATTCCTGAAATAATTTTAGAAAATTGCTAAGATGGTTACTTTTTATACGTAATTGCTAAATCCTTTCACATTGTTACTCTACTGTGGCATTGTGTTTTGCTGTCTGTATTGACACAGCTATTAATCTGTTTACGAAAAAGCAAGCATTTCAGAATAAAAAGAAATAGTCTATTTCCTCTATAAAACATACAAAAGAGATTTTAATGCTTTCATAAATTAATATTCTGAAATAGTTTAACCAAACCAGCTCATTACAGTATTTCTAAATTATTGCGTGGTCATTGATGCAGTTAAAATATAGGCCAAATTTCACAACTACTTTATCAATAAAACTAAAACAGCAAAAGTGAATCGTTTTCAAATAAAGTATAAAAACAATAATTATTTTTCCTGAAAAATTCACCAAAAAAATTGTTCAAATAAAAAATTGGTTGTCATTTTGCCTAAAGTCATTTCGCCTAAAAGTCGTTTTGCCTCAAGTCGTTTTGCCTAAAGTCGTTGTGCCTAAAGTCGTTGTGCCTAAAGTCGTTGTGCCTAAAGTCATTTTGCCTAAAATTATAATCGCCTGCTTAAGTTCCCTTAAAGTCGTTTTGCCTAAAATCTTAATGCCTAAAATTCGTTTAGCCTAAAGTCGGTTTTCCTAAAGTCGTTTTGCCTAAAAGTCTTTTGCCTAAAGTCATTTCACCTAAAGTCGTTTTGCCTAAAATCATTTTGCCTAAAGAACATTTTAGGCTAAATGACTTTAGGCAAAACGACGTGTACTCAACAGCGCTACATAGCGACATATTCTATAAACTACTTCCAGAACAAAGCAGCTGGCAGTTTTCCGTTATGGTACTTTTCCGCCTTTTTCGAAGAGGCCAGATGGAATTCTATTATAATGGTAGTTTTCCAGTATGGCTGTCTTCTGTCGCTCCGAAAAAAAACAAGGGTTAGAATACAAAAAATTTATAACTCCCTTAGTAAGAACTCTGTTGAATACGTTCAGAAGTATTCTAAATCTTATATTTTTTATCTAAAACTTTTGTCGGAAACAATTTTTGAAAAGATCAGCCATTGCTGCAGGGGTTTGGAAAAAATAAGGTTATAATTTAAAATAATATATATAATTTTCGGATCATGTACACTGTCAAATTCTTTATAATGTATTGTAAAACTTTAAATTATTATCAACAAATTTATTGTAAAATAATATTTTATACGACCATCCATTACTGAAAGGGTGGAGTAACCAGGGGTTAATGACAAAAAATTTATAACTCCCTTAGTATACACACTATAAAATCCGTTCATTTTGTTTGTACATATTATAATTTTAATCCAAAACTTATTTGTGACAAATTTTGATAATACAAACATATTGCGGGGGGTTTAAAAAACCTGGTTTAGTATAACAAAATAATTCTAACTTCCATACCAAGCACACTATTGAATCTTTCTTATGTTTGTTTAACTTAGTAAATATTGCTAAAACTATTTTTGAAATAAGTTTTATCGAACCTACTATTACTGCAAAGGGTATAAATAAGAAGGTTTGAGAGTAAATAATTACATTTCTCATATATAATACTTACAAATCCGTTATAATTTATTGTAGAAATACAATACGTCATTTAAAACATTGGCTAAAACAATTTTCGTTGAACTGTATTATTGCCAAGAAAACAGGATTTGAAATGAAAAAAAAAAAATTAAAACCTTTTTACTATCAAATTTGCTCGAAATTATTGTACACCATCTTCTTACTATCTTGAAACGTTGGTGCAAAGAAAACTTTTACACGGACATAGTGCAAAAGATGAAAAATAGTTTTTGAAGGTTAGAAAAGTAAATAAGTACCTTAGTTAGCATATAATATACCATTCGTTCTAAGTTATTTAATTTTGGATACACTGAATTTAAAATATTCGTAATATTTTCGCTGCACTAACAATAAGCAAATATTTAATCGATCTTTTTGTAATATTGGAGAACATAAAAAGTTGGGTAAATTAGGTTATTTAAATGTTCGTGTAGATTATAGAAGTTTCCGAAATAATTTCAGAATAAATTGGTACTTCGAATTCTACCTAGCCTGAAGACTGTGCCGAAAGAGATTTTTATATTTAGCAAAAACACTTTGCCACAGAAATGTGTATTTAAAAAAGTCAATAGTTTGCATAATTACCTTGGTCATTTCTTTCTCAAAGTAAAAAAAAATTATCTCGCTGTTCTCCGACATTTTTTTAAAAAATTCTTCTTTGTCATTACCAGATTTTAATAAATCGATGTTTCCTAAACTAAAATAAAAAAGGTATTAAATAGTTGACCTTGCTTTTAAGTCGTGCCATGATGTAGAAAATAAGTTAAAATATTTTGGTTGTATTTTCAAAGCCAATCTTCGAGGCTGCATTCGCATACTAAAACTCAGCTACGTTCAAGATCATGGCTCCAATTTTGAGTGGAAATTATAAAAAAAATTATAAGACTAAAAATGTATTTGAAAATACAATCGAAGACATTAATAAAAATCATGATGCTGATGTTCAAAATTATTACTAGATGATTATCCTTCTGCTGTAGATCGGTTTACACAGTTTTAAGCCTATTACTTTCATCTACTGACGAAATATCAAATTGAGGTTTGTTATTGTATGGGTTATCTGTAGTGTGTAATATTTTTGGGGTGCTAAGAACGCACAAAAATATCAACTTTGTTAGAAATTATGTAAGGATGTCACTATAAACTCATAACTGATGTTCAAATTTTATTTGTCAATCAAGTGTTATACTGCATAATAATATCTGAAAATAATAAATGAATGAGAAACATTAAACATGAACAAAGAATTTATTTTTTTTTCAATTAGTTATAGTAAATTTATATATCTTATACCTTAAGTTGGTATCTAAAAATATTTATATAAAAGCAAAAGTTTACTTATTTAGGGTGAAATACTGCGAAGACGTAACTGTAAATGTTGTGTTAATGTTTATTTACTACCCAGCCCCTCTTAAATTCTATGCCAGTATAAATAAGAATCATTTCATGGAATCAAGGGAAAAACAGCTACATGTTTTTAAAAACATACAAAGACACAACTGTAATTTAATGTTGTAACATATTTAATTAAAATTTAAACACAATAAAAATGCTTCCATACAAACAAAAACATTAATTCTTTACTAAGAAAACAAACGCATTACGGTTATAGAAATGTAACGAATGCTGACAGATATTTTGCGTCACACGTGCGCAGGATTATTCGGTGTCATGCAGAGTTGTTTGACAGCCTGAGTTCCATTGGCCGACTGAGTCAAGTCCAGAAGCAAGGGCCCCGAGAGAGCGACAGCTTCGTGCTCCCACAGCCATTTAACCATCAGCCAGTTGCGGTTGTAGGTCGCCCACCACAACGGAGTCTGGCCTCGGTGGTTGGCGGCGTTCACGTTGGCTCCGCGTTGGGTGAGGTACTGCACCTGCGGGAGGTAGTTGCACTGGGCGGCCAGGATCATCGCGGTGTTGCCTTCGCTGTCCGTCAGCTCGCTGTCAGCACCACGCGCCAGCTGCAGACTGGCGGTGATGACGTCATTGCTGACCGCGGCGCCGTGCAGCATGGCGTAGCCTGAGCTGTCGGTGATGTCTGCGCACCCCTCGGGGATCGCCAGCTCCTCCGCCAGGTAGTTGTAGCCTCTCCAGCCGATGAGGTACATCGGGTTGGTGACGTACCGCGAGATGGCTTGCACCTGCTCGTAGGCCATGGGGTTGGTGCCTACCAGCGCCTCGCTCAGGTACGAGTGCAGGGTGACCCAGTTCTTGGTCTGGTTGTATTCCAGGAGCTGCGAGCCAAGTGTAGAGACAGGGTATATTAAGGAGGATGACTCAAGGACATGTCCCCCCCCCCCCCGGTTCATTAAAATTAACTATAAATTAACATTAATGCATCATCAACATAAAAATTTACAAAGAAATGCAATATTTTTATGTTTGTAATTTTCATTAGAAAAATTTTACAAGTATGCTCTTTATTTAATTATAAATACTATTTATAGATTTAAAAAAATAATATTTTAAACAAACAAAATATAACTAAAAGCTCACTGAACAACTAGGTACTAACTATTTACTTTACTATATACATATTTTTTCGTGTTATTGACTTGATCGCATGAGCTGAGAATTTTAATAGTAATATTCTCTTACTTTTAAACATCTTATTTAATATTTTTGGAAAAAAAATTAAACTAATCATGCTATATTCATGATAAAATTACTAAATATGATCTAATTACTAATCAAATTATACATTACATTATTGGTTGTCTATTTAACTCTGTATTAACAGGAACATTATCATTTCAAGGTTTTTTGAATGCCTCATCAAATCAGGAGTATTGATTTTTTCATGCAATACGAATGGTTATACTGTATGTCATAACAAACCCAAGTAACTGAGAAAAAATAAAATGACAGAAATGATGAAAATGCAAACATCTAAACAGAAAACAGCTAAGATCAACCGATGTCAAAAATTTAAAACAATAAGAAGTATGAAAATACAGTTAAAAGAATGAGTAAAATAATTAGTACAAGACAGTGGGCTAAAACTACAAGGCAGTAGGAACATGTAATGTTAATAATGTTAAATAAACAATATGTTAAACGCAGTGACAAACAAAAAACTCAATGATGATAAACAAATAATATGGACAACACAAAGACAATAAAGAGACTAACAGGCAAATCCAGCGACAAAGAGATATTCTTAAAACCACGATGACGACAGCACTGACCCAGAAGCCTTTCTAAAATAACAGTTGCGACGTTTCGGGAACTGATATTAACCCATCCTCAGGCACAAACAGACTGAAAAAAAGAAAAACTTAATACTCACTTTCTCACGATCCAAGATGTCAGCTGTGGCATGAACCACCAGAAAGGATACGAATAAAACGCTAATTTGTGTCATCTTGTAATTCAAGGACGATATGGTATCTTGCTGTAAAAATAAAACATGTTTATAAATATATTTCCTATCAAGCAAGCCGCAATATGTTCATCGTACCTTGTTGAATATTCATAACATAAAAACAGGGAAATAATGCTGTGGTCAGTGTTTTAGAAAATTTCAATAATGCCAGTAAAGTGGATGCATCATATATTTAGAGATATATTAATTTGCATTTAAGTTAATCATGAAAGCATTGGCCAATAAATATTATAAAATCTTGTGTGTAAAGGTAATTTGTAAATAATGTTGTATGATCACGTACATGCGCAGAAAATCTTGTAGCTTAAGAATTGGACTGCCATGAACGAATTAGGCCCCGATGCACATGTTAAATGTTATAGTGTGAAATCTGCGTTCAGAAAGTATAGCATACTGCCAGGCGTTGTATAATTGCCACTGAAATATTTCCATGCATGATAGGCAGAAACAATGGGTTCTAGCTATCACTATAGATCATTCACTATTTTGTAAAACTAAATTAAATAACATGCCTATAGCATCGGGTAATCAAATAGTTTTATGTTATACGATGGAACGTGCAAACCTTTATTATTTATAAATTAAGAAATCTGTATATTAAAATTTAAATTTAAATTAGCAGATGATTCAATATCGGTTAGGTAACAAATATTTATAATTTTTTTTTGTAGTTCAAATGTTACCTTTAGAAGTGAGCTAGGCTGATTGTACATTTATAAACTCTAACTTATTCTTCACAAGGACTAAAGTTTTAGGAAAATTTTAAGCAATCGGGATGTAATTATCTAACTTAAAATACTCTTGGCATCTCATCAAGGTGTTAGCAATATTAATTTTATTTGAGAGAAAAAATTTCTTAATTTATATATTTAAACTTACGAAATACAATACATATATTTATATTTAAATCATTTATACTGATTTACTAGAAAAATGTAAACCAAGATAAATTACTTTTTAAAAATTTATTTTAGGCCTATCTGTTTAAATCAGTGACACGATCAAATTATTTTCATTTCCTAGTCTAAACCTCAGAATTTATAACTATAATTGTTAATATTCGGAAAGCAAGATACATTTATGAGCTTCATTGTTAATTCTCTGAGATTTTATGGATAAATATGTGATAATGTACTTTTCAAAAATTTTGTAAGCTTAAGTCAAATTAAATAATTACATTTATTTTCAAAACTAGACTGACGCCCTTATAAAGGGGTGGGGAAAAAAAGAAAAATTAAATTAAATTTTAGTTTTTCTGAATACAAAAATACAGAAATCTTAATGTTTAAAATAAAATATACTATCGCATTTCAATTTATTTCTAATAGATAAGATGGGACAATAATATTTACTAACATTAGTATGAACTAACAAAATATTCTTATGCATCTGCAGAAAGATAAAGATATATTTTTTCTAAATAAAAATTATAAAACAAAAAGTTTGTTTAACTTTGTGATAAATTATAAAACGCAACTTGCCTGTTTACAATGAGATGTGATTGACTTGTAATTATGTTTTAAGCACCGCAGTCTCTGTCGTAAAACTACAGCTACGGATCACCAGACACAAGGCTTTTAAATATTGGTGAACATCCGTCAACTATCGCAGTTATCTTTGTAGTGCCAAAAGGTTACAGGCAATAAAAATAAGAAATGTATATCAACACTTAACAAATATTCTTTCGTTTTCTTATCTGAATTAGCTGGTATTTAATTTTCCTTGTACAGTTTTTCCTTAGTCAGAACTGAATTATCAAACAATATATCTGAAAATTATGCATTAAGGTTTTTGCGTATTATATGACCTGTAACAGCTGTCATAAATCATTTGAAGGAAATTTTATATAAACATTAAACCAAATATAATATTAAATTACTTACCTAAAACTGATGATTACTATTTTTAAGCGTGGTAACGAAAAAAAAAAAACATAAATATCGGTCACTTAAATTTATGATAATTTAAGCACACTTCACAAATTCTGACAAAATATATCATATAAAATATTTTAATTATAAAATACATTCAGTACTAGACAATTCAAATATAATTCAATATACAACCTTTTTATACCCAAAATTGAGACAACTAACCTACCAATCATTTTTTATTTTTAAAGAAAAAATATTTATGCTCCACTTGACACTTTAGTGGCTATAGAGGAATTTAGGTTGCAAAAAGCACGTCTATAAAAATTTATGATGTGAAATGTTGAGTAAAACACGCTCTAGTTTGTAGAATATGAATTTTTATTTAAAAAAACGTTTGTTCATCTACTTTCATAGAAAATGACTAAAATTTAATTCCAATTAAAAAAATTAAATCATGTCTTAAGGTTAAATCGCAAACAATTACAAGTAGGCCCAACTTATTGGTGGCCAGTCGAGGCTGGAGAGTCATACCTTCTACTCCAAAATGTTGCTCTGCTTGTCGAGGGAGGGAAAGAGAATAAGGGAGAAAAGTAAAAGGAGTGAGAAAGGAAAAGAAGTGGGTGTGGGATGTACAGTAAGAATATAAGTTAGCGGAGAAATTAGGAGAGAAATTAAGTTGAGTATACGTTTTGCATCTGTAGGCACCGTGCTAGACGACTCGTGGCGCTTCCAGTGGCGGAACTGATAAGTATCTTTAAGGGAGTACGAACACGTGTATGAAAACCACTATGTTGTAACGTAGTTTCCATGTTTTCAGTATATTTCTCGTAATGTCAAGGAAAAAATTCTACACGTGAAACCGTCCGTATGTAGTAATATATGTCAGTTGGCCAATGTCTAAGACCTGTCAAACTTTACTTTAAGAAGCAAACAATATGAATTTATTTATTTGAATAACAACACGAACTAAATTTTAATTAACGAGAGAACCTATTGCCCTATTTGGCCGGTCAATTCATGGACCCGTTTGCTTCAGCGCTAAATAATTGTAATTGGTGGGCTGACAGTTGACATGTACCTGAAATAAACTCGACTAATCACGAAATACAGACAATACTATAGTGTTTTAACTCTTCGCTAGTATCAAAATATTTTTCAGGAAGTGCATCACCATATTTATTACATAAAAATAAAATAAACTATCAAATAAACCGTTTATTGACCTAAAACATAATGTTTTCGCACCTTATAGAATGTTATTCTATAAAAAATAAAATTAAAGTTTTCTATGGTCATCACAAAAAGAAAACACTGTTTGTTTATTAATATACAGACTCCCCTTATAAGTGTTCTGTATTCTTAATTGTAACGAGCATGGTGAAAATTTTAACACAAACTTGCATAACAAAAATATATTATGCTACACAATCTGTAAAAAAATTGTGCAACATTTAACTAAAATGAAGACCGGACAGTTAGTAAATTAAAAAATTATTTATTTTTACAATAAACATAAAACATACTTAAGACAATATAATTTTAAAAGTAGAGAAAAGTTAATTTTTGGTTGCATTTACATAAAGATATCTGAAGAGAACCAGAGGGCTTGACTTAATTTTTTTTAAAGAGACTTCGAATCTGTGGTTTCCAAAATAAGTATTAAAATGAAAAAATCCTAATATTTAAGTGACTTTACAATAAATTGTAATTGAAATGAAAGTAAAAGTATTAAAAAAAGTAATGTCATTTAGTTTTTTTCTTTCCTTCTTATTACCACCCGTTGCAGTAACGGTTTGTATTATCAAAAATTGTTTCAGACAAACTTTTAGGTAAAAATTATAAAATTTACAAACAAGTTGAAAGAAAATTGATAGTGTACTTATAATGGAGTTTTTAATTTTTTTTTTTTTAATTTTCACCCTTCATTTTTTTCAACACCTTGCAGCAATAGTTCATCTTATCAAAAATTGTTTGAGACAAATATTTTAGTTTAAAATGATAAGATTTACAAGCAATTTGAACGTTTTTAATAGTGTAGCTAATAAGGAAGATATTTTTTTTCTTTTTTTAATTTTAACCCTTATTTTTTCCACCGATTGCAGCAATGGTTCGTCTAATCAAAAATTGATTCAGACAAAAGTTTTAGAAATAAACTTTAGAATTAATATATACAAATTCGATATTAAGCCTTAGAACAGTTTTATGATTATTTTTTATCCGCCAACTCTTGTTTTTTCAACCCATTGTAGTTATGGTTAGTCGTATCATAATCTTATTCAGGCAAATGGTTATGGTTTTCCTCCTATGAATTATGAAACATTCAAATGGATGTGAAATTTTTCATATTATGAGAGAACGATTTTTCGGTTGTTTTTACCTTCCCTAATCCTACCCCTTTTTCCCCCCGGATTTTGCTCATTAACGAACTCGCCGGATATTTTAAACTACATAATACATACACATAATATAGACATGTGTGATTTTGAAAGTATAAAACTGGAATCTATAATAACACTAAAACTGTTCACGGCAAAAATAATCGAAGTTATGGAAACACCATTGAAAATGGCTATTTGGATTACTGGGAACATAAAATTATCAATTTTATATTTTTGTTTGTTTTACTGTTTGTCTGTTTGTCTGTTTGTACAAGCATTAATCAAAAACTATTTAACGATTTTAATTGACTATTTTATTAAAAATATATTTGACTAACTTAAAAACTAGGCTATATATATTTGCAGAAATCCATCCCTAAGGAAGTAAAAGAAGGGTAAATATTGTTTTAATATAAGTACTTATTAATCTCTGAAATTAATCAAGCGAAATAAAATATATTCAATATATATAATTAACACACAAAAATTAAAGAAACAATTTGCCTAATGAACTCTTATTGGGTAAAAGGGGGTAGGTATGTTTTAAAGATGAAAAACAATATCTCCTAATTTAATTAAACGTAGTACATGATATAGGGAACCAATAATAAACATACGAAAACTACGAAACACAATTTTTATGTTTGAGTACTTCAACCATAAGGGGTAAAATGTAGGTACGTATGTTTTTTAATTAATTATTTATATTTCCGAATATAATTAAATATAGAAAATAATTTTTGATGCCAACAAGAGCAATAAAAAAATTGCCAACCATTTGTTTTAATATTTTTTTTTTAAATTCAGCCCCTAAGCGGTGAAAAAGTGGTAGGAATGTCTTTATGAATAATAATCATATCTCTGAATTTAATGAAAAGCAGTAAATTAAATTGTGTACCAATAAATGTCCTGCGAAAACTGCAAAAAACAATGATTCTATTTTTTTCAAAATTCTAACCCTAAGGGTTAAAAGGGGGTTAGTATTACTTTAAGACTAAAACATTTTATCTCTGAATTTAATAAATATAATTAATTATATTGGGTGCCAATATTAAACATATGAAAATTATATATCACAAATTTATCACTCTGAGAAATTCAAACCCTAAGGTTATGAAAAGGGGTTATTGGGTTTTGAAAAAAAAACTAACAAATCAAATTCAATTAGAATAAGAAGTTAGAAACTAAAAATATTTTCTTATAGAGTTACGTATTGATTAATTTTTGAGTTTATTACAAATCTTCTTTTAATGGGGATGAAAAAAGGAAACGTATTCATTTATTTAAAAAATATAGTTTCCCTGAAACTAATTAAGAAGAATGAAAATTTATGTTAAAAATAATAAAAAGATTAAATACTATCAAACTCATTTGCAAGTTTTCATCCCTAGGGGGTGTAAATGGCTGACGAAACTCTTTAGTGCTCTCTCTGATCGCATAGGTCGTTATGACCGATCGTCTCCTCCCGGGGCGTGTGCACTTAAACAATTAAACGACCATAGTGTGTGAGAGTGCAACAAAGTGCGGCGAGCGAACGGACGCCACCACGGAGTCGATTGTCGCCCGCGTGACAATCGATTAGGTGCACGGGTCTCTTCTCGGGAGGAGGCCCCTGGTGGCCTAGACCGTTCCGAGTGAGAGCAATGGCCTTCCCCCCCCATCACTGAGACAGGACGTGTTTGTGTGAGTCATGGTATTAAAGTTGCATTAAGTGAAAGAGGTATTTTATTGTATTTTTGGTATTAAAATATCATTCTGGGGAGCTTAAATATACTGGGGTAATTTTAACAGTATCTCCGCTAACCGCCTTGCAGCCACAGGTGACGTGACGCCCGAGAGCCCAGAATCTCCCCGCAGTGCAAGCCACATCATCCTACCGGGCGGCTAGATGTCAAATGGCGCCAAACCTAGGCCGATCATATTTGAGTATATTAAAAAATGGCAGAAATTCGTGTAGCACAAAGGACTTGCCACGCTTTTAACAACTCCACAGACATGCAGGCGCGCTGGACAAAAGGACAACCACAAAGCCGTCCCACAACACCCCTACATCTTTTGCCGATTGCGGCCAAGGATGGTCAGCATCCGAGCCGAGCCGAATGGCACCGAAGACAGCTGAACCAGGGCACTCGATTGCTGACCGCGTCCGCGGCCACAAGGTGCGTGCGTGCAGATACGGGCCACTCAGCGGGAGCAAGGGGGAGCGATCTTCATGACATGTCTGTGCCCACCACTAACACCGACACCCGTCACCTGGGTTGGACAACCAAATACCGTGAGGATGCAAAGCGACAAAGTCATAGCTATAAGCATAGAGTAACTGTGCGACGATTGCCTCAAACTCAGCCTTGGGCCAAATGCGAACACAGGGAAGGCCCTGTGGAAATGCGCTTGCAGCCGCGTCCGCGCGAAGTCGGAGTGGCCAGGAAGCCTTGTAAGGGCGTAACAGACACACTTTGCAAGGCAGCGCTGCCATGCTCAACCAGGCGAGATAGCCAGATGTCAACAGTTCGAAGTCACCAGGCACCATACGTGCTCCAAGGCACGCGAGATTGTGTATTTTCGGGATGGGTTGTTCCTCTGCACCACCTGCAAGGGCAATTAGATCATGTTGCACCACGCATAGTTGGCCCCACTGCCACGCACGCGAGCGAGATGATCATGCTGCCAGAATTTGCCGGTCATGCCCATGCGGACCCGGCCATGTTTATACAAGTGTACAGTGACAAGTCGGCACATTCAAAAAATTGCACCAGAGGAGTGGACCATACGCGTCAGCAGCCAGTTGCACAGCTATTCCTGAAACTCGCGGGCTCAGACAGTTAACTGTGACACCTCATGGACAGACTTCACATGGTGAATGGTGTCGTGCTTTAATGATTCACGCGCACATGCCCGCTGCCTGAATGAGCTTTTCTGCCGGACTCAAGTCAATCAGGGAGGAGTCGAAGTATTCGTACATGGAAAGATGCGTCTCTACCGATGCCTAATGCCCTGCGGTCGGATACAGGAGGTGTTGCCGAACATAGAGGAACTCTTGGCATCCGAATTACGTCTATTCGTACGCATCACAGTGGGTGAGGGACTAGATGTCTTCCTGGCCCTAGCTAGGGCAGTAGATCAATAACTAAAGGCGTCACGTGATGCCTGGAGCGTCGCGATGCCCCGCAAACCTTCCGGAAGTGCGACCCAGGGACGAAAATTCTGTCGTCCCATACTGACAATGCCCCTTCATCCACAACGACCAATATTAATCCTGTGGCACAATGGCAAGATCAGCGCCGGTCAACCAAGCCAGAAGCGTGAACCCACAACGCGAGCAGTGCAGGGATCGATGAGACATGGACAATGGTGGCCCGCCCCAGTGCCTGTACTGTCAACCCATGCAGTACCACTAGCATAATGTGTGATCAATGCGTGAGGCGATGAGACGCCAGCGGGTGGAGCGAAAACAGTAGTCTGGAAATGCCAGGTAGGGTGCGGTGATCCAGCTGGCCACCACTCCCGACCCCTACCCAGCTCAGCACAACCCGATGTCACCCTGCACCAGGTCGTCGGCGAGACCACCACCCAACAGGTTTTGGTGCCGACACTGGCTGCTCCTGCGGGGCACAATGACCCACCCCACATACCCAGCTGGACAAGTGGGGATGGCACGCACCACCCGATTTCATCCTGCACCGGGCATTTCAGAGAGCAGCACCAACCATTTGTCATCGGCAACCCTGCTTGTTTTATGGGGCGCAGCTTCCTGGGATAGCTGGGTGCCAGTGTGGCTCTATGGTAGGCCATGTAGGTGTTGGTGGACACTGTGGCTACCCACGCCTACATCGCGGTTCATCTCGTCTCTGAGGCCAACCTGGAGCACGGGGACGAGACCACTGGAAGTAAAATGCACTGACTAGGTGTGTGTAGATGAGCATTACCATTCTAGAACAAACGAGCCAAATGTAAGCCCTCGTCGTCTTTGGCCTGCAGGAGGGATTGATTTTGGTGCAAGAGGACACCATTATTGAGGTACATGAGGGTAAGTTTCATGTAGGCATCAGGTAATGCATACTGTGTATCGGCTAAGACACCATGGCACCCAAGCACGAGGGGTCCACACCATGCTGCTCAACCTAAGGAATGGTGTGCTCTTAAAACGTGTAACCCTCATCAACAGTGTTTTCGAGCAGCAGCCCCAAGTGTTTGGAGCAGCCGACATGCTGTGCCAGATCACCATTAGAAAACACTGCATCCCATAGTACCCCACACCCACTTCTGGTTCACCAAACCACTATGGTTCGGCCTGGGAACTTACAACCATTAGGGACCAGCTGACTAAGATGCTGAGGGATGGTTTGAGCGAACCTAGCGAGTCTCCGTACAACTGACATATCGTAATGGCGAGCAAGAAAGATGGTGACATTAGGTTTTGGGTTAACTCCAAGCCAGTTAACGACCTCACCACCCCTGCACCATCACCTCATTAACATTTCGGAAGCCCTTACTGGGCTGGGTGACACCGATGTGTTTATGTCCCTCGAAATAAATTCCGGGTAGTGGTAGGTATCTGTACACCCAGTGTACAGGCTAAAAACTGTTTTTATGGCACCCGATGGATGCAGGTTCCAGTTCTTTGCCTTGCCATTCGGGCTGATGGATGCCCCCGCGATATTCCAGGCCATGATAGTCTGGTTCCTGAATGGGTATGTTGGAAAGTTCACCCCAGCCTGCCTGGATTATGTGATTGTCTAATCCCTGATGTGGAAGTACCATGCCCACCATCTTGCGCTGGTCCTCGAACAGTTAGCCACACATGGACTCACTTTCGACCCCAACAAGTGCCACATCGGGGTGGAGGATTTGAAGTTACTGAGCCACATAGTGAGTGCCGAAGTTTTGAGTCCAATGCCAGATTAGCTCACCCTCATTTACGAAAAGCCATCACCCCATACCCGCCGAAAGATTCAGAAGTGATGTACCTGTGGGCCTCCTCAAATGGCACCACGGTTTAATCCCTGGCTTTGCCACTGTCACAGCCCACATAACTGACCTTCTGTCACCCAAATGGTAGTTCCGATGGATAGAGGCCACAGAGCAAGCCCTCGTCAACATCAAGCAACTGTTCCACGAGTGTAAATTCCTCGCTTGCCTCGATCCCGACAAGCAAATCTTTGTCTAGACAGATGCCAGCTAGGATGGTATGGGCACCATCCTATACCAGCTAGCAGTAGAAGAAAAGCAGTGCGTGATTGAATATGCCAGCTCAAATTTCAGGCTTGCCGAGCACAAGTACCACGTGAATGAGCAGGAATGCCTCAAAGTGGTATTGGCATTCGCCGATACTGACACCACCTGGAGAGAAGACATTTCACCCTTCGCACCAACAATCAATGACTTAAGTGGTTGATCTCGGCTCAAGGGCGCAAGTTCAAACTAACTCGGTGGGCCCTCATTCTGCAAAGCTTTGTGTTGATGGTAGAGCATGTTCAAGGACATGAAATTCAACTGCCAGATGAGCTGTCACGACATCCAGACCTCAATACCATCATTCATGATGTCCAGGGTTGGGAGGGCTTGCTTCCCCCTCCTTCAACAATGAACCACTGGCCATCACCAATATGCCTGCCGCTCTGTATGCCACTCGGACGGCGAGGCCTTTTCACCCCGTCGTGTAAATCAGACGGGGTAGAGTATCAAAAACCGAGACATCCATGTGAAACATTCCACACTGTTGCACTTGACATCATGGGACCCTACCCGCGGACCTCACACGGAAAACACTTCTGGTCGTAGTAGCCTACCTGTTCCCATGCTGGACCGAGGCATTTGTGGTGTCGAAAGTCTGGGTGTGCACCAACACTGCCCTGCTCATCTCAGAGATATTTCCCTATTAGGTTTCTCCCAGGGTCCTAATGGCAGACAAAGGGTCCCTGGTCATGTGGCGACACTGGAAGGCTGACTGTTGCAGGTGGGGACTCGACCACTACACTACACCCACATATAACCCCCACGCCAATCCAACCGAATATCGTAATCAGGAGATCAAAGTGCAACTGCTGTTCTGTCTGGTGGATGACCACTCCTAGTGTGGTTTCCACCTTCCCAAACTATTTTACTGCCAGTGTGGGAGGCGAACATGGTTACAGGCACACCCCTGCCGAACTTTTGTTGAGAGAGTACCTCGTGCTACCTGGTGAGCTCCGAGAAGCCATGCTAGTGATGAGGGAAATGGGGGGAAACAAGCCCCGCCTCTCTGTCGAGGGACACAGAGTAGATGCGCGGCATCAACAAGCCCACTTCCTTGACACTCGGAAACCCCAAAACATACATCAACCCCCCTCCTCCTATAGAACTAGGACAGATATTATATGTGCGACAACACCTGCTGTCTGTGAGGAGGTGCAAGTTCTGTGCTGGACTAGATCCCACGGGTTTTACTACGCTGACTCAGCCACTCCTCCTCTGTCATGCAACTGCCCAGTAATCAAACGGACAAAATACTTTGGGACGAACTCTGTTTGGTCCCCACCAATGAGGTAACACCAGCACAAGGTGATCCAACCGCATCCCTGGTGCCACAATGGGATGACACACCCGCTGTCAGCACCATGATGACTAAACCCCCAGAGGCACCACCAAATTCCCAAATCTTGGAGGTTGATACCAGATGCTTGTTGGCAATGCCTTAGCGAGCCACCACTGATATTTTAACCACCAGTCCAGCAACCTCTCAGCCCCGCCCACAGGAAGCATCAATGCAGAAACTGAAAAAACTGTGGAATGCCCTGAAATGTTATGACCTCGACCAGGTCAAATTACCGTCGACCTCATCGTCCAACACCCTGACTGCGACTACTCATGGCCGAGTTCACCCCATGGCCAGGCTGCGAGGTTGCCAATGGAGATAAGCCTCGCTGAATCCACCTTCACAGTGAGGGTCGAACAGATCGAGGAGCCAGAATTAGGCGTTAGCCAGGGCGCGTGAACGAAGGATCTGACTCCTATCCACCTACAGTATAGGCACCCCGAGACAGTTTGCAGCAAATCATCCCACACTATGCGAGAAGCTCACACTAACAGCACTCCCTCACCACTTAGCTACATGTCCACTTTCACAAATGGGGAAGGAACCCCTGCCCCATGCATGTGGAAGGAGGGGAGCTGTCAACAGCCATAATGGCCTCGCAGTGATTGGGCATATATCAACACTTTTAAGTGCTCCCTCTGCTTGCACAGGCCGTTATGGCCAGTCGTCACCACCCGTGGCATGTGCACATATAAGTGAACAACGAACATAGTGCGCGACAGTGAAACAAAGTGTGGCCAACGAACAGACGCCACCACGGAATCGATTGTCGCCCGCATGACAATCGATTAGCTGCGCGGGACTGTTCTCGGGAGGGAGCCCCTGGTGACCTAGACCGATCTGAGTCAGAGCAATGGCCTTTCCCCCTCCCTCATCTTTGAGACAGAACGTGTTTGTGTGAGTCCAGGTATTATAGTTTCATTCAGTGAAAGAGGTCTTTTATTGTGTTTTTGTTATTAAAATAGGTTCTTGGGGGGCTTAAACACCCGGGGGTAACTTTACCAGTATCTCCGCTAACCGCCTTGCAGCCACATATGACGTGACACTTGAGAGCCCAATGTCTCCACGCAGTGCTAGCTGGTGCACACATCATCACCACATCATCTCGGCAAGGCGGCTAGGTGTCAGGGGTTGAGTATGCTTTACACAAAAAAAGTCTGTTTTAGAATCTAGCACATATTAGGGATAGAAATTTATAATGAACATTAAACATATACTAGAGTTACAATTTTGTTTCCGGATTTCGTTTATGAAATGTGTGTAAGTTTGTTTTATCGTAAAAATATTCTTATAATATAATAATAATATTATATAATAATAAAAATAATCGACTTATGCGTTGGATAATAAACTTTATATATGAACTCATTATTTCAAATAAAGATGCGATTATCAAATATTCTATATAATGGGAGGGATTAGTAATATGATACAATTATTTAATTATTCTATTCTTAGCTTTAAATATGGTAAAAAAGTGTTACTGTAAACGATGGCAATAAACATAGTTAAAATGATATTTGTGCGTGTTTAACAATTTTTTCAATCGTGTACCTAATGAAATGAAAAAGCGGTAATACATACTCGAACACTCTAAAACCGAAGTTTTAAAATCAGATACTTGTTCTATACTTAAAATTAAAAAGGCCTTGGCTTATCCACTTTAAAATTTTATTTTTAAGCGATTTCTTTATGAACTAAATTAGCACTAATCAAAAATTTCGATAGAGAAATCGCTGGTTTCAAGTTATTTTATTATATGATTATTTACCTATGTTATTAACTAAGTTATTCTAACAGTTCCCGTAGCACTGTGACGGCGAGGCAAAGGCCGTGAAATTTAAGAAGTGCATTCTCCAGGAATATTTCATTTGTATCTCAAAGTAATTTTTTTTTAAATAGTTTGTTTTATGATTATTCCTTCGCCTCATTGGAACTATTATTACATTGTTGATGATTTGTCTCCAGAAAATAGCTACTGCATTATAAGCGCCTTATTCACTATCAGTTTATAATCCAGACCTTCTGTTACCATATTTGCCATCATACTGAAAAGGTATGCCTGGTTAAATACATGCGTTCAAAGAACTTAAAAAACGTCTGAATCAAAAAGTGTAACGTTGCTTGATATTTAATCTCAGGTATCTCAATTTTAAAGTTTTTGTTGTTTTATTTGTAGATTTAAAATTAAAATCAGTTTTTTTCATCTTTTAGTTTGAGGCATACTAGTGACGTATTCACGAAGAGGAGCATTTAAAATGAGCACTAAGAGAGTGCTCTGCTGTAGCAAGGCACGTGTACATCAGATAATAATCAGCTTATAACCTACATGCCTATAAAATCCAATATGAATAATTTTTGAAAATATTTAAAAAAAAATTTAATTCCCATAATCCAATTTAGAGCTTAAGAATGTAATAAAATCCAACGCTAATGACAAGCAAAATAGAGGGACATGATAAATAATAATTAATTATAATACATGTAAGCATATGCTTATAATGACGACTGAATAATTGTGTTAAGAATATAAATATTGTGAAGAGCCAAATAATTAGACAAAAGCATGCATGTGTAGCATTTAGCAATGTGAAGCTATATGATAAAAGTTTTAGCCATTGAAACTATTTGACCTTCTGGGAGAAATTGTAGTTATTATTAAAAATAAGAGCCTTCCGTCTCCCCGAAAACGATATAATCAGATTTTTACACACGCGAAGAAGTTAATGCTGGATTATTATATGAAAAGAATTTGCTATGTAGATTGTAAAACCAACTGTTATTTTTCCGGATGTGCAAATCAAGCTGGCTCAACCCAGGATTCGAGTGCTGGTTCTTTTGATTGCAAATCCGTCAATATTCAGCCAAAACTCTCTAACTTTTTAGGGTAATGTGTTACGAAACAGGAAAATTAAGCGTACGAGGAAAACGTGGATTCGGAGAATAGTGACAGCTAGTACGTTTTTTACTTGTTTTTAAAACCTTTATCAGCTATTTCAATGCTATTTGTACCATAGCCTTTTGACACTGAATTTTTTATTATTGCAATGACTTACAGATGTCCGCTTCTATAAAATAGTATTATCTGCTACCCTGCAATAGTAGAGCCTTGGCATTGTTGAAAGCTACATCCTCACGCTCAAAATACAGGCAAGTCTCGCTGAATCAGTTCTAAAATCTTGGTGTAAAAATTATTTTTTAAAAGTTTAAATTTACTTTTAATAAACACGTGCTAGAAAGTAATTTATAAGTATACAAATAAAAGTAAAAAGGTTTATTATTGAAATATTCTTTATATGCAAATAATAAATAATTAACTTAAATAAAAAGGTAAAATGTAATAATATTTTAATTAAACTGGCACTTGACTAGCATTACAGTAATAAGGAATATCACAGACCTTTAATTAAAATTGTTATAAACAAATATTTTCTGTTACTTTGTGTTGAATTCAATCTTATTCTCATTCGTATATTCTGAATTATATAAAATATTTTTGTTTTCTATTCAACCTAGGATACGGATTTATCGTAATTAAAATTTTTAATTAATTATTTAATTAATAATTTTAGGATTTCTTCGTCTTCTCTTTTCTTCCGCTAGCTCTACAAACAAAATGTTCATGTACATGCTGAAACTAATTGGACCAGCCATACATTGAAACAATAAAAAAAAATTATATATATTTTCCATTATAATTACTTTCTTGTTCAGATTTACTCATCACCTAGTCAAGTGTGTTAAAATTTAATAGCCTGATTATCCAAATTTGTAATCAAGAAGTAACATATTCAGAAATTTCTAAAATCTGGTATCCAGTACTTTTAATAACCAATATGGTTTTATGTGTATGATGCACTGCATTTTACATAAAAACTAATAGTTTTATCGCAATATATTTTTTTTAATCATTAAAAATAAGGTTTTAATGAGGTTTTCCTTTATTTTTGCTACTATTAACATTACAACATTTTATTTAAAATTCAATTTTTTTTCTTTATTACATTTTAATTAAATATTTATTTTTAAATCTTACTTCCATCTAAATAAAATCATATTACGTCTCGTGTTCCCAGGGGAATTGGTGTTAATAAAAATAGTCTCTAGCTAAATAAGCTTTCCATTGTTTATATAGTGTGTGAAAAATCTATAAAACCTACAGATAAATAAGATTTATACGTAAGAAAATGTACTTTTTCAAAGAACTAGCCTTAATATGGCAATTTTATTTTCTGGTCTTGGAAACACGACTTATATAGCAGAACTCACCAGGCCACATCTACCAATATACCACATAGGAAGCAGCCTATAGGCCTGAGCCACGAAAATGTGTGAAAATGCAAATGTAAAAGACGTCGACACATTTTATTGCGTGGACCAATTGAACTGAGTGGACAACTGATATGAACTGAATCAGCGTGAGGAAACTCGATCCCTTAACGTGATGTGCAAACTAAAGAGGCCGCGGAGAAATAGCTGTCAGAAAAACTACAAGATGATCAATCTCCCTCTTCCTGTTGAAATTCAGGAAGTAATTTGAATTGGATTATAACATTTCTTTATTTCGTGTTTTGGTTATTATAATCATATTTTAATTGTTTTCTCTTAATATGTATGCTGACAGTTCAATATCGTTATGAATATATTTTCATAACAACAGAGTAAAAGTATCGCTGAAAAAAGACCCTTTTTGTGTAAATTATTCTTAAATGACTGCCGTAAATTACTAACTAATAACAATAAAACAGAGGAATTTAAAAGCGAAAGTGCCAAACTAATGAATGCACATGAATGGTTCCCTTTGGACCTGCTCTAATTAAAATGTTCATTTACACAATTACATTTGTTTGTGGCCAGTATTTACGACACCAAGTAATATAGACTACTGCATAAAAATGTGAGCCATATCACTTTAAAATCTTCACGGTTATCTATTTCACTACAATTTTTACAATCAAAGTGATACAAGTTATAAAATAAATTACAAAAATATTGTCAATGAAACCATAAAATGTTCATAGCTCTGTTTTTGCTTCTACCAATGGACGTGTCTACTCCAATGTATTCAAACATTTTATCCCGAGCACGCTCACACTTTAATCATAGTAGTTATTGCAATTGGAAAAATGCTGATGCACTTATGGTTAAATAAGAAACTTCTAAACACCACCTCTATATAGTTTTTTTTTGCTTGACGCTCTATAGAAATGGGGCATATTGATCAACAATTGACATAATAAGCAGGTGATGTAGCAAACTACTGGCGTTAAATTCTAAGGAGTTTCTAAAAATGTGATTGCTTTTATCAGTGGAAGAGGTTTATCATTTTGACGGGAAAGTCATAAATTGACTTGGGTCTTATAATTAAACGTTATAAATGGGACTTCAGATTTTCAGATATTTAGATAAACGTACCCAGTTGAAAGATTTGTAGCATTCATTACTAATCAGGGTCACAAAAAACTATATATATATATTTCAAGGCTTGGAGAAGTTTTTGGATGAGACTATCAAATAAATGAAAGTACAATGGCCTCCATGCATTTTCTCTGGCGTAAAATAATTCAACACAGTGGGTACCTTGTGCAGTTTGAGCGCTGTAAGCTTTTAAGGATTTGTAAAAACTTTACGTTTATTTTACAGCTTCACATATCCTACATAAAGTTCTAACCGTTTGCTTTAAAGAGCAGTAACTGACAAACAAATTCCCGTGCCTAAGAAAGAGAACAACAAAACATTAATTATGCTGAGCAGATGCTACAGAAGCCTTCTTGGGAGGCTTAAATAAATAATTCCCCTTAGGTTTTTTGTGCCTGATGACGGCACACATGCCATTTCCCGAAACGTTGCACCGGTTATTTTGTGTTGTCTATAATATCTGTTTATATTTTCCCTTTTTTGTTCGTATATTCGCTGTTTTGTCTAATTTGTGCTATTTGCTTGCATTTACTGTTTTTGTTTAAACTGTCAGGTCATTATTAGCCTACTGTGTTCGTCTGTGCAGTTATTATATTTTTTATTAATAAATTCCTTTACGGTATTCTTGTGCTTTCTGATATTTAATATTTAATGTGTTCGTCTTTTCTGTCGTCATTGAGTTGTACATAATATCTGTTTAGTTTAATCATTGGTTTTATCTGTTTGATATCAGCTGATTCAAACTTGTTCTCTGTAAGAT
The DNA here is from genome assembly GCF_032445375.1 of Bacillus rossius redtenbacheri. NCBI lineage: Eukaryota > Metazoa > Arthropoda > Insecta > Phasmatodea > Bacillidae > Bacillus > Bacillus rossius. The sequence continues at coordinate 97,999,120 of NC_086330.1, read as the reverse complement.
TATGTTTTAATTATAATTTATTAGTTTTTTTTCTTTATTTTTTTCCATCGCAAGCATTGCAAAACTTCAATGGCAAATGTCCAAGAAATTGTACTAATCAAAAAAATATTTCGAGCCTCAATTCTAGAAGACATGCTTAACGTGGTGGCTTCGCTCAGCATTGGAAGTGATTATTATAAAAATTAATGTATGAAGAAATTAGGTACAAGTAGATTCATTACTACAAAGAGTAGGCGAAATCTAGTTACCCGTTAAAATTATTTGTCAGAATTTTTTCAAGTAGGTACAGTTGATTAGGATAGTGCTTTTTAAATAAAATTTAAGCAAAATTTGTTTTTAGTTATGCCTCATTTTTATCTTGCATTATCCAAACTTGTTTACTTAAAATATTTTTTATTTGAGTAACTTCTTATTGTATATTAGAGAGCATAGAACTTTTTTTTTAATTTTCAGTTGTTCAAAGATTGTAAATAAATCACGTTCATTATCTAAGTAATTTTAAATCATTAAATAATTATTATATCAAAATCAATAATTTTTAAATTAAAGTAAAGTATATATTTGAAGTTTTAAAATAAAGTGTCCCATTTTATAAGATTTAAACTTTAAAAATTTAAAAAATATGCAAATTTACTTTGTGATTAATTTTCAAAATATCTCTTCCGGCAGGGCCCGCACCACAGGATCAGCCTTGGGATCTGCAAAACCTAAATAGGGCCCTGGAACTCACACTGTGTATGTTTGTAAATACATCTTGTGTGACATTTTTGGTTTATTTACAGGACATAAGCAACCATGAATTGCAAGATGGCACCAATTCGTATTTCACTTTTGTTCTTTATGGTGGCTCAGGCAACAGCTTATAGCCTGGATAGAAACATTGTAAGTATAATTTTATAGATTTCAACGAAAGATTTGAAAAGATTCACAGTATTTAAATTGGCTTAGTCAATTAAACACAATGACTCGTGTGTTCTGTTAATAACACAGGTGAGGACAGTTGCTGGAAATCATCACATAGGTTGAATCTTAATAAATTCAGAGCATCAAATAGGCACAATATATTGTTTTGGTTTTATTCATATTTTGACTATAAAGCCGTATAAATTAAAATCTTGAATCAATTTCTTCGTAATTGCAAAAGAAATATCCTCTACCGAATGACTTTTTATGTGTCAAATGACATAATATTTTGATATTCCTACTAAAGTTTTCTTTGCATTTTATTATTTTCGTAAGGGGGACAGAAATTTTTATGTAATATTACAGTTTTTTTATAAATTTTACATTTTCACGAGAATAACTGAACCACTACTAATAACTTTTCGCAGTAATACTGGGTTTAAATTACTTACCCGGGCATTTATGCATTGTGTTGTCCCAATACCTCCAATAGTTAGTTATTTGTAAACCGTTCACAGAATAACATTCCATTTTTAATTTCCCACATAACAAGAATAATTAAAATTTAAAATTAAAATCATTTGAATATTCAACTATTATTTCATTGTTTAAAATAAATATACTTTTTAGTAAACAAATTAAAAATTATGCGCCATTTTTTGTAAAAATAAAATTGATTTTCATATATGCAATAAAAACCATAGCCGTCTGTGGTACAAAGTGACATATGTTTTTGCTATATCTATCTTGTACAAACTATTTCTTAGCAACGGTTTCGAAAAAAAAAAAAAGTTTTGTGACAGTTCAGGAGAGTTTTTTTTTTCTGTGTGAGACTGTAAATAAGTGTTTTCCAAACATAATCTAATCGCATACGCATAAAGGTCAGCCATGTTCTCTTTCTTGTTTGTGGTCAGAGAAATGGGAGGGTAAGGGGCGCATAGTAACACTAGGGGCGTAACAGATTATATACCAATTTGAGTTGATTTCTACACACATTTGTTTTCTATTTTTAATATATGTAATTTTTTTCTTCAGTTTGGTGTAAATTTATTTGTTAAAATTAAGAGTAGTATTTTGTTACTAATTAATATATTAATAATATATAGTGGTGATCATGTTAATATTTTTTTTTTCCTTTTTTGATAGGATATATATTTGAAGCTAAATTATATAATTCATACATTCGCAGGTTTTCTAGAGTAACTTAATGATACATTAGTCATGTATATGGAGCAGCCATGACAATAACATATTTTTTGAATTATTTATTGCAGTAAACTTAACGATGTGAGGTATCATAGCCTTGCTAAAATAATAAATTAAATTTGATCAAAACAGTCCTTAAATAAACTTTCCTTACTATTGTTGGTATGCATTACTTGAAGAGCAAACATGACAATTGTGTGTTAATTACATTGTTTACTGGGCCATTTTTTTGTGCTTAAAAATTCAATTTGATATTTTTTCATCAATTAATTTGAAGTTAGCTGGATTATTACATTATATGTTTTTTGAATTCATATACATAAAAGTATGTATAACATATATTTTTATTTGATCTAATTATCACATTTGAATTTTAAAAAAATTATTTATTTTATCTTTTTGAAAAAAAAAACTAATTTTAACCCAAAAATTTTAACCGTTCATAAGATGTGTGTACACGTCTATAGCAAGGATAATCTAGAGATGCCGTAGTACAAATAATTAAAAATAACCTACAGTTTTGCTAATTTCATCAAGATATGCACGAAATATAAAATTAAGAATACCACTACAAATCATATAAACTAAAGGTCACAAATTATTAAAATACAAATATATTAAAACATTTTTATGCATACCGAAGGTGTATGCCTGTTGTGTAAACTATTTTTTCATGCTCAATGTGCCTGTTAAACACTAACTTGTGAGCACCTGATAACGTTTAATTTAAATTTAAATATATCTTATTTTATTTCACTGTAAGTGTTTAAAACTACAATACCTATGATCGCTAACACAATTTTGCAGTAACCAATCAATTGACAGTGGTTATGTTACAACACATGGTAGTACGTATAATATTTATCTTAAAAATCAGAATAAGAGCTAATTCCTAAAACAAGAGATAAAAAACTTCAGGGTTCTGTCATCTCTTAAATATTTACGTTTGTTGACTCGCCACACCAATTACCCACACAAAATTATCTATAATATTCAGCACAACACGATTCAGCCATGGTGTTTCAGTGTATAACGCTTTTTTAGTCGACGTCTGAAATAGAGTTGGAGGCATGCAGGTTGTAGGTTAGAAGGGATTGTGTGTTCGAGTCCTGGGTAAGACATTGCTGTTGAATCTAGATGTGTAAATTTGGTCACAAATGTATCTCAAGTCCTACAGTTTTAATTTATTTATTTAATTTTATTTTTGCCTTATTGTAAATGGGGATGTTAACGCGTACCGCCTTGTCTTAAACTTAAACACATGTAAACAAACAAAATTCCTTAAAATTCCTTAAAATTCTTCGTCAATAACAAGTAAACAGAATGAAGATGGTTATCATCGTAGTGATTTTAAAATTTTAACAAACATATAATGGTCAGTTTACACGAGTACCTCCAAGAAGTTACAGGTGTGATTCATTGCGAGATAAACCTGGATTTTTTTGCTGTTATGAAACATAGTGAGCGCAGCCAAGAGTAGGTTGTATTCTCGTGCTATATCCGTTTCAACCAATAATTTATTTCGTCAATTCGTCACTCTAACCTCATGCCCTATCATTGTCTATTGATCTCTAGTCAATCGTATCGTGGTGCCCGCAGCTCCTGGAATACAACGTCAGCAAGAACTGGGTCAGTCTGCGCTCGTACCTGATCGCGGCGCTGAGCTACAACAACTCCGTCGCCGCCAAGGAGGCGGAGGGGATCTCGCCGTACGACATCGCGCCGATGTACCGGATCGGGTGGTGGGGCGACTTCTACCTGGCGGAGGAGCTGGCTGTGCCCGAGGGGTGCGCAGACATCACCGACGCCAGTGGCTACGCCATGCTGCACGGCGCGGCGGCAGGCTGCGAGGTCGATGTGGCCATGCAGCTGCTGGCGCGCGGCGCCAACATCAACCAGCTGGATGCCGACAGCAACACCCCGATCATGCTGGCCGTGAGATCCGGCTGCTATGAGATGGTGAAGTACCTGATCCGCCGCGGCGCCCTGTTGGACATCACCAACAACCAAGGTCTCACGGCCCTCCACCCTGCGCTGAGCAACGGGAACCTGCCGATGGTGAAGTTGCTGCTGGATGCCGGAGCCAACGTGGGGAGGAACATCACTCCTATTGAAGTTGCTCAGAGGAACAACCATGTTGAAGTGGTGGCCTACCTCACCCAGAGACTGCTCTAGTCATGAGTGATTGTGATGTACCTTGCGTTCTGATCTTCAAAACTATATTCTCTTAACACTTACCTGGATATCTTTATTTTAAATCCATACGCTGTTAGCGTAGACTATTGCTTAATTTGGTGATATCAAATAAAACAATTGACATTCATATGCTGTACTTTTTCTTATAAGTGTTCCTATCAAATAAATGCTCATATTTATTTATCCGTGCAGTACTGTAATCTTCATTTTAGAGTATAATGAAGTATCAAGTCAGTAAAGCAAAATTTGGTCGTCGCTTAGTTATGTAATTGAAACAAAGTCACTACTTAACTGTCCATACCGTTCGAGAGTGGCATAATTAAATGATAAGTGGTGAGAGGGAAGCATATTTTATCATACATAGACCTTGAACCCATTTTTTGGATACCACAAGGAACGATTCCGCAAAGTTTATTTCACTTAAAACCTAAAACGCGCAAGGCATTGTAAAAACTAAAAAACAATGTGTGTTCAATTGAATTTAAAAATATAAAATTATAGTTTTACATAATTAAAGATTATTTCTTGTTAGTTGTGTACAAACACGGAATTTAAACAATTGTATTTATATAAAAATAATGGAGTTATCGAGTAATTTACATAGTTAAAATAAAAAAAATTATAAAATTTTTAATTTATTTAAATTAAATTAGGAGATATTGAAATGGCTAATTAAATTTAAACTAATTTCACATTTATTTGTTTCATTTTTTAATTTTATTTTACTTCTAAACTAGGTGAAAGTAATTATTTTTAATGTTGTTATTTTCGAATTTGTATTTAGACATTTGCTAGTTCGTGGTTTTATTACAAATATAAGAAAAAACACATAAGAGAACATTATAGATTGATATTAGTAATAATATTTATATTTTTATAATATAAGTTTTTTTGGTCAACTCAGACATCCCATCAAGTTTTTATAAAAAATTAATGTTTTAATTTTACTTGGATAGTTAATCTAATGCCTTAAAACATTTGATAGAACATTCAGTGCGGGACAATGTATAAATTTGGTAACAATTTCTGATTTGAACGTTATCAGATATCGGTGACTATTCGCTGGCACTTACTAGAAGCGAGGAGAAGAGGTAGCGGCTCAAAAGTTAGCCGGCTGGAGTGAGGCGTGGAATTCGTATAAATTCAATAAAGAAGAGATTGTAAACTAGTGATACTAAGCGATAGACTGGAGAGCCGGAGAAAGAACCGAACTCGTGGACCATTTCTAGGAACCCATATTATGGGAGTAGAATGATGAGAATTGCTCCTTCTGGAAATGCACTAACGCTAGTGGGAGCCACGCGCGATTCATATTAAATATTTACTTAGATAAATAACTCCATAATCAAGGAAGTAATAAATAAGATAGGAAACACTTCCCGACAACATAGAATCACATCCCTTAAGAGAGTCGGCCGGTCGCCGCAGAACTGATTCGCGAAAGGGTTCGCAGGCGAGGAACACCGCAAGGAACCGACCACGATGTCAGCAGAAGGACCCAACAATTGTCCCTAGGAAGTGGGGGAACTGGCCTCTGATTGGCTATAGGGTGCGGTCGAGAGATAGCTCCGACGACCAAAAAAAAAATAACATAAGTAGCTGGTAGCCTAACTGTAGGGGCATCGGAGGTGACTTTTTGCGCTCCAAAAGTAGTGCGATGTGTCGGTACACAGGAGAAAGAGTCTGGGGACTAGTTCACAACATTCCCCTGAGAGGGGTGTAGTTGACTACTGTAAGCCTGTCGCTTATGGGCCCAACTGGGCTGCGTTCTGTTGGGATAAAATGTTGTGAAAAGGGGGGGGTGGCGGGGGCTGCTAGAGGCATCGCTACTCGCCGAACTAAAGTAGTTGGCGCTTCGCCATAAGATGGCGAAGGCAGACCTTTCGCCGACCAGCGAGATGTCCTTTATTTCGGTCCGCCGGGAGCCGAGGTAAAGGCCCAGTCGGAGCACTCGGTGAAGTTTATGGAAAGCATGAGTGGAGGGGGAGAATCTGCTATCCTGATGGGAAGTGGACTTGACCAGAGCCCAGATCGTGCCTAGCCGTTCGGAAACCCTAAACTGGACCGTGACAAGAGTTAATCACCTCAGGCCAGCTCTCGGATAGGAGCTTCCATGGGAACACACTATGGAAGGCACTAAGAAGCACGAAGTTAGACAAATAAGTGGTCGTACCCCGAGGCGGGAAGAAAGAGAGTCTAGCTGCTTGCGCCTCGAAGGGTTTGCAAACTCTCTTTTTAGGCACTGGGAACCTCTCGAGGAACCCGGTTGAAAAATATTTAATGGGAGAGTACAAGAAGATAAGTAAGTTTATGTAAGTTATAAATTCTCTGCCCAAATAAAAATGTAAAGTTAAATATTTAGTTTAAAAATAAATTGATGCCGATAATTCCAAATTTGCAGCTAATTGTTTTTTTCTTATCCGGAAATACTCACTCTTGTCCTGGAACCGGCTAAATTTTGCTCTGATATTTATAATAACTTACTTATGTTTTGTGGATGTTGCTGTCTTTATTTGCTTGTTTACGTTAGACGACTGGTTGATGGCGACACATAGCTAAATAGCTCCAAATAGAAATAAATAATATCTCTGGTCAGAAAATATGAACCGCGTGTGTTCGGAAACCTAAGAACCATACAAATCACGAAATTTTGATTGCAAAACATGTTATCGTTGAAGCCACCATTACAATTAACTATAACTATGTTACAGTTCACTAATATAATTATTAAGTGTTTGCAAATGAATTCACTCCTATAAAACTGGATAAAATTCTGATACGAACTTTTCCGGGATATTTTAACGATAAATGCGCTAAAAATATTGGGTTTATAATAAAGATATGTTTATTGTAGATATGAAGTTGGAAATTTTTTATGAGAAACGTTCGGAATTGTAACTTTTTTGTATCTGTAACTAAAAATAATGTAAATATAAATAGATAAATTATTACCTTTAAATATATAAATAGGCCTATGTATTATATACCTACAATTTTTCTGAATCCAGTTAGGTTTAATTTAAGTGGCTGTTACTGCTAAACAAAAACCTTACAAATATTTAAGAAGTCACTTGTCATCTACTGGTACAACGTGATTGATAGTTTACTTTTCAGAAATATTTACTTATTTTAAGATTTGGTTATTCCGTTTGACGTTTTTGATATTTTTACTTTCTTATGAAACAAACATTATACAACGCGATGTTAAACAATCTGCTGTCAACCATCAGTTTAAAAAACGTTGGTGGTTAAAAACACAACCTAAACCAGCTACAGACGATTAAATTCCAAATAACACAGATGGATATGTATAGGTCATCGCGTGATCGTTTTTGACTTCATCGGTTTTCCTGTTGACTTGCAAGTGTAACCCCTGACCACTGTCCTGCTGATGATCTACTCGACTTGCAGACGCCCCTCAGATAAGATCACACTTACTGAGAACCAGTAGCTGAATTTCTACGGCGGGTACTAGAGCGCCTAGCGCTGCATTGCCAGCCACGTTGGCACACTTCAGACACAGGCAAGTCTCACGGTGATTGAAATCTCTGTCCCGGTCACGATAGCAACTTTACATAAAATATACAGAATCAGAATTATATTGACAAATTTTAGCTCCTGATTTATCATGAAAAATTGAAACGAAATCATAACATGAATAATGTTCGTAAGTGCTAGTCTAGTTGGTTTACACAACTATTTATATCTTTGCAAATATTATAGAAAATATTTCAAATGCAACACTAAGCTCTGGAAAATGCTTAATTGAATAAATTTCTTCAAGCACCGCAAAACTAGTTGATGTTTAAATATCCTTTTTTTTTTTGTAATAAGAGTGTATGTCAAGAATATTTCTTGGAATAAATGTACAAAATCGACAAGTTGTTACTTAATTCAACAAATTTGTTCAGTTAAACATTATCAAGACACTTAGTATTATATTTCAATACTTTCTCTAAATTTGTAATCTTTCTTATAATTAGTTGTTTAGTTCATCCTTAGAGCTTGAGTGGTATAAATGTAAGTTTTCTAATTATTTCATCGTGACAAACCTGCAGCCGGTGGGTTTTTTGGTTCAAGTTTTCGTGATCACCTAATGAGGTGATTTAATTCTTGTTTTTAACAAAAAATTTCTAAATTAAATTGTCTATGTGTTGGTCTTTTTTTTTTTTTTACATATTTTCTATGCTGCACTGGGATGAGGAATTTTTTTGGAGATAGAGTACTCTTTTTGTGCGTCGACATTTTGTCAGCAACTTAGCTATAAATTTTAAACTTCCTTGCATTTTCAGTAATTTAATAATACATAATGAGATATGATGTTAAATAAACAATTTTCAAAGTAATGCATAATCATTATTCTGATATGATTTATGATGCAACAATAATTATCATTGAATTTTAAAGTAAACATTTGAAATAATGTTTCTCTAAAGTTTCATCAACATTAATTTTTATGAAAGTGATGTACAACTATGTACACAGAATTTGAGCACAGTAGCTTTTACATCTGTGCATATAGATGTTGTGAATATTTTTTTTCCTGTTAATTGTCTTTCTTACTCAAACTAAAAACAGTAGCTATTTAATACATTATGATGGTATTATTTTACATCGTTTTGCAATTGTGACTTCCAAGGTGGCATTAAGGTTAAATTTTTGTGTATTTCTAAAATTAAGCTAGGTCACGTTAGCAATGATCTGCACTAAAGTAATGGTCCTCTGAGCCAACGAGCCATGACCAGGTCCTCTGAGTGAAAAATCCCCAGAACTCATCCTTTGGATGACATATGTTCAAACCCCCTCTCAGGCAATGTGACCTTTCGTGCCTGCCAAGGAAGATCCGACGGCGAGCTTAACATTAATTTATAGTTAGTTATGTTTAATATAATGATAATAACAGGTGTTCCGATTTTATATATTATTTTATTAATGAAATCTGAGTGCTATAATTAATTAAAATTTAATTATAATTAAATATATATCTGAATAATATTAATGGTGAATTATATTTTTATGTTATATATATTAATGTTTTATTTTTAATTTCAATATGAACCTGTGGAATTGGTAACTATAGTATTGGTGTTGAGAGTTGTGCTGGCATAATTCTCTTATATTGGAGGGTGTGTATTCTAACAGTGACTTAGTTTTAATTAGGGGATGTTGACAAACCTCTGTGGTGTGGCCTGTGATACCGCTTTCCAGCCCCCTTACCCTTATTTTATTTTGAATAAATGTATTGTGGATGATGAGTAAAATAAGTATTGTATGTTTGGTTGATTCTAATCGGAGAGATCTATTGTTAACGGTTCCTGTGCTGTCTTTGTTAATTATTTTGCATATGAGCTGTAATCGAGTCAATTTTGTGATACTTCTAGTCCTTTGGGTGACTGTGGACACATATTATATTTGTTTTATAATGTCTTGGCTTCTTTAGCCATCATTTTAAATTTGTCATAAATGAACCTAGTTTTCTTTTTACATCTTCAGCTATCTTACCCCTCAATTCCCCTTGATAAGCGGTGAGTGGTGAGTAGGGTACTCACAGTGTCTTATAATGTGTAAGTCCTCGTTATTCCAAAAACAGCGAGGGCTCACGTCCCCCACACTTGCTGAGCTATGAACTAATTAATAAATTCAACCCAAATATTACCGAGTCTCTAATACCAAGCCGTAATTCAAACTCCGCCCAATTTCTCAATGACGGGCCAAACCCATATAAAGCAAAATTGAATAACAGCAGAGTAAAAGCAGAGCGAAGGCGATTTTGTACAAAAGTGATAATAAAAATAAGTAAATGAGAATCATTATTTATAAATGGTAAAATATTACAATTTTAGATGACAAACTACAAATTACCAAATATACTGCAATTACCTGGGTGCATAAATATAAATATTTGGAAACAATGCGGTTTTAAAGTGTAATTTTTTTAAAAATAAAAAATGTAAATATGACAATCTTATATGCTTTACATACAAACATTAAAATATTTTTAAAAAGAATATTAAAACAAACAGCAACACAAAATATTTCAATGCCTTATAAGAAAATTTGCGCTGTGCAGTGTAATTTATGGCAATTGAAATTTTTTTTTGGAAAGACAATATAATTATTTAAGCTAATATGCATTTCATCTAGATCTTTACAAATTGTACTACTGCATTATACAGCCTCCATATATGTAGATCATCCTACAATACAAACAGCAAATAATTCTTGATCAGAACAAATGAAGACTTACAGAATATATATTAAATATTAATTAATCTACTATAATTACTCATTTCTCATTATGTTTTATTTTAATCAAAATATTTATTAGTTAAACATATATATTTTTAAATTGCATTAGTATACAAATTAATCATTTGTTTTTAGTTACGGCTAAATTCACCAAGTTTTTAATATTTCCAAAACTTTAAAACTACTTTAACATGAATTTTTTTCTGAATTTTTTTTTATAATAGTAAATATAATATAGTATTTTAAAAAATGGTAGCAATAAAATGTGCAATAAGCAATATAAATAATATATCACAGGATGATTTTGTATCATCTATTATAAAGTCTATCAATATTAGTAAAAGTAATTTTTTACGATATTTAAAAAAATTACCTAAGGACATGTATAGTAATTTTTTATTCTCTATATATATTTTTTATATTTATTTATCCTTAAACAGATAAACAAATAAAAAAATCAGTTCTAGGTAAATACTATATTTGTTTTATATTTGAAACATTTTCGTAATTTGGTTTACCTTTAATATATACTTTAATGAGTAATTTTTTGTTCTTCACATACTTTTAGGACTTCCAAAGCTAAGCATTTCAAAATTTCGGTCTTGTTGGCTGCACTTGGTAAATTGTTTGGTCTTACAAACCTAACCTTCCTAAAAGAGTTGGTAGAATATATTTACTGTTTTCCGCTTCACATTGATGGGCCATCTGTAATTAAATTTATTATTTTTTTTGCGATATTAATGGATGGGTTGTATCTAGTATCATGTCAACGTGAAGGAATATCATACTGGATTATAAATTTACCACATTTAAATTCATTACAGTTTATTAAGTAATATTATAGAAAATAAGAAAAAAATGATAACTTTGATAAGTCACAATTTTATACAAATATTCCTAGCACGCGATGACCCATTGATACCGATATCTAATTCCAGTAATGTTCAGGGTTAAATTGAATTGCATGAGCCTCTAGCTAATAAATAAGTTATTAGTAAGAAAATAATCCGGCTTAGTTCAGGGGAGGGCTGTTGAAACTCCGTTAGTCTTGGACCTCTGATCTCGTCCTCAGCTTTCCAAGATATACGAGCAGTCATGCTGTGAAAGAAAGTCTTAAATACGATCCAGTAGAAATACTGATGACTACAGCTACTGTTGACACCATTCCAAGTGTGCTGAAAAATCTTTAGATTGGGCAGGTCTCACCAGCGCAGACAGGAACTGCAGTATGAAGATGATCGGAAGTCTTGCAACACACACAATGGCGGATATTCGCCTGACACGGTAGTAAAAGTAATTGCGAAATGCGACGCCCTATAGTCTGTATGGCGAAGAATCAGACTTCCTTCACTTAAGACTTGCAAAAATAACAAATTACGCGTTAGCCACGTATCTTCTTGTCCTCTGCGCGCAATTCCCGAACCCAGGAACTGTCACACGCACAGAGAACGTCCATTCGCTCCGCAGTCCAAAACTTAAGTCCCTCTAAGCCGATCAGCGAGCATCTAAGCTAGGAAGAATAATTAAACTACCTCTTTTCTTACCTGGCGAGAATTCAATACACGAAGACCATAGCTAAGAGTGCCTACATGCGAAGTCAGTAATAAACGGAACAATACATCTCAAATAAATGTTCAACAAAGAAGAATAACATCCCAAATATCAATGTCAACTGATGAACTATGGAATATCTCTGGGTCGTCGCACTACGTACAACTTAGCATTTACATACATTACATAAAAATGTATTGTTACTCTTACTTAGATCACAAAATACACATAAAGCTAAGATACAACAATAATTTTAAACATGTAAACATGTCCAAATCTTTACACTATAATAAAACGTTCGCTTCTCTGGATTATTTTATACATAGAATGGAAAAATTTTACAAGAATAAATATACCTCAAAGCAACACTAGGATAATTTCTTTTTCTTTTTTGAAACATTTTTACGATTGGAAGAGCGCGATATACGTATTGCAATCACAGGATAGCCGGAGTTACCAGGTTTAAGGTATGTGATGTAGGTCATTTTATAAAAAAAATAGGTTTTGAATAGAAAAAATCTTAACAGCATGATACAGGTGGCAGATAAAACGCATTATTTCATATATTTTCCATTTTCCAAAACTTTTGTTACCGTTTATCTCCTTTCTCATACTTTCGCACATGTTTTGCATATTATTCTACAATTTTACACAATTTCCATACTGTCGCATATTTGTGCATATTTTTTCACATTTTCGCATACTGTTTGAATAATTTTTTTTTAATATTTTTGCCTGATTTTGTCATACTTTTAAATACATTTAAATAATTTTACACACATAATTTTATATAATTTTATATACTTTTGCAACTTTTCAGAACTCTTAATTAGCATCGCTAAACTCTGGGGATATTTCCGGTGTTACCGTTTGGATTGTGACAATTAGTATGCAGGCGCGTAGGAACCGGGGGGGCGACCCAGGCGACTGCCCGGCCATAACATTTCATGGCCGGGCAAAGTGATGGTTTTGCCCGGCCATTGCATCAAATGAACAAGAGGCATTGTCTTCAATGCAATGCTAAGTGGTTTTGTGGGATTTTCTTGTCTGTGCGTTACTTTATTATTAAAATTAATTAAGACTTTTCGATAAGTGTACAGGCACAATAAATACGGTAACTGTTCTTGTTTTCTTCTAAATATTCACGTTTCACAGTGCTGATAGCGGAAATATTATTGTGGGATATAAGACCAGTAAATGTTTCCGCTCGTTGCAGTAGCTTACGCTCCGTTTTTGTCCACCCTTGTCTACCTGACCTTCAGACCCTTGCATTCACCCCGCCTCGTTTCTGACTAACGGTAACGACCTGATGTGCAGAGCGCTTTCCACTTCAGTCATCATTCAACAGCTGTACGTCTTGCTTTTAAGTACAAGAAACTTTGTGAGCCGTAATACAGAACTGTTTAAAATAAACTTATTTATCTGTAGTATCGTGAGTGAGTAGTGCGGAATGGCAGTGATGAAAAACATTTAGGGTTTAAGGAGAAAATTTATATCAGTGACTCAGAAAAGCATCAACCTTTTTCTTCAACAACCGTTCTGCACAGTCCTGCAGTTGATCACAATGTGCCGTGTATTAAGTATTTAGGCACGTTTTATTTAAAAAATGTTGTAATCTTAAATATTTTTGGAAATATTATTTTTTTTTCTCTCATCTTATTTTCTTTACGGCCAGGCCCCCAGCCTCTGTTCTCAGAGGCGAGCTGATTTTCTTTCCCAGCCTCATGCTAGGCTAGCATTCTGGCTAATATTTCTCCCGCCTCCAGGCACGTCGGGGCCGGTAACGTTATTTCTTCGCGGGTCACCTTTTGCTAAGAGCAGCTTGTGAAGCAGTGCTGAGCCCTGCTAACTCTGTCACGAATCGGTATAAGGTTCACTAGCAGCAAGACACGACAGGAGGATCCCGTGGGCCTTGTGTCCCACAGACCATGCGTTTTTTGAAGCCACCCCCCGCCTGCTCACCCACCCTCTCTTCTCAGAAGTGGCTAGGAGCGACGACCGCTCGAGTGCGTTAACCGAAGTCAAGGCCATCTCAGGCTTGACAGCCGCAGTTACGATTCTGCACCTTAACGACACCTAGCGACGGCTGTGGTAACTAATGCCACTCGTGAGGCGTCGGCGGCGCCGACACTACCGCGCTCGCGCGGAGGTAACGACAACCTTTCCCCTCCTTATGTCTCAGGCTGCTAGGTGGCACCACTGGTTACTCCATTACCCCCTAGCTTGACATTCTCGTCGGTCACAAGTCGATTTATTAGTACTTCCTCTCGCCACCAAAAGATAGCGCCTCAGTCGCGCAGTCACTCCAGTAAGATCTATTTTTTTTATGCCGGACACCTTCGGGTGGGCTCGGTAATGTTCGGCTCAGAGCCTAACCCCCCTCCTATTCTCTAGAGACCCCGCGCTTAAGATATTCTGGTGATATCCCGCTCTAAACTTACTTCGGTGCGCGCCTCCTGACTGACTGGTACCGTTTGTATCTGCGATCTTCTGCGAATCATCGACATCGTATATTATGTAGTCTTCTCAGAATAAAGGGATGGAGTCCCTAGCTAAAATTATTAACCAGTCAGTAGTTTAGTTGAAAGTAGAGAAACTTAGTATTTTTATATAAATTATTTTTTTTATTAATCATGATGACTTCCGTGGCTACCGCGAATCGTGGTTCGAGTTTGCGGAGACGAGACGCCCTCTCCTGAGCGCCAGGACCAACACCCTGTTTTGGTAAGTCTTGACGTCATCCCCCCCCCCCTTTTATTTCCCTCTATTGGCCTTTTGCGCCATTTAAGTATACTGTCTGGAAACAGGTCTAATTCTTTGGAATTTGGACTTTTGTTTCAGACAGGGTTCCAAGTTTGGGGCAACCAAAATCCTCTGCCAGAACCTCTGGAGTCGGTTCCTGCGCAGAATCCAACATCATTAGGCCTACTCCCTTGATCACCGTCTACCTACAGCCCCGGGTGATACCCGCATAATTCTATCTTTTTATTCACGAACCCAAGATTAGTGTAACCCAGTTAAGACAGCGGACAGTAAAAGGCAGTTCGAGGAGAAGAAATTTATATTATGTTTTGGAAGGACTATATATGTACAATCTTTAAAGTTACCAATGTTAATTTCATTCTTGTTTTTAAATATTTTAATTTTTGTTATACATTCAGGGCCGGCCCTATCGTAAATAACATTAAGGAATATCTTATAATAAGTGTAATTGTGAGTTATGTAAATAAGATCACTTATCAATGAAAAACAGTCTTTACTAAGGAAAATTTAATCTATCAAAAAAAAAGAACAATGATTAATAAAATAAGGAAGTCTATAGACGTAACAGTTGTTTTTATTTATTTAATATATAATAACGATCCTTTTACTCCCAAGTATTTGTAGGGAGTCCCTAAATTTTCTTTGTTTACTTCTAGTGTCGCCTCTGTTGTTGACTTTTATAGTTATTAATTAAGGGCCTCAGTAATCTAAGCTTCCAAATCTTTTAACCTTATTATTTAATTATTCTTTAAGACACTTGGGGTATTACAAAATGGTAGCAGAGCATGGTTACGTCTATAGGCATACCTAATTTGAAAGGTCATACCTAAAATTAAAATTAAAAAAAAAAAATTGAATAAAAAAATTTTTTTTATATTTTTTTGTCACTTAGAATCTTTTTGTAGTAAGTAATTTGTGAACTGTCCGCTGATACACGTAGTAGCTAAATTGACCCTTGAATTTTAAAATTATCATAAGTTTTGTGTGTTTACATTTGAGCGCGCACTGTGAGCAGCTGGCTGGCTGCCCGCCCACGCAACTCGGGCCGCGCGCGTGGCTTATCAACAGAGACGTGTCCGCTGGACAAGATACCCCCCCCCCCCACACCCCTAGTTAAAGGCGCTGCGCGCCAAGGTCAGACCTGCCGGCTGACTTGACGTTCCTTGTAGGTACCCTGTTGTGCAAGCTAACCTGACAGCTTGTTACACCCGAGTACACTGTTTATTTCCCGACGCGGGTAGTAATAATAATAATAAATTATGAAGGCACATACTTCCCACGCAATAAAGCAATTGTTTTAATCATAAGCTAGATTTAAGTGTATACCTAAGTTTAGAGTTTAAGAGATAATTTTAAGAGGGTAGTGTTTTGTTTTGTGTAATACTATGAATCCGGACAGGATTATTACTCCGGAGCTATTACTAGTAGATGAATTAAGTTACGAGTTGCAGTTGCGTAATTTACCAACTACTGGAAATGCGCAAGAGCTGCGAAAGAGGCTTCGAGCCGCAGTACGTGATAAGTTACCTACCTCAGTACATAATCTAAATTTAGAAATACTCGACGAATTCAACATAGCTTGCTCCAAATTTTATGACATAGCTGCTTTCGTAAGTTATTCAGATGTGGAAGAGAATTTGCCTAATGTAAAGCGACACATTATGCGATTAGAGCATGTCACCAGACGAATGGAAAATCTTGTGGTACTTTCCGCAGATGTGCTCAATGGTGTTTATCGAACAGAGCTAAATCGTTGTCTGCAACAGACAAACGCCTTCCAAATTAAATTGAAAGCTAGGGCAGCCCAATTAGAAACTCAACAGGACCTCCGGGCCAACATTGCCCAGGCAGAAAACCTAGGAATGAAAACACTAGGAAATGTAGAGAGTGAAAGTCTGGAATTTCCTCAGGAAATAAGGCAACCCGACACACAAGTATCTTTGTGTCAAACAAAGCAGGTTCCGCCCATTTCATCAACATCAACATCTCAATCACTCATCACGGTGTCAACCCCTCCCATCCCAGCAGCCACCATTCAAATTCCCTCAGGCATGCATGCTTCTACAGCTCCCATCACCAGTGTCACATTTTCCGGTAACTTGCCTGCAAATCCACATCCTTTAACACAACAAAATTTGTTTTTCCCATTCGCCACAAACCAGCCATATTTTAATCCATATTCCCAGTTTCATTCTTTATTGACATCCGGGCAAGGAACTCCAATCCCTACCATCCCCACCGCGCAAATTGCACATCCTTCACCCCCACCTCCGCCATCAACGCAGAATCAACCAGAAACAACATTACCAGTTACGCCAAGGGCGGCTGAGTATAGCTGTTATGGGAAAATTGCCCATCCAGTCGAGAGATTACTTGTTGGTTTTCCAGAAACAAGTGGTCTTGACCCAGATAAATTAATCGAATTCATAAGGCACTTACTTAAAATCAGACAGAAAGGGGGCATTCCTGACAAACAGTTGTTGGAGATAGTTTTTCCCTACACCCAACCACCACTGAGTGAAAGAACGAGTCAAGCAATAGAAAATAGTTACTCTTTTGACAAATACCACGAAGAAATTTTGAATTTTTTTATACCTGCCAGACTTTTGACAACTTACCGTTTGGAATGGTACAACAGGCTACAGCGAAGTAATGAAGCATTGCCGCACTATGTAGCATCAATCAGAGAAGCCGCGGCGGTTCTCAGATTGGGCGTATCAGAGAGCGAAATAGTTAGTTGCATAGTAGACGGACTAAATCAGGCAGAGCGCTCACGCGCTGTTTTCCAGGCTAGGCCACGGAGTTTTGTAGAACTAGATCAACTCTGTATACAGGCCATGAGTTACGAATATGCAGACACTCAGAGAAACAGGTCAGCGAAGTCCGTGGATAAGCATGATTCTCAGGCAGAAAATGCAAATAGTTTTCCATACACGAAACAACAGAATAGCCACCCACAACAGAAAACAAACTACTACAGAAATAATAAGTATAGTTCAAACAAGAACATACAACAACAAACACCTTTCTGTTATTATTGCAAGCAAACAGGACATTACATTGAGCAATGTAACCACAAAAATTTCAAACCAAATTTCAACAAGGCAAAAAACGCGTAAGGCGGTGGCCAGGCAAATTTTTACCTGGTCCACCTAAAACTTCATCCGAGAGGAATTTTTCAGTGCATAATGTGCATACTAACGAATCACAACAACAAAACAAAAATCAACAAAGGCATAACACAGGAAAACAAAAACACAAGAAAAATAAACGAAAGAAATACACAGAAAAAGACAGAAAACACAAACAGAAGATTATAACACAGCAAATTAATCATAAAGAAAATTCTGAGAAATTCACAAGAATTTGCAAAACATGTGTTAGCCTGACTAACCAAGGAAAACGTAAGTGTCACAACATTTTCGGTCACGTCCGAACTGTATTACCATACACTAAAGCAATGTTTGGCAAAAATCAAATTATTGGTCTGATAGATACAGGAGCTACTCGTAGTTTTATTTCAGGCGATTTGTTTAGGGAATTACAGAAGAACAAGCAGGTTCTGAAAACAGAAGTCACGGATGTGCGCTGTTTTACTGCAGCGGACGAACCAATTAGTATATCCAAAGTGGCTATAGTGAAAATCACGATAGAATTATTCACTTGGAATTTCCCTTTTCTTGTGGCAGAAAACTTAGCCACGCAGCTTATTCTAGGCTCCGACTTCATCGCTAAAACAGGTATTTTAATTGATCTACAAGCAGGAAGTTTTGTATTTAAATTTAATAAAAATCTTGTCATATCATTCGTGGAACCTGAAAATAAAAGGTCAGGACAAGTTACTAATGTTTCTACCAACACTGACGAGAGAAATTCTTTGTCCCTGGATCATCTCGAGCCCAGTAAACAAGTTGCTATTCGAGATTTGTGTAATGAATTTTCAGATGTGCTAACTAAGAAATTAGGTCGAACTAACCTAATTGAATATCAAATTGAATTGACTGATACCACGCCAGTCAAAAGTCACCCTTATCAACTTTTAGGTCCCAAAATGGAAATTATGAGAAAACACGTACAGAAAATGTTAGATAATAAGGTAATAGAACCTTCTAATTCTCCTTTCAGTTCACCTGCATTTCTAGTGCCCAAGGGCACGGAACAACGTTTCGTCACTGATTATCGAAAACTGAACAAACAGATTAAAATACCGCAAACACCCCTCCCAGATTTGAACTCGGCCTTTCATTGGTTTAGTAAGGCCAGGTATTTCAGTGTGTTCGATCTCAATTCGGCGTACCCTCAGATCCCACTCACGCAAGACTCAAAACCTATTACCGTATTTTGCGTACCTTGGAATCTTTACCAGTATAATGTGGTACCTTTTGGCTTGGCCACAGGTGCTCAAGTACTCACACGACTTTTTGAACAAGTAGTAGGGGATTTTAAATTTAAATTTGTTTACAATTATTTAGATGATCTTGTAATTTATTCAGAAAGTTTTGAGGAACACATCCAGCATCTGACTCTTGTCCTTGAAAGACTGCGCAAGGCAGGCCTCACTGTAAATACAAAAAAGGTAAAATTTGCTGCTTCCGAAATATCTTTTCTTGGACATTTGGTATCACACAAAGGTGTTACAATTGATCCAGAACGAACACAGGCGATCAGGGAATTCAAACCACCTAAAGACACAAAGGGCATAGCTCGTTTTATTGGCATGGCTAATTTTTATGCCAAATACATACCAAATTTCGCCGAGCATGCGGCACCTTTGAATGCATTACGTAAGAAAAATACACAATATATTTAGGGTCCTGAACAAGACAAGGCATTTAATTTCTTGAAAGAAGCCATAGCGAATCCACCTGTTCTGCGCATGGCAGATTTTAGTAAACCCTTTATTTTACAAACAGACGCCTCAAGTGTTGCTATAGGGGCGGTATTGTCTCAGGAAATAGATGGTGCCAGGCAACCCATTGCCTTCGCCTCACGTACATTAACTTTTCAGGAAAGGAAAGCATCTTCAGTGTATGAATTGGAATGTTTAGCAGTAGTTTTTGGTATTGATAAATTCCGACAGTTTCTGGAACATAGGGAATTTCTATTGGAAACTGATAATCAGGCGCTCGCTTGGCTGTTAGCTCACCCTAAACAATTAGGAAAACTTGGAAGATGGATCACCAAAATTTCTTCTCTCAAATTTAATATTCAACATATTCGCGGTACTCAAAACATTGTGGCTGACACACTTTCTCGAATGTTCGAGAACCCCTCCGAAACAATATCTCAGGAGGAACCTCAGTTTTCGTGTAAGGCACTCCTAACCGATTTCCCCTTAGCTTTTCAGGACATACAAACACATCAACAAGCCGACCCATATTTGGCAAAAATAATTGAACAAGTTAAAGCGGGTACAGCTCCGAAATTTGATAAGTTAGCTAAAGGTCTCCTACAAAAACGTACACAACAGTCAAGGCACTTTAAAATTGTTCTTCCACAAAATCTGCATGATATGATTTTCACATATTACCATAGTTCACCTCTCGGTGCCCATTTAGGTATTTATAAAACCATTCAAGGTATCCGACGCCATTTTATTTGGGAAGGAATGCACCGGGACATTACACAGCGAGTTAAGTTATGTAAGCTATGTGCACTAAGTAAACCTGCACAAAATACACAGTACGGTTTTCTTGCCTCAGAAGTAGCCGAAAGACCTATGCAAAAACTTTTTATTGATTTTGTAGGGCCATTTCCTCGATCCAAATCCGGACACTCTATGCTTCTTGTGGGCATAGATGCCTTTTCTAAGTTCGTTTGGCTTATTCCACTACGTAAGGCTACAGCTGACACCACTGTACGTGCATTACAAAATCATATTTTTAAAACTTCAGGATTACCGAACATAATTGTATCCGACAACGGAACACAGTTTACATCCAGAACTTTCAAGAACATGTGTTTCTCGCATGGTATACAGCATGTGACGACATCGCCATACTACCCTAAACCCTCGCACGCGGAGAGATTAAATAGAAATCTTCGTTCGGCGCTCATAGCGTTCCACGCGAATGCGCAGGAAAGATGGGACAGTAATTTGGTGTGGTTACAGATGGCATTTAATTATGCCCGACATGAAGGACACATATCCACCCCATTTGAGATTATGTTTACTTATAAGCCCAACACACCCCTTTCCAATCTTTGGTCTCTCGAAGACCTACTACCGGATGATCCCAAGGACATCGCGGAGATTTGGAGAAAGGCGCGTAGGAATTTAAATTTGGCTCACCAAACAAGTCAGAGAAGGTACAATAAGTACCGCTCCCCTGACCCCTACAGGGTAGGTGACACGGTAATGTGCAAAGCACACCCGCAGAGTAAGGCCATCGATAAGCGATCGGCCAAGTTATCGTATCGCTGGACTGGACCATTACAGATCCAACGGTTTCTAACCCCAGTGACTGTGAGTCTAGCCGACCCCAGTTCCGGAGAGTATGTGACACGAGCGCACATCTCCCACCTTAAGAAAGCGCATCCGAATTTAAAATAGGAGCGATTACTTTCTCTAAGCCTTGGCATGCCAAATATATATATTTAAGACTCAATAAGGAGTTTAACTGAAGAATACAAAACCTAGGTAGTAACATTAAGTAACAATAAAAATCCATGGTACTAGTTTGTAAGAAAACTTAATATAAGGTGTTAGTTTAAGTGGCCACTTAAGTTAATAATTTTATTTAAGATAATGAATTTAATCATGTTAGTCATTAAGAATGTGCACATTAGTTCATAAGAGTGTTTAATATTTTTTTTTGTGTTTTAGCATGTAAGTAGTAGGATACAGGCGAACCTGGTAACTCGTCCTACTGAAGTTTTTGGTTCTTGTTTTTGCTTTCCCCTAAGCTCCGCTTTAACGCGGGGGAGTATGTGCCGTGTATTAAGTATTTAGGCACGTTTTATTTAAAAAATGTTGTAATCTTTAATATTTTTGGAAATATTATTTTTTTTTCTCTCATCTTATTTTCTTTACGGCCAGGCCCCCAGCCTCTGTTCTCAGAGGCGAGCTGATTTTCTTTCCCAGCCTCATGCTAGGCTAGAATTCTGGCTAATATTTCTCCCGCCTCCAGGCACGTCGGGGCCGGTAACGTTATTTCTTCGCGGGTCACCTTTTGCTAAGAGCAGCTTGTGAAGCAGTGCTGAGCCCTGCTAACTCTGTCACGAATCGGTATAAGGTTCACTAGCAGCAAGACACGACAGGAGGATCCCGTGGGCCTTGTGTCCCACAGACCATTTTTTAATTAATCATGATGACTTCCGTGGCTACCGCGAATCGTGGTTCGAGTTTGCGGGGACGAGACGCCCTCTCCTGAGCGCCAGGACCAACACCCTGTTTTGGTAAGTCTTGACGTCATCCCCCCCCCCTTTTTATTTCCCTCTATTGGCCTTTTGCGCCATTTAAGTATACTGTCTGGAAACAGGTCTAATTCTTTGGAATTTGGACTTTTGTTTCAGACAGGGTTCCAAGTTTGGGGCAACCAAAATCCTCTGCCAGAACCTCTGGAGTCGGTTCCTGCGCAGAATCCAACATCATTAGGCCTACTCCCTTGATCACCGTCTACCTACAGCCCCGGGTGATACCCGCATAATTCTATCTTTTTATTCACGAACCCAAGATTAGTGTAACCCAGTTAAGACAGCGGACAGTAAAAGGCAGTTCGAGGAGAAGAAATTTATATTATGTTTTGGAAGGACTATATGTACAATCTTTAAAGTTACCAATGTTAATTTCATTCTTGTTTTTAAATATTTTAATTTTTGTTATACATTCAGGGCCGGCCCTATCGTAAATAACGTTAAGGAATATCTTATAATAAGTGTAATTGTGAGTTATGTAAATAAGATCACTTATCAATGAAAAACAGTCTTTACTAAGGAAAATTTAATCTATCAAAAAAAAAAAAGAACAATGACTAATAAAATAAGGAAGTCTATAGACGTAACAGTTGTTTTTATTTATTTAATATATAATAACGATCCTTTTACTCCCAAGTATTTGTAGGGAGTCCCTAAATTTTCTTTGTTTACTTCTAGTGTCGCCTCTGTTGTTGACTTTTATAGTTATTAATTAAGGGCCTCAGTAATCTAAGCTTCCAAATCTTTTAACTTTATTATTTAATTATTCTTTAAGACACTTGGGGTATTACAACCACCGCCTAAAAAGCAGTGCACATTAGGCTGTAATGCCTGTGAAGACAATGATCCTAAAGAACAGTTGGATTCGTTTAACTCAGGTATTACTTTTGAGCAGTTTAGACTGAGACGAATTTTTAGATGATCCCGAAAACCATATGTAATATACATATTTAACATTAAAGTTTAGTAAATCGGTACATTAATTTTTTCCGCTCGTCGCTCGTGATTATTCCATCGAGTAATATTTTTTTTTTATATTTAATCTACAAATAATTGAATAAGAATTTATCAAGCAGATTTGCAGTTATTTTTAAGCGTCTTCACCCGCCTATTCTGTGGGGTTCGCATTTGAAACTTATTCAAAGGGGAGTCTGACAGTAAAAAAAATTAAAATATTGACTTTTTAAATTTTTAATACCACAGTAAAATTTTGACTGTCCTGAATAAAATGATATGAGTGTTATGGCGAAAAGCTTTTTTCCATCTTTAATGTTTTATTTTTTTAAAGTTGAACTGCATTTTTCGAAAAATTAATTTTTGTGACTTTTTTAATTTTAATTGCTAAAAAAATTATTTTGACCTTTTTGAATACAATGCAAATACTTTCTAGTACTCCTTTCAATACAAAATATAATGAATAGTATATTTTCATAACTTTGGAGCCTCAATTCAGATTTGATTGATGTATAGATAGACCTTTCCTCTATTGACCTTGATTTATGAAGTCTGACAGTAAAAATAAACAAATAAAAAAACGTTTTTTGTTCATTTTTAATGTCAAAATAAACTTAAGACTTTCCTGAATAAAATTATATTAAGGTTTTTGCAAAACATTTTTTTCCATCTATAATTTTTTTATTTGTTAAAGTTGAACTGCATTTTTTGAAAATTATTATTATTTTTTTAACTTTCAAATTTTAAAAGCTAACAAAATATATTATTTTGACCTTTCTGAATACAATCTAAATACTTTCTAGTACTCCCTTCAATAAAAAAAATGTAATGAATACTGAATAGTATATTTTCAAAAACTTTGTCATATAACTTATCATAAGATATTTATATTTTCAGATTTATTAATGGTAAAGCAGTTTTTCTGTCACGATTTAAATTAATATTCAGTGGACACTAGGTACACCATATGCTTGTGTCAATACATTCTGAATATTGGCATCATCTAAGAATATTTATTTAATTAAAGGTGTGTAACATTAAGAGTTCTCCTGTCCTGATATTCAAATGAATTTACTTAAGAGTGGGCAATGAAAGGGATAGTGACGTCTTTGTTAAATTGTTTACTCAAGGCTCAGCCTCACTAAAACATTTGATTATAGCTTGTTTTGATTATTGCAGTTGTTTGTTAGCACATATTAAGAAAATGTAACTATAGCTATAGATAGTTGGCAAAATATATTATCTCACACTACAAATATTAATCTTCAACCACCGTCATGTAATTATGATGCAATTAGTCAAACATTTTTTAATTATTAATACATCTTTGCCTTTTCTACAGCTCTAGATAACTTGATGATATCTGGGGACTAAATTTGAAGGTGCTTGTAATTTGTGTACTCTGTGCAGTGGGAAAATTCAACAAATTGCTTTTAAAATGAATTCTACGAGGCGAAAATTGAAAAGTGAACACAGTTTTGTGATGCCGAGCCTTAAGTAAATATGTTATAAAAAAGTTAAAATTTCTGCTAGTAATATATTCTATTTTTATGTACGAAATATGCTTAAATAGCACCATTTTGCTTCTTAGAATACAATTTTTTTTCTACCGGGATAGAGCACCCGGACACCCCCTTTGGTAAATCCACCACTTAAAATGATACTCTCCTTTGCCCCCCCATGAAATATTTGCTTCCTACGCGCCTGTTAGTATGGATATATCCAATAGGATTATGTGGCATATTTTAGATATCATAAACTCATTAAGTTGTTCTTAGATTCCATTCCAGATTTGAAAATATACTAGTAAATCAAGGTTTTCTATAACGCATTATCACGGGAGTTTAAAATATTAGATTAAACAAAATTTTCTTATACTTTTATTTGCTGACCTTCCGACTTCCCAGCTGCCAAAATTTGAATATGCGCTGCGTAAAAACATTACGTTTAGAGCCGTTGCTGGTGCTCCGCTTTGGCAGTCCAGAGCGGTGAGGCAAGCTGCAGTAGCGATCGACCGGAACCTGGCACGGCCTTTTTTAAGTGAACTTCCAAATAATTTTCCCCCTTCACCCTATTTTCACTGAAAGTTAAAAGGGGTTCTGTAAATTGGAAATGGACCGACGAAGAGGTGAAATAGCCAGGGTTTTGCTTTCCTTGGTTCATGGTCGAAAATCACAAACTTAAAATATATGAATTTAATGGAAATAATTTTTTTTTTAAGCAAATGTCATTTAACACTCAGATTATAAAATTGTTGAAGCGACTAAAAGCAAAGCCTCAATTGTTTTTATTAATTGATTTATTTATTTTTTGCTTCTGTGATCTCACTACTTACGAATGTGTAAGCGTATTCCTTATACTAACACTTCCCCCTCTTGTTTTTTTCTTCTATTTTCCAATGCCCCCTGATAAATAATGGCTATTTTAACTTATATATTCCACACATTCTCTTTTATCTTTGAGAGGTTTCCCTAAAGTGTTTATTTTCTTTAACTACATTATTTAGGGCCTTGGCTCAGCAATGATACTAAAATAATATATTTGGAATATATTTTGGGAGATAATATAAATTTTTAAGTTTTGAAAGAATACGTGAAATTTTTCAAAGTAAAACTGCTGCTTTAACTTTTATTATTTTCAAATGAGTTTTAAGGCTATAACAATGATATTGTTGTGAAAATATTATGGAGATGAAACTGAATGTCCTACAGTGCTGGGCTTGTGTGTTTTTAGTTGCTTTGCATTTCGATATGGACGTTTAAAAGTCTCCTCGGTATTTTATTTTAGTTTATTTAACATTTAAATATGGGACAAATAAGTTTAAAGTGTTTTAAAGTCTAAAATTTGGGAGACAAAATTATGTTTTCTAATTAATTTGTAAATTTTTCGTGGGGCTAGTTTAACTTAAATGTGTTCATCTCTCTGCCACTCTGTCTCGCTCTTTCTATAAATTTTTGCACACCTTTATTTAATTCTGAATTTCCTGACTATAGAAGATAAACCAAAGCAGCTATAACAGAGCACTGACATTACACACTTAAACAAATTCTTTTTTCAGTCCAGGATGAGAATTATTATTTTATTCTTATGAGCTATTAAAAGATGGTTAAAAAAAAGCAACAAAAACGTAACACTTAGTGTTAATTGTTGCAAGTAATAAAAATAAAATTCCATTCTTTCGATTTTAAATACTACACAATAATCTAGTATAAATTCAAAATGATGTGGTATGTTGTATTTTTTGTATCATGTTTGTATCGTGATTATGATTTGTTAATATGCTGTATTTGTTTTTATCAATTTGTAATCTTTGTTATAATTTATATGTGCAATTATTGACGTTCTATATACCCCAATTGTATTACATATATGTCTAGGGGTCTACAGGGAGATGTAATAAAAAAAAATAAAAAAAAAATAAACGCCTGTGCTTGTACAATAATATGACAAGTAATAAACGAACAAAGAATACATTAGGTTAGGAAATATGAAATTAGACATTGACTGCATTAATGATACAAGCACTTTATTTTGAAATAGCATCAAAGAAAGAAAATCAATACTTAACAAGTAATGATTAATGAATTAACAGTATGTAAGGACAAATCTAGCTGCATCGCAAGTGTGCAGAACTGAAGCAAACTTTCGGTTGAGTTGTGAACCACCTCTGTTTGGTTGGCACACTGAGCTTTGACTTGACCATTTCAGTGTAACGTTATCCAATCAACCATCAGTTGATTCCCATGCTGCTCCGCCCAACTCAACGCGGTCTGAAGTTGATCGTTCTTCAAGTTCTTGTCGGCGTTGAGCCGCAGGAGCAGCTGCACCATCGGCAGGGAGTTGTACTGAGCGGCCAGGATCAGCGGGGTGTTGTTGTGTTCGTCCCTCACGTTGACGTCGGCCTGGCGCGCCAGCAGTAGCCTCGCCGTCTCGACCTGCTGGCCCTTCGCCGCGCCGTGTAGCATGGCGTTGGTAGACTCGTCGGTGACGTCAGGGTAGCAGCGTGCCAGCTCGTCCGCCAGCGCGTCGTAGCCGTTCTGCCCGATGTGGAGCATGGGCGCGGGCTCTGTGATGTTCTGCACCTGACTGTACGCCTCAGGGTCGGTGTTTACCAGTGCCGTGATCAGGTAGTTGCGCAGGTTTCCCCAGTTCTTGGTGATGTTGTATGTGTAGACCTGCAAGATTAAGTTTTATCTAAGATCTACAGTTAATCCATAACCCATGACATAACTCTAATACATGTGGAAATGTTTTTTCGCATATTGATTTGAACTATAATAAGTATAAAATAAGGTATAACAGTTTCAACAGTAATTGCAATTTTCGGCCATCTACAAAAGTAGCTAGTGCCGTTTTTGGCGGTGATATTCTGAACACTTTTGTTTCCCCACGAAATGTCTGTGGTTAGTGTACACGCAGTAAAAGAAACACAACCATCTACGAAACATAGACGAAGCTGCAGTATTTTAACAATCAGCTTGCCTTGACATATTGACTTTACAAATAACGTGGCCTTACTAATGGACATCGAGGGCATTAGGGATGATACGGCAGTGATGAGGTGAGATGGAGCTTAGTGGGCACTGAATGCATGGGGAAAACGGGAGATCCGCGAAATGTTCTATGTCCATTGAATGCTATGGCTTATGTTGCCCACTCAGTGTTATCTTCCACTCGGTATCGAACCTGGGTTGCTACAGAGGCAAACTATCATTAAGACCACTCAATCCACCTGGGCTTTGCTAATGTGTGCGAGTGTTTATAAAACGTGTTGGTAATTATCTAATACGTTGCAACAGTAAACCTTAAGTCAGAATACAAACATGTGAGTAGAAAAGCCCATTAAAAAAACACAGATGTGAAAATTTAACTGAAATCCAGCTGTCCAATAACCAATCGAATAAATGCATTTTCAAACACAAATAGAAAAAAACTAGCTAATTTTACCATATATATGAAAATCCTTATAAAATACATAATATCAAAACACCACTCTAATATTTATAAATTAGAATTAAAGTTTTCCATTATATCCCAAGAGTTTGGCGTTGGACTGTTATATGTTTCAAGAAATTTATGATGTTTCTGGTGTCCTTGTATTGGGAAGGCTTACTGCAAAATGTACGTAATCGATTTCACTAGGCGCGTCTTCGCCTTTGTGATTGGCTCACGCAGTCACTTCGCTCTTAACAGATAGTTTTCGAATAACCTACTCTCTGTGTCAATGGAGTTTTTAAGCTCGAATTTAATTTCTGCAGAATATAAATGTATTTGTTTTACTAAATAGTATTCTCAATTATAACATTTTCATACAAGACAATGTAAAACATAAAGAAAGTTGTTTTAGTTATATATTCGTATTGTAGCGTTTCAGAATTTCTCGGTGTGGCCGAATTCAGATTTCTGTCTTTCATGGCGCGAGCTGTGGGCGGGTCGCTGCGCCCGTGCGAGAAGCGGCCTCGGCGTGCCGTTTGCCCTCGCTGCACATTCCTCGTGAGTCGCGCGGGCCACCGGCCCTCGCAAAGCGGCGGTTTGCTGGCGTAACTAGGTCGCAGCGCGGTGCTCGTTCAGCGGGCTCGGGCCCTGATTGCGAAATTTGGGGGCGGTGGGCCGGGATTCTCTGGAAACGTCGGCGGGGCCGAGAAGGTTTTTAAGCGGCCGCTGGAGGTAGCTCGGTGCTCACTCTGGGGGAGGCTATGCCTCTCGCCAGTGGTCGGTTAGGGTTTATGGATGTTAGGCTCTTTGAGGCGGAGGCTATGCCCCGGAACAGCAATACGTTCATGTAAAGTTGGTTGGGGTCGCGGAAATAATGTTCAAGTTAACTATAAGGACTTAGAACGAGTTTTAACGTCGTAGAAGATTTTGATACTCTCTAGCTGCTCGTTGATCAAAGCGTTTGTTAATCATGATCCCCTTTTAGCTAATTCAAGTTTAAGTACTTAATTATAAAGCAACTAATAAAACTGATTTTCAGACGGCCCTAGATTTTATTTATAAAGTTAAAATGTAAAAGTTAATACTTCATGATTGTCTCTCATCGACTAGCAACATTTTGTATCTGGTTAAGGTCTCGTGTAATAAAAGTACTTTCTTTAGAACTAAGTTATAACTCATTTTAAGTAATTCCTTCTCTCTCCAGATCTACTGTACAGGGTGCGGAGCCTATTATTTTAAGATCCCGGGTTGTGAACAGTTTTGATTACAAAGTACCTTTTATTGCAAGCGAGTGCTCATTTATAACCCTTCCTCCCCCAATGTAATAGATTTGTTATTTTTTGATTAATCATCAACACCAACGTTTAATTTGGTTTAGGCACCGGGCATGTACAACGTCACAGTATACACCACAAATGAAGTACTTTTTATCTAAACCTTAAATTAATTATTCTACATATAAACTTTGTACTTGTTAGGAAAATATAAAGACCCACAGTATTAAAATTAGTAGGTTCCAACCAACTGTCAAATGTTTAGGAGGCGTAAACTTACAGATAAAATGATAACACCAACCTTTCCTGGAAAAAATATGGCATAAATAGACTATTGTTTATTTACAAAATGTTTACTCACACATGAAACTTACTCCTATGAACAATTAAGTGCGTGACAGGAAACTTTTTAATTTCTGACTCTACCTCGATATATTATTTCTTTTCTAAAATGATGTTAGGTGAATATTTACAGATCCGGCAAGAACTTAGCCCTCGACTAACTGTGGGTAAAACTCAACTTTAATGTTGGCATAAATTATTAAATTCTCTAGTTTTAAGGCAGAAACGCAGAGTTGTAGAAAATAATGCTGCTGGAATAAACGTTTTTGTGATTTTTAAACAAAAATAACAAATTTACCATTTATAAAAATAAAAAAGCAAAAGTTTTTATTGCTGCCAAGAAGCTCACTTGCTGGTTGGTTGGTTCAAGAATTTAATTATAGAGCTTTTATTTTTAAGATAAACGTACATCATGTTTTACATTAATTTGTAGGTACCTATGCCACTATATCCTTTATCCTCAAACTTCGACCCTATATAAAAATTTAGATAAACAATTTAAATAAAGATAAATTACAAAAAAAATGTTTCCTTTCATTCACAGATAACGTTATTAATAATTTACTGGCTTTTGCGTAGAATGTCCGCTCAGAAAATGACTAGGTGAAGGGAGAAAAAAATTTTATCTCTTGTAACATACGAAAAATCTTATAGGCCTACAACAGCTCCTGCCTACCACAAAACAATAACAAAAAAATTGTGTCCGTTCGAATCATTCAATTATTATTTGTCAACACGATTGTTTGTATATTACTACAACCACTCGCATGATTGACGATGTCTATACCTACAATAGCGTTTACATTTATTAAGGACTAGACGAGAACAAGTTAAATTAGGCAATAGCGTTTCATGAAAGCAGCGTAAAATTTTGTAACACAAATAATGTACTTACTTTTTCACAATCGAGTATACCAGCTGTTGCCTGGGCCACCAGAAGGGACACAATTAGAACGCCTATTGGTTCCATCTTCTTTTCTGTGGTGGATTAAGAACCTTTAATAAAAACAAATTTATTCATCCTAATCCTATCGTGCATGAACTCCAGATTTTGTTTACAAGCGCATATTTATGAATAAATAAAATCTGAGTTTTCATTCTCATTCCTATACAAAATGTATTTCATAAAATTTCGTTAATTGATGGTTGTTAGTTATGTCACTACGAACGAATTGAGTGATAATTTATAAAAATAATTGTTTTTTTTTTTTTTGGTATCTACTAATGTTCAGCGCCTGGGTTCTGGGTGCGGAGCCCAAGACGAGGTCCGTCATCTTGGATTATGTCGTGATGGCGGCCATTTGCGGTGTCAAATTTTCTTAAAATTCCTGAAAAATGCTCAACATTCTTTATAATTCCTAGAAATTTTCATATTTGGGAGAAAATTTTTCGTTTCGTTCCCTCTTGAAATGTCTTGAAATGTTTCCATTGAGAATTAAATTCCCCACTTACAGGCCTACAATAGGCCTCTGTAAGGGAGCTTTGACTTTGACTTTTACCTGAGCCACCATCATTGCAATTTTCGTTTCGACCGTCTCTTTAAAACCCATAAATATTAAGCAAAAATCTGGGAAAAGTTTAATGATTTATTAAAAATTAAATTAAATTGATTTTATAAAATAACATTCCGCCATTTGAAAATTGGCCCGCCATATTGAAAATCCGTATTTTATTGGCTAGAATTTTTATGAAAATTTTAGAATACTTAAATAAAATTATATGTAGTATAATGCATATAAAAAACGTACTCATGCAATGGAGTCCTTGGTGCGAACCCGACTAGGTCACTCGATTAAATAATGGCAACGGATCATTTCAACATGGGAGCCACAAGGAGACTGACTCTCACTACTAATGCGAAGGTTAATATAACGTCTGCTATTATGACGTCGTGGTGGCCATCTTGTTTTTGTCTGCTGGAGACTTCCCTCTTGAATCAGACATATTTTTTTCGTCTGCTAGAGGGCTCCAACACTATATTATTTAATTTTTACACGCTAGAGTGCATTAATATTTTTTTACAAATAGTCAACTATCGCGATATCTGCCATCTTGTCACCCGTCTTGACCACCATCTTAAAAATCTGTCATTTGTGACTAGAAATTCGAGAAAAATTCCCAGAACCATCGAAAAACTCACTTTTTAAAATATTGATTGATTCGACCGATTTCTGTCCTCGGTTCTATCCTTGGCTGATGCTAGAATTATAATTTTAATAATTCCAATAAACGTTACATTTTAAAAAGTACAAATAAAAATTTTAAAAAAATATTTATACATTAATTATACAAGTGCATGAACAAACATTTCACCATCGATTCTCGATTTATACAGTGGTATTCTTAGAAGGCAAATAAAGTCCTTTGCATGTGATTTCAGGACAGCTATACATGACAGTCGTTAACCATGCATGTTCAATCAGCAACAAGATCTCGCTAATAATTTAAATTTAAAAAGTAGCTTCTTCATGGAAATTAAAAAGATATTCACACCAAATGCTTGTCGCCTCCATGAAATTGTGAATAACAGACAACGACCTGAAGCTGCAGAAGATGGAAGACTGCGATGAAGTATCTAAAGCTCACAAGATCAAAGACTGTAATGAAACGCTGAGACCAAAACGATGGAAAAGACGTGTTAATATAAATTAATCTTATGAAGCTTGTGATGGTCACTGGGTCACTGATGAAATTAACTTTGAGGCCGGTGTTATATCGGAAGACTTCAAAGAACAAAAAATATTTATAATAAACATGCAAGAAAGATGTCACCAGCAGAATAGATTGATTACACGTCATGGGAAGATCTTAAAATATTGGTATATCATCTGAGACTACTGATGGCATCCATTAGTGGAGGAAACACTTCGCACATCAACGAAGTAGCATTCATACTCAAAGAACTGAGGTAAGACGTCTATAAACAATAATGACTTGCTTTTCTTTAATGTGTATAAAATTGAATATATATATATATATATTTGATTAATTACTATAACTCCAATTTTTAGCTTTTATTTCTCGATTTATAACCAAGAGTTAGTTTTAGTAATACAACTTCTTACGTAAAGATGTAAAAATAGTAATCAAAGACTTAAAAAAATGGAGAGTAATAGTAAATGATTCCAGCAATTGGGACAATTTATAACAAAATACAATTCAAAACATTTGGAGCGATTGGAGCAGTTTAAGAAATTGGAGCATTGGAGAAAATTAAGGAATGTAACACTTAAAGCAATTAGAGCTTTAGAGAACTTGAGAAATTTGAGCTTTTCCAGCAAAATGGAGGACTTGGAGCTTTAGAGCACTTAGAGATTTGGAGCATTTGAGCAATTAAAGCAATTGGAGCGTTGGAGCACTAGAAGCACTTGGAAAACATGTAGCTTTGGAGCACTTGGAGCTTTGTAACAATTGAAGCATTGGAGAATTTGGAGCTATGGAGCATTTTGTTTTTTTAGAGTACTAGAGTACTAGAGCACTTGGAGCATTTGGAGCACCTTGCCCTGTTCGTTGATTGTGCATCAACAAGTATGTAGTCAGGACATGATTGGCATCGTGGTCCAGAGACGCCTGGTCTATACGCCTGACATTGATCATGACCTGATTAAAATGTTGGTCGAGTATCGACAAAACATACCTCTCGGTTCAAAGACGCCAGGTGTATACGTTTGACATCATACATGAGTGGTTTGAAAAGTAGTTTAACTATAGAAAATAAGGCATATTGGCTACTGGCTATTTGTACCTAACCACCAACTGTAGGAGACTGGCCACCGACTGGATGTGCCTGGCCACCGACTGGCCGTGTTAGCCTGACCAATCGGTTGGTCGGGTCTGGTCATCTAACTGGACATGTCTTGTTGCTGACTGGACGTGTCTGTTTAATGGCTGTCACGTAAACTGCCCTGCAATCACATGCAAACGACTTTCTTTGCCTTCTAAGAATACTCGAGAATCGAGAGTGATTTGTTTGTTTATGTAAGTACTTATATAATTAATGTAAAATATTTTTTTAAATTTAATTTCTTACTTATTAAGCTGTAACGTTTACAGTAATTTTTTAAATTATAATTCTAGCATCAGTCAAGGATAGAACCGAGAACAGAAATCGGTCGAATCAATCAATATTTTAAAAAGTGAGTTTTCTGATGGTTCTGGGAATTTTTCCCGAATTTCTAGTCAAAAATTACAGATTTTTAAGATGGCTGTCAAGACTGTTGACAAGATGGCATATATCGCGACAGTTGACTATTTGTTAAAAAATTATTAATACACTTTAGCGTAAAAGAATTAAATATTATAGTGTTGGAGCCATCTAGCAGACGAAAAAATGTCTGATTCAAGAGGGCGGTCGCCAGCAGACAAAAACCAGATGGCCACCACGACGTAATATTAACCTTCGCATCAGTGTTGAGGGTCAGTCTTCTGGTGGCTCCCATGTTGAAAGGATCCGTCGCCATTATTTAATCGAGTGACCTAGTCGGGTTCGCACCAAAGACTCCATTGCCGAGTACGTTTTTTATATGCATTTTACTACATATGATTTTATTTATGTATTCTAAATTTTATTCTAGCCAATAAAATGCGGATTTTCAATATGGAGGGCCAATTTCCAAATGACGGAATGATTTATTTTTAAATTAATTTAATTTAATTTTTAATAAATCATAAAACTTTTCCCAGTTTTTTGCTTAATACTAACGGATTTTAAAGAGACGGTCGAAACGAAAATTTCAATGGTGGTGGCTCAGGTAAAAGTCAAAGTCAAAGCTCCCCTACAGAGGCCTATTTTAAGCCTGTAAATGGGGAATTTAATTCTCAATGGGTACATTTCGTGACTATGGCATTTTTGGGGAATGAAACGAAAAATGTTCTCCCAAAATATGGAAATTTCTAGGAATTATAAGGAATATTGAGCATTTTTTTTAGGAATTTTAAGGAAAATTGACACCTCAAATGGCCGCCATGACGACATAATCCAAGATGACGGACCTCGGCTTGGGCTCCGCACCCAGGACCCAGGGCAGGTTCAACTCTTATATATTACTCTGGCTGATACGAATAATTCTTAATAAAGCTTTGTAGTTAATATGAAATAAATAAAGTAAAATATAAATTTCGTTATCAAATTTTAAACTTTTGATTCCTTTAATGTTTAAAATAAAATGACTGTTGCATGTACTACAAATATCGACTAGATATATAATATAGCCATAAATTTCTTACAGATCTTATGATCCACCATGTTAAAAAAATGTTTAAGTGTATAAATATTCTGGCCAAAATTTGTCTTAACTGCTTTAAATCATTACAAATTGTTAATTTTATTAAGTATTATAAATTATTTTTTTCGTCTCAATAATTTTATATACAGTGGTTGTTTTAAAAGTTCATTTTCATTAATATCCCCTTTAACAATATATAATGTACAAATAATTTATATATATATATATATTAAAACTAAATAATTAATTAAACATATCACCTATCCTGAAAAACATGTTTTTTGATTTATCTTGCTACTGTTTTTAAACCAGTGTCATATATGAGTTCAGAAAATTCAATTGGGGATATTGCAATTAATATTAATTTACTAATATTGTGTATGCAATTTTAAAGAAAGAAAATATCAGAAGCGAAAAGTGTCGTAAATTATTGTAATTATATTTTGTGTGCGAAACAAATTTTTATGTTCTTGATCTCAGGAAAATTTGAATTATTTATTAGAGTAGGCCTGAGTAGTATGCGTATAAAAACATTATATTAAAAAATAATTTAAATATTGTAAGACACATTACAACGTGTGTAATTAGTCATCAGATACAAAATAAGCAAGATAAGGGATTAAAAAATTTCATTTAAGTGAGGAATAATGCTAATAAAAACTAATTTCCTTTCAAACACAGTATTTTATAAACGAATATTTTCAGAGCAATATTTAAATGTATGTTGATTATTAAAAATTTGATTAATATACATGAAAATTAGTGACGACATTGATAAATAAAATGCATTAACGAGGTTAATTTTAAATCTTGCATATACCTTTTACCAGTTATTGCTTAAAAGCTTGATATTATATGCCAAAATATTTCATGTTATGGGTGCACACAATTTTATTCAGTCATTTCAATCAAATCCAGTATACTAAATAAACTTTGAAATTAAGTTTCTTTGTAATTACAATATTACAAATACCAAATATATTTAAAATAATCTTTGTGAATTAATCTCAAACAGGTGCAGTTTAGAAATAGTTTTCTAGGCTTCATAAAAAGTATTTAAAGAGTTTTACTACACTTTAAACTTTAAACGGTAAAATGCTGCTTACCTGAAGCTAAAGTGCGAGACTGGTACACAGTAGCTCTAAGCTTACCAGTGTTTGCCGCTGAACAACTGCTGAGATGGTCCCGGCAGGAGGCCTTTATAGGGCGGAGGGCTGCATGTCACCAGGGTCATCAACAATTCAGAGGTGATAGGTCAGTCAGTGTAGCAAGATATACAGAAATACTGATTATAATTTTTTTTATACAAAATTCCGCTTAAAAGTTTATCTAAATTTTTAGAATTTAATTTTCCTCGTGCGATAATTTTCCTTCTTCAGGACTGGACTACTTTGTTTTGAAATTTTTGCTAGTTAAAACGTTGTGTGATTTCCAAATCTGCATAACAAGGAAAATTTTTAATATGTATTGTAAATATTATTTTTATCGAACCTAAATGAACATCGACCTGAAATATAGTTTGCGTGCGTATAGTATGCCAACGAAGTCTATATACAAAGCGTATTTCATAATATCATTACATAGCTAAGTGCGAATTTCGTTCTAGTATAAATAACCAAATATTAAAAATACCAATTGAATTATTTGAAATGGAACATTACTATTGATTGATGTTCATTAATGAATTGCTAAGAGAAGAAAACAGAACGATATATTTATTTAGCATTTCAGTCAGTATATTGTACAGATCATTGAACAGAATACACTAAAATGCTTTGGTTTTACACTAAAGAAATAAATTTAAACAAAATAATTTTTAAAATATGTAAATCATAAAATA
The DNA here is from genome assembly GCF_032445375.1 of Bacillus rossius redtenbacheri. Taxonomy (NCBI): domain Eukaryota; kingdom Metazoa; phylum Arthropoda; class Insecta; order Phasmatodea; family Bacillidae; genus Bacillus; species Bacillus rossius. Next base: position 97,962,266 of record NC_086330.1, on the reverse strand, counting down.
ATGCATAAGACTAATGTATGTTTTTCAGCAGCTTTAAAAAATATTAAATTACTATAAATTTTGATTTTTTTTTTCCTTTTGGTATATTTAGGAAAATCAATGGTAATAAGGTGTAAATTATGTAATCAAACTAAAGGAAAAAATATTTACAATACAAAAAAATTAAAACTAAATTTCTTTTTAATTAGTTTGGTTTGTGGTTGTTTCAGCATTACAGAAAAGCTACTAAACGATTTCGGTAAAATCGTTTTTGTAGGTAATATTTTTGGATAACATAAATATTTGGCTTTATACAGTTACGAAACTAAACCCCTGAGGGGGTGAAAGAGGTTCCATGTTGTTTTAAGTAGAAAAATCTTATCTTTTAAGTTAATTAAGTGAAATCCAAGATTTAATGTATCCAGTGAATACAAAAATAGTTGTAAGCTATTTTTTTAGTAACCTATTAAATAATATCTAACCTAGGTAATAAGCAGATTCATGTGTTCTTATGTTGCAGTTGCACTTCCAACATGAAACTCATGCTTTGGTCACAAAATTTTACTTAGAATTATTTAAAATTATTCATGTGTTTACGCAATATGTGTTTTTAACTTCATTTCTGGAATCGAATCACAGTTACTCCCCGCACCCGCCGCTAGAATTCGGTGACGGAATCTTAAATTGGCTACCTCGATAATGAACCATTCTATTAGCAGATGGATATTTCAAACTTCTATAAAACGGCTCCGATAAAAGCGAAAAGGTTTCGACGAAAATATTAAAACCCGGATTTGGACCTGATTTTTTTACACAAATGTTATTAAAGTATTGCCCAACATGTTATATTTAAACACTTAATACTATAAAGTTTCCCTCTGTCTTTGTGAACTATTGTTCGCGGCATTGACTGTTTATAGCAGCACTGTCTATTACAATGCATTTCCATTCCTTTATTCCCGACACTTTCACTCAATTATTCCAAACAAATGCCGTGTACTACGAGCTAAGATGTCGCAAATCAAAAACCGCTCACTTTATTCACTGTTGTTCAAAGGTCCTACCCTAGGAAGTGGGATTGTAACGGGATATAAGTTTTGCAAAAAAAAATATAATTTTTGTTTAATTTACTAGACCAATTATGAAAAACCTATTAAAAATCAGCATGTACATATACAGTTTACCGTAAAGAAAATTACACTAGTGAAAGGGTGGGACGGGACTGAGTTTGGGTTTAAAAAATTCCAAACCAACCAAGTGGAATATAAATCATTGGGTGTGAAGTATAAACGTACATTAAACATCAAATTACATTTTTATTATTTTTTTTATTTTTTGCAATTAATTGTGCTTCTTACTTGGTGAATTTGCGGTTAGTTTTTTTTTTTTTAATTCGTATCCAAAATGCACATAAATTATTAAGTGCGATATTGAGTACGTACAGTATAAACACAAAAAATACGTAAGTTAAGAAGTTTAATGTTATATTACTAATTAAAAATAAATTTGGGAATGATTCACAATTCCTTGAACGATGATTACTATGCATGTTAAATGTCAAATGGAAACAGGTACGTAAACGTTAGTATAATCTAACTTAAAAAGGGGGTTGTCTGTAAAATCGGTTTACGGACGATAATTTTACGTGATTACGTCATAAGAAAACATTAATGAAGAATTACATACTTTTTAATTTTCAAATATTATTTACAGTTTTTGCAAATGTAATTAAAATAATTTGTTTAAATATACCCAATCACGAACAATTAGTTAAAAAACCGCCTTAACCTGTTTTATATTATGGAAGATTTTCTCGCACGGTGGTTGGTTGGTTCTTGCACGCTCGTCTCAGGCGGAACGTGACAATTTTTCGTGCGTCCAGCCGGCTTTCATCGATTTATAAGACGTTATCACGACAAAAAATATTAACATTTTCTACCAATTTTTAATTGCTCTCCTCTAATTGAGTGGAGTATAAAAGATAAAAACAAAACCAACACATGCAATCATCCTTAATAACTATTGGTTTTTAAAAAATACTTTCTAAATTCCAGCCCTAGAAGAATTCTTTTTGTGGATCAGTTCTTGTATATATGTAGTCTCATTTTATTAAGTTTCGTTAAATGTCACAATATTATCGCAATGGTGAAACTAGAGCTTGCGAAGTCGCTGTTCGGCTGGTCTAGATGCCGCCCGGCTACGGACAAGTGCGACAGGATCTAGTGCACCCGTCTACACGTGTTCGTGTTGAGTCGGGACCGCGTCTCGGCGCCGGATCCACGAACCTCACAAGTAAGTAGTTTCCTTTACGTCTTTCCGGACACTGCTCTGATCCTGATCAGGGCGTTTGTTCTAAGTTATTCAGAGATGAGTTCCTGATCGCAAAGTTACGATTATCGGAAGATTTCGCGTCTTTGGTATTCTATGTTACGTGTGGCGTCTCGATTCTCCATGGCCGCCGATCAGGAGATCTTGACTGATACTAGGTTGTCGGAACCTACGATCGGCATCTCGCTTTCAAACATGGTGGCTCGGAAGTGTGGTGGCAACAGTTGCGTATAAACGGAATATTCACGCATGTACTGGTTATTCACTAGTTACATTATTTTGTAAGTAAATTAAATAACTTTAACTTTGAAAGATTTGTGTAATGGGAGTGCATGACTTGATGTAAGTTTTTGGACATACGCCATTGCTAAGAACTTTTCTGTTGAAGAAAAACTAAAAAACTAAGAAATGAAAAATAAATAAATAAATAATAAAAAATAAAAAGAGACAAAAAACACAAAATTAAGCAAAAAACTGCTGTTGTCAACAAGGATATAAACAGCACAAAATATTCCGTAACAGGAATATAGTCAACAAACAAAGAAAAAACAAAGAAAAATGTACTAAGAGAACGAAAAAAAACCACAAATGATGACGACACAGAAATATTGAACCCAAAAAAATTCAACACAACGGTTGAAACGAAACAAAAACACGACAAAACGAAAAGACGAAACGAACACAATAGTTTTCCAAAACAGAATAGAACGATAAAACCCCCCACAAATGATGACAACACAAAAATATTGAACCCAAAATAATTCAGCGCATCAGTTGAAACAAGACAAAAACACGACAAAACGAAAAGACGAAACGAACACAATAGTTTTACCAAAACAGAAACAGGCGACGTTTCGGGAACTGCTATCTGCCCCCGTCCTCAAGCAGAGACGCACTCTGTCGCACCTGTGTTTCCGTACCATGTGCGTCTATGCTTGAGGACGGGGGCAGATAGCAGTTCCCGAAACGTCGCCTGTTTCTGTTTTGGTAAAACTATTGTGTTCGTTTCGTCTTTTCGTTTTGTCGTGTTTTTGTCTTGTTTCAACTGTTGCGCTGAATTATTTTGGGTACAAAATTTTTGTGTTGTCATCATTTGTGGGGGTTTGTCGTTCTCTTAGTACATTTTTCTTTGTTTTTTCTTTGTTTTTTGACTATATTCCTGTTACGTAATATTTTGTGGTGTTTATATCCTTGTTGACAATAGCAATTTTTTGCTTAATTTTGTGTTTTTGTCTTTTTATTATTATTTTATGATTTATTTATTTATTTTTCATTTCTTAGTTTTTTAGTTTTTCTTCAACAGAAAAGTTCTTAGCAATGGCGTATGTCCAAAAACCTTACATCAAGTAAATAACTTTAAGAAATTCTGTTTAACTGCATATTATTCCAGCTAAGAGTACGTATATTACAATCAGTTTTCTCTTCCAATTAGTGTTAGGTAGAGTGGCAAAGTAAGTTAGTTCATTGATTTATAATAGTAACAAAATACTTTTGTATTTTTTTCAAATACCTCCTTATACAATGGTTTTATTTTTATTTTTTTTGAATTTCGTAGATTTTATTTTCATTCAAATATTTCAAGACTTGGAATATTTTAAGGTACCTAGACTATTAAGTTCTGACCTTGTATTGCCTAACTTTATCAGGATACTCAAATATGGTTAAGTGCTATTCATTTTCATATTTAATATTTCACCCTATATTTTAAAGCTCAGATTTATAAAATTATTTCTTGTTTTAAACTTTTTTAATAGTCTTCATATATCTTCAAATAAAAAAGTTAAAAGGGATTAATTTTTCAAGCTAAATCTTCGGAGATTGCACTTATAAAGAATGAAATGAAAATCTAAACTCTCATAGTCTAGTCTATAGTCGGATGTAATAAAAAACAACACAATGTTTTTACCCCGTTTTAATTTTTTTGGATAAAAATGATTACTAAATCACTTCAAAGAATAAAATAAAAATTCTGTGTTCTGGACTCACACAATACTTTTCAATGCGACGGAGTCGTGCTTACCACTTAGCTAAATGAACCGTTACGACTGTATAAATGCTCGAATGTATTGTTAAATAAAGTGCAGAGTAGGTTTGAGAATTCGCGTGTATTTATTTTTAGTTTAACAATATTTAATTTTAAACTTCAAGTAGCTCATTCTTTAAGTATTTCAGTGTTAATTGTGCGTATTTCTTGTATTAGCAATTTGAAAACTATTGACATTTAATAGCATTCATACAATGAGTTCCATTAATTACAGCAAAATGTTCGTTGTGTAAACTCTATAAGATTTTTCGTGCGACGAATGACATTTTCTTTTAAAACGAATACACACGTGTGGATACATAGAATAATATATCGGTTTACAGCGGGAAGCTTAACTCTGATATTTTTTTGTTACGTGCGAAACGAAAACAAGATGTTTATTTCATTTGGGACATGGTAGCTACTATGAACAATATATGTTGTTCAACATTTTTACAGTACCTTATCGTTTTGCAAGCACAGAATTTGAATAAATAGCTACAGTGTAGTAAAACTATTATGAAGATTTAACGGTAATTTATTTTGTCTGAAACGTCCTGATAGGGTGGCAGAAGAGAAGAGGAGGGGAATCGTTACACCCTAACATTGAGGAAATTAAATTAAGCGTGTTTTAAGCCTACTATAGAACTAATAAAACATGTTTTACACTTACTACATAAACAAGAGGTTTTATCCATTAAATATTCAGTTCAACTAAATACTTGACTCACTACTAATTAACGAAAGGGTCGTATATCCACACGAACATTCAAATCAGAAGGTTACGATCCCATCAGTAGAATACTATCTTGGAATACAGTAGCATATTGTTTGGATTTATGTGAGAATAACTACTGGGTCCATAAGGGATAGCACAATTCAGTTTTATTACTGTTTTATAAATTACTAAAAATTACATTAACAATTAATAATGGTACTTAAATCACAAATCAATGGCAATTAAAAATGTTTATTTTGAACTCACTCAATGTATAGCAAGTTAAACAGTTCGCATTCCTTACTAGAGCTAGGCTCAACAGTGATTCGCCCCTTACCGCGCACATTTCCACAAACACAGTCTTGGGCCACTCATTCACCGTACTCTCACGATCCCGTTGCTCTGCGTCACACCACTCTCGAGTGTGTCTCTTGCCCTCTTCGCCGAGGTCGCACTTCACTTTACTCGCGGAACTATCCGAACTCGCTATGAACTGCCACGGAGGCTGACATAGCTACTGAAGTAGTAGTGGGTCGTCTTTATAGAACTGATGAGAGTGGCTGTGACGGGTCGCGTCATCCCGGGCCGAACTGACGTCCGAAACATAGAGAATAGCGTCGCTTGTTCACGCCACATCACGCGACGGCCCGCAGAATTTCCAAGGCCACTCCACGATAGATAACAGCGCCGAGGCAGGATGTTGCGCGGTGAGTGGGGGAGGGGTTTTGCGGCAACCCTTGCAATCCTGCCAGGCTTGCGTGTCGTGTCTTACGTCAATAGACGGCACCTGACACGGCGCATGACACCAGTGGCCTGGCAGGGCTACCAGCCAGCTCCGTAAACCTGGCGCGCGTCACGGCCCTGTCTGCGTTCGTAAAAATATGATACAATCATAATTAGCATATAATACAATCAGTGGTATACGATCCATCGCAGGATACGGTAGGATGCAAGGCCTCCAAATGCCTTTGGCTCCAATTGCTCCAAATGAACTTGGCTCCAAATGCTTTAATTATTCTAACTGGCTAGAATATCTCTAACTGTTCTAAATACTTCAACTGCACTTCGCTCCAAATACTTCAAATGCTCCAATTGGCTACAATATCTAAAGCTGTTACAATTTCTCCAAGAGCTGCAATTGCTCCAACTGGCTTAAATACACCAACTGCTTCAATTGCCCAATTCGCTCCAATAGCACCAACTGTATACAATCGCTCTCATTTTACTTAGCTCCAAATTATACAATTATTATAAATGCTCCAATTGCTTCAACTGTCTACAATAGCCCCAACTGCTGCACTTGATCCAACTGCTCGAAAAGCTCAAAATTGGCTGAAATTGTTTCAATTGCTCCAAATGGCTACTTTAGCACGAAATGCACTTTGCTTGAAATTCTCTAATTTCTCCAACTGCTTTAATTGCTCCAAATAATTTTTGCTGGTCTATTGCCCCAGTTCAATTTAGCCCCAAATAATTTCAATTGCATTCTGCTCTAACTGGCCTTACATTTTGTTACCCATTGGTGAAGAATTTTACATCCGTAAAATAGAAATTGATTTACTAGAAATCAGTCTTAGAAATTAGATTACGAGGCCGAACAATATTTTCTTAATCCGAAATATTGACTTATTATTTTAATTTTTATAAATGAAGTCATTATTATTTGTATCCAACTTCCCTTAGTTCTGTGAGTATGGATGCTAATTCGTTGATGTGGTAATAGTTTACTACCTTATGCGAAGCCAGCAGCAGTCAATTGTTCGACCATTATGAAAGGATCTGCCCATAATGTGAACTTAATCTCTTCTGCTGTCTGGTAAGTTTATTATTAATATTTTAATATCTCTGTATTCTTCTGTTTTAACACCAACCTCAAAAGTCAGTTACACCATCGTTCCAGTGATCATCACAAGCTGAATTGGAATAATTTATTTTAACGTGACGATTACGACGTTGAGCTCTCAGTACTTCATCACAGTCTTCAAACTTGTCAGCATCAGAAGCTTAATCATATCTTAGATTTTCCCAGCATCAAATGCTTCATCAAGGTCTTCGTTCTTGTCATCTTAGGGTCGTAATATATTGTTCATAATTTCGCGAAGGAGACTTCAATTCAGTGTAAATATTTTTTTTCAAGGCTAATAAATATTATTCTTTCTTCTTTAGTTTTCATTGTTAAATATTTAACAAGACTAGGGATCGTGTTGTTCTAATTGATATTTTCTTATTATTCGAGGATTGTGACGTCATGGCGGCAATCTTTGATGACATTTACCTTGACCTTTGACATTGACAGTGACCTTGGCCATCAAAAATTGCCAACATTTACCAACATTTGCCGAAAATTAGGCAAAATTAGACAAAATTTCCAGTTTCTTGGAATAAAATTCCGCCAAAAACCTGAAACAAATTTGAGAAACAAAGAATTTCTCTATTTCGCGGGAAAAGTTCCTGTTTCGAAGAAAAGTATCTCGTTTTAGTCCTTAAAAATACCAATGGCTTGAAATGTCCATATTGAGGCTTATGAAACCATGTCTACAGCCTCCGATAAGCCTCTGACATCATCATGGATAATGACATCACCGTTGCAATTTCCGTTACGGCCGCCATCTTGAAAAACTTTATTTATTATCCAATGAAATAAAAAAATAATTTTAAAGAAAATTAATCAAATTTTAATTAAAAATTATTTTTAGAAAACACTCATTAAGTCATGGAGCTCGGAGACCTCGGTTAGAATACGGTAAGGACAACAAATAAAAAATGGCGACCGATTCTTCCTCCACGGAAGCTGTCGGCAGACTGACCTCCCGCCACTTATGTCAAGTATATATATCGCCAGATAGTATGACGTCATGTCCACCATTTTGAAAATCGGTAATTTTAATGCTACAAATTCGTGAAACATATTAAAATTTATAAGAAAATTTAATTAATAAGATTTTCATTAAAATTTATTAAAAATAACGTTACGAAATTCGTTACGCCAGCCATCTCAGATTCTATAAATGTTACTTGTTTCGTTACACCCGCACATTTTAGATTAGTATGTCATCATCGTTACACTTTTCGTTATGGCATTTTGGAATCTAGAATGTTGCACTCTTCTTTACAGACACCATCTTGAAAAAACCTTTATTTTATTGCTAGAAATATAGAAATAAATTTCAAAATTATAAAAAAAAAATTATTGATCAAATTGTAATACAATCCAATTTTAAAATGTACTTATGACATAAGGTCCATAGTTATAACCTGGTGATAACAAAAATAAAAAAAGAGTGTCGATAGATCCTTTCTCCATGAAAACCACCTGCAGACTGACCTCCCACTACTAATGCCGAGGTATATATCACCAGCTAGTATGACGTCACTTCCGCCAACTTGTCACCTGCTGAATGACGACATCTTGTTTTCGTTTGATAGAGTGCGCTACCATCATAATAGTTAAAATTTAACCTGCTAGAGTGCAGTAAAGTTTTATAATTACTGAGCCAACCGCCATCTTTACATGTGGGCACCATCTTGGAAATAAGTAATTATTTAGCTAGAAATTAGTGAAAAATTCCTAATTTCACCAAAAAATGCACATATTAAAATAATGACTGAATCAATAGATTCCTGTCCTCTGTTTTATTTTTAAGCAGTGAAAAATGTAACTAAATATTAAATAAATTTATATTCTGTTTTCCGTTACCTTTTGTGGAGTTTATTAATCAATCTATCTTAGAAAAACAACACTAGACAAGATACCTGTCCGAGGAATTAAATATGTTGTTGCACTGCGTAACATGGAAGTCTATTCTTTTCGATGCACAAAATACCTTCCAACCAGTTCATGTACAATGCTATATGTATAGGCCAAGTGTCTTCGGACCACGAGACTAGATAATTAACAATGTCAGACGTATAGACCAGACATTTCTAAACCTCAAGAACTTTGTCTTCGATAGATATTATAACATATTTCAAACAGTCAAGACAAAGTCTTCGAACTGTCAAACCTAAGTATCTATAAAATAAATTACAAGCATTTAGACCAATTGAACATGTTTTATGCTTAAGGAGTAAGAATCCCTGAAAAATGTTTTATCAAGACCAAGAAGTTTTGAACTAGTTGATATTCAGAGCTACTACATATTTGACTACGCACATTTAACGACAACATGTGTTCAACAAAAGAAAAAACACACAGTTCACACAGTAAATGGAATGAACACACAGTACACACAGTAAACAAGAAATGGAATGAACACACAGTGCACACAGGAAATGGAATGAACATAGAGTACAAAGAGGAAACGGAATGAACATAGAGTACATAGAGGAAACGACATTAACACACAGTACACACAGTAGACAAGGTATGAACACTCAGTAGCGAGAACTCATACTTAGTTAGATATCAGAAAACCAGAAATTAAAATGGTACAATTTTGTAATTTAAATTATTTATTTCTCAACATTATATAAGTGCAAGTGAAACCACTCATTATTGTATGTAGCCCGCTTCCCTCAGTTCTTTTAATATGAAGGATATTTCTTTAATGCACGAATAGTTTCTTGCACAAATCGAAGCATGTAGAAGTCTTAGCTGGTCAATCAATAAGTTTGGATATTTCATGATGTATTATCATGTTCTCCTGCTACCATTATAAATACTTTCAAATATCACTATCGTCCCAGTGACCATCATAAGTTTATCATATTTATTTATTTATAATAACACGACATTTCCATCGTTTTAATCAGGGCTTCATCACAGCTTTCGATTTTGATAGTTTTAGGTACTTCAGCACAATCTTCGAGCACGTCACCCTGTTAGAATAACTGTCGCCATCACCGTAGAAGGCATCGTCTTCACCCAGAATACTGTAAGAACTCGAAATCGTTGATGTTGGAGCTTCTTTATCTTCTAAATACTCCCTTTTCCAAAGTGTAAAGGATATACTTAATATAGGCTTGAATGTATTATCACTTATCACGGTGTTGATACTAACATTAGTTTCAGTCTTCCTGAAGCCATCAGCACCCTTCAATTTATATAGTGGATGGTGTTATGCAAAAACAGGTCAACCCACCAACACGTAGATTTGAGTAAATTGAGTTCAAAGTTGAACGCTATCTCTCAAATCATGAACACATGGCTAGACATTTTTAACTACATTATCTCAAAGTATGGACATAGTACAACACCTTACACATGGTTTCAATGTGAATGTCAATATGTCACAAACAGAGGGCATAAAAAAAGAGGGTTGACTGGTTTTTGCTTAACATCATTATAGGTATCATGAATTATGGAAATATGTTAAGCCACCACTGCATGTTTTATTATAATAATGTATTGTAGAACTTAAAATGTAATACACTTGCATGCCATAAAAAATTAAATAACTGACTATAATAATAAAATATACATGTTACATCTTGTAATAATGACGATAATTACGTAGTCTTTCAAACACATACATTAACAAAGGAAAGTCACCAATGTTCATAAGATTGTTATAGGCAAACATTTTAATGAAAATGAAAACTCCTAACCAAAACAGGAAAATATGCTACATGTCAAAAGTATATCATGAGGAAGTCTTGGAAATTACTCTGCAGACGTAGACATTTCTGCATCCCCACTATGATCACCATAACCAATGCTCATGTCATTGCCAAAACCTTCAATGTTATCAACAAAGTTTCCTTGTTGTACATTCTTCAAGAAGTTATAAAAACTCTGAGTATCTTTTGGAACTAATTTGAGAACATCTTTCAAATCCTTAATCTTTTCTTTTGACAACTCCTTTCCATTTGGCCACAAATGATGCAATTGTACATCCTTCAATGATGCCCTTCGTCCTTTCTTATTGTTCGTGATATCTACTTTTTGTGAATCTTCCTGAGCTATGCTTTGTTTCATGAACAGCATAGTTAGTTCGTCTTTCTTCAAATGGATTTCATGGGTAGAAAGCTAACTTACTTTCTGTCTATTTACATAAATCTTATGATTAGTGATGCCAGCTTCCAAAGTGCTTACTGAATACATGTCATCAGTTCTCACTCAGTTGACAGTGAACTTTTTCTTCTTTCTACAGGATTTCATGACATTCATGTAGTCAGTATCTGTATACAGTCGTTGTATTTTAAGAGCACATTCCACATCTCCGAATTCTGAGTGGTTTGGTAGGAAACTATAGCCCAACAGCAAGAATCGCATTGTGATAGATTCCAATGATACATGATTCTGTAGTGTATAGATAAGCAGAAGTACAAGCCTTATGCTACGATTCTGTCCCCCACACGAGTCACACCATAGAATAAGTTTCTTTGTAGGTGGCTGAATGTTTTCTTTTAGGTATTTCATAAGACATGATCCTATCTCCTGTGTCCAACGACCAGCTTCATGTTCCAGCCATACATTTAATATTCCTTTTCTGTGCTCCCTACATGAATGCCAAGATTGTATACATTGAGCTGACGATTGTAATATAAAATATTTGTTGGCAACTTTGGGAGTGGATGGGTTTTCTGCAGGTCGAAAGTTAAGGTTTCGACTTCTTTACTGGTCTGTGCTTCTTTCAAGTTTTTGTTCATTTCACATTTTAAATCTTTTGCTGCTTGTAAATGGGCTTCATTTAGTCTATTCAGCTCAAGTAAGTCATCACCTTCATAGGTTTTACTAAGTGCCAAGTATGTATCGCACATCAGACATGTATCTTTTTTCGGTGATTTAAATCTTAAATTAAATTTGCTGTAGAATAAGAATTTATATAATGACAGACTTACTGGATCATTACATTTACTTTTGTACAATTCATACATTGTACTCAGATTTAAGTCCTCATTAAGAAACTTGGCATCAGTGTCAGCTCGACAATAATGAGAAATATATCTGGGAAAGGAATCAATATGCTGTATAACTTGCTTGACTTTCTCTTTGGAATGCTTATTCTTACCACCACTCTTTGTACCCCTTAAATCTGAAATAACGTCCATATTTTTTTCTTTTTTGCAAAGCTACATCAACACGGTTTTGGTTTATTTGTAGGGTTTTTAGAAATGCCATTTTGCACACTTCAGTTTTACCAAAAATATATTTTCTTGTTTTCGACCTCTTTGACGTTTTGTTTAATAATACCACATCGACCAGAAAATGACCCAGCTTTCCAGAACTGACTGAAGGCCCTTCTGCATTTTTCCACAGATACAATATGTGTGCATTTTCTTTTGCAACAACAGTGAAACGCAGTATTAAATTCTTTAGGAGCAACTTCCTGATCTCTACAATTGAAATGTTTTTCGTTCTTATTAGATCATTTTTTACTGTCTTTTCTTGACTGGTCGGGATGCTTTCGTTTCCTTCCACGTGATGGTCGGCCTTCCGAGAGCCGAGATTCATTATCTGTGGTACTGCTAATTGATTCAGCTGGACCAAAACCAGAACTTGAAGATTCAAGATCTTCTGTATTAGAACTAAATTTATTGCTGTGTTTTACTCCATTGTCTTTTCCTCTAGTTCCTATAATCACCATATCCTCCATGTCCTCAACCACTATTTCTTTATCCTGCTCATTACCAGGACCTGGATTTATTTCTACTGTATGTTGTCCCTGTGCATCTAACACTGACTGTCCAACGTTTGGTCCCATAAATTCTCCATCTCTCACATTCACTTTCGGATGTTCACTTGTTTCCAGAAGCTGTAATGCTTGCTCCACCATGTCCGATGTCTGTTGATCTGTATCAGAACTGAAATCCTTGCTAATGTTTATCCCATTGTCGTTTCCTGTAGTTCCTATAATCAGCATATCCTCTGTCTCCTCAACTGCTATTCCTTTAACCTGCTCATTAGTAGCTTTTAAAGTGTGTTGTCCCTGTGCATCTAACACTGACGTTCCACCTTTTGGCACCATAAGTTCTTTATCTCTCATTTTCACTTTCAGATGTTCACTTGTTTCCAGAAGCTGTAAAGTCTGATCCACCATGTATTGTCCCCTTGACATCTGAAATGAAAAATACAGTTCCCATTACAAATCATTTTTACAATTATTACCAACCAATTCAGTTCATACCACAATAGTAAATATATTATTCTTTTATAGGTTTATCTGGAGAGCATAGCATATGTAATATAGTACAGGCAGTCTTAAAGTTAAAGGTGTGAAAGTAGAGGACTGCCTGTATTATGTTTTTACATTGTGGAGATATATTGTTTTGAATTCCCAACATAAGAATGATAAATGTTTTATTTCATAAACTTTTATAAGTACTGTATATATTTAGTTTGACTGAAATATAGAGTTATTTTGTAAACCGTTAAACGTAGTATATTACTCCAAAATATGTCTTTTGAAGGCAGTGATGGGATGTGTTAATAGAACCGTAAACTGAATGTATCTTGTGATGATTTTGTTATGCAACAATTTTTCAGTTTAAGCAGCAATAGTGGTTTTACAAATGGACTCGTGTCATTACGTATGTAAATATAATTATGCCAATATGAGTTAAACCACAAACACAGTGGATACAACATTAGGTAAAAACCAGTTAAGCCACTATCACTTACAATCTATTTTTATTACACCAAAAGTTTACTTTTAATTTATAATAAAACATTGCACTACTGGTAGCGCAGAAAAGCTACATTATGCACATTGAGTCATTAAACCATGCACAGCATTCACGTCTTCAAGTGCTTATTATAAAGACTTAACCTAGAACATCACATGTACGTTTTGTGAAAGTACTCACCTTTGACTAATCAGCTATCACCACAACACAATTAAACACTGCGATGTATTAGGTATTACTACAACCACCGTTATCCGATAATGGTGTTGTAACGTTTGCGTAAATGAGTTGAATGATTCTCATTTACCAGCAAACAACACTTCACCTGCACAAGCGTAAGTAGGAGGGTTAACTGGTTTTTGCTTAATACACAATGGCCAGTATCGTGAGAGTGGGTTGACACTTGCGCCACTAGATGGCACATTAATACAGAATGTTGCTTCAATCATTTTTGCTTCTTAAAGAATGGCATTTTATCAACTCAGCTGTCAATAAATCATTTTTTTCACTTTTGTGGGTTAACTCCTTTTTGCATAACACCATCCATATTGGGTGAGCTAATACCATCACGCTCAGGACAAGGAAAATTATTGTCATAATGAAGATCACTCTTCTTTAGTCTAGTAGATCCATCGATGTCCTCTATGCCGTAAGTGGGCTTGGCTTTACATGTTTTATCATGTTTTTTTAAGCTGTCAATTCGTGTTAACAACCTGCTACACCGATTACAGCTTAACATTTTGCGTAGTGGGTTTTTAACACAATCATTCTTCTCATGACGTCTAGCATTCCTTCTCATGACAAAATCATTGCTACAGTATCTACAGCGGCTTCCTTCCGATTCAGCTGCAGATGACAAACCTGGATCCATGGTAGCTTCTGTGACTAATGTTAGATGCTGAGTTCTCGCTACTGAGTGTTCATTCCTTGTCTACTGTATGTACTATGTGTTCATTACGTTTCCTGTGTATACTGTGTATTCATTCCGTTTCCTGTGTGTACTGTGTGTTCATTCCGTTTCCTGTGTGTAGTGTGTGTTCATTCCGTTCCTTTGTGTACTGTGTGTACTGTGTGCACTCTATGTTCATTCCGTTTCCTGTGTGTACTCTGTGTTCATTATATTTCCTGTGTACTGTGTGTACTGTGTGTGTTTTTCTTTTGTTGAACATATGTTATCGTTAAATGTTCGTAGACAAATCTGTAGAAACTCTGAATATTTACTAGTTCAAAACTTCTTGGTCTTGATAAAACATTTTTCAGGGGTTCTTGCTCCTTAAGCGTAAAACATGTACCATTGGTCTAAATGCTTGTAATTTATTGATACTTTAGGTATGACAGTTCAAAGACTTTGTCTTGACTGTTCGAAATATATTATACTATACTAGCTGCAGTACCCGGCTTTGCCCGGGCTGAACACCGGGTGATATTTTGTCCGCGAGTTACAGCAAAATGGATAGCGATATGTCCAGTGTGGTGGACATTAAGAAATGACACATAATTACTGTTTGTGTATCTGTGACCTATGGTTTTCTGTTTACCTATGGCGATCGGTTGAAAGGTTTAGAAGTTGATGCGCTACAGCGCCATCTAGCGGCGAGTTACAAAAAAATTGTTAGCATAAAAACCTTCTCCATGATAAAAACACTTCGATGTGCCAACTTTCATGGCGATCGGTCAAACAGTGTAAGAGTTTATCGACGACATACATGCCAACATCCAATTTATATATATTCTTATATTTCGAAATTTTGGGGCTTTCACTTTTGCGGAAAGTGGATGTTCAGGACCTCGAATGGTTTGGAACACTCCATCTCGAAAGAATAGATATTTGAAATTCCTGAAATTGTCGAAATTTTGGGGCTTTGTTCCCAGAGGGTGGTGGGGGGTTCGAGGACCCTGAATAGCTCGAAAACACTTAAAATCAAAAGAGATAGATTTTTCAAATTTTTTAAACTTTCGAAATTTTGGGGCTTTAATTACCTGGGGGGGGGGGGTTGACGTTGAGGACCCCGAATGGCTCGGAAACACTCCAAATCGAAAGAGGTATAAAGGAATATAAGAATGTAGGCATTTACTGTACTCCTATCTACCATAATAACAATATTGACAAATAGAAAGCTTTATACCTACCTATTAATAATTATCTAAATAAATTAATAAATAACTCTATGTTTAAGAATTTACGTACATACATAATATTAAACTTCAAACTATACACACCAAAAAAAACTAAGGATGTTTGTGAAACTATATTTATTTGTCATAATGTTTAAAACATTTTTAGGATTTCTTTATATGTAAAACTGTGGTGGCAATATTCCGCTTATCCAAAGGAGTATAGAAATTAATAGAGACATCACTCCCTGTACACACCACAAATCTTTGAATTAAGTATAAAAAAAACATAGTCCAAAATGAAACAAAAAGTATAAATAACAACTAATTTGACAAAAAAATTATACAACTGGAATGACAATGTTAACATCCGCCTGAAATTTAATAGAAGTAGGTAGGTAAGAATATATATAAGAAATTAAATGAAATTAAAACATACATAAATAAAATTATCTCACACTCAACCAAACATAATGTTTAATATGAAATAAAGGAAGATGGCAATTACACGTAACTAATCTTATTAATAAAAAAAATCAACTTTCCTGAAATAGTTAAATTCAAATTTTTCAACAATATATTACATAATTAATAAATATTTCTGGTCTTCGGTCTCAGCAGCCCTAAGACTCTTGACGCTCAGCAGATAAATTATAAACACTAAACCAAACTCCTTGCAAATAAGTAGGTAATGTAAAAAAAAATAACAATATTGACAAATAGAAAATATTAGTATGAATAAAATTCGAAGAAATTTATAAGTTTAAGAATTTATGTACCTACATAATATTAAACTTTAAACTATCCACACAATAAAAACCTAAGAATGTTAGTGAAACTAATTTTTTTTTTGTCATAATACCTAAAATACGTATGTTTCCAAAATGAAACAAAGTATAAATAATGACCAATTTGACAAAAAAAATTGTACAACTCGAATGACATTGAAAACATACACGTGAAATTAAATTTGAAAAATGGGTGCGTGTACTTAGGTACGCGCATGTGAAGTTATACTTGTTTGGCATCATTAAAAAATAGTTTTTAATTGCATGCAAAAATTCAGCTGGAGTCCCTCCACGTGGAAGAAGTGAAACTTCGTAATGTTGAAATGAAAATAGGAAGGGGTAGAAATTGATTTTTAGTGAAATCATATTGTATCAAATCAAACTAAAAAAATAAAGGAAATAAATTTGTAACGATTCATAGATTGATCTTTAGAGAGAGAGAGGGAGAGACACCTATTTAATGTCGATAAAACTAACTTTTTTATGAGAGCAGGTTTTCATGAAATATATCATGAAATCATTCAACGATAAAACCTGTTTATTTAATTAAGCGGACGGGTTCGCCCCAAGGAGAAAATAACGCGGCGAGACCTCGTGGACATAGAGAAATGACACACTCACTATTTATGTGTCTATGAAACATGATTTTTTTCTGCAATTTAAATTGTAATATACAAAAACGGTATTGAAAATTTAAACAAATAAGGCGACACTACAAACTGTCAAGAGCTTTTTTTTTTCTTACTCTCTACTTAGTTCCTTACAATATGAAAACGTAACGTAATGGCTTGAAAGCTATTGCTCGGCAGACATAGAGGAATGACACTAACAGTTTGTATATATATGACACACATTACATTTTTTAGTTTTTTCTTTACTCAGAATCGAGATAAAATATCCAATTGTGAATCTAAACCATCCTCGAATCCCCGTGAACTCACACAAAAAATTTCATCAAAATCGGTCCAGCCGTCTAGGAGGAGCTCAGTGACATACACACGCACACAAGAAATATATATATATATATATAAAGATATCGATCACTAAGTTCTTGAGGTTCAGAAATATCTGGTCTATTCGACTGACATTGTTAATTATCTGGTCTCGTGGTCCGAAGACACTTGGCCTATACGTATAGCATTGTACATGAACTGGTTGGAAGGTATTTTGTGCATCGAAAAGAATAGACTTCCATGTTACGCAACACAACATATTTAATTCGTCGGACATGTATTTTGTCTAGTGTTGTTTTTCAAATATAAAATGATTAGGTAATAAACTCGAATAAATTTTACGGGAAACAGAATATAAATTTATTTTATATTTAGTTACACTTTTCACTGGTCTTGAATCAAACCATGATCAGGAATCCATCGATTTAGTCATTATTTTAATATGTGCCTTTTTTGATGAATTTATGAGTTTTTTCCGAATTTCTAGCTAAACAATTACTAATTTCCAAGATGGTGCCCAAATGTTAAAATCGTGGGTGCCTCAGTAATAATCAATAATTACTGCACTCTAGCGGGTAAAACTTAAATTAAAATGACGGTAGCGCACTCTACCAGTCGAAAACCAAATGTTTGCCTCCAAATGGCAAAAACAATGAGGAGGACGTTGCATCATACCAGCTGACGATATATGTACCTTGGCATTATTGTTGGAAGGTCAGTCTGGCAGCGGCTTCCATGAAGGAAGGCTTTGTTTTTATTTTTTTATTTTTTCCTCGTCGGGATTGAACTAAGGATGTATGTCTTATTTAAATAATATATTATTTAAATGTTATTAATAAAAAAAATTCTATAATTAAAGAATTTTTTTCCATATTTTTAGCATAGAAATTATGATATTTGAAGATAGCGGTCGTGAAGTTATAATCTAATATGCCAGAGGGTTTTTATTTGTATTTTTATTAAATTTTATATATTTAAATTTTTCCCCGAATTTATAGCATTAAAATTACGATTTTACATGATGGCTCCCAAATTTCAAGATTTTGGACACCCAGTAATATTAAATGAATACTGCACTCTATCAGGTTAAACTTTAACTAATATGATGGTAGCGCACTCTAGCAAACGTAAACAATATGTCGTTCTCCGGCAGGTGACAATAAGATGGCGGACATGACGTCTTGCTAGCTGGTAATATATACCTTGGCATTAGTGGTGGGAGGTCAGTCCCTGCAGGTCGCTCCATTGAGAAAGGTTCTATCGATTTTTTTTAAATTTAGTTTTCACCGGGTTTTAACCGTGGACCTAATGTCGTAAGTGTTTTTTTAAATTGTATATTATAAAAATTTGAGTAATAAATTTTTATTATAATTTTTGGAATTTTTTCCGAATTTATAGCATAAAAATTACTTTTTTTTCCAGATGGCAGCTGTAACAAAAAGTGCAACATTCTAGATTCTAATATAGCAGCCATATCGAAAAGTGTAACGATGATGACATACTCATCCAAAATGGTGAGCATAACGAAACAAGCAACATTTATAGAATCCATGATGTCGGGCGTTTAATTTCTCGTCCTGGAAAAGTTTCGTTGGCAGTGCGGTCAAAGTCGTATATTTTCCAACCCATCTGTCTAAGATCCCATGGTTCGAATAACCTCGATATCAATTTTGTCGTTAATTTGAAATATTTGGCACAAATTTAATTTTCACCTGAATTCTCTAACATAAACTTTGTTAGCCCATTTCTCATCCAGATCAAATCTTTCCTACTGGAGTCCCGTGACTCTTCCCCAATGCTTCAACCTATACCCTGATGTGTTTTCGCCTATGCTAGTACTAACTATCTTTTTCTCTCCGCCTCGGGCCACGAACACGACCAGTAAAGGTGTCCGACTTCGTGACCGGGACCGCTTTTCTCATCATCCTCTCAGGAAAGCCGACTTCCTAGTGCTCAGCTTAAGTTGTCAGCTCCAGTCATGCACCATTCTAATGTTCCTGGGCTGTCGGGCACGTATCGGTTACCGGTATAAGACATTTCTCACGAGCTAGCACAACCCTCTACACCCCTCCATCTTTTCCAGGAACACCGCTCAGAGCAATGACCTGGGCCATTAACCTCGCCTCCTCGAGGACACCGGGCTCGCCGGCGAAAGGCCTGCTTCCACCATCTCACGGTGAAACTCTAGCTACAGTCACCTGTCCACTCCCTAGTTCTTTTTTAGTCCAACAGAGCGCGTACCAGTTGGACCCAACAGGACAAGGCTTATGGAATAGCCCCCTCGCGGGACTCCTAAATACTTACACCAAGTCAGTTCCACTGTTTCCAGTGCGCGATTATCCTCCGACGCCCCTTTTAATTTAGGCTACCAGCCATCTTCGTTTTTTTTTCTGGTAAGCGGAGCGAGCTCTCCGCGCGCTATGTCCAGTTAATCAGAGCTCAGAGGCCAGTTCCCCCACTCTCTAAGCCTCTGGGCCTTTGGCCCAACTTTTAACTACATTCAGCCCTATAGATCGAGAGATTCGTCCTCCTCTCGTCACCACGGTCGCATCTCGCCAGAGCTTATCCCCCGCGACTAAATTAAGGGATTTGATCCCTAAAGTTCGGGAGTGTTCCCTATTTATTTATCTTTTATTTTCTAGTTGGCTAGTCGCCAATAGTTCAGACTAGTAGCTAATTTCGTATCATGTCTCCCGCCGGGCTACCATGAGCACTCGTGAGTAGGGGTAGTAAGGTTTTTTTTTTTGACAATGTAAACTTTAATTACGCAATGATGGCAGCCCCCAGCAGTCGTCCTCTGCTTGAGGCGCCATCTTGTTGGCCTAGGACAGTTTAAACATTTATGACGTAACATTTACAACCAAACATAGTCTGCTAGAGGCCACCATCTTGTTGACGTCCGCCATCTTAGTTCTACCTTTCATTCCCAGAGAGCACCACCGTCGCTCCGAAGGTAGGAGTAGTGTACAAAAAAGCTGGGTGGCTGGGATTTGATCCAGCGGACTTGAGAACGCCGAGGTTAGAAAGCAGATACCTTACCAACCAGACCACGAGTCCCCAGCTGATGGGTAGAGAAAGAAATAAGGAAGATAAGCTACAGTACAAGAACAACAAACACCGTCATACTGCTATGTTTAAATTTCAAAAGAGTATAGTACTATGTTTAAAAAAACCCACTCTGATTATGCTTAAAACAAATACCGCCATACTAGCTATGTTTAAATTTCAAAAAGACCGCTCCGAGTATGTTTAAAACAAACACTGCCATACTGCTATGTTTAAATACAATTTCCAGGGAGCGTCACATACTCTCGCCACCATCTTTAATGCAAACACACGCCACCAGAGCGCACCGCCATCTTTAATGCCAAGAATAACCACCAGAGCACCCCCACAGAAGAGAGCGCCATCTAGGTGTCGTCTGCCCAGACGCCACGCACACAGTCCGCAATATTAAACCCCACAACATTTTTATATAATACTAATTCAAAAAAGCATAAAAATGTCTTTAATATGCTAAGTAATAAAATAATATAAAACATAGTAAAAGTTCATGTTCAAAGACTATTGAATTTTCTTCAACTATATCAAGTAAAATATATAATAAGCATATTGCATTAAACATAATTTTTAAATAAGTGTTATACAAACACTGTGTAGGAAAGTTTCTGAGCTGGAAGCCCGCTCGCGCGCGCGTCTGCGGGCTTGTTCACATCCGCCTGCTGCGAGATAGGGTCAGTGGGTGGCAGGGAAAGTGTTTACCACTGCGACCATAAGATAGGTCTATCGCCCGAGGCTGTTGAAAGAGAAATATGTTAATGTCACCAGCTACCGCACGGTCGTCAACAAAGCAGAAGAGACGCCACACTAGTGTTGGAATTACTGTTGAATATCACCGGCATTAATCCACGTCTTTACCGACACAGAAAACCCATTCCACGACACAAGGAAACATCCGCCACTCTTTCTGTGAACTTTATTCAATAAATAAGTATCAGGGTACGCAGTTACTTGAATCTCAGGACCATAAAAGCCGCCTTTAATTTCATATCCGTCCAAATCACTCACATGAAACACACATGGAAAACTATGCGTAACACTGGCTACTCTGAAAACCTCATGTGACCACCTTGGTTTAAAACCGTTCTCAAACATCGTCTTGTGTTTTGAAATATGTACATAGGAACCCACGCGAGCCTTTGGCCGCCTAGGATCTACTTTCTTAACATAACTGCAAACTGTTTGTAGCAAAGAGTTATCTATCACATCGTTCGGAGCCATACCTATAGTGTGGTGGAATCTATTATTGTAGACACGAAGTATTTTCGGTAAAAGTGTAAGCCACTTATAGCTTCCTTGTGCCGAGAACTCACGATAAAGCATACCCTTTAATGTTATATTAAAATGTTCTACAACAAATGGCTTTACCTCGCTATAACTGGAATAATGATTAATTGCATACTTATGCATTAAGGCTTCAAAAGATATATTGTAAAACTCCGCTCCTGTGTCTCTTTGAATATTCTTAAAACGCCCCGCCTCTTTCAAAATACGTTCCATGGCTGTGGTGACTAACATTCCTGTCTTTCGTTTAACTGGAACCAAATGCAAACATTTGCTATACACATCTATAGCAGTAAGGATGTACTTCAAACCACTATTTATCTTGTACGGTATCATCTCCACCAAATCAACTTATAATAAATCACGAAGCCGTAGGTCAACACATGTCTACGAGGAAAAAGCCTATTAACTGAGCGATGCAGTTCATTAGCAAACCCACGTTGTGCGACACTTATTTCGCAATATATCCTGCTTCCTTCAACTCTTCAAGAATATATATCACCTTGTTGCTGTGTCCGGTATGGCAGCAGCTTGCGATACCATTAGTAATCTGAGGCGAGTAACAATCTTGTTCAGATTATCCCAATAAACAAATTGCTTTGTGCGTTGCAAATCCAATGTTTTCTTTAACAAACCACTTTATCGCTGAGGTAGCCAATATTTGGAAACAAACCCTTTTTGATATCAAACTTTGCATGAGTTTTGCTTTTATAATGTTTCATCCTAGGATCATTTCTTTTGTAGTAAGCATTTGTAATATCTAGTAAATGTCCGTATTGTTTTAAGGCGCACTCTGAGTAGGTGTGCGGCTCTCGGCGGAACAATAATTCGAATAAGCCAGGAGCAGGCTGTATCAATTCATCGTTGATGTGAATTAAATTATAATCGTGAAAAAATACTTCTGAATCCCATAAGAACCAATGGCTGTTGCGTTTATGGATGCCATAGGCCCCGTCACCCGAGCGAAGTTTATAGCTCCGTAAGTAAGTCTGTACTTCACCCAAAGATTCACTCATAACACCGCGACATACAGTAGAGTCAGAACTATCGCTATCACTCATTATCGGATCCAGTTTCACTTCCGAGGACTCTTGTTTCAGAATATCATGATGTTGCGGGATAGGTTGCACGATTGACGCGGCTTGTCCCAGCTTATCCAAACACGAATTAACAGACTTGAACATTTCTTGATTAATCGCATCCCTCTCCATTCGCGTTTGCTTAGCCAAAATATATTTGGCACGTATGTTTCGTATGACATGATCTAAAGCATTTGCCTCGGCAGACATGACTGAAGACAGCCATACAGCATAAAGCATTTTTATATACAGGCTCAAGAACTACAAGGGTCTAGAAACCGGTGGTCTCGGAGTCGCAGGAGGTGGTTTAGGAGACATGGGTCGCTTAGCTACAGTCCTCGCAGTCGATACCGTGACAGAAATCAATCCATCAACATCATTCTTCACAACACCTATAGTACGAGCCAATTGAGAAAGCCGTTGCGATATGTCAGCGCTATTAGCGGTAAGTTTCAATACAAGCTCTGCCAAGGTATCGTTTATAAAATCGTTTACCTTTACTACAATCGTATTCTTCAATAGGTCGAGTTTATTCTCCAACAAAGTAACATACATATCACCTAACTTTGTTGGAAGTATTGACAGATGAGCATTAATTTGATCCACAGACCGCTGTTTTTACGCCTCCATATTCCATAGAGACTCGATAATACCAACCTGCACATTCCTTACATTAATAAGCGATGCATTAAGCTCCGTAAACCAACGCAACAGCTCCTCTGTCACTGTGCGAGTGATTACACCCGCGACCGAGTCAATATAATGTTTACTCACGCCATACTATATAATTTCTGCGGTCCGGGAACGAAACTTGCCAAGAGGATAGCACGCGGTAATACAGGTGTTAACTCCCTTGACGAGGCGTGTCGTTTCCACGAAAATAGCTATTCTAAAAGTGATAACCTAAGTGACAGACATATAGCCGGTGGTATATTAGCGGACAAAGCTGCACAAATAGCAAAGAATCCCGCAAAGAAATTCGGGGGAAAATTCGCAGCGTGGGGTGTCAATAAGATAATGAGAGTAAAACGCAAGATTGGCGGCGGCTTCTCAACAAAGAAAAACCGCGCGAAAATAGGTGGACTATTACCATTCTTCTTCCCAGTGCTAGGCAGTTTGATAGGCAGAGCGGCGAGTATAGCCAAGACCGTGAACACGGCTAAAAACCAGGCTATAATGTTAAGCCAGAACGCACAGCGCAATAGTAAAATGCGGGCACTTGCAACAAACGGTTCGGGTCTATTACTGCATCCCTACCCAGAGTCAGGGGGAGGAGCCAAGCGGAGAAGAAGGAAGAGGGGTGGAAAAAGGAAATTAAGATACTAAGTAACCTGCCAAAGCGACCCCTTACCACCACAGACCTAAAGACAGCAATTGAGGAAATTAAATATTTCACATTTTAGAAATATGTTCATGAAGGACAAACTACCCACAAAACCATACCACAAGATACCAGTAAAGGACCCGGAACACATTGGGTAGAATACGCCAAGATCGGTCGTACGACTCAGTATTACGATAGTTTTGGAGACCTGCCACCACCTTTAGAATTGCAGTGATGTATGAGTGGTTGTAAAATAACATATAGTTACGATAGACAGCAAAAGTTAAATTTTTTCAACTGTGGTCACTTGTGCTTATGCATAGGGGCAGGCATTTTTCGCGAAAAGACCTGAACACTTATTAGACTGCAACAAGGTATACCCGCACCTGTGGTTTCTTTCTTCTAATTGGCGGCCGTCTGCGGGATAGGTCGTTGCCTTATTTATCCGAGCCACTCAGAACTCGTTTACTTCCGCACTGAATCACTGTGCTTGGTGGTGTTAAATCGATATGTACTGCAAACGCCCTGTTGCTTTATTCCAGCAACACCACGGTCAACAATCTGTCCTCACACTCTTGCCCCAAGGAGGGTCAAACTTCGCGCGGGTGGCACGATCCCACCGCAGGCGACAGTACAAAATATAGTTCCCCTTTTCTTTTCCGCAAGTGTGAGATGCTTTAAAACCAAACAATGTAAGAGCAGGATTCAAATTCCTTTATTCTTTCATGGCTATTACTGAGTAGCATGATTCAAACTAACTCCTAAGAACATTAAACTATGAATCTATATTTATATTTTACATTTAATTAACTTGATTGGCCAAACATAATTTTAAATGAAAGGTCCTTGAGTCTGTATAGTTCCTGTGCGCGCACTTTTACTATAATGCATTAACTTGTTTGCTGTCTGTCTCGAGAAATCATGGCCTAAGTGGGTAATGTTGCCCCTCTCGTAAAAACATCCAAAAGAAAGTACGTCCAGTTCAAAAGCTAGTAAGACACGGACCCGCCCTTCGCCTGTTCTGGCAACAATGTGTATGTGCGTTGACTCCTTACTTTATATGCGTTGACTGGGGCCCCAGCTGGTCGTCCACGCGGGACGCGGTCGCCGCCACACCTCCGTATATAAGAAACACTAACCAGAGCGAAGACAGCGCAGTAGAACTACCATAAAGCTTCGAAACATATTCTGAACTCTGCATTGTGTTAGAATCTATCCTGAACATGTCCATCACGTTAATACTAAGTGGAAACACATTTGAACTGTGTTAAACACACTTCCCTCGGATCAATGTAAGTGATAGGTTATGGCAGCTCGCTCTCGTGGATTTTACCGTATACAATTCTATCCCGAACGTGGACGCAAAAACCAGATATTCAGGTACAAGCTGAAGATCGAAGAGATGGCGCGAGAGATTAAATTACCTATAGATTCCTACGAATTCTTAGACATTGAAATGTATATTAAACAACACCTACCCGCAGACGTAACGTTTTCGTTGAAAGGTAATCCAAACACTGCAGTGCGAATTGCAAAGCAATGCACAAATCGACTTCACTTCAACGAAAACGCCAAGCTGTAAGAATATTACCCATTATTGGGATTTAAAATGAAACACAGATATACAAAAAAAACTATGGATTCTTAAGAAAACTATAAGTAGAATAGGAAAAGGGCTCCTGCGCCAGGCATAGGCTTGTGGAGGTGGTGTCAACCCAAGGTTAGTAGAGAGAGGTTGCCTCGATCGCTTGCGCATCGTTCTGCGCATCACGTCGCTTGCAGCCCCGGCTCGGCTTGCCAGCCCGTCCGCTCCTATCAGTTACTTAGTTTACAAGCACATCTGCTCGTAATAACGTGTCAAACTACAGCGTAATGCAGGGAGAGTTATTGTTGTGAGGAGTTTAATTGAGAGTGCATGTGTTATAAAATGTTAGTTTTGCTTATATCATAAGGGCACAGGTGCTTCGTTAATTATAACTAACAGGCAAAATGTTAAGAACACTAATTTAAAGTGAATTTGTTTTGTTGGGCTAAACGCAGTTAAAAAGTTTTATTTAAAAATTACAATGCCAGGTACGCGGTGTACAGTGGCTGTGTCTACAAATAGTTTGGTAAAAACAAAATCATTACCTGAAACAAATCATATAAAATATCATCGATTCCCACGTGATGATTATCTGTTGAAAGTGTGGGTTCAGAAATGCTGACGTGACGGTGAGTGGAATCCAAAAACAACTTACAAATGTTCAGAGCACTTTACAGATGATGATTACGAGCGCGACTTGAAAGCTGTTTTGTTAAATACATGCGCTAAAAGACGTCTTAAACCAAATGATGTACCTTCATTAATACTTGGAATTACAACACCTGTAGAAACATTGGAAAGTCGTGTGCGCCGAGAAGACCGAGTTAAATGCAGGGAAAACAAAAAAAAATGTCATGTATATTAATCGTAGATTCAAATTAAAATTTAAGTGAGGAAGAAACATGTTCTTGTAGTCAGTTAAAGCATTCAAAGTCTTGTTCTAACAATGACTCGGTTGAAATGCTTAGGAAGGAAATCCAAATTCTTAAAGAAAATTTGTTTCTTGCTGAAAGAAAGTCAGTTTTAAATTTGGAAGTCATGAAAAAACTCAAAAAAGAAAACGTAAATCTTAAAAACAAACAAAAAAACCCGTTCTTCGTTAGAGTTCCACATGCGGAATATTCTTTCGAGTTTTTTTTTTTTTTAAATCATATTGACTTATTACTTTGGTTGAAAAAAAAGAGTAAACTGGACCAATGAGGAAATAGCTCTCACTTTCACTTTGCGTTATTTCAGTAAGCGATGTTATTTATTTTTAAAACAGAAAATTAACTTTCCATTACCTGGACTTTCAACTCTTCAACGATGGACACCTTCATTTGACATGAGAAAAGGTATCCTAGTAAACATGTTTGAATTTTTGAATGTAGCACGTTCTTCGTTGCTAGACTTCGAACGCATTGTAGTTCTTTCATTTGACGAAGTAAAAGTGAAGAAAACGCTCGAGTATGATGCAAAAGAGGATGAAATTGTTGGCCCTTATTCATATATGCAAGTAATCATGGCTCGAGGGCTGTTTTCAAACTGGAAACAACCTATTTATGTAAATTTTGACCAGCAAATTACAAAACAGATATTGGACTCTTTAATAACTAAACTGCATCATCTAGGTTACACAGTAAAGGCATGCGTTTCGGATTTGGGAGGAGGAAATTTAGGACTATGGAGAGAGCTAGGTGTTTCCACAATGAAGACATTCTTCGAGCATCCATAAAATGACAATAAAAATATTTATGTTTTTGCAGATTCTCCTCATGTTCTTAAATTAATACGAAACTGGCTTCTTGATACAGGGTATCTTGAATTGTGGCAGTGTGTGTACCAAAGAGCCACTTGTAGATCTTATTCGTCAAGAGTGTTCAAATGACTTGAAATTGTTGCATAAACTTAATTTAAACCATATATATATTGAGAAAACAAAGCGGCAAATTGTGAGAATAGCTGCGCAGCTTCTTTCTCATACAACGGCAATGGCACTAAGGTTTTTTAATAACATTGATCGAGAAGCTGCTATAATACTATCAAACACTATCGACATGATAGACCGCCGGTGGCATTTAATGAACTCATATGTAGTGAAAAACATTGGTGACCCATCTAGGAAGCCATACGGTAAAGATCTGGCAGCTCAAGATGAAATTTTGGACACTATGCTAAATTTCATGGAAACAATGAGATGTTGCAACAAGAAATGTTTACAAATTTTTCAGAAGGGTTGCATAATGTCAATAAAGTCCCTAAAATTAATTTTCAAAGACCTGAAATGTAAACATTCAAACATACATTACCTCCTAACGCACCGACTAAACCATGACTCCCTTGAAAAATTTGTCTCCCAAATTCGTATTCGTGAAGGCCTCAATGACCATCCTACCCCACTGAATGCAATCAATCGCATGAAGATGATAATACTAGGAAAAAATCAAGGGTTAGTTCAGAAAAATCTAAACACAGGGAATTTAGATTCTGACAAATTTCTTGTGAGCAAAACAGTGAAGGATGGCCAAATATCGACATATTCCGCAGTAACTTTCAAAGATTAACATGTAGGTTGCAGCGAAACAGATTTACCATCAAATCAGGTGAACGCGAAAATGGAATCCGCAAGTGAACTCGAAACTTCAGCCCTTGAGTATTTGGCAGGTTAGGTTGCCAAAAAACTGCAGAAAAGGTTTTCTTATCTTAGTGATGGAAGGACTGACAGTAACAGTTGTTCATCTCCGTGGATAAAAAACTTATAATTTGGTGGGCTAGAAAGCCCATCAGTACAGTGGCTAAGTCAAGCAAAGGAATTGGATAAAGGGTTTCAAACATACCATGGCTCAAAACTCAAGGAAGGAAAATGGATAATTGAAAAACTTGTTAAAATTTGTTCCGAGAAATTTCCATGTATTCCTGAAGATGTCATTAAAGTATTTGTACGACAAAGGACTTTCATACGAATGAACTTTTTAAATGACATTTCAAGTGGTTCAAGAAAAATTTGTAAAAGTGATGTTGCCTGCATCAGTTCAAAAAGGACTTGCAAAGGTTACGAATCAGATGAAAAGAGGAAACTAATCAAGAAATACAGAAAAATTATGACGTAGACAGAGTAAGTACGATTTCTTTTTTATTTTTCTATTAAATTGGTACGCAAATAATAATTTTTTTCTGTGAAGAAAGTGTATGTCTAGCCTGTATCTAAACGATTACACGAAAAACTGCTCTATTCATGTTAGAAATTCATTTTTAATTCTTACTTCAGTTTATTTATATTGCAAACATTCCCAAAACGTTTTAATGAGCTATGACTAATTTTATTAAACACCAAGAAATTGATATGCAATTATTTTAAATATTATAATCTTGCTGAGAAATAAATACAAATAAACCATTTTGTTTACTTGTTACATGTTAATTATATTAATTTTTAAAAATTCAAGGTTACATCATTGATATTTTGAAAATTTTTACTGTCACTGAAAAAATATGTTGAAATAATAATACATTCTTGTTTTCAGTCACAGCAAATTGTCATTTGAAAAGCACATCAAAGCGATTATAATGAACTGTAATCTACAAATAATAAATAAATACTATAAGTATTGCGTATCAGACATGTGAAATGAGCCGAGCTGATAAGAGAAAACCGTCAGTCAGCAGGTGTAGTATTACGGCTGGGAACGGCGGGGCTGCAGATGACGTCAGAGCGTAGTGTCGGGCTGTCTACATTATTCTTATGGAATCGAGACAACCTCTCTCTACTAACCTTGGTGTCAACCAACCTCTGACGTCACGAACATCTCTGACGTCACGGCGGCCATCTTGTATGACCTTGAAGTAGACTTTTGACCTTAAAGTAGACTTTTGACCTTGTCCTTGATCCCGGTGGTATTTTGGATATGCAATCTTGGATCCACCATTTTTTTCTGGAACTTTCCACTATTTTGATTTCTCGAACCATCCGCCATCTTGATATCGATTACCCCACTTTAAATGTTGCAATTTTCGTTACGGTCACTATATTAAAAATCCGTAATTTTTATGCAAGATAATCAGGAACAAACTAAAATTCGTAATAAAATTCATAATTTTTAATAAAAAACACAAGTAGTATTTTATAATAGATCCTCCGGGGACAGGGTTCTGGGTGTGGTGCCTGTGCCGGTCCGCCATCTTGAATCGTGACGTCTCGGCGGCCATCTTGGATGACCTTGACCTTTGACCTTGACCTTCGACCTTCAAAATTAGCCAATATTTAGGCAAAAATTACCTAAATTAGCCAAAAATCACCAAAGTTTCCATTGTTTTTAAATACCGCCAAAAAAAAAACGAAAAATTTCACAATTCAAAAATTAGGATTTCGAAAAACCTCAAAATTCATTGTGCCTTAGAAAAAACACAATGTCCTAAAACCGGCTTAAGCATCTATGTCTAAAGCCTCTGATAAGCTTCTGATGTCAAATATAATTATTACCGCCATCTTGGATTTTGACGTCACCGTTGAAATTTCCATTACGTCATGAAAATTCGTTTTTTTATGTTAGAAAATCGGGAAAAAAAAATTAAATAAAAAAATTAAATAATCAAATTAAAAAATAAAAAATTAATAAAAAATATTTTAAAAAAATTAATGCACACTTACATCATGGAGCTCGGAGTCATCGAATCAAACCTGGCGAGGGCAAAAAAATAAAAATGAAGACCGATCCTTCCTCCACGGAAGCGGCTGGAAGACTGACCTCCCATCATTTATGTCATGGTATATAAATTGTCAACTAGTATGATGTCATGTCCGCCATCTTAAAATCCGTAATTTTTATGTTAGAAAACAAGAAATATTACTACTTCTGTTGGCAAGGATCAACCTTCAAAAGTGAGAGTCGCTAGTTTAATGGGCACCTTCTCATCCTGACTCTACCTCCGAATATGTTTGGTCATACATTTGGCAGCTTCATGACTACGTCCATATATAATGCCCTGCTTTTGTACAAGGCCTGCCGGGTGCTGGTGTTGAGGTGTAGTTGACATAATACATCTGAATCGAAGAAACGGGTAGCTGCCTCAGCAGTGCTAAAATGATTCTTGAATCGTTTATGTCCCTCTTGTTGTATGTAGGTTATTTTTAAAATAAAAACAAAAATAATCCATAAAATTCTGGTTTCTTCTAGAACTCTATCTTTGCTCAACAATGATAAGTTTACAATCTAGCAGAATCTATTTATGTATTTTTGTTTGTTTTTATATTAAACTTTTTATTAATTTATTTTTATTTTTAAATTATTTTTTCCTGTAATTTTGTTATATCAAAGAAAACGTGTGGCAGTTGTCTCCGTGTGCTTCTGATTATTCATGTCAATATTATGGTGGTTTTCTCCGCGTGCTCCTGATTATTCTTGTTAATATTTTGAGGGTTTTCTCCAAGTGGTTCTGATTATTCCTGGCTAGACATCTGATGGTTTGATCCGAGTGCTCCTGATTATTTGTGAGAAATCTATCTCTGCATGAAGGATTTTTTACTTTATGAGTCATGTCATTTTATTCAGAGTTACATTTAATTAGTGAAATTCTGCTAATAAATTGGCACTTACAATATATTTATCAGGTGGATTTTTAAACAAAATAACCTTATTCAGACAAATAATATGCTTTGAGACAGCTGAGAAGCATTAATATGTAAGACAAACTGCATTGTCCTAAGTGTCTAAGACAGGTAATTTTATTCAGAGTTTCGTATAAATTTCCGAATTCATAATATCAAATCAGCACTTAATTTTTTTTTATCAGGTGTATATCATACAACAACAAAATTTCATTAATCAGACGATCACTACGTCTTGAAACAACTGAGAAACGCTATCACACACGTAGATTTCCCTTCCCTTTGAGTTCTAGCGAAGCCCTCCTTCTGTTGCGATCGTTAGGGATCATCCCGCATCCCACACAAAACATTGACTGCTTATACAGACAACTGATACATGATGGTTGCTAATATTTGAATAGATTATCTTGTGATTCTCGCTAGACCATGATATTATTTACTAAATTTTAAATAAGGTCAATGTTCTTCCTCTTGAGATCTAGGGAAGCACACCTTTTCAACAGTTCGTGAGTGAGCATTCCGCAACCTACGACCAACATCGGTTGCCTTTACAACACATCGCATGAGGAAATATAAAGGTGGGTAGTAAAACTACTTGGGGCATGATTTTTTTCAAAATTAAAAAAAAAAAATGTTTTGTCGAAAATAATTGTCGAATGCTCATACATAAAAATACGAAGTACCTAAAAAATACTTTATTCGCTATTCAACCATTATGGAGTACAGTCTAGTGAAGGTACGATACTCAAATATCAATCTCGATCTGAAGGACATTGTACATACTGTAGCAAATACTTTGATAAAAGCTATAATGCTCGTAGACATGAAAAGAACGATTGTGTTAAAAGCCCATTCCGCCAAATACTAAGTTGTGGCAAGTGTGGTAGGCGGTTGACACGAAGAGAGAATTTAAAAAGACACGATTAAACTTGTAAAACCAAGCTCGCGCAGGAGATAAAGTACATAGATGGAGACGCTATGCTCGGGGACAGTATGTCTTACAATGAAATTGTTCTACCTAGTCTTAAAAGCGATTGTGTTAAAATCTCTCCAGGTCTTGTGAAAGAAAATAGCTGAAATGGTGTTGAAGATATAACTAAGGTAGAAGAAAATGAAAATAACATCTCCTGAAAGTGACAAGTCGTCTTATAGTAGTTTTCTACGGACTTTGGAATATTTTTTTGGACAATTAGCAAGTAAGCTTGATGGCAATGATGGTACTCCAATGTCAAAAAATTCGAAATTCTGGAATAAGCAAGATGAAGATGTCAGTGTGTTTGGTAAAGATGTGGACAGCACCGATGATGATGTAAATTATCATAATCATTATTACAACGATTTTCACAATATGTTCAGCAAATACTCGAAGAAGATGGTGGCATCAAGTGAAATTGATTATATATCTTGGAAAGACCCGAACGTGTTGACGAACAGGTTCCGACTTTTACTTGTTTCGCAAGATGACGAAATTTTATTAGTTATCAAAGAAACGTGGACTATTCTTGATGAACTTCGAATTTCAGGGTATATAGAATCAGTTATTAATGTGTATTGACTGACGAATTTTTATGCTTTATATTTTTGATATAAATATAATTTTAAAAAATTATATTATAAATTTTTCGTTATTCATACCCTAATAAAGTTCATGTTTTTTCTACTTTAAATAATTGAGTTGAGTATGAATATTTTAATATAGGCTATATCTCTGTATGTGTGGATGATGGAAAGTTTCTATTTCATTGTATGTAAATGATGGAAAATGAGTGCCGAAGTTGGAAAGAGTATGTAGAATTAAGTGCCGATGACGGAAAATGAGTGTTGATTTGAGTGTCGATGACGGAAATAAGTGTCGAATTGAGTATCGAAGATGGAAAATGAGTGTCGAATTGAGTTTCGATGATGGGAAATGAGTGTCGATGATGGAAAATGAGTGTCGATTATGGATAATGAGTGTCGAATTGAGTGTCGATTATCGAAAATAATTACGAATTGAGTGTCGATGGAAAATGCGTATTGAATTGAGTGTCAATGATGGAAACTAAGTGCCGAATTGAGTGTCGATGATGGTTAATTTGCATTAAATTGTATTTTAATGATGGAACATGAGTGTGGAATCAAGTGTCAATGATGGAAAATCAGTGGCGAATTGAGTGTCGTTGATGATTAATTTGCATTTGATTGCATGTTAATGAAGGAAAATGAGTGTTGACACAAGTGTCTATAATGTAATATGAGTGTCACTGATGGCAAATGAGTGTAGAATTAACTTGCATCCAGCACTGTGTATATGTCCATAGGTTCTGAAGGTTCAATGGATTCCTGGTTCTATATAAATGTAAACTTTGCTAACATGTTCACTGTCAGGCTTATTTAACTAGCCGTCGGTATACTATTAAATGCCCGAATGTAAACAAATAATAGGTTGTTAATTGACTTCTTTTAGTTTTTGTGTGCTGAGTGTAGTCGAGTAGACTGATGAAAGTAAGTGAGGAGCTTAATGTAGAATGGACTTGTGTTGATGTATATGTTGGAGGCCTACTGTATGTGCATAAATGGGAATGGTAGTAGTTTGATAATATTTTGGGTTATTTACGAAGATATTTATAGATGTGTGCTATGACAAGCATAGAAATGTCTAGTAAACTTATAGATTAGGTCTCTTGTTTCGGAGACTTTTGTCGTAAGGCTTAACAAGGATCGACTTTGAAGGCTTTGAAGATGTATGGTACTGGACATGTCTTGGCTGTAGCTATATCAACACTGAAGGTCCCCTGAACTGTAGATGAGAGGTACAAAAAATAATTGACTTTGGACCTAGCCTGGTATCGGATAAAATATTTTAGTCATGTGTTGTAGTCATTTGGAGTCAGTTGGAGGTTATGTGTAGCTGTACATAATAAAATTTAAATTTGAGTAGTTTTAATTATGTTTGGATTCTGAAAGTTCCATTGTTCAGAGACTATTGGTCCTCTAGTAAGTCTTAATGAACCGTGTATGTACGATGTGCGATTAGTTGTTTGAATATATAATTTAAACTTGTATTCCCTGAAATTCCTTTTTTTTTAAAGTAATAACAATTGATGATGTATTGACTTGCGTATTATACAAGCGGATGCTGTTGTTTAAACGAGTCTTAGACAGCAGGTCCCTCAGTCCACCTCTTGTAGTGGCGCAGTGCAGATCTGATGGATTGACTTGTCTGCATATAAGTCTGGTATATGAATATTCATGTGTATCCGAACTCAATGGTAGCAACGTCGACATCGGTACAAATCCCAATGGTGGCGGGGTCAACGGCTGCAGAGATCTTGGCGGAGGGTCTCGCGTCTTCACCGGGGTCCCTGACGACGGAGACGATGATGACGAAGCAGATCCCAATGACAATGATGAGGGCAGCTCCAGAGATTCCGATGGTAACGAGTTACCATCTTCAGAGATTCCGATGGTAACGAAGCTACCATCTCCAGAGATCCCGATGATGGCTGTATCTACTCTCTCTTCCCTACAAGAGACTTCATTGTGTGCATTATCGACAGCAGAGGAGACTCCGATACCTGCAACTACATCGCATTTTTGTAAATAAAACATTTTGTGAGCAATTCCCAGCTTCTGCATCAGTCGTGTTTTCTTCAGATTCTTCGACATCCAGTACAGATGATCTGTCAATGTCGACTGGGAAATCTCCAGCTCATGCAACATAAGGGACTTCGTCGCCTACAACAGCAGTGTACATTGAGAGTAATATACTTTCCGAGCCGTCGGTGACTCAAGATCTAACGACGAGGCATCTGTGTACGTACTGTGACAAAAGTTTTAAATACCATCAACATGCAAGAAAACATGAAAATCATGTCTGTAGAAGAAACGCTAATCGTGTGACATTTCCGTGTGACACATGTGGTGAACATTTCACAAACAAAAGTAATTTGATTAGGCATTGTAAAAGCAAAGTTCATTTGCAAGTTGTACAGCGGGGAAGCGATGGTAATTGTGATGAATATCTGTATCAGTGTCGCTACTACTGTGGTAAACGTTTTGAAAAACTACGAAATACACGCATCCATGAAAAGCATGGTTGCAGAAGAAATCTTGAACGTGTAAAATTTCTGTGTGAGAAGTGCGGTGTACAGGTTACATGAAAATTTTACTTGAATAAACATTACAAATTTTTTAAAGGTATGTTTCTAGCATCAACATCTCTCGTCCTCTAAGGTGTTACACGCCTGAACTGTTGTAACGTGATCTGTATGAATTAGTTGTATTTTTTCACTCTTAAATTGAACTATAATATTTTTATTTTAATAAAAATAAATGTCGCATGGACTGAGAAATGTATACGATATATATACACTGTCAGATTTTATTTTGTATAAATGTACAATTTTAAATGAATTATAGAATTAAAGAATTTTTTATTTATTTTTCTTAACCTGCATCGTTATTTAGGTCGGATTTGTAATGCAAGTTTTGTCTTGTTTGTGTGTTGTTTTTTTTACCAATAATGCTAAAGACAGGTTTTTTTTTTGCTAAAATTATTTTTGTCTGAGTATGTCATCTACATTCTTAAGATTTTCATGGGAGATGATTTGGTAAAGTGCTTGTACAGATAATACTGTAACATTAGAGCAAATTTGATAGGAACTTGATTTATTATTTCTGAGAAATAATTTATTACTCCCCGAAATAAAACTAACAGACTTGTGGGAAATCAATGGTCTTAAATCGTAACCTGTCATATATTGGTGTACACTACGGTGGTGATATTAAAAAATTAAAGAATGCTAATCAATTGACCACACTTCTGAGTAAGCTGGTGCACTGGATGGGCTGTATCAGTAAGATTCTGGATACTTGGTAAGTGGTTCTTCGTCCAAGTTACTCTCTCCTTTGCTGATTACTAACATGAATTTATTACTACATGAAAAAAAAATTATTCTGGCCGGGGTCTTGATTTAAAATATGTTGCCGCTTATAATTTTCATAGTATAAACTTTCACAGTATGATATATGGGGTTCGACTCCTCTCGTATATGTGCTATAAATTTTTTTTGTTGGTAGGAAGTTATACATTCGTAGGCTGATTTTCTGCTCTGGATCCGCGTTTTGCACTTAAAACTGATTCCGTCAAGTACTTTACATGAGCTTGATTATGATTTCAACCAGGTGTTTCTTTTACGTAATGGCAAGATGGCTAGGCGAGTAGAGCTGTGTGTCTCGTGCGAACATTTGCCTGCCGTGACAGTCTGCTGGCATGCGAGTCTCTCCCCGCACGCGAGGTTTCAATGTTAATTTGCAGTTGCCTGTCTCCATGTCTCATTCGGCAACCTCTGCCTCTAGCCTCGAGAATGTTTAAAAATCTTTGAAGTAAACGAGCTTGAATTTAAATACTTTGCCTAGTCGTACGTCAATACTTTTCACTTCATGTGTATTGGAAGATAATTTCCTACGTGAGGCAAGAAATAATACAAAGTTGCTTCAATGCCTGAGATAGGTATTACCCTATGGGTGGCTATCACTTGTTTCGTGTACTATCTCCACTG
Source organism: Bacillus rossius redtenbacheri (assembly GCF_032445375.1). Classification (NCBI taxonomy): domain Eukaryota; kingdom Metazoa; phylum Arthropoda; class Insecta; order Phasmatodea; family Bacillidae; genus Bacillus; species Bacillus rossius. The sequence goes on along the minus strand of NC_086330.1, from coordinate 97,925,335 downwards.
ACCAGCTTTTACTTTGTCCTAAATATTGTATACAATGAAAGACTATTGTGCTAAAGAAGCTATACTATAGGTGGCAATAATGATGTGGTTCCTAAGATTAAATGTATGGTACTTTTTTATGTTTTTCTCGATTTCATTAAATGATTTAATTGTGTTTGGGATGTTTGGATGATGGATTAAATAATAATACTGAAAACACTAGCTTTTACAGAAAATGAGAATGAGAATTTGAAAACAATATAGAATAATCAAGCTCATGGATTGAGGTAAATCTCTGTCAATAGATGTATAATAAAATGATTGATATTAATACAACTGCTGGTATTATAACTGGTAGCTACGGTGATGATGATTTTGCGTCTGTGATAGTGACACGGACGCGGATATTTTAAGACTATTAATAACATGTATGTAAAGATGATGGAAGCCGTAGCACGCGAGACCAATTGTTCATCGAGAGACAATACAAATGATTGGAGAATAGGCTAAAACTTCTTCTTGGTTCGCGAAATGCTGAAAATTTATACGTCCTCAAAGAAACATGAACTAAGAAATGCGGGGTTTATAGAATAAAACCTACTTTTATTTAACTGATGTATATTATTGGGAATAAATATACAATTTAATCATTCTTACATATGTACTTTCAAGCTCTTGGCGCCTACAGTGTACATAAAGTATATAAAATATTTACGTACCTGGTTCTTCGTTTACCATGTATATTTTGCATTTTTATATTTTAATTTGTTAAAGAACAATGACTGAAATGATGCTTGTCATCAAATATTAAACCTACTTTTATTTGGGCTAGGCCCTTGAAACGTAAGACTGCAGTTGATGTTACGAATGCGATGACGGATATTTTGAAACAAAAAAAAACGTAGACCGGTAGTATTGTAGACGGACGACGGGAAAGAATATTTTAATGCTTCATTCAAGGTAATGGTGAAAAAGTACAACATCAATCACTACTCTGCGTTTAGCGATGTGAAAGTATCGATAGCCGAACGTGCCATTCGTACGATTAAGAATAAACTGAATAGAAATTTTACAGCGAACGGGAATTCCAAGTTGTTGGATATCTTGCCGAAAATTGTGAGCGAGTACAATTCTACAGTGAATTCTACCACGAAAATGAAGCCTAAATATGTAGCGGACAATCGCCTGCTTCGAACCGTGTACTACAAAGTCAAGTGACTGGATCGGTGAAAGTAGAAGGTAAATGTTGGCGACGTTGTGCACATATAAAAAAATCGAGGAATATTTCATCGACTCTACAAATGGAATTGGACTGGCGAATTATTTCGGGTTTATAGAATAAACAATATATACCTTCGAACGTATTTTCTGGTAGACTTGAATGGTAAAAAAAAATCTGAGGCGCGTTTTACCAAGAGGAAATACAAAAAAATTGGGTTTCCAGATACTCTTCTCGTAGAAAAAGTGTTACGACGTAAGAAGGTCTTCATTTGTTGGCTCTTCCATGGACCTGAGTTTGATTCGTGGATTGATAAAAAAATTATTTTGAAACATTAAATTTTTTTGTGTAAATAAAATGTATGTGAAATAGTTTGTTAATTTTTTTGTAACTACAATTTGTGTGTAAATATAATTTATGTGTAAATGTAATTTGAGTTTTTTTAAATTTCTGTAAATTGTGTGCATGCTCGGAGCGGTGTCCTCCGTGCAGTCCAACGCGTAGCGCGTCCAACGGAGAAATGAAGGTAGATTTTCTCCACCATGCGGTCCTGGAGGAGGCGGGGCTATCGCTTCCGTCGGTGAGCGGACATGCGCTTGCAATTTCTCTCCCTTCGCCCCGGACGAGCACGCTCGTGCCTCGTGGTCATCACCTGGCGGCGGCGTGAAATACATCCGCTTCCTCTCACGGAGGTTCACGTGAAGGTAAAATGTCAAACTTTGTGTGTGGTGTGTGTGTATGTGTATTTATGTGCTTGCTGTGTGTACTGTGAGTTCATTCCTTTTCCTGTCTGTACATTCCGTTTCCTGTGTTTACTGTGTGTACATTCCGTTTTCTGTGTGTACTGTGTGTACATTCCATTTCCTGTGTGTTTGTACTGTGTGTTCATTACGTTTCCTGTGTGTTCTGTGTGATCATTCCATTTCCTGTGTGTACTGTGTTATTTCTGTGGTTGAATGTGTGTCGATTCGTTAAATGTGCGTAGTAAAATCTGTAGTAGCTCTGAATATTTACTAGTTCAAAACCACTTGGTCTTGATAAATATTTTTCCGTTATTCTTGGTACTTTCGTATGCACAAAACATGTTACGTTGGTCTTAATGTTTGTAATCGATTTTATGTTACTTTAGGTCTGACAGTTCGAAGACTTTGTCTTGACTGGTCGAAATATTTTATATTAGCTGACGACGAAAAAGGTTATGAGGTCCGGGAATGACTGGTCTAAACTTCTGTCATTGTACGTGACCTGTTCTCATGGTCCGAAGACACTTGACCTATATGTATAGCATTGTACATGAACTGGACGGAATGTATTCCCAGCATCGGAAAAAATTAAACTTTCAGGTTAGGCTTGTCGCTAACGTATTTAATTCGTCGGATAGGTATATTGTCATGAGTTGTTTTTCTTAGAGTGAATTATTAATAAACTACACGAAAGGTGGTGAGAAACAGAATATAACATTTATTTCATATTTGGTTACACTTATCAATGACTGCGAATCAAACGGAGGACCCGAATCCATAGATTTTAATTTTGGAATTTTTCCCGAATTTCTAGGTAAATAATTACACAATTTCAAGATGAGGTCCAAATTTCAGGATGGCGGTTGCCTAAGTAATAATAAATTAATACTGCACTCTAGCGGGTAAGAATTAAACTTATATGACGATAGCGTACTCTAGTAAACGTAAAAAAGAGTTTGGTCTCCAGCAGACGTAAGAAGATGGTGGACGTGACGTCGTACTAGCCCATGTTTTATAGATATATATATATATATATACCTTGACATTAGTGGTTGGAGGTTAGTCTGCCGGCGGCTTCCATGGAGGAAGGATCTGTTGCGTTTTTATAATTTGTTGACCTCATCGTGTTCAAATCAAAGGCATAAATACGTTTTTAAATATTTTTTATTAACTTTTAATTATTTAAAAAACTTTTATAAAATTTGATTTTTTTTTCTCATTAAAATAGAATAATAAATAAAGATTTTTAAGATGGTGGCCGTAACGGAAACTTCAACGGTGACGTCATAATTCAAAATGGCGGACTAACAACTCAAGCAATGTTTCTAGAATCCAAGATGGCATCCGTAACAAAAAATTGCAACGGTGACGACATAATTCAAAATATTGGGTGTAGTGTAGGACATTATTATTATTACTTTTTATTGAGAATTTTTTAAATATATTAATAAATTACTGGTTTACTCTCGTCGGTATTCGAACTGATAACAGAAATCGATTAGTAACTAAACATTTGAAGTATGCAATTTTTTAAATATGTTTTGGACTTTTTTCGGAATCTCTAGCATTAAAAATACGGATTTTCAAGATGACGACCGTAACTATAATTGCAACAGTTACGTCTTAATACAATATGGCAGGTCTGTCTCGAACAGGCGGTGCTATTATTACTTCAAATTTAAAAAAAATATATATATATTACATGTCCGGATATGCATTTATTTTTATATATAGGCCTACCTTATTTAATTCTCAGTCTGGTAAATGTCTCGATGGCAGTCCGCCCCGTGCTCGCGTGGTGCGCGGACGTGTGCGACGCGACGTGTCTCGTGCGCTGTTACTCTCCTGGTTTAGTGCGAGAGCGAGTTAAGTGTCGTGCGGCTTACACGTAACGTATTCTAAAGGCTTCTTACTGACTTTCGCAGGACCATCATGGCGACTTGCCAACCGACCCCACGAGTGAATACCCTTCGCGTGAAGTGTCAAACCAAACCGCTCGCGTTGGACTTACTCCGATGGCTCGACGAGACCCTTGGGCTGCAGGATGACGAAGTGATTGCTGTACAGGTCGACGGACGCCAACGGTGCGTCTTTGTGAAGTTGACATCACTACTACACTGCGAGAGGATCATCCGAGAGACCGGCGGAACATCTCAGATACACGCAGCGAGTGGTGAGTCACTACAAGTAGACATAGAACTGGCGCTAGACAACCTGAAAACCGTCAGGGTCGTAAACATTCCCGTGGAAGTACCAAATGAACGGATTGTTTACTCGCTCACTCCGTACGGAAAGATACACACGTGCGTGGACGAAATGTGGGGGGTGTATCGCAAGTTCAAAGCCAAGACAGGGGTACGAATAGTGAAAATGGAACTCAATCAACATATTCCCTCACAGCTGGTAGTCGATGGGCATCACGGGTTCGTAGTGTATGACGGACAACTCCAGACCTGCAGTCACTGCTCGCAGGCGGGCCACCACCGCGCGGCTTGCCCCACTCTTCCGCGCGAGCGGTCGGGCGCGCCGCGCACGTGGGCGCAGACACTGCAGGGTGGCGCGCAGAGCAGTCGCTCGACAGAACCGCACGAAGTGCGGGACCGGCCCACCACCTCTGGGGCGAGCTTACATCCGCCAGCACAAACTCTGACGTCAGAAGACAGGGAGGAGAGGCCTTATGAGGCGGTCCCAATCAAGACTCTGCTGTCCACCATTACCGCATCACCTCTTGCTCCGACTCAACAGGACATGCCCGCCCCGGATTTACGACTCGATACGCCCACGGACATGGAGGATGACGGAATGCCCGAATGCTCACAGGAGGCACACTCCACCAACCCCCGCTCAGGCAAAAAGTCCGGTGTGCGTGAACGGCACCCGAGCGGGCGCAGGGACAAAAAGGCTCGTCATGCGAGTCGCAGTCCAGCCAGTCGCGACACCGCCCTACCGGACAGCCCGCGCTCACAACGTGAATACTCACTCCGCATTGCCCAGCATGTGATCGAGCAAATCAAGGGGGGTGCGATCAGCATAACGGAACAGAGTGGGGGAGGGGATGACGTAGTTGGTAGCAAAGACGTAGCGGATGACTAGAGTTTTAACAATTGCCACTGTCAACATTTGTGCAATTGAAGCTCCTTTCAAATTTCATGCTTTACACAGCATTGTACGTGCGCACGCTATCGACGTACTATTTTTACAAGAGTGTGCGCTAGAGCGGCTACCATATTTTGACCAATATAATGTGTACCCCAACATCGGCCCTCAAGGAAGAGGAACCATTGTTGTCACAAAGAACCATCTTGAACTCACGCACATCAGAGCGCACGCATCTGGGAGAATAATCTCTGGCACACTCATAGCGCTCAATCCCTCCAGCGCTACTGGCAGGAGCATCATCGGACAATGTGTGAATGTCTATGCCCCCTCTGGCTCTCAGCGTCGAACAGAACGCCAGGAATTTTTTCACCAGGAAATCCCACCATTTATAAGGAATGATGGCACGGGTCTTATTCTAGGTGGAGATTTCAATTGTATAATTAAACCCAGTGATCACGTTGGTGGACACTACCCCATTAACACGGCACTGCATGAGCTCGTTACTGCCATTGATGTGGAAGACATGGTCGACATTCTTCAAGTACCCACACCACATTACACCTTTCATGCCTATTCATCTAGTTCGCGCCTAGACAGGTTTTATATGTCCCGCACGCATCGACACAACGCGCGATCATATGATGTGGTGCCAGTGGCTGTCACAGATCATTACATGGTCGTTTGTACTGTGGCTGCTCCGGAGGTTTCACCCACACCTGGGCGTAACTACTGGAGACTACAAACACGCTTGTTGGGTCAAACTGAAGTGGACAATGATTTTCATCGGCGCTGGTCTCATTGGTTGCGATGTAAACAGAGGTACGCGGACACAGCGTATTGGTGGGATGGCTGCGTCAAACCAGGTCTGGCAAAATTATTTAAGCACCATGGTGGGCGTTGTAGACGGGAGCAGGACTCCCTTCTCTATTTGCACGAGAGGGCCCTGCGGGAATTAAGTACGCATCCAACCGCAATTACCAATTTGAGGGATCAGGCCCGTCGCCTTAAGGAACGGATCATCGCCATACACCGAGCGAACATGGAAAGTCGCATTGTATTCAACAACACCAAGAGTGCGCTACAGCAAGAAAGGCTTAGCATTCACTCCCTCATGCGAGATCGGAAGAGGCGTACACGAAGGCACATCAGCTCGGTTGTGGACGCGAATGGCACGATCGTAAGGGATTCCACAACCATCCTCGCAGCATTTACAAGTAGTTACAAGGAACTCTATGCGGACCACGACATTGACTATGATGAAGGGACGTCATTCCTCGATGTGTATGACAGCAGCCTTGACGACATAGCACAGCACCATCTGGAGGCCGACCCAACTGACGAAGAGATCACACACATTGTTCGGAGGGCCCCAAAAACCAAATCCCCTGGTGTGGACGGTATCCCCTACGAATTCTACCAGCACTATTGGCCAACGATTCGAGAGGAATTTTGCGAAATGGCGCGCACGGTCATTCGACGAGGGCGTCTGTGCAGCACGCAAACAGAGGGAATCATTGTGCTCATCCCCAAGGTACCACAGCCACGTGAAGTAGCCCACTATAGGCCTATCACGCTTCTGTGTGCTGACTACAAAATCATCGCACGGGTGTATGCCAATCGCATTAAATCAGCGCTGTCTGATGTCATCGGGCCGGACCAACATTGTATTGTGCAGGGGACGTCCATCACACATGGCACTTCTGCGCTCCGCGATGTGCAGCTCCTGGCGCGCACAACGCCGGGTGCTGTCGCCCTCCTGAACATTGACCTTGAGAAGGCTTTTGACCGGGTGCAATGGAGCTTCCTCGACAGGGTGCTCGAGCACCTTTGCTTCCCTCCCACAGTTCGAGCTGTCCTACGCACGTTCCGTGAGAACCTAACCTCGAAGGTGTCCATCAATGGTTGTTTTGGTGACAAATTTCCGATTCGCTCCTCTGTCCGACAAGGGTGCCCGCTCTCGATGGTACTTTTCGTCCTTTATATTGAGCCTCTTATAAGGAAATTTAACTCTACTCTCTCAGGACTGAGTATTCAAGGGAATCCTTTAACGTGCATTGGGTATGCAGATGATGTTACGGTCATTGTGCGTAGTGACCATGAACTCACGGCCGCTCATGCTATTCTTGAGGCCTTCCACACGGCAACGCATGCAAAATGCAACTTCGCGAAAACCAAAGTGTTGAATCTGAAAGCAGCGCCAGATGTGATTGTGCCACAGCATTCATTCGTGTCTACGGATGCGATCAGGACACTTGGAATACTTTTCACGGGTGACATCGGTCATACCATTCAAGAGAACTGGGACGGAGTGGTGCGGAAAGTTCGTGGTAGCCTGCTTGAGTCACACCTTAGAAACCTCAACATCATCCAACGTGTATATATCGTTAACATGTACTCCCTTTCACAACTCTGGTACATGGCACAGGTGTTCCCCATGCCAGCTGCGATTGCAGCTCAATTCAGGCAATACATTGGATGGTTTATCTGGAAAGGATTCCTCTTCAAGGTCAGCCGCGATCAGCTGACGATGCCTGTCAGTAAAGGTGGTCTCGGACTCATTGAGCATGAGCAAAAAGCACGAGCCTTGTTCCAGAAATGCGTCATACAACGTGTCTTACAGGGTGGTCGCTCCTCGGCTTTGTACACAGCCGCATGGGGCGCCAGGGAGCGCCTACCCCGACACTACAAGTCCGCCGCCGATCACCTTCGTACGACGATTTCCGAACTTCCCGAAGGTACGCATGTCTCCACAAGACAACTTTATGGTTTCCAGCGACGAGCAACACCCTCTGTGCCGAATATTCAGAATAAGATCCTTTCTTTGCGTTGGCTGAACATATGGAAAAACGTTTCTGATCCTGAATTACCTACTCATCTCCGTGCCGAAGCTTTCACATTTGTCAACGACCTGACACCCACCCTTTATCGCAAGAAACGCATTGCGTTATCCCAGGATGACCACTGCGAACTCTGTGGCTACCGTGACACCGCCCTCCATCGCATATGTGCTTGCTCCTTCTCGCGCCCCTTGTGGGAGTGGTGTACAACCAAACTCTCCAGACTGCTCTGCCTACCTCCACGAGACGTGTGCGCGGACCGCATGTGCTACCTCGACATCACGGCCTTCCCTACCGTGAAGAGGCGGGCGGCTGTGTGGCTGATGGCGAATTTGATCGATTTTGTGCTCAACACTCAAGTGCCATACTTCTTGCGGGACTTCATATCCCAGCTACGACGTGACAGATGGTCTATGGTAAAAAACAATACGTTAAGAAGGAGGTTTGGACATTACCTTTTCATGTTTTGAAATTTGTACAGATGGTGTGGGACTGCGTTAATCCGCAGGGGCGAGGTATCAGTATCCTGTAACCCATTTGTGCTGACTGTAATCTGATGTGAGCTGTAATGTTATGTACATGCACATGATATCACAATAAACTAATAAACTAAAAAAAAAAAAAGATGGCCGTGCTGTTAAAGGCGTATGTTTTCCAACCTAGAGGTCAGAGCTGCGATGGTTCGAATCACAGTGCTTCCAATGTATTTTGCATAAAAAATTAAATTTAATATGTTGATAAGGACCATAATAGCTCTGGTAGGTAATAGAACATCAACCTTATGTGATGAGACAGAGCGACGCTGGCGCTCTCTAGGAACAAACAGCAGATTCAAAGTCGATGGTATCCAAGATGACGGCCTTCAGCGGAACAGAAAAAATCAATATGGTGGTCGTGACGAAAATTTCATCATGATTGAGTGAGGCATTCGATTTAAAGAGGGCGTATCTAGGATGGACGCCGGGGTCAAGGTCAAAGCCAAAGGTCAAGGTCACGGTCATCCAATATGGCCGCCGTGAGGTCACAATCCAAGATGGCGGTCGGCACCACAGGCACCACACCCTGAACCATGTGCCCGGAGCCCCTTTTCTATACTACTAAAAATGTTTACTCAGAAAATTATTTAAGAATACAAAATATTACACCTGAATATTAAAATTAATAAAAAAATTACTGAAACACCTTATTTAAAACAAAATCATAAAGCATTGTTAACTAGTACTACCAATCTGGAAAAAGTAACAGGTAACTGGTAGGTAATATTCTATTGCATACTTTCGAACTGGTAATTAAACTCTCCTAAATCTTAACTTGTATAATTGAACCGGTGTTTTCAAAAGGATTGTAACAATTTGTATAAATATTTTCAATAGTGTTATGTTTCATACTTTAGTTCTCATTAACCCATTTATTCTCTCTTAGATTCCATTCCAGATGAGAACAGACACAAGAAAATACTTTTATTTTTAACCCATGCTCACGGAAGTTAAAAATATTTAAACGAACTAAATTTTACTTAAATTCTTTTGCCGATCCTCTTTCTTCTCAGCAGCCAAAATTTTAATGTGCGCCACGTAAAGGCTTTTTTTTTTCGTGACATAACTAGTGGTCCGCAGTGCAGTCCGGAGCTGCAATCGCGATCGACCGGAACCTGGCAGGGCCGTTTTGTAAGTGACCTTACACTAATCTTCCCTCTTCATTCCTATTTTTAATGGAATTTCAAAGCGACTCTGGAGACCCGTAAATGGATGGAAGAAAAGGCGAAATGGCCTGGGTTCTGTGCAACTGCGTTCATAGTCGAAATACATGAAAGTAGGGCATATGAATTCTTTGGAAATCAAAAAATAAACTGAAAAAAATTACATTTAATAATCAAATAATAATTTTATTATTAGACCGAAAAACATAGCTTCATATGTATTTTGTTTTCGCTTCTGTGATCTCACAATTTAACAAATATGTAAGCCTACTGTCATCTATATTTTATTTTTTATTCGTATTCCTTACACTAGCTTCTCCACTCCTTCCATTTGTTTTTCATTTTCCCACTGATAAATTATGTCCTTTTGCAGTCAGATATTCCACGCCTTTTCTAGTATCTTTGCGAGGATGCACTAACTTGTTCTGTTTCATTAAAATGCAAGATTAAGGGATTTTTCACGTAATAATTAAGGTCAGCGAGTTATTAAAATAACATTTATTGAATATATTTTTGGAAATTTAACTTAGATTTTAAAGTTTTGAAGAGGAATTGGCAAAAAAATCGGAACCGCTGCCTTAGCATTTATCCGTTTTAAATAATATTTTATGCTATTACATATTGGTCGTTGTAATAATGTTATTTTTTAAAAGCTGATTGTCTTACAGTGCTGGGCTTGTATATTTATTTATTTATGATAGTATATTTTAAGAACATTCTAATTATAGTTTTGAAACTAAGTAGAACAAATAAATAACTTGTATATAAAGTTATGTGTACACTTGTTGAATGCATTGGTATCAAGTAAACATACATTAATTGTAGTTTCATTCCATTCCAGTATGGACTTTCAAATATTTCTCTAGGTATCTCTGTTTATGTCTCTCTCTGACATTCTGAAAATGTTGCATGCCTTAATATCATTCAAATTTCCTTACTAAAAAAGGTAAACTACAGTAGTTGTAATAGAACAAAGCACAGTAAGTACTTAAAACACAATATTAATTATTTATTTTAATCCAGGATGAGAAATATTATTTAATTTTATACGGGATATTAAAAAAAATATCAAACTATGCAACTGAAATGTAATTTTCATATGTTATTGCTTCAATTAATATCAAAGAAAATTTTACACTCCACTGAATTTTATCACATCACCATTTTCTAGTATACCCATGCGCCAGTAAAATAATATTACAATGAATAAACGAACAAATCATACATCGGGTTAGGAAATATAAAATTAGACTTTAACTGCACTAATGACAGAAGCATTTTATTTTGAAATAGCATCAAAGACAGAAAATCAATACTTAACAAGTAATGAATAATGAAGTAACAGTATATAAGGACAATTCTAGTTGCATCGCAAGTGTGCAGAATTGAAACGAACTCTCGGTTGAGTTGTGAACCACCTCTGTTTGGTTAGCACACTGAGCTTTGACTTGACCATTTCAGTGTGTGCTTATCCAATCAACCATCAGTTGATTCCTATTATGCTCCGCCCAACTCAACGCGGTCTGAAGTTGATCGTTCTTCAAGTTCTTGTCGGCGTTGAGCCGCAGGAGCAGCTGCACCATCGGCAGGGAGTTGTACTGAGCGGCCAGGATAAGCGGGGTGTTGTTGTGTTCGTCCCTCACGTTGACGTCGGCCTGGCGCGCCAGCAGTAGCCTCGCCGTCTCGACCTGCTGGCCCTTCGCCGCGCCGTGTAGCATGGCGTTGGTAGACTCGTCGGTGACGTCAGGGTAGCAGCGTGCCAGCTCGTCCGCCAGCGCGTCGTAGCCGTTCTGCCCGATATGGAGCATCGGCGCGGGCTCTGTGATGTTCTGCACCTGACTGTACGCCTCAGGGTCGGTGTGTACCAAAGCCGTGATAAGGTAGTTGTGCAGGTTTCCCCAGTTCTTGGTGTTCTTGTATGTGTAGACCTGCAAGATTAAAGTTTATCCGAGAGCTGAGAGCAGAGACAATTTTTTTTCTCTTCACAAATGTCGTTATGAGAATATTTACAGATCCGGCAAGAACTTTAATCCTTAACTTACTGTACGTAGATAAAACTGAACTTTAAAATCGGCATAATTTTAATAAATCTTTAGTTATAAGGCAGAGACTCCGAGAGTTGTAGAAACTAATGCTTTTGGATGACAGGAAACAAATTTGTTATTTAAAAAAAATACCCATTTACCATTGATAAAATATCAACAATAACATTTTCCCGGCACAAAAAAACTTGCTGTCTTTCTGTTTTACATCCAAATATTAATTTTACAATGTGTTTTATAGAGGAGGGGGGTTAAAGTATTTAATTTTTTCACATTAAAGTAGACCTATGCCAAAATAGCTCATGTCATCAAAATGTCAACACCTTACAATAATTTGGAAATACATTCCCCTTTATTTTATAAATAAAGACAACATTAAAATAGTATTGGTGCCCTTTAATACACTGAAAGAAAAATTAATATTTTTTTTTTGTTTTTGCGTAGTATTTCCGCTCAGACAATGGCTGGGTGAATGGGTACTTTAATTGCTAGGAGGAAAAAATATATATCTTGTAAAGTACGCAAAAACCTAATACAACAACGATTACGAGTTAATAATACCTTCTGCCTACCACAAAATAAAAATAAAAAAATTGTGTCCCTTCGAATCACTCAGTTATTTTGTTTCATCACGATTGTTTTTATGTTACCACAACCGCTCGCCTGACTGACGAAGTCTATACAGTAGCGTTTACATTTATTAAGGACATTAAGAGAACAAGTTAAAACAGGAAATTGTGTTTCATGAAAGCAGCGTAGTATTTTGTAACACAAATAATGTACTTACTTGATTACATTCGAGTATACCAGCTGTTGCCTGGGCCACCAGAAGGGACACGATTAGAACGCCAATTGTTTCCATCTTCTTCTATAGGAGGAACCTTTAATAAAACAAATTTATTCATAATAATCCTATCTGGCATAAAATCTAGATTGTCTTTGTGTGCTCACATATATAAATAGAATAAAGTGTTGTGGCTCTCATTCCTGTACACTTATTATTTATTTCAAAAATATTTTTAATACTGTTATTATATCAAATCTTTGAACAAGTGACCAAATATTTTAAATAAATTTAAGAATAATAATTTACAAATACTGGATTTTTATATTAAATTAATGTAAATTTTTGTTTTAAAAATTATTTCCTTTAAAAACTTTAATACGTAAATTCTTTAAAGTTAATACCTGTAATTTTAATTTTCTGACTTGTTGCTGGAAAATAAATGGCAATGTTGTTAATATATTGATGTCAGTTGTGTCAATATGTAAAAATTTATGAGTGATATTTTATGCAAAGAACATTTATTTTTAGGTAGTTTATAAGCCTAATTTACGAAACATTTTGTATCTACTAATATATTAATAAAGTAAAATAAATTTCCCTATTAAATTTTTACTGATTGATTCTTTTCCTGTTTAAAATACATAATTTTTTTATTGTATAAACCTTATCAAAACATGACTTATTAATGAACTATAAATATCAACGTAATATATATTATAGCCATATGTTTCTTAGATTTCTTGTAACACATTAAGTTATAAAATATTGAAGTCAATGACTATTCCGGTTCAACATGGGTAGTAACTTCTTAAAATGCATTACAAGAGTTTAATTTTTTAAAAGTGTTATTTTTTGCGTTCATCTCAATATTTTCTTATATATTAGGTCTCTTTAACAGTTGATTTGCGATAGTATTACATGAACCAAATTTTTCATATGTTTATTTTTTAAAACCCTATCAAAAATAAATAATCAATGAAAAAAAAAATCAATATCCCGAAAAAGAAATCGGAATTTATTTTGATACTCTTTCCATAATATTTTCATAATTCACGATTTGAAGATTCCGTTTGGTGGAATGGATATTAAAGTAAAAATGTTGTAGTTTTGTGTATTCAATTAATTTATGGAAGAAAATAAAATCAGTAGAAAGTGTCACTCACTGACTTTTAAAATTATATAATTTGTGCAAAACAATTTGTATTGTTATACATACCCTTAGGAAAATTTTAATAATTTTTAGAATAGGTTTATTGTAATTAGTCATCAAATACAAAACAAGAAAATAAGTTATTGAAAAATTTTCAATAAAGTGAGGAAACATGTTTTTAAAAACGAATTTACTTGAACAAATTATTTAATATGAACGAATATCAGAGCAATAGTTTAAATTACACTGATTATCAAAGACTGGATGAATATCAACAAAAATTGTTAAGGACATTTCTTCATAAAATGCCTTTACGAGTTCAGTTCCAAAGTTGCAGATTTTTTTTTTTTAACTGGTATTGTGTAGGAGCTTGAAAATAATTGATGTGATTGGCGCACAGAAGTTTATTGATACATCTCATTAAAATCCAAACAATTAGTTAAATAAACAATTAAATATATTTACATTGTACTAACAATTTTTCATAGTATAATAACATATTCCTTAATAATTAATATCATACATGAGAAATTTGAAAATTGTTTCCTAGCTTAATGAAAATTTCAAAAGTGTTTTAGTATACCTATTTTAAACGGTAAAATGCTGCTTACCTGAAGCTAAAGTGCGAGACTGGTACACAGTAGCTGTAAGCTTATCAGTGCTTGCCGCTGAACAACTGCTGAGATGGTCACGGCAGGAGGTCTTTATACGGGCGGAGGGCTGCATGTCACCGGGGTCATCAACAATTCAGAGGTGAGAGGTCATGGTAGCAAGATATACTTAAATACTGATAATGTTATTTGCATACATAATTCGGTTTTTCAGTTAATCAAAATTTTAGGAATTTAATTTTCCTCATACGATAGTTTTCCTGCTTCAGATCGGGACAATTTTGCTATGAAATATTTTGCTAAAGACAATGTTGCTTGCCTTAAGGATTTTGTATTACAGACCAATTTTTCATTATTGTAGAATATATGCATTTTTTATTAAAAAATTTTGAACGTCTAACTGAAAAATTTTTTTCCCTGCGTATACATACAAACAAAAATCTATATTCCAAAACATCAGTCGTTCAATTGCTAAGTGCGAATTTTTTTTTAGGATAAATCACCAAATTTTAAAAATACCAATTGTATTAATTCTATCTTTAAAAAATACAAACACTATTATATATAACAGTTCCTCCGAACACAGGAGTAGGAGTTTGGTGTGTGTGTCGGTGTCCGCCATCTTGGATTGTCACGTCACTTTCGCCATCTTGGTTGAACTTGACCTTGAACTTCAATATTTGCCCAAAATTCCCCCAAATCAGTCAAAATTTCCAGTTTATAGTGAAAAAAATTCCACCAAAAAAATCTCAAAATTATAAAAATTAAAATTCACCTATACGAGGAAACAAAATCCCATGTTGAGGGAAAATTTCCCGTTTTTGTCCTTAAAAAAATCAACAACTTGAAAATTCCCCAAAGCGGCTTAAATTCCCCATGGGCAAGCCGACCTACGCGGCCGAGGTCATGACCTCACCCATTAGGATGTCACGGCCTCTAACTTGAATTATAATGTAACCGTTAAAATTATCAATACGTGCTCTATCTTGAAAATCCGTATATTTAATGCTAGAAAATCGGTAAAAATTATAAATCTAATAAAAATTTTATATAATAAAATTTTAAAATCGTCAGTCCATTTTGAAATTATGACGTCACATCCACCTTATTGTAAATACGTAATTATCATTTTAAAATTCTGAAAAAAATAATTTTTAAAAAATTACAAAATTATATTAATGAAATTTTAATTAATAAACGCACTTACATCATTGACTCTTCACTTAAAACCCAGTGAAGACAAAATAAAAAATGTGATGGATCGTTCCTCCACAGAAGCAAACGACAGATGACCTCCCACCACCAATGCCAAAATAGATATGTCGGCAGATAGTATGTATGACGTCACGCCCACATATTGTTTTCGTCTCCTGAGGACGCCATCTTGGATCCGACATTGTTTTCCTTTTCTAGAGGGTCCTACGGCCATGTTAGTTTAATTTTTACCCGCTAGAATGTAGCAATCTATTTGCCATTGTTTACAGCATCTTGAAATTTGTCCGCCATCTTGTACATCTGTATTTATTTAGCTAGAATTTAGAGGTTAGTCATTTAAAAAAATTTCAATTGGTATACTGACTGATTTGATCTGTTCCTATCGTTCGATAATTTATCGATACAAATAAAAGTAATTTTAGGTAACAAAATTCTTATTTAATAAAATAGGGTGGAAAGTCCTTAAAGCAGCTTTGGTTTCTAGTCTACCAGCCTCCAGTAAGCCGATGATGACATATTGGCCGCGATCATAGAAATACTTAATATTTGACTTAAATATTCGGAAAACATTTCGAAACTCATCAAAAAAATCACTCATGAATGTACTAATTTATTCATCGGTTTCCTTCCTCAGTTCGATCCTTGGTCAATTCAAAAAAAAAAAATACAAACTTTATTGACGATCACTTGAAATACTTTTTAAAACGACAAGTTCAATAAATTAAACAACAAAATTAAAAACAAAATTTTATTACATAATTACTTCTCTACTAAAGGAACACTACCTAAGTTAGATATTTAATAAACACTTAGTTCTGCATCGGTTTTAACTGTCTAATTCTCAGCTTCAAACGGTTCAATGAAGACAGAGACCAGCCAGATCGTTTTCCTACTTAATTTTTCTTTCTGACAGAGTTACTCGATACTGTGTTTAAAAGACTGCTTTACGTCGTTGGAATTGTAAATGGGGGTATTCAATTCTTGAAAGCGCACTTCTTCACTTTGTCCTCGAAGGGATATGATTTGCCATATACAAAATCCAATCACAAATTATAGTTCAAAGAATCGTACGTTGCTACTTCATCTGTAAGCTGATTTATTTGCATGATATCATCAAGAAAAGTACAAATGTATTTTGTCTCATTAAATATATTTAGATAATAGTGGTATTTTAACGTTCCACGAAATGCAGATTCGCCAAATTGAATCCGTTGTAATTTATATGCAATTCATCAAGCACAGTCTTAGGTTTAGATTCATGTCCAGGCGTCGTCAAAATTGGATTCTGAACATCTTTTTATGTGCTTGTAAGCTGACGAGTCTCTAACCTAAAGCGAGGAGTCAACATGTGTGCAGGTAGTTCAACAGTAGGCACACAGACATCACCTTTACAGTTTTTCGCATGTCGTCGCAAACTGTCAATATGTGTAAAACAAAAATGGCACTCATGACAGCGAAACTTCATACGAGAAGGATCTTCACACATTTGTTCCTCCCATACAGCTTCCATCAAGTTGTTCGGTGTAAAAGATGGTAAAGATTCCATCAAGATCTAAAAAAAAAAGTCATTACGTGTCTTATTTATCAGATGTGCCAAACTAGGTGATACTTACACCGTAGTCGTAGCTAGTAAAACAATGAGAGTTGCATCCTCTGAGGCTCGCTTATATGTCCGCGCCGCCGGAATAATATGCAAGTCAAAACACGAGACATTAACGTTAATACACAAGTCAAAACAACATTAAATTGGAAACACTTTTGAAAGCACATTCGTAAAAAAGGAAGAAAATTTAATGAAACGACACAAATTCAACAAAAGAAAAGAACAGGCAATAGACACGTAATACACACATGACATGCAATGAACACACATGACATGCTATGAACACACAGGACACGCAATGGACATGCAATGCATACACTTGACATGCAATTGACACGCAATACACACACAAAGAGACACAATGAACACACGAGACAAACGCAATGGACACAAAATACACCATTGGACACGCAATGAACACGTAATACACAAACACACACAGGACACGCATTTGACTAAAAAGAAAAAAGCACATTTGGAAGAAAATGAATCTTGGTGTGATATGATCTCATCACAGGGATACGATCTTGTTGCATGGATACGAACTCGTCGCAGGAATACGATTTAATCTGTAAAATATGATAATAATTAAAATTTAACGAAAAGGACAAACATTTTCACGAACATTAAACTCAGTAGTATGTGATTGCCAATTTATTAAAGAATACAATATCTCCAACAGTATTTGGCTCCAAAATGTATTTTGCTCCAACAGGATTTGGCTACAAAAGTTTTTTTTTTTTGCTACAACAGTCATTTGCTTCAACATTCTTTGGCTCCAACAGTCTTTGACTCCAGCTGTCTTAGGCCTATCTGCTATTTGGTTACGAGGCTACGAAGCTACAAGACTACACACTATGGGTTTTAATTATATTTTCAAAAAATCTGTTCAAAAGTTATGAAACCCTTAAAATATTAAAAACGAGCCATCATTTAAAAGTTTATTATTATTAAATTGTAGTTAATGTCATTAAAATAACCTTGTGTCAGTATTTTATAAACTTAGGTCATTTTAAAAAGGGATATTTTGACTTTTGGAAAACTCCATCATTATAGGGAAGTTCTGGAACACTTACCTGGGGATTAAGTCTCTAATAAAACAAACAGATTATTGAATTATTGCTTTCCAACAAAACATTTTTACATTAAATGAACAGACGAAAGTTAAATAAATGCAAACACTTACGTGTATTATTTAATGAAAATTAAATGCAGTAATAATCTGACTACGATATAATAAAGCGTGAAGAAAATATCGTTCTAAGATAAAGAAAAAATATAAAACTTAAATTTTCAAATTAAAAATGTCTTCTTCGATAGTTAAATATAAAACATTGTCAGCATTGACATCATTTTCATTCCTTAAAATCTCTTGACTCTTCAATAAGTCTGTGTAAAATGTTAGTCACTCTTCTTTCGTCCATTCCTCTCCATAATGTTTGTAGCTCTGCAGCATCCTTCAACTTCTCTTTCTTGACAAGTGTTCCAAACGGATGTGTATCTGAAGTGATGCTCGTGGCCACTTTTCTTTTCTTGAAAATTTATTTATTTACATCAAATTCTGTCCTGTAATAGGGTTCCCCTTTCACAAGAACATTACCATACCTGTTTCTTTTAATAACAACTCTTTTCGCAGGTTGGAGTTTAAAATACCAAGATGCTGGTGCTTTTAAGACCTCATGGGCTTGACTTTTCCAATCATACACTGGCAATAAATCTGAACCAAGTGCAAGCAGAGTGCCATGCTCAGAAAATATTTTTTTGCAGTAATGTGGGTCTGTTACAGTGTTCACATTCCTAATAATTTTCTCTATGCGAACAAACACCCGGTCTGGGTGCATGTAAGAATATACTGTAACTGGGAATATTAATTCAACTGCATTAACATGATTAGGAACTTCGACAGCCAGCCATTTTGACAACATTCCTATCATAACAGAGTTTTTATTCTGGCCACCAAACCGTCAGCCATAAATCTGATTGTTTTCACAATATGATTCACTTTAGTTGTACAAAGACTTCTCCTTTTGGTCTTTCGTTCTCTTTCCATTAGTAAATTAACACACTCCGTTTCGAAAGTGAATCTTTCGCAATACCTTGATGAATTGTGAATTTATATATCTAAATTTTCCGGCTATAATAGGCAGTCTGATCTGCAACATTAGGCATAGCAAGATTCTTTTGGCAATCGAAAGAAAATACAAAAGTGTTTTCAGATTAGTCCATAAGAAAATTTTAAAAAAAGTTAGCTCTGAGAGAATGTACTGGGTTTCTAATCATATTATCATTCTTTGTGCTGAGATTCTTACAATGTTAATTTTTTTTCATTCAACTCCAGGCAACGAGAACACACATCTACTGCAGGTGTTTTAAAATCATTTTTGTAATTGTTGTTGTTTACGAAGGACCTGGAAAAACCTATTTCCGACCCTTAAACTAACATCTTCACACATTGTTGATTGTACATGCGCCAAAGTTCGAACAAAAATAAGCCGCAATATAAATATTGTCTGGTAATTTTTTTTCCTGCAATAGTAGATTTCCTGCACATGAAATGTACTAACCACGTCGCTCTTGATGCAATACTCTGCGCTGCGAGCGCAGTTTTCTGCGCCAGCTAGGCGAGATTCCTGAAAAACTCGTCATCCGCGGAGTACTCACGGAAACCGATCCCGATTTCGTCCGCGAGGAGTTCAACAAGCTGGGCATGCCATTGATGAAATTTTTCTTCACTCCTGCGCGCCTCAACCAAAAGCAAACTTAATCAAATTTAGGCATAGAATACATTCGGTGAATTCAGATTCCGCAGCACAATTATCGGCGAGACAACCTTCAGTTTGAGGCAGTGCATCGGCATTCCTGGCACATGAAACATTTTCAAAAATTCGCTGGGAATTATCAACAATGCAATAGCCTTTGTCAGTAGAAAAAAAAAATGTATCAACAATACTATAGCTGTTATCATGAGTACTGCGGAAGCATCAAAAATGCAACATCAGTTGCCATGGAGGTTGTCGTGAAAACATGGTCGAAAATTAAATTGAAACATAAATTTAACTAAAACAAATCGCATAGCCACTTCTTAGAATCAAATATTGACCAAGGGCTTGTAACCCGCCTTGCTTCCTCGAAGAAAGGAGGGTGCGTCCCCGACTCACTCTGGGTAAATTTTATACTGTCACAAAATAATCTATCAAAATAATAATAATAAATGTCAAAATCCCTCTTTACCCAAGTAGCCGGGCGTAAACATAAAAAGGTAGCAAAAACATTAAGGGCTAGTCTTTGGTAACTAAATACAAAAAAGTAATTAAAGTAAATAAATAGAGGTTTACTAGATAATCCTTCAACATGATACAAAATATGGTAACTAACAGTACGCCTCGTACGATAGCTAATGATAGATAGTTAAAATATACAATATAAAAAATAATACCTTTACAATCATTATAAATTATAGATGGAGCTAGTAATACAAAAATGTTTAGTTACAAGCGTAGATAAAATAAATAAGATTTTGAACTTTATTAATTAATTTCATAATTTACGTAATAGAGTCTATAATCTTAAACGTATACGTTTTTCTGAAGAGTCGCAAAAAATCAGCTGTGTTCCTGACCTATACAAAAGTACGAGGTCAAAAGCGTCTGTGCAAAACACCGTATGCGAGACGAGCCACTGCGTTAACGTAGAAGTTCCTACACGCCAGCTCTCATAAAAGCAAAATCCATTATCATACGGCCTTAGCTATAACTTTGACTTCTCAAAAAGCCCCATAAACTGTTTCCGGATTTCTTAATAGAAAAAGTCATATAACGGGCGGAACGTAGGCCTATTCGTTGCACCTTGAAGGTAAGTAGAACAGACGTCTTCAAGATGTAATTCGTGCACGAATATTTAAGTCACCAAATTTGTGAATTGCAGTCAAATCCCAAATGAGCAACACTGTGGACGGGGGAGGCCAAATCCGAAACTACCTGTCGCCTCTTTACCTTGCAGGTGCCGGTGATCCGTAGTAAAGGCGCTCCTGTTTGTGCCCAACAAGCTTAGTGCTCAGCCCAAGCACGAGTAGTGGCGGGCCGCCTCTCCACATCTCGAGGCATTGGGCTCGCCCACCCGGCGAGACCTCGCGCGTCGGAGCCGTCCCGCGTCGTGTCTCCCAGCCCCGCCCCAGTCGACTCCCCATTCTCTCGTCCGGCGATCGTGACGTCAGGTAGCAGCCGATGACACCGCGCGCAGTGGCCGTCCATGGAAACAGTATCGATATTGCATATTAAAGAAAACTGAATCAAACCCAAAACAAAAATATTAAATAAATGAACTACACACATTAAAATGTTTAAATAAATTATGACTGGTTTAAATAACTACAACAAAAATATGTAGTATCGTGAAGGGGAAGGGGAAATCCACCTTACTTTACCTCAATGACGTTAACAATAAGAAACATAAAAAAAACTATGGCCCTTGTAAAGGGACAGGCAGAGTGCCAGACGTGTTGTGCAACCCCTAAAGAAATAAGCGTAAATATCAGAAATACAAAAATACACAATTTTATTATTCTTTAAATCAAGCCCCATATGAATATAGAGGGGCAACATATAACAAGAATTACGAAAGAAAGAATTACGTAAACAGGTACTGATGAGCAATACAAATAGCCAAAATACAAATGTTATGTGCTATCGTTATTTAAATCATGGTAATAGCAGGTAGAATGCTGTCTGTCCGGACGTGAGAGGTGCGGCGGAGAAAAACGACAAACGCCCCGACGAAAAATGGGTCGAAAGCAAGAAACAAATTCAAAGAAATGCACAATGTGAAACACACTGGCAATGCAAACCAGGAATTACGAAACAAATTCGGTGTCCAGCAAACATTACTTTATGAAGCCAAAAAGGAGGCAAGCCAAACATGACGCAGGAGGCAAATTACATAATTATCAAAAAAAAAATGTAAGACACCGACCAGAGAACACCTCGTAGCCATGCGTAACACGGTGCGACGCCGAAGCACCCCTCACGGCGATCGCTCCCGGAACAGAAAAAGAACGAGCAAAATAATTACACCCCTTATATATAAAAAAACCAGATGGCGCTAGTGTCGCATTCAGTAGGCCTGGAAGGAGGCGCCTACGTCACGCGGACGTCACAAGGGAGTGCGGGAGGGGGCTTTAAGGGGAACGAGGGAAGGGGAGGAGCCGGCGGGCCTCTGAATGCCGAAGCGCACGTTGCAAATTCCCGCCCCATGGCGAAGCCTTCCGCAGGACGATGAAGCAGATAAATGCGACGATACGAGGAGCGACGAGTAGAGTATCTTGTATGTGGTTTCTTCGAAGTAGAGTGAAAACTCAGCGACGTCAGTAGGCAGCTGGAGTACAGATGGCTCACACGTACCAAGTCCAGTCCGCAGACGGGGGAAGTTTCGAGCAGGACTGCAGCGCCCGGAGCACCCCAGCAGCGCGGGACGGCGATAAGCAGGAAGAAGTATCTAAAGCACAATCCATGAAGAAGCCGCCACACGACACACAGCGCAAGCGCCCACCCCCAAAACACCACAAGGGCTGGTGGCAGGCGAACTAGGAGAGGGGGCGGCGGTAACGGAGAATAAGAGCAGGTACATATCACAGCTTCCGATCCAGCCCGAAACTGCAAGTCTCACAGGGCATCACCGCCTGGCGCAGCAGTGCACGGAGGGGAGGCGGCACGCAGCGGCGCTCAAAGAGGGGCGCCAGCGTGCTGCCACATCACAAACACTCCGACGAAGCGCGCCACAGCAGGTATCACTGCTCGACGGATCTCTGGGCTAGGCAGGGGCTGCGTAAACAGTACACGGAAGTCTCTAACACTACGAGAGGGCCCACCTCGTAGGAGACAACCAGCAGGAGCGGCGGGCACACCGACGAGAAGAGATGGCGCAGTCACTGTCGAGGCTTATGTCCATAACACGTAGGAAGCAGGAGCCCCCCGAAGAGCGTGACGCAGGCAGTGAAGAGTGGACGTCTCCTCTCTTCGCTGGGTGATGACTGAAGAAAGGCGGCGAAGACGGCTCGCCAGCAGCAGGATAATGGAGTGGCGGAGAGGAAATTACAAAGAAAAACATACAACACACTGCGCCACCCACAAATACTAAAAAATATAGCTTCCCAATCACACAACTTACTTTCCAGTGCACTGGAAAGATTCACATAGTTTAGTAGGGAATAAATATACAATAAAACATAAAATACCTTGTAAAAAAAAATAGCACGCCACACAGCCAACAACCCTTTTATAGAGCTGGGCTGCCATACTAGTTGCGTACTGTAAACACCACGGAAGTGCATGTTACGGCGACGCCGCGCCTGTTTTCGAAAGACGCGCCCCAGTGAGTGACGTGTTACGTCATTCGTTCGAAGAGTTGCTCCCGCATGTCGCCTCACGCGCCGGGGTGCGCGCTCATGTGAACGATTCTCCCGGCGGGCCAGCCCGTTCGCGTGGCCGCCCAACCGGCGGTATCCATGCTTGTGTAAGCGAGCCGCCTGGCGCGCTTGCTAGCCCCCGCGGTGTGTCGAGCGGCGCGGCGCTTGCTCGTGTAAACGAGCCGCCCCTTGCCGCGACCTTGAACTTGGCCGTGAATAACGCAGCCGCGCTCCCCGCTAGGATTGATACTCGCGGCCGTGGCCGATGTGCTAATTGTTGTGTTTTCGGACACGTTACGGCCGAGTGCACTAGTTCTCGAGTAAATGCTGGCGATAGGCGGTGTTTCCGCTGCGGTCAGGCGGGCCATTACCGAGTCCAATGTCCGGGAAACCGGCATTGACGACACGCAAGAAGGGTCGTAGTCGTCGTGTTATGCGCAAATCCTTTCCTCAAGCGTTTTTACATTTTCTTCCCTTACTTGTACTGGGTAATTTTTACCCCGCTCTCGTCGATACAGGAGCCACTTGTTCGTGCATCAGTGAGGCATGTTTTTACAGTTTGCTTAGCCAGCATCGTCATTTGAAGCGTTTCGTTGTCAATGAGCCTGATGTAATCATTTCCGTGGCCAATGGCGACATCGTGCGCGCCCGTCGCTCGGTGATTTTACACTTTAAGGTTCACAGATTTTCTTGGAGTTGGAAGTTTATTGTGGTTTCTGGACTTGCGTCTAATTTGGTTTTGGGTCTCGATTTCCTTAGTAACACGCGTTGCGTGTTGGATTTGCATAGACACGAGTTGTCTTTTGGTTTTGCGCCATCTATAAAAATTCAGCTGCGGCACGAAAAACGCGTGCCCATTGTCATGTCCTGTAAGGAACTGACGAGTCACGAATCCGACCAGGCTATCGCTGACTTAGTAAGCTAGTTTCTAGATGTGATAACCCGCAAGATTGGCAGGTGTGATGTACTGCCTTATCGATTCTATGTGAGGGATGAGGTACCCGTTCGTAGCAGATATATAAAAGTGTCACCCCCGAAACTTCAGTTCATGAGAGAAATTATTCAAAAATTGTTGGCTGCCGATGTTATTACCCCATCTACATCCGATTTCAGTACCCCAACCTTCTTGGTACCCAACAAGGACAGTACGGAATGGCGATTAGTTCACAATTTCCAGGAATTGAATCAGAAGATTATTGATGACAGATGGCCATTACCTACAGTGGAGAGTGCTCTACAGCACTTGAGCAAGGCTCGTATCCGGGTCCATGAGCAAGGAGCCCTCGGAAATAACATAGCCCAGAAACTTCACGAACTTTCGGCCAAGGGAAATTTTCTTAGGATTGACCGTAAGTTTGGCAGCACGAAGGCGAAGGAAGACCTCCCTTAGGTGGTCAAGGTGCTCCTCAAAAGAATTGCTATATACAATAATGTCGTCGATTTAGTTGAAAACAAAACGAAATTTGAAATCACTTAACACGTGATCAAGCACGCGGCTCAAGGCCTGGCTGCCAAAACTGACACCCATAGGAATTCTGTTAAACTGGTAATGACCGAAAGGGGTTGAAAAGGCAGTATATTTACGGCAACTTGGGTCCAACAGACATTGGTGGAAACTATGATTAAGGTCGATAACAGAAAATATACGAGCCTTGCCCAAGTGCTGTAGAGCACTCTCCACTGTAGGTAATGGCCATCTGTCATCAATAATCTTCTGATTCAATTCCTGGAAATTGTGAACTAATCGCCATTCCGTACTGTCATTCTTGGGTACCAAGAAGGTTGGGGTACTGAAATCGGATGTAGATGGGGTAATAACATCGGCAGCCAACAATTTTTGAATAATTTCTCTCATGAACTGAAGTTTCGGGGGTGACACTTTTATATATCTGCTACGAACGGGTACCTCATCCCTCACATAGAATCGATAAGGCAGTACATCACACCTGCCAATCTTGCGGGTTATCACATCTAGAAACTCGCTTACTAAGTCAGCGATAGCCTGGTCGGATTCGTGACTCGTCAGTTCCTTACAGGACATGACAATGGGCACGCGTTTTTCGTGCCGCAGCTGAATTTTTATAGATGGCGCAAAACCAAAAGACAACTCGTGTCTATGCAAATCCAACACGCAACGCGTGTTACTAAGGAAATCGAGACCCAAAACAAAATTAGACGCAAGTCCAGAAACCACAATAAACTTCCAACTCCAAGAAAATCTGTGTACCTTAAAGTGTAAAATCACCGAGCGACGGGCGCGCACGATGTCGCCATTGGCCACGGAAATGATTACATCAGGCGCATTGACAACGAAACGCTTCAAATGACGATGCTGGCTAAGCAAACTGTCAAAACATGCCTCACTGATGCACGAACAAGTGGCTCCTGTATCGACGAGAGCGGGGTAAAAATTACCCAGTACAAGTAAGGGAAGAAAATGTAAAAACGCTTGAGGAAAGGATTTGCGCATAACACGACGACTACGACCCTTCCTGCATGTCGTCAATGCCGGTTTCCCGGACATTGGACTCGGTAATGGCCCGCCTGACCGCAGCGGAAACACCGCCTTTCGCCAGCATTAACTCGAGAACTAGTGCACTCGGCCGTAACGTGTCCGAAAACACAATTAGCACATCGGCCACGGCCGCGAGTATCAATCCAAGCGGGGAGCGCGGCTGCGTTATTCACGGCCAAGTTCATGGTCGCGGCAAGGGGCGGCTCGTTTACACGAGCAAGCGCCGCGCCGCTCGACACACCGCGGGGGCTAGCAAGCGCGCCAGGCGGCTCGCTTACACAAGCATGGATACCGCCGGTCGGGCGGCCACGCGAACGGGCCGGCCCGCCGGGAGACTCGTTCACATGAGCGCGCACCCCGGCGGGTGAGGCGACATGCGGGAGCAACTCTTCGAACGAATGACGTAACACGTCACTCACTGGGGCGCGTCTCTCGAAAACAGGCGCGGCGTCGCAGTAACATGCACTTCCGTCAGGTGGTCGCGCATAAGTAGCAGGCCGACATTCAGTCATGCCGACATGCCTGGGGGGAAAATATTCTCTACTGAAAGGTGACGACTTAGAGTCAGCGCCGCGCGTAGACACGGGAAATTCAGAGCGGTACTTGCTTGCCGCAGCGATACGGCTTTCTACCTCACCGCCCCACTCACGTAAGGCATTCAGGGTAGATGGAGGTGTCAACATAGCGCAGTTCTGAAGCACCACCGTCGCAAGATTACCTAGGATCAACTGCACAAATTCCCCTTCAGGAATTCCCAAACTCAAAGCATCGGCATAATCACTAACAGAATTTACAAACTGAGTGACAGATTCATCGGGCTTTTGAAAGCGAAAAACCAGCTCTCGTTTACACACGTCGAGAACACGGGGCGGACAAACAGTGTGAACCAACTGTTTTTTAAACGCCGCGAAATCGTCTCCATGTGAAATAGCCTGCGTAAGAAGTTGCACATAAGTGCCAGTGCACTTACTCTGTAGGGCTTTCATGAAAGCCTCAGCAGGAACCAAATTCAATTTAAACAATCGCTCCGCGGCGATCACAAAATCCAAAGCGGCACGCGGCTCGCTTCCGCCCAACACGGGGAGCGGCATTAAGGCTACAAAGAAAAGCTTCTGATTAAAAGAAGCGCCCGTGGGCGGACTCATATCAGGAGGGGACTGCCGTGTCCGGGGCTCAGGAATGGCTGCACACGAGTCACGCACGAACTGAGCGAGGCGCGCGCGAAGCACCGCCACGGTGTTCGTCGCCGAAGCCTCTAATTGATTTTCTTCGGAATGTTGGATGAGTTCCTCCTTGTGCAGCTTATATAACCAGGCAACCCCCGGCGAAGACATGGTTCTGAAACAGTAAACACAACAGCAAAAACACTCCGCAAGCAGAGTTGCGCAGAATTTGTAGTATCGTGAAGGGGAAGGGGAAATCCACCTCACTTTACCTCAATGACGTTAACAATAAGAAACATAAAAAAAACTATGGCCCTTGTAAAGGGACAGGCAGAGTGCCAGACGTGTTGTGTAACCCCTAAAGAAATAAGCATAAATATCAGAAATACAAAAATACACAATTTTATTATTCTTTAAATCAAGCCCCATATGAATATAGAGGGGCAACATATAACAAGAATTACGAAAGAAAGTATTACGTAAACAGGTACTGATGAGCAATACAAATAGCCAAAATACAAATGTTATGTGCTATCGTTATTTAAATCATGGTAATAGCAGGTAGAATGCTGTCTGTCCGGACGTGAGATATGCGGCGGAGAAAAACGACAAACGCCCCGACGAAAAATGGGTCGAAAGCAAGAAACAAATTCAAAGAAGTGCACAATGTGAAACACACTGGCAATGCAAACCAGGAATTACGAAACAAATTCGGTGTCCAGCAAACATTACTTTATGAGGCCAAAAAGGAGGCAAGCCAAACATGACGCAGGAGGCAAATTACATAATTATCAAAAAAAAAATGTAAGACACCGACCAGAGAACACCTCGTAGCCATGCGTAACACGGCGCGACGCCGAACACCCCTCACGGCGATCGCTCCCGGAACAGAACAGAACGAGCAAAATAATTACACCCCTTATATATAAAAAAACCAGATGGCGCTAGTGTCGCATTCAGTAGGCCTGGAAGGAGGCGCCTACGTCACGCGGACGTCACAAGGGAGTGCGGGAGGGGGCTTTAAGGGGAACGAGGGAAGGGGAGGAGCCGGCGGGCCTCTAAATGCCGAAGCGCACGTTGCAAATATATGAACAATATTTAAAACACAATAAATAAATTATCAAAGAAATGATATAAAAAGGTGCAGGAAGACTGAGGCCCAGCAAGTGGCCTCAGGCTATATAACACCACAACCGTGAGCGGAATGTGATGAGTGTTTGCCGTCGTTTCTTCATATTCTCGGCCGGGAGCGTGTGACAGCGATACCAGGAACTATTATGTTCCCATAACTCGCTCTGTGGGAAGTCAATTCAAGATTGCGACCTCGTCACTTTGTTCGAATCATTAGAAACGACGGCGGGGCGCGAAGTGTGCGATTTGAAAATTAATGGTGGCTCTCGGTCCAGTAAGTAGTTAAGTAGCTGTCGCTATGGTGCTTGGCTTTAATTTATTTAGTGTAGATGTCAGGCGGGGGGAAGGTCACCCTTTCCCCTCAGTTAGGTGGCTAACTGATGTATAGAAGTGTCGTGATGTCTGTATTTAGAGGCTTGTAAAGTATTGCGTCAAAAGTGGCCTAGTTAATCTCGTTGTGTGAGTGTAGTGTTAAGCTACAAGGCCGCACGCGACAGCACAGTGACCCCCCCATCAGGTATGAGCCCGGCCAGTCGCCAAGGAGGCATATAATAGTGAAGAGTGTAGAGTTCCGCTGTGGGAAAGAGGTTAGTAAGCGGGCGACTACGCGGGATTCTGTCAGCCCGCTCCCCAGGCCGCCCCCCGGAGCAGACTGTTGCTTAAGTGACTCGTCGATTCTCTCGTTCAGGTTTGTCTCTCCATCAGCCAACGCAACCAAAACTTTTCATGCACAGCGCGAGGTTCCGAGGGCACTCTCTTCCCCTCCTGCCCCGACGATGAGCAGCTTTAGAAGTGTGTGTAACGCCAGGCTCTCGTCGATTACTGCTGCATCGCCAGCGCGCCGTCCAACTTGAAGTTCCGCCGTCACTTGATCCTCGGCGAGCCACGAAAGCAACCTCCCCTCCCGCCAGATGGTCCACGAGTTGGTATTTATATATTTCCAACAAATCCAGCTGCGCATCACAGCTGGACCCCTGTATTCGCCACCGACAGGACGCGCTCGATTGCAATTGGTCGCTGCCTCTCGGCACTCGCCATGCACACAAAGTGGTTCACGCACCTCCCGCGCTGTCAGAGACAAGAACCTCCAGGCAGAGCAGTCAGCTTGTTCCCCAGTGATGTGCACACCACGAGAGCTACCGAGCGAGATGAGTGTTTGTATTTTGAATTTTGTTTATATATAAAACAATACAACTATATATATAAGTAGTATATATTTGGGGCTCCGGACACACGGGTTCTGGGTGTGGTGCCGGGTGCCGAGCAACATCTCTGAATGTGTTGTCACGGCGGCCATCTTGTATGAGCGTAACCGGACAAAGCGTAACGGTACAAGTAGGACATTGACCTTTGACCCTCAAAATTCGCAAAAATTGGGCAAAAATTGCCCAACATTCCTCAAAAATCGCCAAAATTTCATTTCTGTTGAAAAAAATTTCGCCAAAAAATCTCAAAAAATTCCACAATTCAAAAATTAGGATTTCAAAAATCCTTAAAAGTCGTTTTGCCCTAGAAAGAACCCAAATTCCTAAAAACGGCTTAAGCATCCATGTCTAAAGCCTCCGGTAAGCCATTTCTAGGAATAAGGATACCATGACCGCCATCTTGGAATATGTCGTCACAGTTGCAATTATTGTTACGGTCGCCATCTTTAAGATCTTTATTTATTGTCCGATTTTAATGAAAATTTTTTAAAATTTATAAAAAAATTCAAATAATAAAAATTTAATAAAAATATTTCCAAAACAAACTTTTATGACACGGAGCTCGGAGTCCTCGGTTCGAACCCGGTGCGGGCAAAAAAAATGGCGACTGATCCTTCCCCCCGTGGTGGCTGCTGGCAGACTGACTCCCACCACTTATGTCAAAGTATAAATATATCTTCACCTAGTATGACATCATGTCCGCCATCTTGAAAATCCGTAATTTAAATGCTAGAGATTCGGGAAAAAATTTAAAAATCATTAAAAAAATTAATCAACCTAATTAAATAATAAAAAAATCCTTAAAACCACCGTTGCACTTTTCGTGACGGCCGTCATCTTGAAATCACCCGCTGGAGATCACCATCTTTTTTCGTCTGCTAGAGTGTGCTGATACCATGATAGTATAATTATCTGGTCACAACACCTTTGACCTTGACCTTGAAATTGACCTTGACATTGAAATTTTCCCTTGACCTTAAAATTTGACCTTGACCTTAAAATTTGACTTTGTCCTTGTCGACCATCATGGATCCGATATTTTATGTTCAGTACATGCTACCAGGAGCTACCACCTGCTGGAGTATGCCATCTTGTGTGTACTCGTATTATAGAGTACATTTCCATCTGGATAATTTTATTCTAACCCGCTACAGTGCAGTAATCATTTATTACCGAGGTTCCCCCGCCATCTTGAAATTCGGCCGCCATCTTGAAATCATGTAATAATGTAGCTAGAAAAGCGGGAAAAGTTCTAAAATTCATCAAAAAAGTCACTCATTAACTTACATATTGATTCGATCCGCTCCAGTCCTTGGTTCGATACTCGATCGATGCAATAATGTTTAATTTTATGAAAAAAAATAATTTCAATAAACCATGTTCAACATTCTTAAAGAGACTTTAAATCATCTACTACCATTATCCTATCAGACATCAAGACCACCATATTGGAAATTCGTAATTGTAATGCTAGATATTCGAGAAAAAGTTCAAAATTCATTAAATCAATTTGTAATCCATATACTGATTGATTAGATCGACTAAGGTCCTTGGTTCGATCCCTGGCCGATACAAAACAACTTAAATTTAAGTGCCAGAAAAGTGTAAGATTCGGAAATAAAACAACACAAAGTCTTTTACAAACATAATATTTATTACACAATTTCTATCCTACTACAGAATCACTAGCGAAAGCCAGTAATCTTATAAACATTTATCCCTGCATAGACGTGCAACGACTACTTCTTAGCTCCAACAGCTCCAAATGCTCCAACAGCTCCAAATGGCTCCAACAGCTCCAAAAAGGCTCCAAATGCTCCCTAATATTCCAAATGCTTGAAAAGGCTCCAATAGCTCCAAAAAGGCTCCAAATGCTCCAACAGCCTCCAAATGCTTAACACAGCTCCAACAGCCTCCAAATGCTAAACACACAGCTCCAAATGCTCCAAATGGCTACAACAGCTCCAAATGGCTCCAAATGCTCCAAAAGGCTCCAAATGCTCCAACAGCCTCCAAATGCTCCAAACGACCTCCAAATGCTTGACAGCTCCAAATGTCTCCAGCAGCTCCAAATGCTCCAAATGGCTCAAAAAGCTCCAAATGCTCCAAATGACTCCAACAGCTCCAAATGCTCCAAATGGCTCCAACAGCTCCAAATGCTACAAATGTCTCCAAATGCTACAAAAGGCTCCAAATGCTACAACAGCCTCCAAATGCTCCAAAAGGCTCCAAATGCTTCAAAAGGCTCCAACTGATTCCAATTACTTTTCTTATCGAACTTGGCATGTTTACTAACATGTCTTTATTAGTATACATTTTGACTGGCAGTGCTAACGTATTTTGCACCTTTAAGTTATAAGTTTTATTTAGAAATCAGATTTCGATAAATGATAGATACAATTTGGAAAGAAAATATGTTAATTTATCTTCAAGTTTATACACATACATTTGATTTAAGCCATTATTGTATGTAGCCAGCTTCCCTCAGTTCTTTGAGTATGAAGGATATTTCTTTAATGTTCGAATAGTTTCCTGCACAAAGCGATCCATGTAGTAGTCGTAGCCTGTCAACCAATATGTTAGGATCTTCCCATGAGGTATAATCAATCTCTTCTGCTGCGTTCATCATCCTTGCATGTTTATAATAAATATT
This sequence comes from Bacillus rossius redtenbacheri, assembly GCF_032445375.1. Lineage (NCBI taxonomy): Eukaryota > Metazoa > Arthropoda > Insecta > Phasmatodea > Bacillidae > Bacillus > Bacillus rossius. The sequence goes on along the minus strand of NC_086330.1, from coordinate 97,893,284 downwards.
ATTATCTCTGGTGTCTATCGTTTTAACACCAACCATAAGGTCACTTTCGTCATCGTGCCAGTGATTATCACAAGCTTGATCACGATAATTTATTTTATTACGACGTTTCCATCGTTTTGGTCTCAAACCACCATCACAGTCTTCGCTCTTGCACGCTTTTGGTGCTTCAGCACAGTACTCAATCATGTCAGCCTTAGATGTGTCAGCACAGTCTTCGTTCATGCCAGCTTCTGATGTATCACCACAGTCTTCAATCATGTCAGCATCACAAACTTGATCAGGATAATTTATTTTATTACGTCGTTTCCATCGTTTTGGTCTCAGACCGCCATCACAGTCTTCTATCTTGCCTGCTTTAGGTGCTTCAGTACAGTACTCAATCATGTCAGCCTCAGATGTGTCACCACAATCTTCAATCATGCCAGCTTCAGATGATTCATCAAAGTCTTCGACCTTGTAAGCTTCAGGTGGTTATCCATTTTTCACATTTTCATGGAGACGACTAGATATTGGAGTAAATATATTTTCATTTCTAATGCGGTTACAACTTCCTTCGTTTGTTTTTAATTTTAAATTATTATCTTGATCTAGATCAGTAATTTTAGCATTAGCTTTTTCACCTTCGTTCCTCTTCCGCGATGTTGTAGCCCAGTCTTCGTTATCTTTATTCAACTTATTTGTACAGGTCTTGTAATGTCTATCCAAGTAATATCTTCTACCAAAGGATTTCTGACACTGACTGCAATGAAATGGTTATTGACAAGGACCCAAATTACACTCGTATTCTCTCATGTCGTTTAGCATTCTTTCTCAAGGTAAACACCTTGCTACAGTATCTACAGTGATGACGTTTTGATACAGCAACTAATCCCGAATCAGAATTCATATTAGTTACTGAGACTAATGCCAGACGCAAACTAAGAGTTTTAAATTAGATATATATTACTTAAATAGAAATTTTTTATTATTTCATCAGCAAGAATTAATTTATCTCATTCAAAGGTACTTGTTGCAAGTAGTTCTGCTTTTCAACAACAGATGTCGCCACATGTTACTTGCAGGTAAATAATATTTAGTTCTTTTATGCGGGATGCAGGATGCTCACTAACGATCGCAAAAAAAGGATGGCTTCGCTAGACTCCAAGGAGAAGGAAGTTCGTCCTTCCTGTTAGTGCTTCTTAGATTTCTCAGAGATTATTATTATTTGACTTAGAAATGATATTTTTTTTTTAATTTCCACCTGATAACAAAGAAAACTTGTGGCGGTTTTCTCCGTGTGCTTCCGATTATTCTTGTCAATATTATGGTGGTTTTCTCCGTGTGCTCCTGATAATTCTTCACAATATTATGGTGGTTTTCTCCGTGTGCTTCCAATTATTCTTGTCAATATTATGGTGGTTTTCTCCGTGTGCTCCTGATTATTCTTTACAATATTATGGTGGTTTTCTCCGTGTGCTCCTGATTATTCATGTCAATATTTTGATGGTTTTCTCCATGTGCTCCTGATTATACTTGACAATATTTTTATGATTTTCTGCAAGTGCTTTTGGTTACAGATGAGCAATTGATCTCATCATGAAGTATTTTTTTTATTTAATGAGTCATGTTAATTTATTTAAAGTTACATTTAATTAGTGAAATTCTGCTACTTAATCAACACTTGTAATATTTTTATCAGGTGGAAATTAAAAAAAATATATCATTTCTCAGTCAAATAATAATAATCTCTGAGAAATCTAAGAAGCACTTAACAGGAAGGACGAACTTCCTTCTCCTTGGAGTCTAGCGAAGCCATCCTTCTTTTGCGATCGTTAGTGAGCATCCTGCATCCCGCATAAAAGAACTAAATATTATTTACCTGCAAGTAACATGTGGCGACATCTGTTGTTGAAAAGCAGAACTACTTGCAACAAGTACCTTTGAATGAGATAAATTAATTCTCGCTGATGAAATAATTAAAAAATTCTATTTAAGTAATATATATCTAATTTAAAACTCTTAGTTTGCGTCTGGCATTAGTCTCAGTAACTAATATGAATTCTGATTCGGAATTAGTTGCTGTATCAAAACGTCATCACTGTAGATACTGTAGCAAGGTGTTTACCTTGAGAAATAATGCTAAACGACATGAGAGAAGCGAGTGTAATTTGGGTCCTTGTCAAAAACCATTTCATTGCAGTCAGTGTCAGAAATCCTTTGGTAGAAGATATTACTTGGATAGACATTACAAGACCTGTACAAATAAGATGAATAAAGATAACGAAGACTGGGCTACAACATCGCGGAAGAGGAACGAAGGTGAAAAAGCTAATGCTAAAATTACTGATCTAGATCAAGATAATAATTTAAAATTTAAAACAAACGAAGGAAGTTGTAACCGCATTAGAAATGAAAAAATATTTACTCCAATATCTAGTCGTCTCCATGAAAATGTGAAAGATGGAGAACCACCTGAAGCTTACAAGTTCGAAGACTTTGATGAATCATCTGAAGCTGGCAGGATTGAAGATTGTGGTGACACATCTGAGGCTGACATGATTGAGTACTGTACTGAAGCACCTAAAGCAGGCAAGATCGAAGACTGTGATGGCGGTCTAAGACCAAAACGATGGAAACGACGTAATAAAATAAATTATCCTGATCAAGTTTGTGATGCTGACATGATTGAAGACTGTGGTGATACATCAGAAGCTGGCATGAACGAAGACTGTGCTGACACATCTAAGGCTGACATGATTGAGTACTGTGCTGAAGCACCAAAAGCGTGCAAGAGCGAAGACTGTGATGGTTGTTTGAGACCAAAACGATGGAAACGTCGTAATAAAATAAATTATCGTGATCAAGCTTGTGATAATCACTGGCACGATGACGAAAGTGACCTTATGGTTGGTGTTAAAACGATAGACACCAGAGATAATAATATTTATTATAAACATGCAAGGATGATGAACGCAGCAGAAGAGATTGATTATACCTCATGGGAAGATCCTAACATATTGGTTGACAGGCTACGACTACTACATGGATCGCTTTGTGCAGGAAACTATTCGAACATTAAAGAAATATCCTTAATACTCAAAGAACTGAGGGAAGCTGGCTACATACAATAATGGCTTAAATTAAATGTATGTGTATAAACTTGAAGTTAAATTAATACATTTTCTTTCCAAAAGGTATCTACCATTTATCGAAATCTGATTTCTAAATAAAACTTATAACTTAAAGGTGCAAAATACGTTACCACTGCCAGTCAAAATGTATACTAATAAAGACATGTTAGTAATCATGCCAAGTACGATAAGAAAAGTAATTGGAATCAGTTGGAGCCTTTTGAAGCATTTGGAGCCTTTTGGAGCATTTGGAGGCTGTTGTAGCATTTGGAGCCTTTTGTAGCATTTGGAGCTGTTGGAGCCATTTGGAGCATTTGGAGCTGTTGGAGTCATTTGGAACATTTGGAGCTGTTGGAGCCATTTGGAGCTGTTGGAGCTGTTAGAGCCTTTTGAAGCATTTGGAGCCATTTGGTGCCATTTGGAGCCATTTGGAATATTTTGGAGCATTTGAAGCCTTTTTGGAGCTGTTGGAGCCATTTGGAGCTGTTGGAGCATTTGGAGCTGTTGTAGCTAAGAAGTAGTCGTTGCACGTCTATGCAGGGCTAAATGTTTATAAGATTGCTGGCTTTCGCAAGTGATTCTGTAGTAGGATAGAAATTGTGTAATAAATATTATGTTTCTAAAAGACTTTGTGGTGTTTTATTTCTCGAAACTTACACTTTTCTGGTACTTAAATTAAAATTGTTTTGTTTCGGCCAGGGATCGAACCAAGGACCTTAGTCGATCTAATCAATCAGTATATAGATTACAAATTTATTTAATGAATTTTGAACTTTTTCCCGAATCTCTTACATTACAATTACGAATTTCCAATATGGTGGTCTTGATGTCTGATAGGATAATGGTAGTAGAGGATTTAAAGTCTCTTTAAAAATGTTGAACATTGTTTATTGAAATTATTATTTTTTTCATAAAATTAAACATTATTGCATCGATCGAGTATCGAACCAAGGACTGTAGCGGATCGAATCAATATGTAAGTTAATGAGTTGTGATGAATTTTAGAACTTTTCCTGCTTTTCTAGCTACATTATTACATGATTTCAAGATGGCGGCCGAATTTCAAGATGGCGGGGGAACCTCGGTAATAAATGATTACTGCACTGTAGCGGGTTAGAATAAAATTATCCAGATGGAAATGTACTCTATAATACGAGTACACACAAGATGGCTAATTCCAGCAGGTGGTAGCTCCTGGTAGCATGTACTGAACATAAAATGTCGGATCCATGATGGTCGACAAGGACAAAGTCAAATTTCAAGATCAAGGTAAAATTTCAAGGTAAACATCAAATTTCAAGGTCAAGGTCAAATTTCAATGTCAAGGGCAAAGTTCAAGGTCAAGGGCAATTTTCAAGGTCAAGGTCAAGGTCAAAGGTGTGGTGACCAGATAATTATACTAACATGGTATCAGCACACTCTAGCAGACGAAAACAAGATGGTGATCTCCAGCGGGTGATTTCAAGATGACGGCCATCACGAAAAGTGCAACGGTGGTTTTACGGATTTTTTATTATTTAATTAGGTTGATTAATTTTTTTAATGATTTTAAAATTTTTTCGCGAATCTCTAGCATTAAAATTACGGATTTTCAAGATGGCGGACATGACGTCATACTAGGTGAAGATATATATACTTTGACATAAGTAATGGGAGTCAGTCTGCCAGCAGCCACCACAGGGGGAAGGATCAGTCGCCATTTTTTTTGCCCGCACCGGGTTCGAACCGAGGACTCCGAGCTCCGTGTCGTAAAAGTTTTTTTTGGTAATATTTTTATTAAATTTTTATTATTTGATTTTTTTATAAATTTTAAATTTTTTTCTTTCAAATCGGATAATAAATAAAGATTTTAAAGATGGTGACTGTAACGATAATTGCAACGGTGACGACATAATCCAAGATGGCGGTCATGGTATCCTTATTCCTAGAAATGGCTTACCGGAGGCTTTAGACATGGCTGCTTAAGCCGTTTTTAGAAATTTGGGTTCTTTCTAGGGCAAAACGACTTTTAAGGATTTTCGAAATCCTAATTTTTGAATTGTGGAATTTTCTGAAATTTTTTGGCTAAATTTTTTTCAACAGAAATGGAGTTTTGGCGATTTTTGAGGAATTTTTGCCAATTTTTGCCCAATTTTGGCGAATTTTTAGGGTCAAAGTCAAGGTCCTACTTGTCCCGTTACGCTCATCCAAGATGGCAGCCGTGACAACACATTCAGAGATGTGGCTCGGCACCCGGCACCACACCCAGAACCCGTGTGCCTGGAGCCCCCAATATATACTACTTTTATATATATATATATATATATATATATATATATATATATAGTGGTATTTTTATTACTTTATCAGTTTTCTCGTAAAACCACTTACCACATTAGCATTTGTAGACACAACAGAAAACTTAAAAAAATATCATTTTACCTATATAAACATATTTTTATTTATTGTCCGCTTTTTTCTCACAGAAGCTGCTTATCTACAAAATCACCCAAACAAATTCAACTGGAAATTTTCTTATGTGGCAGATACGGAAAAATGAGAACGGTTTTTTTTAATGTAAATTTTTCAAAAGATATATAAAACTATATTAACCCCTTCTTCATTATTAATAGCCTACCTGAAAGAATTCTCTAATTCTTTTCGTTTGTAAAACAATTCATCTGATATGGAGAGATTATAACAAATATTATTGATTATTTAAAAATTATTCTTTTAAAACGAATGCTGTGTGTTTCAATGGAAAGAAAATAATATTGTTATTTTCAGCTGCTAATTAAACTACTATAACTACATAGTTTATACGACGACTTATTTACATTAACGAATTATTAACATTAATGGTAATCAATTGGGCGTAACGTTGTTTGAAAGGGAAAAAAGCCACCTAAAATAATTTAATGTGATCCTGCATTAATATGTGTACTTAGTAATCTTAAGACATCAAATACAAACTAGAATTACGCAATAAACGTTTTATTATATAAAAACTTTAAAATGTAGTAAACACAGATACTTTTTTATGTATTTAAATTGAAACTTTTTTTGTCTTTGCATGTATGTATTTGCTAATTCAACACTGAAAATTCAACAATAAATTTTTTTGTTTACAAACCATACAGTAGCCTAAGCTGCTAAAGATATTACGAGGTTAAGACAAGTACGTAATAAATGAGTTTTAAAACCGGTTAAAATTTAATTGGCTATTTTTTGCTACCCGTCATAAAGTGACAGGCATAAAAATAAGGTATCATATTTAGGGAAATTTTAGCTAAAATATACGCAGTCTAATTGACCATGTTTCTCGTTCCTTTGTTTGTACTATCTGAACTCGTGGTAGTGAAGTTTCTTTCATTAGCATCACTGTATCATGCGTAATCTCAACACTAAAATCATTCGACAGTTTCATTAGTGAGCACGTAAATCACTTCCATGCATAAGCATATTTAAAATATAACAGATAATTTTTTCGGCAGTAATTACTAAGCTTAGCTGTTACATAAGCAACCCAATGGGACATGGATTTATTTGAATAGTGTGATTGTACAACTATCAGCAATGAAGATGTGGGTTCTCAGAAAAAAATATTTAATTAGGAGCGGACGTCTGTAAGTTACTGCGGTCATTGGCAACACGGTGGGTAGAGGTTACGACGACTAATCAGCAGTAAACGAGATATGGTATAGTTACAAAAAAAAACTTACATATCCATCGGTATTTTTTAGAAGAAAGTTTTCTAAGAATGCTCATTTTTTTCCTCTTGCATCATCGATTGCGTATCAGGATATCGCAACGGGACAGAGGTCAAGCGAGGTGGCGTTGTTGTAAATCCCAGTTTTTACATTTCAAAGGGCCATGGTTCAAATCCTGGTCCAAATATCCTAAGCTCAATTTTCCATGTTCTTGAAAATCACTCCGTGCAAATGGTGGGATGGATCTTTGCTCAGCAATACTCTCGTCTTGAGACCAGTTGTGTCTGTAAAGACATAGCTGGTTACAAACCTTAAACCCGAAACAAATGTAATAATGTGATACACCATCGAATTACATGCAATAGTAAGAACACGTATTTAACACTAAATCATCTAATTTCTGTATTTTTGTCCTTAAAACAAAAAAAATAATAATAATTTTGAATTTACGTTAAGCCAGGTGTTTCGTATAATTTTAATCATTGTGTGTTGAACACGTATTTGTGTCAAATTGCCTCGTTTTAACGAATGCTAGACAAATTATAAAAGGAAAACGTATAGTGCTACTGTATTACCAGATTATCAACAATTTTTTTTACCACCGAAATTGACGTCAGGGCTTCTATGTTTATTATATATTTTCATTATTTTTATTCATTATACATATTAGTACCGAACGTAATTTCGATTTGAAACATTTTTGTGGTTTTTCATTCGTTGAAATAATTACTGAACAATATATATATTTAATAAAATCACCACTGGAAAGACTAATCTTATTAAAGTGATCGTTAAGAATTCTGCTGTTCCAATAGAAAGATGTGATTAAGGGCGTAAAGTGTTTTCCTGTGCTTTTTGGTACCGAACTATTTTTCCCCTTCTCTGCCTGCCGAAGTGTGGAAGTATGTTTTCTTTTTAACACGGTTTTATTAGCTTCACTTGTAACAAACTATGTAATCAAAGCTTGGAAGTCGATTTTTACCTAATTCTATTTATAGTATCGATTTTAAATTTGCAAGTATATGTTCTCCTGATGACAATACAATAATTTCATTATTGTGACGAGAGAGAGAAGGGGGAGATGTTCATTTAGGTAAAAAGCACTACTTTTGAGCTAAGGGCAAAAACCCCTACTTTTGAGCTATGGGCAATAATCAAGTTTTTTGTATACCCATGAAGCCGGGGCATGGGGGGAAAATTCTCCAGGGGTCTAAAGCCCCTCCCTCCTCCTCACTACCCTCAAATGGTCGACCCACAAAATTCAGTAATATTGAAAAATCGATTCTATTTTCGATTAGAGTGTTCCCGCGATTCAGGAGACTGGGGCATTGTCTAAAATGTGCCCTGGGTTCGACTTCCCCCTTCCCTTCCACGAGGGGAGGTCATTTGCCCTCGATTTTTCTAAATTCAGGAAGATTGATGTACGTTGATTAAGTGCTCCCGAGGTCTTCGGGTACCATCGGACCCCCACACTAGCTAGAAACTCGAGAAAAATTCCAAAAATCTAAACAAAAATAGCAATGAAAATACTGATTTACTCGATCGATTCCTGTCCCTGGTTCGATCCTTGGTAAATGCAAAAAAAAAAAAAAATCCAGTAAAAATTTTTTACTCAAGCATGGTGAAAAATAAAAATATATACAGGTATACATATCACACACATCCATTTGTTTCGTTAGGCAGCGTTTAAAAATTCCATTGTTTTTATTTAAGTTTTTATATAATTTTTTATTTTAAAGTTTAAAAATTATAGGATGTATTATAATCTATTAGATTGCTCTTCTTAACTCCATGTGTAATTTGCTCATAGAAAATTAATTATCATTAAAAAATTTTGTTGTTATTGTTTTGGTTTCATAGTGATAAAAATAGGCATCACTTTTTTACTGTATTTACTGGAGTACCTCTGGCCCCACAACACCGACCTGACTCAAGAACTATGTCGTACAGATCGCTCTCTACCGACCGCATCAAAATCGTAACATCGCAATGGACAGAGGTACCTAAAAGAAAAGAGTTGAACTACATGGACATGATGATATCAGTGTTATATAGCTGCATAGTGCAACTCTGAGATGCACATGCTTTCGGAGATGCTGGCATGTGACTCAGGGATCCCCGTAACTTAAATCACGTAGCAATAGCCCATTCATTGATGAGGAGCAACGGCACTGTCTCGTTTGACGAGCTTCTTGAGACCTCCGCACATGCGATGTAGTAGTTTAACAGCGCCCATGTGTGGTACGAGCGCAGCTGGATTCATTTATTGGACTGGTTGTATTCAATCAGCTGGAAGAATAGATTGATGCCAATCATTGGGGTCCTGAAGCCCTTCTCAGCTCGTTATGATATGGTTCTCGTCTAGCTATCCACTAGCATATTACTCGTATGAACAAGTGTATTAAAGCTTCTATGGTAGTTGCAGTTCTAAGTTCATGTAGGTGCCATCCATGTTTATATGCTTTCATCGCTAGGGGTTTTTTCTAAGGATATTTTCACATCTTAGGTATATTGATTATTTTTAATGTCGTGTGACTACGTTTTGTAATTTTTTTCGTAAGGTCAAAGGTTACTGCACTATTTCCCACCTGTAACCCTCAGATAGTGCCATCTCTGACCCCAAGAGATCATTCTTACTCGATGGCCGGCCCAGTCCATTTGCTTGTTACTCCTAGTTCCTCTAAACTGTGCTTTCCTTCCCACCCGTATCCTCAGTTATTTGTATTTTCTTATTTTGATAACTTTAATTTATATTAAGCAAAAAGGGTTTTTGTGTACAAATCTACAGATGAACGTGCGACCTTTGATGGTACTGTAGGGTGTAGTAACTTAACTCAGCGTTGTACGAAACATTCCACGCGAGACTAGTACGAGAAATTTCGTCCTTACTCAGCTCCAGTAAGGGCATTGCGAAACGTCTCCTTAGGGGTATAGAATAGTAAGATAGCCTGCAAAATTTTTCATGGGTTTTTCATAGCTATTCAGGAAAAAAACCTGGGAACTGGACTTAAATTTTATTTAACTTTGCAGGATTGAGACTTTTAATAACAATTATTTACAAAAATAAATTACCAAATAAAAGGAAGTTACTGGATCTAAAACAAACAATTTACATAAGTTTGTGCACGTCATTACCTGTATTTGATATAAACTTCGTGATAATCTTGTATATTTAATGGTTTTGCAGTGTTCTCAACTGAGAGTGATCGACTTTATTGCACTAACGTAGCTAAGCAGTATAATATGGGCTTCGTGACACATCACGACACAGAGGCCTATTTAAAATTAATGACAATATATTATGTATACGCCAATACCTCATGCAAAATGATGGTGAATATTTAATGTTATTTAAAGGAAGAAAGTGGTTCGATGTGTAGGTATATAGTAATGTATAGTACCTACTAAGACTAGATAAATCATTAATGAGTTAACTGTGCTTTTTATTCCATCAAAATTGTAAATTTTTTATGAACTTCATTTGCGTAAGAATTTTTTTGTTAGTAAGAGAAATTGTGAATATATCTTTCAGTGTTCTGCAGCCAACAGTTGTGATGTATTCCTACATTTTATTCTATAACCATTTCCAAAAATGTTTCCCACAAAGACTTTTCCTGCTAACCTATCACACCATGCACGCCTCTTTCCTCCCACAATTAACAATTTATTACATGTTTTACTCTCAAACAAAATGTCTATGCTCGAGCCTCTATTCCAATCCATTGTGCCGTAACGGTATCTCTGTGATACATATTTTACTAATAGAGTCATAGATACGTGTTGGTTTCCCTTAATCATAGAAAAAAAACAGAGGTCGAGAAAATCATTACAACGTTATAATTTTTTAAGGGAAAATTATTATTTAAGTTTATTGAGGCTTTAGAAATGATCAATTTTATAGATGTTGTACTACACATTTTACTGACCTCTTATCTGTATTTTTATAAGAATTTTTGCTCAAACAGAGTAGTATTTATTACTTACTTTATCCAAATAAAGTTAATTCCAAACAGAATAGAGAAGACAAGAAAAGGGCCCTTTCGTACTTTATGTGCTTGAAAAAAAATGTTTATACACAATTTATCAGAAACTATCGCAGATTTTCCAGTACTTTAACATTAAAAAAACCCGAACAGACATAGAAGCTTCCCTTGAATGCAGGAGTTCAGCAGACGTCCAAAGAGCCACATTTTTGAGGTTGTCTCCTCAAAGACAGAAGCTACGAAGAAGTGGGAAAGTCTCCCATGCCGGGAACCAGTGAAGGCGCAGGATCCAAGGGGCTAACTTGGAACCCACTGCATAAACAAATGATGTGGTCAAAAAAACTAAATATAAAATTACAAAGTCAAACGCTAAGTCAAGAAATGAAAAAGGTGGTGAAAGGATGTAAAAGTTATCTTACACTTACCAGTTATGTGGGTAGACTACTTGCAATTTTAATTAATCCATGAAGACACAGCAGCATCTAAAACTCAATTCTTAAATGTGTGGCATAACGTACTTACCTGAAGAAAACAAGACAAAAATCAAACTAAATGCTAGCAAGGAAAACTACCAATCAGCGCGAAAATATTTTGAGAAATTATCCCATCTTTGAAATACTACATGTCGAAAGAAAACTCCTGCACATATTGTACACAAGTCCAAAAACTCAGACGAGTACGGAGATTGCGTCTAGTCACGACAAATGCTGCTTCGCGGCAAGAAGTCGAGGGTCTAGGTAAAAACCATGTATTCGTGCGCGGAATGTCGCAATGAGGTTCAAAAAGGGAAGAGGGGAGGATTAATCTCTACAAGAAGTAATACATGGAAACCAACAGGAAGAAAGGCCTGGAGTGATGACGCCACTTCAGGTGGCACCGCTTGGAGGACTTAGGAACTATACGTTGAAGCCTCGAGCAATAGGTTCGTTGTTTAAGCCGTCATATGGCACCCTATGACCCGAGGGAGAGCCTGCTCTTGCGAGGTAATAGTGCATTCTGTTAGTCTTCTATTTGTGAAGGATAGTTCATATTTGGATACCAACATGAAATTTGGCACAGGTTGTCTTTAACGTGCCTTTGTGTAAAAAACATCGAGACACAACTCATAGTTGCCCCCAGAGCAGCCTGGGGGCGAGGACACGATATTCTAGAATTGTACACTTACGGCTGAAAAAAATTGAAGCTATCACTGATCAAGAAGAACCTGCTTCTGAAAATAATATAGTGTCATTGCCATCATTTACATCAGAAATGTTAGTCAATCCATTACAGCAAAAATGTAATCAAGTTATGCTCCCTCTTTTAAGAGAATATGCACAGTCTCCACCAGTTGTAGCACAGGAGATCAACCAATATATGCCATTGCTAAATTGTTGCAGTGGAAAGTCCCAGGATTTTTTGCAGAAGATAAAATTGTAGTGATGATGGGGGGACTGCACATAGAAATGGCAATACTGAGCATGACTGGGTCATGGCTACTAGGATCGGGATGGACAGACATCTTAGTTGATTCAGGTATGGCAACTTCTGGTAGAGCTGAATCATTTCTAACATGTTCTCATGTAAATCGAACACGATATGCTCACCAGGTTATAGTGGTTTCATTACATATTTTGAGGATTAAAGCCCACAACACTTTCTTACTGTCAGAGGAGAAAGTAAGTGAAAGCTTTGAAGAGTGGTGTGAAAAATGTGAAGAAGAATCTGCTCAATTTCTTTACTGGTCAACAACATTGGAACTTGAGATTCTATTGCTTGCATTTGTACAAAGTGTACATGAAGCAAACTTCCTCAACTATAGAAGCATTCTCGTAAAGGTGTGCCCATGGATGTTTGCTCTAGACCATATAAATTATGCAAGATGGCTTCCAGTTTTTGTAAAAACTTTGAATGAGCTAGAAAGCTCTCATCCAAACATTTATGCTGAATTCGTTAAAGGTAAGTAAGTTTGTAAGTCAAAAATCAAACCATAAGTTTTCTGCAATTGCAGATGATCACCTACATGAACATAATAACAAAGGAATCAAGGAAGTGGCTGGTGCAGCCCAAGTGTTGGAATCTCCATCTGCACTTCTGAAATGGATGGTTGCAGGGCCAGACGTGATTCACATTTTGAAACAGTTAGAAGAGCTATTCTCACTTGATACAGATGGTAATGTGTTAGAGGGTAAACATAGAGAAGACACCATGGCAATGAATAAAAAATTTAGGAAAGATGTTAGCAGTTTTGTTACCTCATTTGAAGAGCATGGGAATACTTTTGAAGAAAATCCGTGAAAATGCGTGAAAATAGGTGTTCAAAAGAAGCTTAAAAGTCAGTATGCGAAGCCAAGAAGAAGGGAGGAACTTCGTTTGAAGAATATGTAAAGGAAAGACTTGTCGAAGGTAATGTGTCTGTGCATGAAGTCATAAAAAGGTCGAATTTGGTTCTGTTTAAAGTTAAAAGTGGGACTGTCAATTCCAAAAAACAGCTCCAATTGAAGGCTTTACGAAAAGATGCAAATGTGTTTTGTAAGTTATATGTAGCCTGTCAAATACGAGGGGCTTATATAGGTATGCGATTTGCTCATCAATCACCCACCATCAATCAACGAGTTTGGAAATCTTCGTAAACCATCCAAGAAATCCGACATTATGAATTGCATCACATCTGGTTTAAATGAAGGATGTAACGAATGCTTGGAACATTGTACTGCAAGTATTGTAGATGGTGCCACCATTGTGCATTGGCTCCATCTTTCTTCATCAAAGACTTTCCTAGCTTCACGCACAAGGTTTTCCTTCCAGCTGTGAAAGATCGCCTCCAGCATGTAGAAAGACTTGACATAATCTTTGATCGATACATAGAAGGCAGCCTTAAATCCGATACAAGATCAAAACGAGGTAGTGGACCAAAAGTTATTGTGAAGCCCAGTACACCTTTTCCGAAGACATACAACAAATTGCTTCTTCATGATGACAACAAAAAACAACTGTTTCATCTTCTTGCTACAGCGATAACAACATGTGAAATAGGTCAAAAACTTCTAGTATGCAGTGACGAAGATCAAGTTACGAGCTCTGGCAACGTAACATTCAACAGTGAAGGTGTTGCACCATTCAATCATGAAGAGGCTGACAGTAGACTTATATTACATGTGAAAAACTGTGTTGAGGCTGGCCATAAGAATGTTGCTCTTGTTACAGTGGATTCGGATGTGGTAGTTATTGCAGCAGCTGCCTTGTCGGAGTTAAAATCAATGGGTTTGCAAAACCTTTGGTTTGAATTTGGCAGTGGTAAGAACAAAAAATATTTCTCATTAAGTGTGTTCTTAGAAAATATTCCAAATGATATCAGAGCAGCTTTACCATTCTTTTACGCTCTCACAGGTAGCGACACGTTCTCGGTTTTTTATGGGATTGGAAAACAGAGGGCCTGGAATATTTGGAAAAGAGTGCCAGATATTACACCAGTCTTCAATCGCTTGTCAATCTCTATAGAAATTCAAGAACAAGATTTCAACATGATCGCATGGTTCACAATTCTTCTGTAAGACACGACTATCACCACAAAAAGTGTAAATGAATGTCGCAGGATTTTGTTCACAAAAAAAAGCGATCGATCGAGAATATCCCACCAACAGAAGACGCTTTACGGCTACGTGTGAAGCGTGCGATGCTGCAGGCGGTAATTTGGAATTGGTGCCTTCAACGTCAATTGAAAGTTCCAGAAATTACATTTTTTGGATGGAAAAGGAATTCCTCTTCGCCTTCGGGATATGAACCAATTTGGAAAACTATTCCAGAAGTTTTTAAAGAATGTTCTCAGTTGATTTGTTGCCACTGCAAAACCATGTGCTCAAGAACTGCAAGCGTGTGAAAAAACTGTCTTCCCTGTACTTCATTATGTGCCTGCGACGGACAATGTGCAACTTAAACCTGCTTTTATGAAGTGGAAGATCCGCGATTTAAAATATAACTCTGACTCCATGCTCTGATCAAACACAAATGTGAACAAAATATTTGCTAAATGAGTAATTAATTGCAAGTAGGATCAGTGGATCTGTGAACAATGTGCCAATACCTCATATATGAATTACACAAGTTTTATAACTTAGTCATCCCCAAGTAAGTACCTATTACACAAGTGAAGTAGGTAGAGAATGAAATTAAAATATATTTTATTAACTCTTAACATTTATGAAAACTAATTAGTGTAAATTTGCTTTCATGAATTGCTACATACATTTCAGTTGATCATTAATCTACATATTCTGAACATATTAATGTTGATTCACAGTTATTATTGGAAATAAATAATGAATTTTAATTTATTTTTAATATTATAACTAGTAACAAATATCTAAAAACATTTTTCCTCACTTTCAGTGCCATACCTTTTATATATGAGCTACAGTATTTACAGTATTGTAATTTTTGTAATATTTTAATGTTCTCAGCATTTTAAAGTTAAATTTTGTTGCCTAACGACTCGTTAAATAAAAAAAACTCTTGGAGACCTTTCTTAATGAAAATTTTATGATGCATATTTTTTATTTGAAATATTTTTGATAAAATGTACTGTTTTTGATCAATCATAAAAAAACTCTTTTTTCATTGACATTTTCACCCCTCTTTCCCCTCTGGGGGGATACGCGAGTTGTGTCTCGATTGTTTTTAAATAATACTATGCCCAAGATAGTCCTGTCAAAATTGCATGCTGGTATCCGAATATGAACTATCAAAAGAATAACAGAACGCACTATAACAGGCGCCGCTCGCCGGTGGAGAAAACTATAACTACGAAGGTTGCAGGTTAGTTCCCACGATTCCTACTAGATCGCGCACATGATCCTCGTTGCGAGCATGGGCGTACCCTCTGGTTTCTCCCAAGTGGAAAGGAGTTCTTAGGATGATGGGGTTGAGCAAGAGGAGGGACTTCAGATTCCGTGAGAGTCGGGCTGCGGTCGGCAGGACACGCGGTGTGGTATCGCCCGCGCGTGCAGGCTGGCGCGGTAAACTTGACGCGCTAACATGACTGAAAGCGCTGCTTTCGGCCCTGATTACCAATGGGGGCGGCAGCAGAACCAGAGACGGGGCGTGCTCGCCCAGCCCTGAGCCTCGCAAGACTATCAATACTGACCGTGTGTACAGGCGGGAGAAACAGGACCAGAGGTGCTGCAAAATTGGGTGGTTGGGGGGAATAGGGTGCTGATGGGCCGCAGTAAGACAAAGGAAAAGTTTTGCTATAGGCCAGGATAAATCAAAAATGTAAGAGCCCAGAAAATTGCCTCAAATAGGTAAAGACTGGCTTAAGATTAACCAACTACAAAGTTTTAAATTATTTGATATAAAAAAGTGGCTCGAGCCTATGAGATACCACTCATAAGAGGCACAGTGCAGGTTGTGAGTTTCTGCAACCCTGAACCCCACTGCTCCTACACCTCCTACCAATCAAAACCTATTTTCACCCCCATCTTAAAGGGGAGGGAGGGAAGACATCACCTATTTGTCAAGGATTCTGGGAACCTGCTCCAGCGACACTTGAAAGACATTAGGAAAATCTGAGACGTGTCGTGGAGGGGAAAGGGAGAATGTTGAGGATGGAAGTGGAGAGTGAGAGGAACTGCAGATTAAGCATAGGTCTGGAGAGGATGATTCTCCAAATGCTACCACAGGGGCAGAGGATGAAGGAATGCCTCAATGATATATTAATGTTTGTAACGCAAAGCATGGGGTAGTCTTTTATCGTGCCCTCAACTTAACGGTAAATGTTTCAATTTACTTATGAAGCGTAAAAATCATGTTCTTTAATAAAAAATGCCAAGTAGCGCCTACGGTGTTCCCTCTAAATCTTAATATTTTATTTAAACATGTAAAGTTATTTTATATAACTAGTTTTAAATTTTCCTCCTAAATTCCAATCCTATAAATTAACTGTAAAATTAATTTTAAGATAAATTAAAACCCTTTCATATTTAGAAGTATTTTCATTAGGCAACATCGGGGCAATACAGACACAAAAATTTGGAATAAATTTCACTGATTCAAATGTAACAGTATTAAGTATTTTGCTTTCATACTCGTCTAATTTAAAGCAATATGGGATATTTATGATTAGGAGTATACTGGTATGTGAAAGAACAGAAATAATTGGGGAAAGACGCAACTTTTCTTCAGGTCATTACTGCCCCACATGTATACTTCCGTGATCTCTGGGTAACTGCCGTCTGAAAACACGATTTAGCACTTGCTTACGGGTACTGTGCAGTGTCGGCAATAAGTTCTTCTTCTCCTGTAATGAGCTCCGTATGTATGCAGGTGGCATCCTAGGCGGAGGAGCTGATGAAAGGGAGGCTGTAATCACCCAGAGAGTAATACCTCATAGATATGCAGATGGGGAGGAAGGGCAAGAGACTTGGATATTCGCAAAGTTAAAGTGGAATGAGGGATGTTGCTTATGAAAATACATTTGACCAGGCGAAGTCAGGAAGTATAATCTAAGTTTGATACATAATTGTTTCTTTAGAGAACTTAAGATATTGTAAATATGTTTTTCATTGTAAGAAAAACCCACTGTCTTGACATTCATTATAATGTAGTTATGTGAATAGTCATTGCCAAATTTTAAGTTGTTTTGGGAAACACAACTAAAAAATATTATATAAAGGTAGGCAATCTATTTTAATAATTATAGAATTTGATTATATTTTATTAATATATATTTAACATTATCTGGTTACGCGTCAGAATGAATAAATAATATAACTTTACCTACGTAACTTAAGTGGTGGTTTATAGTCAACCTAAAGACATCCATAAATGTTTCATAATTTTAGTAAATAGATAATATAACAGAAAAAAATATTATAAACCATTTCATGGACATCGCTATCTCTGGTTTACAATGTATGTCATTCAAAAACCTCAAGAATGGGAAACAATGCTAAATACATAAACACACAGATAACAAGCCAAAATCAGCCGTTGTCAAATGTTAAATGCCTACACAGCACAGAGAATTGCGTGGAAGGAATAATTTTAAATGATTAGTAAAAATTTCACAGCAGTGAAAAACAAAGTGGGCTGACTGCGATACCGATGCAACCATAAAAGTAAATATGTACACACAAATAACAACCTTGATATCAATTAATATAACCTGGGCAACAACCGACAACACCACAAACACAGTAGGCTTCCTACGAAAAAAAAAACAGTTGTGATTGTTTATTAAACTGACTTCTACTTCCATTATCAGACACAGGCTGAGAACAGACTCTGGAAAAACAGGGTTTTTTTATGTTAAGACTCCCCTAATTGGCTGACGTGGCTGGTAGTTGTTAGGCAATGTATTTTTTTATATTATTTTGGTTCCTCTTTAAATAAAAAGGTATTATATATTTTTAGTAGTATAGTTTGGGGGCTCCGGGCGCAGGCTCCAGGCGGTGGTGGTGGTGTCGGTGTCCGCCATCTTGGATTGTGACGTCACGGCGGCCATCTTGGATGGTCGTGACCTTGACCTTTGACATTGACCTTGACCCCGACGGCCATTTTGGATCCGCCATCTTGGATCCGCCATTTTGGATATGCCATGTACAATAAGCGTAATGGGACACTGCGTAACGGGACACAGCGTAACGGGACAAGTAGATCACGGTCGCCAATTGAAAATCCGCCATCTTTAAATCGAGCGCCCCACTCATTATGATGAAATTTTCGTCTCTGTCATCATATTGATTTTTTCTGTTCCACTGGAGGCCGCCATCTTGATTACCGTCGTCTTTGTTTCTGATGTTTGTTCCTAGATAGCGCCAGCGTCACTCTGTCTCATCACATAAGGTCGATGTTTCATTACCTACCAGAGCTATTATGGTCCTTATCGACATATCAAATTAATTTTTTATGCAAAATACATTGGAAGCGCTGTGATTCGAACCAGCGAAGCTCTGATCGCTAGGTTGGAAAACATACGCCTTTAACCGCTCGGCTATCGAGACATTTACCAGACTGAGAATTAAATAAGTTATATAAAAAAATAACATGCATATTCGGACTTGAATTTTTTTTAATTTAAAGTAATAATAGCAATTACTGTTCGAAACAGAACCACCATCTTGTATTAAGTCGTAACCGTTGCAATTTCCGTTACGGTCGCCATCTTTAAAATCCGCAATTATTTAGCTAGAAATTCGGGAAAAGTTCCAAAATTCATTAAATAAACCACTCATTAATTTACATATTGATTCGATCCGCTCCTGCCCTTGGTTCGATACCCGATCGATGCAATAATGTTTAATTTTATGAAAAAAATAATAATTTCAATAAACCATGTTCAACATTCGTAAAGAGTCTCTAAATCCTCTACGACCATCATCCTATCAGACATCAAGACCACCATATTGGAAATTCGTAATTTTTATGCTAGAGATGCGGGAAAAAGTTCTAAATTCATTAAATAAATTGACAATAAATATACTGATTGAATAGCTCGACTAAGGTTCTTGGTTCGATCCCTGGCCGATAAAAAAAACAACTTAAATATTTTAAATAAGTACCACTAAAGTGACAGGTCTGAGAAAATAAAAACACTGCAAGTTCTTTAAAAAAACTTTTATTACATATATACTACACTACTACAAGTACAACAAAAACACTGACAAATTACTAAAGTCTTGTGGATTTCTCGACGTCTGCATCTGCCACCCACGTATTAAAGCGAGGTGGAAAGCCCCACCACTTGACGTAGGACAGTCCATTTCTTCGTTTTATAATCTTCTCCACCAAGTACGTATCGGGATACAACGTAGGATGAATCTCTTCGGCATAGAAGCCGCCATGGATAGGTTTGTGGTCCAAATCTTCGAGGTAGTAGGTCCTAGGCTCTGATTCACGAACATGTGTCACACGGAAAAGTTCGGGACTCCAGTTCGCAGTGAAACCTTTCTCGAAGATACCTTTCTGCTTGGAGATTCGCACAATGTCACCGACGTTAGCTTTACGCTTTCGTGGATCTTTCTTCATCGAGTTGGAAAACACTGTTTGAAGCAGGCGATTGTCCGTTACGTCCTTTGGCTTCATTTTCGTGGTAGAATGCACCGCGGAATTATACTCGCTAATTAGTTTCGGCAAGATGTCAAGCCACTTGTAATTTCCGTTAGCCGTGAACTGCCGCCACATCTTGGAACGCAAAGTTCTGTTAAACCTTTGGACAACGGAGGCTTTGACGTTACTAAATGTAGAGTAGTGTTTGATGCCATACTTCTTCATCAAAGCCTTGAAGGTTGCATTGTAGAATTCTTTCCCGAGGTCCGTTTGCAGGTGCAACGGTACACGTCCATCACGCAAAATATTGTTCATGGCCTTGGCTACTTCAGTTGCAGTCTTTGATTTTACAGGTCTCGCCCAAGAGAACTTGCTATAAACATCGATGACTGTCAACATGTACTTGAAACCTTTATTCAATCGGGAATACGGTATCATCTCAACAAGGTCCGCCTGGAATAAATCGTCAATTCCACGAACTATGACTTTGCGACGAAGGTATTTCCGTCTAGCAGGAGCATGAAGTTCGCGAGTGATTCCGGTTCGACTCATTGTATGTAGCCGGCTTCCTTCAGTTCTTCAAGTATGGAGACTATTTCGTTGATGTGCGAATAGTTTCCTACACTAAGCGAAGCATGTAGAATTCTAAGGCGATCAACTAATTCATTAGGATCGTCCCAATATACATAGTCAAATGTCTGACCACTTTCTAGCTTTTTTAAACCTTCACCATGTATTGTTAGTTCACTGAAGAGATTAGAGAGAATGTCGATTTTTTCATGATCTACGTCTTTATATACACCACTATCTGGATCGTTATCGCGAAAATGTGCATTGGTTAGCTCTAGCAGTTTTTTGTACTCTTGTAAGTCGTTGTGAGAATATCCTTTAGGCTCCCTGCGAAACAGCAATTCGTACAGACCCGGAGTCCCGCGCGTTTTGAACTCTGCTACGCGCACGATATTTCCTGGTAGAAAGTCTATTTCTTTAGCACCGAGGAACCACTTATTATGTTTTCTGTACACTCCGTAGGTCGTGTCATTATTCCGGCTCGTAAACGATATCAGGTATGGTCGGACCATTGCATTAACTTGATGTCCCTTTTTCGGTATTTTTTTCTTGTGCATGGACTCTGTACTTCTTAAGTCCTCTTCTTCTCGATCTGGTTCATACTTTCTCTTCTTTACAGTCGGCATTTCATCTTCAACTTCTGTCTTCACAATGAAGGCTGGTTCTTCCTTGTTTTTAAGTTCGTCGAGGCGACTAGTGATTGGTTTAAATATCTCCTCATTTTCCATCTCACGTGCAAGTCTGGTTCGTCTAGCAAGTAAATATTTTTCGCGAACAGACTGTATAGCTCGATGAAGGTCACTGGCCAGGTCCGACATTGTACTGGCTGGAAACTTATTGCAAGACCTCCTTTTATACTTTTTTATTCGTTCGCAGAAACTTCTTTCTTGTGTTTGGCCAAATCTGAATTTGTTGACGATTGAGATAGTGATGCTTTCAGACTACTTTGAAAAGTCCTCAGATCGTCACGTCTTTGTGCATTCGATACTTCGATCATGTCGCGAATGCGAGAATCCGAAGCTTCCACGCGCTGGTCTATGGCTACGAGGTACTCAAGTAATTCCTTTTTCACCCCGTCTACTTTTTGAGCCAGTAGCGAAATGTATTTGCGGATAACGTCGCCATGAGACTTGAGAGCAGTACGTAAGTCTCGACTGCTGCGTCCAAATTTCGAAATGCTATGACTCATGTTTGGCGATAAACTGATCGAAACCCTGTCTGTACCTGCCCTTATATAGCGGCCAGTCCTTTACGATGACTAGAAATCCGTGTTCGTCTTTCCAACACAAGGAACACATGTCTTTGAATTCCTGAAACGCCATGTCGGTGTTTACGTGATCGTCGTAAGCGTGGCGTAAATTAAGTTCGTCCATGCGAAACAAAACTATGACATTCGCATTATCACGCAGCAAATGTTTGGGTATTCTACCGTACGTCTGACACAGGTATACGCAGTCTACCTTGGCGTGTCTGCCCATGTTTTCCAACCTAGCGATCAGAGCTTCGATGGTTCGAATCACAGCGCTTCCAATGTATTTTGCATAAAAAATTAATTTGATATGTCGATAAGGACCATAATAGCTCTGGTAGGTAATGAAACATCGACCTTATGTGATGAGAAGAGTGACGCTGGCGCTATCTAGGAACAAACAGCAGAAACAAAGACGACGGTAATCAAGATGGCGGCCTCCAGTGGAACAGAAAAAATCAATATGATGACAGAGACGAAAATTTCATCATAATGAGTGGGGCGCTCGATTTAAAGATGGCGGATTTTCAATTGGCGACCGTGATCTACTTGTCCCGTTACGCTGTGTTCCTTTACGCAGTGTCCCATTACGCTTATTGTACATGGCGGATCCAAAATGGCGGATCCAAGATGGCGGATCCAAAATGGCCGTCGGGGTCAAGGTCAAGGTCAAAGGTCAAGGTCACGACCATCCAAGATGGCCGCCGTGACGTCACAATCCAAGATGGCGGACACCGACACCACCACCACCGCCTGGAGCCTGCGCCCGGAGCCCCCAAACTATACTACTATTTTTAATTTAATACTTTGATATATGAATAAATTTTTTAGTGCGTGTAAGTGCTGATTTTTCAAGTTACCTTTTAAATGGCCGTACCGTACTTGCTGTATAAGGGGACCAGTATTTTGGTAGTATTTTATGAGTATTTTCCAAGCCATATTTCATAAATCCATATTTCTTTATGTTGCTTTTGTGTTTTTTAATGCGCGTTGAAAGGTCTCTGATAGATTTTTCCAGTGTACGTGCATACACATTAACAGGGTATCTGATAAACACAATAATTTATTTTATTAATTTGTTTATTACAGTTTGTGACATGCACACCAACACCTCATATTAAATTGAAACGTGTCTGTAGCTGAATTTGCTGTTGTTATCATGCTTTTGATTGTGGGATTTTAATTGATAACTATTCTTAGTTCGTGTTTGTTTCTCAATCCTCTTTTTTTAGGGTAAATAATATTGATCCCGTTTAACCCCGTACAAACATTGTTGTACGGTGATTCGCAGAATGTTATTGTGCTGTTTGATAAAAATAATTCATCCTAAGGGATTTCTTAGTTTAGATACTTGGCATGTTACTAACGAGAGCTCTCATAATTTTAAACTTTATACTCAAATTTTGAGGCCAGCCTGCACAAAGACGATTCAACTACTAGATAAGAGTGAAATGAACATTTCAGCAGTTTTAAACATAATGATAATATTTTATCAAAGGTATCATAACAAAATACTAGCAAGTGTATTCTTGGAACAGTCTTGATTATAACAGTCACAAGAGAATAAGTGTGAATCATATTAACTCTTCAACCGCGGGCACATGATCAAGAGAGTCAGCTTCACATTATCATTTGCTTGAAAGTCTGGTGATTTCTGCGAACTTTGAAAGATGATGTATTTAATTTATTTTTTGGTCTGGGGAAAAATTATTAACATATTGTTTTATCACCATAGTTACATAAAAATCGCACTAACAATACTTAATTTATCCGGTTTTTAAATTAAAAGGTTGGTACTAGCAAGTGGCAAAGGCCAATTCTTCCAATCATAGAATAAGTTTTTATATAATTTCCGCTTTGTTTCTTCAAGGATAATTGCATTCTTCTTTTCCTAAAGTATTCACGTATGTCCTCGAGCCGGCTATATTTTGCGATGCCATTTACTGTAACGTAATTATGTTCTGAGCTTGTTGCTGTTTTTATTTGCTTGTTTGCGATGAACGACCGGCTGGTGGCAACACATAGCTAAATAGCTCAAAATAGAAACCAACAAAATTAATAGCTCTTCTCATAAATCAGAAACCAAGGAGAAAGAAATAAGCTGACGAATTTTCAGTGGGTGTGTGGAAACCTAATAACCAGGCAAAACACGCAATTTACTTTGCAATACATGCCGTCGTTGAAGCTACCGTTACAATTAGGCATGTCCCGGTTGGATAATTTATTTATCAAACTCGTTAAAATTCTAATGCAAACTTTTCTAGGGATATTTGAACGTGGCATGCACTAAAAATCTTTGGCGTACAATAAATTTATTTTTACTACTGAATCTATAAAGATGGAAATCTTTTAATGTGATACCTTAGGAATAATACAGTTAGGGTTGACTAAAAGCTATTTAATGGACTTTTAAAAAAACTTTTAAATACGAATTATTTTTGTTTCAAACTGAAAATTAATGTATCTGTACGTACACAGAACTATACTGTTACCTTAAAACCAATGTTTGTGTTATAGTTCTAGATTTTTACTGAAACCAGTTAGGATTAATATAAGTGGTTTTAAATGCCAAAAATAACTCAAAACTCTTTAAGAAGTAATTTGTCACCTACTGGTACAAAGTGATTTATTGTTTATTTTTCATAAACATTTACTTATTTTAAGATTGGTTATTCCGTTTAAAATTGATTGATAGTTTTACTTTCTGAAGAAACAAACACTGTGTAATGCGATGTTGAACTATCTGTCAACCATCAATACAAAAACGTCAACGGCTATACACAACTAAAACCGGCTAAAGATTAAATTCCGAAGAACACAGATGGATATGTATAGGTCATTGCGTGATCGTTATTGCCTTCATCGGTTTTCCTGTTGACTTGCAAGTGTAACCCCTGACCACTGTCCTGCTGATGACCTACTCGACTTGCAGACGCCCCTCAGATAAGATCACACTTACTGAGAACCAGTAGTTGAAATTCTGCGGCGGGTACTGAAGCGCCTAGCGCTGCATTGCCAGCCACGTTGGCACACTTCAAACACAGGCAAGTCTCACGGTGTTTCAAAATTTTGTCCCGGTCACGATAGCAACTTTACATAAAATATACAGATCCAGAAGTATATAGACAAATTTTGGGCTCCTGATTCATCATAAAAAATTGAAAAGAAAAAATAACATGATTTATGTTCTAAAGTGTTTCCTGAGCCTGGTATACGCCTTTGGATTTGGGGCTGAACAACTTGTTTTTCATTGCAAAGATTAGAGAAAATATTTCAGATGCAACACTGAGGATCTGGATAATGTTTGATGGATCCAATTTTTACAACCATGCAAATCTCGTCGCTGTCTTAAAATAAATTCATTGAAAAAAATCATGAAAAAAATAGAGTGTAAACCCCAAATTTTTATATGGAATAATTCTGCTAACGCAACCCTATTTTTCTGTAGAGTAATAACTTTCATCTATTAATCATTATTAAAACTCTTAGTATTATACCTAAAATACTTTCTCTGTTATTTATTATTTCCTATGTGGTTTAATTAAACTTACAAAAACATATGTCATTTTTGGGAAACACTTTAGAGCATGAGTGGTATATATCAATGTTTTCTAATCACTTCCTCGCAATAAACCTGCAGCCAAAGTTTGTCGGCCGAACTCTGACTTCTTTCTATGAAACAATGCTCAAAAAACAATTGAGATATAAACCATATAGACTGCCGAGGTCTAACTGGTTCGACGTGGTAAACATTTCGCTCTGAATTCCAGCAGGAATCTTCAGGATTATTAATTCAAGACAAATTTTACCCTTCTTAGCGTGGAGTTTTCCTGCTTGTCTTCTAACAGGCTGTATTTTACCCTGATATATTTTTTAAAAAATATTTATTATTTTTTACGTATTTTACTGTCTTTATTTACTTGAATATATTACAATATTAAAAAAGTAGCATATATATTTCAAACAGTGGTCTTATTTTTGGAGATCACATGACCATAAAAAGATTTTTATTTAATTTCCTAGCAAAAGCTTTTTTACAGGAATGCCACGGAAAATGGTTGCCGACATTAGGATATTTTTTTTAACAGTTTTGTATGATTTTCAGATACAAAATTCAATATGGATAACAAGATGGTGACATTAAGCGCTCTAATGGTGATCTTCCTCGTGGCCCAGTCAACAGCTTTTATCCTGGATAATGAGAAAGTAAGTAATTATTTTAGTTTATAATGAAGTACCGTGCTTTTATGCCAGTTCACTGATAGCCTTGTATTGCGAAGAGATAAGAAAAAACGATATTTGGTTTAAAAGCCTTTTGTGCACATGGTTGTAATCTTGTAAAGGTATGTGTTTGGGCGCATCATATTCGTGCAAACATCACATATATGCGTGTTTCCACTGGCTTTTATTTAAAGCTGATGAGAATCTACTTTTGTTTGGCTGCAAAATATCCTGTGAATTCAAATTGGAAGTTATAATATGTTCTTAGTTAAATTTTGAATAATTTTTGTCTTCCATTTATTTCAATTCTGCTGTATAGTTACTGTTAAATACGGGTTTATTCATATTTACCGTTGGAAGGTTCAAGAAGAGTTAGCACTCACTAGTTTTTTTTTTGTTTTTACAATTATAGGGTAATATCTTAAGAAAATGTGGTAACGATGGGTGAATTTTTGAGATTTCTGAGTGGAAAAATCCTTTAGGTTTCAATTGGTTGTTCTCAACATACAAAGTTATTACTGATTATCTAAATTGTTTGTATTTTCTCTGTGCCACTTACAGATGTAATTGTTAAGAAATCGCGTACTGTGGTATAGTTGAAGTCACTTTTTTTTTTACCTCGGTATGACCATATTGTTTCACCGTAAAGAGTGCGGAAATGGTCCTTATCACTTCTTATGATGGTTTGTAGGAATTAATTAATTTCTCCATCATTAAACGCAGTAAATTCCATTTAAAAAAATATATATTTTTTATACTGTTTCCATAATTATTTGGGCGTCTAACCATGAGCTGTTAAAATGCTGCTTCGCCTGGTTACCATGTAATAATGCACACTGTCAGAAATCACATTATATTTACGGACAAATAATTTACCTCAAATTAACGATGATTTCTTCGTAGTTGTAATAACTGAATTTAAGTAGGAACTACGTCATATTTTGACTACCGAGGTGTATATTTCGTTTTAAATCAGAGTAAACAGAAAAAGAGTGTTCTTGCTGTAAAATTAACCAGTTTATGAATTATTTTTTTTATTATACCATAGTAGTATACTTTGGCCGGTCCGGCGCCAGACTTCAGGATGTGGGTGTAAGATTGTCAACGCCATCGACGGCGCAGGACCGGCCAACACATACTACTTACCAAGAATGTTCTTTCGGCTAATGTAAAAAGTAAGTGGACTCAGTCCATAAAATTACGAAGATATCCGTAAATTTACTAAGATCCATAGATAATTTGTAACCATCATTTTCTTTTGTAAAAGACCTATTTTAGGTCATTATTAAGTATTAACGTTCTACAAGGTGAAACTTGCGGAATTTTCGAGTGGCTTAAATTTAACAAAATGAAAAAAAATATATACGCATTTATAAACATACACACACACACCTACACACACACACATATATATATATATATATATATATATATATATATATCGAATACCTTTCTCATAATTAGCTGGCAAAGTGGCTTATTTAAGATGTTTGTGCGGTATGGATAAGAAAAATGAAATTGAATATATGACTTTAAATTTTTAGAATTAAATTCAACTTTACTGGCTACTGTTTAATTTAATTAATTTCTGTCAGAAAAAATTAAATAATTTTATTTGGCCATTTAAAATCAGACTTTTATGATATTATAAGGTTAAAACAATTTAAATCAATTTTATTAAAAGAAATTTGAAAAAAAACACGCATTAGCTAATAACATTACCTTTAAACCAAACACTGTCATTTGTAGGCAGATTTCAAAGAAATACTACCTTTTGTAGCCGTTACCAAGGTGCGACTTTCGTTAAGTTTTTATATAGTTATGTACCTAACTCCCATAACATGGGGAAAAAATCACATACGTTTTAACGTATGAATAATACCAAAATATTTTTTCTGAATAAATTTTTGATACGACCAAGCACACTGCAAGGGAATGAAAAAACCAGGGTTGGAGGACAAAATAAATCAATACTCCCTTCGTAGGGACAAAATCGGATTCGTAAAGTTGTTTGTTAAACTTATAATTTTCATCTAAAATGTTTGTCTGAAAAATGTTTTAGTTGGACGAATCATTGAGGCAAGGGGTTGATAGAAAGAGTGGTAAAATAAAAATCATAACTCCCTTTGTAGGAACACTATCAAATCCGTTATAACTGTTTGTAAATCTTATAATTTTGATCTATCACTTTTGTCTGAAACAATTTTTGATAAAATGAACCATTGTTGCAGGGGGTTGAAAAAATAAAGGGGTAGAATTAAAAAATATTCATAATTGCCGTACCGTGTACTATTAAATCCATTCTATTTTATTGTAAAAACCTTAAATTAATATCAACAACATTCTTCTGAAATAATTTTTATACGGCCATACATTACTGCAAGGGGTGAAATAAACGGGGGTTGAATGGCAAAAAATTCGTAACCGCTTAGTATGCACATTATAAATGCTGTTAAAATTGATGGTAAACCTTATAAAGACTATCAAAATTTTGTCGGAAATAATTTTTGATACAATTAATCATTGCCGCAAAGGATGTATAAAAGGGGTTAATATACTGAAAGAAATTAATAATTACGTTAGTAGGCATACCATCAAAACCGTTCACATTGTTTATAAATCTTTTGTCTGAAACAATTTTTAATAATTCACCATTACTGCCAAGGGTTGAAAAAACCTGGGGATGAAATAAGAGAATAAATAAAACTTCCCTACCATATATTCTATCGAATTAATGTTTACCTTTGTTTAAAATTGTATATATTGTTGAAAACTTTTGTATAAAGTATATTTTATGTAAGAAACTTTTACTGCAAGGGGTGGAAATAACTTGGTTACAATGACAAAATGTCATTATATTTTTAATAGATATAATATCAAATCCATTATAATTTCTTATAAAACTTCTCAACGTTATCTAATTACCTATATGGCTGGAACAATTTTTGAAGAAACAAACTATTACTGTAAAATCAAGGTGTGAAATTCTTACTATACAATTCATTTGAATTTCATTTAAAACATGATAATATTTTCTTAAACACTGGTTTAATTTTTATACTACTACATATTTGTGCAAGGGACTATAGGTAGTGTTTGAATTTGAAAATAAATAATTGCATTACTTATTAGTAGATATAATATGATTCGTTAATCTATATAATGCTGGATGCATTGAGTTAAAATCATTGAAAACATTTTAGCTGCATGGAATAACTGAAAATATTCTATTAACGCTTTTAAATATTGAATAACATAAAGAATGTTATGTGCAAGGAGTTCTTTAAATGTTCCAGAAGTTTATAGAATTTTCCAAAACATTTTCAGAAGAAAAAGGTACTCCGAAATCTACCTGCGCCTTTACGTTGTGCCGAAACGGATATATATTTTTAATCCATTTGGTTCTCTTTTTCTATTCTGCACAAAAATGATAAAATTTTACCTTTGCCATCTAATTATGTACAAAGTAAGAACTACATATTTGATTGATTTTGATGAAATTCGGCTACTCAAAACGTCTACAAGTGAAAAAATATAATGCAGAAAAAAATAATGATAATGACCTGGGACAAGTCATACGCCCTTAGGTGAAAGATTTTAACAGTGCAGACGTGGCGATCCCTTTAGTTCAATGTCGTGCTTGCAGCTGGTGGAATTCAACCGCACCAAGAACTGGGACATCCTGCGCTCCTACCTGGTCCCGGCTCTGAAGAACAACAGCATCGAGGCCCACGACCAGGCGCAGGGGATCCCGTCGACCGAATACGAGCCGATGTACCGCATCGGGCGGGAGGGCTACAACGCGCTGGCGGACGAGCTGGCGATCGCCAAGTCGGGCGCCGATCTCGTCGACAGCTCGGGCCGCGCCATGCTGCACGGCGCGACGCTCGGGCTCAAGGTCGGCACGGCGCGGCTGCTGCTGGCGCGCGGGGCCGACATCCAGGCGAGGGACAGCCACGGCAACACCGCGCTGATCCTGGCCGCGCGGGTCGGCTCCTTCCCGCTGGTGCAGTACCTCGCCCGCCGCGGCGCCGACCTGAACTCCGCCGACGACCAGGGCCGGACGGCGCTGCACTGGGCGCTTGCCAACCACGACTGGGCCATGGCCGAGTGGCTGGACGACCACGGGGCTCTCCTTCCGCCCGGGAGGATGCTCCTGGAGTCGGCTCGGGAGGCCGAAGTGGTGATGTGAGTGGAGATGCTTCCTATGACGGTGAAATAGTTCTGCAACCTTCTGACACACCTACAAGTGTTCTTAAGTACTCCCCGGGTTATTGTATTGTTTAGCATTACTATGTAGCCTAACTAACCTTCGCATATATTACTGTATTTGTATTGTCTACTTATTCATTTGTTAACTATTTGGGTGAAATAAATACTTCATATCTATTGGTTCTTGTTATTATATCCTAGCTGTAGTACCCGTCGTTGACAGGTTATACTTGTATGTCGTCACTAAGCAATCTGAAGAACTCAGTTGTGTTTATGTTACAGGTAATACTAGAAAAAAAGTAGACCTGGGTAAACTTAGGATTATCCAAGTTCGTTGAGCAAAGTCCAAATAATCACTTAAATAAATTTGAATTTGGCGTTTACCTGTGTACACCTAGGTCTATATAATGCTAAGTGGGTAATGTAATAAAAACCAAATTATTGATAACTTTAGTACATTGGTACCTTAACTAACTTAATGTGCTCAAATATGACACAATACCAAACATAACACAGCCAGCGTTGGTTAGACCTAGGTGTGCAGGAAAAACGCCGAATTCAAATTTATTGTAGTGATTAATCGGAATTTACCCAACAAACTTGGAGAATGTTTATTTAAACCGAGTAAACCTAGGTTTAATTCTTCTTCTAGCATTACCCGTATTACATATATCTACATCGCTTTGGAAATAATTTATACCTATGGTACCATCGACATACAGTGGTAGGAAAAAAATCATATACGATTAATATCTTTAATTATATTTTTTACTAAATAATATTGGAAACAATATGTTTATTGTAATTTTAAACTTAGAAAGAAGACTTTTTCAAACTGATGTGGCTATTACTTCTCAATTCCATATATCATAATGAAATATTGTAGTTTAAAGAGCTCTGGTGAGGAATTATGGTTGATAACCCGAACCAGGATCCGCCATATTGTATTCCAATGACCTTTACCTTGATATAGGCTTTGACCTACGACCTTGACCCTGAACTTTGTCCCTGAAATATTATATTTCGACTGAAATTTTATACATCAGGTGAAATATGCTATCCCGATTAAATTTGTCTAAAAACTCCAAATATTGGTTTTATTAAAAAAATAATATTAAATATAACAAATCCTTTTAAGAACCCTTTTTATTTTGTTAAATTGTAGCATGTTAAGTTTAAATTCAAGGTATAAAGTTTTTAATGTATTATTCACAAAATATCATACAAACAGGCATAAAAAATTCTATTAAATTTTATAAACTCAAAATGTGTCAATTAGATTTTTCTAAACATGATACTTTACAGCTTGCAAGAGCAGTCCATATGTTATCAACTGGTGGCAGAGGGGCTTCAGCTCTCTCCCCCTCCATTATAAAATTTATTTTCGTCATCCAGGGGCAGAGCCCTCCCAAAATGTTTAATATATTAATGTATCAAATAATGTGACAGGGTAAGGAAGCTCACAACTTGCTGCCAAGTTAGGGTACATAATATTTGTGACAAAAGTGAATATATAGTATAACTTGCAAAGTACTTTTAGTAATATTTTTTATTTTAACTCTCATTTAGAATTAAGTATGTTGTCATTTTCTTTGATAATAGTATTTATTTTCATTAATTTCACTCCAGACCAAAAAAGTCTTCGAGGGGGGAGGTGGAGGGGTGCAACGGGGTGGCAGCCCCCCCCCCCTCCTCCTCTTTTGGAAGTGGTATAAATTACAACAAGTAGCAAGAAGCTTTATTTGTTATAGTTTTTTTTATTTTATGGCTACATGGACCCTCCACATTCATGCAAGAGGTTAAATTCAGAAATATAAGGCCACTCTCCCTTCTCCATGTCACTTATTTTTGTGCCAAAATCCCAAAAATGCACTTCCGTCTATTTTATGGTGTATATTTTCTTGCTCCTGTGTATAATAGTTTGCGCGTAATGAATTGCTTGAGGTGGATCACACATTTTAGTTAGATTTCGAAGAAATACTAATTATTGTAGCTGTTACCGTGGTACGATTTCCAGAATATTTTTACATAGTTTTTCGTTTCATGCTCCATAGACTCCAAAACCATAGTTAACTCATAGTAAAGTTTATGTATATATATATATACAGACATATATATCTTCATCTCAGCCGAAATCCCGGATGAAGCTGTTGATCCGAAATTGCATGCAGTGGTGACTAAGAATGTGATCCACGGACCTTGCGGGGTTTTCAACAAAGACTTGGCCTGTTTGATTGATGGTAAGTGTTCCAAGCAATACCCGAGAGACCTTATTGCTGACACTACTACATGCAATGACGGATACTCATTGTACTGTCGGCGATCAGTTGCGGACAATGGGCGATCTGCAGTTGTGAAAATGAAAGGGCAATATGTAAATGTGGTCAATCATTGGATTGATCGACGATATTTTCCAAGTCTTTTGAGTCTAAAATCATTGTGGAATACTGTAACTCCGTCAATTCGATCAAGTACACATGCAAATTTGTGAGAAAAGGCAGCGATATGGCTCTTTTCGCTGTGACAAATGCAAACGACGAAGTGTTTCAGTATCAGATGAGTCGCTATGTCAGCAGCAACAAGGCGATTTAGTGTATCTTTTCCTTTGTGATTCACGAAAGAAACCCTACAGTTGTACATTTGGCAGTACATCTGTAAAACTGACAACGACTGTATTTCCATTTAGAGAACACGCCGGACGGAGCGGCATTGCTGACGTCAACAACATTGACAAACTTCTCTGTTTATCAAGCAGATGCTTTCGCTCGAATGCTGTATGCTGAAATGCCATGCTACTACACATGGAATGCATCATCTAAATCGTTTCAGTGTCGGAAACAAGGAACACCATTTGAAGGACATCCAAATGTATTTGCTTCAGGCGATTTAGGTCGCATCTACACTGTGCATCCAAATAACGGTGAATGTTACTTATCTTCGATTGTTGCTGGTGAATTTTCGTGGTCCGACATCGTTTCAACAACTGAGAACCGTTAATGGGCATCTGTGTGCGACTTACCGTGAGACATGTCAACTCTTACAGTTACTCGAGAACGATTTGCATTGGGACAATACGCTCAAATATTCCATCATATCTTCATCACCGCATCAAATTCGCACATTGTTTTCAGTTATCATATCCACATGTTTCCCTTCGTATTCGAACAGTTTGTGGTTCAGATATAAGGAAGACATGTCTGAAGATGTCTGATAATACAAATGACTGCTAAAATTTACAATGAGATATTGAACATGATAGAATACATGTGTTTATTGATAGCAAATAAAATGGTGTAGTATTTGGGCATGATATCACCCAGTCGTCCAATGCACGATGCATTTAACCACGAATTACAAAGATAACACCAATACGACCGCGAAGCATTAGCCGAAGCAGTTCGTACAAATATTTTGCAATTGAATCAACAACAAAAGACTGCGTACGACTCTTTGATAGAAGTTGTGAACAATGGAACTATTGTAATTTACTTCCTGGATACTCCCGGAGGGACTGGAAAAACGTTCTTAATTTCATTGCTTTTGTCGAGGATTCGATCGCAGAATGAAGTTTATTAGCATTGGCTTCATCTGGAATAGCAGCGACTTTGTTAGAAGGTAGACGAACTGCACATTCTGCCTTGAAATTGCCACTGAACATGCAAATAAATCGAGACACCAGCTTGCAAACCCGCCAAAAACAGCGCAATGGCGAATATTCTACAGATATACAAATTGATTATTTGGGACGAATGCACTATGGCCCACAAAAGGTCACTGGAGGCACTGGACAACACATGACAGTTATGACAGTCAAAACATTTTTGGTGGAACCATGATTCTGTTGTCCGGTGATTTTCGCCAGACTCTTCCAGCTATTCCACGGTCAAATGTAGCTGATGAACAAAACATGTGCTTAAAATCATAAAATTTGTGGCGGCATGTGAAGAAACTCCGATTGACGACTAACGTGCGAGTGTTTTTGCGACAAGATATAATGCAGATGTGTTTTCGACATTGGCGTAGCTGTGTTCATAAAGTTGGGGGGGACAAATAATGATTTTGATGTCATGTAAACCCATTCCTCTCTTACTAAGCCGAGGGGTCCGGGGGTCCTCCACCGGAAAATTTTGATTTTAAAAGTGCAAAATAGCACTTTTTAAGCAGTTTTTGTATCTAACCATTGTATACATCGATGTTAAAATTATTATTGTTTGCTTAAGATAAAATTTGATGAGTGAAGAAATTACAAATAAAGTTGGCAGAATAATATTATAAAATAAGAATATCATGGTCTAGAAAGTTGGGGGGGACAGTCCTCTCCACCCAAAAAGTTCAGGGGGACACGTCCCCCCTGTCCCCCACGGTTCCTACGCCCTTGGTTTTCGAAGCAATTGTTGGACACTGGTAATAGGAAAATCGCAGTTGACATCTCGACCGGATTGATCACATTTCCCACTGATTTCTGTCATTTGACCGAATCGAAGGAGGAGCTCATTCGGCATGTTTTTCCAAACGTAGTTCACAACTTCAAAAACTATAATTGTTTTAGTGAACGAGCCATATTGGCGGCGAAAAACAAAGATGTCCATTCAAAGATGTCCGTTCAAAATTTCATTTCGGGATAGTGGTTTTCCTTCAAATAGGTTAACACAGTTATCAACTAGTATAAGGTAGTCAACTGTCTCACAGAATTATTGAATTCACTGGAATCGTTTGGAGTAACACTTCATAATTTGCAATTGAAAGTAGGCTCAGTCATCACCATTTTGCGAAACATCAATCAACATCTACTATGCAATGGAATTAGACTGGCTGTGAAAAAGCTTATGAACAACGTCATAGAGGCGACGATTGTGGGAAAGTACAAATGAGAGGATGTTTTCATTCTACGCATCCCGATTATTCCAACGGACTAGCCATTCGATTTTAAACGGATACAATTATCCGTGCGTCTGGCATTGGCGATGATCATCAACAAATCACAAGGCCTGTCGTTGGAAGTTTGCGGAATTAACTTGGAGTTTCCGTGTTTCGCGCATGGACAACTGTATGTCGCGTGTTCGCGTGTCGGAAATCCATCATCTTTGTTTATTTATGCGCCGAAAAACAAAACAAGAAAATGTAGTTTACCGGAAAGCTTTTCATTGAATGTTACGTGCATTTATTTTTCAAGTAAAGAAAATACATTTAATTCATTTAAATTACAAACGAGTTTCATTTAATAGCCCAACAAAACCCAAACGGTACACGATGCGGCTAAAATTTTCGATCTCAAAGAATTAGAGTTGGAAGGTTGATAAGGATTGATAATTGCTTATAAAGAGTTACGAAAAAATCAATTTTATATGGTACTAAGTATACCGGGTCATCAGGTATAACATATTTATGGCTACGATTACTGCCGTAAATTAGCGCAAATCACTTCCATACTGATACATAAAATATAGTAGTGAAAATATCGGTCAATTATGTTAACGGGCAAATATTTCACAAAAGGAGTAGGCCTATAAGTGGGAAGATATTTTGAAAAACAGAAAAACCGCTATAACTTCCATAATATGATGAATATTACATTCGTTTGAAGGTATTAAAACTCGTAGGAGTAATACCAAAAACTTTTGTCTAAATACATTTTTGATACGACCTACCAAAACTGGAAGGGGTGGAAAAAAACAAGGCTTAGAGGACAAAAAAATTGCATGACTCCCTTCTAAGGCACACCATAGAATCCATTCAAATTTTTTTTGATCATATAATTTTATTGAAAATTTTATCTGAAAGGTTATGCTGGACGATTTTTATCTTAAACTAATTGCAAATTATTTCATCGAAAGCGATCAGATTTTGTCTTATTATTTAAAAAAAAATAATTCCAGATTTTTGCTTAAAAAAAAACGTCTTTTTTATATTGTTTAAGTAAAATGTTTGTTCAGAGACTTAAATTTTACCTACAACCCCAGAAAACCTGACCTTACAAGTCACCCCCCCCCCCCCACCCCTCTTTCTAAACCCGGGCCCGACCGGCACAAACACCAGAAACAACAACAAAAAATGGGGGTTGTCTGTAAAGTCGGTTTACGGATGATAATTTTACGTGATAACGTCCTTTATAAACAGTTGACAAAACAGTTCACGTGTAAATTGTATGCTGCCGCTGTCTCTATTCTAATCGGACGCATCGGCCGATGGAGTGGAAGAGAGATAGATGCGTCACAAGCCGAACGCTTAGGCCGATCGTGCCTCTCTATCGCTTGTTCCGCGCTCTCGCTTGCACGCTCGGCTCAGGCGGAACGTGACAATTAGTCATGCTTTTTCGTGCGTGCAGCCGGCGTTAATCGATTTATAAGACGTTATCACATCAAAAAAAAATTTTAAAGTTAGCGCCACCGATTGCATTATTAGTTCCTAGCTCTGACTCAACCTTCAGCGCACACAGATACAGAAAAGTACAGTAGTAGAAAATAGCCCTCCTCTAATGGAAAGCCTAGCATTCACTTGCCCCTGAAAAGTCTCGAACAACTCCGAGGATCGTCGCTCGTCGGTACAACATCAGCATGGGAAGGGGGGGGGGGGGGGTTAGTTCTACTATGCGAGAATTCACACAATTTACGATCGGAGTAGGTATAATGTCACTGACCTAACCTAGCAAAATTCTTTTTAGTAAGGATGACCTACCTACACATGATAAAACCTACCTTCTCGGAAAATAAAATAAATGACTAATTTGCGTAAGAATTTTACTCATTTGAAAACATTTTTTTCAATTTACTTATTTAACTTGCCTAACATAACCAACATTTAAATTTAGTTATCAACACCTATACTTGTAAGAACCCACCCTCCCGAGAAAAAAAAGGAAGTAATTACTTTAGAATTTTCTGTAATGCAAATAACCAAACTTCATTTTTGAAGTGAAACTTCTTTGCTAATGTGGTAACAATTTTAGAGCGTTACGAAAATCCAATCGCATGAGGGGAGATAGCTAAGTAGGGGTGGGGGAACCGGGAGAGGGGGGGGGGGGGGAATAGTTAGGTATGTGATGGGGGAACCGATAGAGAAGATGGCTGGGAAAGGTAGAAATAATGCAGCATACTTGCGCTCTGCTCTCTTGCGCTCTCCATCTCTTGCGCTCTTGCGCTCTTGCTCTCTTGTTCTCTTGATCTTTTTCTCTCTTGTGCTCTAGCTCTCTTGTTCTCTTGCGCTCTTTATCTCTTACTCTCTTGCACTTTAGCTCTCTTGCGCTCTTGCGCTCTTGTGCTCTCGCTCTCTTGCGCTCTCGCTCTCTTGCGCTCTCGCTCTCTTGCGCTCTTGCGCTCTTGCTCTCTTGCTCTCTTGTTCTCTTGATCTCTTTCTCTCTTGCGCTCTTGCGCTCTTGTGCTCTCGCTCTCTTGCGCTCTCGCTCTCTTGCGCTCTTGCGCTCTTGCTCTCTTGTTCTCTTGCTCTCTTGCGCTCTTGCGCTCTTGATCTCTTGTTCTCTTGCACTCTTGTGCTCTTGCGCTCTCGCGTTTTCGCGCACTTGCATTTGCGCGGTTGTTTCTTGGGGTGGACGTCGCGCTATCCCCACTCCAGAACCGTTGGTGCGGTCGGTGATCGCTGGAGCAGCCTTGAGCGGGCTCCACGTGGTGGCGTGCGGCTCAGGTGTAACCCTGCTGTGCTGCAGGGATAGGCGGGTCGCGGCGGTAGGAACCCGCCTGCACCTGACACCACCCGACTTTGCTGGCATCTAGTAAAGGAGTTTGAGCTTATTGTTGTGCACCGTGCCACGGGCCATATTCGAAAGAAAAAATTGTTCATGTATATATTATATTATTTAATTACTTGAGTAAATCAGTATTGTTAAACAGTATTATGTGAGTATTTTTTAGCTGTGTAACTAAATATTTCTGCTGGTATAATACGTTTTACGCTTTAGTTTGACATGGGTAATTATTTGACTCTAATTAATTTTTGATTAACTAAATCACTCACCGTATTATATTTACAAGCCTACGAGTGTGTAAATAGTAAATATGTTAAGTACAACTAAGATGCGTGAATATTTTTCGATCGGAGTGTAGCTGTGGGTGACTGCGGCTAAACAAAATAGCATTGCGCTAGGACCTAATCGTATGCCATGCTGTCACTTTCACATGCCAGATACCTACCCCAGACTCCACACGTCCATTTGGTCAATTAGTTAAGTTTCATAAACTACCTAATTATGGGGTAAACTTCGATTTTAAAAATTATTAAAATCACAGTTTGTTTTAAATATACGAGAAAAAATTTTTAATTCATTTCTTTTTAAATTCAAAGAACCTTTAACTAATTTTTTTCGTGCGGAAATAGTTATTTTATTTGAGATCATACCTGTATATTTACTATTCTCAATTATTATTTCTTGTTCTATTAAAAAAATATTGGTGATTGATCTTTATCTATAAATACTAATCAAGAAGATTCACTTCTGTCGGGCGTGGACTCCAACCACGCCTTTTTTCTTCTTTAGCAACAGAAAAAATAAAACGATTATCCACGAGCTCGAATTATTTGGCTGTCCGACCCGGGGTTAGTGAATGTTTGGTTGCTCGCGGCAGTTCGGGGTTACGCCACCTCGATGCGCTGTCCGCGCTATCCTAGTAGACTCGTGAATTTCAGTCACGGTCATATTGTGACGGAGATCACTCGGACTCCGTCAAGATTTGCAAAATGTCACCCAAAACAACAATAATAAACTAACATATTACGATTTCAAAAAGATTTCGGGTCGGGGGGGGGGGGGAGGTTAGCAGTAGAACTAGTAAAGGGACGTCTAACCTCCTTAGGACAGAGGGTGTGGGGTGTGTTGACTGAAAAAAAAAAAATTATTATTCATCCCACATCGTTTCAGGTTTATTTCCGATAAACTATGAGTAACGCATAAATAAATATTTTCAAACTACTCTTTTCACAATAAATAAACTAATACACCTTGGAAATAAATTAACAATAATCTATCCCTTTTCTTATTATGAGTATTAACTTTCAGAATAAAATTATTAATGTTTACAAACACCTCGACCCATCCTCGGGCAAAATTAATGACAGGAAATTAATTTAACATTTCTGGATACAAAACTGCCTGCACTCCTGGAAAGAAAAAAAAAGTTAAGCCATCCTAACACAAGTTGAAATATGCCCACATGCTTTATGTTTCTCGAGCAGATGCCCGAGGGGAAAAATTAATTAGGGTAGGGCGGGGCTAGTTGAGCATAGGGGCAAGTTGGGCAATCGAAATATCTCGAAAACTATTCACCGCACGCGAAGGCATCAAATAGCGAAAAGAAGGGGTCGCTGGAGGGGAACTAATCACGTGACCGCCAGTGGCGACTAGTCGATCGAGTGAAGTACACGCGCCCATTGTTTGTTTTGTAACCAAAAAGTAAAATAATTATAAAGTGGAATATTTCGTCTGTAGTAGTTAAATGTTATCCGATTTTAATCCGGTAAGTGTTAAACTTCCATAATTGTATAGTACTTTTGAAATGTATAAATATTTTGGGTATAATTCTAACCGGTTTTTCATAACCTCACTTTCGTTTTAAAATTTCGGATTGGGGTTAGTTGAGCTATAGTTGCTCAACTAAACCCACGACTTAGAACTAAAGTAATATATGCTTTTTTTTTTTTTTTAGGATGCGGACTACGAGATGTTCTTACTCTACTCAAAACTTAAATGATGCTGCAAAGGCGGTCAACGATGAGGGAAAAAGCGTGAATGCCACCGCAAAAGAAATCGATATCAAACGGATGACTTTGACCAGATTTTTGAAGAAATTAAACGAAGGTGGTGATTCATCCATGGGTTATGAAACACCGAGGCAAGTATTTTCTCCCATGCAAGAGGACTCTTTAAAGAAATACTTGTTACAATTGCAAAGTGACAACGACGATTAAGTTTCCTATATCTCATTAATATTTTCTTGTATATATTAATAATTTCTTATTAAGATAAGCTTTATTGATAATTATATAAATTTTCAAGTCTGAATTTGATCAGAAAGACTGAAACTAATTACAAAGTTAAGCTTAAGATATGTTCATGTTTTGTTGATTCTATTTTCAGATTATTATTCAAAGAAAATTACTTTTAATTTAGTGGTTTGTCACTAAAAGACTATAAATAAAAAGTTGATTATCAAACAGAAATTTTATTTCATGTCTAGTTAACATTCAACCCATAATTTGGCTAGACATTCTAAGTGCTGAATTTTCCCCATACCCTTCCTCAACTTACCTCACCTATGAGGTACTTTGAGCATACTTGACTTTCTGCATTTAAACAGCTGTAGCTCTTAAATTCGACTTGTAAGAACAATATTACTATGGACACTTTTGCAAACGGATAAATTCGTTATCCGTCATTATGCATAACAAGCCCGTAACACTTATCGTTGAGGAGCTATAACCGCTCAAGTGAAAAAGTGCTCAACTAGCCCCGCCCTACCCTACGAGTGCGCCATTACTTTGTGCCAATGATGTGCATTATAGGCACCTTTCAATTTTATAATAATAGAGTTGAACTTAAATTTATTGGCCTACGGCCTTTTCAGCCCAGTGTACGGCCGGGTCAATTCTTTTTGTAGCGTGTTCTTTCCTCTCCACCCCTCCCCCCCCCCCCCCTCTTCGCACCTTCAGCTCTCAAGCTCGCCGAAGCTGAGTTAAGCAGCCATCTCCTATAATTCCTGGCTCCAGTCGGGCCCGGCGTCTCAAAACCCTACACGATTTCGTGACTAGAAAAGCTGTGGCGAGCACTGGCGTCGCTCCCAACAGACTTCGTGGAAGTATGGCCATCAGCAGTCTTCAAGCCGGAGCAGACACGTAGCGGCGCGGCGTTCGTTCGCCGCGAATTTCCATCGCCCAAACGGAAATTTCCCCTCTCCACGCGTCTAGAACCCTGCCTGAAGTAACCCCGGGCGGTCATCGACCCCTTTCGGTCACTGTTCCCGCTCATGATTTCCCCCCCCCCCCCTTTTCCCAAAGGTCCGCCATCAAAAAAATCTTCTGTGCGCGCCAGAAGTGACAGCTCGCCCCATCTAACGAGAGAGACACCAAATAACCATGTGTCCTTCCCCACGGACCGCCGCCAGAGTGCAGTACTGTCCACCCCCCTCCCCCCTTTTGCGAGGTAACTCGCAGGAGTCGACCATGCGCTGGAGGGTTCGAGAGGTCGAAGAGTCCCCCTCCACCTAGAGCCAAAGGACAGAGCCCCGTCTCTTAATTAGGAAGTCCTCTTGATCGAGGAGGATTCTCTGGGCAGCTTTTCAACAGAGCAGACAGGCGGGTTTCTCCGCTGATCCGCACCTCACACGCATTTCGCTGAATTCCATCATCCGCCTGCGGAATGTAGTTACCTACATTAAAGGCACCCTGGCCTTATTACTTTAGTCTTACATTTATCTTCGGTAGACTGCCCAGAGCAGTTAGAAAAATTTGTACATTCTTTGTATCTTATTAAGCTTCAATAACATGGCTTCCGCGAACGACTGCGTCTTCGCGCGACGGGCACCAATCCGGTACCGAGACGGCTGAGTTCTTCCCGCTTCGGTAAGTGTTCACCACTGCCCCTTTTTGATTCCACCCCTTCTCGAGGGCGAATTCCGTCCCTCCCTTAATCGCCTACAGATCAGGCCTAATTTCTTTGATTGGTTTGGTCTGTAGGCGGGTTCAAGAGTACCGCCAAGATTCCACCTACCTGACGGCTCCAGGAGTGCAGGCCAAGCCTCCATTGTTCAACCCCATTAGCCGGTCATCAACTGGGATACCACCATTCTGGTCTTAACTGCGTCCCGGGCAACTGGGCAGAGAATTTCCCACCTTCCGCCGGAAACATGCCCCGAATAAAAGCAACAAGTGCCAGCTGGGAGACAATAATTTAAATTTAGTTTGTTTTCCTCTTTATACATTACATGTATTTTATATTGTTTTTAAGGAAGAATTTAACTTTAATAAATAACTGGTATAATTCTGTGTAGGGCCCGGGCCACCTTAACTTAATTGTTGTTGTTTACGAAATAATGTTGTTTATTACAATTCAACCAGCAAACTAAAAGAAAAGAATTTTAATGATTTAATTTAATAAATCAAAATGAATCCTAGCAACCCTAATCTTGACTTTTTATTTAAGCTCATAACCAAACGATCCTCCAAATCCTTGTAAGCCATTCAGGGGCTTCATGAAATTTCTTGTACACACTCTCTCTCTCGTGCACCTCTGTTATTCTTTTTGACCAGTTCGTTTCCAGCAATTTCGTGTAATTCAGATTTCCATTTCAGAGTGTTTCCTAATGTTGATAAGGAACTTAAATAACTTTTACAAGACACGAGGGAGGAGCGTAACAACTTACAACACCTTCTTCGAATGGCAGCACGCCGCAGCCAGCTAGGGAGGCTCCGACAGTCCCCAAACACCTCACGGAGAAGAAACGCCCCGGGCTCACTCTGGGTGGCCCATTTATTAATTCCCACTCACATTGTCATCACGTCGAGAACACTCTACGCGAATGCAAAACCCCGGCCGCGATGTCGCAACAAACCGCCATGCGGCCAAACGATGCTATGCCCTCTCCACCGACCATGCCAGACTGGCTACTGGCATTCCTTCCGCCAAGGGAAGCCTACGATTCACTCATCCTTCTGGACATACCCGAATACTCACGTTGGCAAGCCTTCTTTCAACAGACGAGAGGCAAACGCCCGATCGTGCATCTTCGGTTTTTTTTTTTGTTTATTGTAAATAAATATGCAACTCATGAAAACTAATGGTCAATTAGGTTATGTTAGCTACATTATAAATACTTGAAAACATTGTGGATGGTTGATTTGGTTAGGATAGCTACATTAAAAATACTGTGAAATCATGTAAACGGTTTCCTAGCGCTGGATAGCTACATATTAAAAAGTTATTGGCCAAGCAACCATAAAATGATTTTACAGTTTTTTTAATGTAGCTATACTTACCTAATATAACCAACCATCCACAATGTTTTAAAGTATTTTTAATTACTTCTTGCTAATTTTAAGAAAAGAAGGCTTGCCAACGTGAGTATTCGGGTATGTCCAGAAGGACGTGTGAATCGTAGGCTTCCCTTCCGCCAAATTGCGACACAGGTGAGCGCGCCTGCGCAGGAACAGCAACGCAGCGAAAACAAACCAGGGCGGCCAACGCTCCCGGAGATTCCAGACCACGATGTCGAAACAACCGCGCGCAGCTGGCCAGGCATCGAGCAGCAATCACGCCACCGCCCCAGAAAAACCGAGAATGTTAGCAATCTACCGCGTCGCTAAGAAAATGAACGACACTCGAGCGTCGCCAGCAAGCATCAGGCACATAAGCGGGCTAACAAAGCACCACTGCGCAAAACCAAGTTCAATAAACTTTTCACATAAAATTTTAAAGCGTGACAATATATAGGTAGGTCTGGCAACTTACCTTCATTCTCCGCCGGCTTAGTGAAGCTCGCGGCGGCCTGAGAACTAACGGAGCTAGTAGTACTGGAAGCCATCGTTAACATTGTGTTAGATGGGAGCTTCGTATAAAAGGGGAAATAATTTTTTAAAACTCTGTTTCATTTTAAACGTCGGGGAAATTTAGGTTTTTTTTTAAAATTTATTTGGAAGATTTGTAGGGGTTCAATGCATAGCAATAACTTCTAACATTGCCTCAATTGTCAGATAGAAGTTGCAGTGTTGATATTGCTGATCCCAGACGAACTTGTATATCCAAAAAGAAGGCATATTTTAAATGTTAAATCAAAAATAGTCAGTTTCTATACATTTTAACCTTCAAGCAAGTGATTTTTTTTTTTATCAAATATGATTTTAAATTCAGTAATTCTTTTTAATCTAACAAGTAGAGGTTCCAAGTCAGGGCTCACCTATTTGGCTTGAACTGTGTGAGTAGAAGCAGGTAGGTGCCC
This sequence comes from Bacillus rossius redtenbacheri, assembly GCF_032445375.1. Taxonomy (NCBI): domain Eukaryota; kingdom Metazoa; phylum Arthropoda; class Insecta; order Phasmatodea; family Bacillidae; genus Bacillus; species Bacillus rossius. The sequence continues at coordinate 97,849,289 of NC_086330.1, read as the reverse complement.
CTTTCGACGTCCTAAAATATCTCGCATGAGTGGTCCTAGAAAGAGAGAAAAATCTTTATAAAGATTTAAAAGTGCAGTATTAAAAATAATTTTTTCACTCTTTAGTAAGACATTGGCGTGGTGTAGTGGTTAGACGCATTGTCTGGCAATCTGCAGGCTCGGTGTCCATGTCCACTTGAACCAGATTTTTTTACTTTTTCATTTTTTTTATTTCTTACAATATTAAACAATTAATTACAGAAATGAAATATATTAAAACTGATAAATGTATAAATCTAAAATAAACACATTCAATTAAGTAAATTTCCCTTTCATAGATTTAGTATAATATTTAAATATGAATTGTTTTAAGTGATACATTTTTTAATTTTATTTATTGTCGAGTGTGGAGCCGTAACCTTCACTACAGCCTGGCGCAATACAAGAGCGAGGCATTCTCTCTCACCACTTCACCTTAACTAACAAATGTGTAAACATTTTAAGGCATTGGTTCATACTAAGCATTTACTGAGTACCCAAAGGAAGAAGAAAAAATAGTTTTCTGGGAAAAAATTTCAAAAATTGAGACGGAATTACGAATATTATCGTATTTTATTCGAATCTCCTATTTAACAGAATGCTAATGATGGGTCCACTACTACTAGCGCCGTTAGTTCGCAGGCCACCGCGAGCTTCACTAAGTCGACGAGACACGCCAAGGCAAAGGATTGGAAGATGCCAGACAAATCTATATGACAGTGATTTCGGCGCCGCAAAAAAGATAAACGCGATGTTAGTTCGCGGCCCGGCACACTCGCGGCACGAGTGTACGGCGAGCTGGCGGTTTCCTTTTGTATAGGGGAGGGGGGAGTTATTTCATTGGTGTTGCCAAATTAGTCATTTGCCAACAAGTCTGGTTTTTGGAATAATATCTAAGTAAGGAAGATTGCAATTATGCGGATTTGATTGGAATTTTGTTGTTTTGGTAATTATCTAGCTCATATATACTTCTTTAGTATTTAAATAAGCTAGGTTTATTTGTTGATGATGAATATATCGCATTTAATATTGAAAATAAATACTCAGTATTCAATAGCATTATTAACACGGGTATATAACTAACTACCTACTTGATTTAGTAAAATATTCTCGATAATTTTTTATAATGAAAATCATTTAATATGTTGAATTACTATCCTAATTTATTGATTTAGATTATTTATTTAATAACTATGTAATAATTTATAAGTTATAATATATATTATACATACGGGAATATAACCTCTCTTACATAAATACACTTGAAAATACACTTGAAGAAGTTTATAAACACAATTTATACCTCCAATATTCACAATAAATATTTTTTTATAATATGGACCAGTATTCAATATCAATTACTCAAGTATATAATTATTATTTGTATTCTCAAAAATTCGTTGCCTGGTGCGCGCGCATCGTAAACATTACTCTCATAATTTTTTGCATAACTCGCCTAAAAAAGTATAACTTCAATAATCTATTATTTTATGTATTTTGTAGTATTAAAGGCATAATAATCAAATATACAATCTCTATTTAAGTAGTTGCCTGTGATTTAAGTTATTTTTAACAAGCGTCTGTTGGCAACACTGGCCGTCGTGTGAGTTCTCCCCTCCTCCCGCGGCAAACACGTAACCTCGGGCCCCAAGGATCGCGCACGTAGCAGCGGATATTGCACCGCCGGCACTTGGACTGGGGAAACTCTTATTACCAACCACTGGCGGAGGGGAGGTTGGGAAGCGAAGAGGGAGGGGATTATTGGAGGGGAGGGCGTGTTTCGTGTTGCCATGCCGCGCGCACGGCCATCTGTGACTGGACGGTGTTTCTGGCGTCTCCGTACACTCCAGTGGGCCGGAAATGGGAACTCAGTTTTTGCGATTAACGACACGGTGAACAATGAAGTTCGTAGAGATTACCGCAGGAAGAATTTAGGTGCGCGGTTTTAAATTATGTACGTAGTTAAAAATTATCATTCCATATGGGTATTTTAAAACAGGAATTTTATTAAAACACTGCCCATATTGTTAAAATTCTTTTAACAGTTAATATTATAAAGTTTACCTTTGTCTTTGTGAACTTTACTTCGCACCATCGGCCACAGATGGCTGCACCGTGGTAACACATTTCCGTTCCACGAGAAGTCCGTTCCATTCAAGCAATAATTTCTCCTACCAAATGCCGTTTACAGAGAACTAAGATTTTACAAATAAAAAAAAATACATAATGTCCATAAAAGAATGTCTTAGTTTCAATGGTTTGTTAAGACAGTTAAATTCAGACTATATACAACAAATAATTCATAAAATTGAAAGTAAATTAATCTTTTTTTTTTTTTTTTACAAATTTTAATCATGTGCACATTTAGTTCTATGGCACACGTCCAACCTAAAGTTCAATTCCTCCAACACTTTGGTTAACAAGTCCGGAGTAATGGAAGCAAAAGCCTCTTTAATTCTGTATCTCAACTCTAGAAAAACCTTACAAGGTAGCGGCGGAACGTAGACCCGAACTTTTATAAAGCCCCAAAGGAAAAAAAAATCGCATGACGTTATGTCAGGTGAACGTGGAGGCCAGCGAAATAGGGCTCTGTCGTTCGACCATTACGACAGTTACTTTAACGTTCAGCCACTCTCATACAAAGAGGTTCAAGAGGAGAGGGGCTCAATTCTGTTGCCAAATAAATTTTACAGGTTCACCTTCGACTCTTTACGCTCAGGAGTCGTCATTTTGCCTAGGTAGCACTTCAAGCGAGAACACAACCAAGCAGTACTCGCACATGCGGTTTTTTTTTTTAATTTATTGGGTTACTTTGCGACCTTGAATCAACCCTTTACAACGCGTACAGTTGATACTATTAAAATTTAGAACTGGGACATTCTTTTATGGACATACAGAATATTCACAATCCTGGACAATACCTTAATTGTTTATACTTGGGTTTGGAGTCCACCCTCCCCATCCCCAAGTATTGTTGGGGAAGAGTAAATGCTTCTCTCTGGGGGTGGCCGTGCATGCTTTAGTGCATGGACAGCGCGTGAAGCCACACTTCTGCTCGCTGACGGCGTGTGCCATGTTCGCGGGAGACACAAGTAGACATAGAATGAAGCGTGGTGTTTCCATCGTGAAAACAGTTTTAAATGCCTGTAATTGACCTTGTTTAGCGACGTAAATTAAATTCATAATTTATTAATAGCCTTCATCATGCGTGGTCAAAGGCTATTTACTCAAATTTTTGAGTATGGCAATATGGCTTCGGGTTACAAACGAATTAATTTATTTACGACACAGCATGCTCTCTCCTGAGAATCCTAGTTAACCCTCACATCCCTCCCCCCTCCACAAGTGACAAATGGAAAAAATTAGTTTTATGTAAATACTCAACCTAATCAACCATGTTCTTTTCACAGCAGCAAAAAAAAAAAAAAAACAAATGGGAAAAAGCATGAACGAATATCTTATGGGTACGCGGTTACGAACGCATTTTTTTTTCTTTCACTTCCTTTTTTTATAATTAGGATGTGTACTATTGTCAATGTCATTCCACATGCGTATCAATCTGTGATATGAAGCGAAAGCATCTTTAGCGAAATAATTTGGCTGTAATAAAAATTTAATAAATTCAAATGTTAGTTTAGTGTGTTAGAAAGCCATACTCCAAATCTGAAGCGGACGTAAAAAGTTTATCGAGGTTAAGAACGGTTGCTGTGGCAATTTTATTTTGTAGATCTCTCTGATTTATTGTTCATTTTTGGCAATGCACTTGGTTGAAATAACGACACAGTATTTCATACTGCGTACTTAATTTAAATCCACCAAAAAAATCAGACGAAATCTGAAATCGGCTGAGACAATAGAGTTAGAAAAAAATCTGGTTATCAGTGAAACAAATTGTCTTGTTTTACCTTTGAAACAGTTCATAATAATTTTATTTAACAGGAACGGTAATAATTATTAAGTGGAGTCTCGCCCTTCAACGTCATGGCTTCATTGGTTCAGTGAATGTTATGTTTCTCTTCTCCACCCTGCCCGCACCCGAAGCTGCGAGAGAGGAGTAGAGGCAGTCGGGTGGTTCGCGCGCACGATGATTAGGACAAGCGGACAATCACGCACGCGACAGCAAAGAGGGGGGTTGAAGGAGGGGCGGGGTTCCCTCCCCTTCATTGAACGGCCTGGCAGATAACTGGGAGAAGTTAGGGCACGCAGAATTGCAACAGGGAAGAGGGGGGACGCGGAGAGAGAGGTCGCAAGAACCAGCCAGCCACAGATTAGTTTTTTTTACGGACTCGTCGTAAAGGTCGTGCGGCAGGAATTCCGAGGACTCGCAGACAAACATGCTTCTTCTTTTTTTTTCCCATCCGAGGGTCGGTGCTAGGCCCTCCTCGTGCGAGCACAAAAACATCCTATCCCTTATTACATTAAGTTTCTTTCTTTCTTTTTCTGTGTGTGCGGTGTTCTCTTCATCTGTTTTTCCTCTACAGATTGAACCTCCTGGCGGATTAAAATGGCGCGCTCGCGGTAACCCATGGAGGTATTAGTCTACGGAGTGGGTGTCTGTTCTAAAGTTTAAGACATTCTGTTTAACAACTGGTTAGCAAAATAACCCGCAGCTGTATAAAGTTTATTGCTAGAAGTTTGTTTGCTAGCTTGACAGAAACTCACAAAAAATCTTTAAAAAAATGTTTTTTTTTTCATGAAGTAATAATCTAAACTAATAATAAAACGGTTCGGGATAAAAATTCTGTACATTGTATTGATTTATAAAAATTAATATATGTTTTAAATTACTATTTGCATTATTAAAAAATCCTAATTATATTTATTTTGAATTTTGTCAGTTTATTTTTACTCAAAAACTACTGGCTGCATTTAGACAAAGTGTTTCTTTTGTTATTAAGGTCGTTGGCAAACTTAAAAATTAAGCCATGTATAATTTCAAACTTCCACCGCTAAAGGTGTGAAAAATCGTTTAATATGGTTTTTTGATCATCAATAATATCTCCGAAGCTAACCTAGCATAAGAAAATATATTGGGATCCAATATTAAACATATCAAAACAACCTAACATTTTTTTACCGTTTTTCAAGATTCTACCCTAAGGGGTTAAAAAGAGGTAGGGTTTGTTTTAAGAATAAATAGGCCTATACATATTTCTGAATCTATAAGAATCAGTGGTAAAAGAACTAAGTATATGTGTAGGTTATGGTACTGTATTTTTATTTTTATTTGTTTAAATTAGACCGTTAAAGGGGATTAAAGTGTGGCAAGTTTTTGTCTATGAAGAAAAACAATCCTACCTATCTACGAAGCAACCCAAGAGGGATGTATGTAAGTTACTGAGCACGAATAAGTTATATAATAAGTTACCTTGCATGTTGTTTTATATTTTCTAGTAATTCAACTAAGGGTGTGAAAATGTGTAAGTTATGTTTTACAGTAAAAAAATCATATTTCCAAAGAAAACAAAGCGTGAGGTAAAAAGCTCAACATTACTTTAAAAGTAACGTGGCATGTTTTTATTTCTTTTTTTATTTTAATTCGACCACAAATGGGTGTAAATGCGATAAGTTCGTTTTTAAAAAAGTAAATTATGTATATGTCTGTAACAAATCAAGAGGGGTGTAATATAGGGCGTTTTCATCATTATTTTTGTTTCGATATTCTACCACAAAAAGAGTGAAAAAAGGTACATTTTATTTGGTAATAAAAGTTTTAAACTATTAAGAAATCCAAGTGGGTGGTAAGAAATCGAGGTTTAATAGTGTACATAAATGATTGCATAGCGTATGTTTAACATTTATTTTAGAAATATGACTTTAAAGGTAGTAAAAACGGGGTAATTTTTCATAGTAATAAATCATACCTCTAATCAAATCAAGCCAGCAATAAAAAAATGAGAAAGAATAAATTGCGTAAATAGTTGCGTGACGTGTCTTTAAAAGTGTTTGCAATTTTAATTCATGAGGGTGAAATATGGGTTTGTTTGATTTATAACTATATATCATTTCTCCGAAGCAAATTAAGCAGGCAATCGTAAACTCAATAAGAATAACCTGCACAGCAAGTTTAATACCGTGTTCTTGCCATTTTTTAATTCTTCGCTGCAAATGGGTGAAAAGGAAGCCAGTTTATTATAAAAATAATATCAACGAATCTCATCAAACGGGAAGGAGAATATTTGGAGGTTCTGTTGTATTAACAGATACTTAGTGGAGCTAAAAATACATCAACACTTTCGATACGATTTTTTACAATGTATTAAACATTTCAAATGAAGATGCGATCGTTTCAAAAACTTAAGTAGGTAGAGGTAATGATGTTACATCGGAGGAAGTTTAATTTTAATTATTCTGTGCATTTGATAAAAATAAATGAAGATTTGATGTAAAAGATGACATAATATTAATTTAAATTAAATAAGTGCATGTTTCACAAATTTTAAAATAAGCTCCCTCATAAAATTAAAAATATGAAAATGAGATTTCATCAAGGTAAAATATATCTCAGAACCAACTAAAACAGGAGTTATAAAATGGACTTACTTAATTATATTAAAAACCAAGCAAGCTTACGCATAACCACTTTCAAAATTTCAAACTTAACAGGCTTTGTCATGGAAAAAAAACTATATAAACTGGACATTACATAATGGCTATTGCTTTTGTTAAAACGTTTGTAATAATTAACATACCATTGTTAGGGCAGATTTCACCATCGCCGGTTAAGGAGTTTAAACATTGGTTAAGAACACTTAAACATCGTTTAGTTGTGAATTATATTTCACCAAAAGTTAAACAGTGTTTAAGTTCGTTAACAGTTGTTTAACATTAACCGCCCAAATTCGGGCGGTTAAGTCTTAAACAGTTGTTTTAAAGAGGAGTTGTGTCTCGTAATGGCCGCGCGAATGTCGAAGATACTGCACAAAACCAAATATTGTGATTTTTAAACTAATTATGATCCTAATTGTTTTTTATTATCAAATTGATACTATTATCATTCCTACAATGTAAGTAGGTACTGAAAAAAAACAGACATTATTTTAATTAAAGGTTTTTTAAAGTGTTGTTTTACAAGTATAGGTATATATATATATATACATATTAATTTGAAAGCAGTATCAAGTTTATATCTTAAATAACTTCTAATTGAGTAGTACTTCTTCACTTTCTAGGTTATATTTTCGGCAAAAAAATATAACAATAATTTTTATTACATACCCAAATACCTTGCTACATACCTGTTTTAAATATCTCCAACTTTTCCTTTGCAGCTACCTTTCTCGTTTGTCTTTTTAAATTCTCGTAGCACGCCTTCAAAGCATCACTACAGCGATTGGTGGAAGGGCTTGAAGCATTGAATATCTTCGTCACAATTTCCCAAGATTTATTTTTTTCTTTATTTGTAACGGCATCCGTTTTTTTATTTTCTATTGTACTCGCGTGTTCTTGAACCAATTCAACTAGCAGTTCCTTTTCATACGAAGTAAAATTAACAGAACGTTTGCGTCTCTCACCTATGTTTCAAAACAAATATTAAATTTCAATAGCGCACTTTATTTTACATCACACCAAGCTGCAACACATACGTAACAATATAGCATCGCCACCGCCTTCTTTATATAATTCTTCTAGGCGAATAAAACTTAAAACAAGGTGTAACTAATCAATGGTAAGAAATGCGTGGTGAAATGAAAAAGCTTAACGGTTGTTTAAGAACGGAGTGTTAACTTTAAACAACCGTTAGTTAACACATTGTTTAACGACCGCATGGTGAAATTGGCCCTTAAAATGTTACAATATCAGCAATAATCTAAAACTGGCGCGAGCGAATCCGCAAATTATTAGCAAGATGTTAAATAAAAATGTTAGTAAGACATCTGCAAGGAATTAAGGTTAAACTTCATCATAATTAATAATATGTTTTAATATACAAATAGGAAATAGAGGAGGGGGTCATTCTATTTGGACTTCATGTATTAACATGACAAAGATTGCACACAACTGCCTCACTTATTAGAACCGTAAGGTAACCTGAGTTATAACGTTCACCATCTCCGACAAAAAAGTGCTTCCGCCTATCTACCTCTCTCCATACCACTGGTATATTACTTGTTCATTTACCATCACAGTAAATACCATAGAAAACATGTACCGTCACCGGAATAAGATAAATATTAACTCATTGTAATTATCGAACCTTGAAATACACTGGCGGAAAATGAAATCCCAACACCAAGAAGACATTTGTTTAAAGGAATGCAATTTAGGCAAAGCAATTGACTAGGCAACTTATTTATTTTATTAGTGTCCCAGTTCACAGGTCCAAGTATGTGCAAGAAGATATGTGGCATGATGGAACATTGATAGCCCCTGTAGTCGCCACGATTTTGAATGCAAGCATGCAGATGTGAATGCATTGTGCCGTACAGGTGCCGTATGTCATTTTGTGGGATGGAGTTCCACGCATGTTTCACTTGGTCTGTCAAATCAGCAACGGTTAATGCTGGTATTGGTTGACACTGGATTTGTCTTCTCATAATGTCCCATACATGTTCAATGGGTGAAAGGTCTTGTGATCTCGCAGGCCAAGGTTACTGGTGGACACTCTATAGAGCACCTTGGGCGAGAGCAGTGGTATGAGGACGAGCGTTGTTCCGTTGGAAAACACTCCTTTGGATACTGAGCATGAATGTCAGCGCAACCACTGTCAAGGTTCTTGGTATATTGACGAGAGAGCTCCTGCTGCCAAAGGTAATCGTTCCTCCTGCCATAACTGCTGGTGTGTCGACGCCGCAGACAGCTCGGTTCCGAGTGCTAATATGGCCTCCTTGCCAACCTACAACCATCACTGGCTCCAAGACAGAAAAGGCTCTCATCTGAGAACACAACAGATCTCGACTCCACCCTCCAATGAGCTGTAGATTGACACCACAGTGACGTGAACATTACAGGACATCTGGCTTGGAACTGTTCTTCAAGTTATCGATTTGTTACAGTTCGCTGCATCACGTTGGGGTCAATTGCAGATGCAGTACGATTCCCCAAAGCCACGCGGCAAATACCGTGGTGGTCTTCCCTCTCCGTAGTGGCCCGTGCGGCCGGACCCCGGTCTTCTTGAGGCAGTGCTAAGGTTAATTCTACTACAGGTTGGGAAGATCGATGTTATAAGTTTGGCACACTATTTGGTTTCTCCGCCAGGTAGCAGTAGTGTTCGATGAGGTGATCATTTTCATTTGTTTCAATGCATTTAAATGGGCCGTTTGCATTTTTCAAAGTGAAATAACAATATGTGTCAAACTTCTCAGTTCGTTTTGAATTTAAAATTAGGATAGCTTAACTTACATCTTTAAGTAGTTTTTAATTTAGTTTTTCAATATGCCTAAGTGTTGTTTTGTGCCCGGTTGCAAAACTGGATGTAGTAGAGAAAGTACGACGCAAGCATTAACGTATTTAAGGCTCCTGCAGACGAAAAAAAAAAGAGAATTATGGAACAGAAAGATTCCAAGGAGTGATAGAGATTTGAGGAAAACTGATTATGTTTGTGAAATAAATTTCGAGGTTCGTGAAAATAAATTGTATATCCTTGTTACGTGTGCTCCGCATACGCACATCAAGATGTGTCGCGCGGCGCCTAACTGCGCGCCGATGCAACCAGCATAAGCAAAGTATTCGCGCGCTGCGCGCATGACTTTCGGAGCCGCTCGGGAGCCCTCGGGGAGGCTCGTTTTGGCGGGCTGCCAACCGGACATCGCCGATGGCGCCTGTTCCGGTTGCCCCGACCGAGAACAATCCGCCATGTTCGATACTAGCAGTTCACAGAGTATAAAAGGGGTCCCATTTTGCGCTGAGAGAGGAGACTCGTCGCGACCACCAGCGACATCAGCTAGCAGGCTGCTTCGCTGCTCCGACACCGAGCGCCGCCTTCGTGAACGTCGTAGCATAGTTAGGGAACTTGTGCGTATAGCTGTAGTAGGGTGTCGCCGGGCGCAAACTCCAATCGCCGTCCCCGTCGAGCTCACGTCGTCTCCACTGGGTGGCAGCATCGGCCGCGCGCCGTGCTGCCGCCTATCGTGCTGCTGCTCAACTACTTCACCCTCGCTGGCATCCTGGATCTACGACTGCTGTTTTGCTTTTCCTATGCTGGTCGTCTCTGCTTCTCGCTGTTTTCGCTGTTTGTCTGTGTGGTGTGCCAGTCCTTTTGCTGTTTGCGATGTCACTTGCGCTTCATCTTTTCGTTTTTGTTGGTTTTCCGCTTTGACTCCGATTTTTTGTCGCTGATGTTATTCTCCTCCTGCTGTTACTTCTACATGCGAGTTAGTGTTTTCTGTATGTTACTATCCAGGTGCTGCTTGCTATCGCCTCACTTGTACAGTCCCTTGTTGCTTAGCGCCGTATGGTTTCTTTTCTTTTGATGTGCATTGTGCTGCCTGTGCTTTTCTTATGTTGCGAGTTCGTATAATTTTTCTGTTCTGCTGTTCGCTGCTTTTTTTTCGTGCTCCTGTTTATGCTGTCTGTTCTGCGCTGGATCCTGTTGTGGTCTCTTGTTGTTTTTTGCTTTATTGTGTCTGTTGCTGATTGCGTTTTCTGTCGCCTGCTGTCTGTGCCACCTATTGCTGTTCGCTATTTTCGGCTGTGTTTTGTACTTCAACTATGGATGATCGCCCATTCCGGAGGCAACCGCATGCTGCTCATCCGGCCGAGTCCATCCCGGACTCTGCGCCGTCCTTTTTGCTGCCCACAAGCAATCAATTTGCGGCGCTTGCTGACGATGCTGCCAGTCAATGCTCCGATGCTGGGTCTGCGAATTCCGCCGCTGCGCGCCGTGGGAGAGGACACAGACGTCCTCAGGCGCCCTCCACCTCCGACCAGTTCGATGCGGCTGGCTGTGGTTGCGTCCCCACTCGCCCGATATCGCTGCAGCCGCCGTCGCGGTCTCACTCCAGCCGCACGTCGTGCAGCTCGCCCGAATTTTCCCGTGCAGCTTCCTCGTCGTCCCTGGATGAATCGGATAGCGCTGCCCTTTCCCAGGGGGCGAAGAGTGCTGCCCCTGGCCCGCATCACGTCTCCGTGTTGCCATCTTCTGCAGCGGGGGACCTGCCAGTGCCGGCCTCGTCGCCCACGACTACACTGACAACGAGCACTTACACGACCACTGTCTGCTCCACGCGCATGTCTGCTGCTGCATCTCTCTCTCAGCCGTCCACCAGGTCCTCTACTGTTTCCGATCAGTCTCCTTTCCTGTCGCAGACATCTGTGTCGCTCTCGGTGACTGCTCCGCACCCTTCTGCCGAGTCGCACGGCCTCCCTGATCCGAGTCTCTCTTACCCATGCCAGTCGGCCGCCCCTTTCCTTCTGCCCTCGTCACCATTAGAGGATTTTGTCTCTGCCTTGCACTCTGATCTTGCTGTTCCGGCTGCTTCGCCGCTTGGTGTTGTGCTGCCCCGACCTGAGGCAGCTTTGACTAAGATGTCTTCGCTGCCTGACCTCTCCTCTGCTGCGACGCTCTCTCCATTGCCACTGCCACCTACGCAACAGGCTGGCGCTGTTATGGGCCCACCCGCGCCACCTGCTTACCGCTACACCAACTCATAGGTCCAGCTATCTGATCCTGACCACATGGATGTGGCCGAAGGGCAGCTTGGCAAACGCCCAGGCCCGACAGCTTGGTGTGTCGACTCCGACGACTGGACTGCCTCTCAACCCAAGCACCAATGTGCCAAGTCTTCCCGCGCAGCTCGGGCATCTGCTCGTTCGTCTGCTGGGGCCCCTGGGGCCAGAAGCCGTAATGTCACACCGGCGCGTTCCGAATCTCCTGCTTCTCACCGACCGTCGGCCAGTCCTGCTGGGGCCCGTTCCACGTCTGCCCGTGCTCCCGACCCACACGCAAGGGGTCGTGCTGTCTATCCTTCTGCCCCTGTTGGCTCGCGCCCTTCTCCCTCTGGTACTCTTCCTGGACGTTCTCCCACCGTCCATGCGTCCGCGCCGCCCTCTTCTGACTCCCGTCGGGTTGCTCCATCTCAACAGCTGCGCGCCCCGCCCGCGGTCGCGCCGGCCGCCTCTTATTGTCTGTCGTGGTGGCTTACCACCAACTGCCATCAAGGAAATGTCTGCCTTGCGCGCCGAGTTTGGTGCCGATTTCGTTGTTGCGCACTACAATGATTCCTCTACCTTCCAGATGGCCAACAAAGCCGACCATGTCAAGATGATGGACCTCCTTCGGCAGCGCGGCATTCCTTATCATACGTGGACTTGCCCCGAAGATAGGAATGCACGTGTGGTCATTCGGAAGCTACATATTGAGACGCCGACGGATGATATCTCGGACAGTCTCCGCGAGGCAGGCATTCGGCACTCCCGCGTTCTGCGCCTTGAGAAGTTGAAGTTGTATCGCGAACCATATCCACTGTTCCTGGTCATCTTGGAAGGCACCGACCAACTTCAGGAAGTGCTGAAATTGTCCCACCTCGGCCATGTGGCGGTGAAGATAGAGCTGTTTCGGGGTGGTGGCCGGCTGGTCCAATGTTGCCATTGCCAGTCCTTGGGACATACATCCCACAACTGTAACGAGCCTGTTCGGTGTGTGCGTTGTGCCGGAGGCCACACGGCGAAGGAATGCTCTCGGCCTCTGACTGAAAAGCCCACCTGTTGTCTCTGCGGTGGTGACCACCCGGCCAATTATGCCGGCTGCCCCAAGCGTCATGAATTGACTCAGCGGAAGGCCCGCCGTCAGCAGGCCCAGGCAGTACGGGCTCCTGCGCAGATTTCTGCTCCCGCTTGGCGTGACCAAACACTGCTGCGGCCGCTACTGGTCTCCCCCAGTCTTCCAGACACCGGGGTCCTGCGGCAACTGCCTCGACCGAAGACGTGCCGCTTATGGAATCGCTACGGGAGCTCTTCGCCTTCTTCCGTCAGCTGGACCTTTGTGCGTGGCTCGGTCGTCTCCGACATCTGCTGGCTTCTTTTCGAGTGGCTCGCTCTCTGGCGGACAAATGCGACGTGGTCCTCATGGCCCTGTCCTCGCTGTTCGATGGGTGCGGCGATGCTCCTCCATCGTCCGATGATGTCCCATGCCTGAAAACCTCCTGTTGTGGAATGCCCGTTCGCTGGCCTGTCGCCGCGCAGAATTCTCGCTTTTGCTGGATACCTATCGCCCTCTGGTCACTGGCGTCACCGAGACCTGGTTCACACCCCGGATCTCCTTCTCCCCGGCTGGCTATGTCATCCACCGTGCTGACCGCTTGGATGCGATGCGCGGCGGGGTCGCGCTTTTCGTTCGCTGGGATGTGCGCCATTATCGACGTGTACTGCCTCAAGTCTTGCCTTTTGAGGCCGTTGCTTTTCGCATCACTGGCACGGCGCGTTCTTTCACGTTTGTGGCGGCCTACCTCCCGCCTCATAGGCCGTTTCCTTCTGCGGGTATATCGCTGCTGGCTCAATTGGATGCAGCTGTCATTATCGCTGGTGATTTCAACAGCCGACATACCCGCTGGCACTGTGCCGCCACGGACTATCGGGGGCGAGGCCTACTCCGTGTCGCTATGGCTGATGGTCTCCGCATACTCGCTCCGCCGTCTGCCACTTATGTGCCCGCGCGTCGCGACCAGCGGCCTTCCACGCGGGACTTGTTCCTGACCACGCCTGGTGTTGCCCTATATGCCGTTTGCACTCATTTCGGCCTTGCCTCTGACCACCTGCCTGTAGTGGCCGAGCTCCAGGCTACGCTTGACCTCTCGGACGCCATTCTCCATTGGGACTTCCACCATGCCCACTGGCCTTCGTACAGGCGTTCTTTGGACAGGCAGCTCAATCTTGCCGCTTCGCCTCGCTCGCTGGCTGCTATCGATGCCGCTGTCCAGGTGCTCTCAGCTGCCGTCTTCCGTGCTGCGGACCTGGCCATTCCTAAATGCCGGCCGCGGAACGCTGGGATGCCTTTCCTGCGCGCCATCAAAGACCTGATTCGCCACCGGGATCGTGCTCGCTCCCGCTGCCAGTTGTTGCGCACAGAGACCGGACTGGATGATTACCGCAGGGCCCGCAGTGCTACCAACTGGGCGGTCCATCAATGGCAGGCGGCTGTCCAACTTGCACGCCTCCGCTCGCTGTCCATCTCGTCGGGCTCGGTGTGGCGCCACGTCCGCAGCATGCGAGCCCGCCCTCGGGGCATTCCCCCCCTGCATGATGCCACGGCGGTCCTTGAAGATCCCCAAGACAAGGCCGAAGCTCTCGCCACACGGTTTGAAGCTACTTTCCACTCTGTCATTTCTCCTGTTGGTGCTGTGGGGGCCGAGCTAGGTACCACGCATTTTTCGCCAGAATCTGACTCGGACCTACCGTACGGCTATCTGACTTCACCCAGGGAAGTGGCCCGTGCGATTGACAAGCTATCCATCCACAAGTCACCTGGTGTGGACCGGATTCCGGCACGCCTCATTCGCTCTTTTTCGCGCAAGGCTGTGATTTTCCTGGCGAACTTAATTAATGGCATGTTCCTCCAGTCGTACTTCCCGTCGGCCTGGAAGTTGGCCATCATTGTGCCAGTGCCCAAGCCTGGCGGCCCGCCGCATCTGTTGACGTCCTACCGGCCCATCTCCTTGATCAACATCTTGGCCAAAGTGTCGGAACGTATCATCTTGGGTCGCCTCGTCCTTGCTGCTGATGTCTTCGAACTCCTGCCCGACCACCAGTTCGGTTTTCGTCGTCGCCACTCTGCCATCCATGCCGTCGCGGCCCTTATTTACAAAGTGACGGAGGGGTTTTGCTTTCACCAGCGCTCCTCGCTCATTTCACTCGATTTGTCCTGGGCATTCGATTCTGTACATCATGATGGTCTTCTCTGCAAGCTTCGGTCGCGCCAATTTCCCGAACGCCTCTTGTCGCTGCTATGTAGTTTCCTTCGCGGACGCCGATTCCAGGTTCGAGTGGCCGACGCCCTCTCCCGGCCGCGGTCTGTTGCCGCTGGTGTGCCACAGGGCTCGCTCCTTAGCCCGTTGCTATTTACCCTCTACGTGGCCGATCTCCCACGTCTGCCAGGCGCCACGGTGTACCAGTATGCTGACGACACTGCTGTCCACCTGGTCGGGGAGAATGCTCTGGAGCTTCAGGCTCGTACGCAGTGCTGCCTTCGTTCTCTGAGCACATACTTTCAGCGGTGGGGCATATTGCCCAACGCAGCGAAGACCTCCATCATGTTCCTGACCAAACGTCGCCAGCGTCCCCCTGCACCGCCGACTCTGCTCGGCCACCCACTGGCATGGCAGCCGCGTATCAAGTACCTGGGAGTCCACTTGGACTCCATGCTGTTGTGGACCCATCATCTTGCTACCATTGCCGCCAAGGCCCGTTCTGCTCTCCGTTCGGTGCGCCCTCTCCTTGTGCCCGCTTGCCCTCTGGACCAAGATACCCGTCTCCGGCTGTGGGCATCGCTCATCCTGCCCATCTTGATGTACGACGCCGTTGTCTGGGTGTACGTGCCGGAGTACTGTAAGCGGCCCGTTTACTCCGGCTACAACCGCGGACTCCGCACCGTCCTCGGCTGGCCGCTCCGTACTGCCGTCCGCCTTCTCTACCGACAGGGGAATGTGCCCTCCCCGCAGGAGCGGGTTAGAATGATTGCTGCCTCTTTCTTCCGGAAGATCCGCCGGCATACCAACCCGGTGATTGCGGCCATCGGCGATTATGACGTCGCGGCACCACGTGCTCATCGCCGCATTCGTGATTTTCTGCTGCAAGATCCCCCTTGACCTTGGTGAAGAACCACGGCCTGTCCTCCCCACATTGGCATGACTTTGCCTGCTCCCTTCTAACGTGAAGATTCTTTTCCTCGTGGCTTCTTGCTGACCGCCCTACCTGTTCATCAGCATCGGTTTTTCTTTTGCCCCGTGCCACTTTCTTTCTTTTGTTGGCGAAATGTCATTTTGTTTCCTTTTGCTGCCCCTCCACCATGGCTGCGGGCTGGGTTTTCCAATTTTTCCCAGCATCTTATACCTTTGCTGGTAATACCTTATTTTCATTCTTTGCTTTATTTCCCCCGCTCGTAGCAGTGTTTACGAAAGATCTCCAAGAGCTGGAGCGTTTGAACCCAACTGTTGGTGGTGGGATTGTGTAATTTACACGAGTGAGTACCTTGCTCAATAGGTGATACTTGACTTGTCAAACCTTTAAAAAAAAAAAAAAAAACCTGCTGGCCTTTCCTGCCGAAGGAAGCTACACTGTCAGCACGTCTCGCCGGTCTGCCGTGACGCTGCCCGTTGGAAGAAGCTACCACTTGATAAAGTACTGTTTCGTCGTAGACACCTATAGACCGAGTGGGTAGAAAACTTAGAGTGAGAAGAGGGGCAGTGGTGACGGAGGCAAGGCTTGGAGACGGCGGTGTGAGCTTGTGAGTCCCGATGAAAGACTTTACATCTGACTGGACACACAACACTTAGGTGCGAATCCCGGCAGCGACACGTGAAGAATAATGCCAGTCCCCACACCGACGAGCATTTCTCCCGCTACGATAGTTTGAGGAGATAGTCAATGGTAACCCCTGCATCGACGAATAAGAACTTTGCCCGCAGAAATACGTGTCGACAAGAGTAATTTAAGTTGACGACCTGTTATGTACCCTCGTGAAAACTGCATAGTGGTCCTTTTTGTATTAATCATGTTGTGTATAAATAGCATTTTAGTTAAATGATAGTAATGATTATGCTGATGTTTTCTAACTTGCGCATTGACAGAGGTGTGTCACATAATATTCCATAAGTCGAGGGGTCTTGTTATATACTTTCATTTGCACTCTGGAAATTTATGTACGTTAATTGCTTGTAACTTAGCTTTTGTTTCGACGGTGTACCCAGCGCCAAGCGCAGTGCCAAGTATGAGAGCACGGGCAATTGTGAAGTGAATTTGTTAAGCTGCATTCACGCGTCTCACGTTGCAATAATTCCTAAACGTTTCTGTTCGCAGACTTTTGGATCAGAGCCAAACCGCAAATATCAACTGTTTACATTTTTGTCATTAATGAAGTTGTAATGAATAATTTCATGTATAAGCGATAATAAATGTGTTATTACCATAGAGTTGTAATACATTTAGATGACATTTCTCCACACTCTGTTCCATTCCTACTCCTTGTTCCCCTCGAGTGTTTTACGCAGAGGCTACATTCTAACCAATTCCATCCCGACTTCCAGCTTGATAGTCACGTTAGGCTCTGTAGTAGGATGAGTTCGTTGGTATCAAACCAGATATAAATTTGTATTATAACATGCATTATGATCTTTTTTTTCTGTTAAGGTTCGTGTTCGTTTCTGTATAATTATTAAAAAAAACTTCAGGTTACATCTTTTGTATGCCAATAACCCCAAAATTAAAAAAAAAATTGGCATTCATATTTTCAGTACGTTTTGGGCTGTTGATAATTGTAATAGGTACTTTAAATATCAACATTTATTCACCCATTAATTCAAATTTGCTTTTGGCAAATTTAAATAAAATTATATATATTTTATCAAAAATCATGTAAGTAGGGTCATTTTTTTCAAATAGCCTTCTAGTTTGCCATAATACTACTTACCACTAAGTAATATTTCTTTTGTTGCAATTTTCATTCAGGTTATCATTTTGCTCAAGGATTCCAATATGTTGACTATATTTAACACTTTTTTTTTGGATAACCAATTAGATCAAAATATTCTAATTGGAAAAGTTTTCACCAGAACTACATGTGTGTTAATTTAAATTTAAATGCAATTGCGCTTACTAGAGAAAGTTAACAGCACTTTGAAACTTTGTTGGCATTAATAACAATTCAGTTAAATTGTTGCTCAATCTTACAGTAGACACAACACACTGTGTATACACGCTGTGTATTAAGGAACGTAAAAAAACACATTGTGGAAGCCAGATGTCCCAAGATATATTTATAGACCTGTACAATTTCCTTTCACAACTAGGAAAATATAAACGCACGTGACTTAGTACACAAGATCCTCAGTTTAATATAAAGTAGGAAAAATAGATTTAACGAGTTAGGTTATATAAAGTAATTAAAGGGTAGAGGGGCTGGTGAAATCCTGGAGATAGGCTGACCCGAGGGGTGTACAGAGGGAGGAGGGATCACCAGTGCAAGATCCAGAGGGAGTGGAGACGAACTGAACCAGGAAAGCAGGTGTTTCTGGTGAGGACAGGGCGAGAGTGAAATGGGCTTGAGGGAAGGGTACTGAATGGGAGAGGAGGGACGGACTTCAGGAGGCGGCTTCAGAAATTGGTAGAGTGAGCTAGAGGGGAGCTCCTTGCCTACGGGTGAAAGCCCAACCACAGGTGTATAAAGATAATAATTTACTTTCCAACTGCCCTGAGTTCGCTCCAACCAACTGAAAAATATATCAATGCGTGCTGTAGGTACATTATTTAATATTTCAATTCAAATGAAGTCAATGACTATTTGAAGCTCATTCAAAATCCCTTTATTACCTTAGTTGCATTTTGATTTTAAATATTATTTTGGTTTTAATAAATTCATGCAAAAAATATTGATGAACAAAAATCACAATTGATTTTAAAAAACCTATGTGTGTGTGTGTGTGTGTGTGTGCGCGCGCGTGTGAATGAAGTGATTTGAATAGTTCCAAACTTACAATACAAAATGAGATAACTATTTAATTTTTGTTAGGGTTGACTGTAATGTTAATCAACATTTTTATTTTTATACTTATATTTGAATACAACAAATGAAGGCTTATTATTGTGGATTGGGTTGAAAATGATAAAATCCATTAACAACCACTTAGCTCGAATAATAATGTGCTCAAATTCAAAGATGCGCAGTTTTTAAAGAGCACAAAGTGTTACAGGATATGAAGTGGCATGTGGCATACATGTTGAACACAGCTGTTATTACAGCGGTAATCTGTCAAGTAATTAGCAACTATGTATACACATTTCAGGAACAAATTATATTAAGAAATTATTTTCACGAAGTTCAAGGTGAAACCATCAAGATACCAAGAGGTAAAGTAACTTTAACAAAATCTGCAGTGCCAACTATTTGTCCAAACTTTCCTTCATACTTGACACAGCGCAAGCCATACAGAAGAAAACTAGAGATGAGTGTAAGTTCATTTTTGAATCAAATACAATACTTGCTGCAGTTACGACCATTTAAATTTAAAATTTCAAAGTAACCAAAATCTCAAAACCATTTATAGTTGCTGATGGCATTTTTACTTTTAATGAAAAATTTTTACCACACAGTACTCAAGTGGTTTTTAAGATAATTACTTGATTTTATGCTACTGCATAGCATAGCATAGCTGTGAATTTTGTGTGTGCATTATGATAGTTTGTTTTGCATTAAGTCCTACAAAATATTTTTTTTTCTTCATGGCAGGGAAAATTAACTTGCCTTTTTTTTTTCTCCACAATTTTTTGGCTCTTCAGGAACATTGGATCTGCTGTAAAACGATTATGGCAGCAAAGTGCTCTATTTGCAGGGCAGGCATCACATGATATTTTATTTCATATCTTTTAAGTAAAACATAAAATTGAAAGAAATACATTTAAGTTTTATTATTAAAGGTATAGAATTGAGAATCGTAACATAAAATTCAGTTAATCTATGTTCACTTAAAGACTTGACTATAATTGTCTGTTCAAAATTACCTTATTGCAGTATAATTTGCAATGTTTATTAAAACTTGGGCACCAGCACAATTCAGAAGAAAAAATTTAAAAAAAAAGATGAAATATAACACATAACAGATGAAATTCTTTTAAATATTTTGAGTGCATTACAATAGGAATCATAATTTTCAAAGTATTTGCTTTTCTATAAAACAAAACCTATGTGAGTTAATTTAATCACTGTTAAGTAAAGCTTTAAGGTAATTTTAATTTCAATCTGAAAAATTCATTTACACTGGGCTTAGAAAATCCTACTTTATCACACAATGGTTTACAAAGAATGGCCCCAAATTTAACATATAAACATGTGCAGCCAAATAATTTCCAGAAAATGAGTGTTACTCTCATGAACCAGGTAACTACAAATTGCTGTACAAATTATGTAATTTCCATAATGCAGTTATTCATAATAAATGTTCCACACATCAAAATTTAAGCGATGATGGTACTTGTCATTGTTTTCTTTACTGAATAACTACCAGTGGCACTAATGAATTTATGAACACAATTTTCTTTTGCTTCCAAGAGCATTTTTGGGAATGATATGGGAAATATGGACTCGGCCAATTTATTCACATCCTGTGCACATAACACTTTAAAAATTATTTTGTAAATTAAATATATATATTTGTTTTATTAAATAAGTACACAAAAATAATTTTATAGACAGTTTATTTTTTGCCATTAATTATTTGTAACATGGGGAGACAACAAAAAATTTACTAAATTATTTTGATACTACTCCAAACTAAAATTCAACTTACTAGGCTACACCAGATGTTAAATTATTAAGTCATTTGGGTAAATATGTAGAGTCGCGGTATATGCGGAAAAAAATGCGAAAAACCCGGAAATAGATTTATTCTATGCTCTTTCACTTCCTCTTTTCAAATCAACCGGCGGAGATAAGAAATTCCAAATACTTTAGGAGATATCGAATTTTTTTAATTTTCATCACAATACCTGCGTATTCATGCTGCGATTACCATTGTTTCTTGTTTACGAGTATCTATTATGTTTCTTATTGGACAATTTTGTCACGTGACAGTTCCGTGATTGGACAGTATTCAAATGAACCAATACGTGATTATTTATTTATTTATTTATGTTCCATCGGAGGTATATCATTTCCTTCTAATGGCAAAGGAAATGTACCTGCCTCCAACTTAGGTGGGCTTTTAACGTTTCTAATTTTAAAGTCTTATTTTTTATTTGGATATTGTTGCGCAAGTAATAAGTAACAAAAAAAAATTACGTGAGTTGTTAATGTTCATCATTTGTCCGGGTTTGTTAGGTCAGGTCAGTTACATTATAAATATTTTAAAACTAAACAGCCATTAAAATTAATTCACATTATTTTTTATGTCTGCTTAGTTTGAAAGTATTAATAATGTAACTGACCTGACCTAATCGACCATTTTATTTATTACGCATTCACGAACACACGGCAAAATAACAAAAATGGCGTCGTTTGAATGATTGTACAGGTGTTGTATTGCTAAATTAAAAAAATCGATATCTCCTAAAGTATTTGTAATTTCTTATCTCCGCCGATTTTAATGAAGAGAGGAAGTGAAAGAGCATATAATAAAAGTAATTTTAGATTTTTAGAATTTTGTTTTCGCAATTACCGCTACTCTACATGTTCAAAATTAAAAAATTCCATATCTCCTAAAGTATTTGGAATTTCTTATCTCCGTCGGTTGATTTGAAAAGAGGAAGTGAAAGAGCATAGAATAAAAGTATTTTAGCATTTTTAGCATTTTTTTTTCCGCATATACAGCTACTCTACATATTTACCGTTATTTGTATTGGGCATATGCATGAACTGAAATAATCCAATAATCACTAATGAAAACATTATATTTAAGAACTAAAAAAATTTATAAATTGTATGTCACCAGTATAGTTTTATATTTAACATTTTTATATACAAACAACCTAGCTTAATAATTTAATTTACATATCACACAAACACAAAACATCTGAGAGTAATTACATATTTAAACTGGTTAGAAACTTACATGAAACTCACCTTAAAAAGAAAATTCTTATTGCTGTAAAAATTATAATGAAATTTTCATGCTTTTAGCTTTTCAACATGGAAACAGCTGCAGCTTTGAAGTTTTACAGTAACAAGCCTGGTCTAGAAAATATTTCTGGCACCTTAAATTACATAGAAAAAGTTGCACAAGTTTATTCCATACTAGACAACAACAAACCATGGAAAGGCCTGACTGTTGGATCAGATGATGAAACGGTAAAACTCTAAATTTTGAAATATTCCTATATTATTTCTGTACATAACAAATAGGCTAAGTACTCAGAATTATTTGTTTAGTTAATTTTTATAATAACTGATATAAAAACAATAAAGTACATAATAATTTAACATTAAAATAAATATTTGCTTCTATTCATAAACTGCACTTAACAAAAATAAATATTTTCATGGGAATTATCCACAAAATATCAGCCAGAATTGTTTCTTTCACCATCAACAGCCTGTGGAATAAGAGTAACGATAACATCAATCATTGAGTTGTCACATACACTTAATTCTATTGGCTTTCGTTATCTTCTCACATCAAAGGTCAACCAAAATATTGGCGGTATGTATTATTTAAAAAAAACATTCATTGCTGATTTTTTAAAGCAAATAATAGCTAATTAACTAATCCTTATATGATGTCTATAGGAAAAGTTCAATATTGCAATTGGAATTTAATTTTTTTGCCTTATAAAATTTTCAATAACTATATTTGAGACCTCAGAAAAAATGTTATGAAATGCAGGAAAGTAATCAGTGTTGAAAATGAAAAATAGGGACAAATTTGTGGACATATCAATTGTGGCATTCCCTGCCTCTGAGCACCTGGCGAAGACAGAGAGGGCAGGAGCAAGAGACACTACATGCCAAGGGACAAATTAATTATAGTGCAGGCTTAGTAATACAAATACACATATTATTTCACTGATTTTTCCAGCACAAATTGATATATTTAAAAACAATCAGCTATTAATTTTAAAACGTGATAGTTACAATTGCTTATGTTATATTACTTCTCTAAAACATGTGTTTTGACTTCAGTGAAATTCCATTGAAACATAAAAAATACAGCTTTGGTACTTCATTATAAAAGTTCACAATTTTAAAACATATTACATGGATATAGAATTATATGTTTCATTTAAGTGTGGTACTTTTCAATGAGATTTCAATTTAAAAAACAAATAATTAAATTGAGGCCATCACTTACAGCATAATAAAAGAGTAAATTAAATATAACAAATCCAACTTAAAACCTTTACACATATCTACATGGTGTATTCTCCACTCTTATGAAGGCAGCCATGTGGTTGAAAATTTGAATTATTTTGTTTTGTCCCGTTTCCATTTTAATACCTTACCTATAGTTCTGCAACACACACATAAAACTAACCTAGCCAATCATTCACTCCATTTCACAGTAATTTTAATGTAGCTAACCTAACGTTTCTACATGTTAAAACAGTATACTACAATAACATAATTTTTAAAAAAATATGTCAATAATTGTGATACTGTGAAAATGGTTGGTTAGGTTATATTTAGTAAGCTACATTTAAAATACTTAAATAGTGGGTGTGGACAGTTGGTTAGGTTAGTTACATTACAACGATTGAGATATTAAAATGGTCAGTTGAGTTAGGCTAGCTACAAAAAAAATAGTAAAATCGTTTAGTTAAGAACCGCCCCTTTAAACTACACATTCAATGGCATTGATTTAATTATTTAATTTTTTTAATTGAATATATTTGCCATCCTGCTTCACATAGTGCTAGCAGATTAATCACAAAAGGAACAACTATTTACCTACCACATTTTATCCCTATTTCAAATTTCTAAACAAGCACAAATGCTGCAAGTAGATGGGTGCACCATACAAGCTCACTATACTCATAGTTTTGAAAACAAAACTTCACAGTGAAGCAATGAAAAGTTGAAAAAAAAAATTATTTTTCTCTTAAATATCTTAGTTAATCACCAATGTTTTGTGTCCGTAAATGTTAAATTCGGACTTGCTGTAACTGACAATGGAATATGGGATGTAAATTGTATTAGTGGCATGAATAAAAATTACGTTAAGCTTGGAAAGACTGTCGCATATCCCGAGAAATCAGGCGAATAATAACCAAGTGAAAGGTTGTTTATGTTACGCTTGCTATATTAACAAGTAAATCTGTAATTGAAGTACAAAGCTTACCTGACCTCAACTTCACTTTAGTTATTATTCGCCTAATTTCCATTAATCCGCGAATTAACAACGTTCACAAACTAAAAAAAAAAAAAACGTTCATCACAATAGTATAGTTACTGTGATATCAAACCGATAAAAACACAAACAAACACATCTTTTTTCATCCAGTCATAACTTACCTCATATATTTGCTCAAATATATGCAGATTGCTCGTGGCGAAACAAAAACGCAGTATAGCTTTTATTTACGTACCCAAAAGGCATAAAGTTGTGAAATTTACACATTCTTAACGGAAGACTTGTTCAATATAATTCTTGCAAACAAAAAGCACATAACTAAATACCATACCGACTATTTTATTTGACTTCAATGCGGTTTTCTCACGTTCACCCTCAATGGCAGTGTGTTTGTGTTACCCTTTCGCTACGCCAGCGCACCTAGCGGCAGAAATTTTCCCTGTGCCAAACTCGCCCATAAGAAAACCCGTTTTCTTCCTAACCTGTAGTAGAATTAACCTTAGCAGTGCCTTCCCGCGACCATTGTTGCCAACACAGATGCGCTGTGGATACATGCCTGCCAAGTCTTACTGCAATGTCGCGGAAAGAACATCCTCTTTCTTGTAGCCCTATTTCACGGTCTCGTTCAAACTCAGTAAGCTGCTGCTACTGTCTTATTCGTCTCCTTCAAGGCATTTTTGACTCGCGCCTACCTCGCATCGTCAACACCGGACTGTGACTATCGCCTATGAAGTGTACACGGCTTATTTAAAGCAAACTAGCTTTGCAAGTTCATAGCGGCGCTACTAGCGTCACTGATCATCCACAAGCGCGAACATGTGAATAGGCGTCATATCTCGCATGTGCAGATACGCCTTCAGAATTTCGTTTATCTAGCACGACTCTTTCTTGGTGGTGGGATTTCATTTTCCGCCAATGTATATACTTATTTATTGTGCTACCTGTCACTGGCAGGTTTTATTTCCGTTTCGTTGCAAAGCATTAAATTGCACTAATCTCCATTTATATCTATAAAGAATTAAAAATAGTCATACATGCAATATAATGACCACAAAAAACCCAAGAAATCACTCGTTTAAAGAAAAATTTTTTTAGCTCATGGCACTGAGTTATGTATTTCTCCTTCTTGTATGGAGATACGTAAAAAAAAAGGTCCACCTAGTCAGGGTCATATTTGTGTTAGTGAGACGGAATATAAAGCGTGACGCTCGACGGTGCTTCTAGCTTTACGTCGTGAATATAGGAAATATGAGATTTGAGCGGCAACCATTACATTACATAAATACCGAAGAAATTAAGATAAAATTGATTTGCAAGTTCCGTGAGTGCTTTAAAAAATCTGTACCGGATTTTTCATGCCTAATAATTATTCTGAAAACAAGTGTTTTAGCCATTTTTTTCTCTCCAAAAAAATACATATTAAAAACGAAATATGAAATCACAACTACCCATCCCCCCTCAGCGTATTCTCAAATGTTTTCCGTGAATAGAATCCACTTGGATATCTCGAGCAGTTTTTAAATCGCATGTTTTGAAGCTCTGCACACCGTATGTGTTCCCAGGAAGGCGGGCCGTTGAAACGCCCAAAACTGCTGAAAGAACAGAACTAAATAAGAAACATTTCATAAAATTATATTTCTTAAAATTAGCGTCTTATGATGTTATTAATCGGATAAAGATTTATTGCGGCGGTAGGTCTAGAGGAATAAGGAAAGCTGTGGCCATATTCAGTATTATTTTGAACGGGCATTGTGGATCTTAAACTCATTTCACAAGGACAAGAAAAACTTTAAATAGGTTAGAATTAGCCTAACTGTAGTAATGTCTCACGATCAATAATTGGTCTCCTCGACATCGTGCAATATTTGGTACCGAAATCAACCAACTTTAGAATAAAAAATTCACTGCGTTCTTTATTACGTAAATAAACAATGAACAGGATTTTCAAAACGGCGTTATCATAGCCGTGTCCCGAAAGGTAGAGTGTGTCCCAGCACAACCTCCTACGTCCTACTTCATGAATCAGGCTTTATGTTCGTAGGTTCACCTCGTAAAGCATATGTAAAGCACTGGTTTAATGACCCATACACGTTTTTAGAAGTAAACAGTTGCAACACTAGCGCTTCTATTTTTTTTCAATCAACAAACAAGTCTTGCAAGGTCTATAAATACTGTAACTGGCAGCGGATGGCCACCACTGCATGTTCACCTACATGGAAACTGTGTGAATCCGTTTATTTTTTCTTCAGCAAAATGTTGCCCCATATTGGCTAGAAACCCAAAACAATGGTTAGAGTGTAGTGTTTGCATTTTGGAAACAGTTTTAAATGATATTTTTATGAACATGACTGCGTATAACGACTAAGATTCTGATTCATGCTCACTTTCATAAGACGTGGTCAAGCACTTTTTCCGCAATGTTTTGAGCATGACAATAATGTTATGGCAGGGAAAAAGTGACTTCTAGTACGTCACAGCATGTCGTCTCGTGACATTTCCTAACTCTATGACTCTCCTTGAAACAATTTAATGCCAACCAACAACCGTTTTACGAGTTAACAGTTGCAACACTAGCGCCTCTTTGTTTCAA
This sequence comes from Bacillus rossius redtenbacheri, assembly GCF_032445375.1. Lineage (NCBI taxonomy): Eukaryota > Metazoa > Arthropoda > Insecta > Phasmatodea > Bacillidae > Bacillus > Bacillus rossius. The sequence goes on along the minus strand of NC_086330.1, from coordinate 97,822,754 downwards.
TAAACAAATATTTGCAAGCTCCATAAATATATTACTGACCTTTTAAATCTGGTACTAAACATTTCTCTATGGCTGATATATTAGTTTCTCGTTTGTCTTTTCGTTCGTTAAAAGTATTTACCTTTTCTAGCGGACTGCTTTCAAGCGTGGTCTCAAGTGGAAATTGTTTGACGTTTTATCTCAGGTTTCTGACGCTGCTACAAACTAATCCAACAAACCAAAGGTATTTATTTATTTTTTAAAATGTAATCACTACATTATTACTGTTTAGATATTTTTTTATTGTTGCACACAAAAATGTTTTTACTACCTATTAGATGTTCAGTTACTCAAACATTTTGGATTTTATTATTGTCCACGCAATATTAAAGAGTTAAGAAATAATTATTTACAGACTAACTTAACCTTAAACAATGCAATTTCTCGTGGAATCAAAAATTTACCCACAGTGATGACAGTCTAAAAATATGTTTATCTAAAAATGTACTATGGTTGACTCCAAAACATCATCTATCTTCAGTTTGAATAAATAATTTTTAAACTTTTTTTTTCGTTTTAAAATACAGCCGTTACATATCTTATGATAATTTTATTTTTAAAACATAATTTATTTTTTGTCATATTATGCCAGACTATTATGCATTATAAAAATTGCAGGTTAAATCCCAACAATGTATTTACCCGTGTAGTTTTTCATTCCTCTTCCTAAACAAATGGCGACGCAGTTACTGAACGCTTACATTAAGTAAAGTTGTATCCGAACTCCTCTTAAGTATAAAATTATGTTTGTTCTTGGATGTGACATCAAAAGAGATGTCCAAATTATAACTTAAATATTTAAATACCTATGTAGATATGAAAGTAAACAAATCTGAGTGTTCCTTGCGTAATTTCAAGTGAAAATTAAAAATTGTTCAAACTCGTTAGATAATCTACACTTTGTATTTTACTAGAATTTAACTATTAAATAAATTAATATTTCAAAAGTTTAATAACAATGCAATAAATACATCCACATATACAGATCGTAACGTATGTAGCAAAGAAACTTACGTTTATTGACACATATTCATATTTTTGTAATTGAGTGTAAACATTTAAAAAATTTAATTAGAAAAATTTGCTGAAAGACATGTCCGTAATGCTGTAGTAGACCACTCGGGAAGTAAAGTATGCGGCATCGCAAGAATACTCATGTGTACTTGAATTCGAGCACGGATTTAAAATTATTAGACTTACGTATTACGATAAAAAAAAATTACGAGTCCATAAAAAGCATTTCGATATGCATTTTACTGATTATATATGAACATTACATGTGAATATACCATTGTGCTAACTTTATTACTATTGATTATTTCTTAGTGAAGACGTATAAATAAAACCATTTTAGCTATAATTAGTTCGAAAAAAATACCATTTTTAAAATTATTTGTTACCTTATAGACCTTATGAAATTATTATTTTCTGAGCATTACTTTACAAGTCCTGTTTAGGCCTAAAAGTAGATTTAGAAATATTTTCATGTAATTGGCATTGAAAAAACTGACTTTTTTTCTTCTGATTTTAGGCTTGGTAATATTGAAAAATTTAACACTTTCATATAAAGTTTTCAAACGATGAACATTAAGAGAGATTTTGGCCTAATACCAGGTTCAAAATAGCATCCATAAAAACCTTTTATTCCTCTGCACAAAAATAAGACTATATTTATTTTAAAATTTTACTTCGCAACAGCCTGCGAGTTTTGGTTGCGTTAAGTTGGCGCAAATAGTCTCCAAATTTTCGGTCGACACTGCAGTCGTCATCTTTCAGAGTAGCAGTTGCCGTCTGTTGCTGTTTAGTTCAGCTTGCCGTGGCAAAAATCCACAAGCAAAAACAGATCAGACAACCACCACGAAAACCCGCGAGCTTAAATCGTTACAATATATTACACTTATTAGTTTAAGGCTGTAACCACAATCCTCACTCACACTTATCCGACACCCGTCAGTCAAATCGTTGGAAGCTTAAACTTTAAACAGAAGATGAACGGATGTGCCGCCGCTAGTAAACTAGCGTTCTCGTCACTGTTGTTTGTAAACTTCTGTCATTCTTGTTTTTTAATTAATATCGTAATCTGAGCCTTAACAATTGAAGGCCTTTTGTAATAGAGAACCCTCATATTCCCACCAGTTCATTCCGAAGACCGAACATTTCCGAAGTTCACCGAATTTCGCCGTTCGCTTGTGCAACTTCGGTAGCCCTTGTTGTAGGATCAATACGCGCGGGAAAGGTGTCGAGTTCGTCAAGCTACATTTAACATTCTTTAAAAGTGTGAAAGGTGCGTTAGGATAGGTTAGCTACATTACAAATAAAGTAAATCGGTCCACACTATTATCAGTATTTTTAATGTCGCTAACATAACCAAACGTCCACTCGTTATAATAATTTTAAATGTAACTAACCTAGCCAACCCTACAATCTCTTAACGGTATTTTATATGAAGCTAACTTAACCAACCATCCATTAACCATTTTAAATGTAATTTTAATTTAGTAAACCTAAACTAACCAACCATTCGCACGATATCACGACTTTTTGTTTTTAACCTATCGTAACCACTTTTCGAAATGATAACCTAATAATATTTTGGAATTTTTATTATTAGAAAATAGGATTTTCTTCAGAATTACCAATGTTTCATTCGATCAATATGAAACTTATAACTAAATGAATATAATTAAAAAAACAAAATCCTCAAAGTGTTAATTTTAGGTAAAGAGATAGAGAAAACACAGGGAGAAAGAAAAAGCGAATATGCACGAATGCGGCCGCGGAATGGACTGGTGTCAATTTTAAGTTTCCCATAGTGGTAACCCTCAAAATAATATAATTCCCATTTCAATATTGTTAGATTTGTTTGTTTTCTATGGTTATGTTCACGAAAATATAAAAAAGGGGGGTAGGGAAATATAAATAACAAAGATTCTTATATTTTTCTATCAGATTTCATAATCATTAACTTCACTGTGGCCACAATTCACAAGAAAGTTGGTTATCACTTGTTTTCACCCGTGATCTTCAGTTATGTAATTGGATGTGTTGGCGCTGATTTTAATATTTTTGAAATGGTTATGTTAGAAGGTGAAAAAATAATGGAGCGTTATTAGACATTTTTATGCTGGCTTCGTGAATTTACTCCGATAGTAAGACAAATACTACAAGTTTATTGATAATAGCGTAAACCTAGCAAGTTATGAGATGCACGTAGGCCTATATGTTTCTTACGGTAACTTTATTCAAGCACACACACACTTGAAAGAAAGTTACGATATAAAATTATGTGAAGAGAAATGAACGATTTTTTATCCATATAAGGGCTGTTGTTTCATCTTAAATTAGTAGGCGTTGTTTCAAGTAAATGGACGGAGCGGTTCCTGCTGCAGTCAGTAATTGTGATCTATTCATGCTTAGTTGTTTGTTCAATACGTTCACTCGGTTTTAGCGTGTTTCAGTGGGTAGTACAATTGCCATGCATAATCGATTTTAATAAGTGAATTAAATCATAATTCAACACCTACGGCGAAATTTTTATAAAGAAAATTAGAGGCGATGGGTTGATAATGAAGCATTAACGAAATAAATTTGTTAGAGGAAACGGGACTGCCATGTTTCCCATAGTCAATCTAACCACAGATTCCTCGGTATTATTTTTTACACAACTTTATGGCTCGTTGGTAACTTTTAATCGAGTTGTTGACATACATTCGTTTTATTGAACAGCTTCATTGACTTTTGGCATGTTTTTGAACAATATAGACTATGTAAATTATTGTAACCCAAAACAACTCGCACCGAAAGATAGCATACGTCCAATTTCGCTAAGGAGCTCAGTAACCACGCAATCGCTAGCCCTTAAAGGGGAAGGTATATGAAACGAAATCACTGTCTTGGTTTCATAAAATATTTCAGGCCATAACAATAATGTAATCGATTTGGTTTTCGTCAAAGCGTATTTTATAATTTAATGAATTTTGCGAGGTTAGTAGTGTCTTTTTTTTTACAAATTGTTTTCCTGAGAAATTTTTTTTTAGATTTTCAACGTTGATTGTCTCGTGTGTACAATTTGACACTCTTAAAAAAAATCTCTTTGTGTGTGTTGTAAGCCTTAACGAAGGCGAAACTTCGACATTAAACGAAAAAAAATAGTGTTGTGACCTAAAAACGGTTGGAACCAATGGCTGAACGAACGCTGGGTGAATAGGTAGGATATATATCCCCACCTATCCCCAGCGAAATTATGAAAATAAATGAGGAACAAAATGTCAGTGAAGTCAATGTGTTAGTGTCGATAGAAAATTAAGTATTTTTTTTTTTTAAATGCACAGGTTAAAATTTTAAATTATTTTTCTATTTTTTCAAAATTCTTCCTCCTCCCTCTTTCTCTCACGAAAACTGTTCAGCATACGCCACTGGTTGAAGTGACGTGATGGTCGACATGTGGCCAGATGTCGGCCATGCCGGGCGCCGACGCGAGGTCCGAGGTGAGCGACTTCTACGACGGCCGCTGCGTGCTGGTGACTGGAGGCACGGGCTTCGTGGGCAAGGTGCTGGTGGAGAAGCTGGCGCGCTCCTGCCCGGGGCTCGCGCGCGTCTACGTGCTGGTGCGGCCGCGCGCCGCCAGGGACGCCGACCAGCGCCTCGGCGACATGCTGCGCGGCCCGGTGAGCCCCGGCGCCGTGCATTTCGCGTGCAAACAGTTCATTGAAATAAAATAATAAACGAACTGGAGTGGTATCATAAATCCTGTTGGTAAAGTATATATTCAATCAAATTAAGACATTTAAATAAATACTCAGTATTCAACATTAATATAAACACGCGTATAAATTAAGTATGTAATTATTCGTTAAATAAACAAGATTAATTTTATTAATAGTTAAAATCAATTACTATGCCGAACGATTATTCTAATTTGCCAATTTTAATTATTTATTAACTAATAAAGCTATAATTTATAACTTATAATGCAAATACATTATACACCCAGTAACATAACCTCACTTTCTTAAATACAGATTAAAAAGTTTATAAAAACTATTTATACTACTAATAAAAGAAATTAATGTTTTTAGTGAACTGTACCAGTATTCAGTATCAATCACTAAAGTATAAGCTTTAAAAGCACATACATAATTTTTATTTATAGATATGTAGTTTTTTCACCCTGTGGAAATTTCGTTTGAAGGTGCGCGCGCATTGCAAAAATTCACCCTCGTAATTTTTTAATAACGTCCCTAAAGAAGTATAACTTCAATAAACAACGTGATTTTAAAACTACTCAAGATATCAGAATGGCGTCTGATTACGGATATCATTTAAGAATACGCTGAGGTCGGGTTAGTAGTTCTGTATCTGGATTCCGTTTTTTAAATGTACTTCGAGGAGAGTGGAAATGGTCAAAACGCGTGTTTTGGATATGAATCTGAAAGCAATCCAAGGCCTTGCAATAGGTCTACACATTTTAATTCATTTCTCCACCAAGACGAGGAGACTGCGGGACAGTCCACAGTCTTGAGCTTAGAGGTGACACCGCGCTAGAAGCACTAGCAAGAGTCGCACTTATCATTCCGCCTCACTTCACAAGAACAACTTCGGCTGAGCGTACGTGCTGCAAAAGCGTCCGGTCACTAAGGGCGACAATGGCTCGTGCTTCACTCGCTTCACCGCCTTTATGCGCCAGGCACCGTGCTGGCGTGCAGTCTTAGTGTCGGTAACATGTCTTTAAGTGGTGTCCCTTTAATAATATGGTGGAATATTAAATATATATGCCCGTGCACGTACCTATACTATTAACAATACCGTTTGCAGCATTTTTCATACAAAAAATCGTTCGTCAAAACACCCATTTTAGCCTTTATCACTATCCTAAAAATAAACGTTTTAGAGGTAACTATCGAACTAAATATGTATAGACAAGTGAAATGGCTCTTAAATGCTATTCGTAATCAACAACTTTTAATCAAACTCGAGCGTTTAGTAAATGGTGCGTCAACAACTGGAGCTCTACTCGCCGTTTGGCGGCCAAGCTAGGCTGCCACGTTGACGGGAATACCAAAGAAACGTTCATATGCAATACAATGGTATTCAAAAGTGTTTCAATAAACAGCTCTATTGAAAGAAAAATCACAAATGAACTTAGGTTTTCTTCAAAATTTCTATACGCAAATGTACCCGTGAAAAGTGAAAAGTAACCCTATAGAAAAAAGGACAAGATGTACTGAAACTTACTACAAGCTCTTGAGTTAACTTAAGAAAAGCTGGCAGCGCAGTGGTGTGACCTAGTGGCCAAGGTCACCCGTTGGAATCCACCCAAAGAAATAATCAGAACTCTAGTGGCTCTATTGGTGCCATATTACAGAATGTGCCCAACCATATGCTTATTGTTGGGTGAAAGACCTTTTGAAAGCCTTGCGACACCACAAATCGGGTCCTGGACATGGCTCTCAACTGCCAGGACAAAATACCAACCTGTATTCTAGTATACAGTGGACAGTGGAAGGGTGTGAATAAAAACTATAAAACGGAAAATCATATTTAACAAGTGCGTTCAAATCTTGCGGGACCTGATTGCTGCACTCTCACTGCCCATAGAGGTGCGTCCTTAGCGTACACATCCCTACTTCTCTCCATCCATTAGCAAGGTCTGAGGGCCTTGTCCATTCTTGTTACTGCGGTGGTACTCATTGCTTATCCTCGCGATAATCTCCTTACTAAGTCCTCCCACAGCACAAACGAGCTCCAGAATTATTAAATAAAATATTTTCTATGATTTCTGGGGAGTTTTTGTAGAAGTTTACCATCCACACATTTTAATCGCTAATCACAATGCAACACGTCCATGTGTTAGACAAATATAAAAGAGAAGTCGGCATGCCACTTATTCCCTTATCAACTTAGCATTTAAAAGCAATGGAGGACAAACATTTTGTCTAAGACAACTCACGAATAACCCGAGGAGGTAGAATTAAGGAAGTTGGTGTTAAAGTTTGCCTTGTAAGTTATATGTGAAGTCAAAATAAAAACGTTCCAACATCCCCTAATCCAATTTTTATACCAAAAATTATTTTGTTTTGTAATAACGAAGCATATGCTAATTGATTGGCGATTTTTGTCTAAAAATACTCACTTTTTTACTATTCTTCGTAGAGAGTTCCTATCAAGCTATCAAACTTTTGCCATTGGCCTTTATATAATTACAGTATTGTTTTTATATTCTATTGCTAACCAGTTGACTTGAAATTCAGAACAAAAGTTTACTCCAGGGACTAATACCTCTACATTAAACACAAAAACTATTCGCTTACCACATCCATGGTCAGGCAGCTGTATCTTGACGCGACATACCAGAGCCGCCATAGGCCTGAGCAATATCGTAGCCCTCGAGGGCACATGACGTTGCTGCACCTGCCGGACCGGCAGTACTTGTTTTGTTCCACACGGCCGGCCGCCACGCCTAGGCAGCTGCAGTAGCTTGGCGCGACGTGCAGTTGTTCCAGAGGCTGCGCGAGGAGCGACCGCAGGCCCTCCATAAGATCGTGGCTCTGAAGGGCGACATGACGCAGCCGGAGCTGGGCATGAGCCCGCAGGACCGGCGGCTGGTGGAGGAGCGGGTGTCCGTGGTGTTCCACACGGCCGCCACGGTCAAGCTGGACGAGGAGATGCGGCGGTCGGTGCGCATCAACGTGCAGGGCACGCGCCGGCTGCTGCGCTTGTGCGAGCGGGGCTGTGTCGAGGTACGACCGCCGCCGAGAGATCGTTCGGAAGACACGAGAGGGTAACTTGGTGATCAGTGGCAGACTCAAGTTGTAGTTTCAGAAATTTTCTACAATTCGAAACATTTTCTGTAATTTACATATTTCGACAAATCGTCAGAAGCATTGAGGCACTTGTCATAACATTCAGAAAGTTTTGAAGGACCTTCTTCAATTATATCTTTCACTTTTTTAATGAAGACATTTTTAAAAAGCATCTTGATATGAATTGTCATTGTTGAAGCTTTGAGATGCTAGTTACTGTTTCACGTGCCTGTAGAAGAGGTAATTATTCAGTGAAAATTCTAGGCTATAAATAACATCCCAAAGGAATTACTGCAAAAGTTATTGAAAGAGGACGTATAATTCCCTTGTCAGCTGGGCTAATGGGACTCCTGAAGAGTACATTGCATTCCTCGGCTAGGGGTACGCACACGCAGACACATCTTCGCCTGCTGATTTCTGCACAGTGTACTCAGCACAGCAGATGTGGGGGTGATGTATTACAACAGCACACCTTGCCAGTGATGCGCACAAGTCATGTGAAACCACCTTGGATGCAGTTAGGGAAATAAACATGGTGGCTGGATCTCTTCGATGAAGACTGGGGACGTATGATGTTGGCTCCATGACGATTCGATAGAGTGGCAATCACAGCTACAGTACTTCGCATGTCATGGTCCTCTGGATGGATGTTTGTGAATGGGTATGTATATTTAAAGCTATCTTAAGAGACAGGAGCCTGCCTGCAGTTTTTGCTCTGCGACTTAAAATGGAGAAAGGCCCTTCATTAGGAGGTGACAAATACTCTTTTGGACCTTCGTGGTGAACAACGACTTCTGTAGATGTTGCAAGATTTTTGAAAATGAACACTTTATGTGTATTGTGTCTTGTGCCACCAACAGGTCTAAGTTCGCTGAAGTACTGATGAAGCTCTTGAATAAGGCCTGGGGCCTCCACTATTCGTGCATGGGGATCGGTGATAAGAAACTCGCCAGGTATATGTAGCAGTTTCCCGTTAACAAAGTCTGCTGCAGAAGTGTGAATATCACCATGCATGCTGCCCTGATGCATAAGAGAATTGTAAGCTGTCCATCCAGTGATATGTTATGTGGCAACCTATGGTAGCCTTGGGTTGTCTGAGCATTCGCTGCACAATGATGAAAGACAGTGTTGCGAAAGCGAGTCATTCCAGTCATGTTGCTGAGGTCTCTGAAAAGTGAGGACTCGAACTGTTGGCTTTAGTCGGTAGGGATCTTTAGTGTACTACCAAAGTTTGCAAACCAGATGGTGTAAAATTTTTACGTCCTCAATGTTATCCTATGGAAGTACCTCTGAAAACCGAGTGAAGCAGTTTATGATGGTCACACATTATTGGTAGCCATGTGATATTGGCAAATTTTGTTATGGACATGGTTAAAATGGGAGGAAAGTAAAACAAAGGAACCAATAGCAGAAGACACATGGTGTGAAATTTTGGTGTGCCGACACAGTAATTTGGCATATGACCATGATCAAGAGTCTGGTTTGAGAGATGGCTACAAAAAGCTCTGTATGAGTAATCTAACAGATGCATTAATGCCTAGGTGAGCCAGCTAATGCACCAAATTGAATGCAACTTGGCGAAATGGAGCAGTTATGAAGGGTTGTGTGGGTTTTTTTAGACATTGAAGTAGACTTAAATGGGGCATATCTTGTTTAGCTGTAGACCAGAATCTAGTTGCAGAAGTTATCGCAATTCTTTATCCTCAGTCTGTGATGCAACAAAGGCTTGGTAATCTGCGATGCATCGAAATCATTCACTCTGGAGAGAGCATTCGCAATAATATTGCCACATCCGTAGATGTGCCGAATGTCTGTGGTGAACTGGCTTGTCAAGTGAAGATGTCGGAATCTCCGAGGTTTGCAATTGTCTGGGTTTTGGATGAAAGTAAAAATAAATGGCTTGTGATCCTTAAAGACTGTGAAGTATCTGCCTTCAACCATATTACGAAACTGGTGTATCCTTAAATAAATACTTAGTAGCTTCCGATCGTAAGCATCATATTTTCATTGAGCAAGGTTAAATTATTGGAGAATAATGCTTATGACTGCCATGAATATTAGACAAGCTTTTGGAGCACTGCCGAAACCGTGAAGCCTGTAGCATCTGCCATTATTGCCTAGGGTGCTGTAGAAATGGGAGGCTCAAGCAGAGTGGCTTGGGTAATACTGGTTTTGCACTTCTGAAAGGCCTTGTCGCTGTCAGGTGTCCATGGTAATGGGACTTTATCTTACACATTTCCTGTCGTAAGTTCAAGAAGGGGAGCCTGCATCTCGGCAGCCTAAGGAAAGAAGATCCGATGGAAGATTATAATTCATGTGAATGGGTGTAGTTGCTTTGCCATAACTAGTTTGTTGTAGTGGAGAATAACATCAAATTTCTCTGGGTTAGTTGTGGTCCCATCTGTAGAGATGCTACCTCCCAAGAATGTCACCTGTTGTTCGTCTAAAATTCTCTATTATGGGTTAATAAGTAGCCCATACTAAGTAAGACATTTTAATAGGTATGCCTCATTGTCAGAATATTTCAAGATGACAAAAATGTAAGTTATACTGCAGTCAAGGCCTCTGAGAACTTCATCTGTGAACCTCTGAAAAGCAAGAGCAGCATTTTGAGGCCAAAATAAATTATTGGAAATACTTTAAGTCCAAAGATCATTGTTATGGAAGTTTTTGGAATACCGGCTGACACAATTGGAATCTGGCTGTAGACCCTGACAAGACAGATAGTTGAAAAAATTGTTTTGCCACAAAGAGTGTGGAAGCACTCTTGTATGTGTGGAATTTAAGCCTGTCTGGTATTGTGCGTAGTTTTTATTGTGATTAAAGGCGAAAATATAAGGAATTAATGTTTTTTAAATAAGTTTTCATGCACAGGTTGAGGTTTGTTGCTATGGTTATGTTTGCATAAAAAACGAAATGTTTGTTTCCCACCGTTTTCTTCATTGGTACACATTCTTGATGCTGGTTAAGTAACGACAAGTGAAAGAGTCATATGTTTGAAGATTGGGTAAATGTTGGCCACAAAAATATGTTCTTGTGCAGGTTCGCCCATGCTCTACCTATAGGTTCACTCTATGATTATAGATCAGCAACTTCCACAGTGACATCTTCAAAAGTGATTTGCACAGAATCGTGCACAACTAACTCGGTCCGTTTGGTGCCAGCAAGTGATAATTATATTTAATATGAAATTTTGCATAACATGTGCAAAATAAAAATTTGTGAGAATTTAAACAATCTCCTCCCTAGCACAATAGTCTCAAAATAAAAATAATAGCCTTAATATAAGTAAACAGAAGAATAAACGAACATCTGTGTGACCACCGCTTAAAGTGCTTACTGAGGGAGTGAGTGACTCAGTGTTTCAAAAATGGAGAGTTATTAACTGTCAGGATATAGATTGCTGTGATATAATTGAAGTCTATTTTTACCTCACCATCGCTGTATTGCATTACCCAAAGCACGCCTGATGATGGTTTAGAATTCCTACCGTTAAAAACAGTGACTTCCATAAAATGCAGTCCACGATGCAATCCCTATACTTCAACAAATATATCGGGCGCCCTGCAGACATATCGGAAAGCTGCTGTGTGCAGTAGTGTCTATGGAACGGCAGGTGTCGGAGCACGAGTGCAGGTTGCGGCGCGCGTCCCGCAGGTGTTCGTGCACGTGTCGACGGCCTACTGCAACTGCAACCGGCGGGAGGTGCGCGAGGAGGTGTACCCCACGGTCTGGGACCCGGAGCGGGTGATCGCGTGGTCGGAGCGGGAACCCGCCGGCGAGGAGGAGCAGCGGGAGCAAGGGGCAGGCGACGAGGCCGGCCGGCGGGACGGGCTGGCTCGCGCCATCACCCACGACCTGCCCAACAACTACACCTTCACCAAGGCCCTGGCCGAGAGCCTGCTGCTCAGCCGCTGGGGGGACATGCGGCTCGTCATCGTCAGACCCTCAATCGGTAACCTTTCATACAAATTACACTTTATTCTAATTTTTCAAGTTCCTTTACATTTAATGCAATCAAACAATGCATTAAAAAAAGCATTACAGATTGAGTTCATGTGTTACATTAAAGTAAAAGTCTACTCTCATCAAAATCCTTACTCGCAAAAGGTAACTTCAAAGTTAATTTTTTTTATATCAAATTAATATTATTTATTAATCAGTTACTGTGGTCGCTCGAGTGCCACTTAGCTGTGGCGAAGCAATTTGTAATTCACTTCACATTTGTCATTACTAATGATTTAATTCTGAATATAATATAAATTGAGATCCTACATAGACAGCTTTTGCATCTTTCTGTTATTTTATTTTTTTTTATTTGAGTTAGTTTTTAAATTAATTACCTGAATGTGTAACTTCTAAAAAAAAATTTTTGTATAAGAAAGTAAGACATTAATGTCCTTTCTAACAGAAGTTTCAAGTGTCAAAATCATTTTTACGGAAAGAATGCTTAATATAAAAATGAGTGGCAATAGAAATGTCATCGATGATTATACATCCGATCAACACAGTGGAAACAAGTGAAAATAATTTTGGGTCTTACCGAGTAGCTAATTAAAATGTGTGAACACGGCAAGGTCACCTTTGAGCTCATCAAGAACAATCACATTGCATCAGCAATATCAAGAATACCTATTTGTGCTTCCGGATCTACTGGATATAACCCACATTTCAATTTACACTGATAGTACTCGTTAAAGAGAATGTATCTATACATACCACGTGACTCGCATTTCGCTTCTCACTGCTCGAACTCGTTATAGCGAATGTATCGATACATACATGACTCACCTTTCGCATCTCACTGCTTGTGCTCTTGGCAGCGAGAGTATCGATGCAAACCACGCCCGCAACAGCCGAGTACGAATGTGCCTCCAGTGGTGGCGTCCGCTCGGGAGCCGTTCCCCGGCTGGGTGGACAACTGGAACGGGCCCACGGGCATCCTGGCCGCCGCCGGCAAGGGGCTCTTCAGGACCATACTGTGCCACCAGGAGAAGGTGGCCGACCTGGTGCCCGTCGACATGGTCGCCAACCTCATGATCTGCTCCGCTTGGAACGCTTCCGACCCCAGGTACCGTGACCGGTCCTCGGTAGCCGTGATCGCTGATGTGTCGCACTCGCGTGGCGAGTCGTCGAGGCCTCCGTCCCAGCATCCCGTCATGACTCAAGCTCGTCAGCACTGAGAAGGTACCGAAGTGGTACTGGCCTCATTTCCATGCATAACTGTGAGACTTAAAACTCTATCAAATCATTTTAAAAAAAGTTCGGTAAAGCCATGGCAGAAAGTTGAATTTTATTATGTAGTATGTATGGCTTTGACATACAAAATAAAATTCATGTTAAAAAATTGCAGTAATATTACAACTGACCCCGTGAATGCAAAAAGGAAGTCGATGATTTCCTCACACCCTAACATTTCAGGTGTCGTAGCTTAAAAGTAATTTGGTACAACATTGCTCTACAACTTTATGATAACAAGGCGAGAGCAGATCTTTAATGTGGGTGCAGTTTTTAATACACCCTTGGGGTTGGTTTATACATATTAAGTTGGAAATTCTTAACACTTAGCAGTGAAAAAAATGTACATTTTGTTTAGGTTAGATGGATTCAAAATATTGTTTTCAAAATATGATCTATATTGAAAGGAGACAAACCATGTATTTTCACTTAGTCCCCCATTAATGGCAAAACAGCCTCCATGAAAATGATTATTAAAACATTTCAGTTTGCAATCCCAGTAACTTAAACTGAAACCTTTAGAGGTTTCAGTTTAAGTTACTGGGATTGCAAATTGAATTGTTTTAATAATAACTTTTCTGGCTCGGTCTGTTATTGTGCTAGAGGAATTTGAATGTTTTCATTTATTTCCAATACTACAATTTTTAAGTTGTTCACTTTTAAAATTACTTAGAACATATTATCTGGAGAAACACTTAGATTTATGGAAGTATTTATAAATTCACTGGTACGTTGTGAACATACTCTCAAAAAAAACTAACGATAATTAAAGGAGCACTTATAATACTTTCTAAAAATGTGTTGTCTTCAGAAAAAATGTCTTCTTCCTTCTGTATCTATGTTTATCCTTATTACAATGAAACGCAGTCGGAATTTGGCGTAGTTTTAATAAGAAGAGCTACGAAAAGTCCTTTGTTTATTGAGGTACATTCTTCCTTAAAATGTCAATAAATTTATGGAATTTCCTAACGTTGTGAGTGTGACAAACGAGAAAATTCATAAGTTGTGAGGTAACATTGAAAGAAATTTTAATTCTGTGGACAAAAAATAATGGGGCACTGTTTCTAAGGTCTCGTTTGTGAACCTCTTGAAGTGCGCACTGTCGCAACACAGGTTCAACAAATGACTTTCACTTCGTGAAAGTAAATATTTTCCCAAGGAATTAGTAATTTAAGAGAGAACAAATACTTCTTTATGTATCATGGAGACGTTATTCTATGGAGCGGTTGGAGGAGATGTTATTCTTCTCATGTTGACTTCAATTATTAAATGAACAAACCCGTTCCCTAATTTATTACCTCCTAAGTCTGTGGGATCCACATCAATTCCAGTTGGATTGATGTATCAAGTTGTTGCTCCTCTGGAAACACTTAGTAATGCTTGAGCTTGACTGTACACTAGCAATGCTGTCCTTCGCCAGGGAAATCTCTATTAGCTTATGCAATCTTTGGTGATGAAGCTTGCATGACTTGGAGTCAGCAAATACTCAAACACTCTTGTATTGATTTGAGTACTGTGAGGGAAAAAATAGGTGTTCCTGTGGTTCTTGCTTGCGTCCCAGCAGCAGCGAGGGCCTGAAGGTGTACAACTGCTGCACCGGTGAGAGTAACCCCATCACATGGAAACGCTTCATCGACCTGAGCTTTCGCGTCCTCAAGGAGAACCCGTTCGGGCACGAGTTCTGGTATCCGACGGCGACGTGCAACGCCAACTCCTTCATGAACCTGGTGTGCAGCGTGCTGATGCACTCCGTGCCCGCGGCGCTCGTCGATGCTGCTTGCTGGCTCACTGGGCGGACACCCAAGTGAGTGCCCCTCCGTTTCATAAAACCTCAACATGCCAACTGCATTATCAGTGCCACTTTCATTTGTCAGACAATAGTCAAACAAGCTTCCCAATGTGCCAACTGTATACTCGCTGCCACATACCTTTGACATCTCTATAGTCAAACAAGCCCCTCAATGTGTCAGTGGCATACTCACTGCCACATACCTTTGTCAGTTCTATAATAAAACCTCTCGATGAGCCATACTCAATTACGCATACATTTGTCAGTTCTAAATTAAACTAAATAATTAGTTCCACATACCCTTGATAGCTCTATAGTAAAATAAGTATCTCGATATGACACCGCATACTCAATTTCATGTAGCTCTGACAGTTCTATAACCAAAAAAAAACCTCTCATTGTACCAACTGTATATTCAATGTCACATACATTTGACAGTTCTATAATCAAACAAACCTCTCAATGTGCTAGCTGCATGATCAATAATTATACCTTTTCCACTTCTATAATCATAAAAGCCTTTCAGTGTGACATCTGTATACTCGATTTTATGTAGCTATAATAGTGCTATAGTCAAAAATACCTCTCAATTTGCCCAATGTATATTCAATATCACATAACTTTAACAGTTATATAGTCAAGTATTTTAATGTGCTACCTGCATACATAGTTCCATGTATCTTAGACAGTAATAATCTCGGAAAAAGCATCTTAACATGACAAATGCATGCTTTGTGCCACATAGCTGTGGCAATCCTGCAGCCAAACAAGTACCTCAGCTTTGCTCGACGTCGTAAAACCGTTGCAGGATGATGAAGCTGCACCGGAAGCTGGAGCGGTTGTCGAAGACACAGCAGCACTTCGTGACGCAGGAGTGGAGCTTCCCAGACGCTAACGTGCGGCACCTCAGTGACTTGCTGTCGGAGCGCGACCGGCAGCTCTACCCGTTCGACGTGCGCCAGATCGACTGGCCGTCCTTCATTCACGGCTACGTGCTCGGCATCCGCCAGTACATTTTCCAGGAGCCGGCCAGCTCGCTGCCGGCCGCGCGCCGGCACATCGTCAGGTGAGCATCTGGTTCCGGGCGAGGGAAGCCATCTTGGATTCAGCAACCATTTTTGATTCAGCAGTCTTTACTTTAAACTTCTTTTTCTAATTATAACATAGCCATAGTATGTGAGGAGGAGATGTCTTTGGAGTCAAAAACCCTTTTAACAGTAATAAAATGTAAGCTAACTTATATAATTAAATATGGTATAATAATTGATAACGCAATCCCTTTAAGTTTCTAGGATTTTTCCTTCGCATTGACTTCGAATTTCTAAGAGGGCTATAAAAATCACAAATTGAATTTTACTTTATGACGAGATAGAATCAGCACTCTTCGTTGGAGGCTAGAATACCTTCGAACATCGAATTTTGGCCAAGTCAAATCATTGGATTGACATAGCAAAAAAAAATATAATAATCCTATTTATATTGTCATAGTTTGATACTGATAAACAGACTCCCACCTGTAATCACCCGGAGAAAGAATTAATGGGTTTATGTCGAAGTCTGCATGTAAGGGAATATTTACACGAGGCCATAATTTAGCTGAACATTATGGAAAACACTTATCGCTGTAATTGTTGTCATAATTGCACAAACTTAAACTTTAACACGTCCTTTTACACACCTTCCTAAGAACCACATGCTTTCTCGGCTATTTTCTGGGGTTTCTTGGCTTGTGTTTTCTTGTCATGTCTGCCTGTTCCATCTGACAACAGATGAGGATGATAAGTAAAATATTTTAACGATTTTTATTGCCTGAAAGCAATTACTTGCGGCCAGTTGGCATCACTTTATTCACTTTACATAGGCGTGCGCACGGTAGGTGCCACAGGTGCCTTGGCACCACCATTAGGGTTAACGTTATTTTATTTTTTACAAGCAAAAATAATACATACTTACAAAAAACCGTATTATTTCCAAAAAAAAAAAATATGTTTTCCAATCGTGTCGAGTTACAGATATGTGCTCATAACACTATCAGTATATCAATTATCAATCGAACCAACTAGTATACACACGGAAACAAGCCAGGTGCAATTACTTGTGTTGTACACGCGGGCCGTGGCTACGAAACTTCTGAAATGTAAATACTTCTCCTAGTTCTCCTCGAATTACATAGAATGCGCGCTCGGTGTCCATTGTTCACTCCACTCGGCAGGCGCACGGAATAATAGCCGCCGTCCGCCAGGTAGCACTACTGTGTAGTGTTTACTCTTACTGTTTACTCATCAGTTTACTCTTCTAATGAGTACACGAGTACAGCCTGTGTTTGTTACGTGGATCACTCATTAATTAATTATCATTTTATTTTCACTAGTTGACAGTTGTTACAGTTCGTTAATTGCTGTATATATCTGTCTGTATGATTTATAAATGGATGATTAAAATTAAAAAGCCGGATGCCGAAAAGGATTACTCGATGACTTATATGCAGTCGCCGACAAAACATTTTTGTTGTATTCCAAAAGTTAAAATTTTGCCTACTCTTATTTGTGTATTTTTATTATTTTAATATTTTACATATTTGAGGTATGTTACAAAAACTCCCTTGATTTGTTGATTTTAAAACTTAACATATGAGAATGTTTTTTCTAGCATTTATTTGGCGTCTTCAGAAAACATGTAAGTAAGGTTTTTCAAAGACACCGGCATGAATTCCGTGCAAACAATTTGTGCAATTTACTTTATGGCTCAACAAAGCTTAAAACTGTAAATAGTTTAGTAGTTTTCCTGGCGATTAAAACGTTCAAAGCCATAATTTGTCATAAAAACTGTTAAATTTTTTACATCTGTGTATTTAATGTTTTTGTTCGGAAACACATTAAATAGCACCATTTTGCGCTTTCAAATCCAAATTTTTACGGGGGAGGACCCCCGGACCCCCCGCTTTAGACTCGGGTATGTGAATGATAGGGCTGTTGTGCAATCTGGCACCACCACTACTGAAATCCTGCGCACGCCTATGTTCACACACTCGATCGTAACAATTTATGCTCTACGACAACATGTCTTTCTTAGAGATCAACACTCAACTACATTCATACTTGAGGATCCTCCGTGGTTGAGCGGCCAGTTCACTCGCCTCCCACCAAGGCAATCGGATTTAGATTCCCAGGGGGTTAGAACCTGGAATATTTGCAAATGGGAAAAGTGGCAGAAGTTAATGTGAGCTAGCTGAGTTTTTTTCTTCAGGTACTCCTATTTCCCCTCTACTGCTCCATAACATCGTTTCACTTCTCATCCTTCTATAACGAACCCGAATGTCAACAGACAATCCATTCAAATCTTATTCATTAATTGTAGACTAAAACCTACTAGGAAGTAAATTTGCGTAGTTTTTAGTATCCTGCATATGACTTGATAGAGTCTTTCATTGGACGGTTATACACAGACACTTAAGGCTTTAGAAGATCCCAATTTCTATTGGGTTCCGAACCACAAGACTACCATCTTTGTGCTCATAAATTGTAATCATGATGGGCGTTTGAGATGGAACCCACGACTCTATAATTGAAAGGCGCTGGCTATATCGGCCCTTATTACAAAAATTCAGGTTCCAAATTCCGTTCCCGCCATCCTGATTTCTGTTTCCCACATTAATTTACTTCCGATATCAGTAGTATAGGAATGGGGCCCCTGGCACAGGCTTCAGGCTGAGGTGCGAGGTGCCGAGCCACATCTCTGACGTCACGTCCATCGCTGACGTCAGGCTTCAGGCTGAGGTGCGAGGTGCCGGTGTCCGCCATATTGTATTGTGACGTCACGGCGGCCATCTTGGATGCAGCGTAACGGGACACAGCGTAACGGGACATAACGTAACGGGACAAGTAGATCACAGCAACCATTTTGGATCCGCCATCTTGGATCCGCCATTTTGGATGACGTCATTGTGTTCTCGAAAATTCCGGCATTGTGTTTTCCGCCATATTGGATGATGACGTCACCGTTGCAAATTTTGTTACGGTCGCCATCTTTAACTTTTTTATTTATTATCCGATTTTAATAAAAATTTTTTAAAAAATTATAAAAAAATTCAAATAATAAAATTTTAATAAAATATTAATAAAAAATATACTTTTACGACACGGAGTTCGGAGTCCTCGGTTCGAACCCGGTGAGGGCAAAAAAAAATGGCGACCGATCCTTCCCTCACAGTGACTGCTGGCATACTGACTCCCACCACTTTTTTCATAGCATATATATCATCCGGCAGTATGACGTCATATACGCCATCTTGAAATTTGGAAGCCATCTTGAAAATCTTTATTTATTATCCGATTTTAATGAAAAAAATTCCAAAATTCATCAAAAAATTAACGTATTTGAATTCTGTTTGATTATATCGATGTACGTCCTTGGTTCGATTCCCGGCGAGAGTAAACGGTCGATCCTTCCTCCATGAAAGCTACCTAGACTGATCTACCACCACCAGTACCAAGGTATATATCACCAACTGGTATGACATCATGTCCGCCATCTTGTCTTCATCCGCTGGAGACCACCATCTTGTTTTCGTCAGGTAGAGTGTGCCGATACCATGTAGTATAATTATCTGGTCACTAAACTTGTGTCCTCAACTGTTGACATTGAACATTGACCTTGAACTTTGACCTTGACCTTGAAATTTGACCTTGACCTTGAAATTTGACCTTGACCTTGAAATTTGACCTTGACCTTGAAATTTGACTTTGTCCCTGAAATTTGACTTTGTCCTTGTCGACCATCATGGATCCGACATTTTATGTTCAGTACATGCTACCAGAGGATACCACCTGCTGGAGTACGCCATCTTGTGTGTGTACTTGTATTATAGAGTACAATTCCATCTGGATAATTTTATTCTAACCCGCTACAGTGCAGTAATCATTTATTACCGAGGTGCCCCCGCCATCATGAAATTCGACCGCCATCTTGGAATTGTGTAATTATTTAGCTAGAAAAGCGGGAAAAAATCCAAAATTCATTAAATAAATCACTCATTAATATACATATTGATTCGAATGATTCCTGTCCTTGGTTCGATCCTCGATCGATGCAATAATGTTTAATTTTATGAAAAAAAAATAATAATTCCAATAAACCATGTTCAACATTCTTAAAGAGACTTTAAATCCTCTACTACCATCATCCTATCAGACATCAATACCACAATATTGGAAATTCGTAATTGTAATGCTAGAGATTCGGGAAAACATTCAAAATTCATTAAATAAATCTGTAATCTATATACTGATTGATTAGATCGACTAAGGTCCTTGACACGATCCTGGACGAAGCTAAAATAAATTTAATTAAATTACCAGAAAAGTGTAAGGTTCGAGGAATAAAACACCTAAAAGTCTTTTACAAACATAATATTTATTACACAATTTCTATCCTACTACAGAATCACTTGCGAAAGACAGCAATCTTATAAAAATTTAGCCCTGCATAGACGTACAACGACTACTTCTTAGCTCCAAATGGCTCCAAATGCTCCAAACAGCCTCAAAATGGCTCCAAAAGCTAAAAAAAACCGCCTCCAAATGCTTAACACAGTTCGAAATGGCTCCAAATGCTCCAAAAGGCCTCCAAATGCTTGACAGCTCCAAATGTTTCCAGCAGCTCTAAAGGCTCCAAATGCTTGACAGCTCCAAATGCTTCAAAAGGCTCCAAATGCTCCAAATGCTCCAAACAGCCTCCAAATGGCTCCAACAGCTCCAACAGCCTCCAAATGCGTGACAGCACCAAATGTTTCGAGCAGCTCCAAATGCTCCAAATGGCTCCAACAGCCTCCAAATGCTTAACACAGCTCTAAATATCTCAAAATGCTCCAAACGGCCTCCAAATGCTTGACAGCTCCAAATGTCTCCAGCAACTCCAAATGCTCCAACAACTCCAAAAAAAGGCTCCAAATGCTCCAACAGCCTCCAAATGCTTAACACAGCTCCAAATGGCTCCAAATGCTTGACAGCTCCAAATGCATAACACAGCTCCAAATGGCTCCAAATGCTCCAAACGGCCTCCAAATGCTTGACAGCTCCAAATGTCTCCAGCAGCTCCAAATGCTCCAACAGCTCCAAAAAAAGGCTCCAAAAGCTCCAACAGCCTCCAAATGCTTAACACAGTTCCAAATGGCTCCAAATGCTCCAAACGACCTCCAAATGCTTGACAGCTCCAAATGTTTCCAGCAGCTCCAAATGCTCCAAATGCTTGACAGCTCCAAATGCTTCAAAAGGCTCAAAATGCTCCAAATGCTCCAAACGGCCTCCAAATGGCTCCAACAGCTCCAACAGCCTCCAAATGCTTGACAGCTCCAAATGTTTCCAGCAGCTCCAAATGCTCCAAATGGCTCCAACAGCCTCCAAATGCTTAACACAGCTCTAAATGGCTCCAACAGCTCCAAAAGACTCCAAATGCTTCAAAAGGCTCCAATTGCTCCAAGAGCTCCATCTTCAATTGGTTCCAACTGATTCCTATTACTTTTATCGAACTTGACATGATTACTAACATGTCTTTATCAGTATACATTTTGACTGGCAGTGGTAACGTTTTTTACACCTTTAAGTTATAAGTTTGATTTAGAAATCAGATTTCGATAAATGATAGCTTCCATCTGGAAAGAAAATATATTAATTTATCTTCAAGTTTATACACATACATTTAATTTAATCCATTATTGTATGTAGCCAGCTTCCCTCAGTTCTTTGAGTATGAAGGATATTTCTTTAATGTTCGAATAGTTTCCTGCACAAAGCGATCCATGTAGTAGTCGTAGCCTGTTAACCAATATGTTAGGATCTTTCCATGAGGTATAATCAATCTCTTCTGCTGCCTTCATCATCCTTGCATGTTTATAATAAATATTATCTCTGGTGTCGATCGTTTTAACACCAACCACAAGGTCACTTTCGTCATCTTGCCAGTGATTATTACAAGCTTGATCAGGATAATTTATTTTATTACGTCGTTTCCATCGTTTTGGTCTCAAACCACCATCACAGTCTTCGCTCTTGCATGCTTTTGGTGCTTCAGTACAGTACTCAATCTTGTCAGCCTCAGATGTGTCACCACAATCTTCAATCATGCCAGCTTCTGATGTGTCACCACAGTCTTCAATCATGTCAGCACCACAAACTTGATCAGGATAATTTATTTTATTACGTCGTTTCCATCGTTTTGGTCTCAGACTGCCATCACAGTCTTCGATCTTGCCTGCTTTAGGTGTTTCAGTACAGTACTCAATCATGTCAGCCTCAGATGTGTCACCACAATCTTCAATCATGCCAGCCTCAGATGATTCATCAAAGTCTTCGACCTTGTAAGCTTCAGGTGGTTGTCCATCTTTCACATTTTCATGGAGACGACTAGATATTGGAGTTAATATATTTTCATTTCTAATGTGGTTACAACTTCCTTCGTTTGTTTTAAATTTTAAATTATTATCTTGATCTAGATCAGTAATTTTAGCATTAGCTTTTTCGCCTTCGTTCCTCTTCCGCGATGTTGTAGCCCAGTCTTCGTTATCTTTATTCATCTTAATTGTACAGGTCTTGTAATTTCTATCCAATTAATATCTTCTACCAAAGGATTTCTGACACTGACTGCAATGAAATGGTTTTTGACAAGGACCCAAATTACACTCGCTTCTCTCATGTCGTTTAGCATTCTTTCTCAAGGTAAACACCTTGCTACAGTATCTACAGTGATGACGTTTTGATACAGCAACAAATCCCGTTTCAGGATTCATATTAGTTATTGAGACTAATGCCAGATGCAAACTAAGAGTTTTAAATTAGATATATTACTTAAATAGAATTTTTTAAATATTTCATCAGCGAGAATTAATTTATCTCATTCAAAGGTACTTGTTGCAAGTAGTTCTGCTTTTCAACAACAGATGTCGCCACATGTTACTTGCAGGTAAATAATATTTAGTTCTTTTATGCGGGATGCGGGATGCTCACTAACGATCGCAAAAGAAGGATGGCTTCGCTAGACTCCAAGGAGAAGGAAGTTCGCCCATCCTGTTAGTGCTTCTTTGATTTCTCAGAGATTATTTGACTGAGTAATGATATATTTTTTTTTTAAATTTCCACCTGATAAAAATATTACAAGTGTTGATTTATTGGCAGAATTTCAATAATTAAATGCAACCTTGAATAAAAAATGACATGACTCATTAAGTAAAAAATTCTCCATGCAGAGATCAATTCCTCTTCAGTAACCAGAAGCACTCGGAGAAAACCATCAGATGTCTAGTCAGGAATAATCAGAAGCACCCAGAGAAAACCATCAAAATATTGTCAAGAATAATCAGGAGCACACGGAGAAAACTACCATAATATTGTCAAGAATAAACGGGAGCACACGGAGAAATCCACCATAATATTTACAAGAATAATCAGGAGCACACGGAGAAAACCACCGCAAGTTTTCTTTGATATCATACAATTTCAGGAAAAAAATAATACTAAAAATAAAAATAAATTAATAAAAAATAAAAAATAAATAAAATAAATACATAAAATTCTGGCTTGTACTAGAACTCTATCTTTGTTCAACAATGAGAAGTTCACAAGCTAGCAGAATATATTTATGTATTTTTTTTATTTTATTTTTTTTTAATTTTTTATTAATTATTTTTTATTTTTAGTATTATTTTTTTCCTGAAATTTTATGATATCAAAGAAAACTTGCGGTGGTTTTCTCCGTGTGCTCCTGATTATTCTTGTCAATATTATGGTGGATTTCTCCGTGTGCTTCCGTTTATTCTTGACAATATTATGGTAGTTTTCTCCGTGTGCTCCTGATTATTCTTGACAATATTTTGATGGTTTTCTCTGGGTGCTTCTGATTATTCCTGACTAGACATCTGATGGTTTTCTCCGAGTGCATCTGGTTACTGATGAGGAATTGATCTCTGCATGGAGAATTTTTTACTTAATGAGTCATGTCATTTTTTATTCAAGGTTGCATTTAATTATTGAAATTCTGCCAATAAATCAACACTTGTAATATTTTTATCAGGTGGAAATTTAAAAAAATATATATATATCATTACTCAGTCAAATAATCTCTGAGAAATCTAAGAAGCACTAACAGGATGGGCGAACTTCCTTCTCCTTGGAGTCTAGCGAAGCCATTTTTCTTTTGCGATCGTTAGTGAGCATCCCGCATCCCGCATAAAAGAACTAAATATTATTTACCTGCAAGTAACATGTGGCGACATCTGTTGTTGAAAAGCAGAACTACTTGCAACAGGTACCTTTGAATGAGATAAATTAATTCTCGCTGATGAAATATTTAAAAAATTCTATTTAAGTAATATATCTAATTTAAAACTCTTAGTTTGCATCTGGCATTAGTCTCAATAACTAATATGAATCCTGAAACGGGATTTGTTGCTGTATCAAAACGTCATCACTGTAGATACTGTAGCAAGGTGTTTACCTT
Source organism: Bacillus rossius redtenbacheri (assembly GCF_032445375.1). Taxonomy (NCBI): domain Eukaryota; kingdom Metazoa; phylum Arthropoda; class Insecta; order Phasmatodea; family Bacillidae; genus Bacillus; species Bacillus rossius. The sequence goes on along the minus strand of NC_086330.1, from coordinate 97,798,397 downwards.
GAGAAAGAATGCTAAACGACATGAGAGAAGCGAGTGTAATTTGGGTCCTTGTCAAAAACCATTTCATTGCAGTCAGTGTCAGAAATCCTTTGGTAGAAGATATTACTTGGATAGACATTACAAGACCTGTACAATTAAGATGAATAAAGATAACGAAGACTGGGCTACAACATCGCGGAAGAGGAACGAAGGCGAAAAAGCTAATGCTAAAATTACTGATCTAGATCAAGATAATAATTTAAAATTTAAAACAAACGAAGGAAGTTGTAACCACATTAGAAATGAAAATATATTTACTCCAATATCTAGTCGTCTCCATGAAAATGTGAAAGATGGACAACCACCTGAAGCTTACAAGGTCGAAGACTTTGATGAATCATCTGAGGCTGGCATGATTGAAGATTGTGGTGACACATCTGAGGCTGACATGATTGAGTACTGTACTGAAACACCTAAAGCAGGCAAGATCGAAGACTGTGATGGCAGTCTGAGACCAAAACGATGGAAACGACGTAATAAAATAAATTATCCTGATCAAGTTTGTGGTGCTGACATGATTGAAGACTGTGGTGACACATCAGAAGCTGGCATGATTGAAGATTGTGGTGACACATCTGAGGCTGACAAGACTGAGTACTGTACTGAAGCACCAAAAGCATGCAAGAGCGAAGACTGTGATGGTGGTTTGAGACCAAAACTATGGAAACGACGTAATAAAATAAATTATCCTGATCAAGCTTGTAATAATCACTGGCAAGATGACGAAAGTGACCTTGTGGTTGGTGTTAAAACGATCGACACTAGAGATAATATTTATTATAAACATGCAAGGATGATGAAGGCAGCAGAAGAGATTGATTATACCTCATGGAAAGATCCTAACATATTGGTTAACAGGCTACGACTACTACATGGATCGCTTTGTGCAGGAAACTATTCGAACATTAAAGAAATATCCTTCATACTCAAAGAACTGAGGGAAGCTGGCTACATACAATAATGGATTAAATTAAATGTATGTGTATAAACTTGAAGATAAATTAATATATTTTCTTTCCAGATGGAAGCTATCATTTATCGAAATCTGATTTCTAAATAAAACTTATAACTTAAAGGTGTAAAAAACGTTACCACTGCCAGTCAAAATGTATACTGATAAAGACATGTTAGTAATCATGTCAAGTTCGATAAAAGTAATAGGAATCAGTTGGAACCAATTGAAGATGGAGCTCTTGGAGCAATTGGAGCCTTTTGAAGCATTTGGAGTCTTTTGGAGCTGTTGGAGCCATTTAGAGCTGTGTTAAGCATTTGGAGGCTGTTGGAGCCATTTGGAGCATTTGGAGCTGCTGGAAACATTTGGAGCTGTCAAGCATTTGGAGGCTGTTGGAACTGTTGGAGCCATTTGGAGGCCGTTTGGAGCATTTGGAGCATTTGGAGCCTTTTGAAGCATTTGGAGCTGTCAAGCATTTGGAGCATTTGGAGCTGCTGGAAACATTTGGAGCTGTCAAGCATTTGGAGGTCGTTTGGAGCATTTGGAGCCATTTGGAACTGTGTTAAGCATTTGGAGGCTGTTGGAGCTTTTGGAGCCTTTTTTTGGAGCTGTTGGAGCATTTGGAGCTGCTGGAGACATTTGGAGCTGTCAAGCATTTGGAGGCCGTTTGGAGCATTTGGAGCCATTTGGAGCTGTGTTAAGCATTTGGAGGCTGTTGGAGCATTTGGAGCCTTTTTTTGGAGCTGTTGGAGCATTTGGAGCTGCTGGAGACATTTGGAGCTGTCAAGCATTTGGAGGCCGTTTGGAGCATTTTGAGCCATTTAGAGCTGTGTTAAGCATTTGGAGGCTGTTGGAGCCATTTGGAGCATTTGGAGCTGCTCGAAACATTTGGAGCTGTCACGCATTTGGAGGCTGTTGAAGCTGTTGGAGCCATTTGGAGGCCGTTTGGAGCATTTGGAGCATTTGGAGCCTTTTGAAGCATTTGGAGCTGTCAAGCATTTGGAGCATTTGGAGCTGCGGGAAACATTTGGAGCTGTCAAGCATTTGGAGGCCTTTTGGAGCATTTGGAGCCATTTCGAACTGTGTTAAGCATTTGGAGGCTGTTGGAGCTTTTGGAGCCATTTGGAGGCTGTTTGGAGCATTTGGAGCCATTTGGAGCTAAGAAGTAGTCGTTGTACGTCTATGCAGGGCTAAATTTTTATAAGATTGCTGTCTTTCGCAAGTGATTCTGTAGTAGGATAGAAATTGTGTAATAAATATTATGTTTGTAAAAGACTTTTAGGTGTTTTATTCCTCGAACCTTACACTTTTCTGGTAATTTAATTAAATTTATTTTAGCTTCGTCCAGGATCGTGTCAAGGACCTTAGTCGATCTAATCAATCAGTATATAGATTACAGATTTATTTAATGAATTTTGAATGTTTTCCCGAATCTCTAGCATTACAATTACGAATTTCCAATATTGTGGTATTGATGTCTGATAGGATGATGGTAGTAGAGGATTTAAAGTCTCTTTAAGAATGTTGAACATGGTTTATTGGAATTATTATTTTTTTTTTTTCATAAAATTAAACATTATTGCATCGATCGAGGATCAAACCAAGGACAGGAATCATTCGAATCAATATGTATATTAATGAGTGATTTATTTAATGAATTTTGGATTTTTTCCCGCTTTTCTAGCTAAATAATTACACAATTCCAAGATGGCGGTCGAATTTCATGATGGCGGGGGCACCTCGGTAATAAATGATTACTGCACTGTAGCGGGTTAGAATAAAATTATCCAGATGGAATTGTACTCTATAATACAAGTACACACACAAGATGGCGTACTCCAGCAGGTGGTATCCTCTGGTAGCATGTACTGAACATAAAATGTCGGATCCATGATGGTCGACAAGGACAAAGTCAAATTTCAGGGACAAAGTCAAATTTCAAGGTCAAGGTCAAATTTCAAGGTCAAGGTCAAATTTCAAGGTCAAGGTCAAATTTCAAGGTCAAGGTCAAATTTCAAGGTCAAGGTCAAAGTTCAAGGTCAATGTTCAATGTCAACAGTTGAGGACACAAGTTTAGTGACCAGATAATTATACTACATGGTATCGGCACACTCTACCTGACGAAAACAAGATGGTGGTCTCCAGCGGATGAAGACAAGATGGCGGACATGATGTCATACCAGTTGGTGATATATACCTTGGTACTGGTGGTGGTAGATCAGTCTAGGTAGCTTTCATGGAGGAAGGATCGACCGTTTACTCTCGCCGGGAATCGAACCAAGGACGTACATCGATATAATCAAACAGAATTCAAATACGTTAATTTTTTGATGAATTTTGGAATTTTTTTCATTAAAATCGGATAATAAATAAAGATTTTCAAGATGGCTTCCAAATTTCAAGATGGCGTATATGACGTCATACTGCCGGATGATATATATGCTATGAAAAAAGTGGTGGGAGTCAGTATGCCAGCAGTCACTGTGAGGGAAGGATCGGTCGCCATTTTTTTTTTGCCCTCACCGGGTTCGAACCGAGGACTCCGAACTCCGTGTCGTAAAAGTATATTTTTTATTAATATTTTATTAAAATTTTATTATTTGAATTTTTTTATAATTTTTTAAAAAAATTTCATTAAAATCGGATAATAAATAAAAAAGTTAAAGATGGCGACCGTAACAAAATTTGCAACGGTGATGTCATCATCCAATATGGCGGAAAACACAATGCCGGAATTTTCGAGAACACAATGACGTCATCCAAAATGGCGGATCCAAGATGGCGGATCCAAAATGGTTGCTGTGATCTACTTGTCCCGTTACGTTATGTCCCGTTACGCTGTGTCCCGTTACGCTGCATCCAAGATGGCCGCCGTGACGTCACAATACAATATGGCGGACACCGGCACCTCGCACCTCAGCCTGAAGCCTGACGTCAGCGATGGACGTGACGTCAGAGATGTGGCTCGGCACCTCGCACCTCAGCCTGAAGCCTGTGCCAGGGGCCCCATTCCTATACTACTGATATCACTCCAGGTTAATGTTCCTGCTGATATCCTTACCATTATCCCTGATTTTTGTCATTAAGTGCTACTGTACCTTTATAATGACTTCGTTCTTGACAAGATATAAGCTCAAAATATACGTTCGTGAAGCTAAATATATATGACAGGCTCCAGCATTGTGATATAAGCCAAGCATCATCTGATTCGAGTTTTCCACACCAAATAATAATTCTAAGTTTTTATATGTGAAATGTGTAGCTTACACATAGCTGCAAAATTTCTTGCTTACACCACTATGTTACGGAGCTTCTCATATGTTGCATAATTTGGCAAGAGCAGTTATTTAACTAAGCCCCACTTATATTTTGACATTAAATGAAATTTACTATGGTAGTCGTTGTGATGGTTCCAGGTTGTTCTGGCTGCATCGCGCGCTGCAAGTTCTTTTCGTCCTGTTGACCTGCCGGGTACTTTTTGGATACCCAAAGTTCATCAGGACCGCCTGAGTTCCTTACTGTCGTCTGTGAGGCACATGGTCTGAACTTAGTCACACCTCGTTCGTGTGTCTTTAATTCAGAATTAGGTCGTCGTTTTGTGGGTTTGTTCGTTGATGAAGGCAGTTCATACAAATAAACTCTTGTGTGCGTCAATAATTATAATAGTTGCTTTTTAATGGAATTTTGTGACTGTGTATAACTTTTGTGGTTTACTGATCAACTTTACCGAGAGTATTGGGTTGATTCACATCTATATGAAGATTACTTTTGGGGTTTTAAAAAATCCATTTAAGATCAGGGAAGAAAACTATAATAAAAGTAATCATTTTGCCTTCGTAGTGCGCAAATATAGGTCAAACCCAGATATTTCCGTAAGTTAGAAACGTGGCGGAAATTATTGTGAGATTATGGGTTTTCTCCGCGTACTCTCATTTCCTTCGCTGCTTCATATAACTTTTTCACCTCTCTGAGTATTTGGCTTTTATATCGCTGAGATATTATTTATCCACGGATCTTCTTTTTCGCCTCAAATTCGTTTTAAAATTGTTGTAAAGTATACAGAAATATTTTTAATTGTTAGGTTAACGTTTGAAGAATATTAACAAACTCAAATAAGAAGACATTGTAGAATGATTTCATTCAATAATAATCATGTAAATAAATAATTTAATGTGAAATTTATTTTTTGTAAATTAGTTTTACTCTGTGTGTTCGTCACTCACAAATATAATGACAACAATCAAACACGTAATTGTTTTTTTAATTATGAATAGCTAACAATCTCAACCAATATGAACGAGCCATCGTTTGTAACACCTCTTCGTTAACAACATGTTCCTTGTATTTTTTTTTGTGCCTCCTATATAAAAGATTAGTTATTACTAGCTGTGCCTACGACTTCGTTCATGTAGTCAGAATAATTTACACAAATTATTCAAATATGCAGAATATCATTGTAAAATTTAATACGAACTTGTTTTTCAAATGATAAATATTATACCATATGTTATTACTTATTAGTGTATGGGTTTTGGACCAAAATAATATCAAAAATCTTTTTTTAAATTCACTTACTAGTACATTCATAGTATACCTACACATTACTATATAATATATCGTGTGTATTTTATATTTTAAATTACTATACATTAGGATGCAATAAAATTATATCTCCATGAGGTAAAGTTTTAAGGAAATGAAATTTTTTTGCTTATTTTTTTCATATTAACTTTGGGATCATTTGTGATATTGCAATTAAATGAAGACTGAACAAGGTTTTCTGTCCAAAACCTTATTTTTTATTTCAGGCCAATGGCATTACGGCGCCAGCATACAGTGTGCAAAGCTTCAGATAAAACAGCGCAATTTAAAAGTGCTCAAAATATCTGAGTGAGGTATGTTTAGGAAAAGTATTTGAGAATACGCTAAGGATAGATGAGTAGATCTGTTTCCGTATATCATTTCTAAACTGAATTTTTAGATGAGTGAAAAGGGTTAAAACACGGGTTTTCGGTGTAATTTTTTGACATGAAACGCCCCAATCAGCTCCTTGAAACCACTCAAGATCCTTGCATTACACCTTCATCGTAAAATCTCCGTTATTTAATGTTATATTTACCGCTCAAGTTGTTCTGTGCATGACGAAAATATTGCACGCCAGTTCAGAGGCTTGCGCTTAAAGGCTATACCGCGCTATATGCACCAGCGAGCGTCCTACTTATCATCCCGCCTCACTAACACAATACACTTTCGTACAGATGGACAGGAGAAAAGTTTTCTTAAAGTTCATTTGGGGGGGGGGGGGTGGTATTCAATTGGCGCGCAGGAAAAAAATATAGGCAAAATAAGACGATAATCACAGACATACGTTTAAATTTATTTCAATGTTTTTTTTTTGTCTTGGTCCGCTGGTCTTCATACCGCACACTTACGCTATCACCAATGACGTAACCAACTTTCTTATCGCCCTGTCGGCAGAAACTTGAAAGAATCCGGTCGCCACGCGAATAGCGTTCTAATGATCTTGGTTCAATCCCCTGCGAGGTCCATGCCTGGATTCTCGCGGGTATGAAACGTGGCGGACGGTTCACACAACTGCTGGAACATCTCGGTGTACTCCATAGTTGGACTGTTATTTTTTTTATTTATGAAATATAAATATTCATGTAAAATTACTGATATTTTTAAATTAGTACATTTTCATTCATTACTACATTTACATGTATTACTACAAAATAGTGTTCTCAGTTCTCAGTTGGGTTCTTACCCGGACATTTATGATTTGTGTTTTCCCGGTACCTCCAATAGGTTAATAGTAGTATAGGAAAGTATTTCCGGGCGCACGGCGCTGGCGCGTGGAGCCGGAGCCGGTGTCCGCCATCTTAGATTGTGACGTCACGGCGGCCATCTTGGATGGTTGTGACCTTGACCTTTAACCTTGACCTTGAATTTGATCCTCAAAATCCGCCAAAATTGGGCAAAATTTGCCCAAAATTCCTCAAAAATCGCCAAAATTTCCATTTCTGTGGAAAAAAGTTCCGCCAAAAAATTTCAAAAAATTCCACAAATTAAAAAATTTCTCTTTTCGAGGGAAAAATTTCCCGTTTCGAGGGAAAAATTCCCGTTTTTAGTCCTTAAAAATCCCAGCGGCTGAAAATTCCTAAAACTGGCTTAAGCATCCTTAACTCAAGCCTCAGTTAAGCCATTTCTAGGAATAAGGATGTCATGGCAGCCATTTTGAAATATGACGTCACCGTTGCAATTTCCGTTACGCCCGCCATCTTTAAAATCTTCATTTATTATCCGATTTTAATGAAAAAAAATTTAAAATTTATATAAAAAAATCAATTAATAAAATTTTAATATATTTTTTTTAAAAACAAACATTAACGACACGGAGCTCAGAGTCCTCGGTTCGAACCCGACGAGGTCAAAAATAAAATAAAAATGGCGACAGATCCTTCCACCACGGAAGTCACCTACAGACTAACCTACCACCACTTTTTATCATCATCTAGTATGACGTCATGGCCGCCATCTTGTCTTCGATGCTGGAGACCACCATCTTGTTTTCGGCTGCTAGAGTACGCTGACGCCATGTTAGTTTAACTCTTACCCGCTAGAGTGCAGTAATCATTTATTATTGCTGTGACACCTGCCATCTTGTCATCTGGCCGCCATCTTGAAAATCCGTAATTATTTAGCTAGAAATTTGGGAAAAATTCCAAAATTCATCAAAAAAATCACTCATTAATTTACAGATTGATTCGATCAGTTTCAGTCCTTGGTTTGATACCCGATCGATGCAATAATGTTTAATTTTATGAAAAAATAATAACTTCAATAAGCCACGTTCAACATTCTTAAAGAGACATTAAAACCTTTACTGTCATCATCATCCTATAAGCCACCAACACCAACATATTGGTAATTCATAATTTTAATGCTAGAGATTCGGGAAAAAGTTCAGATATCATTAAATAAATTTTCAATCAATGTACTGATTAATTAGATCGACTAAGGTCCTTGGCACGATCCTGGACGATGAAAAAAATATCAATTTAACATAATAGTAACAGGTTCGAGAAATAAAACACCACAAAGTCTTTTACAAACATAATATTTATTACACAATTTCTATTCTACTACACGAACACTTACGAAAGCCAGCAAATTTACAATCATTTAGTTCCGCAGCGGTGTGAAATGACTAATTCTTAGCTCCAATCGGTTTATACTAGAAAGAGTCCAGCCAGAACCTTTACAGACATAGTCCACCTCTTCTTGACACAGTTTCTGGATACCGTTTTTAACAGTTTGCTTCACATCGTTAGAACTGTAAATTACTGCAGCCGATGTCTTGAATGCACACTTCTTCACTTTGTCATCGAACGGATATGGCTTTCCATATATACAGTCCAACCACAAGTTATATTTCAAAGGTCCGTTTGTTGCTACATCATCAGTAAGCTGATTGATTATCTTCTGTCTGATATCGTCAAGAAAATTACAAATGTCCTTCGACTCACCGAACGTATTTAGATAATAGTAGTCTTTCAACGTTCCACGAAATGCAGACTGCGACAAGTAGAAGCCATTATCGTTCACTTGTAATGCTCCGAACACAGTCTTAGGTTTAGTTCCATGTTCAGACGTCATAACAATCGGTTGCTGGGCATCTGTTCTTTTGGTTGTACGCTTTCGTGTCTCCAATCTAAAGCGAGGAGTCGAAATGTCGGCAGGTAGTTCAACAGTAGGAGCACAGACTCCACCTTTACATTTTTTCGCATGATGTCGCAAACTGTCAATTCGAGTAAACCATTTAAGGCACTCATCACATCGAAACTTCATGCGAGAAGGATTCTTCGTACATTTGCTCCGCTCATGTCTTCGTGCATCATGGGAAAATGCGAACGACGTATCACAGTAGCTGCAAGGATACCGTGGTGATGAAGACGATCCTTTCAGACCCGATCCAGATACAGACGTTGCAACAGTAGTACCATTTCCAGGCATCCTCTTATGCACATCGATGCATCGTTGTTGCGACGAAACCTTTACTTTCTGCCGCACAGCAGGACCTTTGCATGCCTTCATGTGCGTTTTCATATTATCTTTTCTGGCAAACTGCTTATGACATTTCTCACAAACAAACATTTTACGATATAGGTTCTTGGCACGTTCGCTCCTCTCGTGTCGTCGAGCATTGCTGCTGTTTGAGAAAATCTTGTCACAGTAACAACACCGATGTTCGTTAGTTGTTGTCGATTCGGCATCCATTGAAGCCTCCATCGAGGGCGAAACGAAGTTCGTCGAGTTTTCCTGCACAGCCAGCACTACAGATATTAAAGTCTCTTCTGCTGGTGGTATCGCGTCTGATGAAGTCTCCTCCAGTGTCGTCGCCGTGGTTGTCAACGGAATCTGCTCCTTCTCCGTCGTAGATGTCGTCAAGGTTCCCGTAGTCGACGGTACAACCTCCATCGAGTTCGACGTTAAAGACGGTAAAGATGCCATCGAGGTCTCAAGAACAGATAATTGACACGACTTATGCACCAGAAGAAACAAACTAGACGATCCTTACACCGCCGACGTCAGTAACAAACTGAGCGATCTACTGTCTAGGACTCGCTTATATACATGCACCGTATGGAATAATACGCTAGTCAAATCAAGAACCATGTACAATAATACTAGAGTCAAATCTACAAAATTAAAAAAGAGGATCATTTGATCGAAAAAAAATTCGATCTCTCCAATATACGCCAGGCTCCAAGAGCTACAATTCACGTCATCAGATCCATCTACATTTTGCTCCTATGCTTCAATTGACCATTAGCTGCAAGTTCTCCAACAGCTCCATCAGCTCCAACACGTAATGTACGTAATTTACGCGCAATACATGCAATTTACGTACAATAAATGTAATGATCACACAGTACACACAGGAAACGGAACGTACACACAGTACACACAGAAAACGGAACGTACACACAGTACACACAGGAAACTGAACGTACACACAGTACACACAGGAAACGGAACGTACACACAGAAAACGAAACGTACACACAGTACACACAGGAAACTGAACGTACACACAGTACACACAGGAAACAGAACGTACACACAGTACACACAGGAAACGGAATGTACGCACAGTACACGCAGAGTACACGCAATTTACGCAAAGTACACCCAATGTACGCAATGTACACAATATATATGCAATGTACACACAATGACTACGCTTCGTTCGCGCAGGACAAGCATTTAATGAAAACGAAGCACGTTTGGACGGAAATTCTATAAAACGAAAGCTCATTTAACGAAAAGGAGGCACATTCTCTCGTTCATTCAACTTGGTAGGATACGATCGTCAATGATAAATTAGGATATAATCTCTCCAACAGTCTATGAATCCAACAGTTTATATTTCCATTAGCCATCGACTCCAACAGTCATTGGCTCCAACAGTCATTGGCTCCAACAGTCATTGCCTCCAACAGTCATTGGCTCCAACGGCCTTTTGGTTCATCAGCTCCAATGATATTTGGTTAGAATGCTACGACTCTAAGAGACTATGAGACTACAATTCTACGAGTGTACAAGACTCCTCCAACTACCTTCAAGTGTACAAAGCTCCAACTACTTCAGCAGCATTATGTTATAAGATTACATGACTGCTTGTCTACATAGCTACAAGTCAACGAGGCTACTTGGCTACGTAGCTACAAGTATACGAGGCTCCAAGCCATCATGACTACGCGACTACGAGCCATGAGGTAACGAGACTACGTGACTACGGGTATTCAAGCTTACGAGACTGCGAGGCTTCAGAGCTACGAAGCTTCTAGAACATAAGTTTACGAGACTGCGAGAATACAGGACTACAAGTGTACACGAGTACTTGACTACTTCTTAGCTTCATCAGCTCCAAATGGCTCCAACAGGTCCAACAGCCTCCAAATGCTTAACACAGCTCCAAATGGCTCCAAATGCTCCGAACGGCCTCCAAATGCTTGACAGCTCCAAATGTCTCCAGCAGCTCCAAATGCTCCAACAGCTCCAAAAAAAGGCTCCAAATGCTCCAACAGCCTCCAAATGCTTAACACAGCTCCAAATGGCACCAAATGCTTGGCAGCTCCAAATGCTTCAAAAGGCTCCAAATGCTCCAAATGGCTCCGAATGCTCCAAACGGCCTCCAAATGCTTGACAGCTCCAAAAGGCTCCAAATGCTTAACACAGCTCCAAATGCTTCAAAAGGCTCCAATTATCGCATCTGTCTTCGTCGGCATTTTCTCTTTTGCTCCCACTGCTCCAACAGCATTATGTTATATGATTCCATGGATACTTTGTTACGTAGCTACAGGTCTACGAGGTTCCAATGCATCATGTTTACGAAGCTTCCAGAACACAAGGTTACGAGACTGCGAGGCTACAGGACTACGAAGCTTCCAGGACACGAGGCTACATGGCTACGAGACTACATGACTCTAACTGATTACAATAGCACCACTCAGTGGTGAGAATTAATTTATCTCATTCAAAGGTACTTGTTGCAAGTAGTTCTGCTTTTCAACAACAGATGTCGCCACATGTTACTTGCAGGTAAATAATATTTAGTTCTTTTATGCGGGATGCGGGATGCTCACTAACGGTCGCAAAAGAAGGATGGCTTCGCTAGACTCCAAGGAGAAGGAAGTTCGTCCATCCTGTTAGTGCTTCTTAGATTTCTCAGAGATTATTTGACTGAGTAATGATATTTTTTTTAAATTTCCACCTGATAAAAATATTACAAGTGCTGATTTATTGGCAGAATTTCAATAATTAAATGCAACCTTGAATAAAAAATGACATGACTCATTAAGTAAAAAATTCTTCATGCAGAGATCAATTCCTCATCAGTAACCAGAAGCACTCGGAGAAAACCATCAGATGTCTAGTCAGGAAAAATCAGAAGCACCCAGAGAAAACCATCAAAATATTGTCAAGAATAATCAGGAGCACACGGAGAAAACCACCGCAAGTTTTCTTTGATATCATAAAATTTCAGGGAAAAAAATAATAAAAAATAAAAATAAATTAATGAAAAATTTAAAAAAAATAAAAAAATACATAAATATATTCTGGCTTGTACTAGAACTCTATCTTTGTTCAACAATGAGAAGTTCACAAGCTAGCAGAATATATTTATGTATTTTTTTATTTTTTTTAAATTTTTCATTAATTTATTTTTATTTTTTATTATTTTTTTCCCTGAAATTTTATGATATCAAAGAAAACTTGCGGTGGTTTTCTCCGTGTGCTCCTGATTATTCTTGTCAATATTATGGTGGATTTCTCCGTGTGCTCCCGTTTATTCTTGACAATATTATGGTAGTTTTCTCCGTGTGCTCCTGATTATTCTTGACAATATTTTGATGGTTTTCTCTGGGTGCTTCTGATTTTTCCTGACTAGACATCTGATGGTTTTCTCCGAGTGTTTCTGGTTACTGATGAGGAATTGATCTCTGCATGAAGAATTTTTTACTTAATGAGTCATGTCATTTTTTATTCAAGGTTGCATTTAATTATTGAAATTCTGCCAATAAATCAGCACTTGTAATATTTTTATCAGGTGGAAATTTAAAAAAAATATCATTACTCAGTCAAATAATCTCTGAGAAATCTAAGAAGCACTAACAGGATGGACGAACTTCCTTCTCCTTGGAGTCTAGCAAAGCCATCCTTCTTTTGCGATCGTTAGTGAGCATCCCGCATCCCGCATAAAAGAACTAAATATTATTTACCTGCAAGTAACATGTGGCGACATCTGTTGTTGAAAAGCAGAACTACTTGCAACAAGTACCTTTGAATGAGATAAATTAATTCTCACCACTGAGTGGTGCTATTGTAATCAGTTAGAGTCATGTAGTCTCGTAGCCATGTAGCCTCGTGTCCTGGAAGCTTCGTAGTCCTGTAGCCTCGCAGTCTCGTAACCTTGTGTTCTGGAAGCTTCGTAAACATGATGCATTGGAACCTCGTAGACCTGTAGCTACGTAACAAAGTATCCATGGAATCATATAACATAATGCTGTTGGAGCAGTGGGAGCAAAAGAGAAAATGCCGACGAAGACAGATGCGATAATTGGAGCCTTTTGAAGCATTTGGAGCTGTGTTAAGCATTTCGAGCCTTTTGGAGCTGTCAAGCATTTGGAGGCCGTTTGGAGCATTCGGAGCCATTTGGAGCATTTGGAGCCTTTTGAAGCATTTGGAGCTGCCAAGCATTTGGTGCCATTTGGAGCTGTGTTAAGCATTTGGAGGCTGTTGGAGCATTTGGAGCCTTTTTTTGGAGCTGTTGGAGCATTTGGAGCTGCTGGAGACATTTGGAGCTGTCAAGCATTTGGAGGCCGTTCGGAGCATTTGGAGCCATTTGGAGCTGTGTTAAGCATTTGGAGGCTGTTGGACCTGTTGGAGCCATTTGGAGCTGATGAAGCTAAGAAATAGTCAAGTACTCGTGTACACTTGTAGTCCTGTATTCTCGCAGTCTCGTAAACTTATGTTCTAGAAGCTTCGTAGCTCTGTAGCCTCGCAGTCTCGTAAGCTTGAATACCCGTAGTCACGTAGTCTCGTTACCTCATGGCTCGTAGTCGCGTAGTCATGATGGCTTGGAGCCTCGTATACTTGTAGCTACGTAGCCAAGTAGCCTCGTTGACTTGTAGCTATGTAGACAAGCAGTCATGTAATCTTATAACATAATGCTGCTGAAGTAGTTGGAGCTTTGTACACTTGAAGGTAGTTGGAGGAGTCTTGTACACTCGTAGAATTGTAGTCTCATAGTCTCTTAGAGTCGTAGCATTCTAACCAAATATCATTGGAGCTGATGAACCAAAAGGCCGTTGGAGCCAATGACTGTTGGAGGCAATGACTGTTGGAGCCAATGACTGTTGGAGCCAATGACTGTTGGAGTCGATGGCTAATGGAAATATAAACTGTTGGATTCATAGACTGTTGGAGAGATTATATCCTAATTTATCATTGACGATCGTATCCTACCAAGTTGAATGAACGAGAGAATGTGCCTCCTTTTCGTTAAATGAGCTTTCGTTTTATAGAATTTCCGTCCAAACGTGCTTCGTTTTCATTAAATGCTTGTCCTGCGCGAACGAAGCGTAGTCATTGTGTGTACATTGCATATATATTGTGTACATTGCGTACATTGGGTGTACTTTGCGTAAATTGCGTGTACTCTGCGTGTACTGTGTGTACATTCCGTTTCCTGTGTGTACTGTGTGTACGTTCTGTTTCCTGTGTGTACTGTGTGTACGTTCAGTTTCCTGTGTGTACTGTGTGTACGTTTCGTTTTCTGTGTGTACGTTCCGTTTCCTGTGTGTACTGTGTGTACGTTCAGTTTCCTGTGTGTACTGTGTGTACATTCCGTTTTCTGTGTGTACTGTGTGTACGTTCCGTTTCCTGTGTGTACTGTGTGATCATTACATTTATTGTACGTAAATTGCATGTATTGCGCGTACATTACGTACATTACGTGTTGGAGCTGATGGAGCTGTTGGAGAACTTGCAGCTAATGGTCAATTGAAGCATAGGAGCAAAATGTAGATGGATCTGATGACGTGAATTGTAGCTCTTGGAGCCTGGCGTATATTGGAGAGATCGAATTTTTTTTCGATCAAATGATCCTCTTTTTTAATTTTGTAGATTTGACTCTAGTATTATTTTACATGGTTCTTGATTTGACTAGCGTATTATTCCATACGGTGCATGTATATAAGCGAGTCCTAGACAGTAGATCGCTCAGTTTGTTACTGACGTCGGCGGTGTAAGGATCGTCTAGTTTGTTTCTTCTGGTGCATAAGTCGTGTCAATTATCTGTTCTTGAGACCTCGATGGCATCTTTACCGTCTTTAACGTCGAACTCGATGGAGGTTGTACCGTCGACTACGGGAACCTTGACGACATCTACGACGGAGAAGGAGCAGATTCCGTTGACAACCACGGCGACGACACTGGAGGAGACTTCATCAGACGCGATACCACCAGCAGAAGAGACTTTAATATCTGTAGTGCTGGCTGTGCAGGAAAACTCGACGAACTTCGTTTCGCCCTCGATGGAGGCTTCAATGGATGCCGAATCGACAACAACTAACGAACATCGGTGTTGTTACTGTGACAAGATTTTCTCAAACAGCAGCAATGCTCGACGACATGAGAGGAGCGAATGTGCCAAGAACCTATATCGTAAAATGTTTGTTTGTGAGAAATGTCATAAGCAGTTTGCCAGAAAAGATAATATGAAAACGCACATGAAGGCATGCAAAGGTCCTGCTGTGCGGCAGAAAGTAAAGGTTTCGTCGCAACAACGATGCATCGATGTGCATAAGAGGATGCCTGGAAATGGTACTACTGTTGCAACGTCTGTATCTGGATCGGGTCTGAAAGGATCGTCTTCATCACCACGGTATCCTTGCAGCTACTGTGATACGTCGTTCGCATTTTCCCATGATGCACGAAGACATGAGCGGAGCAAATGTACGAAGAATCCTTCTCGCATGAAGTTTCGATGTGATGAGTGCCTTAAATGGTTTACTCGAATTGACAGTTTGCGACATCATGCGAAAGAATGTAAAGGTGGAGTCTGTGCTCCTACTGTTGAACTACCTGCCGACATTTCGACTCCTCGCTTTAGATTGGAGACACGAAAGCGTACAACCAAAAGAACAGATGCCCAGCAACCGATTGTTATGACGTCTGAACATGGAACTAAACCTAAGACTGTGTTCGGAGCATTACAAGTGAACGATAATGGCTTCTACTTGTCGCAGTCTGCATTTCGTGGAACGTTGAAAGACTACTATTATCTAAATACGTTCGGTGAGTCGAAGGACATTTGTAATTTTCTTGACGATATCAGACAGAAGATAATCAATCAGCTTACTGATGATGTAGCAACAAACGGACCTTTGAAATATAACTTGTGGTTGGACTGTATATATGGAAAGCCATATCCGTTCGATGACAAAGTGAAGAAGTGTGCATTCAAGACATCGGCTGCAGTAATTTACAGTTCTAACGATGTGAAGCAAACTGTTAAAAACGGTATCCAGAAACTGTGTCAAGAAGAGGTGGACTATGTCTGTAAAGGTTCTGGCTGGACTCTTTCTAGTATAAACCGATTGGAGCTAAGAATTAGTCATTTCACACCGCTGCGGAACTAAATGATTGTAAATTTGCTGGCTTTCGTAAGTGTTCGTGTAGTAGAATAGAAATTGTGTAATAAATATTATGTTTGTAAAAGACTTTGTGGTGTTTTATTTCTCGAACCTGTTACTATTATGTTAAATTGATATTTTTTTCATCGTCCAGGATCGTGCCAAGGACCTTAGTCGATCTAATTAATCAGTACATTGATTGAAAATTTATTTAATGATATCTGAACTTTTTCCCGAATCTCTAGCATTAAAATTATGAATTACCAATATGTTGGTGTTGGTGGCTTATAGGATGATGATGACAGTAAAGGTTTTAATGTCTCTTTAAGAATGTTGAACGTGGCTTATTGAAGTTATTATTTTTTCATAAAATTAAACATTATTGCATCGATCGGGTATCAAACCAAGGACTGAAACTGATCGAATCAATCTGTAAATTAATGAGTGATTTTTTTGATGAATTTTGGAATTTTTCCCGAATTTCTAGCTAAATAATTACGGATTTTCAAGATGGCGGCCAGATGACAAGATGGCAGGTGTCACAGCAATAATAAATGATTACTGCACTCTAGCGGGTAAGAGTTAAACTAACATGGCGTCAGCGTACTCTAGCAGCCGAAAACAAGATGGTGGTCTCCAGCATCGAAGACAAGATGGCGGCCATGACGTCATACTAGATGATGATAAAAAGTGGTGGTAGGTTAGTCTGTAGGTGACTTCCGTGGTGGAAGGATCTGTCGCCATTTTTATTTTTTTTTTGACCTCGTCGGGTTCGAACCGAGGACTCTGAGCTCCGTGTCGTTAATGTTTGTTTTTAAAAAAAATATATTAAAATTTTATTAATTGATTTTTTTATATAAATTTTAAATTTTTTTTCATTAAAATCGGATAATAAATGAAGATTTTAAAGATGGCGGGCGTAACGGAAATTGCAACGGTGACGTCATATTTCAAAATGGCTGCCATGACATCCTTATTCCTAGAAATGGCTTAACTGAGGCTTGAGTTAAGGATGCTTAAGCCAGTTTTAGGAATTTTCAGCCGCTGGGATTTTTAAGGACTAAAAACGGGAATTTTTCCCTCGAAACGGGAAATTTTTCCCTCGAAAAGAGAAATTTTTTAATTTGTGGAATTTTTTGAAATTTTTTGGCGGAACTTTTTTCCACAGAAATGGAAATTTTGGCGATTTTTGAGGAATTTTGGGCAAATTTTGCCCAATTTTGGCGGATTTTGAGGATCAAATTCAAGGTCAAGGTTAAAGGTCAAGGTCACAACCATCCAAGATGGCCGCCGTGACGTCACAATCTAAGATGGCGGACACCGGCTCCGGCTCCACGCGCCAGCGCCGTGCGCCCGGAAATACTTTCCTATACTACTGTTAATTATTTATAAATCGTTTTCTTACTAACTTTCCAGTATAAACTGCGCAAATTAATAAGCATGATAAAGTCAAATTATTAAATATTCAATTTTTTTAAATGGTTTAAAAATATTATTGTTGTGGGGATTAAAATAATATCAAATTATGCGCAAATTTTCGTATTAAATACTCATTATTATTTTGAAAAACGTACTTCATATAAGCAAGAATAACTATAGGCATGTGTTATACAAAGTTATAATATATATTTTTTTAGTATCACAATTTAATTCTTGGCAACTTGTATCCAAAGGAATCTTTTGTAAAAATACAGAAATATTTATTTTTCCTTGTGGGCAAAGATCTTAAATTGTTCACCTCGAAGTAAAATTATTTATAATGTTAACCGATCATTATAAATACAACGTTTAGATTTTTTTAATAATACTCGAGTCACTTTAAATAAATTTTAATTACCTCAAATTTTAATTTTAACAAGTTTTATAATTATATTTAATTTTTTACTTACATAAAAAAATTATTTAAACGTCAGAGACTTAATTATTTGCCTTTCAGTACAAATTGTAAGCTATGCTCTTGAATGGCATGTTGATACTGAATGTAAAATTTTAATTACTTATTTTAATTCATTACGTTTACATGTTTTAATAACTCAAAGTTTTACGAGGTTAGCGCGTTTGTTACTAGAAATATAGCTACTAAATAGGAACCCAGCAAGTTGTAAAATCTTCTCTGCCTATGGACACAAACATGTATCAGCTTAGCACACGCACAATAACGCAGCTGAATGTAGGCATTCATTTAAGATTTGTTTGAATAGAAATCAGGTGGCAGTTATGATGTTCTTCCACTACTGTAGTAATTATTATGAATGCTAATAGCATTGTAGCTTAAGGCTAGGTCTCACACGACTTGTAAATTTTTTTCTTCACTTTCTCATCGTTAATTTTTATTCAAGGACTATTTCTGAAATTTTAATACAACACCTCATTTGTTGTTATTTCACTGATATTTCCAACAGGTACTCACTAAAAGACACGTAAAAGGTGTAAAGAGTCACGCGAGTGTTTCAAATTATTACCACTGGCGAAACGTTTTGCTCCCAATGTTGAAAACATTAGTGACAGGAGAACTAATGTACCTAAGCAAGGTATGGCGTTAAAATTTCAGAAATAACCCTTAAATAATAGTTATGACTTTAAAATTAAATTATATATATGTAGTGTGAAAGAGTCCTAAGTTTAAATATTAAAGTATTTATAAGTGTATGCGTGTCAGCCTAGGATCTTGAAACCACAAATCAAAAACAAAACACTAAACGCCCGAACAGGGACTTGAACCCTGGACCCTTAGGTTAAAAGCCTAATGCTCTACCGACTGAGCTATCCGGGCTTTCGATGACAGATTAGAAATGTCTTGACTTTATTCAATTTAAAAACAGCATGTGTTGTTGAGCATTGCAAATAAAAAATAAAATTGGCAACATGTGAGTTTTATAGTCATACGTAATATTTTAAACATATAAATTATTGTTTCTATCTCATCGTTAACCCTATTCCAAATTACAGTTCTATTTTCATATGTAGGACTGTACGTGTTTATGATGTTTTTAGATAAAACAAACTTCAAAGCTTTGCACCAATACAAACGTTTTGTCTTTAAGAATTCTTCACGCTCGTAAATAATGCTATCGAAACGCCTCGGGGTTAAATATGTGCTTATATTCTAACACCTTTATTTTCACAGTTACTAACCACACAGGCCATATATTTACAATTAAATTACTTTGGTTTTTGGGTTCTAGCAGCGTTGAAGGCAAAGATTTCACTGAAGTTTCGGTCGAAACAGCAATCGTTATCTTCAGGATAGCAGTTACCTACTGAGGTACTTATAAATTATCTTGTCTTTAAATACCCTTGCCTGAGAAGGTAGAACTTCCCTTTCTTCAAGTTGGTTGGTTGATTTGGCCTCTCTGAGCTGAGCCTCTATGCAACCTGCAGGTTGGCTGGGATGTCTGGACAATCAGATGTAATCTTTTTTTTTTACTGCAGAACTTGGTTTTGAAGGTTTCTGAAGAGTGTTCCCATATTCTGCTTAATTTGTAGGTACATACTACCCTGAAGATGGCAACTACAAGGTTGACCGAAATGTCAGTGAAATCATCCCCTTCGAATCGGATAGAACCGCAAGCAACTTCAGAGAATGGCCGCTTAAACCTGCGAACCTTAATAAATTTATAACTTTCTTCACACCATAATTTCTAAAGGAATTTTTATGGTTCATTTTATGTATTTTTTATATTTCAAAAACTTTTTTTATCTTTTTAAGCCAAAAGTATGGCTACTTTTATTTTTATTGAGAATAATCTGAAGTTACGACATTTTTAACAGAAAATAAAATGAAATTTGTATATAGGTTTCATATATAAGCATTTAAGCTTGCGCATTGTTTACAGCGATGTTATTGGATAAGGAAAAACACACAACTTTACAACACTGTGTTATTGGAGAATGACTTACCGGCATGCTCTCTAATCCGGCATTCGTCAGTTTGACATATCCTATAATCCGGAACAAATTTAACCGCTTGAGTTCTGACATTTCCGGGTGAACCCGGGTGTTCGCTGACCTTGACCCCGCCGGGTCACGCTACGAAGCTGCCGGCGTTTGTTTAGTTCAATCGGGCGATTGTCTGTTTCAATTTCAGTAACAGTGTTTCCTTTTTCCAACATAGTACTGTTTGTAAACTTTTCTTTGTTTTTTTCCTTTGAAACTGTATCGAACATCGATACAAGTTTTATAAGCTAAGACAAAAATTACTGTGCTGTAGCTACCTATTTTTTTTCTTTAGCATAACGGCGTTTCACTTAACAATGACTGCCCTATGCCTATCTGCCTTTCATGTACCTTCACATTGACCAATTTCCTTACATTTAATTTGAATTTTAGCCTAACTTCCTATTGATTATGGCCTTTCTTTTATTTTACTCCTTAACTCCGTTGCATCTAAATAGATTTTCGCTTCTAAAACTGAACTGATAATATTTATCATTCTTTTTAATATTGTTAGAGTCACTTCGATAGACGTAACGGCTGAATTGTCTCCCGAAGAAATGCTTCTTAAGAAAGTCGTGTTTTCTCTTTCTCCGCCGGTTGGCTAGTTATCACGACCAAAAGATATGCGGTGAAAGCCGCAGACCGGTAAATAAGCCGTAGTCGCAAAGTAGAAGCATTAAAGATACTTTACTAGTAATAATCCATATGCAGCGTTTGTCTGGGGCGAGTCCTGTAAACCGTAAGATATCATTATTTGAATATTTGAAACGAGGTTCAACACTGGGATCAACATGGGTTATGTGTTTTGAAATGGAAACTTCTATTCGCTCGTTACAGTGATGATCGGTTGAACTTTCTTGTGTAACAAAATACCGTCGGACATAATTCTCTAATAACTGCCCAGACTAATAATGTGTCAACAATGGTTGAGCACACAACGGATAGACCATGTATGTTTGTCGCGCAGTTTTTTTTATGTGACGTCATCGTACCTGTTTAGGCGCATGTGCGTGATTGTTTAGAATCAGTTTTGTGTAAAGTTATAAACTGGTGAAGCGTGGAAACGCGTGAAGCTGGGCATTGATTCCTGTGTCACTGTAAGAGCTTGTGGAGCACTACTATGGAGCCAAAATGAGACAGTAAAAATATTCACTGGAATATAGGCTAAGTGGAAACCGGTATTAAATTGAAAATTACTAAATAATTAAAGACGTCATCTCATTTGAATCTCGGGATTATGAAAAAAACGCAAATCAGAGGAAAGCTCGCGTCAAAAGGAATCCAAAAAGCCTAAGCGGTCTAGTGCTGAGTGAATTCGAGAGCTGCTACAGCGTCAAATGGGAAATAAAAAAAAATTATAGTTGATAATGAAATTACACGTTAGTACGAAAAATTTGTTACGCATTCATCCCGATGTGTACACAGAATATTTAAGGCGCGGACACCAACAACGAATATCTCTGTGGTTTTTTTTTACCGCACTATGATGGCACCCTACGATAGGGTGACCAAACGTCCCGTAAAAACGGGATTGTCCCGTTTTTAACGATCGTACGCGGGGTCCCGAAAAAGTCTCCCGGGACGCCTAAATGTCCCGTATTTACGTTGGGTTGATGATACACTTTTGTCGCGCCTCTCCTCGGGCCGTCTTCCCCTCTCCTCGACAGTATGTGTTTGCGATCCCTGCCCATAATGGTAATGCTGAAAGAATCTTTTCGCTTATGAACATTCAATGGACGGATGAAAATAACAAGATGGGAGTGGATACCCTTTCTGCAATCTTGCAGGTACTCTACAATTTAAAAATGGACTGTTCTAGTTTTTACAACTTTATATTGGAAAAGAAAGAGGTTTTAAAATTGGCTGGAACGAAAGAAAAATATCCCCAATTGAAATCCTAAATATTTTTAACATAACTTTGACTAACAATGTTAGTTATCTTGTTTAATTATGTTTTGAAGTATGTCATAATACTTATAATAAATAAGTATTCGCAGCAAAATTGTTGTTTTTATTTATTATACGCCTCACAATTTAAATTAAATTACATATTCATAGTTAAATTGAAAACGATTTATAGGTCTCAAATTAGCAAAAAAGAGCATGTTTCTATGATTACGTCTCGATGGAGGCCCCCCGGACCACCCTTTAGCTGGATTGTATCGCCCCCAAACCCTCCTTGGATGTGTCCCGTTTTTTCAAGTTTATGATTTGGTCACCTTACCCTACGAGAATACAACTCTGACGGCGTGATGCACACACACCGTCTATGGCCGGCCTTGCGTGGGCGGTCGGGGTGTTCACGGGCTAGGGAGAAGGCGGCTGCACTGTCGCAGGCGATGGCTTTGACCTCGGCGGTGCCGGGCTATTTGCGACGTCCACCCCCCCCCCCCCCCTCTCGGCCACCACATGTCGTGTTTGCGCATAGTTCCCGCTAGAGGCGCGGGTGTGGCCCGGCCCGCCCTGGGACCCTCCATGGTCAGCTGCTGCGGCCCTGGTCTACCGACGACACAGAGTAGGCATACTCTTTGCTTCCCTGACT
Source organism: Bacillus rossius redtenbacheri (assembly GCF_032445375.1). NCBI lineage: Eukaryota > Metazoa > Arthropoda > Insecta > Phasmatodea > Bacillidae > Bacillus > Bacillus rossius. Next base: position 97,775,722 of record NC_086330.1, on the reverse strand, counting down.
GCGTCTTGCCTACCGAATATGTTGCTGAATTGCAAGTTTTCTGAGCTAGGAGGGAAAAATAACTGTTTTTTACCTATTTTCGTTTAGCATAACGACTTTACACCTTACATCGATTTCCCTATGCCTATTTACATTTCTCGTACCTTCGTTTTAACCAATTTCACTGTGTCTCATTGGGTATTACCTAACGGATTTTTTCTTAGCTAGTACTTTTTTTTAGGTAGATTTTGAAGAAATACTACCTTTCGTAGCAATTAGCATGGTGCGACTTGTTATTGTCATGTAGTTCTTCGTTTCATGGTCCATAGACCCAGAAACCATCGTCAACTCAAAAGTTTATATATATATATATATATATATATATATATATATATATATAATTATCGTTTTTATGGATGCAATAATTTTTTCAAATCACTTCCAAACTGATACACAAAATATAGTCATTAAAAAATCTACGTTGAGTTGGTTAATGGGCTATATCCGACCAAATGGGAAGGGATAAAACCGAAATATCGCAATATCTCTAATAATAAGGACAAAATCACATCCGTTTGGACGTATTATATCTCGGAGGAGAAATACTAACAACTATTGTCTAAATACATTTTTTGATATGACCAACCATACATGCAAGGAATTGGAAAGTCAAGGGTTCGATGACAAAACAATTAATAACTCATTTCGTAGGCACACAATCGAATCAGTGAAAATTGATTGAAAATCTTATAATTTTTATCTAAAACTTTTGTGTGAAACAATTTTTGATCAAACGAACCATTGTTGCAAGGAGTTGAAAAGCACAGGGTTGAATTAAAAAAAAAATCATTTTTCTGTATCTTTTAAATTTTTAAATCCATTATTATTATTTGTAAAAACTTGAAATATTATCCTAATTTTTATATGGCCAATAATTACTGCAAATGGTGGAAAAAATAGGGGTTGAATGACAAAAAAAATATAACTAACTTAGTAGGCACACTATCAAATCAGTTCAATTTGTTTGTAGTTATTACACATATTATATAAAACTTTGGTCAGAAACAATTTTTGATACAACCAACCAATGCTGATAATGGTGGATAAAGAGGGGTTAAAATATAAAAAGAAATTCATAACTACCTTAGTAATAACACCATAAAATCCGTTCAAATTGTTTGTGAACCTTATATATTTTATCTCAAACTTGTATCTGAAAGAATTTTTCATAAGATGAGCCATTGCTGAAGGGGATTTAAAAATCAGGGGTGAAATTTTTAAAAATTCATTATTTCCGTACCATGTGCACTATTAAATCTGTTCTAATTTTTTGGAAAATCTTAAATTAATATCTACAACTTTCGTCTGAAATAATGATTATACGAGCAACCGTTCCTGCATAGGGTTGATAAAGAGGGGTTAAAATACAAAAATAAATTAATCTCTCTTAGTAGGCACACTATCAAATACATTGAAATTGTTTGTAAATCTAAACTTTTATCTACAACAATTTCTGATAATACAAACCATTACTTCAAGTGTCGTAAAAAAAACTGAAGTTTGGAATAAGAAAATAAATAAAACTTCCTTACCATGAAAATTGTCGAATCCATTCTTATTTTGGTTTAGCTTTCTTAATATTGTCTAAAACTTTTGTCTAAAGTAAATTTTTATGTAACCAAACATTACTACATGAGGTATAAATAACAAGGGTTGAAAGACAAAAGGAATCATTGTCCTTATTTAATATATATTCTATCGAATCGTTATAATTTGTTGTAAAAATCCTAAACTTTATCTATAACTTTGGGCTGAAACAATTTTTGATGAAACGAACTATTGTCGTAAAAACAAGTGTTTGGATTTTAAAAAATTCAAAATTGTCTTAATATCTAATTTGTTTGAATTTATTTTAAACCATCTTAATACTATCTTAAAACTAGGTCCAAAGGATATTTTTGTACTTATTAGTACAAGGGAAAAAAATAGTGTTCGAAGGTTAAAAAAAATGAATTATCTACCTTAGGCATAATAAATTTGTTCTAAGCTATTCAATGCTGGCTGCATTGAATTAAAAACATTAAAAAATATTTTTGGTACATAGACTATGAGAAAATGTTTCATCGATTATTTTGTTAAATTGGAGAGCATTTAGAAAGTTATGTAAGTTAACTTCTTGAAATGTTCCCGAAGTTTATAGAAGTTTCCAAAACTTTTACGGAAGATTTCGTCACTTCTAATTTTACGTATGCCTATACGCTGTGCCAAGGAATATTTTTTCTTTGCATTCTTTGCGCCTAACTATATTTTCGTTTCAAACACTGATCTGGTATTTGTTTTCATTTTATAATATACTGTTAAGAGTCCCTTCGATAGAAGTTATAGTGTCATTGTCTACCAAGGGATACGTTTTGAGAAATTCACATTTTCTCTTCCTCCATCGGCTTGCTAGATTTTTACTATTTAAATATATATTTTCTTTAAATAATTTGATAATAAAATAAAATTTACAGTGTCCTGTTTGAAAACTAACTTGAATAAGATTATACTTTTATTGTTAGCAAGAATTAAATTTAATCATGTTGATATTAGCTCAAATAAATTACATATTAAATATTCGTGCACAATAAAATTAAAGCAAAAACATTCTTAAAAACGATACACTTTACCTTAAATTAATTTATCCGGAACGAGTTTAAAACGTTTTTAGGTACTGGACTCACATTTCATAGAATCTGGGTTTGAAACTATGTTCAGCCATCTTAATTTCAGCTTATAAACACATATTAAGATAGTATTTTAATTTTAAAACCAATATATCTGCTCTTAAAATACACAAAATAATATTTTTAAAAATTAATTTAAAAAAATCTTATTTCTTCTGATAGTAAATTGTGGATATGCTGCAAAATACTAGGATAAAAATATGGGTAACTTGTGGTCGTTAAAAATTTTTATGATGTCAATTCATAAACTCAAAGAATACAGGACATATTTAAAAAGAATTGTCAAATGTAGACATACATTAGCCAAAAACCACTATAGTACAGATGACACGGTGCTTATAAACTGAGTCATGTCATTGACTGAACACAAACCCTTAACCCTCGCCAAAAGAACGGGATGATTCAGTGATCATGGCCTCTCGAATTCACAAGCAGTCACTGTAAAACAGTGAAAAGATAGTGATAAATATCGTACACTCTATGGTTGGATTTTAAAGATACGAGATCTTACGTAAGCTCTTGTGGAGAATACTGCTTTCAGAATCAGTTAAAAATTTTTCCTTGATTCTAATCCTTTTTTTTTTCATTATGAATGAATTTAATATGTTAGTAGTTGGTAGGAAATACAAGGGCAAAAGGTACCCACAAAAGAATGAAAATTCACTTTAAGTTACGAACACAAAAAGAGAAAATTGTTGGTAAATAGCATTAAAGCTACTTTTTTTGGTACAAATGTTACATAAAGTACCTAACTAAACTTTGGAACTTTAAACTATACTTTAAAATACAAAAAAAACACTTGATCAGTGTTTAATGCAATTTCTTGGACAAACGCCATTGCAGTTTTGCAATATTTGTCATGAAAAAATTCAAGATCGCAAATCAAGAAATAAAACTGAAAACATAAATCCACAGATAAAAAGTCTAAATCAGCTGATGTAAAACAGATGAACCCAATGATGAAACTAAACAGGTATTATGGACAACACAACTGCGACAGCACAGGCGAACATATCCAAACTTAAATATCATACAGCACAATAGTTATGTGGAAGGAATTAAGTCATGAAAAAAATAATAACAGCACATACGAACACAGTGGGCTAACAACAACCAGACAGTTTCAACAATAACAGTAAATGCAGGTAGACAACAGAACCTGGACAATGCTGCAAATATACAAACACAATGATGAAGATAAACATATACTATGGACAAACACGACGATGACATCACCGACGGATAGAGAAGGTTTCCTATGACAAAACAGTTGCGACGATTCAGGAATTGCCATATGTTCCCGTCATCAGGCACAAACAGACCCTATCAAGAGCTTAAAAACTATAAGGGTGTTACAAATTGTTATGCTTCATTGTGCCTTACTTCGGTGTGCCTGATTCCCATGCTGAGTTTTCCTAAACGGTGAAGCTCCCGAAGCACAAATATTCTGAGATAGAAAAAAAAAACTGCGTTTCGCCTAGCTTCGTTGTGTATAACTTGATAGAGAGCGTTCCTTCCGTTTTGCACAGGGGAACCAGTGCATGTTCCGCAACTGAATCGAAGGCACGAAAACGCATTGCCTGGAAACCGTTCCGTTACTCCGTGCGTTTTTCTTCTTCTAAATAGTAACGTAATGAATTCCGTGCATTAGTTTGCACATTAAGTTATCAAAATATAGGACGTTCATACTTTTTGAAGGTTTTCTAATAGTTTTACTATCATCTGTTACCCATTAAAAAAAAATTAAAAACTCAACCACCCGATAAAAAAACTTGAATTCTTTACTCTAAATTTGAAAGCCTTATACAGTCTAAGCTATCCGGGCGCTCAGTTTTATTTTATGTTAAATATTTATCGTAATTAGTGTAGAGGTCGCAAGTGCAGTTGAGCACTGGAAATGAATCGTAAAATCGGAAACATGTAAAACAGTTACTACATAATACGTAATGTTATATATAAAATGTGGTTTTCGCCTCATCGTTGCCTGTGTATAAGGCCCGTTTTACAACAGTAAGCAGACGGAAACTGACCCGCGCGGATTAGCTCGGCAATGCTGGGCTCTTCCGTTTATGTTGCTCCATGTGACCAATAGAAGCCGTATATTGACTGTGGTGGTAGCCATATTTTTTTTATATTCTAAATTCGTTAATAATTGTTTAAATTACAAGAATATATAGTGTTTTCTTATTACTTTGTGGTTTACTTTAATTATATATGTAAATTCTGCGCGTGCTATGATCTCGAAGCATATTTAAAAAAAAATGAAATAAATAGTTTGTAACCTTAAAATTAAATCTCATTGGTTGACATTTGTTATTTTCCCGTGCATTGTGGAAGCAGCAGACGCGATAGTGAAATTTTCCGATGATCCATCGTCTCCGTTTCCGTGCCATTGTAGAACGGGCATTAGTTTACAAGGTTTTGTAGTTTATTCGTTTGTTTATCTCTTACATAGTATGTTTTTATTTAATTGTACTTGAACATGTTTTGATGTTTGATATTTGAAACGAAAATCGTCCGGGACAAACAAAAAAGTGTAAACAAGGTAAATCTAAAATTTATAACAAAATATCATTGCGAAAAAAAAATTAGTTTAATGTGTTATAAGTAATAACTTACGTGATCGTCAATCTTGTATACCAGTAGAAGACATTTATCATTAAATTTTAAGCTCGGGTTTTTTAACAGCGTCCAACTAGTTGACGGATGAACGGATGGCGAACCGACGGATGACGGACAGACGCGACGGATCATTTATAGTCCGCCTTAACTCGATGATTTTCTTCCGTTATCTCGCGAGTCACCCAATTTCACTTATATTATACTACCTACACATTTTCCCTTGTTAAGTCAAGCTCTAGGCCTAATCTTACGATATTATCATTCACGCCTTGCGACGTCATAATGTTGATGGCTTCTGTTTCAGGCCACATGCGGATGATGCACTAGGTTCGCTTTAAGTGGCACTAACACTGATGCTGTTGGTTTAGTTACGGAACTCCTAACTCTTTGCGCAGAGTTGAGAAATATACGGGAGGTTTTAAAATTCGTGGTACATGCTATTACGGGTGATAAAGCACAATTAGACAAACACAAATCACCGTGAAATAAACGAAAGTTTTTTACTTTTCCCATTTTATAGAACATGCATATTTGCCTCGAAAATTACTGAAAATTAATTTTTATACCAAATACAATGTTTAAATTTTTCACTTTTAATTTACGAAGAAAGCTGGTTACAAATTATCCTGGGTACTTCGTAAATTTACGGCTACTTTCATCAATTTACGGACACTGAGTTACTTTACTTTAAACATGAATCCAAAAGAATATTTTTGGTATATTAACAAAACATTTTAAAAATTGGTTAATTGTACATCAAGAAAACCTGTCTTTTGTCCACCTTTGTTTAGAATGAAACATATAACTTGGGAGTCAAAATACGGCGTAGTTTCTACAAAGATTCAGTTTTTTGAAATTACGAAAGTAGTATGGTTTGGTTCCTCCGGGCACAGGGTTCAGGGTGTGGTTTGTTGCGGTTTCTACTGCCTTGGAACCTACATCTCCGATGACGTCACGGTGGCCATCTTGGATGACATTGACCATTGACCTTTGACTTTTACCTTGGAGGCCATCTTGGATCTGCCATATTGGACCCGCCATCTTTAAATCGAGCGCCCCACTCACTCATGATGAAATTTTCGTTACGGCCGCCATATTGATTTTTTTCTGTTCTGCTGGAGGCCGCCATCTTGGATACCGTCGACTTTGTTTCTAATGTTTGTTCCTAGAGAGTGCCAGCATACTCTTGATTTTTTTTCTGTTCTGCTGGAGACCGCCATCTTGGATACCATCGACTTTATTCCTGCTGTTTGTTCCTAGAGAGCGACAGTGTCGCTCTGTCTCATCAATTAAGGTCGATGTTCCATTACCTGCCAGAAATATTATAGTCCTTATCGACATATTAAATTAAATTTTTTATGCAAAATACATTGGAAGTGCTGTGATTCGAACCATCGCAGCTCTGACCTCTAGGTTGGAAAACCTACGCCTTTACCCTCACGGCCATCGAGACATTTACCAGACTGAGAATTAAATAAGGTATATATAAAAATAACATGCATATTAAGACTTGTATATTTTTTTAAATTTTAAGTAATAATAGCATCATCTGTTCGAGACATAACCACCATCTTGTATTAAGACATAACTGTTGCAATTATCGTTACGGGCGCCATCTTGATAATCTTTATTTATTATCCGGTTTTAATGATAAAAATTCTATAATTAAAAAAATTAATTAAAGTTTAATAAAATATTACTTAAAAGCAGCCATCCCACATATTGTTATGGTCTTCATCTTGGATTCTATAAATGTTTCATGTTTTGTTATGCCCGCCATCATGGTTGAGTATTTTGTCTTTGTTACACATTTCAGTACGCCCGCCATATTGGATTCTATAAATATTTCACTTTTCGTTATGGCCACCATCTTAGAAAACCGTAATTTTTATGCTAGAAATTTGGACGAAATTTCAACAATTATAAATAAACAATTAATTAAATTATAATAAAATACTATTTAAAAATACACTTAGGTCATGATGTCCTCGGTTCGAAACCGGTAAGAGCAAAACTAATAAAAAATGTCGATAGATCATTTTTCCACAGAAGCCGCTCTAAGACTGACCTCCCACCACCAATACCAAGGTATATATGGTCAGCTGGTAATAGGCCATGTCCGTCATCTTGTTTAACACTGCTGGAGACCACCATCTTGTTTTTGGCTCCTAGAGTGCACTACTGTATTAGTTAAAATTTAACCTGCTAGAGTGCATCAATCATTTATTACTATGGCACCCGCCATCCTTACATTTGGGCACCATCTTGGAAATTCGTAATTATTTAGCTAAAAATTCGGGAAAAATTCCAAAATTCATGAAATAAATTTGTAATAAATTTACTTATTTATTGATCGATTCCTGTTCTTCGTTCGATCCCTGGTCGATACAAAAAATATTAATTTTAAATAAAAATAATAACTTCAATAAAACATTATCAAAGTCCTAAAATAGTCTCAAAATCTTCTACCAGCCTTCAGTAAGCTGTTTTGACCGCCATCTTGAAAATTTGTATTTATTGACCAAGAAATTCGGGAAAAATACTAAAATTCACCGAAAAACCACTTATTAGTTTACATATACAATCGATGGATTTCTGTCCTCGGTTTGATTCTAGACCACTGTCCAGTGTAACTAAATATTAAATAAATATTATATTCTGTTTTACATTACCTTTAGCGGAGTTTATTAATTATTCCCTCTACGAAAGACAACTCAAGACAAATACCTGTCCGACGAATTAAATATGTTCCAATAAGCCTAACATGAAAGTCTAGTTTTTCGATACTTAGAATAAGCTCTTAAATGTCCATGTAGAAGCCATACATACATATAAACCTAACGTCTTTGGACCACGAAACCGGGTCATAAACAATGCCAGATGTATAAACCAGTCATTTCTGAACCTACCGACCTTCTTCAATTTTTTTTTATCACGCCAAGTAAATATAAATTTTTTTTAACGTGCATACATACAAGTACACGCACCCATTATTTTTTTTAATTTTATATTTTTGGACAGTGATAATTACTAAAAAAAACAGTTAAGCGGGCGTTTTAAAGTGCGGAAATATTTAGCATATTACATGGTGAGAAATATGGAGACGTGCAGATTGCCTTGATATTCAACATTCCACCATAACTGCTTAGAGTCCCATAGAGGTGTGTTATCAACGCAAAGACTGAACTCAAGCTTTGTGCCTGGCGCGTAGAGTCTAAGAGGCGAGTGGTGAGCAAGCCAATGTCACCCTTAGAGCCCACGTGCACCTAGCCGGGAGAGCTTAGTAAGGGGTTTATTTGTGTTGGTGAGGCGGGATGTTAAGTGCGACGCTCGCCGGTGCTTCTAGCGCGGTGTCGCCTCTAAGCGAAAGGCTGTGGACTGGCGCGCAGTCTTCTCGTCGTGCATAGGGCAACCGTGAGTTTTGAGTGGCAACCATAACATTATATGGCGGAAAAATGAAGATAAAGTAGTAACGAAAGTCCCTTGAGTGCTTTCAAGAATCTCTGCTTGATGTTTCATGTCTAAGAATTACTCTGAAAACACGGGTTTTTCCCTTTTCGGTGTTTTAAAAAATACATTTTTATAACTAAATAGCGACACAGAACTACTTATCTGCCCTCTGCGTACCCTTGAGTGATTTTCGTAAACAGACAGTGATCGCGTGGTTTCTTCTGATGCTCTGCCCACATGTACGTGTGGCCAGGTAGACGTAGCCTCAGACTCTGATACTCTCGTTCACAGGAGCGGACAGATAAGGCCCCGTCTGCCCGGGCACACACACGGTGCGCAGATCTTCAGGAAGAACAACGCGCTTTCAAAACTACTCAAGATGTCCGAGTGGGGTCTGTTTACGAAAAGCATTTAAGAGTTCGCTGATGGCCGAAAAGTACTTTAGATTTTGGATTAAGTTTTTAAACTGCATTTTCAGAAGAGTTAAAGTGGCTAAAAAGGCGTGTTTCCAGAGTAATTTGTAGGCGTAAAACAACCGATACAGATTCTTGAAAGCATTTAAGGGACTTGCATTATATCTTCACCTTCAATTTTATTCCATATAATGTTACGGTAAGCTCATATTTTACAGTTGTCTTGTGGACGACGAGATGACTGCGCGCCTGTTCACAGCCTTGCTCTTAGAGGCGATACCGCGCTCGGAGAAGTGGACACTCGGACAAATGGTAGGCCCCCGCTATAAGTACCAGCGGGCTTCGCGATTATCATCCCGCCTCACGAACACACATACACCCAGAGTAGACGGGCCCCTTAACTCCGTAGATTCTCTAGATCTGGGGTAAAACTATCGAAAATCGATGTTTATATGTTATTTATTTCTGTGTTTCTAAGTTTTTTTTTTTTTTGCCATTTTTTAATATTCGTAGTTGTCTTCGAAAATTGTTCTGGTTGTTAGCTTTTATTCGTATTTAATTTCGTTCTTTTTGTGTAATTGTAAAGTAGTGTTTTAAAACAAATACATTTTATAATACATATGTTTCCACGTGTGGCCCACAACCACGCCAAGTGTGGCCTCTTACAAGCCCAGATGGACGGCTGTCGACGAGGTGCTCGATCACCCGAAGGTAGATGGTTCCCGGAGGGGGGTTGGTCGCACAGCTGAGTGCGGCCACCTGAGTCGCGGGAGAAGTGGGGGTTGCCCCCGCCCGCCCAACAACCCGCTACCCCTCGCCGTGTCTATAAAAGGACGCCCCGGCGAGGTCCGAGGAGGGGTGTGCGCGCCTCGTCGCTCCCTCCCCCTGGACCGGCCAGTAACTTGAGATTACCCCCTCCCTTGACGGGAGAGGTGTTCCTCCGCGGCGGCGGCTAAGAATAACTGCGGGCGGGCTGTACTACCCGGCCCGCGGACGTCGACCGCTCTGGGGCGTGGGCGAGCGAGGCGGCGGGCAAACAGCGCCAGCTGTCGGGCCGTGCGCCCCACGCCCGCGGCCCGCGCGACAAGCGAACACGAAGCAACTTCGCCGTCGCTGTCAGTGCTTGCAGGTTTTTGACGTGTAAAATATTAGCTCTCGGTATACGGCATTTGGTGAAAGTGATTTAGTGAATGCGACGGAAGTAACAGAACGGAAATGTGTGACATACGGTGTTTCTATATACCCTATATGGGAATAAACAAAGTTCACATAGACAAAGGGAAACTTTTAACAAGACAGGACAGTATTTTAATAAAATTCATTGTCGAAAATCAAGTCCCAAGCCGGGATTTAGTTGTTTTTTTTTTTTGTCTTTTTTGACTTGACAACGTCTAATAAATCGATGAACGCTGGCTGCACGCACGAAAAAAGTGTCCCGTAACGCGCATTGTCCCGTTACGATGTGTCCCGTTACGCTCATTGTACGCTTGCGCCGCATCTATCTCTCTTCCACTCGATTGTAACAACCATCGATTTGACTTTTTCGAGGCACATTAAACTTGAGACACTCCCATCGTTTCCTACTTTTCCTATCATCGTCCTGTCCTTAACAGAATAACACAGATTGGAAGAAGTTAAATAGCAAACATGTATAAAAGTTATAGTTAAAATAATCTCTTATTTGAATTAATGAGTGCAAATAAAAGTAAATTTGTTAATTAAATTGTAGATTTCATTTCACTCCTTCTTTGTATCCATACAAAATAGTGATAATTCAATAAAAATTATTCAACTTTATTCATAAAAGTATGCAATCATTTCATCAATGTTTTGTTATGACGTTGTCTCGTTAAACTATCGTCCGTAAACCGACTTTATAGACAACTTTTTTTTTGTTCTTATCGGAGCCCTTTCATCATACAATTTAAGATTTATGTTTGCTAAGCAAATTATTAATTAGTTGACGTAGCTGCTCCGGCAAGAGTTCTAGCGGCGGGTGTAGAAGCTATGCGTGTTTCGCATCAAGAAATGTAGTTGAGAATCCAAATTGGCGTGTATCTATCACGCCTGGCATTATTTTTAAGAATTCTACATTAAAATTTGTGACCGAGTTTCGTATTATATTTGTATTTGCAATATGATAACACATGAATTTCCTCGTTACCTATATTAGATGTTACACATCACCGGCAAGTATTGAAAGACTCGCTCACATATACTTTTTTTAAATCCATGCTTAATATAAATTTTTAATTCATTTGGAAAAATTCTCTGTACGTGAGCACATTTCGGAGCTTGCACGGATAAATTTTGTAAACAAAACATTACAATACAGGAATAATGACTATTGCAAAAACAAACCAAACTCTGGCGTATCCAGTGACGTCGCGCCCGCGACTCGGCGGGAATAGAAAAATATTTCTAGCGGGGAGGTCTGTCGCGTCCGCCAGACATGTCACTCTGACGTCACAGATGTGTCCGAACATAATTGTTTAGAATAATATTAGCACACCACGCTTCGAGTCTGTCGCGCTCCTGTGATTCCAACATAATGGTGTGTGATTGCATTCGTGCTTGTCAACTTATGTGTGCTTAAGGGTATGTTTCCCATTCCCAGTATTCCTTACTTAATATTATAAATTACAAAAAAATATTTTTGTTCTGCTTTTCCTTTTACGCAGCAATGGGGCAACGGATCAACATGGGTTTTTTTATAGTTTATGGGCCGGTGAGTAACATAACTGCATATAATTATGAAATCCCATCCATAAGGGAGTGAAAAAGGGGTAAATTCAGTTTTGTAATAGAAAATCATAGGAGGTGGTCATAGACACACAAACAGTGAGTGCGTGTCATTTCTCTATTTTCGCCACAAGGTCATATAGTAGGTAATGTCTGGCAGCTTCCTATCCTTCTGTTTGGCGAAACCCATCCGCTTGGTGAAGCTCGCGGCTGCTAGCGAACTAAAGGCACAAATAATAGTTTAGAACTTCTTCAATAGATGTCGTTGCATTGAATTTGTAACGCGCTATCGTTTGGTGCGTCCGTAAAGTATTGCATAAGAGTTACCTGCCTTCCCACAAAATTAAGCTGAATATTGGCGGCCTGATTTTTCTGGTGCGTAGCCTTGATGCACCGAGATTGTCCTTTCAATGGTACTTCAAAATCAAAATTTCCCAGTTTTCAAGACAGTGTCCTACAGACTTGAAACTGGGTAGTCATGTTCCTTATATTACGATGTTTTTGGCCCGGAACTTGCCAAATGGCTGAGCTTTCACAAAAAAATTATATACATTGCATAAATTTGCATAAATAGCTGGAAAAGTTTCATTTTAAACGTATTTATTCAGTACTGGCTTCTACGTGATATGGTCCAGGCAGTTTTATAAAAACACGGATGTAACACCAGACACAGAACAAATACTCATAAGGCAGCCTACTGTTTATATGGATGATAGCCACAACCCTAATGGTTCAGAATTTTACCGAAGTGAAAGAAAGGTTAGGTTCGGTTCGGTCAATGTAATAAATAATATTTATTTTTTCCCAGGAGGCTGGGTTAGGTTAGTTTATCGTAACTAAAAAGAAAGATTGGTTAGGTTAGGTTAGCGTTATTCAAAATTCTCTATGACCGTCAAATAAAATATTCCTCTTTGCTTTATGGTGGGGTTTTTTCACGAGTGAATTCTAAACTTCGGATAACTTCGGAACTGTTCGTGTGTGGCTCTCAGTCCTGTGAACTGTGGGCTTCCCATATCCAGACACAGAATCATTGAAAGATCATTGAGCTACCGGGCGAGCCATCCCTGGAATGAAAAACCAGACACCCTTTGACAGTGAACGACAATTCAAAGAAATGCGTAACAAAAAAAATGTTAGTAAAACACTCTGTCTTATTAACAGCGGCATACTTCTTGCATTGTAAACGAAAGCAGGCAATATTTCCAAAGATAATTCATAACATACGGTTTACGGAATAGCATAAATATTTTAAAGGGCCTATTTTATATAATAAACGGTTGGCATTACTTTATTTAATATATTTTATTTCTTTGTGATGGTGTTCTAATGTACAGTTTAAAATTTTCAGTGTTTTTAATGTGACTTATATTGAAATACGAAAAAAACAGGCCTAAAGGTATTTTTTTAAACTATAACAAAATTAATAAATTAAATTAAATAAAACCTTTAAGTAAAAACATAAGCTAACAATGAGCTATATTTTGGTAATCTGATATTTTATAATTTACTTTTCAAAATCGAAATTTCAGTTCCGTTCACTTCACACGAAAGGTGGAAAAATTAATAATTTTTTAGACATTTTAAAACTTTAAATATTCCGCTTTGTCTGTTATTGTCCGTAAAAGTGTATATGTATACGCTGTTTAAAAGGTGTGTAATCACTTAAAAACACACAATTTTTTTAATTTGTTAGTGTCACTTCACAATTTATTGTAAAGTTGTGACGGAAAAAAATATTTGGCGGGGTGAACTCCCACATTTTGGTTTTTAGCTCTGCAGGAAGCTATTCTTATGAATATTACCTTTTAATTTATATATATATATAGGATATATTTAAGCTTTTCTGACGTTATCAAATCATTAAAATTTTTATGATTTTAAAAGAGAAAATAAAATAAAATAGACTTCTTTGAAGGAATTTTAAACCATTCCACAAAGTAGCCACCAGCATTACTGTTAAAATATGTGTATATATATATATATATATATATATATATATATATATATATATAGATATTTGTGCCATTTGGTTTTCTTTGTCTATACTGCACAAAAATTTTAAAAATTCTATTTTGACAGCTAACTAAGCAAAAAATGTTTACTTTTTTATTTGTTGATTAATGGCTTCTCAAAAATGCTACAAGTTTGCCCGTGTTAAAAGTAAAAATAAAATAACGACCTGGAACGGGACATACACTCTTAAAGCTCCCGCCTGGTAACCAGTCTTCTATATAAATTTAGATCAGAGGCTGTCGTTGCCAGAGTCACTAACTACTCCTTGACTTCTGGCTTGAGGCCACGTCCTTGGAAATGATTAAGTTCCGGATGTTTCGGCATGTCTTGCTGGAGCCATCTTCAAGGGCTTCGCATGTTAAATATTATTACAACGTGATTCAGCCATTCTTTTACGATATCATTTTGAAAAACAGAATCCGCACTGCGCGTTGCAAGTAGAACAACATGGGTATGAATTTTATAGTACGGAAAAGGTTATTGAATTTACGAATTTAGGATATTTTGCATGTTTAACGCTGAAAAACACTCGTGTACAATATATATTCTTTCTAGTTAATTTTTGTACATTTTATGATCATAGTTGGAAGGTGTTATTGTTAATGAATGACCATTGCATGCGCATTTAGTGTCAAGCCGATTTTATTTTTCTAAAGCTACCCCTTAGACACTAGCTACGAGGTCATGCACCACAGCAATACCGGCTGCATACCGAGCAGGCATTACTCCCAGCAAAGAAATTAAATTTACGTAGGCCTACAGTTTTCTTGAGAAAATGTTTAACATTAATGTCCACGCGTTCACTAATATTGACTATAACAAGAGGGTTGTCACCTGTACCTGATGACTGGACAATCCCTAACTTGGTACTGAAGACGGGTGACAATGCCAACTATAAGTAGTGACATGTTTACGACCTCCCTCGAACAATTCACTATCTATGGTTTTTTTTGGTTCTATTAATGCAGCGTTTCACAGTTATAACAATGTATATTGAATTTTTATTTTAGCAAATAATTCTTTAATAATCCGTTTAGACCATAAGCCATTATTTTATTAGTATTATTTTGTTGAGAGGATTGTGTAGTTGAAATACTTATCGCGGACTAAAGGACGTTATGAATGTATTACTACAAATGTATTTATTATTTTGTTGCACACTGAGGGTAGTCTATTATCATGCCAGTCACGTGTTCATAATTGCAAAATTTCGATTCAACTTTCTAAGTCTTCGTCACATATTTAAACAGCTGTACAAAGCGTAGAGCTTAATTTTTATCTTTCGAAATTAAAATTATTTCTTCACAAAAATTTGGAAATAGAAAAAAAAATATTTAAAGTGATTGTAGTCAGTCATAAAAGGTTATGTGACAACAACTTGTATACTCTGACCCCATCTTGCATTGTGACAACATTACTCTAGCTTCCTTACTGTAATTTTTATTTCGGCTCCAAGTCGTAAAGAACTTCTTTACTTGCACATGGCAATTCTATGCGCCTCAATTACCTGTCAAAATCCCGTGCAAAGCTTTCGTTCGAAAAATGTAAAAAAAAAAAAATGTTTTCCATGATATTCATTAATTAATATGTATGTCACACACTTTTTTGTCAAATGATTGACTTTTAAAGTAATATAATTTTCATTCTCTAGTTTAATTTATTGAAGTCATAATTTCCACAAACACTTATACTTAACTGATATTTCAGGGTAATTTCACACATATTTAAAAAAAATTTTTTACTTAAAATAATTTTTTTATTTAAAAAAATTAATGCAGGTGCGTATACATATTTTTGAAGTATCGGAATACATATTAAGTATATTTTGGCCAAAAATAATATTGAGAGGTTCTTTAAATGATTCTTGCAACTGGGAATTTTTATTCGATACAATTATATTTGAACTTACGCCACTGCAGTTTTGCTCTATTTGTCATTTTCCGTGACAAACAGCGGAAATCTGCAATTGCGTATATCCAAAGTATTATAATGAATAATATTGAGAGATTCTAAAAATTTTCTTCGTGTTATCTTTTGAAATTAGTAGTGAAAACATTTATAATTACAGGTGAGGAAAATATTGTTTTACGAAGGATTTGTACTAACTCCAAGTTTAAATCAAAAACAATTTTTAATTGGTTTGTCAAATAAATTTAAGTTAACGTTAAAATAACTTTGATTTAAATATGTATTTCGTTAGTTTTCATTGTACGTAATGGAGATAACCAGTTCTATCAAAGAATCCAAATAATTGTTATGGTAACACATGGGAGGAAAATTTTTCCGTGGTTTACGTGTTCTAATGATTTGCTTTAAAAATGTTCAAATGTCCTAAATATAACGTATAGAACTGTGAGTAGTATGGATGAATGCACGAGCGGACATTCTGCTGTCATCCTTCGTCTCTCACGCCGCACATGCGTCTCGCCAGCAGGTAAGTATAGCCCGACGTGACGCGACAGAAGTCGTTCAACCGTCTTCAGGCGGCGCAGGCGTTTCTGCACGGGCGTGGGAGCTTGCTGTTTGCGGGGGGGAGGAGGGGGGTTTTGAGCCCCCTTCGAGGACATCCGACACCGCAAGTTCTCGTGAAGGCTCTGGACGAAGCGTGGGTCCAGGCACAGTTTTATAAAAACACGGATGTAACACCAGACACAGAACAAATACTCATAGGGCAGCCTACTGTTTATAGGGATGAAAGCCACAACCACAACCCTAATGGTTCAGAAATTTACCGAAGTGAAAGAAAGGTTAGGTTAGGTTCGGTCAATGTAATAAATAATATTTATTTTTTCCCAGGAGGCTGGGTTAGGTTAGTTTATCGTAACAAAAAATAAATATTGGTTAGGTTAGGTTATCGTTATTCAAAATTCTCTATGACCGTAAAATAAAATACATATAAATCTTTTATATGGTGAATTTTTTCACGAGTGATCTGTAAACTTCGGATAACTTCGGAACTGTTCGTGTGTGGCTCTCAGTCCTGTGAACTGTGGGCTTCCCATATCCAGACACCGAATCATTTAAAGATCATTCAGCTACCGGGCGAGCCATCCCTGGAATGACAAACCAGACACCCTTTGACAGTGAACGACCATTCAAAAAAATGCTTCACAAAAAAATTATAGTAAAACACTCTGTCATATTAACAGTGGCATAGTTCTGGCTGTGTAAACGAAAGCAGGCAATATTTCCAAAGATAATTCATAACATACGGTTTACGGAATAGCAAAAATATATTAAAGGGCCTATTTTATATATTAAACAGTTGGCATTACTTTTTTTTAAATGTTTTGTTTCTTTGTGATGGTGTTCTAATGTGCAGTTTAAAATTTTCAGTGTTTTGTCATGTGACATATTATACGGAAAAAAAAATACAAGCCTAGAGATTTTTTTCAACTGTAATAAAATTAATAAATTAAATTAAATCAATCGTTTAAGTAAAAACATAAGCTATCAATGAGCTATATTTTGGTAACCTGATATTTTATAAGTTACGTTTCAAAATCGAAATTTCAGTTCCGTTCACTTCACACGAAAGGTGGAAAAATTATAAATTTTGTAGACATTTTGAAACTTTAATATTCCGCTTTGTCTGTTATGGTCCGTAAAAGTGTATATGTATATGTGTATGTCACTTCACAATTTATTGTAAAGTTGTGACGGAAAAATATTTGGCGCGGTGAACTCCCATATTTTGGTATTTAGCTCTGCAGGAAGCCTTTTTTTATGAATATTACCTTCTTTTATATTAAATCACACAGAGAACATTGTCTGGTCGAGTCAGTAAAATGTCTGCTCGTAGAAGAACAAATTAATAATATTAGTTAATGTAACAAACTACACTCTAAGAAAATTTAAATTGTCCATACCCGGAATAATTTTTTAGGGTTTTAATTATTTTTATAATAGAGACCGGGGCTGGTTGTAACAGGGGCAGGTTGTAACACGACAGTTAGTTCCACAACCAGTCTCCAGAGAGTCTTCTCCATTTAGTCACGGGAGCGCCTGTAGTTGCTCTCAGTGTGAATGGCAACATATCGCCGGTCAGACACGCTCGTTAGAAACAAGAAGAGAAAGACTGTTTTTCGACAAGTTGAGTAAATATTTCCCGTTTAATATTCATAATTATTGTAATTTGTGTTTACATTGTTTAAAAACTCTCTTTGGAGTACATGCATATTCTAAACACTGGCTTTCAATATGTTATTGGCATTTAAATTATATATATACTATTTTGTCAAAATGTATGGATTCTCTAGTAGTGTCATTTGGGGCAGGTTGTAACAACTCAAATAAGTAGTTACAACCAACCCCGTCGACTGTTACAACCTGCCCCGCCCTTAAGCTTTTGACAGTTAAAAAAAAAAAAAAAACCTACTGCACTTGTTGCCCTACATTCTACAGATACTATTTCGATGATTTATTACCTCTTGCTCGTTATCACCTTGACAGCTACACGTGTCGATTTTGCTTCCCACTGAAACTGAAATTTGGAGCGATGACATCAGCCGAACGAGGACAGTTGGTTACCTTAACTGTGGCAGTGAATGCTGCAGGCAATTCTATTCCTCCCATGTTCATCTTTCCTAGAGTCAGGTATTACGATCACTTCATCAGAGATGGTCCAACAGGGTGTATAGGTGCTGTAAATAAGTCTGTATGGACAACCAAAGCCGAGTTTTTGATTTTCCTTAAGCATTTTGCTGCTTAGGGACACCAGTCCTTCTACTTTTAGACAATCATCAGTCACACATATCTCCCGTCTGTCTAGATTTTGCAAAACAAAATGGCATAGTTATGTTATCGTTCCCACCTCATTACACTCATCGGCTTCAGCCACTTGATCAAAGTGTATTTTCACCACTCAAGAGACAGATAAACACAGCAATGGATGCATGGTTAAGGAACAACAAAACCCCAGAGGCAACAGTTAAGCCGATGACAATCTACGATATTCCATCGATCTTAAAAATAGCTTTCCCGCTAGCTACAACTCCCATAAACATCCACCAAGGATTTGAGAAATGTGGAATTTTCCTTACAACAGAGACATATTTAATGATACAGATTTTGCTCATTCGTTTGTAACGGACAGACCAAATACAGACGTAGCACCAAGTTCTTCACATGATATGGCAAGGGAATCTCCAGATTATCAAACTCAAGCATGTCCTAATAATTCACTCGAGCCAGAATGGTTTTCTCCGGACGCAGTCTAGCCACTTCCAAAATCCGCACCGAGGAAAACAGTGGTGGCAGAAAAACAAGGAAAAGTGCAATTTTGACAGACACTCCGGAAAAGAATGCGCTGAAGGAAGAATATGAGAAACGAATAAATCGTGTCTTCCTGAAAGGAAAGAAGAAATTACCACAAATGTGCAGACGTGTTAAAGCTAAGCCAAAACTTCCTCCAAAACAACGAAATTAATTACAAAGTGACAGCAGCTCATCAGAGGACGACAGTGAATGTTTTTGTTTAGTGTGTTTAGAACCATTTTCTTCAAGCAAGCCTGGTGAGGAGTGGATTCGTTGTTTGGACTGCCAATTGTGGTCACTCTTTTCTTATGCGATAAAATCTAAAAAGTATGTTTGTCACAACTGTCAATTAGATGGAATATTCGAGTAAGCATTAGGTACCTACTATGCATTCGTAAGACTTTTTCGTTCTGCCAAATATGTGAAAACAAGTACATGTTTAATATTTCCTGTATGGTTCGCAATAAATTGTAAATAATTCCTGGATTTGAATTTTTAAACACTTTTAAATACTGTTACAACCAACCCCAGGGTCTGTTACAACCAGCCTCAGAGCGGGGCTGGTTGTAACAATTTTCTCTTAAGCGGTTTTCCCCTTGTGCAGCAAAAAATAGCAGAAGGATTGTTTCCAAAATACCTGAGATGGAAGAAGAAGGGCTCTTTCATAATTTGCCCAGTAAATATTTTTCTTAGGTATTATACATGAACACAAAAAAAATTAAATACAAAAACTGTTACAACCTGCCCCGGTCTCCCTATCAGGTTTTCACGCAGAAATATTTTAAATTAAAATTGTACCATAGACGTAAATTTTTAGGTTTTTCCCAGCTGTAATAACTCAGAAAATGACTTCTACTAAGTGGTTATGAAGCCGTTAGTCTGGAAAAAATACCAATTATGAATATTTGTCTTACTTTTAACAAAAATCTTAGCCATTGTAGCTTATTACAGGCGAAAAAATTTACTACCTAAAACATAAAATGTAATGCTTGATTATTAAAACGTTTGTACAAGTTGTCCTTGACAAAATAACTTTTTTCGGAGCCGAGCATGAAATTTTAAATACGTATTAAATCTGTATCTCACAATCAAGACACGGTAACTACTTTTAAACCAGACTTCTTGCTTCATTGATTCATAAATTCATTTCATTTATAAATATATGGCTAATAGAAGTGATAATGAGATCACTCGAAATTTTTAATATTACTTTTTCTCTAATAGCTTATGAACGTTAATTTTTTTTTTATTTCAATTGCAATTTTTTTGTGTATTTTGGTTCAAAATATTACTTTATTTACACTTCCAAATATCAATCATCAAGAATAATTGGTAGATTTTTGTGATTTCTATCAAATGGTAAATTTTATAATAAGACTGCTCTTAGATATAAACTACGACATGAGCAATCACACACGTTAACTTTTGTAACTTTTTTTTATATATTTCCTGTAAAATGTTGTGTACCTGTATAGACATTAAAAAATGAAAATTAATAATAAAGTTTCACATTAGCATCTATAGTCAATCAGACCTTTGGTGTAGTTCATAATATATTTTTTAATACAATTCATGATACATGTGCTTCAAAGTCGGATTAGAAGTAGTTTCATTGGAGATTCCACCGTCGTCTTACACACGACCGGTATTCATAGCGTTCAGATCAGTTCTCACAGGACACACAATCGCCCCAATATGCCTGTCGCTATCCACACCACTGGAAAGGATTAAGCAGAGAACCAAGGTCTCCTGAGTGTTTGTCGCTTCCTTTCCGCGCGACGACGTCACGAACCTCCCGGAAGGAACGAGACAAAAAACATCCTGTTAACTACCATTACGGTATTTCACGGGCGAGAAACATGGTAATAACAGACATGTGTTCCTCTTTTCTGACCTCCGTAAAGAACTGGTTTAATGGTGACGGTTGAATACCATGAAAGTTCTTCCACTGACGACAGACTATGTTAAGCACATACGCCTACCTCTTTTGTTCCTTTTTTTTTTCTTTCCTCCGTAAAGGACCAGTTAAGGGAGTCGAGAATGTGAATACGCGGTTGAAGGCCATCAAAATTCTTTCACGGACGATAGACAATGGTAAGCACAGGCTATTTTTCCTTCGAAAGGACCCCGTTGTCAAGGAAGTAATAGGGCGGATGACCAGTTCAAGCCATCATGATCCTTCCACGGGGGATAAACAATGGCATGAACACGCGCGAGCGACTTTTTTTTTTCTTTCTCTCGTGGGACGTTTGAGTCCAGGCGGGAACGAGGGGCGAACGAGGTGCCAGGCGGATTGTGCGGGGGAGGGGACAGAGGAAGAAGGAGCGCCGTGGTGAACTGCTGGAGGAAGAGAGACAGAGAGTTCGCGGGCGCACGGATGTTTTCAGGACCGGCGCGCGTCCTCCTCGCGTGACGTCACGGCGTCTCTCTCTCCCCCTCTCTCACCGGGGCGGGAGAGCGTGCGTCGGCGTCCCCCCAGCCCCGCGCGTCTTCAGTCGCTGGTCCCTCTCACACACGAACGAATTCGCGCTGTGGGTGCGCATCGGGCGTCTCAAGAGGCCAGGCCACAGCTCTCCAACTGCGGAAGGCGACTTCTTGTACGTGAACCACCAGACTAATAGAATTTACGTTGTGCATAAGTATTTTTTTTTTTGGTGCTGCAAGAAATTTTTGTGAATTTTTTTTTTATATAATACTCAACACTCGTCCACGTACCAAGAAGAGATAATTACCTGACAATTTCTTTTTCTGTCTACTTTAAAGCTGATCTGAAGTAGAAGGAGAAAAAGGAACCAAGATGTCTGCGGTTTCGAAGACCACCAAGTCCTACTCTTACCGGAGCACCGGCGGCGGCGGCAACGCTGACGTCAGCATCGAGTACTCGGCGGACCTGAGCGCGCTGTCGCGCCTCGAGGTGAGTCCCCGCCATCTTGCGCCGACTCGCTCGACAAGATGGCCGCCCCCGCGTGCGCGGCATCCGACCGACGCGTTCCGAGCGGAGTTCGAGTCCCCGCCCGGCCATTCTGAATGCGGTTTTTTATTTCATAATTTCCCTTGATCGCTCCAGAAATATTTATCTAATTACGACGCTGTCAACAAGACAGTCATCTCCCAAAATTTAAAATAACCTTCTCCTCAGTTTCTTGCCCACATTTTTTCGCAAGTGTAGAACGTGGCGGACGTTGCCGTGAGCTCATTTTTCCACCAATGTCGACGAGACGTTGAACAGAATTCATTTAACTTCAATCAATTTCTCGCAATGTAACCTCAACAATGCATAATACAACTTAAGAGATGTCAACGTACTAAGGAAGGCAGACTTAAATCTTAACCCCGTTTATGTTAAACATTATATTGTGGAAAACAGTCTCCTGAAAAGGTATTTTGCTTAGTTTAATTGCAATGAGGCGTAAGATTGCAAGTATTCAAGTGTTTATCCAAGGATGAAAATTAAAAGACTTTTGTCTTGTCCAGGATTGGACAATCACGTGTTTGGCTCCAGTAATAAAATAATAAGTCCTAAAGTTGATTCGCGTTTGGGTAAATCTTTTGGATCATCTTAGATTTTTTATGACTACATTTATTTTCGTGTTAAATTTAACATGGCTTGGACATAAATTTTTTATTATTTTTAAAGAGTAGATACTTTCTTCATTTCGTTACTAAAACATTTGTTAACCTTCAGCCTTCGTTATCGTTTAAAATACTAACTGCAAAAGCACATAGTTAACTTTCTAAATCAGCACATTTAGAATGACTGTAGTTTTCTACAAAAATTATAATTATTTTAACAAAATTTAAATATATTTTTTTCACTTTATTGAGTGTACAGATATATTTGTGGTTTTAAAAAACAATTTTTTTCTTTTTTTAAAATGTAGGCATATTTCGTATTCCATATTGTTTCGTGGAAGCAACCAGGTATTTTCTGTTGCATTATTATCTCATAAAGTGTTAAAATAGTTTTGTTCAAATAAAGTCCAAATTTCTTAAAATACTAATGACATAATTAAAATATATGTAAATAAAGAATTTTCCAAAATAAAAGGAAAATACACCTTTTGGGAACTCAGAAAATATATTTCTTAAAATCAAACCATTTATATTCTTAAAATAATTTGTTGCTTAAAGGTTTTATTCACACTTTATGTTACATGCACAATATTCTTTAACACTTCGATTGATCACGGTCGACACATTGCACAAAGTGTGGGACGAGTTTGAATACCGCCTCGATGTTTGCCGCGTGACTCTAGGAGTGCATTCTGAGTCACTTTAAAATAACTTTCAGAGATTCTTAATTAATTGGAAATAGTTTTAGGTAAATCCGCCGCACGCGATTAGTTTTTATGATTTTTCGAATTTGTACAGATCAATTCTGCTCACTATTTATAACATTCACTATTCCAGAATATAAGTTGAATTGTGTTTGTGTTATTTTATTTAACATTTTTCTGATGTAATAATTAATATTGTTTTTTTTAAGTGTAAGATGAAAATTCCTGAAAAAATGTGTGATTTATTGAATAAAAAATTCTGATGAATGAATATGTATTTATTGATACAGGACAAGATCCGCCTGCTTCAAGAAGATCTTGAGTCAGAGAGGGAATTCCGTCAGAGGGTAAGCTATTTATACTCTGCACATGTCAAGAATAGTGTTTGATTAACATTACATTGAGCCAATAACAACACTTTGCATGCGGGAACAATAATATGCTCTAGAGAAAGCTGTGTCTTGTGGCGTACTAATATAATGTAGTTTAGGAACCTACATTCAAAATAGTAACGGTTAGGATGGTTTTGGCGCTTACTACCAAGAATTAAACTCTCAACAAATATGAAACAAGATAACAAGTGTAATCCAAGCCTTCAGTGTAATAAATATCTTAAGTTAAAATATATATATTCAATACGTTTCAAACTGTTATTCCTAAAAAATACATCTTATGTCAAAAGTTTAATAAGAAAAATAGTAAATTGCCGGAGATAAATATAATAACGTTAGAGTCTAACTTATAAACATTTTATCATACATATTTATTAATGCCAAAATCTCAAAATACAATTTTTATGTTACCGAATATTAATAAATTAGTGATTAACATCCGTTAGGTTTTTAGTTTTTAACTTTCCTTTATCTCTTTTTTTAATTTTATCTCATGTTAAAATATACACCATTATGTAATTAAAGAAAATATATCTGACAAATTTAGTGAGATTAATTTATCATGCTTACCATGAACCCAAAGGGTTCGTTAGAACCATTAAAAAATTAATTTGCTTATCTGTGAGTTTTTTCAGGAGAGGGGCAGTCCTTATAGAATCAATAAACTCCTTACCTTTAACCATAATTTTTTGGTTTATTTTGTAAAGCGAGTACAATAACTTTAAAAAATTATTTTGCTCTCTATGCATGTGTTAGTGGAGTTTTGTGAATGTTAGGCTTGCTACTATTAAGTATGAATATTGGACTCTATAAACCAAAACTTTAGATCATATTTTATTTCATAAGTTTAAATTTAGAATAAACTTTCCAAATCTTACGAACGAGCACGTTAGTAATCGAACTAGTCCGATCCTTGAGCATTTTAAACCAATATTATAGAAAATTTTGATTTGGTGCCATTGGCAAGATTTTTAATATCTAGCATCAAAGTAGTCTCTCTCAAAAGTTCAGAAATGATGGATTGTTTTGACTGTACGGACCTTTCTTACTTTTCGTGTTAAATACTGGACAAAGCTGATTTTCCTTTGCCTTACCGAAACTTGAGACATCCCAAATATCACAGTAGCAATTGAACCTTTAGAAAATAAACACAATTAAATTTTTTCCCGATATTTGAAATATTTTTCTTAGTCGAAAACGGTTTAAAAGATATGGACAATGAATCCTTGTCGGTAAAATGTCAACGAACAAAAACCAACAGTCATTATTGACAGTAAATTATCGTCCTAATCAATATTTATTGCCAATGAGTCTGGTTTTGGGTTTCGTGAGGGTTTTGTGTTTTTTTCTTTAACTTTTACGTCTTAATGTCTCTGTTATTTGCTAGGTTTGTGCTGTTGACTTTCTGTCTTGTGGTTGTTTTAATGTACTTGTTTTTTCGTAATTTTCTTTATTTCCGTTTGACTAACGTCAGTTATAATAGCACATTTAGACCCAAACTTAGTGTAATTATTTTGATATATGCTGAAATTTACCATTATCTATTTGTATGGCACTTTCATTGGGGTCCTGCGAAGTTTTAAAAGCCCCAAAGATAAAAAAACGTTACCATAACAACATTCATATGATCCAACCATCAGCGTCCCAGCAGAAAGATAAAATCTGGCAGCAGCCAATGAACAAAAGACTTCGACTTGTGTACACGGAAAAAAAAAATCTTTACTTTGAAAAAAAAATTACTTTATAAACCAGTTGCCAATAAATAATTCGTAAAACTACAGGAAATATATTTTAACTTTGTACAGCATCGCTAATGTTATTTTTGCACATATAATATAAGTTTTTGAGATAATACTAAGTGTTTCTTAACAAAAATTGGCGCATTATTTTATATTTTATTTGATGTTTTATTTAATTTTTTTTTTAAATCTTGAAAATATAATTTGAGTATTCAACAATTTGCCTTTATGTTGTTCTATCATGATTATAAATGCGCAGTTAATACTGAAAATCTATTCAGTGAACAGTGTACAAATAACTTTAACTGTTGTAGGTAATGGGACAAAACAAAGCATAATTCCCGGGTAAGAAACCGAAACCGGTATTACATACTGCGAACACTATTTTGTAGTGATACAATTCTTTTCATGTAAATGTACAAATATCTGTACTTTTATATGAATATTTCTGTTCCATTTACAAAAGAAAATTACTTTCTATAGGTGTGTGGTGTGTAGTCCAGGGCCGGAAAATAACTTTAGATTGCAAATCTCCAGGAATCCATGTCCAGTGCCAATAAGACTTTAAAAAAAAATATATTTACTAGTTTAAAACACTTTTCATGATATGCATTAAAATTTGTGGTAGTAAATCCAGTAAATCCAATCTCCTATTGTTCTGGGTGATTTATCGAAGTTCACTGATTGCTTTTTGCGTTTAAGGAAAGAAGAAATGCACAACGCCCAACCCTCAAACTTAGGGAGCGTTTGTGTACAGAAAATAACTGATTTATCTGCGAAAATAGAACCCAAGGTCAATGAACTAAATGGTCAAACAATCGAGGTTATTTTTCCGAATACTCAGACAGGATTGCAGTCAGATGAGAAACCCTGCAAAAACTTTGCAGGTTAATCAAATGGAGTAATGCTTTCCTTCGCCTAAGTCTCGACTGTGCAATTGGCCCTTAGTGATACTTACATTTGCATCCCTTCATCCTTCAGTGATTGCATCCAAAATGCAAGCTGGCGCGTGCCAAGCGATGAACAATATTCAAATATCTGTTCTGATATCACCACTTTTAATACGAAAACTTAAGCATTTTTAAAGATTTTTTTATACATTATACTTAAAATGTTTTAGTCAAATTTGGAACATTTGGAAAAGCCAGCTGCTCAATGTCTTCAGAGTAATTTAAAGACAAATAAAACTGTATGTTTATTATGTGGATTGCACAGATGTGTGTGAATAAGACGTATGCCAATTTGATTCTTAGATTTTAAAAAAACTTATTTCATAAATAAAATTTCATTGTATTATTTGATTAAAGTTCAATGCCTTCAATCAATTGCTCATTTAAACTCTAAAATTAAAAGTCATGACTAGATATTACTAAAACACGACCACATTTATCGCAGAAATTCAGTAATAAATTAAGTACAATCGTCATTGAACAGAAAGTTTATATATGTGTGAGTACGTGTGAGTACCTCGGAGGCATAAGACGATATATTTACTTTTTGGGTAAAATACACTTTTAACAGTAAACTTGACCACCATTTGACATTATTTCTATTACCATACAACACTAAGAGTTAAGATTTAAACAAAATGAAAATTTTGGGTAGAAAATAGTTGATTATAAAAGTGAGTCACTATTTAAAATTCTTTAAATTGCTCTCTTAAAAATATATGGTTTTCGTGAATTAGTGTTTTATACCTCCTAGGTACAGACATGTGTGTGTATGTGTAAACAAATCGCAACAAAAAAAGTTCAGATTAGATATTTTCAGGATATTATTCATGCATTTATAACCCCGCAAAATGAATTATATGAATAGCACAAACTAAACCAAAACAAAATAGAAAACCACCAGAATATTTTTAACATGGATGGCAGGACGAAGGCACAGTAACAGACGAAGGAACAGCTAAACAGCCCTGGACGGTTCAATGAATTCTGCATAATAGGACACATTATCAAAAATATCCTTGCAAACACAAAACGGGACAACACAAAAAAAAGTAAAACAGAAGACACAGCAGTCTCCCTGCGATGAAACAGTTTCTGAAACCTTATTGTATATTATCGAGGTGCAACGGACCTCCAGCATTGACAAGCTGGGCCTTTTGAATAATGAGGACACTTTATTAATTCAAGTTTAAAAATTATAGGCTTTAAGGAGAGAACAACATGACATGTACGCATTACGCAGGAAATAATAGAAAAAAATTAAAATTGGACAATGTGAATAAACTATACCAGAAATCACGAATGTAATATTACTTTTATGAGTACAAAACACTGAAAAATCATATAAAAATTTAATTCGCTATTGAAATTAATAATATTCTACTCTGTCAACCAAACTACATAAAATAATTTTCGCCACTTCTACGTTAAAACCAAAAAAAAAATAATCCTGGAATTGTTTTTCAGGATCCTACTTAAATCAATGACTTCTTTGTAAAATCTGCCCAAGTTATACATATTTTTACTTTAGACAATCCGGGTGAACAAAATATACTTAGTAAACAAAACAAATTATTCTGTTTTAAAGCAACATCTGCTAAAGATTTCTACAAAATAATTAATTATATGAGCAGAAAAGCGGTAGAAAAAGACATAATTTATTTATAAATATTGTAAACTCTGTTCACCCTCTGCAATAATAATTACGACAATATGTGAGTCAAATTTTTCCCCCAAAGAACTAGCAAAATTAAGATCCATTATGAAAAATAAAACACATAAAACTACAAACACATTTACCGATAAATATTTTTACCAGTAGTGCCTGAACGCAAATGATTTTTACTGTGTAAAACAATCGGGATTTCAATCTTAACGCATCACAAGCACTAATACTTTAGACATAACCTAATATTTGCAGAGCGATGGATAAGTCTCAGAAAACCTTCCTAGTTCTGTTAGACTTCTAGAAAGCTTTCGCCACCGTTATTCATAAGAAGTTTTTGGATATGTTACTAGTATTACCTTAGCCACAAGAGCTTTCACATCATTTACGAACTACCTTAATTACCGTTCTCAACTGGTACAAATAGACACAACTGATGTGAAAATAAAATCTTTCATAAAAGGTTTTACCGATAGTTCCGCAAGAATAAATATTTTTCATATATTTTATTTCCCAATTAATCGCAGGACGTTCTGCTGCAACTAAAATACCTACCTTTTCATCAATATGTGCATGACACATAACTATGTATTTCATGTACTCCAAACGACGTAACATCTACTGATGATAACTATAATAAAGATGTTCAGAGACTTTATATTTGTGCAGCGAAAATAACTAAATCTAAACTCCAGCAAGTGGTGAATTTTTTTTTTTAATTGAAACATTTTAAACTTTCAAAAATAAATCCAACCATCCCATAGTTACAATTAAAAACTGGTATTTCCAGGCGTCAGTACAGCCAAGGGTCACTGGACAAAAATCTAGAATTTTCAAAGCATATTTCAGGGACTTTGCAAACAGCATACTAACAGCTAAAAGACCTCCAAAAATTTAAACATATTTAGCAAAAAAAAAATCTTAAACTTATAATCAGTGAAATGGTGGTCCTTACCCCTCTAATATTAGGTATGTATGTTTATAGGAATATAAAGATATTTTTAGTATAGAATTCAATAATCCCATTAAGCATGTCTACGATATGCAAATAACTTTTATTGAAGACAGATTATCACAGAAACAAAAAGGTGATTGATCCAACTAACTATGAAGGTAGCAAAAATTAAAATCCCTTAGAAGCCTAAATAATTCTTCAATAAAACAATCGACCCATTCACATGGTTGCACTACCAAAAAAAAACGTTCCAGCGCGTAGAAATACAGTTTGCGAAAAATCATTTTACATTGAATGGCTTACAAAATTGTTTAGTGCAAATAAAAACTTATTTCAGAAACATATCATAAATGCATGTTCAAATAAATCTAGGGTAACCATGGTTAAGTTATTATTTTTAGTATGAACATGTTCCATTATTATTTAAGAGGATAATTATTATGATTTAAAATATTAAGTAAGTGTTTGAAATAAATGTGTTTGTTTAAAAATCGGTCCTTGACCGAACTCTACGCGGGTGAATAAGCAAAAGTAATTAAATCATTGTTGAAAATTTAATTTATATATGAATAAAGGTACATGTATGTAAGACGAGGTTTTATTATGTATGTAACCCTATTTAAAAAATAATAATTTTAAGTTGATAAATAGGTCTACGGATAACAGTTTAGAGTCCTGGAAAGAAAGGAATGCAAATGTTCACAAATAAAGTTCCTTGCGTAAAATCATTTTTTTCCTCGCACTAATTACTTGAAGGGTAGTTCAAATGTTCAGATTTTTAGAGCTTAAACTTACTAGAGCGCGATCCTGTTGGCTCATCGGTCGAAGTGTCCGGCTGGTGGACCCCAAAGATCCAGGGTTTAATTGTCAGCATATTCAAGGGTTGTTTCCTTTCTGGGGGTCGTGCGGGCCCTCCACGCACCTGCCTCGGAAGGGCTCCGACCGACCACCTGGTTGTCCCTATCACGGCCTTGTCACCTGCCCGCGGCGAAGACTGGCGATGGCCTGTGCTCCGTAATCAGCAAGTTCTCGCCGTCCTTTCGAGTAGGTAAGATCTTGGACCCAGCACGAGTTCCAGCCTGGCACAGACAGACAGGTTCATTTCTAAGGAAAGAGATGCCACCAACAGGGGCCAAGAAGGAAACTGCAACAATTCCCGGCGGGCATCCAAAAAAAAAAATCCTCTCTGAATATCAACAGAGATGTCTTTTATGAAACGCTGGCAACAGAATTGACCAACTGCCATGGCGCTCAACATTTTGCATAAAAAATATGAACACGAGCACGAAAGCCTTTCCTGAATTCCAAGCCTACAGATCATCCTCCCTTCCACCGCAATGTAAATTTGGACAGCAGCCCATGCGGATTCACTTTCGTCTGAATCACACCCGAAGGCATCCAGCCTACGTGCAGGTGGTAGATTCACCGAATTTATCAAACGGAGGAGTTTTGAAAGTAGGGAGAAGGAGGGAAGGAAGAAGTGAGGATGGCCAGAAAAATGCAGAGCGGTGTGAGTCAGCCACTCCCTGTGAGACAGCCTTGCATATTTTTTTTTCGCACCGCCACGACACCGCCGCGCATGTTCTGAAATAACTTCCTTGGCGTCACTCGGTCGCGGAGAGGGGGAAGAGGCATTCCTCGCCCCTCCCCCTCCGGCCGGGCCACGCCCCCCGGCCGCTCGCGCGACGTGGTTCGAGCTCCCTCCGTCCGATGGCGCTGGCGGCGGCCGGGCGCGGAGCCAGCGCCGTGTCCAGGCGGGTCTTAATAAGCCCTTCTGGCACGCGCGGGCAAGTCGCCCGGACACGAGCCCCGATAGCGCGCGAGAAAATAGCAAAGGCAGGCGACGGACTAAAATTAAAAATTATTAAAATAAAGCAAAGCGTCTTCTTAAACGTGCTCGCGCCGTCGGACTCGTGTAAGATTTTAACGTTTAAAGCAGGGTTGGAAAAAAAATGTTAGCAAGTCTTTCACTACTTGCCAGATATGTGTAACATCTTACCTTGGTAACGAGTAAATTCATGTGTTATTTTTTTGCAAGTACATACAATTATAATAAGAAACTTGGACATGGAATTCTTAAAAATAATGCCAAGCTTAATAGATATACGGAAATTGTGTTTTCAACTACATTTCAGGACGCGGAATGCACGTAATTCCCGCACCCACCACTATAATTCGCTGCCAAAGAAGCTATGTTGACTATTGAATTATTCCGTTTGCAGAGCGAATTAAACTCTATAATTAAACGGCTCCGATAAAAGTGAAAAATACTTTAAAAAATTACTTAACCCTTGCTTTGGACCCATTTTACGACAAGAAATGTTTTTTAATACATTAAACAATTAATACAATAAAAATTCCCTTTGTATTTGTGAACTTTAAATCACGCCATCGGCAGATCGTAGCACTGTAGTTACACATTTACGTTCAATGTGACATCCGTTCCATTCAGGAATTACTCCTACATAAATGCCGTATACGAAGAGCTAAGATATCGCACATCAACATTATTTCACCCCATTGTGAGTGCACGGAAACGCAACCCTCGCAGAGCTACAGGCGCGAAAAGTGGCGCGCCAGTTTGAACTTCACGAGCATCTGCGCACCGAGAGAACGATGCACACGATGCGCTGCAAAATTTCACAAGAGCGCAAGACGACATACTGCCTGCGTTAGCGTTGAGGGATGCCACTTTGAAAATCTGCTGCGAAGGAGAGACGTGTCTGTGACCGCGGATCCACATTGCCCTGCTCCCACTGCACTGTCATCGCACGTCCTCCAAGCCACTGGAGCAGCGCCTAGATGTGCGCGAAATACAGATTCACACGCTCGTGTTCCCTCTTGTAACTTTGCATGGTCGCCTTTACAGGTACGAGGGATATTCTTAAAGGTTATGTTAGTCATTATATATATAAACTCACGGGAAAAAATACTTTATTGGCAGTTTTAGTTTATTAAGTAACTACTTCACATTTTTCACATAACCGCTGTTTAGTTCCAACCACTTTTCGTAATGCTTCACCAGTTTCGTTAACCACTCTGCATAGAAGTTCGCGGCCTTGAAATGAAACTGACGTCTTGGCTACAGGCATCATTAAAGTTCGAATACGCTATTCATGAAGCCTACGTACAGGTGCTTAGTAATCATCTTTGTACTCGAGTCGAAAATTGATGGTCACCGTGTTTTGGAACAAAAAAAAAGGACATGATTTCTGTTAGTTTCGTGAAACGTGGGTCAACAATTACAGAAAACATTACAAAATTTCGATTGTCAACTGGTTTAATTTTCTAGTTTTTTTTTTTTTTTGCGTTTAGCATGTCCTGCCACCCATTAAGTTTACGTCCAGCCATAAGTTGTTGCTTCGAGTGGAGGGCCGTCACTCTCGGAGTCCCGGGGCCGAGACGGAGCTGTGACGCCGCGCCTAATGGAGCGTCGGCCGCTGGAAGCCTCTCTGGCTGCCGTCCAGACGCCGCGGCGGGCCGGTTGCGACCGCGCTCGATCGGCGGGAAATTTGGCGTGACGAGGTTTCCGGCCCTGCTTGTCTAGCGCGCGGCGGGCGTGTGTCCAGCGCGCGTGTCGCGGCGGTGTTTACGTTGGACGAGAGACGCAATTAAGCTTTGATTACGTAGACAACAAACAAAAAAAATTAATTACTTATATTTACTAAATTAAGACAAGCTGTTTTTTGTTATTTTCAAGTTGGCGTAACCGCATATTACGAACAAAGATACTAGACCAGATACATTAGATTATTTTTTGGTTTCGTTTCTGATCCCTTGAAAATATTCATTTACACATGGGCAGATTTTCACAATTAAAGTTATAAAGTTTGCCACACAGCATTTGTTTGTTTAAAATATAAATTCTTTAAGTCAAAATCATATGTAATTCATGTTTATATTTTAACACTATAGACATAAAATAAACAATGCTTAAATACACATTTAATTTTTTATTTTATATTATTTTATTATCTTTATAAAAATTAATTTTCCCAATGTTTTTGAAGTTTATAAACCTTCCTTTGTTTAATTGAATTCAAACCAAAAATATTTTTATTTCCTTATAAAAATCAGCCTAAATATAATAAAAGATTAAAGTGTACACTTTTTGAAGAGAAATATCATTCAGTTACCTATGCAGGTACGTCATATAAACGGACAATATAATTATCATTTTTACTGTTTTTTTTTTTGTTTCAAGACTTGAACAAAAATGAATATATTTGTTAATTCCGTTATTTCGTATACAGAACGATTTATTTTAAAGATTGGGTAAATATGGATTCAAAAAATGCTGTGTGTGTTTGATGATGTGAACAAATCGCACTTCCCGAAATTATCACTAGTCACTAGTCACTAGTCTCTAGTCACTAGTGAAGTCTGCTTGCTGTTCCTCCGGTATGGCAGCTTGCTCTTGTCCACGCCCAGATGAACGCCCTCTCCTCCCCCCCCCCCCCCCCCATCACTCTACGCAATATTGTTCTGGTTGCCAACTGTTAAAAAATAATGCATGTTTCACCTGTCTTTTCAATCACACAAACGTCACAAACCTGCGTGCTGGTCAACTGTGTGTTATTCTCGTCTATGAGTCGAATAATCACTCACGCTATACTTCACTTAGGTAGTTTCTGACCATACACTGTACATCTAATGTTATTTAATGTTCACGATCTAGCATCGTAGAAATTTAAAAAAAAAAAATCCTTAAAGTCTGATATGTAGGCACGTTTTCGTAAATACTGAACTCGTACTAAATTTGCGCTTTAGCTGAACTTCTTTCTGAACCGGAAATAATGGTGATATTGCTAATAGCCTTTAACACGGCAAGAAAATTTTGAGTAAGAATACACTTTGTGGATTTTTGGTGTATTGGAGGTGCAGTTATTCATGCTGAGTGGGTGGTTATCTATATTTTTTACTTGCAATCTGTAAATAGATGTGCGATTACAAAGCCTAGATGATTCCCTGTTTTTCACCCGTTGTGACCTTGGATGTAGATATATTTGTTTTTTAACAGCTAGCCAACAGACATAGTCCAAAATAGGCTCTCACTGTACTCAAAAAAAAAAACAAATACAGACAAACAACGCAAACATAGAAGAAAATTAGGAAAAAACTAATTTGAAAGGCAGACGTGAATATCCAAGTTATAATCACAACGAATTACAGAATGAATAAAAATAAAATTATAAATGAAACTATTACTAAGTACTAAATAAATATAATATACAAATGATTAAATTATTTAATTGCATTCATAGTGTTTTGCTAAGATATCTACATGAGTTATTAATTAATATTTCTAAATTAAGATAGTAATAATTATAATAATTATCAGCTTATGCTGCACTTATACCAACAAAATTATATTATGAGTTATTTCAACGTATGAATCAGGTTACAAATTTTAAAAGTATGTTTTCTTTATTTCTTTCGTCATAACCTATTGGAGTTAGCGGAGTGGTGTGGAGCTCAAGCATATTGCACAACTCTCCTGGCACATACACTGTAAAGGTTTTTGTAAATGGAACATAAATATTTATGTAAAATTACAGATATTTGTAAATTTGTACAGTTACATGAAAACAACTGTATTACTAAATAATAGTGTTCGTAGTTATACTGGGTTCAGATTTTTACCCGGGCAATTATGCTTTGTATTGTCCCAGTACCTCCAATAGTTAAAGTTATTTGTACACCGTTCCCTGAATAGCTTACCATTAACTGCACACATTAATAAGCATACTAAAACCAAATAAAGTCTAATTGTTGAATATTCGATTATCTTTTTCATGATTTAAAAAAATCGATTATAATGTAAAATTTACTGGGAAGCATCTATGCTTCGTAATCGCACATCTCTTTACAAACAGCAAGTAAAAATACGGCTAACCACCCACTCAGCATGAATATCTTCACCTCTAATACACCAAAAATCCACAAAGTGTATTCGTACTCAAAAAATTTTTGCCATGATGATGGGGGCATTAAGGGTTAAAGAGTTTCAGCAATAACAAATACTCAGTTTTACCTCTAAAAGCATATTTCACATATGCAATAATAACCATAATACCCATGGTTTATTCAAATTTGCCATAAATCTTTCTTGTAGTGTTAAGAACCATTTCTTGGCAACTGGTTTCCAAAATAAAATTAAAATATTTTGTTAAAATACGGATTTTTTCTGTGCACATTTCATACGAAGGCGGGCCCATAGAGTCGCAGCGGTTATTAGATATGTTTGCGCGGCGCCGGATTGGCACGACTGTCCTCGCACGAGATGACGCGGCGCTGCATCCAGACACGAGGATGTCTTTCCGCCGAGGCCAGAAGCCGTGAATCTCGCGGCGACTGCGTAAACATCGCCTTTAGGACCCTCGCTCCACCGGCTGCGCCGCCATAAAATAGGAGCGCGTCCGCCGGCGGTAACACGAATCCGGCGGTCTCGGGTTTAAAACCCGACGGAAGTCGTTTGCGAGTAGCCCACACCGGGCACAGGCTGCGCGGAAGATTGCTGACGGCGACTCAGACATAACGACTGTCGTTAAAACATTGGCTCATTTCCTATACCGTAAATTCAAATAAAACTACATAGCTATATTTGTAAATTTCCATAAAAAAACTGTATCACTACAAAATAGTGTTTGCAATGATACTGGGTTTGGATTCTTACCCGAGCATTATGCTTTTTATTCTCACATTACCTCCAATAGTTGAAGTTTTTTTGTAAACCGTTCCCTGAACAGCTTTCTAGTATTAACGGCATGCATCAAATAAGCATAATAAAACCAAATATTGACTTATTGAATATTCGATTATATTTTCCACGGTTTAGAAAAACTATACCTGAATGAAACTTCAATTAAAATATAAAATTATGAACAAATTTTTGTAGGATGTAGGGGAAGTTCGGGTAAAGTGGCCACCCTAAAGCTTGAATGACTGCCTATTGTATAAATATCAACATTTTTTTACTTCATAAATGTATTCTCTCAAACTAATATAGTAGATATCACATTCTTCTTTTAACTTATATCAATGTTATTTATTTTTAAGTTTAAAGCCAAAAAGGGAAATTGACCACTTTACCTATCCAGATTGGGTAAAGTGGCCTAAATAAACCCACAAAGCTGGTGGCATAGTCTCAAGAAACGTAATTATTTTTATATTAATTCAGGGTTGCGACAAAGGGACTCAAAGTTTCTTAATAATACATTATTTTTCATTTTTCATTAATCACACACAAATATTCTTAAGAACAAAATTTGCAAAAAAAAGTCATCATCATTGTCGTTGCAACGCGAACATGCTTCATGAGCCCACCATTTAAACAAAACACACTGTATCCAGCCAACATCATGTTCTGACTTACACTAAACTTCCTCGCAGTAAAAGCATTCAGGGCCTTCATCCATAACATCGCCAGTTTTGTTTCTTAATTTTAGTTTGGCAGGTTTTGTTGGAACAGTAGCAGGTTTGGATACCCGAATTGGTGCTTTATTTTGTTCCCGTTGTTTCTTTTCTTCTTGCAAACAATTTTTATGTGGACTGCTAGTTAAGATTGTTGAACGACCCTTCTTTCGCTTTAGTTTTTTTTTTTTTGTTTTAGGCAATGCCTTGGGAATCGGAAACAAGTATTTAGGCGTAACTGCGAATGATGTGCTTTGTTGTGGATTTTACATTTATTAGAGGCGTTAATGTGCTTGCTAGTACATCCAACATTGGCGGCGTCACTGCTGGTGTTTGCTCCAAGGTATCTTGTAGAACTGATGGAAACTCTTCTCTTTCAAGTGTATCATTTTCTTTGTTTTTCTCATATAGTTGTGTTTCCGGCTCAGTAAGAGCCACATTTGTTGTGTATGCAGCCAAAAAATCGTGATCTTTGAAGACGTGTCGATTCGTTGGCTCTATTCCACATTTACGAAAATCGTTGACTGCAATATAACGTTGTGCTGCCTCACTATAGGCTTCGCCAAAGAGTTTCCTGAATTGAAATACAGTTACTGCTTTTCCTGGGTTATTGCGACAATACTTCACAACTGCGCGAATGTAATACTTGTTCACAGGCCCCATTAAAGACACATCCAGTAGTTGAAGCCTGTCACTGCAGTATGGGGGCAAACATAACACGATCGTGTCGTGTTTTCTTGACAGTTGGATTAAAATCCAAATGATTTGTATGTGTGTTATGTCCGTCTAGAATCAGGAGAGCTGGATGTTCTTCAGTCGGCTTGGCGAATTTCAGAAAATGCTTTAACCAATCCGTTAAAATGTCGAATTGCAACCACCTCGACGAATGACAAGCAAATCCTGTACCCGGTGGTGCCCCGCCTTGCAGTTCCACCTTCATTCTCTTTCCAGGAAAAATATAAAAGGGGAATATAGTTTCCACCAGCAGCCATATAAATCACGACGGTGCTCATTACACCCCGCTCTGCTGAAGTGATAGCACTCACGTGCCCCTTTCCTTTTTGTGCAAGTATTTTAGAGCTTTTGCTCTGCACTTAGGTAAAGCTGGACTCATCCACATTAAAAATACAAATAGGTGGATAGTTTATTTAAGACCTCACCTCTTCCAGAAGGTCAAAAAAATTTCATGACAATTACTTTTTTGAAACCTTGTGCTCGTGCAAGAGAGGTTGCTTCTAGGCTTCTCAATGTCAGTATTCTAACGTATTCTAAAAGCAGAAGTCCATGATTTTCCAGCCATTTGAGTATCTTTGTTAAAATTGTGTTTTATATTATTTCGTTAAGCCAACTGATATGCCAGTCTTCTTACATCCTGCAAAGTTAATCGATAAAATCGCATTTCCATGTCTAAAATGTGTTGCGCCAATTTTCCTTCTTGCCCAGGACTAAAAATTGGACGGCGAGACTCCAATACTTTTATATTTTCAACAGATTCTTTGTTTATTCCTCTTACAAGTCGTTTGAGCGTCAATCGAGGAACTTTGAAATCTTTTATAGCTTTAAGGAAGCCCATTTCTTCGTTTCTTACAGCTCTTATAGGTTTTTCCTTCGTAACTGCGTCCCATGTCTGCTGCTGCGTCGTCCGTTCATATGTATTTGTCATATCTGAAAAAATACAAAATATTATTTATATTTACAGGAAAAATAGCACGAAGATGGGTAAAGTAGTTCACTTTACCTACCAACAGAATAGGCACTTTACCTGAAACGGAACGCGACGAAAAAAACGACTAAAATTTCAATGAGGTTTTATTGTGCTCCTTTACCGTTAAATAAACAGTTCATTAAAGGAATTAACTGATATAATATTACATTGTTTTTATTTATATTGAACGCATTAAATTATCACAATGTTTAAACAACTTACCTTAGATTATAAACCACAAAAACCACCTTTTTGTCATAAAATCTGTCCGCGTGAACTGAGCGCGTCGGTGTTTACTGTAGCAATTTGAAGTCGACCAATGATTAATTTCAATAAGCCGCTGTTAGATGGCGCTACTTGGTTGGTTCTTAAAAAGAAGGTGACCACTTTACTGAAATTCACCTACTCAGTATTATCTCGTAAAACGTATTTCATAAATGACAAAAATAACCATAGTAATGTTTTTACAAAATTAAAATATATTTCTTTAATATTAATGGTTTCCAAAGGAATCTTTTGTAAAAGTACAAATATTGTTTTCCGGTGTAGGTTAGGATGCTTATTTCCTGGAAGTTTTAAAGCTTAACCTCAAAACAAACAATTACTAAGAATATAAAAACACCTCTCAAAAACTGTGATACTATAAGAACAAATCAAACAAATGAATATAATTTAAAAAACATATTTTTAACATATAAGATGATTAACATTATATATTCTAAAAAATCTTTATTGTTTTTAAATACATATCATTACATACGACACACACGCAGACAATTGATGGGTGATGTTTGTGTTGTCGTATGTTGGTTTCAGGCACATTTGAAGTCTAGGATAACATATCGCTGGTATCGAAGTCAGAAAAACTATCGATTGGCGGTTGAATCGAAAAAATTAGACAGTCTGATTATGTAAAACAAATATGATTGCACTAGTATTTTCGCCATTGCATTATTAGGTAATGTTTATTTTTATATTTTATTCAAATAAAATACGATTTTATAGTTCGGAAAATCATATTTGTATCCTAAAATTATTTTCTGCTTTTTTCAATAATGTTTTCGAAAATTATTAAAGTGGTCTATCGCTATTTTCTAACACAAAGGATCTTTGGTACCATGACTAAAGACCGGAAAAATTCGCGGTTTTATTTCTCGATAGGGTAGAATTAAAATATGTGTACTTCCATGCTACTTCTTTTATCGGCACATAAATTACTGAAAATACATTTGGCCAATAATAAACCCCCAACCAAAAAAGGTTCGAATCACAGGCTACAAAATTTGAGACGTCTCACCAGTCGGCAGACAATGAACAGGTGACTTTCACCCGAGTTTACAGAGGACTGTGGAATCTATCCTAGAGGCCAATGAAAACGCGAATTTTTCTGGTACCTAGCCATTCACGATTTTTTTTT
The DNA here is from genome assembly GCF_032445375.1 of Bacillus rossius redtenbacheri. Lineage (NCBI taxonomy): Eukaryota > Metazoa > Arthropoda > Insecta > Phasmatodea > Bacillidae > Bacillus > Bacillus rossius. The sequence goes on along the minus strand of NC_086330.1, from coordinate 97,736,007 downwards.
CTGATACCTAGGTGAAATTCACGCATTTATACTCAAATAATTCTCATTTATCGTCCTTTGGCTGATTCTACATTTTAACCTTCCTGCCGGATTGAATGTGTTCTGGTAATTCGAATTTCAAAACTTTTTAAGTTATACTACTTTAGGCGCGTTATGAAAAAATCATGGGAGTGAATTTTTAAGTTGCACGCGCACCATGCAAAGAAATTTTCACAGTGTAAAAAGAAGGCTACATACAAATACAAATTATATATGTGCTATTAAATCTTATATTTTACTGATTGAAATTGAATACTGGTCCATATAATTAAAAACCTGTACTTATTGTGAATATTATAAATATAAATTGTATCAGTCAAATTTTTCAAGGGTATTGACAAGTGTTTTATATAAGTGAGGTTATGATCCCGTATGTATATTTTATTTCCATTATAAATTATAAATTGTTACGTTATTATCTAATACATAATTAAACTTTATAAATTGGAATAAACATTTAACATATTCATTGATTACTTATTAAAATTTATCTCAATTATATTACTAAAATAAATAATTAATTTTATACACATATTTATATTAATATTGAACACTGAATATTAATTTAATAATTTTTTGTTAAAAATAATTTCAAAATAGTTTATTGTCTTAAATCGAAAATAAGTACTTTTTCTATCGAGCTTATATAAGTACACGCACATATTTTTGTTCCTTTATCTTCGGGGCGTGTCGATACTGCCCGTGGTCCAACGATAACGCAGTTCAAGCGTATAACGGTGTGTATTGCAGCCTGTCCCCAAATAATAAAGACCAATGTTTCGCTCGTCTCGAGCCACGGCAACTGAGACCCTCCACACAGGCGTGTCTGGAGCAGCAGGCGGACAGCAGCCGGCGCGGTAAGCCCTCGTGACAGGCGGATGGCTGGTTGTCCGGCTGCCAAGACGGGGGACAGATATAGAAACACCTCCGGCGAGTCCGCGCTCAAGAATCCCCGCTCTAGAAACCTCAGCTGCGTCCGTCTGGATGCTCACCGACTCTCAACTGTGTGAAGAAAGAATACACACACACACACACCTACACACACACACACACACACATATATATATATATATATATATTCGTTAGTTCAAAATCTTAGATCTCCGAAAGTTCTTCATCCACAGAGATGTATAAGTATATAGAGAATAGAGATAGAGATATATAGATGTAGATAAAGCTAAATTGATATAGACAGAGATAAAGCGAGATAGAGAGAGGTAGATGTAGTATGTAGAAAGAGATATAGAGAGATAGAGATATATACATAGAAAGATAGAGAATTAGAAATATAAATTGCGAAGCATTCTTATGTTCGTCCTATCTGTATTTAAATTTTTTTTTAATTTATAAAGCGATTTAACAGTTTTCTTGAAAATCTCACCGCATCAATGGAGACTTGGCTATTTGTTACATTGCGTATAATGTATTACGCAGTATTAAATGTGTAGTATAAAAATAATTTGTAACGGTATATTAGAATGAAATTTTAAACATTCATTTGTTTACAGCTCAATTGTATGATGTCATAAGTTTATATTCCTAGTATTTTTCTTAATTTGCGTATAAAGCGGTTCAAAATTGCGAAAAATAACACGATTTAACAAAGATTTTCATGGTAAAATTCGGTCATTATTATTCATTGCTTTTGTGTGGCTTTTTACGAGGAGGTTTCATACGCCTTCTTTAGATAAGTATGTGATAGGATTTTCGAAAGTTCAACAAAGAAGCCAGCACGATTGCGGGAAGGCTACGTTTCACAGACTCATGATCATTCCCTGGACATATCCTCAGTTCGGTTGATCACTCTTACCAACTTCGCGGTTGGAAAAAAAAAATGAACAAGTCTTTCAGTACTCGCCAGTAATGTTAAAACATCTAACGTTAGTAACAAACAAATTCATGTGTTTTCATGTTGCAAATAAACTTATAATACAAACTCGGACACGAAATTTAACGTTTAAATATTTTTAATAATGCCGAGCGTGATAAATATACGTAAAGCATTCATTTTTAGGAAAATCTGCAAAAAAAATTTTTTTTACCTTTTAAAAACTTACTATAATTCTATTTAACAAGGTGGTACTACGTATTGATTTATCAGGGCTGGCCCAACAGCAGGAATAACGAGTGCATCACATGTACGATAAATGCCTCCACGCTGAACCTGTGACATTTCCCCTACACCGGAATTATTATTACCTGCGTTTTGAGGTTATTCTTCTTTAGGAATGTTGAGGGTTAAATTTTAGTATGTACCAGTAATGCAATGAAACTAGAGCGCATTACAGAACGGAAATCATCAAGTTGAAAGGCCAATGCGCATCCAAGCAGTAACTGCTATAGCCACGAGCCGAATTCGTCAAGACCTATGTGTGGCAACATACACCCGTATAAGCTGAATAAACTTTCCTCAACATCCGGCAATTTGCTAAGTGTATTGATGTTTCAAAGTAAACTTTATGGTAGTTAAACTATCCTGGAATAAATGTTGTAAACTTGATTAGTTATAACAAAATATAATCGCAGCTTTAAAAATAACTATTATTTACTATCCAGAAAAATGGTCTTGGAACAATCATAGTTCTCTAAAGGGTTAGAAACGCGGCGCTATCATTTACGTATTTTTCTAACTGAAAATTACATTTAAATAGATAGTTTAAAACAAAATTAAAGTGAAAAATGTTAAAACACATTTTGTATCACTAAGTAGCCTATATGTATGTATAATCGTTTCTTTTTTTTTTGCCTAAAAAACAGAAATAAGTGTGTATATACTTCCTACAAATAAACCTTAACCTTATTGACATAATTCAACATTTAAGATTTAACAGCAAAATTTTAATCACGAAATTATTTTATCAACGTGGAGTCAAATATATGTGGGCTAACAGTTTCTTTGTATGTACAGTATGGCGAACGCTGAGTATTGTCAAAATTGTAAACCGTATTTTTTAAATTGTCTTTTTTTATTTTTATGACTATAAATTATAACAAAAAGTATTAAAGGATATGTTTAATTCTTGAAAAATAAATTTCTTTTGACCTTCCGAACAGTCACAAAGATTCTTACAGAACCGTCGATGCCGAATTTCTTGAAAGGATGAGTTACGCATGTCCTTTCGTCTAACCTTGTAGATTGTTTGTTTTCTTCTGACGCTATATTTTAAAATTAATTTAATGATTATCGTTTTATTAGTCAAACAACTTCAGTTTTCACCATTTGATGTTTATTTATTACTGTCAAATGAAAAACTTGAATGTTAAACACTCTAAGAGGGACTGGAGATTGAGTGCGAAAATGTTTTAAAAGTAACCAATTAGTATTGTCAAAATTGCATGTTTCTTTTCCCAATCAACTTCCGTTACAATCACGAAATTACTCCTGCAATATGCCGTATACCGAGAGCCAGATGTTTACACAACAAGAAATAAAATTTCCTGATTTATATAAATTTTCACGATTAATGTATTTTACTTTACTTAACGATCATTTAATTTTAGTTACGATCAACAAGACGAACGAAAACCAACTCTTCCGAGATATATATATATCTATATGTAACAAATTTTTTCTAGAATTTTATTACGTTAAAAAGGATTATATGTATTATTTAATTACCTGACCTAACCTGGCCAAATTTTTATTTTAATTAAGTTCACCTAGACGTAAAAACAAATATTTTCCCAAAAACAACTAATTTTTGCAAATAATAATGTAATTTGTGTGACACATAACCTAAGTTTTACAAAAGCAAACAAAAATGCCTTTTATCGAACTATACGGGTGTGTGACTCGGGTTGAGTGAATGTTAGGCTTCCCAACTGTGGCAAGCGGGCTATTGTTACGACCTCACATTGTTCTGGCTCCCGATGCCTCGGCACTCGCCTCCATTGCTGCCAACATTGCCACCGAGCCGCTTGTCCCTGCATCAAGTAGGTCAGGCCGGGCAGGGCTGCCAACTGCCTTGCCCTCGCATGTTCGCACTGAAAGACTGCAGCTTTGAGGAGTTTCTTTATAACATATTTTACGAGACGGTTAATAGTGTGGTGTGATCTGAATTTCCACGTGGACGTGCATTAGTTTCCTATCTGCTCTATCATCTATCATTATCATAATTTTTATCAAACATGATTATCTAAAAATATAATCAACTACACAAATCAGGGCAAAACAATTAATTTGCAACTTAAGTTCATTTTAAATAAGTTCATTAGCATCTAAAGTCATTAATAATACTATAGGATGCTGTAAACACTTAAAAATCACGTTACAAATTTTTTAAATATAATTTGATCTTTAAAAAAATAATAGATAATTTTGACAAGTAGACTTCGTTTTTAAGGGAGCGTCGCATTTATCTTCCCGCCTCACCAACACAGATACACCCCTGACTAGGCGGGACATGGCCAGGACATGGTCACAAAGCAAGGAAGATAAAGAGTTGCAACTCAATGCTTTAACTAACGCTCTTATTTTCTTTGTAAATCAGCAAACTGTATGGTATTTATAGGCAACCTAATAACCTAAAAGTAGTTAAAGTTTATAAATTAAATGTTGGCCACCTTGATTTGTTTTTGTGGTCGTTCGTTGCTGGGAATATTCACTATACATTTTTAAGACTATATATTTTGCAATATGGAACAACCAAAACACTATGTTAAAATTATAATATATATTTTTTTGTTTCAAAAATTAAAAACTGCATAACTGCAAAGTATGAATGTTGAAAACCATAAATACTCAATTTCAGTTACAAAATATAAATATTAAATGTATAAATATTATACTTCGGGATGAGTTTTGACAAGTTTGAGTTATTTTGGTAATAATAAAATAAGCATGGCGTACGTGTTCACGCGTGTGCGTGAGTGTACACGTACTGTCCGGACCAAACGTTGTGATAGCTGGCAGCGCGGGGGTGAAGGGGCAAGGCGGCGGAGGGGCAGGCGATGCGCGCGCAGGTCGGTACATGTAGCGTTCAGCATCTAAACATTGCTAAGTGACCAACTCGCAGCGCGTGTTACGAGACGTACGGAAATGGACGGACGTGGACGTGGACGCTGTCGACGGCTCATAAAGTTATTCATAGTCGAGAAAGAGACATTATTTCTAAAGTAGTGAGCAATGATTCAATGCCTTAAGGGGGAGGTTATCAATACATTGTTTATTTATAATATACCTTTATATTTTTGTTTGGAAATTGTATTTATTCTGTAGACATTGATACTTACGATTTTGCTATTGTGAATGATATTGTATCTTTCATAATTTTGTATAGTGGCATTTTATAGTCTAATTTTGCATTTTACAGTACTATGCATTTAACCAAAACCGGCGACCAGGTCAGTTTGATTTTTAAATTCCTGAGATTTATGTTTTATTGTTCCATGTAATTTAACGAGTTAATTACCCGTACAGGGTGATTTTATTTAATTTTATTTCTACAGTATGTGGCACTTTTACCAAAAGAGTATTATATTTTCATGTAATTGATTTTTTTAAAGTTATACTTGTGACGAGGTATATTAAAAATACGTTTTTTCCCCCTGCAGTAAACTTCATTTGCTAAATTTATTTGCGCGTAACATATTTATTTCATTACACATTCCTTGATACCGACTCATATCTATATTTAACCTTGTTTTTCATCTAACAACATTTGGAGACAGATGATTATTGGATAAAATATCTGTCGAGGTGAAATTCAGACTACTGGTAACGTGTGCATTGCATTCATATGGGTTGATTACATTGCTGTTTTTGGGTTGCTAATATAAGTCACATCATCGGTTTTACATTTCTCGTTATATAGTGAAAAAATTATATGGGCCTAAGGTGTCATGATAAGGACAAGTGAAACCCAAAGCGTTGTGGCCTGGGGAGCGATGAGAAAGCGATACACGCATATGTTTTTGTAACAGAGACAACACGTCCGAGGCGTGCCGGGCCGTGCCGAATGTGCGCCGCGTGTGACCGGGCCGTGCCGACATTACGCGCCTACAGCACTAGGGAGTCCAGCTACCACAACGTTTGGTCCGGACAGTACTCACGGCTGCACATGTGCACATGGCTGCCGTGCTTATTTCATTGCTACCAAATTAATTCAACATTGTCAAAATTATTCCGAAGTATAAAATTTTCCGTTTTACTCAATACGCCACTCTGTTAATACACCATTCCATAAAATGTGAAGTAAGAATGTTTTGTGATAATACTTTTTTATTTAAAATATCATGTTTAAGAAATTTCAATATTTTCTTTATATTTAATACTTGGTATTCGATGTTGGCATTTCTCAACCGCACATATTTTGAGTGGCCATATTCCGCCTGTTCAGTTGCGCGCCCCTCGCTCAGGCACGGGGCGGCCGCGCAGCCCGCGTGACAGTCGTGTGTTGCGGGTTGCAGATCGAGCGGGAGAAGGCCGACCTCGCAGTGCAGGTGATCCAGCTGTCGGAGCGCCTGGAGGAGGCCGAGGGAGGAGCGGAGAGCCAGGTGAGCTGTCTCGCGTCTCCCGGTGGGCGATCATGCTCGTACTGGCGGCTTTCATTTCACTGTGAACCTTTGACAGATGTCACATTAATCAAACCTTATCATGTATCACGAAACGCTCAGACGGATTTTTTTGTACTAGTGCAGATTATATGATTCACTAGTACCCATATGAGACAAAAAAAAACACGTCAATAATTGTTATTTCAATAAGTTATGGCAACAGTATTATTTTAAAATCGATTGTAGTTTTAGTCATAACAGTCGCAATAACATTATGCCCTGATGTTATATTAACTATAATACCAACCAATGGATAAATATGTAGAAATACGATATGAAATGGTCCGAAACACGTAAAAGGTCACACTCTTATTAATTTGCACTAACACGATAACCTGCCCTGTGTTGTCAAGTTGTAGGTTTCTTAAACATGGGATGCCTTTCACAACCTGATTATCCTTGCCGGTGCCTGAGCCGTGGAAAAGCCAGGGTTTCTCGCCCGTCACCCATGTTTCTTGTGAAACTTTGCCCCGCGATAGGTTCGCCTCACCTGGACCGTGTTGTGTCAAGTATTCAGTAACCAATCCCAGTTGTAGCACGTCCGTTCCTGGAGAACATACCTGGCGCGATCTCCCGCGAGACTAGAGGCTTACATCGGCGTTGGACCGCATCATGTTCCCTGTCGGTCATGATGTGCCTTTCACCTCTATCGGCCTGATATCCTGACTTCAGACAGCACCTGGCTCTGTCGGGGTGCTATTCACACTCATGTTACTTTTGAGGATAGTTACAACGAGGTAAGTACTGCCGCCTTCCACCGGCTGTTCAGCGGGAGAAGAGCATATCTCAGGGTTTTACCCAGCATGTAAGGCTAGCCACTACCACCACGAGTCCAACGCCAATTTAAGCCAAAGTCTACATAATAAATCCTCAGCAGATACTTTGTCGTCAAGGATCGTTCCATGATACTCCCAACTTTCGATGGCAAGTCATGTTACAGTCTGACATTTAATGTAACACTATAGCGCCACCCAGATACTTACTGCGGTTGTTTCGAAGCTCATAAACCCATTCCAGCATCAGCACCATCAGTTCTCCCCTCCCTGGTACCTGCTAACCAGCAGGTGACTTAAGTGAAGACTTTAGTGACTGGCATTTACCCAAATATATTCTTAAATAATCCAAATTGCCCGTGATCCGATTGAGGACCTAGCCATCCTCTAAAAGCTGGTCCATGGCGTCCGGTCATCACATGGCTAAGTATATCCCTCAGGTCGTGCTACCAGAGCAAGTGCCACTGCCAGAGTGAGTCCAACACCAATCTGATCCAGGGCTGGAGGGAACCTTAGTGGGTCAGGGATCAGCCCACACTATTAAGTCACTTCTAGTCTAAGGCACTTCTAGTCTGGCGGTATGTTTTCTTTTGACTAATGACACCATGCACCAGTCCGTAATCCACATAGTTACCTCAGCATGCAACGAGATTATAATAACATCCAACTACGGTCCAGAAATATTACAATTGATTAGGGCCTGGCTGTGCCCCAGCGAGGTGTAATAGCATGCCATCTGGTCATCGCTCTCACTTGGAGTCCAGTCTTTCAAAATATAAAAGCCAGTAGTTGAATCCCTCTGAAAGGTTTCAAACGCATGTGCTGTTTCCCGCAGATTCAGCCCATTTGCCTTTCTCCTTCATACAAATGAGGTTGCGAAACAAAGGTGCTCCCGGCAGAGCCCTTTTTGGTACCAAGAGGAGACAGAGGTTTGCGATGAGTGTCGGTAGACTATATATTAGCATTATACTCTTTCAGTGGACATTTTGGGTTCTGTCTCAGATGCTAGAGCAACGGTTACGAAACCTCAAACACAGGCAACTTTCCTCCAGGGAGTCAAGCCCACTCTTCAGCAGAAGAACTGCAATGGTTTAACATGCTGGATTTACAGGAATGTACTCCCAAGAAGGGCTGAATCTACCAACACGAGCTCTCAAGAGCCATAGGGAAATTGATACGCAATTTCATCGCGATTTGGAGATGTTTGAAAAGGAGCTACCATGAGAGGCTGAGGCTACCCATCCTTGCATCACTGTCACCCAACCCGCCCTAACAATTGAGCTGACCTGTGGTTGACTCAGAGTAATCCCCATTCAATGAGTATCACAAGGTACTTAACCAAGTCTATCACCTCTCTGGTGCTCTTCAGAATATCTAGAGAGCATGTGCTCTGTGTTTTCAGTTTGAGGTGAACCGCCGGAGGGACACTGAGCTGACCAAGCTCCGCAAGCTGCTGGAGGATGTCCACCTGGAGTCCGAGGAGACCGCCAACCTGCTGCGCAAGAAGCACCAGGAGATCGTCGTCGACTTCCAGGACCAGATCGACCAGCTGGCCAAGTCCAAGTCCAGGTAACTGCTTCCCTGCGCCGTGGGAACATCTCGCCTCGTCTGTACGAGCCCCGAGGAGTGGGTTCCCTGGCTTGGATCCTGCGCAGTGTTGATTAAATTAGCAAGATGAAGGAGGAGAGATAGGAAATGAATCATCCAATCATACATCCAAATGTGTCAACATGTTTTAATTCAATAACATTAAAGAAGTATTCGGTCCTGCCGTCTTGGATTTTTCATAATTTTTGCTATATTTATAGTTTCAAATTATTTTTTCTAATTGTTGGCACGTCAAGGCCCTCTATACTTTGTTGCAATAAGCCTATAAGCACCGCGGGCGACTACAACTATCATAATAATCACATCAGTTCACAAGTGTTAACTTCAAAAAGTAGCCAAAACTTTGTCCTGTTCTATGTCAAGCCAAACATTTTAGCACGGAAGCTACATAGCAAGTGATATAAAAATATTTTGAATTGCAAAATGGCAAGGCCAATCCCCCTTAGTGCTGAAATTTTTCCTTCTTGAAAACCATAACATAGTGTCTATTAACAATATCATTAAACTTGTAGTCATTTCCGAAATTTAACTAAAAATTATAACTACTAGTCACTTTAAACATCAAGCATTCCAGTAATTATATGCTTCGTTTTAACCAAGCCACATTTTGAATATAAAAAGTTTATAACTCAAAAAAGTTTGGAAAAATATGCCAAATTTTAATTTATGCATTTCTCCCAAAAGTGCTGTCAACTACTGCACCTAGTTCAACTTGAACGTAGCATGTCGTACATCAGTACCAACTGGTAACATATTAGGACAATTGGTTTTATATATTTAACACCTACTTGAGCGATATAAAACCAAAGTAAACATTCAGAAATGTTCAGTTTAGTACAATAACCATTTGTTCCAAACAGATTAGAAGCGGAGTATTTAATAGGATAAAAAATTTATCAGTCACTTATCAATCATCTCGTCGACGCGATGATGACAGACGGGGACACGTGACGTCAGACTTGAGAGATGCTGGAAAATAACTCGGCCAATGCCTACAATAAGGAATCCTGGAGTAGTTTAGAGACTAAATGGAAGACAGGAATCAGGATTACCAAACCTGGATTAGAACCGGAGTCCTTCGGAACACGAGTCCAGTATCCAAAATATCAGTGAGATGTTCATGTGCATTTATTTAAGGATGGTTTTCTGTTAAATTTGTTTTTGCTGTGTTATATATATTTTTATATCAGTAAAGAGTGACTTTAAGACTTCCCCCCTCCCTCTTCGATACCTGCGTACAAATATGGTGTGTGCCTGAGCTTTAGAGAAAAAAAAACACACGATTGGAAGTGTTGACCGTTTGAGAAATCTGGAAATGACAATGCCAAGAATGGAATTCGGATTTATTTGGATTCCTTCATGAGCGCTCACGAGGAAAGGGTCACGGGTTCGATCCCCGACGCCCCGTAGCATGAATCAAATTTATGTGCTCGGTAGTTCGTAACCCTCTGAACGTGTCCCATTAATAGATCATCACGATGGGGTGGGTGGAGATTCCGACTGCGCGAAGTGGGGCCGACGTTCGACACCACATTCGTAAAGGAGCCTGGTTTAAGTCCTGGCTCAGCCATTCTCGTTTAGGATACATTGGTTTACCGAATTCCTTTCAGGAAAAATCTGGGGATGGTTCCTCACTAAGACCAGTATTCCAAGGCACAAAAATTAGCGTTTATATGTAAAATACGCTACACCCGTACTCGAACCGTATTCCTAGTGCACGGTAGACACGGCAGTCGCTTGTTTTTAGGGGACGGATGTTAGTGTCCTATCCGTTGCCCAAATTTCGCGCATGCGTGGAACTAACTTTTTTGTTGATTTCGTCCAGATGGCGGACCCACGTTTGGCGCCATGAGAACGTATATGTTCCCTTTTGAGATCATTGAAGGACGTATCAAGCGTTTTGGTGTGCCAAATGAAACTTTATTAAAGCGAAACTATCGTGGAATACACTCGGTACACTTTAATGGTCTCAACAAGAAGTAATCACAATTTTAAAAATATTTGAGAATATTGGACTGCCCGTTCTATTTTTGTGCGATGGTGCTGCTAAATCTAGTAGTTTTGCAGTAACAAATGTATCGATGGTTGCGAAACGTCAGCTTGAATGCTTTGGAACCAGTTTCTAGTCTCACGCAGGGCACCGTTTTTTTAAAACAGCCACCAATCTGGTTCCTTACTGGGATTCAGTTTGGACACGTTTTAAAATACTGCCTACGAGTTACGTTACAGTCGTGTCCCAAAAAGGCAGTGATTATCCGAAACCTTACCCGAATGTCTTGGAATACCGCCCTAAGTACCATATGACCAACATGTTTCTAGGTTATGTCAGTCTAGAATGACTTCGTTGTCAATGAGATGGCAAGCCAAAATACCAGTGTGTAAGCACCCTTCTTTGTGGAAGTAGATGGGGGAGGGGGTTGTTATGAATAGTCAAGTAACAGAGTTGGTAGTTGGCTAGTGGTTAGAGGTATGTGGTGAGAACCCGCGCGTGCTTAACTAACGGGTCTTCCCACAGGACAACCAGAGCGGCAGCCGCTAGACTATTTATAAAACTGCGTTGGCCGTCGCTTCTTCTGCTTCTGCCTTGCCCGCCCCACGCGGTTTCTCTTCCTTCCTGCCTTCACTTCGCCAACGGGCCAAAGAGTCCCTCGTGCGGTGTCAAAGACGGGGACCGGTTTAGCGAGGAGGCACCGCCATATTTGTTCACGCCAACACCTGGGCCCAGTGTCCCGTTACCATTTCCTTCTAGGGGGGCGCAGTGTAGCTTTAGAATGCGTTCCTTTTACCTCGGCCTAACGCATGAGTGTGAAGAAAAAAAACTGCAAATGCGTCCCTACAAACCATTTTTGAAACAAAATTTTAAAGACGACTCTCGACAGGTGGACAGGCCACTACGATGATTCAATGTAGTTTTAACTTGAAAGTATTGTAGAAGTTATATTGAATTATCTGTATAAATTTAATTTATTAATAAAATAACCTACTCAACCTAAAAAATTAGAATAAATATTTTCATAAATAAATGTATTAAAACCAAATAAGGAGAAGGAAATCATAATCATTTCAATATGCACAAAAAAATTAGCAACTATCAATAATGTAAATATACCTAACAAAATAATTAATGTCTAATCAGAAACTTAATTACAAGAAAAAAGTAGCCTACTCGTTAGAAGTTATAAATCTTTTCGATTAGGGCACTTAACTATTTTGAAATATATTTTAACAAAATTTATTATATATATATTATATATATATATATTCAGTATTCAATATTAATATAAACATTAGTATAAAATTAATTATTTCATTTATTAAAAACCGAGATAAATTTTAATCATGAAAAATCAATAAATATGCTGAATGTAAATCTAATTTATTTATTTAAATTATGTTTAAAATATATGTAATAATTTATTATTTAAATTGCAAACCAACTGTACATACGGTAACATTATCTAACTTACATAAAACACTTCAAAATACACTTCAAAATGTTTACAAACACAATTTCTATAACTAATATTCACAATATTTTTTTTTTATTATATGGATCAGTATTTAATATCAATCACTAAATTTTTGAACGCGACTCATGTAGTTCCGTACCCACCTCTAGAATTTACTGTTGAAGCTACGTCGATGATCGAATTATTCGATTTGCAGAGCGGAAAGTTAAACTGTATAATGGAACTCCGATAAACATAAAAAAACTTTTCAAAAATACTAAACCTTGTCTTGTACCTGATTTTTGAAAAGGGATTTTATTAAAATACTGCCCACTTTATTAAATTTCACTAAAAAGTTAATACTACTATATAGTTTCTGCACACATTAGATGACTTTCAATTATTAAGTATAAAGTATTTATAATACCGATATTATAAAAAAATTTTAACACATATACGAATTCATGGAAATTAATGTTCTACCAAACTTCATTAAATTAATATTACTTGAAATAAAAATGGAGAACATAAGCCTTCCTAATATGATATAATCAAACCTATGGACTGAGATATGTATTTAATTATATTTAAAGCAATATGATAAAAACATATATTCTTAAAGCACAAATTGTTTAATTTTTATAATCCAGGAATATTTAATTTAAAACAAAATTCCACTGCCGAGCTTTAAACCACAATCCTTTAGCTTATTGACCGTGCAAATAAAAGCACTTCGCTATGAAGCCAGACACAAGATTGTAAGGAGAATGTGTATTATAATAGCTTTAATACCAGTATCCTTAGGTTTTATGAAACCTGAAATTACCCTTTACTATGACTATTTTAGTTTACCAGATATATTCAATAGTAGTTTCACTATCATAAAGTTTAATTTGGCTCACAACTGCGTTTGGTATGTCCCCTAATTTTTATGAAAGTGACTATAAATTTGTTTATGTTCATGCACGTGCGTCCACCATTTTCCTGGGAGAATTTCGTTGCATGGTGCGCACGCATCGTAAAAATTCACTCTCATAAATTGTTCCATAATGCGCCTAGAGAAATATAATTTTAATAATATCAAAAAGAATAATCCTTTATCATTAAATAATAAAATTAACGAACACTTTACTTAACAGTCATTCCGGTAGGAATATAAAAATAGAATAGGGAAAATTATAATATGATCAATAGAATAAATAACCAAAATTAAATCCTTAGAATAAAATCCACATAAATAAGGTAATCCACATATACAAATTCTAGTAACATAAAAACATAAAGAAGTTAAAGACATTTGATTAAGTAAATTTCCTATACACCGAATATCTTGGCACTCTTTAAATGTATGAATTAATACCCCCCAACATAAAAATAATAAGACTTAAATAAAGCATGTGATGATAAATGCTAAAAAGCCAAATAAATATATCCTAAAGATAAAAGGGTGACGAAGAGTGACGAGATAAAACTGTAGTTTTGATGGGATGTAGAATTTGTTGAAACGGGAGTAGGCCTACCCCCAGAAAAACTCACGCACTCTCATTTGCGTAAACTCCGCGGTTTTTGCCCCATCGGGATTGCAAACACTGATCCTCTCGGTGAAAGGGAAGGGATCTTAACACTCAACTTCAAGTATTTTTTACAAGCTTTAATTTAATTAATTTATGTATAACATCTTAGCTCTCGGTATACAGATTTTTGTAGGAATAGTTTCGAAAATGTGACTTAAGTCGCATGGAACGGAAATATGTTACCACGATACTGCCATTTTTGGCGGATGGCGCGAACCAATGTTCACAAAGCCCAAAGGGAATCCTCTTATTACTAATCGTTTAATGAATTTTAACAAAATAGGCAGTAGGCCTATTTTAATAAAATTCCTTACAAAAATCGGGTCAAAAAAATCGGGTTTATATTTCTCTAAGTCTTTTCAATGTTATCGGAGCCGTCTCATTGTATAATTTAAAATTTATTTCTGCTAATCAAATTATTCAATATTCGACGTGGCTGCTCCGACAACGAATTCTAGCGGCGGGAGCGGAAACTAAGTGGATTCGTGACCAGAAATGTAGTTGAAAATACAAATTTCGTATATTTATTTTGCTCGGAATTATTTTAAAGAATTCTGCGTTAAATTCGTCAGATTTTCGTATTATAAGTGTATTTGCAACATGGGAACACACGAATTTGCTCTTGACCGATGTTAAATGTTACACATCACTGGCGAGTACTGAAAGACTCGCTCGCATTTTTTTTAAACAAGATCCAAGATTGAATAAATGTAATTTAGTTCATCATTGCATCGTTGCGTCAATTTTACGTATGCAAAAAAAAACATTTTTAATATCTTATTATTAAATGTATTTCAATACTAGCTGTGACAACTACTTAACCGTGGACCAACTAATTCACACAGTTTAGTTAAAGTCACATTAAGCTTCCTTATAAACTACGTTTATTTGTTTGTTGTTTTACGTTCAAGAACAAAAAAAAATCCAGTTTAATTTATTATATTTTAAATTATATTTTCACGTTGTAATGTTGCATAGAAATCGATTTTTTGATTATAATCATCCCTTTATCTTATAAAATGTTTGAGCTATCACATTTAAAGGAACTTGATTAATTTTAATTTTACTATCTAAAACTTGTTTGAATTTTAAATCAATAGCATTGTCAGTTTTAGAGTGAAATCATTTATTTACAGACAGATGAAAATTTTTATTCGTTAGATTTGGTATAAGTATCTAACTTGTTAAAATGAAAAATATGTTATATACGATAGTTCTAAAATCACATATACACACTTCGATTTCATATATTTCCCTGGAAACTTAAGTAGTTGATGTACTAATCACCTACTGCGTTCGTTGTGTCCATATTACCTGTTTATTTTCATCATTGTGTTTGTACATATGTTTGCTGTGTTGTCCAGGGTTTTTATCTGTTAGCATTTACTGTTATTTTTGATTCTGTCTCGTTATTGTTAGTCCACTGTGTTTGTGTGTGCTATTATTTTTTTTCATATATAAATTCCTTCCACAGAATTTTCTGTGCTGTCTAATATTTCAAGTTTTAAATCAGTTCATTATGGCTTGTTTTCTGTGGGTTTATGTTTTCATTTGAATATCTTATTTTGCATTCTTGAATTTTTTTTGCATGACAAATAGTGCTTAATTACATATGTCCAAAGAATTACGTTGGATCAAAATTCCCCATTCATTTGAAGAACGTGTACTAATCGCGGCCAACAAAAAATGCAAGTTTTGTTGGGTTTTCTGGAACGTTCTTATCTGTTTGGAACGTGGAAGACTTACGACCCGTCTGACGCAGCCCAGGGCTCAACAGACGCTCGAAATACCTCGACGCGCCGATAAATTCGCCCCGGCCGGCGGGCGAAATTAAAATATCCAAGCAGGAAATATTTCACGCGCCGCGTGAGTCACCGCGCGTGGTTCCTCGTGGCTTCCCTGTGCACACGAACACAATTTCCCGGAGCTACAAACATTTCCACACTCTCTGGACACGCGCCAGAGTAAAGCCCGGCGGCGTTTACAACCTCCTAATAAAATAACCAGACGAAACACGAGCTATTCAAAACAAATATATAAATTAAAAGGGAGTTTATACAACACTGCTGTATAGATTACCACTTCTTATGAGTGGAATTTTCGAAAAGGGTTTAAAGGAGTGGGAAGTTTTTTGTTTGGTTACTACTCGTACATATTATCTTAACTCCTGCTTGATTAATAATGGAGAAATGAGATTTTCCTTCGTGAAAGAAAATTTACCACTTTTACTATTTTATGAGTCGAGTTTCATAACTACATATAGGTAGTTAAGCTTTTGTGTTAACTGAAGACCTTACTACAAAAAGTTTAATTGAAATACATTCAGTAGGTAGTTTTTAGTGATGCCAAAACAAATAAAAATTTTAAATTATACATTTGTGTTTGAAATATTTTATATAGTAAATTTTCTTCTCCAGAAATTCATGCATTGTACAGAACGTTTTCGTTTATTATTAGTATTAAAAACAAAAATCTGGTGCTGTAGTAATGATTATTACGTTCAACATAAGTATAGATATTATGAAAACATATTAGCTGTGGTTCCCGTCTTTGACAGGTTCTAATTCTAATTCACCGCAAAGTGATTAGGTGCATACACTATGGACATACGCAATTTTGCACTGTTTGTCATGGAAATATATTTAAGAAAAATGGTAAAAAATTATTTGTATTTTTGATATTTATAATCAGTATCTTAACTCTTGCCTGATTTTCTTCGTAGATAATTTTATTTTTATGAAACTATAATCTTACCACTTTTCGCTCCCTTAGAGTTAGAGTTTTGGAATTATACATAACCTATTTATTAACTAAGTATCTGATTTAAACATGTGTTACGTATAAATAGGATAAAATTTAAGACAAGAATTATTAAAATTTGCACATAAAGTATTTAAACTAGTGTGTTGATACTCAATATCGTAGATATTATATGGCTTACATACAATGTGTAAATTATTACAAAGAATGTATTAGGGCATTTTCAATGTTTTTGCATATTGGTTTAGTAGTAAAGACGTGATTTAATAAGAAATATCCAGACATCTAACTTTCTGTATATTCATTGTATTTTTTTAAATAAGACACATGGTTTAAAATTTTGAATTTTTTAAATGGTAGGTAAGTCTATATATACAAAGAGAGTGATTTCAAGTTTTAACATATAAAAATGATTTTATTTTAAAATAATAAAACATATTTTCACATAAAAAACACGAATTTTCACAAAACATAATTTCTTACGTAAAGGTTCAACAAAAACCCCATTTTTACGATAAACATGTATCGCAGAATAGCTTTTTTTGAACAATAATGCTTGGTTAGGTATTATCGACTTGGTATAGTAATAGCAAAAGTGTTCCTCATCTTCCATGTGAAAATGATGGCACGGTATCATTACTTACTGATTACACAGCTGATTCCAAGAAAAAAAATTGAGTGAGTCTTTCAACACTCACCAGAGATGTGGAACATCTAACCTCAGTAACGGGCGAATTCATGTGTTCTCGTGTTGCAACTACACTCATAATACGAAACTTGGACAAGAAATTTAACGTAGAATTCTTCAAAATATTGCCGAGCCTGATAAATAAACTAAAATTGTGTTTTCAGTTAGGTATATTTCTGGACGCAAATTACGCGTTGTTCCCCCCACCCCAACAACCACTAAGAATTCGCTGCCGGAGCAGCTATGTCAACTACCGAATCATTTGATTAGCAGGCCGAAATTTTAAACTCTATAATGAAACGGCTTCGGTAAAAGTGAAAAATACTTTCAAAAAATACTAAATCTCGGCATTGGACCTGATATTCAACAAGGAATTTTATTAAAATACAACTGCCATGCTAAAATTCATTAAACCGTTAATACTATAAAGATTCCTTTTAGCTTTGAGAACTTTGGTTAGCACCATCCGTCAAAGTTGGCAGCACTGTGGTTGTTACACTTTTCCGTTCCTTGTGACTTCCGTCGCATTCACGAAATTACTCCCACCAAATACTAAGATGTTACAGATCAGAAATTTAGTTCTGTTTTTATTTTTGTAAGGAAAGTTAGCTTGTAAATTCCAATGGAAATGCCTTTTAACGAAATTAAACCAAGCGAAGCTACCTTTAATGAATTTATTTCGTAAACGTTTGTTTTCAGGGCTGAGAAAGAGAAGGCCAAGTTCCAACAGGAAGTTTATGAGCTGCTGGCACAGGTCGAGTCCGTCACGAAGGAAAAGGTGAGTGTTTTTTGCTGTTAAAAGTGACATAGAATTTACTTATAGATACGATTTGTTTCATAAAGCTGTCTTCAAACGTCAACCAAAATAAATTATGTATTTTTAGTCTGTAATTTGACTTGCAAAATTAAATATCAGTAATTCCTTATCTTACTTAAATACATGGACGTTACTTTACTATTTTCCACCGGCACAAGAACTCATCTTGGCATCTCCCTCCCCCCTCCCCAAACTAACCAAAACCTTTCCTGACAACTCATATCGCCTCCACATATTAATTCCACTATTATAAATATTTTTATTAAACTTAGGTGGTAAATGTATATATTTATATATATATACATTAATTTAATTTGTAATACATCGCAAGTGTAATATAAAAAACGAAAAATACAATTTTTTAATTATTTCACGATTTAGGTACATGAATGTATCTTTCAATACAAATAATTATGTTCATATGTTGGCCAATAGTTTTTTTTGTGTTCTCATAACACTACGATATTCAAGTAAATGACTACAAATATAGCTCCTCCTTCCCCCTCCTACTTATGTGGTGTCCGGGGCTTATGCCCCGTCTACCCTCCACTGGTTACCTCCCTGCTAAAATATAACTACTTTTTGGTCTCTGGGTTGAGACCACTTTCGTATAATAAATGGCGAGCCCTACGTTTCAGGACACCTTGGTGCAGCCATAATCAAGGGTTTTTTAACAACCCGTGAAGATGACTCCAATAATCATGCCGAAACTCGAGAATCTCCGCGTACGCGGTTCAAAACAGAAGCCACGAATGTTTACAATAAATATCTACTAAATTGTTTATATTTCAGCTACGTTAAGATCATTTGTAGCAATGTTTAAGTACGTTGCTGAACCACTATTAAGTCGCAATTTGTATTACTAAGTTGTTCTCTATTGGTGGACGTGATATGGGATATGCTAAGGTGTTTATGTGCCAAAATACGAAAGGGTCAAACTTAGAAATATATTGCCATAGTCCACTCGATGGCACGTGAAACCAAATACAAAATATGAGCTTTCATTAAACATGGGGAATACTCGTGCGTTGTGGTCTTGACGCACTAACTTCTTCACAATGTCCTCCTTTACTATTCATCAGCTGTGAACACTAAGAGTTTTGACAATAACAATATGCATTCAAAGAGCTACAACACCCACAAGATATAAGCCATGTATAAAACATGTAATTGTGTGGCTTCTAATTCATATTGGGCATTTACTCCAGAACATATCTTACTACAAATTAGGCTTTATCATTATGTTGACATAAACAATAAATAATATTAATGGCAAGCACGGAATAACCATCCATTAAGATGTATGAGCCTGGCTATTTACATATGTGCTTTAAAAGGGCTCAGAAACATTTTCAAAATAATTAATTTTGCCTTAATTTGGATGCTGCGGTAAACACCATCGAGTGTGCGGTCTCTGCCGCTGTTGTCCCTCCCTCGTTCCGTGATCACGGCGGCACGTATGTCTTCTCCAAGGGGAAGGAAACTCAGAAATTCGACTTAAGGTTTATCTTTGTGGAGAAACCATAATTGCCGAGACTGAGACCTAGTTTTATGGAGTATTTTCGGGCTCACCCTCTTGATAGGAGTTTTCATAATAATGTTTTTACATGGCTACATTGAATGTGAGAAGTAATGTCTAAGCTAGTATCAGGTAAAAAAAATCCGGTGAAACTTAATTATCTTTATTTTGATAGCCACATATTTTGTGTTGTGGTGTACCAGAGATTCTTCATATCCTACTTAGTTATTTATAACATAGTTTTTTTATTACAAAACATGATCACGTTATTTTTGCACATATTAAATTCGTAATACTAAGTAATTAGTTGTCAAACAGTTAAATTAACAATATATACCTTACACTTATAATTTGAATGTACCGCCCTCACCCGAGTTACATAGTCACCAGGTCGTACTCTGATCTCTGACCTGCCTTTACATTACGTATCTCCATACAGGATTTGGGCGTCATACTTTAGTGCACAGGGTATACAATACACGAATATGACACACTGTAATCACAGCCATTATCCCATTTAACAGCAGATAATGCGACACAACAATTCACTATGCTGCTCGAGAATGTCTCTAACTGACATCTGTGCGCGACTGTAAGTATTACACCTTCCATAGATGTAGAGATGCTGTGGTACTAGGATAAGAGGTGTGTTCCTAATGTGTTGAAGCGCTGGCCGAGGCCAAGACTGGCGGACATGTCAGCCCTGTAGTGCTGTTGATCGACGCGCCGCTCATTGTTCCAGCTCATCAGCTTCAAGCAGGTGGAGAAGCTGGAGGTCCACATCTCCGAGCTGAGCGTGAAGATTGAAGAGCTGAACCGAACCATCATTGACATCACCTCCCACAAGACCCGTCTGTCACAGGTAGGCATTTTTTTTTGTGGCAATCGCCTTCCCCAAAAAGAGACCACTCCATTCATTCTTATAGTTTGTAAGTTGCGCACCAAGGATGCTACCTGCATAAAACTATATCAGTAAAAGCAACTATGCTGTCTTGCAAGTTTCTGTAACTGTAACATTAAAACAGATGAACATAAATGTACACCTTAAATATTAGTAGGTAAAAAAATATTTACACTACTTTTTCTAACCGCTACCTATAGTGAGAAAATTTTTGTATCTACAATAGAGAAGAAAAATGTCGCAAACAAAATTAAAAATATATTGACATATTCTGGTTACGTATCGTTCTAATTTTTTACGAAAAAACTTAATAATTTGACTTTTTCATGAATGTAAATATCACTTAAAATACTGCTATCGTAGCGCTATAATTTTGTATGATAATTTTATGGTTCAATGAAGTTAAATAAATTTGAACATTTAAATATCAATATTTTAATTAATTTAACGTCAAAGGAACATACAACGAACAAAATATTTTATAATTCTGATTGTAAATTTTTAATGCTTATCAATTTACGAGGGTAAAAAAATAATCTCGCTACTGCTCCGCATGGTTAGCTGCCCCCGCTCCGGCTCCACGACTAGGCCGGCTCTCCATAAAGGAAAATACGTCCCCGACCAAATGCCGGGAGTGGGCAAAAGTAATCAGAATTTAAGGCTGCGCGATTAGCATTGAGATATGAAAAGTAATTCCAAGCCAACAAATGATTTAAATTCATGAAATTTATATTACTGGGCTCTAACGCGTGAACAAATACACGAACATGGCAATGTACATGGCGCATGAACTATCAAACAGAAAAACAGCTAAAATATGACAAAGTTTAAAAATTACTTTTTTTACTAAGACAAAATGCAAAGTGATTACGCGCGTGATCTATCAAAAAGAAAGGTGCCCCCTTACATATAAGCAAAAGAAATAGATCAATAACTACGCGAGATTAACCACATTACAATTGATTTTATAATGAAATATGAAATATGATGAAGTCTTTTAAATAGGTGATAAGAGTCCTGGAGCGCAGACCCGCAAAACCAGCAGTTTAAATTCTACAAAGTTAAAGCGAGATATTGAGCTGGCCAGCAAAATAAATTTAAAAACTGTTTTTTTGCAACAAAAAAGTCGTGAGATTCGTACACAGTCCTGCATTATGCTGACAGTTCTACAATTTACGTTGAGGACGTTTAGTTGGAGTGACATCACTGATGGAACATTCGAAGGAGTCAAAAGAGCAAATGCATGGGTAAGCTGTGGTGTGAAGGGCGGAGAAAGGTTTTTAAATGGTGATCCACTTACTTGAAGTCCAGGGCTGTCAGCGTGGTGTAGAGAGTACTTACGTACCGTAGCATGGTCCGTCATCTTACACCCTCACACTTCACGATCCTTGGTTAGCATACCTGCGAGTATAGCCATGGCGAAGTCAACTTGGCCCTCCTTCTACTGCATCACCTGTACACAGGCGAAAAATACGCGCGCCCCCTCGTGGACAGCCGATGCGCTGGCACCATGAACTATCTCGTAAAGTCCTAAACCACCGTGCCGCTTCAAAATGTTATTAAAAATAGCCATGAACACTTTTCTATAGGCAAGCTATCACAGGCGTGTTTATAAATCAAAAATATTTCATGGCAAATAGTTCTCATCTGGTTATCAGGTGGGTGAAGGGCGATCTACCGCGGGCTCTTCTACTACTAGTGTCGCACGTCTCACGATGAAGACTCGTATCGAAGGTCTCAAATGTAGAAAAAAATGATCAAACAGAGATCTGCGTCCCACACAAATAATTATAAAAAATTATAATAGTATTGGAAGACCTATATAAAAAGTAACTAACTTACACAGTAGTTAAAATTACAAAATATAAATATTTTAGCGCCTACCAGCGCTATAGCCAACCTTAGGTATACAAAATTGCAAGGAAAGTGGTAAAATAAAATACCTAAGGTAAAGTAAATTAAATTAAAATCGCTAACCAAAGATTTTTTTTATAAAAACAAGGGAAAATATAATATATCAAAATTAACACAACAGCATAAAACCACAAAACAAATATGCGAGTAACATGACGATGCCACAATGTCTCTTATGAAAGACATATTGACATATTAAAACCATACATATGTTTTGTGACTATCCCCAAAAGGAGTGTATGAAAATTCCTTGCAACAGTAGGCGAATTCCAAAATTTTGTCCTCGAGTATATCACTGTCATTTTAATGGTATTAAATTATAGCAAGTACAGCATTCACCTTCTCATGCATACCTGTTTTTACAAAGCGAGTTGACGTAGTGATAGACCACGGTACATTTTTTTTTGTGAACACCCAGCTTAAAATCTTGGTTGCTTATAAATGATTTCGATCTTCCAAGATTTCCCAAAATCAATCTTAAAAATGCGTAAGGGAGAAGCAAACTCTAAATAATTATTATTTTATAGTATATTTTTACGGCGATTTTAGATCAATTAATGACATTACTATGTTTAATTTTTCTACGATTTTTGAGGAAACAAATTTTATTGAATTGTAAATTTTTGATACGAGGGCTATATACTAACGGGATATTCTAAACACTATACCACATGATTACATGTTTATAGTACTTGCTTGGATTTAAATATAAAATGGTGTAAAGTTTCTCAATACCATTAAATAAACCTTCTTTGACTATATTACAATATTCATCAACAATTACCCATGTATATGTTGGTGATTTATTTAAAATCATAAAAAATGAAAAACTAACAAGTTTAATAACTATAGGTAAATCTACTCCCTTAAACGATATGGTGGTTACTTACCACATTCATTCCACAATATCATTGGTATGTGTTGTTGTAGGTCCTAATATGTTATTTCCAAACTGTGGACGATGTGTCAAGCCACAGTCAAACTACGGTTGTTCAGGGATGTAGATTTTATCCCCCTATGTAAGTGAAATATACATACGGAGTAAGGAGTGTGTTTTTGGGCAAGGAAATCAATACAGGATTGGGAGCAGGAAAATTCAAGTAACAATATCCACATTTGAATTAACTGTTATTTACTGCAGCTACAGCGGTGTGTTACAAAGCACTCATTAGTGTGGAAAGAGAATATTAGGTTTCAGTCTTCTCCCAGAAAACACTAATCACGAAAGTTAATCAAAACAGGCAAGAATTGGTACGCACATTGAAAGAAAAAAGTGGTGGATAAAGTGGCTGCACTCCATTGGGAAGAACAAGTTTCACTGGCCCCGATCAGTCCCAGAGCATACCCGAGACTCACCCCCTCGCCAGTGCAATTTCAACTTCCGCATTAAAAAATATTCACTTTTATGGGTGATATATATTTTGTCGATTTCAAGCGGAAACGTACACACTGGAAGGAGCGGTGGAGAGGAGTAAAAAAATTAAAATAAAAAAAACTTAAGCATATTTTAACAACAATTTTACGTGTAACTGATAAACTAAATTAACATAACCGAATATTTGCTTTGCAGTTTTGATTATTTATAAGTGCGAAAAACTACACTTGAAAAAAAAAATGAATTATTGCGAGAATTTATTTTATGTAACGCAACCTAGGCCTAATACCATTGGCTTTTATGACAGTAACTAAGAGTTGGTGAACAGTTCGTTTCCCGTACACCCCCTTGATCTTTTCTTGGTGAATAGTACGTTTTCCCCACTCCACCTTGTTCTTGTCTAGGTCAATAGTACGTTTCCCCACTCCACCTAGATCTTGTCTAGGTCAATAGTACGTTTCCCCCACTCCACCTTGATCTTGTCTAGGTCAACAGTACGTTTCCCCCACTCCACCTTGATCTTATCTAGGTCAACAGTACGTTTCCCCCACTCCACCTAGATCTTGTCTAGGTCAACAGTACGTTTCCCCCACTCCACCTTGATCTTTCTAGGTCAACAGTACGTTTCCCCCACTCCACCTAGATCTTGTCTAGGTCAATAGTACGTTTCCCCCACTCCACCTTGATCTTTCTATGTCAACAGTACGTTTCCCCCACTCCACCTAGATCTTGTCTAGGTCAATAGTACGTTTCCCCACTCCACCTAGATCTTGTCTAGGTCAATAGTACGTTTCCCCCACTCCACCTTGATCTTGTCTAGGTCAACAGTACGTTTCCCCCACTCCACCTAGATCTTGTCTAGGTCAATAGTACGTTTCCCCACTCCACCTAGATCTTGTCTAGGTCAATAGTGCGTTTCCCCACTCCACCTAGATCTTGTCTAGGTCAACAGTACGTTTCCCCCACTCCACCTTGTTCTTGTCTAGGTCAACAGTACGTTTCCCCCACTCCACCTTGATCTTGTCTAGGTCAACAGTACGTTTCGCCCACTCCACCTTGATCTTGTCTAGGTCAACAGTACGTTTCCCCACTCCACCTTGATCTTGTCTAGGTCAATAGTACGTTTCCCCACTCCACCTTGATGTTGTCTTGGTGAACAGTATGTCCCCCCCCCCCTCCATCTTGATGTTGACTCGGAGCGCTGGACTGGTGTCGGCAGGAGAACATCGAGCTCACCAAGGAGGTGCAGGACCTGAAGGTGAACCTGGAGAACTCGAGCTACCTGAAGAGCCAGCTGGCCGGCCAGCTGGAGGATGCCCGCCGCCGACTCGAGGACGACGAGAGGGTGAGTGACGGGCAGGGGTTCCTGGCCGCCGCAAGTGTGCGCGAGAGTACTCGGCCAACAGCTCTCCGACACGTTTGGCGCGACCTCCCGCGAGGCATGCAGGCAGGAACTGGCCTGCCCAGGGACACGGGACATGGTGATCGATACTTTTACTTGTACTTATTGGCAAGTAGCATGTCAAATAACCATTGATAATGCAGTTAATATATTGAAATATTTTTTTTAGCAAAATCAGATTTAAGTTATTCAATTATACACATTTATACACATCAATTCATTTATTTACATTTATTTAAGTAACGATGGCTCAAGTTATCGAATACTTTTTATTGAATATTTTCATGAGTGCGATACTTTTATTTCGAAACTACTCATAGGTGTAGTGTCGATAGCTTTCATTCGACACAATTTCCATGCTGTCACAAGGATCACTCCCTGAGACATGTGATATTGCAATTGTTCTCTTGTAACATATCGAAACATTGCTTGCAAATCTTTCTAGCTGGTGGTGGAATAACCAGTTTTATTTTAAACAAAATGTTCCATTGTTCTGATTACTAAGTGATAACAGTTTCTAAAGCAATGTAACACACTTATAAAAATGAAGCCTTTTATTATTGTTTTCCCCAAACTTATTCTGTAAAATATACAGCATTTTTCTGGTACTTTTACAAATAAATTTACTGTGTAGACCTTCCCAACCACTGTCGGACCGCACCAAACTCGGGTTGGCCTCGGACCCTCCAGAACAGACAGACAGTTCCTGATCCTGATCTCCACACCTGTCATCGGGCCTATCGTGGCCTTGTTCCAAGTGTGCGAGGCATTCTCGCTTGGGTATAATCGACTAGGAATCCTCATCTAGACCCCAAATACTTAACAGCATCCGAATATGTACGATTATTTAATAAATTATTACATTTCACGTGTCTTATGCCAATAGAAAATAAAATAACTATTTTTTTTTGTTAAGATGACATCTGATGCTATCCACATTAACTCTCCAAAATTATTCCTTTTCATAAGTAAAAAAAAAATTCTCGATTTGGTATACATTATCATTAATCAAATTATTAACTTAGCATAAATAAATATTTAAATTATCAAAGTATTGTTCAACTGCAACTTCAACGATTTTTCCTCACAATAAAAGTTTAAGATACGTAATTGAATCTCGATAACTGTAATTTTTTTTCCGAACAATCTTGGTTAGTTGTCACCTTTTTTTTAATGTTCAATGTAATCATAACCTTAAATATGTCTCACGAGAACGGTCTGTTTTAGTTTGCCTCAGCAATGTTTTTTTCGTGTGAATAGCGCTTTAATGATTTACATCTTCTATCTCCGCCAACACATGCCTAGCCTTTCTACCGTGTTTTTATGTATAAAGACTAGAGATTATCAGTCTGCAGGCCACCCATGCCTTCCTACAGGCCACCTACCTGACCATCTTCCCGTATCACACCCTACATCCGCTAGCGCCTGCTTCCACACATTCTAGCTTTGTCCCCCTCCACAGTGTGTGTGATCCCGAATGTGAGAAGGTCAGCGATCCAAAGAAGTGGCAGGACCCTACCGAGAAGGCATGCTATTCTCATATGAGATTGTTTATGGTGCCTTTCCATGCTCTCTTACACTAAACTAGTTACTTCTATTTCCTACATCATTAAGTATTATTGGTCATATTTATAGCCTTTGTCTGGATGGAATGTTAGTTCTTCTTACTGCAAAACCACTTAGATAGAGTCAATCCTAAAATCGTCATTTACCCAAATTAATTTTTTTTTTATATTTTGAATTGTTGCTACATTACCTTTATAGTATTTGTTAGTATTTTTGTTTAGTATCAGTACGTTACCAACTTCATATTTAATAACTTAGTATTTTTGTCCACCTTTGCATTTTTAGATTAAAATTGTTGTCACGTGCCACTAGTAATATAAGTCAAGGGTTGAATTCGGGCGTGAAGAAGTAAAACTAGTAGGCGGAGCGAAGTGGTCGGGGCTGCCGCGAGCGGTCTCGCTGACGGAGGCCCCCCTGTGTCGGCAGAGGCGCGCCACGCTGGAGTCCAGCCTGCACCAGGTGGAGATCGAGCTGGAGTCGGTGCGCGTGCAGCTGGAGGAGGAGTCCGAGGCGCGACTCGACCTGGAGCGGCAGCTGAACCGCGCCAACGGCGAGGTGCAGATCTTCAAGTCCAAGTACGAGACGGAGGCGGCGGCGCGCATCGAGGAGGTCGAGGAGATCCGGTGAGCAGCGCCACTTTCCTCACTCACTGCATTGCTTTCCTCACTCAGTGCATTGCTTTCCTCACTCAGTGCATTGCTTTCCTCACTCAGTACATTGCTTTCCTCACCCATTACATTGCTTTCCTCACTCAGTACATTGCTTTCCTCACTCAGTACATTGCTTTCCTCACTCAGTACTTTGCTTTCCTCACTCACCACATTGCTTTCCTCACTCAGTTCATTGCTTTCCTCACCCGTTACATTGCTTTCCTCACTCAGTACATTGCTTTTCTCACTCATTACATTTCTTTCGCTGGCCTTCAGTTTCCTTTCAACTGGGTTTCTTCCTGCATGAGTGGAGTAACATTATCCTATAGTATTTCGTGTATGAATGCAGACTCTACACTTCGCCCAGTGTTTTGAAGCGTTCGGCCAACATGGTGTGGACTATCAGAATGACATAGAGCGGCTTCATGGAGTGGGGAGGGAATAGAGAAGATGTTTACATTTATTGTAAATATTTTCAAATATCAGGGAAGGCAGTATATGTCGTTTTGGGTTGCGCGCTATCAGTTGTTACAACACCTACAATTTGAACTGCTGTAAGAAGCCGCGTCGTCTACAACTACTAGCCCCGTATGTCAGTATTGTTGGTGTCAGTATTGTTCAATTTTTTTTTATTGCGCATGTAAATTATTTTCTATTTTATGTGTGTAACATCTTAGCTTTAGCTCTCGCTATCTGGAATTTGGTGTGAGTAATTCAGTGAATACGACGGAAGTCAAAAAAACGGAAAGGTGTAACGACCACGGTGCCAATGGCCGAGCCCCCGGCTGAAGCAGGCGTGTTCTGCTCGCAGCCGCAAGTTCACGGCGCGCCTCCAGGAGACGGAGGAGCAGATCGAGACGCTGCTCATCAAGTGCAACAACCTGGAGAAGCAGAAGTCCCGCCTGCAGAGCGAGGTGGAGGTGCTCATCATCGACCTGGAGAAGGTGCGTGCCTCGACACCCCCCTTCCCATCCACCCTTCCTTGCCGCGCTTCACGCCGTGCCCGAGTCTAAGGCGAGTTCGTGCCTCTTCGCAGTTTAGTTCCAACTTGCGAAAGTGTAAGGACAGTTGTTTGAAAACTTTAAAAATAATCACGAACACTCCAAAGCATTGCCAACATTTTGGAGTTTGCTACACATCCTAAGACTACCAACAACATTTGTTTGAAACATATTTTTTTTGGTAACACCATTAGCGCCATGTCTTGATAAAAATAGGAGTTCAAGGACAAAAAAAAGTTGACAGCTTCCCTCAGCTGACGCAGTATCGCATGCGTTTAGCGAGAGTTCCGCTGCTCGCGGTACCGCCCGGAGCGCGGCCGGCTTGTCCCTCCCCTCGAGGTGTTCCAGCCACGGAAGGGCAAACATCCGTGTGTATGTAGGACTCGTTCTCTTTACACGTAACTCTTCAACAATCTAGGTACTACTTCTTCAATCATTTATGTACTGCTTCTTGAGGCTGTCTCCCACACGTCATTACTATTATTATATTGCCGTTTCTGAAACTTTAACACAATACCGCTCTTGCGCTTGTTTTTATGTCACTCATATAGGTCTCTTATTGGGTCTGTTATTATGTCTGTTATAACGTCTGTTACACGAATAAAATCACGCAAAAATTTATTCTTTATTTTTATTGGGGGGAGGGGCAGGTTTACGCATATAAAGGTAATCGTAACTAAAATTAAATTTTGGTTATGATATATCAGTTACATTAATAGTACTTAAAATCGTTGTTGAAGTATTAAAAGTCTCAAAAAAAAATCCTTTCTTTATTTTTCCGGGAGGATTGTTTGTTTGGGATGGTTAAGCAACATTTTAAATACCCCAAAATCGTGTGAACGTGAATGAAAACTCGCAAAATTGTGTTTTTCATTTCGTCCGCGAAGTTTCATGAGCGAACTTTGAACTTCGAATATGTTCGTGGACATATCTGGGGGTTAGTGAAGCGTAGGCTTCCAGTGTCAGAATCGGGCTGATGTGTTGTACTATTTCTCAGTGTTTTCTTCCAGTTTAAATCACATACTAACTTTGTCATGACCATTTTCTTTTCCTGCGCTTGACTACATCGTTGACTTGCCATTTTTCAATAGAACTGTCGATATCAGCTGATGATACGTGTGTTCTTTTCCATTTTTTAAAATCTTATTACAGCCTAATCTTTTAGGTTAAATTCACATACGTAAAGAATCCAATAGTGTTATTTTTATGTTTGTTTCAGTCCTTTTCTGATCTGATTCTATTAAGCTTTTCACTAATTAAACATTTTCCTTTTAAATTTTTTATTCCCTAGAAATTTTCTAGAGTTTAAAATATAATTATATCTTCATTAATTTGGTATTTGCATGCATAGCTTAGGTTTAGTATTTTTTGTGTTATTCCAGTTTAAATGTTTGTAAAACATTATTTTTCATGTATTTATAGTTCTAATTGTTTTTATTGGGACAATTTCATTTAAAATATCTCTTATTATATAAATTAGTTTTTTAACTGGTGTATTTTTTTCTTTAGCCTAAATTTTATTAATTGTTCCATTGTGTGTTATAAATTACTCAACTTTATTAGCTGATAATAATTTTACTCCTTTTGATTTCGCTGAAAAAACAGGCCCGGACTTTTGGTAAAGATTCAATATGCATGACGTAAAATTGTAAAGCAGTATTGAAAAACTATCACTTTCCTTTGACCAAAACTTAGACACACAATGATACTGTGTCAGCGTGTCTGATCTGTTTGCATAAATAGCCTTTCAGATCGAGGTGGCACTCATAAAAATATTTTCTGCACTTTTACAAAAGATCCCATTGGAAGCCAGTTGTCAAGAAATAGTTGGTAATACTACAAAAAATATTTTGTAACTTTGTACAACACATGGCTATGTGGCATATTTGCATACATCAAATGCGTTTTTCAAGATAATACTGAGCATTTATTACGAAAATTGGCGCATAATTTTATGTTTTCATTGATATTTCATTCAAGCATTTTTTTAAACCTTGGAAAAATGGTCGATTATTCAATAATTGGACTTTATTTGGTTTAGTTTTGCTTATTATGTGTGCACTTAATACTGGAAGCTATAAAGGGAACTGCTAACAAATAACTTTATCTATCGGAGGTACGGGGAAAAATCAAAGCATAAATGCCCGAGTAAGAATCCGAACCCAGTATTACTGTGATTACTATTTCGTAGTGATAAAATTGATTTCATGTAATTATACAAATGTACAAATATCTGTAATTTATCATTAATAATTCGGTTCCATTTACAAAAACTTACAATGTGGTGACTTCAGCGAAACTTATTTAAACAAGCCTGAAACTAAAAACTAGGTTGAAATTTCCGTGACGTCGCACCATGGTAAAGACTGCAAAAAGCTAATACATTGTTCAAACGATTCTTGCAACGAATAATTTTATGGACGAACGCCATAACTGATTTACTCTTTTTTTTCACGGGGAAAAAAAAATATTTAAATCCACTGTGTTTGTCTGTGCTGTAAATTTTTTCCCTGGATAAATTATATTTAAGTGCAAACCAGCTGTGACGTGCGTAGTATGTCCAAAATATTATTTAGTTTTTTTTTTCTATAGAAAATTCTAACTAAAAAATCCAAATTTGGTGTTTGTGAGTACTACTTGTCCTGAGAAACACCGTTAAGAAGTTTTAATGTAGCTAACATAACCTAACAAAAGTTCGAAATGGCAAAAAAAAAAAAAAGTTTAAGTAATTGAAATATCACCATGGCGTTTAACAGAATCGTCAGGTGGAACGAGAGGAACTAAAGAATGCCGTATTCGGAGTGTTAGTTGGATGTAGTTATGCAAAAAGAAACCAACCCACAATTTTGTTATATTTTATTTGAAAATAAATTAAAATAGTACAATGTTGATCGTACCGTTGTTGCTATTATTATATCAGTAATTATACTAGACCATTAAAATTATACCCACATTATGTTATCAATACGAGAGTTACAATTTATAATTAACTTTAACTTCAAAATATTCAGAATAGGTTTCATGTGGGTTGGTTCCTTTTTGCATAACTACGTCCAGGTCTGGTTGAGTGGAGCAGGCGTGAGCGAGGGAGTGGCGGGGGTGACGCGAGGAGGGCGCATGCGCAGGCCAACAACACGGCGCGCGAGCTGCAGAAGCGCGTGGAGCACCTGGAGAAGATCAACATCGACATCAAGACGCGGCTGGAGGAGACCATCCAGCTGTACGAGCAGTCGCAGCGCGACCTGCGCAACAAGCAGACCGAGGTGCAGCGCCTCACGCACGAGCTGGACAAGACCCGCGAGCAGAAGGAGGCCCTCACGCGCGAGAACAAGAAGCTGTCCGGTGAGCGCCAGCCCGCGCTCCCCTGTTGCTGGAGCACACGTGTAGCGTGACACACTGGGTGACCCAGCCACAGCGAGGCCATCAGAGACGATTTAGAATAGAGCAGCGAAGAGGGAGGTGGGGTGGGGAAAACTGGGGTGCCCCAAGAAAACCCACAGGCCCACGGCAACGTCCGAAAAGCTCCCCACTTGCCAACTGTACCCTGGGCCTGTGTCCTGTGACCATTGTGCCTTGTGCCCTGGTGCCCTGCACCCTGTGACCCAAGGGACGCAGGGTGTTCTGGTGTCCTGGTGCCCTGTTCCCTGATGCCCTGGTTCCTGGTGCCCTGTTCCCTGATGCCCTGATGCCCTGATGCCCTGGTGCCATGTTGCCTGATGCCCTGGTTCCCTGGTGGCCTGGTGCCCTGTTCTCTGATGCCCTGATGCCCTGATGCCCTGGTGCCATGTTGCCTGATGCCCTGGTGCCCTAGTGCCCTGGTGTCCTGTTCTCTGATGCCCTGGTGTCCTGGTGCCCTGGTGCCCTGGTGTCCTGGTGCCCTGGTGCCCTGGTGGCCTGGTGCCATGTTCCCTGATGCCCTGGTGCCCTGTTCCCTGATGCCCTGGTGCCCTGGTGCCCTGGTGTCCTGTTCTCTGATGCCCTGGTGTCCTGGTACCCTGTTGCCCTGGTGTCATGTTCTCTGATGCCCTGGTGTCCTGGTGCACCGGTGTCCTGGTGCCCCGGTGTCCTGGTGTCATTGTGCCCTGGTGTCCTGGTGTCCTGGTGCCCTGGTGCCCTGGTGTCCTTATCCTCTTGTCTCCTGGTGCCCTGGTACCTTTATCCTTTTGTCTCCTGGTACCCTGGTGCCCTGGTGTCCTGGTGCCCTGGTGCCCTGTACCCTGGTGCCCTGTGACCCGGTGTGGTGTGGCTGTGCCGCAGACGACCTGCACGACTCCAAGAACACGATCTCGGAGCTGACGCGCCGCCTGCACGAGCTGGAGCTGGAGGTGCGCCGGCTGGAGAACGAGCGGGAGGAGCTGACCGCCGCCTACAAGGAGGCCGAGGCGGTGAGTCTTGCCTTACACCGCAGTCCTCGAGGCTCCAGCTCACACGCCGCCTTTGTGCACGTTGTGGAACAATCATGAGAGATGCGCACGCACCATGCAACGTGAAGATAACTGACCCATGTGTATGAACATAAACACATATATAGTCACTTTCATATAAATTAGGGAACATACCAAACATGTTGGTGAGCCAAATGAAACTTTATGACAGTATAACTACCCTGTAACATATTCGGTAAACCGAAATATCCATAGTAAAGAGTCATTTCAAGTTTTAAAAAACCTAAGGATACTAGTATTGCAACTATTATAATACATATTCTCGTTACAATCGTCTGTCCGGCTTCGTAGTGCAGTGCTTACAAGGCGCGGTTAATAAGCTAATAATATATCACAAATATTTTGAACAGATTTTAATTTAGAATAATATCATGGGTGTAAATATTTCGCGTCTTTATAAATAGTAACACTTGGAGAACATTTTACACTCATATATCACACTTATTTAATATATGTTGAAAATATTAGAGCCAAGATGCAAAAGATATATCGTGATAAAATTTACAGAAATAGCTATTAATTAAAAGTAATGGTGAGTAAAGAAGAAATCCACAAGGCGTGTGAGAACGACTAATAGGCTGGAATTTTACAGAAATTTTCAATGATGAGTCTTACAAAACGCTGGATATCACACTGTAATATTGTAACTGTTAGTTAATACTTTTACAAGTTAAAAATAATATAGCAATTGTTAGAATGTGATGATATTGTTTTTATTAATAATTGTGAAATCTTTTCTAAATAGTTAATTCATTTGGAGGTTAAGTACCACTGGTTCTAGTAGGATTCATGCTGGAATTAAAATTTAGTTAAGAAACCTAAATCATATTTTTTATTCCAAACTGGCATTTTTTCTCTCGTTGGTAAGTTATCTTTTTTTTACTGTCGATGAAATCATTCCCACAACAAACTATAATTTCCACTGGAAGCAGGGTATAGGTTGATTCTCTCTGATATATTAGAGTGTTACGTTTCAGCAATAAGTTATTTCATCTTGGTATTAGGGATTTTACTGCGGAGGGCTGTTCAATTATGATGTATTTTAATTTACGATACATATTATAAAACAGATTACCTATCAGGTATAAGAAGAATAATTACTGTAAAAACTAAATTTAAAACAGCATTTTAATTAATAATTCAGAATATACACGGAATTAAACGAGAAATTCCTCGGTGGTTTTTTTAAGGTCATAAATGTCAAAGTTGCATATATTTTACAGAAAAATGATTTAAAACCGACTTTAAAGTAACTTGCAGTGAGAAGTTATTTGGTAGTGTTGAGCCATAATGCTGATCCTAGAAGTGACCACAGCGATACGAGCTGCATACCCGACAGGCGGACCTCACAAACTTGCTGTGCAATTGTCAGGAAAGCAGCAGATGTAGAATATTACATCAAAGCAAATTTTTCCGTTAATGCTTGCATGGTCACTATTATACATATATACCTACAGAGTGACAGGGCCATAAGGCTAAGGCCATGTCACACTTTCAAACTTTCGCTTCCAGCATTCCAACACCTTCCAATATGTTGTGTCAATGTGGGAGGGTTATGACGTCACCAAAAATGCTACAACTGCAGCCAAGGTTTTTTTATTTACTGTTTGGATGACCTTAGTTTTCAACATAAATGTTACTTTTCGACCGGGTTCTAAAATATATAATATGTTGAATGCTTTCTATCGGACAATCAAAATCGTGTCTAGCGAAAACGAAAATGACATTTTTTGTTCCTTCAAAAAGAATCTTTAAAATAACAAAGAACATACGGGTGATTAAAGATCATAAAAGTGAAGTTACTAATATAATGATAAAATGAATGTCGTATGCGAAATAATTTTATGTGTAGAAAGGAAATTATGATTCTATAACTTTATACATTAATGAACATATTTTTTATACGTTACGAATATTATTCTGAGTTAAATTTATACTTTTATTTAGTTTTAAATGCACAAATATAATAACAATTTCAAAATTTTCATCCAGCTCTGTGATCTGTTTTTTTTCTTTTAATTTTAAAATGAGATTAAATTTGAAAAGTTTATTATAGCTCAGCCCAAAAATAAACTATGAGAATGTGACATTGTTTAAAACATATTTTTTCAGGTTATCTGTACCAATTTGTTTACTTGAGGAAATTGGAAATATTCTTGGAGCCAACGCCACATATTTTTCGCAGTGCATTGCCAAGGCTCTTGTTGCGATGCTCTTCGCACGTTTTGCGCTTACCTGCCAGAAGCAGACCGCCACTTACCTTATCAGGGAGCCAGCGAGCGACCTCACACATCTGACAACACGGCACGGAGCGGCCCCACTGACTTCAGTGGCTTCAGCGACTGGCTTCCCTGTCGATCCGAGAGATGGCCCAGTCATGCGTGACGAGGAACTATCGTCTGACACACTGTACCGATGTCCAGGTGGTTCTGCTACCTGAAGCGCGGTGGCTTTCTTTTCGGAACCATTAGGGCGAGCAGTGCTGGGGGGGGGACTCCCTTTTCATCCACGTACACATCTATTTAATATTCCAATAGCCTACTGTTCACATGGATAAAAGCCAAACCACGACCCGAACATTTATTTTCCTAACATAAATTAAAACTGAGTGTATTTGGGAGGGGTCTATGTAAGGATGACTAAGTGCGACTCAGGCCGAAGCCTTTACGCTCTAAACATGCAGGGGTTAGCCATGCAGGAGGGGTAGCATATATCGTGTGCTAGAAGGGGATTGGCCAGCCATGGCAGCGATTGGCACCATGACTAACTCCCCCGCGCTTAACTCTAAAGTAAAACTAAATAAGTTGGGCCATTGTAAATCCTGCTTAGACACAGGATAATGCGGATGCAATAATCATGCATTATACAAGCTTGTTGGTCACGGGAGACAGATGGATGGTCCAGGAAGAACAGTTGGTCGGGGCAGAAAGAAACTACCAAGCAAGGGGCCAGAGCTCGGACATTGCTGTTCTCAGTTCTTTTAGGCGGTGCTGGTTTTTTCGGGAGCGACTTTCGTCGTTTCCCATCAGGCTGCCAGCCCGCATAGACTTAAACCACAAAGAAGAAAATTGTTTGTGGAGCCTATTAGTTAAATAAACTTTGATCAAACCTAATAATGCTACTGTGTACATCCAACACTCGGCACCGCCAGCCAGAGCACGCCATTTCTTGGTACGCGCAACTCAACGGTTCATATTTGCAATCAAGACGCGTAAAAGTACTTGGTTGGACGACACTGCTACTCTACGGCGAATTCTCGGCGTTCATCTATTAGCCTACTGCGTCGTTCCACTGCAATGCCTAGCAAGCAGTATGTCACTCGTTAAGGACAACAGTTCCTAAGATTACCGAAATAAAATGTTAGGTTACGTTCGGTCAGTGTAATAAATAATAGTTCTTTATTTTTCCCCGGAAGGTTAGGTTCGTATAAGGTTATCGTAAGTAAAATGAAAAATCGGTTAGGTTAAGTTTGCGTTAATACTCTATTATTGTAAAATAAATTAATTCCTTTCAATGTCGTGGCTTTTTCACGAGCAATTGGCAAACTTTAGATTTGTTCAGGTGTGGCTCACATACCTGTGAACTGTAGGTGCAAACTATAGCTGCATCTGGATACTAGCATAATTGATCCCTTAGATAAGGAATCCACTAGAAGTGTATCAGGGTGGACGCGGTCGTCTTTGCGTTGCGTTGCGTCGAGATTTCTAGGGATGTGCTTTTCGCATCCATACATCCACTAGCTTCGGTATCGTGTTTTATTTTGATTGTGTATAGTATTACTTAAGAATTTTTGTATACGTTTTGTTAAAAAAAAAAGTCAAAAGTATAATTGGTAACTCAAAAGGAGACAAAAATGTTTATAAAATTACCGTAAGGCAAACTTAAACTTACAGGGTTATTTAAGCTTATTATAAACATTTCTAATATTTTGGGATTCATAACAAATGTGTTATTTTTATCGCTGACATTTATAATATCTACGCTACATACGCTACATTTGATATATATATATATATATATATATATATATATATTAATTGGTCGTTGTTCTTTACGTTTTGCTGAATATTCATAGACATCACGACTCAAAATGGCTACGTAACACATTAGTATGACCAACATTCAAAGGTGGTGGTAGCAGTAAAAGTATTCATATACTATATATCCATTAGAATTGCGTGTTTCTACATTGTGGCTGCATTCACTAAGGGATGTAGGGAAGTGTGTGCTCGGATCCAGCAGAAGACGGCGGGCTGAGGGTGTTGTGCCGGTTGCAGGGTCGCAAGGCCGAGGAGCAGCGCTCGCAGCGGCTGGCCGCGGAACTAGGACAGTTCCGTCACGAGGCCGAGCGTCGCCTGCAGGAGAAGGACGAGGAGATCGAAGCCATCCGGTGAGTGGCCCGAGCAGTGGCGGGCGCAGCTTCGTTCTCCGGGGAGGTGTTGGGTGGCGTGGAATACCTAACTCCCAGCTCAAGGGGAGTGCGACATGTTCAAAAATAAGATTCCCCTTTTTAAAAAAATCTACTAAAAAAATTTCTAACGTTTTGAACATTCATCATAAAATTTGTGGTTTCATCTTATTTTTAAGATTACTTAAGTTTAACAAATTTTTAAACTGTTAAGTAGCATTTAAAAATGTATAATTGAAATTTTTATTTTAAAAATTGGTTCGAGTATTTATGTACGCGCGGTAGAAGTTATACTAACTTGGCGTAGTAAAAAAAAGCTAACTTTAATTTTGCATGCAAATAATTAATAGAAATAAAATAATAAAAGGAATGGAGTAATATTATACATTCAGTTGGTAAAATATAAATTCAATCAAATTAAAAAATTAAATAAACACTTAGTATTTAATTTAAATATATAAAAACGTTTATAAAATTTATTTGTGATTCAATAAAATAATAGATATAAATAATCATTAACAATGAAAATCCATAAATTTGATGAATGTTTATTCTAATTTATTAATTGTAAGTAATTATTAAATAATACTGTAATAATTTATCATTTATAATGCAAACAAATAATACATACGGGATTATATTCTCACTTAAATAAATAGATTTTATTAACACAATTACTATCACTAATATTCACAATAAATAATTTTTTTATTATATGTGCCAATATTTAATATCAGTCACTAAATTATATGAATTAAAATCACATATATAATTTTTGTTTGCATGTAGATTTTTTCATCCTTTAAATTTTTGTTGCATTCTGCGCGCGCATCGTAAGAATTTGTTACCTCCAGTCCGGAAGGGTGGGAGGACAAGGGGTGAAATCTCAGAAGGAGGTTCTAAAGTTCGAGAAACAAAAGTGCTTTTATTAACAAAACTTGTAATAACAACATCACATCCTTCAATACACGCATTTTTATATATGACAACCTTCTGATTTCTTATTTTGAAGAATACATCAAGTGCCCACGATGTCTGTGAACAGAAAAATATAATTAACAATATCGGATCACAAGTATATGTCACACGCATTAAGTTAACGCCTTATTATAAGGCAAACAGCAAATTATATTAGCAGAAAAATATAAACATCAAATCAATTGGTTTTTGGGCACATTCAATATTACGTTAACTAACTGTACTCACATGAATTTAACGTTGCCAAACAAATCAAATACGATTAAAGAATAGGAAAAAAGAAAGAAAACTGACATGAAATCTCTTATAGTACAGTTTATATATACGTAACTAGTTTACATTCTCATTCTTCGTGGTCTGATTCTTTAAAGTTCAACTGTGTTTCTGGTGTAAGTATCAATGCCTAACTTATGATACTTAAACTGTTCACGTTCTTACACACACGTTCTTACACTCAGCGAGTCGTTTTCAAAAGTCTCCTGGTTACTGACAGCGGTTACTATTGCGGCGAACAGTCTTTATCATTACTCGGCTCGTCAGCCGTTCAACGAAGTTGCTGCGTTTTGAAGTTCTATCAGGAGTGATCGTGTAGTCCAGGAACTTATAACAGTTCAGTCGAATCCGTTACGTAAAAATACGTTGGTTGTGTTACGGTAGGCCTCAACGTATTGCAAGTTGGTACACTTTACGTTATGCGGTATTCGACCTCTCGTCCGTCTCTTGCCAAGCTGCCCCACTGCCGCGTTCTACTTTCAACACCAGTCAAACATTTACTATACTTATCCCGTAACCTTCACGATACAGTTCCCTTCATTCTACAGACGAGGCAAATTTCTATTTCCTCAGTCTGCGAAAATTCTAAGTCCAAACAAATGCGACTTGAATTTATTCTAAGTCCCTTGTGGACTTGTAATATTTCTACTGGGTTGAAAAATCTGCAGAGTCCCTTACGGACTTAGATTCTGACGACGGCTCTTACCGTTTTCTTCCTGAAGCGGTCGGCACGTCGTCGGGCAGCGTGACGGAGAGGCCGGTGGTGTAGATCGTCGTCACTGCAGGTTCACGCTGCTGGGCCAGTCAGAGACTGCCTGCAGAAGCAATTTTTTTTCCTAGCCTAAGTTAATTCTAAGTGTGTAGGGGAGGGTCCAGGTTAGGGGAGGACCTAGGTGTGTCTCAGGCCGAAGCCTATACACTCTACCATTCGGGTTTCGAACCATGCAGGACAAGGGCGCGAGCAATCGTGTGCGTGTTGGGGTTTACTGGCCAGCCATGGCTGCAATTGGCGCCATGACTGACGCCCCATTGGTCGCCTAGCTTAAAAGATAGCTAAGTGTGACCCAGGTAAAACCTATAGACACAGGGAAAACCCTGGGCCGGGTCATGCGGGGATCAATTATCATGCATTAAGCAAGCAGGTAACTACTGGACAAGAGGGAAGAAGGGTCCAGGTAAGAAGAGTTGGAAGGGCTGAAAAATCAACCATGCTGGAGTTGGGTGCTTGGGCCTTGCGGCCCGCATTTAAAGTTTGGGAACTCCTGGGTTATAACAGAAGTGGGCAGACGAGCCAGTAAACCGGCTCGAACTGCGGGCGCACGGAGCGAAAGGCAGCCTGACGTTGCGCCATCTTCATCTTCCTTCTTCAGGTCAACAGCAGTACTTTTCAAGCCAGGGTGGGGGGAGGGAACCAACCTCGCCACCCAAAATCCCCGAGACGGTTTAAGGTCGCGCCGCTCGAGGCTTCTGCTGCCACACCTACAGCAGCCCCAGCTGAAGGTTCCTGATGTCTTCCTTCAGAGTTCCGATGCATTTCAATTCCATTGCGCGCGCAGCAGTTCACAGCTCCGCAAGTTCCAGCCCACAGTTCGTCTACACTTCGCTACTATGGCACATCGAGCTCCCCTGCGGTGCCTTCGCCGACGAAGCTGCTCTCTGCCACACGCCGAGCTGCATTCAGGCTACCTTTCACCCCGATAGCCGTAATAACGACTCCACAGGCGGGCCATTGGTCCGCGGACTGCTATTGGTTATTCACAGCCACCCCAGCGAGATTGCAACTCTCGAGCTGGGCTCCCGTATCCGCCACCCGCGGGACGTGGTCGGTAGCAGTTGGCACTGCTAGGCCGCCCCCAGCACGCACAAAAATCCCACACGCACTGCCAGCCTTCGGTTACCCAATAGGGCGCAGGGAACTCCCAGCCAACAACCCGCGAGAGAGATGCGCACGCCCCGAGAGACGACCACCGACCAACCTGCAGAAGCGTTGGCTGGGCCGGTTTATATAGTCCGCCGGGGCCCGACCGAGGAACAGTCTGGATACCCGCCGGCGGATGTACGTCATCGTTGGTTGTTCCGGACGAAGCCCGCGAAGCCGGGCGGAGTCGAAGCGGCCCGAGCGGCCCCGATGTAGTGCCGTCCGGCGCGCAGAAATCGAACATTGCGCGCCCCTGTGCTGCGGGTGGTATCCATCAGATAGCCAGGGACGCTGTCTGGTAGTCATATAGTTACGCATTGCGAAATTGCGTAACAAATTTATTCTCATTATTTTTTCATAACGCGCCTAAAGAATTGTAACCTAACCTTACTTACATAAATACACTTGAAAAAGTTTGTAAATATATCACTAATATACACAATAAATGATTTGATTTAATGATATGGATTATTATTCAATATCAATCATTAAAGTACAAGATTTAATATCACATATATACTTATTATTGGTAGCTATATAGCCTTTTTTATGCAGCCATTTTTCATCCTGTAAAACTTTTGTTGCATAGTGCGCGCGCATCGTTAAAATTCACTTTCATCATTTTTTAATAACGCGCCTAAATAAGTATAACTTAGAAAAAAATGACATCACAGGTTATATGCGAACTGGGGTATATTTTTTTGCCAAAACTGCAGCTATCCTTTTTTTATTTATTTATTTAGTTTTGGGAATTGTGGGTTGGGGAGGGAGCCATATCGCAGGCCCCGAGCCTTGTTCCGTTACCTCAGCCAGTGTCACACTGTGTGGTTGAACCGAGGCGGTTGCCAGCTTCTAATCGGTGATGTATTTTTCAAAGAGTTGTTTACACGTTAGATTTTTATAAATTTTACTTGTTGAATTCTTGATATGTCTGTATTGTATTCCTCTCTAATAAAAACAGACGACAGAATATTCAGCCAAAAAGAAAAAGGTGGAAGTTTTAGCTGCAGAGGCGAAACGTATAGTGTAACAGCAGCCTTAAGGCTGAGTATCACGCGTAATATATATATATATATATATATATATATATATATATATATATATATATATAGTAG
Source organism: Bacillus rossius redtenbacheri (assembly GCF_032445375.1). NCBI lineage: Eukaryota > Metazoa > Arthropoda > Insecta > Phasmatodea > Bacillidae > Bacillus > Bacillus rossius. The sequence goes on along the minus strand of NC_086330.1, from coordinate 97,694,279 downwards.
TATATAATAGCCGGACCTGGGACTGGCTTCTGGCTGTGGTGTCTGTGGTGTTGACCGCCATCTTGGATTGTGACGTCACGGCGGCCATCTTGGAGGAGTGTAACGGGACATAGCGTAACGGGACAAGTTTGACCTTGACCTTTGACCCTCAAAATTTGCCAAAATTTGGCAAAATTTGCCCAAAATTCCTCAAAAATCGCCAAAATTTCCATTTCTGTGGAAAAAAATTCCGCCAAAAAATCTCAAAAAATTCCTCAATTCAAAAATTAGGATTTCGAAAATCCTCAAAAGTCATTTTGTCTTAGAAAGAACCCAAATTCCTAAAAGAGGCTTAAGCATCCTTGTTTACAGCCTCCGATAAGCCTCTTACGTCATCTAGGATTATGACCGCCATCTTGGATTATGTCGTCACCGTTGCAGTTTCCGTTACGTCCGCCATCTTGAAAATCTTTATTTATTATCCGATTTTAATGAATTTTTTTTTTAAAATTATAAAAAAATTCAAATAATAAAATTTTAACAAAATAATTATAAAAAATATACTTTTACGACAAGGAATTCGGAGTCCTCGGTTCGAACCCGACGAGTGCAAAAAAATAAATAAAAATGGCGACCGATCCTTCCCTCACAGTGGACGCAGGCAGACTGACCCCCACCACTTTTGCCAATGCATATATATCGTCACATAGTATGACGTCATGTACGCCATCTTGAAATTTGGACGCCATCTTGAAAATCTTTATTTATTATCCGATTTTAATGAAAAAAATTCCAAAATTCATCAAAAAATTAACGTATTTGAATTCTGTTCGATTATATCGATGTACGTCCTTGGTTCGATTCCCGGCGAGAGTAAACGGTCGATCCTTCCTCCATGAAAGCTACCTAGACTGATCTACCACCACCAGTACCAAGGTATATATCATCAACTGGTATGACATCATGTCCGCCATCTTGTCTTCATCCGCTGGAGACCACCATCTTGTTTTCGTCTGATAGAGTGTGCCGATACCATGTAGTATAATTATCTGTTCACGATACTTTTGTCCTCAACTGTTGACATTGAACATTGACCTTGAAATTTGACCTTGACCTTGAACTTTGACCTTGAAGTTTGACCTTGACCTTGAACTTTGACCTTGACCTTGAACTTCGACCTTGAACTTTGACCTTGACCTTGAACTTTGACCTTAACCTTGAAATTTGACCTTGACCTCGAAATTTGACCTTGACCTTGAAATTTGACTTTGTCCTTGAAATTTGACTTTGTCCTTGTCGACCATCATGGATTCGACATTTTATGTTCAGTACATGCTACCAGGAGCTACCACCTGCTGAAGTACTCCGTCTTGTGTGTACTTGTATTATAGAGTACATTTCCATCTGGATAATTTTATTCTAACCTGCTACAGTGCAGTAATCATTTATTACCGAGGTGCCCCCCCCGCCATCTTGAAATTCGGTCGCCATCTTGAAATCATGTAATAATGTAGCTATAAAAGCGGGAAAAAATCCAAAATTCATAAAAAAAATCACTCATTAACTTACATATTGATTCGATCCGCTCCAGTCCTTGGTTCGATCCCTGAATGATGCAAAACATTTAATTTTATATAAAAAATAATAATTTCAATAAACCATGTTCAAAATTCTTAAAGAGACTTTAAATCCTCTACTACCATCATCATATCAGACATCAAGACCACCATATTGGAAATTCATAATTGTAATGCTAGAGATTCGGGAAAAAGTTCAAAATTCATTAAATAAATTTGTAATCTATATACTGATTGATTAGATCGACTAAGGTCCTTGGTTCGATCCCTGGCCGATACAAAACAACTTTAATTTTAAAAAAGTAACAGAAAAGTGTAAGGTTCGAGAAATAAAACACCTCAAAGTCTTTTACAAACATAATATTTATTACACAATTTCTATCCTACTACAGAATCACTTGCGAAAGCCAACAATCTTATAAACATTAAGCCCTGCATAGACGTGCAACGACTACTTCTTAGCTCCAAATGGCTCCCACAGCTCCAACAGCCTCCAAATGCTTAACACAGCTCCAAATGGCTCCAAATGCTCCAAACGGCTCCAAATGCTCCAAATGTCTCCAGCAGCTCCAAATGCTTGACAGCTGCAAATGCTTCAAAAGGCTCAAAATGCTCCAACAGCTCCAAAAAAAGGCTCCAAATGCTCCAATAGCCTCCAAATGCTTAACACAGCTCCAAATGGCTCCAAATGCTCCAAACGGCTCCAAATGCTCCAAATGTCTCCAAAAGGCTCCAAATGCTTCAAAAGGCTCCAAATGCTCCAACAACCTCCAAATGCTTAACACAGCTCCAAATAGCTCCAAATGCTCCAAACGGCCTCCAAATGGCTCCAACAGCCTCCAAATGCTTAACACAGCTCCAAATGGCTCCAAATGCTCCAAACGGCCTCCAAATGCTTGACAGCTCCAAATGTCTCCAGCAGCTCCAAATGCTTGACAGCTACAAATGCTTCAAAAGGCTCCAAATGCTCCAAATGGCTCCAAATGCTCCAAATGGCTCCAACAGCTCCAAAAGGCTCCAAATGCTTCAAAAGGCTCCAATTGTTCCAAGAGCTCCATCTTCAATTGGTTCCAACTGATTCCAATTACTTTTCTTATCGAACTTGGCATGATTACTAACATGTCTTTATTAGTATACATTTTGACTGGCAGTGGTAACGTATTGTGCACCTTTAAGTTATAAGTTTTATTTAGAAATCAGATTTCGATAAATGGTAGATACCATTTGGAAATAAAATATATTAATTTATCTTCAAGTTTATACACATACATTTAATTTAAGCCATTATTGTATGTAGCCAGCTTCCCTCAGTTCTTTGAGTATGAAGGATATTTCTGTAATGTTCGAATAGTTTCCTGCACAAAGCGATCCATGTAGTAGTCGTAGCCTGTCAACCAATATGTTAGGATCTTCCCATGAGGTATAATCAATCTCTTCTGCTGCGTTCATCATCCTTGCATGTTTATTATAAATATTATGATATCTGGTGTCTTCCGTTTTAACACCAACCTCAGGGTTACTTTCCTCATCGTGCCAGTGATTATCACAAGCTTGATCAGGATAATTTATTTTATTACGACGTTTCCATCGTTTTGGTCTCAAACCACCATCACAGTCTTCGCTCTTGCATGTGTTTGGTGCTTCAGCACAGTACTCAATCATGTCAGCCTTAGATGTGTCAGCACAGTCTTCGTTCACGCCAGCTTCTGATGTGTCACCACAGTCTTCAATCATGTCAGCACCACAAACTTGATCAGGATAATTTATTTTATTACGTCGTTTCCATCGTTTTGGTCTCAGACCGCCATCACAGTCTTCGATCTTGCCTGCTTTAGGTGCTTCAGTACAGTACTCAATCATGTCAGCCTCAGATGTGTCACCACAATCTTCAATCATGCCCGCTTCAGATGATTCATCAAAGTCTTCGACCTTGTAAGCTTCAGATGGTTCTCCATCTTTCTCATTTTCATGGAGACTACTAGATATTGGAGTAAATATATTTTCATTTCTAATGTGGTTACAACTTCCTTCGTTTGTTTTAAATTTTAAATTATTATCTTGATCTAGATCAGTAATTTTAGCATTAGCTTTTTCGCCTTCGTTCCTCTTCCGCGATGTTGTAGCCCAGTCTTCGTTATCTTTATTCATCTTAATTGTACAGGTCTTGTAATGTCTATCCAAGTAATATCTTCTACCAAAGGGTTTCTGACACTGACTGCAATTAAATGGTTTTTGACAAGGACCCAAATTACACTCGCTTCTCTCATGTCGTTTAGCATTCTTTCTCAAGGTAAACACCTTGCTACAGTATCTACAGTGATGACGTTTCGATACAGCAACAAATCCCGTTTCAGGATTCATATTAGTTACTGAGACTAATGCCAGATGCAAACTAAGAGTTTTAAATTAGATATTTTACTTAAATAGAATTTTTTTATTATTTCATCAGCGAGAATTAATTTATCTCATTCAAAGGTACTTGTTGCAAGTAGTTCTGCTTTTCAACAACAGATGTCGCCACATGTTACTTGCAGGTAAATAATAATATTTAGTTCTTTTATGCGGGATGCGGGATGCTCACTAACGATCGCAATAGAACGATGGCTTCGCTAGACTCCAAGGAGAAGGAAGTACGTCCATCCTGTTAGTGCTTCTTAGATTTCTCAGAGATTATTTGACTGAGTAATGATATTTTTATTTTAATTTCCACCTGATAAAAATATTACAAGTGATGATTAAGTAGCAGAAGTTCACTAATTATTAGCAACCTTGAATAAAAAATGACATGCTTCATTAAGTAAAAAAATCCTTCATGCAGAGATAAATTCCTCATCAGTAACCAGAAGCACTCGGAGAAAACCATCAGATGTCTAGTCAGGAATAATCAGAAGCACCCAGAGAAAACCATCAAAATATTGTCAAGAATAATCAGAAGCACACACGGAAAAATCCACCATAATACTGTCAAGAATAAACGGGAGCACACGGAGAAAACCGCCATAATATTGACAAGAATAATCGGAAGCACACGGAGAAAACCGCCACAAGTTTTCTTTGATATCATAAAATTTCAGGAAAAAATAACAAAAAATAAAAATAAATTAATAAAAAATTTTAAAAAATAAAATAAATAAATACATAAAATTCTGGCTTGTACTAGAACTATATCTTTACTCAACAATGAGAAGTTCACAAGCTAGCAGAATCTGTTTATGTATTTATTTATTTTATTTTTTTAAAATTTTTTATTAATTTATTTTTATTTTTTGTTATTTTTTCCTGAAATTTTATGATATCAAAGAAAACATGTGGTGGTTTTCTCCGTGTGCTTCCGATTATTCTTGTCAATATTATGGCGGTTTTCTCCGAGTGCTCCCGTTTATTCTTGACAGTATTATGGTGGATTTTTCCGTGTGTGCTTCTGATTTTTCTTGACAATATTTTGATGGTTTTCTCTGGGTGCTTCTGATTATTCCTGACTAGACATCTGATGGTTTTCTCCGAGTGCTTCTGGTTACTGATGAGGAATTTATCTCTGCATGAAGGATTTTTTTACTTAATGAAGCATGTCATTTTTTATTCAAGGTTGCTAATAATTAGTGAACTTCTGCTACTTAATCATCACTTGTAATATTTTTATCAGGTGGAAATTAAAATAAAAATATCATTACTCAGTCAAATAATCTCTGAGAAATCTAAGAAGCACTAACAGGATGGACGTACTTCCTTCTCCTTGGAGTCTAGCGAAGCCATCGTTCTATTGCGATCGTTAGTGAGCATCCCGCATCCCGCATAAAAGAACTAAATATTATTATTTACCTGCAAGTAACATGTGGCGACATCTGTTGTTGAAAAGCAGAACTACTTGCAACAAGTACCTTTGAATGAGATAAATTAATTCTCGCTGATGAAATAATAAAAAAATTCTATTTAAGTAAAATATCTAATTTAAAACTCTTAGTTTGCATCTGGCATTAGTCTCAGTAACTAATATGAATCCTGAAACGGGATTTGTTGCTGTATCGAAACGTCATCACTGTAGATACTGTAGCAAGGTGTTTACCTTGAGAAAGAATGCTAAACGACATGAGAGAAGCGAGTGTAATTTGGGTCCTTGTCAAAAACCATTTCATTGCAGTCAGTGTCAGAAATCCTTTGGTAGAAGATATTACTTGGATAGACATTACAAGACCTGTACAATTAAGATGAATAAAGATAACGAAGACTGGGCTACAACATCGCGGAAGAGGAACGAAGGCGAAAAAGCTAATGCTAAAATTACTGATCTAGATCAAGATAATAATTTAAAATTTAAAACAAACGAAGGAAGTTGTAACCACATTAGAAATGAAAATATATTTACTCCAATATCTAGTAGTCTCCATGAAAATGAGAAAGATGGAGAACCATCTGAAGCTTACAAGGTCGAAGACTTTGATGAATCATCTGAAGCGGGCATGATTGAAGATTGTGGTGACACATCTGAGGCTGACATGATTGAGTACTGTACTGAAGCACCTAAAGCAGGCAAGATCGAAGACTGTGATGGCGGTCTGAGACCAAAACGATGGAAACGACGTAATAAAATAAATTATCCTGATCAAGTTTGTGGTGCTGACATGATTGAAGACTGTGGTGACACATCAGAAGCTGGCGTGAACGAAGACTGTGCTGACACATCTAAGGCTGACATGATTGAGTACTGTGCTGAAGCACCAAACGCATGCAAGAGCGAAGACTGTGATGGTGGTTTGAGACCAAAACGATGGAAACGTCGTAATAAAATAAATTATCCTGATCAAGCTTGTGATAATCACTGGCACGATGAGGAAAGTAACCCTGAGGTTGGTGTTAAAACGGAAGACACCAGATATCATAATATTTATAATAAACATGCAAGGATGTTGAACGCAGCAGAAGAGATTGATTATACCTCATGGGAAGATCCTAACATATTGGTTGACAGGCTACGACTACTACATGGATCGCTTTGTGCAGGAAACTATTCGAACATTACAGAAATTTCCTTCATACTCAAAGAACTGAGGGAAGCTGGCTACATACAATAATGGCTTAAATTAAATGTATGTGTATAAACTTGAAGATAAATTAATATATTTTATTTCCAAATGGTATCTACCATTTATCGAAATCTGATTTCTAAATAAAACTTATAACTTAAAGGTGCACAATACGTTACCACTGCCAGTCAAAATGTATACTAATAAAGACATGTTAGTAATCATGCCAAGTTCGATAAGAAAAGTAATTGGAATCAGTTGGAACCAATTGAAGATGGAGCTCTTGGAACAATTGGAGCCTTTTGAAGCATTTGGAGCCTTTTGGAGCTGTTGGAGCCATTTGGAGCATTTGGAGCCATTTGGAGCATTTGGAGCCTTTTGAAGCATTTGTAGCTGTCAAGCATTTGGAGCTGCTGGAGACATTTGGAGCTGTCAAGCATTTGGAGGCCGTTTGGAGCATTTGGAGCCATTTGGAGCTGTGTTAAGCATTTGGAGGCTGTTGGATTCATTTGGAGGCCGTTTGGAGCATTTGGAGCTATTTGGAGCTGTGTTAAGCATTTGGAGGTTGTTGGAGCATTTGGAGCCTTTTGAAGCATTTGGAGCCTTTTGGAGACATATGGAGCTTTTGGAGCCGTTTGGAGCATTTGAAGGCTGTCAAGCATTTGGAGGCCGTTTGGAGCATTTGGAGCCATTTGGAGCTGTGTTAAGCATTTGGAGGCTGTTGGAGCTGTGGGAGCCATTTGGAGCTAAGAAGTAGTCGTTGCACGTCTATGCAGGGCTAAATGTTTATAAGATTGTTGGCTTTTGCAAGTGATTCTGTAGTAGGATAGAAATTGTGTAATAAATATTATGTTTGTAAAAGACTTTGAGGTGTTTTATTTCTCGAACCTTACACTTTTCTGTTACTTTTTTAAAATTAAAGTTGTTTTGTATCGGCCAGGGATCGAACCAAGGACCTTAGTCGATCTAATCAATCAGTATATAGATTACAAATTTATTTAATGAATTTTGAACTTTTTCCCGAATCTCTAGCATTACAATTATGAATTTCCAATATGGTGGTCTTGATGTCTGATATGATGATGGTAGTAGAGGATTTAAAGTCTCTTTAAGAATTTTGAACATGGTTTATTGAAATTATTATTTTTTATATAAAATTAAATGTTTTGCATCATTCAGGGATCGAACCAAGGACTGGAGCGGATCGAATCAATATGTAAGTTAATGAGTGATTTTTTTTATGAATTTTGGATTTTTTCCCGCTTTTATAGCTACATTATTACATGATTTCAAGATGGCGGCCGAATTTCAAGATGGCGGGGGGGGCACCTCGGTAATAAATGATTACTGCACTGTAGCAGGTTAGAATAAAATTATCCAGATGGAAATGTACTCTATAATACAAGTACACACAAGACGGAGTACTTCAGCAGGTGGTAGCTCCTGGTAGCATGTACTGAACATAAAATGTCGAATCCATGATGGTCGACAAGGACAAAGTCAAATTTCAAGGACAAAGTCAAATTTCAAGGTCAAGGTCAAATTTCGAGGTCAAGGTCAAATTTCGAGGTCAAGGTCAAATTTCAAGGTTAAGGTCAAAGTTCAAGGTCAAGGTCAAAGTTCAAGGTCGAAGTTCAAGGTCAAGGTCAAAGTTCAAGGTCAAGGTCAAACTTCAAGGTCAAAGTTCAAGGTCAAGGTCAAATTTCAAGGTCAATGTTCAATGTCAACAGTTGAGGACAAAAGTATCGTGAACAGATAATTATACTACATGGTATCGGCACACTCTATCAGACGAAAACAAGATGGTGGTCTCCAGCGGATGAAGACAAGATGGCGGACATGATGTCATACCAGTTGATGATATATACCTTGGTACTGGTGGTGGTAGATCAGTCTAGGTAGCTTTCATGGAGGAAGGATCGACCGTTTACTCTCGCCGGGAATCGAACCAAGGACGTACATCGATATAATCAAACAGAATTCAAATACGTTAATTTTTTGATGAATTTTGGTTTTTTTTTCATTAAAATCGGATAATAAATAAAGATTTTCAAGATGGCGTCCAAATTTCAAGATGGCGTACATGACGTCATACTATGTGACGATATATATGCATTGGTAAAAGTGGTGGGGGTCAGTCTGCCTGCGTCCACTGTGAGGGAAGGATCGGTCGCCATTTTTATTTATTTTTTTTGCACTCGTCGGGTTCGAACCGAGGACTCCGAATTCCGTGTCGTAAAAGTATATTTTTTATAATTTTTTTGTTAAAATTTTATTATTTGAATTTTTTTATAATTTTTAAAAAAAATTCATTAAAATCGGATAATAAATAAAGATTTTCAAGATGGCGGACGTAACGGAAACTGCAACGGTGACAACATAATCCAAGATGGCGGTCATAATCCTAGATGACGTAAGAGGCTTATCGGAGGCTGTAAACAAGGATGCTTAAGCCTCTTTTAGGAATTTGGGTTCTTTCTAAGACAAAATGACTTTTGAGGATTTTCGAAATCCTAATTTTTGAATTGAGGAATTTTTTGAGATTTTTTGGCGGAATTTTTTTCCACAGAAATGGAAATTTTGGCGATTTTTGAGGAATTTTGGGCAAATTTTGCCCAATTTTGGCAAATTTTGAGGGTCAAAGGTCAAGGTCAAACTTGTCCCGTTACGCTATGTCCCGTTACACTCCTCCAAGATGGCCGCCGTGACGTCACAATCCAAGATGGCGGTCAACACCACAGACACCACAGCCAGAAGCCAGTCCCAGGTCCGGCTATTATATACTACTACTATATATATATATATGTGTGTGTGTGTGTGTGTGTGTGTGTGTGTGTGTGTGAGGAAATGAAATATATATATATTTCATTTCCTCGTCATTACTTCTATTAAAAGACTATTTTTGTACATTCATCAGGAAACCTCCCTTGTATTTGTAACATTGTCACAACATTTGTAGTATAATGTGTATAAACATTCATGCAATTGACAATAATTACGACCATTTTCGCGACTTGGTTTTTACACGCAATATATTGCACTCAGTGAATATCCGTTTAAAATGCAAGAGAGTTATTCCTGCCAACTTTAACAGAAATATCCCTTAGAGCTAAGTATTGCCATAAAGAAGAAATCATGAAGCGATATTTAAACTCACACTGTGCTGTAAAAAAATGTATTTTATGCTTATATGAGAATCATAGTTGCTCGATCTACGTCATTCTACTACCGCCCAATATTGCGCAACAATTTATTTCTGAATTTGTTTTATTAGTTAACGGAACTTTTCAGCAAATGTTGACCTGAACAATAATTCTTAAATAATTAAAAATTGTTTTCTAACTATATAACCACAGAAATTCCATTGTAAAAAGCTATATATACAGAATATCATGTAAATAACTTTATTTTTATGAGGTCTACTAAATATATAACAATAATAAAGTTTTGGTTGTAATCCACAAACAGTAAATATTTCATATATGGGCAACAGCTTAGGGAGTTTATTGTAGACACTTAACCCGGTCAGATTCCCCTCCCTGCAGAGCACGTAACAACGCCACTCGGGACTCACTCCTTGTGGGGTAGTCGTAAGATGAACGACTCACCTTTCAAAAAAAACTTTTTGAATCCCAGCCCGGCCATCTTGATTCCTGTAAGCCATTCACACCAAGCAATCGCTGAGGTGGTTTGGTTCTCTTGAACTGTGTTATTGAGTTTATCCGACTCTTTTAACCTATCTGACGTCGAAACATTAAGTCCAAGAGGAAAAAAATACTCAACTACTTTTCACAAACTACAAAAATAAACTCATTTTAGAATGCATTGTATAGGGGATAACTAGATCACCTTTTATTTCGCATACATGGAATTTAGGCATAGGAATCTAAAGACGACATTATGGTTCAAACAGTTTTTATGTCTTTTTTTTAGTTTATTATTAAAAAATTACTTTCGCTGGCAGATATCAAAAATTTAGACATTTTCAATGTCAAATGACAGTATTACTACAGTAAAAGTCGTTCCCGTGAATATATTTGTTGCACACAATCCCTCCTGGAGAACAAAAAGATGGTGTTTTTTTTTTTTACTGAGATCTAGAATTAACGAATTTTATCCTCAGTGCTGTCAATCAAAACCGATACACGTGATCTCTTATTATTTTTGACAACTTGAACTCTACTTCAACAACAACAACACTACAATCTATGGGAGCTGGTGACTGTTAATAAATAAATAGAATTAATACGCATAATTTACATCAAACCAAAAAACTAGAAATTACTGTATTTACTGGTTCGTCGCTCGCCTTGAGGTGCACGCAGCTGCCGATGTGCGCCTGTTGTCTGCTGCTCGCCGGCCGAGTGACACCCCCCTTCCCCCCGGTGCTCCGCGCGGACTGCTCTGGGCTCCGCCACTCCGCACACACCACGAGGCTATCCTGCGAACCTGCACTCGCAGCCCCTAGGTGATTCCTACTCGTGGCTGCCTTGGACACACTCGTTATGTCTCGTACCACTGTCACTGTCTCGTTGATTCCCCTCGGGAAGACCCAACACAACATGCACTAGTTGATAAGTGTTTTACGTCTCTGTCTATACACACGCCGCGCCCCACGCCACTGTCTTTGACCAACCACCCCTTCCAGCTTTCAACTGTGCTCATTTTTCACTTAGTCCTTCAACTCGCTTTCACCTTACTCGCTCGACGAGTAACCATTTTCAGTCGTCGGCGAGTAGTTATAGACATGCCCGGGGACTCTACACACCGAGTACTCTCGGATACCGAGGAGCGAGTTTTAAGTGTTTTAGACGCTGAACGAGTTCACTGCTCGTCGAGCGAGTTACCTTCTTGCTCATCGCCGGGCGGATCCTTGTAGCTCGGCGAGGTCTGCTTCCTCCGGTCGTGGGCCAGGTCCGTTCCCGAGGAATGCAGAAATGACCCTTACCCACATCGAGGCTATCTCCGCACTAGTCCACTCCTGTGGCCTCGGACAGTGGGACGTCTTCTATCCAGCGGTGGTCAAGGCAGCGGCGGTGCGGTCGTCTTCGGCCAAAGTGTCACTCTCGGGCAACGAGGCACGACTCTAGAGGGGGTATATGTATATGACTCGCTCGGGGCCAACGAACTTCGAGGACCAGAACCATCTTGAACAATCTTTAATAGCCTGGCTCGGCACTCCCCTTTCAAACACGAGTGATGTGCTGTTTACATCCGGTCACGTGTGATGACGCGGAACCAAGTCGGAGTTGATTACCCCTTACAACCCAACTGCAGGCAACTTTACAAGCTCCACCGCAAGGCGGTAGGTCTGCCACCAGGGGCTAACTAAAGACAAGAAACGCGGAGAAGGAAGAAAGTTACTAACGAGAGCTTACACCTGTGACAAATTAAATGCCAAATGGCATTGACTTTACAGGGAAAATCTATTTGTAGAAGCCAGTCACTGTAAATTTCCGGTGTTCCATTAAATTGTATGGACAATGCTTTAATGGTAAAAAAATGTGAGCGTTTCTTTCAGTACTCGCCAATGATGTATAAACATCTTAACCTCGGTAACGAGAAAATTCATGTGTTTACATGTTGAAATACACTTATAATGCAAAACTCGAACACGAAATTGAATCAATAATTCTTTAATATAATGCCGAGTGTGATAAATATATACGCAAATTGTTTTTTCAACTACATTTCTGGATGCAAATCACATTAGTTTCCGCACCCGCCGCTAGAATTCGCTGCCGGAGCAGCTACATTGATTATCGAATCATTCTATTTGCAGAGTGATAGTTTAAATCATATAATTAAACGGCACCGATAAAAGCGAAAAAGACTTCAAAAAATACTAAACCTTTGGACCTGATTTTCGACAGTAAAATTTATTAAAATACTGAACAATTGTTAAAAATCACAAAAGAGTTAATAAAATAAAGTTTCTCTTTGGCTTTTTGCCCTTTTCATTCGCGCTTTCCACCACATATGGCAGCATTGTGGTTACACATTATTTTTCCATGCGACTTCCGTTCCATTCACGAAATTACTCATACCAAACGTCGAATACCGAAAGCTAAGATGTTTACACATCAAAAATCAAACGATAGAAAATTAATGTTATGCCTAAAAAAATCTGTTTAAAACAAGACGGCTATCTCTCGCCATCAAAGACCAACCCAGGCACGGACGCAAGCAGCCGCCGCTTTGCGGGCTATAAATACTGCGCGGAGCAGCAGTCGAGTCCTACGAGCCCAACTCGAAACTTAAATATAAACACCGCCAGAGCGCGTGCCTCGCTGATCAGGCGCGCTCTCGCGCTGAAGAAACCAGGCTCTCCCATTGTCTCTCCCGGGTGTGCTGATGGTGCTGGCTCGTCCTTCGCTCGCGAGTTTCCCTGGCATTTATTTCCGAGGGGGAGGTAGGGGGCGGGGTTATTGTGTCCACGCATACCTCGATTGCCCGGGGGAAGAGCCCCCCCGGCCCCCCTCCTTCAGCGATGGCTAAAAGCGCGACAAGGCCTCGGGGAACTTGGCAGGAGACCACGCGAGGACGGTCATGGCTTCAGTGACGGCTCCTAACGGCTCGCGATACACCCGAAGGGACCCGGGAGATCGCTCTCCCAGAAGGACCTCAGCAGCTCGGCCGTCATCGCCGAGGCAAGAGGGAGGAACTATAACTCGCGCCTCGCGAAGACGCGGTCGGCGAACATGATGTTCGACGACGACGACGGCTACGACGCGGAGGTCGCCCGCGCGATGCTGACGGTGAGGTCGCGCCTCGTGGACGCCGCCGCGGGGTTCCGGGGCGTCTCCGCCGACGTGCGGTCGCAGCGCCGGTGGGCCGAGGTCCACGAGCAGCACGCCGGCCTCATGGAGGACCGCCGGCTCCAGAGCCGCGACGAGGGGCTGTTGCGGTCGCTGGACCAGCTCAAGTTCGAGCTGGCGGGGTTCGACCAGAGGAACTCGCAGTTACTCCATGATAAGAGGTACAAGGACTGGCGTCACGCCGTCAGCACTGGCCTTCGTGTTCTGGGGAAACTTCTGCCAGGGGGATTTTCCTGTGCCCAGCTCTGGTTTGTGTGTTGTGAAAGCAATGGATCGCTCTCTAACAAAGAGTTGATTTATTACAAACCAATTAATAGCTTGCAGAACCAGCATAATATACTCCCCTCGTGTGGCCTCCTAACGCATCGGGAGATATATACGCCATTTCCTCGTAACTTGGAGATGAATGGGAAGGGCTAGAACGACCTTTCCCAGCATCGTTGTCGTTGCCGCCCATCTGCCTTAACCCATTCGCCATACCTGTGGTGATTCAGAGGAAACCCCATCTAAGAGTTGCGCAAGGCAATTATCCAAGTGTTATCACTTCTGTGGAACCACTCAGAGAACCCAGAGAGCCAGAGCCAGGCTAGTACTGGAGCTGTGCACCTATCAGCGGAGTGGAGACTCCTCAGGACGATCAGAGCCACCAACTGCCAGTGCTAAACCAAAACATTTAGATGGAACCTCAGCAGGGAATCCTGGTACCAGCATGGGGTTTACTGACAGATTTACCAGGGCACTCGCGGGCTTATGCGGACCATTAGTCCTTGTGTGAGCACGGTAACCGTCCCGAAAAATACCACAGGATAACCTCGGAGACCGGATACTTGGATATCCCATCGTCTGCGGCTCCCCGAAGCTTACAGATTTTTCCGGCCAGGTCGAGGCTCTTTGCAGAGTCTAGCCATCGCCATTACGCAGTTTTGATCTTCGCATTGATCCAATGCCTTTGGGACCCAACTGCCTTATCCCCCAGGCAAGGTTTCCGGACCATCAGCTGTTGCCAGCATTCAGAACCTTTCCTTCTCACCAGGTACCTGTTTTGGAGGAACGAGGACTCCCAGGGCAGATCTAACTGTGGTTAACAACCCTGGTACCACGAGGAATCACTGAGTTGTCCTAGATGATGAGAGGATGTGTGTTCACATCATTGCACCCATTCGGTGATCTGTTGGCTGCTGTCACGGACGCTAGAGTCGGCAACAGCTCCGACACCTCATGCGACAGACACTTTATCCCAAGGGAGTCGGACCTACTCCCACGACAAAATAACGCAGACTCATCTCATCTAGCACGATCCAGTCCCTACGATTATTCCTTACCGCATACTATCCCCTAACTTCCTAGACGTAATCCCATTAATAGTGTACTAAGAGTTCTTCTATGTAGTTATTTTATTTTATTTTTAAATAGCTACCTGAGGTCTTCTGTCTTCCTTTCAAACCACTTTGGTGCATGTTTATGTACAATTATTCAAATGAGTTTACTTATTTATTTATATCTTTTCACTTTTATAATAACGCATAAATATTTATTTTTATAATAATACACACATTAAAAAATTTATATTGCAAACAGCCGCTCATAATGCATGTGGCAGCTAGATCTAATGTTGCAGCATCTATTAAAACTTATCTGAACTTCTTTGGGCGGTCTAAGTTCATGCCTGATGCATAATTTTCAGGTCTCAGTATGTACTATCACTTGTTTTTCTGTCCACTTATGTGGGTGATGTTGACCCAATCCCAGGATGACCATGTGCCCATGGCGATGAGCAGCCCGTTCGTCAATCATATCAAATACTGACTTTGCATGACCAAGAACAGTTGATGACGTGAAGGAGGGGAACCATCGGTATACATTCTTTTTTTCGATGACAGACGATTTATCCGAAGCCTTTATTCGTCTTCGATAATTGGAATTTTTCCTTGGAATGTTGACTTAAAATATTCCAAATAGCACGCTTTTCTCACGAAAATAACTTTATTTTTCATTTGATGGCATGTGGGATCACGTTCAGGACCGTGCAACATAGGGTCCAGGAGGGCATTCCACCCTCAAGTAAACATAAGGGGGCACATAGTCCTCTCAACCTCCCCCTCCCAAATCCTTCGTTCCTCGAATTTGTATTTACATTATAATATACACATAAAACACCATCCCAAAAATCAAACCAACATTTCTATTTTAAAAAAAATTGCACAAGACAGTTTTTAAATTCAAAAAAATCCAGTTTTTTTCAATTAAATGATAATTGTTTTTACATAATTTCACATCTTTGCTATGGAAATGCCCATAATATCTCATTTAAAATATCATCCCGCTAAAAACTTCATTCAATGATACAAAAAAATTGCATTTCTCCCCTACCACCCCCCCTCCCCCCCCCCCTCACTCCTTAATACATTGCTGACCGCGTTATAGAAACAACTCGTAATAACGAGGCTGATTTCCGCTATAGCGAATTATGTTTCGACTCTGTCAAGTGCTTAAGTACCTATGCAACGGAAAAAACTTTTTCTGCACTTTTACATTAGATTCCTTTGGAAAGCATTTATCAAGAAATAGTCTGTAATACAATAAGCAACTCATGACTATGGTTATTTTTGCATGCGTGAAATACATTTCATGTATAATTCTGAGTATTTGTGAAGAAAATTGGAGCATAAGTTTATACTTAACTGTTTACAAAATAACTGTAACTATTGGAGGTACTGGGACAACACAAAAGTATAAATTCCCGGGTGAGAATCCGAATGCAGTGTTACTGCGAACTCTATTTTGTAGTTTCGTATGAATGTGCAAACGTACACGAGTTCTTCTGTTCCACTCACAAGAAGGAGATGAGGGCGTGCGGTCAGGAACGAGGGGTGTTGAGAGGGTGCGTGCCGGGCGTGCCGCAGCAAGCAGACCAGCATCGAGATCGAGCAGCTGAACGCGCGCGTCGTCGAGGCGGAGACGAAGCTGAAGACCGAGGTGACGCGCATCAAGAAGAAGCTGCAGATCCACATCACCGAGCTGGAGCTGTCCCTGGACGTGGCCAACAAGAACAACATCGAGCTGCAGAAGACCATCAAGAAGCAGTCGCTCACCCTCACGGTGAGTGCCGGTCCCTGCTGGAGCGAGCGCGGCGGGTGGCAAGAACCAACTTTCACAACTAAGCATTAACTGTTTAGTTAATTTTAACAATATGAGCAGTATTTCAATAAAGTTCCTTGTCGAAAATAAGGTCCAAAGCCGGGGTGTTTAGAATTTTTACAAGTTTTTTTTCTCGCTTTTATCGATGCCGTTACATCATATAGTTTAATATTTCGGTCTGCAAATGAAATGATTGAATAGTCGACTTAGCTGCTCCGGCAACGAATTGCAGCGGTGGTTGCGAAAACAACGTGTGATTCGAGTCAAGAAAAAAATTAAGTTGAAAACACAATTATTTACGTATGTATTTGTCACGCTCGGCATTATTTTAAAGAATTCTAAGTTAAATGCCAAAAGGGATTTGTTTTTCATTTGAGATCATAACCGCATCTTTACTATTCTCAATTATTATCTCTTGGTCAATAAAAAAATTACTAATAATTTATGTCAATCTTATAATGAGCAATAAGTTTCACTTCTGTCACACGTGGACTCCAAGCACACTTTTTTTTTTTTTTTTTTCAATTTGTTGAAATGTCTGAACAATGACTCAAAAGTCTAAACGTGAATATAAAGTAACTGCCTGTAACGGTACATACTCCCTGCACTGCAGCGGGAGTGCGGGGTGTCCCGCAGAGACGGGCGGTCTGAGCGGAGTGTGTCTGGTCCCGCAGGAGCTGCAGGCGCACTACGACGAGGTGCAGCGCCAGCTGCAGGTGACCCTGGACCAGTACGGCATCGCCCAGCGCCGCCTGCAGAGCCTCACGGCCGAAGCCGAGGAGATCCGCGGCAACTACGAGCAGGTGACCTACCTGGCGCGCGCCACAGTCGCCCTTATAGGTTTCCCGGTGGTGAGGTAGGAGGGGGGTGGTGGTGATAATGTTTCTCATTCCCAGGGCCGTAACTAGAAAGGGGGGGGGGGCAAGCGGGGCATACGCCCCGGGCGCAAAGCTGTGGGGGCGCCGAAATTGCTCGCATTGTAATTCCTACTACAACTGGTAATTGGTAAAAGGTTTTTGCATGGAAGTTACAGTAGCACAGAAACTGTTACATGTAGGTATTGAAAATGCTTAAATAGCACCTTTTTTTCCGTGGGAGGGCCCCCGGACCCCCCGCTTTATTGGTATGGTATGTGCAAAAAAGAGGGGGGGGGGGCGCATAAATCCATTCATGCCCCGGGTGCCAGAGACTCTAGTTGCGGCCCTGCTCATTCCCATTTCACACTTACGGTTTTGCAAACGTAAGTGGGGCTTCTCAGAGAGGGGCTTTTTGATTCCACGGGGAGGGGGGGGGCAGCCCCCTTCCACCCGGCTCCTTCGGTATCTGCGCCCATGCTTATAGATACCAACATCATCAACTGCTTCTAGCAAGCGTGGCTACAGAAAAAGTGTGGGGGCCGTGGGGGGCAATAGCCCCTCCCGAGCACGAATTGTATTATCATATTTTAGTTTTTAGGGTATGTAAAGTTTACTTAAGAACGTGTATTCATCTTTTCTTACATCGAAAGTTGTATAAAATTATCAAAGATCAGTATTTGAGACCAAAAATGTGTAAATATGCCAAGCCAAATATCTGACATGCATCCTTTTCTTTATTTTCTACGATAGCCTCTCCAGAAACTCCTCCTGGATCTGCCCCTGGCTATCAGCCCGCGGCCAGGGCAGCAAATTAAAATGCCATCATCTTCCGCCTTCAGTCTGATTCATTCTATCTGTTCTTCCCACCTTCTCCTTGGTCTTCCTTCAGACTTTTCTGTGTTCTTCAACTCCCATCATTTTCCCAGGCAGCCTCTCTTTTCCCATTATCTGGACATGGCCAACCCTTCTCAATATTACTTTTTACATGACCTCATTCAAGTCCTTTACTCCTGCTCTAGCTTGCACTATCTCATTCCTGATCCTGTCTCGCCTCGTAACTTCCAACTATAGATCAATTACTTAAATCATATGCTGGACTGGTGCTGTGCTTTTACTTTTCTTTTTTTAATAATGGTGGGTCAGTGGATAAAATTCAATTGTATTTAGAAGTTTCGTACTAACGATTAGTTTGGAAAACCTAATTTACAAGTTTCTTTCCACTCTCATGTATAAATGTTTATTTATTTATATTAGGTAAATAAGATATAAGTTTTTCTAAGAAATTTCCAAATGTAGGCTAACAATTTTAACTCATAATTCAAGCAGAAATATTTTACCTCAACACAATTTTTTTTTTCCTAACCGAAGTTAAAACTAAGTGTATTTGGGAGGGGTCTGGGTTTGGGAGAGACTCTAAGTGCGTCTCAGTCCGAAGCCTATACGCTCTAATCATTCAGGGGTTAGCCATGCGGGAGAGGGAGCATGCATCGTGTGCTAGGAGGGGGATTGGCCAGCCATGGCAGCGATTGGCGCCATGACTAACTCCCCTCACTGACTATTCTAGACTATAAACTAGATAAATTGGGCCCAGGTAAAACCTGCATAGACACAGGGAAAACCCTGGGCACTTACATGCGGGATGCAAAAATTCATGCATTATTGGCAAGCAGGTTGAATACGGGAAACAGAAGGATGGTTCAGGATGAAGAGTTGGACAGAGTAGGAAAGAGTCTACCATGCGGAGGGTTGGGGGCTTGCACATTGTTGTGCGCATTGTTTTGGGCGGTACTGGTTGTTTCGGGGGCGACTTTAGTCGTTTCCCGCCAGGCTGCCAGCCAGCCAATCGGCAATAACATTCCGTCCGTTTTGTAGGTATATGTGCGTGTAAAGGTATACGTGTATTTGTATGTAGGTGTGCACACGAAAGTATTTGAATATATATATGTATGTGTGTATATATATATATATATATATATATATATATATATATATATAAGGTAAATGTATCTCCCCGTGTTTAAAATTAGCAATTGGGGGAATATCTTCGCGCTTAATCCCAGTGGCAAAATTCCTGCGTTTATTAGTCCAAGTGCATGGCCCACTAGGCGGTTCCACCACCGCCCAAGGGGTACTTCCCATGGACTGTGTACGCCTCGCGTTTTCCCGCAGGCCCTTCGCGCCAAGAGGGCAGTGGAGCAGCAGTACGAAGAGGCGCACACTCGCATCAACGAGCTGACCACCATCAACGTGAACCTGGCCTCCATCAAGTCCAAGATCGAGCAGGAGCTGTCCACTCTCGCCAGCGACTACGACGAGGTCACCCGGGAGCTCAAGGTAAGTCACGCGAGAGGCGAGGACCCGAGGTTGCTTGAGGTCAGGGGTTGGTGTGATACCACCTGGAACTCCAAGGTCAGTAGCTGGGTCGAGGTCAAGAACCTAGACGAGCAAGACGAGCTCTTCGAGGTCAGTGGTTGGTGTGTTTTCTCGAGGTACTCCCACATCAGTAGCCAGTGTCGTGTCATCAGAAACTCCAAAGTCAATAGCCAATAGAGGTCACTTTGAATTTACATGTTGGATGTTGTACGCTTAATGTTTAGAAGCTGGTAGGTACCTACAGTTTGCTTGACTTGTTTCATTGTTTCAAACACAAAAGTGAAATGAATTTCATTTCCAAATGTTTTTGTAAGCATATATTTCATACAAACTTGACATGTGTGTTTGACATATTTAATAACATTATGCATTTATGTTTGACAAAACATCGAACAATTAACTCAAGTACAAAGTATTAAAAACAGTTTTTAAAAACAAATATGTAATGTTGTTTTTATCTCTGAAGCCTAATCATTACTTGAATTTTATGCAAACGTTGGAGTTCCCAAGTTGAGTATTCCCGGAGATATTAGTGTGACGTCAATTTTCTTTTAAAATTTAATCATTAAGAAAACTAACACATACATGATATATGATATCGTCACTTAAGAAACAACACTGCCTAAATGTCATTTTTTAAAATTATTTTTTAGTATCTTCCTGGACACGTAAGCATTCAGCGTCTTCTCACGAAGTGAATTAGCCGAAAACTTAACAGAATGCGCTGCTATTGTCTTTTTTCTAACACCGGCCATCATTCAGTTCCAGCATGGCGCATAGCTCTCCAGAAAAATTTGATTTTGGTCACACAAGAGGTGTTGTTTCTTAAGCGACGATATGGACTGGACCCTCCTGGTTGACAACAACTGGCCACGGCCCTGATCCGCCCGCAGGCGTCCGACGAGCGCTACCAGAGGGTGCAGGTGGAGCTGAAGCACACCGTCGAGATCCTGCACGAGGAGCAGGAGCGCATCGTCAAGATCGAGACCATCAAGAAGTCGCTGGAGATCGAGGTGAAGAACCTGTCCGTGCGGCTGGAGGAGGTTGAGGCCAACGCCATCGTCGGCGGCAAGAGGATCATCAGCAAGCTGGAGGCCAGGGTGAGCGACCAACACCGTCCCATCATCGCTGCTTTCACGTAGTTAGAACTGCAGTAGTTATCCCATTTCCTTTCCAAATTCCAACATTGTTTTAAATAATTTGAGATAAGTTGGTGTATTGAGATAATTAATAGTAGCCTATATGCACATGTAAAGTGTCCAATATTTATCCTCTATTACTAACTTTTTTAAACCACTTGAAAATTTTACATTACCATTATATTGCAGTAGATACAGGTAAACAAATGAAAGTTAAAAATTAATTATAGGCCTCATGTGGTATGCCCATACTGACTCAATTTTGTCCCTTTTTTTTTCCACTTAACGGCTCACTTTTGTTATTTTGTTATGTTTGTATAAAATAGTAAATAAAATTTGTGTGTTTCTGTGAATGTTTCGCAGAAAATTTTCCTGTAAATCATGGGAAACCTTTCCCAAAAATACTTCTCTGGAAAAATAACATCTCTAATAGATGACTCTAGAAGAGAAAAGATGTTTAATGGGAACTAAGCCCCACCACAGGCGCGTAGGAACCGGGGGGGCGACCCAGGCGACTGCCCGGCCATAACATTTCATGGCCGGGCAAAGTGATGGTTTTGCCCGGCCATTGCATCAGATGAACAAGAGGCATTGTCTTCATTGCAATGTTAAGTGGTTTTGTGGAATTTTCTTGTCTGTGCGTTACCTTATTCTTAAAATAAATTAAGACTTTTCGATAAGTGTACAGGCACGATAAATACGGCAACTGTTCTTGTTTTCTTCTAAATATTCACGTTTCACAGTGCTGATAGCGGAAATATTATTGTGGGATATAAGACCAGTAAATGATTCCGCCCGTTGCAGTAGCTTACGCTCCGTTTTTGTCCACCCTTGTCTACCTGACCTTCAGCCCTTGCATTCACCCCGCCTCGTTTCTACCTAACGGTAACGACCTGACGTGCAGAGCGCTTTCCACATCAGTCATCATTCTACAGCTGTACGTCTTGCTTGGAGAAAATTTATAACAGTATTTTAATTTTTGCTGCGTACAATGATTCAGAAAAGCATAAACTTTTTCTTCAACAACCGTTCTGCACAGTCCTGCAGTTCATCACAACCACCGCCTAAAAGGCTGTAATGCCTGTGAAGACAAAGATCCTAAAGAAGAGTTGGATTCCTTTAACTCAGGTATTACTTTTGAGCAGTTTAGACTGAGACGAATTTTTACATGATCCCGAAAACCATATGTAATATACCTACCTATTTAACATTAAAGTTTAGTATGTCGGTACATTATTTTTTTCCGCTAGTCGCTCGTGATTATTCCATCGAGTAATAAAAAAATTTCTTTGAATCTACAAATCATTGAACAAGAATTTATCAAGCAGTTTTGCAGTTATTTTTAAGCATCTTCACTCGCCTATTCTGTGGGGTTCGCATTTTAAACTTATTCTTAAGGGGAGTCTGACAGTAAAAAAATTAAAATATTGACCTTTTTAATTTTTAATACCAAAATAAAATTTCTACTTTCCTGAATAAAATGATATGAGTGTTATTGCGAAAAGCTTTTTTTCATCTGTATTTTTATTTTTTATTTTTTTTAAAGTTGAACTGCATTTTTCGAAAAATTAATTTTTGTGACATTTTTAATTTTAAATTCTAAAAAAATTATTTTGACCTTTCTGAATACATACAATGTAAATACTTTCTAGTACTCCTTCAATAAAAAATATAACAAATAGTAAATTTTCAAAACTTTGGAGCCTTAATTCAGATTTAGTTGATGTATAGACCTTTCCTGTATTGACCTTGATTTATTAAGTCTGACAGTAAAAATAAAAAAAGAAATTTTTTTGTTCATTTTTAATGTCAAAATAATATTAATACTTTCCTGAATAAAATTATATGATTGTTATTGCAAAAAGGTCTTTTTCCATTTATATATTTTTTATTTTTTTAAGTTGAACTGCATTTTTTGAAAATTATTATTATTTTTTAACTTTCAAATTTTAAATGCTAAAAAAAAAAAATTATTTTGACCTTTCTGAATACAATCTAAATACTTTCTACTACTCCCTTCAATAAAAAAATATAATGAATACTGAATAGTATATTTTAAAAAAATTGGAGCCTTACTTGAGATTTGATTGATGTATAGACCTTTCCAACTTGCCTTTAAAATGAATTCTACGAGGCGAAAACTGAAAAGTGAACACTGTTTAGTGATGCTGAGCCTTAAGTAAATTTGTTATACAAAAAATTTAAAATTTCTGCTAGTAGTACATTCTATTTTAATGCACGAAATATGCTTAAATAGCACCATTTTGCTCCTTAGGATACAATTTTTTTTTTAAGAGGGAGAGCCCCTGGACACCCCCTTTGTTAAATCCACCATTTATAATGATACTCTCCTTTGCCCCCCCATTAAATATTTGCTTCCTACGCGCCTGCCTCACCAGATTGCATTTCCAAATATTTTGCCACAGATTTGAATGTAGCTATCAGACATAATGTTTTAGGTCAGACATAGCATGGGATCTAGCTTTGGGCACTTGTTGAAGTAAAAATTTGTTTAAATGAGGTAATTGATCTGACAGCTTTAGTTAGTTACCTGTATGAAATAATTAGTAATTACCTCCTGACAGTTACAGACTTAAACCTGTTAGTAAATACCAGAAGTAGTAAAGTATAAAAGCTGTGGAATATATCATTAAATGCCTTGTCATGCCCAAGTTTGAATAAAAAGTTAATAAATATAAATAATAGAAAAATTCACAATTGTTGAAACTAATCCTCCTAAATAAACTAAATTAACTATTCATAATTTTCACTTTTAGTGACAGTTAATTACACCCTTTAGGCACAAAAATGTTTTTAACTTTAGTTTATTAATATTTATGGTGGTTAAAAATTAGGCTAAAGGCTATGCTTCGTACACATCAGATTTTTAGATTTTTTGAAATTCCAAACGTGTCTGAATAAATATTGTGAAAATCGGTGTAACATAAGTGAAGTATCATAGCTGTGAAGACACAGAAAATAACATTCCAGCGACTGACTATGTTACAATTAGTCGGGCAAACATTTTATATGAACAACAAAAATTAAAGTGCAACACTCATATAGTGAAATGTACGTGAAAAAATAAACACATTTTTGTACTTAGTAAATAAAATAATCTATACTAAAATATTACCAAATCTAAAACTGTATTTAACCGAAAATAATGTGACTCTGAACATAATGCGACCACCCGACTTTTTAAAATGAGTTTCTGTAAAAGACTTCACGGATTGGAAATCCCAATCCAAGTATATACCGGTAGCAATTGAAAATTATTTAAATTAATAAATTCATTTCATATTTAACTAAGCTGTTCCCAAAAGGGCTAGTCACAAGTTCACAATTGTGCGACTCCCACTGTAGTTTCCACAGTTTTGGTAAAAATATACTATTATATTCAAGTAAATTATTTTGTATGAAGCTGAAAATGGGGTGAATAGGTATAAACATTGGGATGAATATAAACAGTCTGCTCAAAGAATCTTTATGTATAAAACTATTTAATTTAATTTTTTTTATATATAATAATTTATTTACTGATATTATTTATAATGATTTTGAATGAAGAAATTAGTTTTTTTTTTCTTTATTACTTTTTCTTTTTCCTTTTTCTGTTTTGGTCACTGCAATTATGTGGCCCGCTCACCCTTGAGTTTTGGCCAATTGCTCTTGCACCTACCTGCTGCTGATTCCACAGGTTGTACTTGCCTGCTCTTGGTGCCGATTGGAGAAGGGGGTCTCCAAATATTTCCAATGACAACTTGTTACTTGTTTCTTGTACATGTGTGTCGTGCCCACCGCTCAAGGGTGGCATGTTACAAATGCATAAATAAATAAAAATATTTAAAGATTCTTTCAGCGGACTATATCCTCCAGTACGTTGCGATGAGGTACAGCCGTGGCTGATGTGTGGTGATGGTCGCGCAGATCCGCGACATTGAGCTGGAGCTGGACGAGGAGAAGCGCCGCCACTCGGAGACCATCAAGATCCTGCGCAAGAAGGAGCGCACCGTCAAGGAGATGCACATCCAGTGCGAGGAGGACCAGAAGAACATCGCGCTGCTGCAGGAGGCCCTGGACAAGGTCAACCAGAAGGTGTCCATCTACAAGCGACAGCTGCAGGAGCAGGTAGGCTCGGCAGGCCGGCACTCTCCGGTGCTTACGGTCGCCTGGTGTTGGTCAGCCACAGTAATAAAATGGTAGCACTGCATACTGCATTACCATATTGTGTCCAAAACTACCGTCAGTAATTGGGTACAAAATGAGGTGACACAGTGGTAACAGGTGTCTACAGGTCACCAGAGGCCTGACAAGTCACGATACGATTTCACTTTCAGCGGCCCTTTGCTTACTTACATTAGACCCGATTATTCTTCACCAAATGTACATGTAACCACTGTAACACATTAAAACTGAATGATAAAGTAGACGAACCATAGAGCTGTAACTTAAGCTGTTCGCTATCTTGAAGTGACATCCCTTCACACTGGTAGATGCAGGGATGAAACCCTCCCCCATAAATTTTGCAGAAGAGATACTTTTGGCTTTTCAGTCACTCTTCATGTAGAGTGAAAGGTCTTTCTTTAATCCGGTATGTTTGAAACCAGGACCAGGCCGGACTGGCCATTCTGCCGGTTTATCGAACATCAATACAGATTTAATGGGAATACTATACGTTAAATGTAAAAATGTACTTGCTAGAAAACAGGAAACACTGTACCGAAATGAAAACCGACAGAAACGATGAACTCTGAACAAACTAAAAAAGCAGGCAGCGCGGTAATACAACCTGGAGGCTACGGTAAACAGCCGGAGTCCCCCTTAAAAGACCTGAAAGCAAGCGGCTCATTGGTGCTGGATTAAAGAATGTGTTGAACTATAGAATGCATGACAAGACCCTTAAATGAACTCTATTTTTTGTAATTTGTGTTGTATTTCTAAAATTCTGCAAAAAAAATTCTTAGCTTGTCAAATTAAAAAAAAATTGTCTGAAAACACAAGTGCTGTTCTGTAATTCTGGCAATGCCAAAAAATATACTACACCTTTGGTCCCTCAGCAAGGATAAGTTGGACCTGAGCACCGATGTTACCGTATATTTACACAAAGGTTTGGTTTACTCAACAGTTGAAAATTTTTCGAAATTCAAATGTTCTTGGCAAGTGTCTTTCCAATACGGATTGTGCCCCCTACTGTATATAAAAACGATGGTTTTAAAAAATTTCACAAACAGTCTTCTTCTATAAAATGAGCTCAAAACTTTACTTTGTACGCATAAGTAAAAAACCAAATATTTTGACACCCCTTTTACATGTATGGAGACCCCATTAAAATATTCTAGAATATTCATAGCAAAAGTTTCAATTTCTTATGAAAGCAAAATATAATCTATGAAAATTTTAACATTCTGTGGTACAGTTTATGAGCAAGAAGCATGCTGAAAATGAATGGCCAGATTGGCAGAGTAGCAGCAATGATAGACCTTGTAGCCATTCAAAAACCCACAGGACAACACAACATGGACTAGGAAGCAACAGTGGTTCTAGTCCTGGCAGTTAAGTATGTAGGCACTTGAAAAGTAGAACGTCTGAATCTAAAAACAAATTGAGTACATCCATGACAAGCACATATTATGAAGAATTATGCCTTTCAGTAAAATACCAATCAGTAAACTCAACGAACAAACCGACTACGAAAATTGATCACAGTTAAAAAATTACAAATTGCAAAACACTACAAATAAATATAGCAAATTAAAACACAGAAGACCCACTTTTAAAAAAAAAAAACCTTTCCTTCATACCAGTGAAATATTTGTTCTTTAGTGTGTTTTTAAAAACTATTACTAGCAGCAATACCCAGCGTTAACTGGGCTGAACGGTGATATATTGTCCGTGAGTTAAAGTAAAATGGATAGCGCTATATGACAGTGTGATGGACATAAAGAAATAACACACAATTACTGTTTGTATGTCGCATGGCCATCGGTTAAAAAGGTTTAGAAGTTGACCAGCTGCAGCACCATCTCGTGGTGAGTTATAGGTAAAAACACTTTAATGTGCTTTCATGGTGATTGGTCAAATGGTGTCAGAGTTTAACTATGTAATATATACCAACATCCATTTATATATATATATGCACACACACACATATATATATGTATGTGTGTGTGTGTGTGTGTGTGTATGTATATATATATATATATATATATATATATATATATATATATATATATATATATATATATATATATAGGCTCCTGTGTTTAATTAACATGAGAAATTTGTGGGCACTTGAGACATAAACCGACAATTGGTTTGCCTAAAATTGACATTTTTGGAAGCCCTTCTTAATGTATACTTGCCTCTGTCTCGTGGCAAATTCAACATTACCAAGTGAAATTTTTAAATTGTCACAAACACAAATATGTTACTTTTATACCAAAACTTACACTAATGTTTGTTAACAAAGAAAAACATAACATAGCACGTTTAGATAGAATTTGGTCGAGGAATATTTTTTAATTTTGGCTACCAACTTGACAGGTTTTACATTTGGCTGTGTTAACAGTTAATCATAAGCAGTTAAGGGCAGTGGTTGGTATGGATGCGCTGTAGACCTGCAAGTGGGAGATGGTGACTGTACATCTCTCTTCCCGCAGGAGGGCCTGTCCTCGCAGAGCGTGACGCGCTCGCGCCGCTTCCAGCGCGAGCTGGAGGCCGCCGAGGACCGCGCAGACACGGCCGAGAGCAACCTGTCGCTGATCCGCGCCAAGCACCGCACCTTCGTGACCACCAGCTCGGTGCCGGGCAGCCAGGTGTACCTGGTGCAGGAGACCCACCGACACACCACCACCACCTCCGAGGGCATCTAGGCGGGGCTAGTCCCTCCCCCCCTCGTTGGTCCCCCAGGGACGCACTTCCGACCACCTCACAAACACAAACAAGTCACACCACACATACTGTAAATAACACGTCGAGGTCCAGAGGTCGCCAGTGAAAAATAAAAAATAAAAATCTGCCCACGCTAACTTTCAACGAGCTGGACACAGCGAACGGGAACTTCTGTTGAAACTGCGCCAAGATGGTCCCCTGTACAGCATGACAGTTCCAGACATCTCAGCAAGGTAACGTTGTGTTTCTGGAACGTAATGAATATGTTGCAGGCCGTACAGGGTCCACAAAAACGCCTCTCCAGTGCATTTACAAATCGACGTAAGCATCACCCTACTCCCTAGGCTGGGTGGAGTCAGGTGATGTCATTCGAGTGGGGTCCCGATAGACTTAACGTCAGGCCGACACCAGGGGTGCCTAGCAACACAACTTCCCATTCCCAGAGGTTTCATTGGGCAAAAAGATAGCGTACCCACTAACGAATTTAAAAATTACTTTACACGCAGTTTGATCAAAGAGCATCAAATTTTGAATGCTGAATGTGCTGAAAGAAGTGCCCATGCTTCCATAAAGGAAAGCAACTGAAAATAGGTCATGAGTGAGCTTGTGTGATTCGTAACAAAAGGGAGTTCTTGTTTATATATAAATAGAACATGCTAAGCCCATTTAATTAATGACTTCATCAACAGCATGGAACATTTTGGTAATGTTAAGTATATTGTAACAAATTATGATAAAAGTTTTGAATAAAGTTATTGTGCTAAATTAAAATTTTGTATTAATTTTTTTTTAATTTCCAAGTTTCTACAATTTTTTCATAAGAAATTCTGGCTCATTGTTTTAACCCTTATCCTTAAATCAACTATAGCCACTCACTCTTTCTCTCTTTCTCTCTATCTCTAGTTCAGTACACTTTATCCTTAATCCCTAAGCATTAAGTTTTAAGTCAGCTAAGTAGTCTATCTCGTGTCTACCATACAAAGTGGTAGCCAAAAAATAATGCACACTCATAAATTAAACAAATAAAGAAGGTACACATGTATTCATAAAAAATAAAAAAAGTCCGCTGCTTCAGATTAAATACTTTAAATATTTTAACAGTTTCGTAGTTACAGACAAAAAATAGGGGTTGAAATAATTTTCAATTAGAAAAAAATTAGAACAATATTTTTCATTATATTATTTTGAAAGTTGTATCATAGAAGAAAATATAAATGTACACTCAAGTATAAATACACAGCTGCACATTGAAACTAAGATAAAACATGTTATTCTTTTTAAACTGCATAATTAATAAAGTATTACTATTAGTGGTCACAGGATGGAATGAAATTATTAAGAACAGTGACACAAGTGAAAAAATTTTGCTGCTGATACAATCATTACACAAATTATGCAATATGCAGCTATTATTGTTAAAATTTAAATTTTCCCATGTTTATACAACCACATAAGCAAAAATCATTACAGAACACAAATATCTAACTTTCAGATTAACAAAACACAAAAAAAACAACTATTTACACATGAACAGTTTACAGTATATATTTATATTTTACTGTCATCTAAAACAAGAACAAAAGATTGTATAAACAATATCATTAAAGCTGAAACTAACATTTATTAACATGAATGATGATTGCTGCCAGGTAAGAAATGTACATCAAGAGTACTTAATATTACATATCTTTCAAACAATGAAAATTTGCTACATTAAACACCTAATTTTTTGTTCATTTGATTAATAATTAATGAAAACAATTAAACATCAAATGACACATCAAAAAATGTTCATACACGTATATTACAGAGCATACTAGATGCAATGTGAATATCACTCTTTTCTCCAATCAAAAATGTATCCTTATAAAATGCACACGTCAAAAATATGTGCAATATACAGTACCGTAACCTCATTTATCAATATTTTATTTTATTTTATTTTATTGGAAACAGCACGAAATAGAATTATTTGTATACAAATAGAGTAATAATTACTTTACATAACAGTTTTATATGAAAAACAGCACATTTTATTTTGTAGAATTTTCACACTCCAGAACATATTGTTTGGGACTAAAACTCCTTAATTATACATAGAAGCATTAAATTTACAACAGTAAGGCTTTAAATTACCTATAATGAGCAACACATGTTTTGAACTTTAGCTGCTATGACTAGGGAAAGTTACCTTGGCCAAATTTCCTGCTATAATAAGAGTAACATGTGGCATCATACTTGCTAAGTTTTTTTTCCCATTTCTCAGTTTATTACTATCATCTTTCTGCATAATAAGTGAAATTCAACATACAATAAATCTTTAATAAACTAAACTTTCCAGAATTACATTTTCTACATTAATTTGGTCTTTAATTGCCAAACAACAATTAGACACAATTCAATGGACAAGACATTTAGTTTAGATTATGAAATAATTATAGAAAAAATTTCAAATATAGTGAATGTACTTAACAATTAATCAATCTCTAACTAAAATGACTAAAGGCATCCCACAATGTTTTTATGGTACACAGGGTAAAAAAATTAAATGTCAGTGCAATATTGATTAATAAAAATGAAATAATTTTGCTTCAAACTATTTCCTCTCTATTATATAATATTTTAGTTTTTATATTTTAGTGTTTGTTTGGGTTACTTAGTTATTTCTGTTTGGTGACATGCACCCTAAAACCCAATTTCCCAGAGCTAATATTATTTTAGTTAAATGTTTAATAGTTTTTAACAAACATTTTTATACACTGTCCCCAATATATAACTAAAATACATCAAGAACAAAGTCATGTCAAATTAATATATATAAAAAGAAATGTTATATTTGGTGATGGGATGGTAATACAAAGAAAAAAAACCTTATTTTTTTTATTTGTTAATTTTTTATTTTATCCCGCAAAATTTGGTCAGTCAATTTTTAATAAATTTGCAACAAAAGTAGCCCATATACTGGTTTTAACATATAGGCTATAGATATTTGTGATATTCCACACCTAATGTGGTTCTACAAAGGTAGGTTTAGTTTCCTATAAGAAATTATAGCCTCGTAGATAATCAAGCAAGAGGATATTGGGTAAAAATAATTATCATACCATACATAGGTATCAACTACATTTGTACCATTTTATGTTGCAGATGCGTTAAGAGAAGAAAGTAATTCAGTTTCGTAACACGGGGAGCACTGTTTCCCTTAACGACATTCATACCACATGTTACAAATATTCTGAAGGATAGGTGATGATGACATGATGCACTTTTAAAAATTCTTGTCATGAATCTCTACCTAATATAAAAGAGGAATAGCAGTCTCACTGATACATGCTGTGTACCTGGCATTTTCAAACACAACACTACAGTAACCAAGGGGAAAAAAATCTTGTATTTCATGCAAAAAGGGTTGCTGACTATGTATTTAAAAAAAAAAAACTTAAAAGCACTTAAAACTTTTATTAACAATAGCCATGCAAAGAACACTAAATTAAAAATTGTATATAGTCATCGCATAACCCCTGCATAGAAATTATTAAAGTCCAAATTTTCAACATTTTGGAAGCCTGCCCACAAGTAGAACCAAATAGAGAGACTTTTTAGGATGAGAAAATTCTGAAAGTTTTAAAAACCTTGACACCAAAATTTTACATAATTATATTAGTTCTCTTAAAGAAATTATAATTATGTCATGAATGTGACATCAGCCTTTTCTTATGACCTCAAAAATTTATATTCTCTGACGGATTTTGATAGTTATTTTCATTGGAGGGTCCCCAAGGAAAAAAATTTATAAAATCAGATATCCACAGCTATCTAGAAAAAATACAAATTAATAATGATATTTTTTTTAATTTACAAGAAGTTACGTAACTTAAAAAGTCTACCAGTGAAAGAATGATTCATGTAAACATTAAATCATCAGCTGACAGATATCAAACATGCTTAATAGGACTGCAGTCCCAAATTTTTTTAATAGTTTTTCTACCAAAATTTTTAAAAAATATGGAACTTTTGCTGTATACTAACCACACTTAATTAGTTATAATAATTAGTTATATTGCAATGTTGTCTTTCAAAATCAGTATTAAAAAACTAAACAAAAAATAATAACAAATATAAAATTACAGAAATTCAATTAAAAATTTTATGTCAAAACAGGTTAGGCCTATGCTGGAATCAAAAAAATACAGCAATTAAATTAACTCTATCCTTGCAACAAAATTAAAATTAAAAACCAATAAAATGAACATACAACAGCTTTCAGATAAACGTACCAAAACTACAAATGGGTAGCAGGAGTTAAACAGAACAACATTCCGGTTAGGCCTTTAAAGACCAACTTGTTTGACATAGCAAGACTTTCAGAATATAATAGATAAAAAGAAAAGAAGGAAACGCTATTGACTTTGGACGGTTAATACGGGAGACCAAAAAAATCAAATGTTTTTGATACATAGAGCATTGCAAAAAAGTTGGAGTATGTTCAATCGAGGAATAATTATATGTATAACATATAACAGGATGCTACGGGTCAACAACATGCGGTACCTGCATTCTTAGAAAATAACAGTGTCTGAAACACATAAGCACCAACTTGATTAAAAATAAATTGAAAAGCCAGGTGTAATCCTTCCAATGATTAAAATTCTACATGATGCTACCTATTTCCTGAAGTGTGTGTACATAAGCTCCGAATTAGGCCTGTGTATTGTTTCAACTACCCTTCTAGGTGAAGGTAACTAGGTACTTGCTCATCACATGGTGTGTGTGTGTGTATGTATATTTATCAACAGATTAAACAGTGTGTTGAATGGTGTGAATAACAAACAGTAGAAATACAAAAGTTACTAATATGTGGCTGACTAATGTATTGCTTTTGTCAATGCTAATTTGCCTATTTAAAAAATGAACAATCATACAAATAACACTTCAGTCAATTATACAATACAATAATCAGGTAGAATGTTTATCAGCCTTGGCTTGACTTTAAAAATATCAACATCTGAAAGTATGCTTGTCATTCCTAAAAGAAATTAATGTTGAATTTCAATGGGTGTGTTTTACACATTATGCCTTTATCAAAGTGAGTTTCACCAATCAGTTAAATTGCAAGAGCTCTAATACAATTTTCAATTTACTTGATAATTGTCTAAAAATAAAGGAAACAACCAAAAATGGAACTAAACAGTTCCTTGTTTTATTTATATTTATTCTGTCGAGACACATTAAGATATTTTTAAAAACTTTACATGCAATTCAATATTTTACTTCCCCTGTGCCGTAACTTCGCCACCGCCATGCTCTTGAGTCCCGGTAAATGTTGAATACTACTATTCCAGCCACATGAGAAAAATGGTACTCGCAGATTAAGGGTTGATGTAAAATTATTGCAAACATTACCTGCAAATATTGTGACATAAATTTCTGTACTGCGTTAATAGTCAAGCTGAGACTGTTTTCAACTATAAATATCCCTGATCATGTTTTTGCCGCCATATTTCTCAAATTGGATACTAGCTACAAATTGGTCCAGTGGTTTTCCAGAGATCCTTAAGCATATAGCAAAGCTGAGGCTGTTTACTAATACACAGGGATGTTTAATTTCAGTACTTTACATACAGAGCCAAGATTTTTTTCCATTCTAATTGGTTTTCCACTCTAATTGTGCTTAATTAGGGTGAAAGACCGATTAGGGTGTAAAATATTATTGGCCCAGGTCATAACATATTGACATCAAACATTACTGTTTTTTTAATTAAGTCGCTGCTATGTTATATTTATAAGACTATCTGGAAAACCACAAGTTTCAGCTATTATGTAGGTAGGTACAGGGTTTTTTTTTCTTCATAAAACTGTTAATTATTCATTTTCTTTCCAACTCGACAATGAACTGAAGAGTTCACCCATTCAAATTGTAATTAAAAATTTCCCAAAATGAGACCACCTGTAGGCTTCTCTATTCATGGCTGACTAACAAACATTCTGCCCAGACAGGATTAACATGTCTATCAAGGCCCAAAGAAAGATAAGCACCAAACACAAGCCACGCATAGCTCTAATGTCAATGAAAGTTCGATTTCACTAGCACCAATGGAATCTTACAAAAGGATCTCGAGTTAAATGCAAGGCAGTCTAACACATCAGCTGGATAGTTACAACGGTTACAACCATTAGCAACTGCAGAGTAAATATGGAGATTTACGCCACAAGTAAAGCTAATTTGCAATTACATAAATGAGCACTTTTTAAGCACTGTGACCTGCTTCATTTAGGGAGGTGTTATAAATGATTGGCACCTATATACTAATTAATTAATATTTACATGAAATATGGTCGTACTTGTTAACATTTTAAGAGATATTGTTAATACTAAAATTCTACTTCTACTGACAATAAATTTAAATTACTAATTTTTAAAAGATATTTATTAGTTAAATCAGTAGAATTAAACATAATCATATTATTTCTTATACCTTTATTACCAAAAATAATTTTACTGGTAATAAGCAACAAAACTTAATCGTCATCCAAATGCCATTAACTCTACTGCACTGTCGTTTACAATGTTGACAGTGACGAGATGCACGACCGTGATCAAAACTTTAAAATAGTTTGCAAAATGAACCTTATTTTCTTTCCTGTGCAACTCTGCTCGTTCTGACTGACTGCTAACAAAGTACATTGTGCACTGCTGTCACACACAAAAAAAAACAAAGCAACTAAGCATTGATAAAAATACTTCACATCTGAGATGACACTTACAGAAACCAACACAGTTGAAGAAATTGTTTGTAAAAATTAAAAAAAAAGAAAAAAAAAGGTAACAGCCTTTTTTCAGAAATAAACTCCACAAGTTATATTGGTTAATTTATGACTCTGTATGATCTACAATGATGAAAACATTTATAATCTTAAAATCTGCAAACATGTTCTGTATCGTACATTAACAATAATTTGATAACATTTATTCATTGCATATATTCTCAATGTACATGTTTAAGTTATTTTTCTTTTATAGAAGACAGGATGATAAAAAATAGCTTGTAACTTATATCATCCTAAATACACTCATTTCTGTGCCAAGAAGCAATCTCTACAACCAATTCAATATTAAGTTTTATAAGTAGATAATTTGAACAAAAAAGATGTAAGTTCCTTGTAGTTAGGGCCAACAAGAAACAAGGGAGGAGGGAGGCACGAAGGGAGGAAAAAATCCCCAGGGTCGGAGCACCAAGAGGGGTCTATCGAGTATGGGAATATTTTTAATGCCTGTGTTTACCCTGATAGTAGACAAAAATTACAGTTCTATTGCTAATAAAATTAATTGGAAATATTACTAGTTCAGCAATGTTTCCAGATCACGTTTAAAGTTAAGTCCATTGCAACTTTTAGTCTTAAGATTTTTAAGTGAAACTTCTTTGCTGAGGGGACTACAGTTTTAGAGCGTTACGA
Source organism: Bacillus rossius redtenbacheri (assembly GCF_032445375.1). NCBI lineage: Eukaryota > Metazoa > Arthropoda > Insecta > Phasmatodea > Bacillidae > Bacillus > Bacillus rossius. Next base: position 97,659,028 of record NC_086330.1, on the reverse strand, counting down.
AAATTACAATCACATGAGAGGAATAGTTAGGTACATGGTGGGAGAACCGGTAGAGGAAAGTGTTTCAGCGGTAATGCCACTCCAACGCATGCGCTAGCGGTCGAATGGTAAGATAGCAGGAGGAGAGGGGGAATAGGTATATAGCATAGCATGCTATATGCAGGGTGTCTACCAGATCTAGTAAATGAAATTCCCTGATTTTTCCAGGTTTTCCAGGTCTAAAACTGAATTTTTCCAGGTTTTCTTTAACACAATTACGACATTCCACGAGACTGAAAAAACTGCATAACAATACATTGATGGGTTTCAAAGTATTTAAACTTACTTAAATTAGTAAAAATATTACCTTCTTCTAGACGTGGCTAAAGTGACTCAATTGATGGCAAATAAAACATGCTGCTACAAATATTTCACACACTTACTTTTGCAAAAAAGATTAGTAAAAGGAAGCTCCCATCAATTTCGCAGTGACTCAACTTTTGCATCTATAGCACGTGCTTCAGAACAAGCCAAATCCAACACTCGAGCCTTCTTAAACTGCAATGCCTTGATCTCCTCTTCAACTCTTCTTTTTTCTGCCATCTTCTTGTCTGTAGCTTCCTTTTCTTTTTGTTTTGTTTGCAGGGCTTCCTTACGCCTACAACTAGCATTTCTTACATACTGTAACATGGACTTGATGATATCAACATGCTCTACACCTCCAGAACGTTTAACAAAGTCATACACTTGTCTTTGTGCAATCAGTGTTTCTTCCTGCAAGTTTTCAGTCAGCAGATAAGAAATTCACTGAAAATCCTCTTTCCAATGATGCATTTCCATCATCATCCTCACAAACTTTAGAAGGCCTATTTTGGCAACTAATGTATGTGCCTTAAGAATGAGCATCCACAAGTGATCAAGGCACCCATCTTCTCGAGAAAAAGACAAGAACAGTGCTTCAGAATCTTGCGAGGAACATACCAACTGATATGATCACTCAATGTTATCAGCTTCTTGTCCTGATAGCCACCTGTTTCGAAGACAACATTCTAAACTGTACTTCACACGCTGTTTCCTCACACCCGAATTTAAAGCCATAGACGGACATAAGCAGGAAATTCCTTTGGTAAGTTTGTACTTTAGGGGACTTTTGTTTTGAAGTTTTTTTACCATAACCTTTGGATAAGTCTTAACATCATTTTTCAGTAACAGGACAGACTTTTCTGGTAGTTTCTCTTTCTTGATGTCATGGCGTACTGCATAACCCAACTTGATATAGTTAGCAGTCAATAGATTTTCCTGGTTATCTACATCCAATCGAGATACACTGCATTTTTCCCTAAAGCTCTTCAGTACCTCTGGTTTCACAAACTTTCCTGCCAAAGTTAATAAAATGTCTACCAGTGAATCATACAGAAAAGGTTCCATGGGTGCTTCACTTTGGAACATTGTAAGAAACAATTCCAGCTCTGATGTCAAAGAGTGGAAGAATGTAAATTTTACTTCTAGAAGATTATCTTCAAGAGCACTTTTAACTACATTGAAAGACAGATGAAATAGAAACTTCACTAACAAATTTCTTTGGAACATTGTAAGAAACAATTCCAGCTCTGATGCCAAAGAGTGGAAAAATGTAAATATTACTTCTAGAATATTATCTTCAAGAGCACTTTCCACTACCTACATTGAAAGACAGATGAAATAGAAACTTCACTAACAAATTTCTTTAGGTGGGGTAACGTTTTCATGGCACGCTCAGCAACTGCAGTATTTTCTAACCATTTGATTGCACAAAATTTCTTGGGAAAAAGCTCTTATCTAGTTATTCTAATGTAATCTGCCCTCCTTGCAGGTACATGCTTAAACAAAAAGTAACTGTGCCTCAAAAAACCAACAACATCCCAATGTGTAGCAGAAATTCCAGTTTTGAAAGCACCATGGACCGTATGAAGCCCATAGCTACCAATTTCTAGCAACGATGGCGAATCTTCACCAAAAGTGTCTGTGATATGTATTTTCAAAGCTAAAAAAAATGCCCAGTTTATGTTGGGGGCATCCATAATTACTTAAAATTAAATGCACCTGTTGGTGTAATCCGAACGCGGGAAGCAAATGCCGTAGCACGTCACGTCAGCAGGACAACAGACCAGCTTGAACCAGTTTGTATCACGTGATATAACGCCACTTCCGAATCCGATGGTAAATAAAAGAAAATGGACGTGGGAACTGTTCGTTATTTGCCATTCAAAAATAAAAATGGGAGGGGATACACTTGATGCTACGTCAATGCAAGCTGATCAATAAACAAAAAAGTATTGCCAACTACAGCCTACCAAAAAAAAATTCCCTGATTTTTCCCTCATTACAATATTCCCTGATTTTTCCAGGTTTTCCAGGTTTTCCAGGGTCAGTAGACACCCTGTATATGCTAGTTGTAAGGGCCGGAATGGGAAATCGCAGGGGAGAGGTAGAAATGACGCAGAGTGATGCTACGCAATTCTCGTGACACAATTCTCAGTTTTTATAACAGCTAACGATTATATCTACAATTTATTTATTCACGTGAGAAAGAGTTATTGATTTGTGCTATGAAATTTTATAAGTATCATTAATTTTTATGTGAACAGTGTGATTGAAAATTTCAAAAAGATGCAAAGATTTGAGAGGTTATATTTACAACTATAACTTATTTTTGGTATGTGAACATTGTGATTTCAAATGTCAAAAGGATGTATAGGCTTGTGAATAGACTTTGAAAGTGTAATGAATCAATCTTTTGTATTGTAATGAAAAAATCAAGAGAAAAGTTTGAAATACATATATTAATATCATACCTAACTCTTTAAATCAAAGTGATACAAAAGAAATAATCTGAAACAAGTGTGTTATTGTTCTTTCATTTTGTTCAGCTAGAGATCATGATTTAAACATATGCCTAAAAATAATAAAAAGGCAGAAGCAAAAAGGCAGAAGCAGATAAGAGGTATTATCAAATACAACGTGGGAATAAACCACCAAAAGAGGCGCGAAAAAGTGCCAGTGAATGAACGAAAGAGTACAGGATGCAGAAAAAGGCATTTTTTTTATTTGACATTATACCCACATCCTTACTGTCGCGCTTTTTTTTAATGGTGGTGTCCGAAAAGTTGTATACTAATTAATACGGATGGGGACCGACAAAATTATTATCCCCCGGGGCCTTAGTTTATCTCAATGGCCCTGCTTGTAGAACAAAAGCAGATTATTAAGAACATAGAAACATAGATATCTGATGCCTGAGAGCAACATAAGACACTTTGAAGCATGTACAGGGTTTGTATAAAAAGTATTGGGAATAATTTTTTCCTGACGTGACAGTACATCGCAGGACGCTTGCACAGCACAGGCTCGGTGTTGGGGGGTGTGTGACCTTCAACATGTGCAAAGCACCAGTTGTCTGCGAGCGTTCGTTCAGGCTAGATCATGTTTTAATGGAATCCTTTCGAGTGACTTGTTGCAAGCACTTCTCTATTGCAAATGATTGAACAGCAGTACACCATCAAATTTGGTGTTGGACCGGGGAAATCAGGTACGTGAGACGTTGGGCATGATTTGCCAAGTGTTCAAGGATGAAAGCATGTCATAAACTGCAGTTTTTGAGTGGCACAAGTTCTTCAAAGATGGCCGAGAGTGTGTGGAAGACAAGCCCTGCGTTGGACAGCTGTCAACGTCATCAACCGACAACATGCAATGTGTGCATGAAGTGCTGAATTCAGACCATCGGTTAAGTGTATGCATGGTCGCAGTTGAAATTGGCATTGAAAATTATCACTGAAACTTTTGTGATACGGAAGATCTGCACGAAACTCATCCCAAAGGTCTAGATGGACAACCAAACGCAGAGGCAAGCGTCTGCTTGCAAAGAACTTCTGCAACGCTGACGTCAGCCGGGGCTACGCCCCATGAGCCTAGTCAGTCTCCGTTTCCTCAACATTCCTCTCCCCTTCCCCGGCATTTGTACCGCCATGTACGTAGTCGTGTGTTTGAATTGCGCGCCACGAACTACCACAAGAGGGCGCTTAGAAGCAGTGCGGCGATCCCTAAAATTGCTATGTTAATATTAATTGTAAGCCTTTTTGTTGTTTTCATCCATCTTCGCCCCAGTGCTGTGTAGTTTACTTGTGTTTCTTTAATTTAAATAAGTTACCTTAAATAACTATAGACGTTGCCCGGGCGGACCCGAACAGGCACGGACTTGGACGAGGATAGGAATGCTTTTATATGAATTATCATTAAATAAGTAAATAGTAACAAACTTTCCATTGTCAGTAATTTTTATATATTTTTAATGTTTATCTGTAATTTACTCAACTTTCGCCGGGGCACGGAGTCGTAGAATACAGTAACGGTAATTGTGTTGGCGCGAAGGGCGCCATGTTGCCACCTGCGAGCGATGAGCTCAGCCCAGTCCATCTTCATCACTGACCGAGAGCAGACGCGCCAGCACCCCGGGGACCTCAACCTTTGTTCATCACTGACCAAGTAATTTCTGTATCGTTAATTCTTTTTAAATCGCTTTCGTTCGTCATCCTCGGGGCAGCTCTCGGTCAGCGGGCTGTTTAATTAATTAATTGTCTCAGTCGAGTTTTTCATCACCGTGTAATAAGTATACTTTGCAGTATGGCCACGTGTGTGGACCATGCCCTCACCTAAACCGATTCGTGCCTCAGGCTTTTTAACCGTGTAATGTGTAACGTGTAACGGGCGTGTAGAGAGACGTGTTAGTGAAATTAAATCTGGAGAATAAATATAAAGTGAGTACTTATTTAATCACGTGGTGAGTGAGTCTAGGAGTGTGGCGTGCCCGACGCCTAGAGCGGGCCAGGTCTGGGTAGCTAGGATAGAAAGGGCTGGTAACTCGTCCCCACTTGGGCTACGTCACGCCCTGAGTGAGAGACTCCGCCGGGTCCACGTGCCCTTCCACGTGGTGGCGCCCATAGTTAACATCTCGAAATCACCGGCAATGCGCGATCAGCCCTCAACGCATTGAAGACGCCCCAAACCCCTTATAGTCCCGACATGGAACCAGCAGACTTTTTCCTATTCCCAAATGTGAAATCCTCCCTCAAAGTACACCACCATGGGATGTCAAAGAAGCTTACACACGTACCCTTAAGGACCTTCCGGAATCCGCCTACCAGGAGCCTTTGAGTCGTGGAAAAGCAGCTGGCTAAAGTGTGTCGATGCTCAAGGGATGTACTTTGAAGACTTTTGAGGCACTGAAGCAATATCTGAAATAAATATATTAATCCTAAACTTTTCCCAATACTTTTTATATAAACCCTGTATATCTGAAATGCAACGTAAAATATTTAGGGTGATCTTGTATTTGAGGTATCTAGGTTGTACTAATTTGAAGATCGTAACAAAAGCCATCTTTCAGTGGAGACAATACAGGGTGAGTACAAATGATCAGTTTAATTTCAAAAAGTCATAAAAACTAAACAGTGCAGCAGATTTTCCTGTTAACTTTTTTTCAGTCAATAGAGGATCTCTCAAAAAAAATTTTTTTTTACAAGTTACAATGACTTAATATGTGCACCTCTCATTACGCTGTAAACATCAAGGCTGTATTCAAACTCGTCCCACACTTTATGCAATGTGTCGGTGGTAATGGACTCAACTGCCAATATGATTCGCTGTCTCAGATAGCGGCAGAGGTGGCACAAACACTTTGTCTTTGACAGAGAAAAAAAAATTGAATGGGGTTTAGTCCAGTGATTGCAGTGGCCACCTGCCCCACACCGCATGGTCGACACCTGCACAACCAAGGCATCTCCAGGTGAATGTGTGTTTAGATGTTTCCTTGCAGCCAAATGAAACGGTGCACTATCCTGTTGGAAGATGAAGTTATTTGAATCTTCTCCCAAGATTGCAGAAGCCACAAGGTAAGCACGTCAAGGTATGAATTTTATTTTCAATAAAAAAGAATGGCCCATAAATCTTTTCTCTTAACATGACACAGATTCACTTTCGGGATATTTCTCTCATGCTTGATGGGGACAAGAGAATTTCCCGTTCCCAAAAAATGCACATTGTGGCTATTCACATTGCCAGTCATGTGGAATGTGACCTCGTCACTGAAAATTAACCTCATGGGTAGGTTGTTGTCATCGATCCTTGCTAGCACCTTGGAGCAGAATGTGTAACGTGCACAATAATCATTTTGAGTGCCGTGGCCAACTGGAGTCTGCACAGTTTCATGCCCAAATGTTTACGCAAAATTTTTGATACCTTTGTTTGGGGCATCTGCAGTTCAAGACTTGTTTGCCTAGTTCATTTCCGTGGGCTACACAAAAATTTTTCCTTTGGTACGGGGGGGCTAACCACGTGTATTTTCTTTGCAAATGCATCCTTTTTTTTTTCAAATACCTTCATCCAGGCATAAATGGATGACTGGCTTGTTCATTTCGCTTAAAAATGTGTGCAAAATTCACATTGCACAACAGTTACCGACCCCCTTTCCACTAACTGAAGCATGCACCAACTCTCCTGCTATGCGGTAGGTGCCATTATAAACAATAGCTGCTTATAGCAGAGGCAACCTACAACAAACCAATCCCAAACATTTGCAAAAAAAAAAAAACCTTTCAGGTATTCTCTATTGGCAAAAAGATTTTTCAGGAAAATCATCTACACCGTTTAGTTTTTATGTTTTTTGAAAGTGTAATGATCATTTGATGCTCATTTGTGCCAGAGATAGTTCAAATGCATAGATAACCTGCTACATTAATATACATGCAGAATTTAATTAGACCTAATAAATAATTGAAACCCGCAATTCTGTAATCTTCATTATGGTTGTATAGTGCCTTCTTGCAAGAAAATTAGAAGACATTTTTAATGATTTTTTTGTCTTCAAATAGCAGACGTCTTCCGAACAAACTGATCCTGTAGAACGGTTTTTCATCTCCAAGGGAAGCAAAACCAATAAGTGGTGCTAAAATTTTAGTAAGCAGCCATTAGAAAGAAGATTGTCATGTTTCTAGAAAACAAATGATTTTATTGGCCCAAACAGTTTCAAGAAGCTTCTTCAGGGTGTTCATGCAAATTTGTTATAAATACTCTCCAACTTTCCCGTACTAAAATTAAAAATTTTCTGACTAAATATCCTTTACATAATTTACCTCCTTTGCAATTTTCTGAAATAAAGAAAATCCATTCTCCACCATCTTCGTAGCTGGCCTAGTTCTCCCTCCACTCTGTTTATTTTAAACACAACCTTGCATTCACCATTTAAAAAAAATGCTTTCAGTCTGGTAATGGCAGATAAACATTTTTCCCTGAAATTATTACTAGAGAATTTCCATGTGACTTTCCCCGGATAAGTAAAAGCCCTGACTTTCGCTGATCAATTACAACTACCTGATTTTTTCTGACTTTTCAGAATGTGGATGTCCCATATGTTACGAGAAGTTGTATAGAATATTTATTGAGATACGAATTAATTATATTGATGAATCTCTTTTGAGTAACACTATATTAAATAAATGCAAATACGAACAATAGTTCGTACAGAAGAGAGCATAAACATGGAATAATGCCAATTTACAGCAAGCTGCCAGAGTGAGCTTATTTTCAGTAGTTATTGTAGCAAAATAAAAATTTTTGTCAAAATATTTAAAAGTTTGCTGTTCATGTTAGTTCTGCACAAAATTTCACCACACACTGGTATACTCAAGTCTAGTTTTCAGCAAAAAATGCAAAGACTATAAGCAACAAAATACACATGAATTTCAGTACTTTTTATAACAAACAGTGCAATTTTTTTTTACTGAGATATTAATTTATTTCTGTAGATGTCTCTGGAATAAAACCTTACCATATGCGAAGGGAAAAAAAATTACTTCAGGTCTAAAACCAAAGCATTAACATTGAGCTGCACACAAGATGATGTGAAGAATAAAATTAGTGCCAAATGGCGGCGTGTCTGAACTGCTTTTCCTGTAGAAACAGACAGGTAAGCAAAATAAACCAGTACACGCATCCTACACCACCACAACTGCATTTTTCGTCTTTTTTTATTTGTTTTGTTTTTTCATATTGTGGCCTATCAATTAAGAATAATGACAATATAACCTTTACACTGTTGGAAAGTCAATATTTTTCAACTTTCATTGCATTTCATATATTTTTGTGGATATTATTTAGGAATCAAACAAGTTCTACACTATATGTACAGATGACAAAGTTCATACCACTAAAAATTTAAAAAATTGTAATAAATGTGCTATTAATTTAAATCAAAGAATATTATCGACTCAACACTATAATGACGGCATGCAACAGCAGATGTTCAGTTACATACAACCAAAACTAAAAAAAATTATAACAGTAACACAAGTACTCACCAACATGACAATCTATCATTAAAAATTCTTAGCACCAGTATATTTACGTATGTATGTGTGTATACATACATAAATTTCTTAATTCTTCTTGTAGTTGTAACAGGCCTGCCAAATTTATCCGGTTTCACGGATTTTAGGCCCTCAAACGGATTTTGGATTTTACTCAATTATCACAGCTTTTAACAAATGCAATTTTCATCATACCTGCACAAACTTTGTCGTTCATAAAACAAATACTGTTAATGGCGAAGAAACACAGCATTCTTTTGTTTCTGTGCATTTCTAAACAAAACTTTACCATAGACATGGACAACAAGAAAACTACTTTGAATAATGTGTAGAACTCTAGAGGTTAAGTACGTAACTATTGTCGAATGCATACAATTTCTGTTGACCGTCACTGAAATTGATTAAAGTCAAAGGTAAGTTTAAATATGTAAGTGACAAAATAGATGATTATTCCTATAGTATCTATGATTAATGCTTTTGTTTCAGAATTTTCTAACCATTTTGTTGTGTTGAATTTGTATCATTTCAGGACTTGGCGACATAAACTTGAATTAAATACTCGCAGCTCTTGTTACAATGAACAAAAAAGGCATTACCAGTTTGAACTTTGTTTTTAGCAGAAAGATACACGAGAATGGAAAAACCAACTAGAATGGATAAAGCCATGGAACAGTGGTTACCAGGCGATGACAGTGAGTAATTTGATGCTTAATATTGCCAGCGACAGGCTAAGGATCTGCGACATCACAGCAATACATAATGCCACAAAGAATTCAAAGGGGCATACAACAGAGTTCGCCCGTAATGAAAGAAAATAAAGGTGAGGTTATCAGTGACATGGCAAAATAACCTTTTTTGTGGTCACACAAAATGGATATGATTATTCAGCAACCATTAGCCTCTCGTGAGGAAGAAGACACTGTGGACACACTAGAAACTTCTCTCTTTACTATTTTAATTGATGAGTCTACTAACATAAAAGTTCACAGGATTTCAGTTTAAGTTTCTATGATTTTTTTACAGTATTTCTACTTTAAGTTTCCTTGATTTTCCAGTATTTTTTTGTGTTGAGTCCACGTTAAGTTGGAAACCAGTGGCAACCCTGTGTAATAATAATTGAACGGTTGATTCCAGTATTTTAACATCTGGTATTTTAAGTCGACACAATAGTTTATCTTATAAAGTTGTCACCTGGATGCCAAATGCTTCATGCCAAGATGACACACAAACAAAAACATGGAAACATGGTTGTTCATTAGTTAAACACAACTTTTACAAGAATCTCAACCACAGAAGATGGGCTATGTTGACATAGAGATAAAACATTGGAATATATACATGAATAACATTTATAGTGGGAAAAAAATGTGCCTTTTTACTTGAAATTATAGATGTGTTGTTTTGTAATGAATTAACTTCAAGGCAGATCAATATATTTCATGCAAAAAATACAAATATTCTTATAGACAGTAATTATTATGTAGTTTTGATATCAACACATTCAAAACCAGCAACAATATATTTAAATAAGTTTTTCCCATACTCCCATTTTGTGACAGTAGTGTAAAGAAAGTCTTTTCATCTTGGGTTGTGTTTTTAGTGTGCACAATTATTTTGCACATGTTAACACAAGTAAACAAGTTTTTTATTATTTATTAAGTTACATACTAAAAACAAATCTCTCTTGAAAAAGCCACAAACCCGAAAATCTACTTCAAAAACACCAAACTTGCATGCACTAAGGCAAGGTAGCATGTTCTGTGTGTGGCAGCAAAGAACTGAACAAGCATGTGTAGTGGGTAAAATAATAAAAAATATATAAAACTTAGACTTAATTTTATTTCTGCAGCAGTTTCATGAAACAGCTAACTTCTGAAACTGAAGCTGTCTTGCTAATGTATAATCTTTCCTCCAGTTCAAAAAATAGATTGACAGTCACAATGTTTGTACTTGGAAACTAGCAACATACAATAAAAACATCCTTAAAAACAGAAGGAACTGTTAGTTAACTAACAAAGATTTTTAATTTGGTACTTATCCATGAAATGATTTTGAGTTGTATTTTCATTACTATCAATTCAAATACTACTTTGTTTGTGTAAAGATTCAACGAAATACAATGGCTTTTCAAGAAACTTCTGTAATCCAACCAAAACATTATAACTTCATTTAACTAGCTCAGACAACAGTATGGTCGTAAATTTGAGACCAATAATAGTTTCCATTTTGTCTTTCTGATAGTGCTGAGATTTTAACAAAGTAAATTATGGTATATGAACTCAAAATATACCTCATTTGGCTGTTTGCATCCTACTATGAGGTTGATAATCACACTTTAATCATTAAAATTAGATCCAAATAAATTTTTGAATCTGAAACTCAGCTAAATAAATCCAAAGAACCGCTTGGAGCTAATCCATTGGACAAGAACAAGATAAAGGACTAGCACAAATTTCCTACCAATAAAGAACAAAATCATACGCACTATCATTAAGTTTCAACACCATGGAAACTTCCAAGAAATTTATATTAAATTTCAGCTGAGGCTACAACATGTCTACAATATTGGTGTTTGTTACAACTTACGAAGTCCTACAAAATGTGTATGAGATTTGTTTTTTGTTCATCAATCTTATCTGATTTGTACTATATTACCAGAAATTACAGCATTTGCATGTAACACTTATTCCCTAATCTACCTCAGGTTAGAAATAAAAAAAAAGACTTTTTTAAAAATATATGTATTGAAAACTTAAAAGCCATTCATAAAAAATGTTCTTGTGCAATTAACAATCTGATTAAACATTTTTAAAAAAGTCTGCGTTAAATGCATACTAAAAAGTTAGTAACTACCACATTTTCTTTACAGCACATATTTGACAACTACATAAATGGGAATAGCAAAATGGGTCTACAATCCCGCGATTAGTGATGTACCAATACAAAGCAAATTACTGCGGACAGCAGATAAATATTATTATTACAGTGCAGATAGCTCACACCAATACCAGTAATAATAATAATAAAAAAGTCTTCTATACACTACACACAAGTCCTGATTCTTTCTTTTTTCTTACTTTTTTTTACTGTTGTGGATAAATTTTCATCTGAAGATACCCTGTCACATATAACATATCCTTTACATAAACCCCAAGCACCAGAGCTTGTTAATGGCAATAAATTACAAATTGATTCCTCTAAAAATGGCAATCATAATCTCAAGAATAACTCAAAGCATTAAAATTATTAACAAAAATTAGAAAATGATTCATATAATTTAAAAAGTCACAAAATCATAATTTTTCAATTCCTACACACTTTCATACATATATGTATTATATCCATCATTTTGCATCTGCAAAATTTCCAATACCTTAACAAAAAAAAAAGCATTTCGAACATTACCATTGGTACACCACTATTAAAAGATCATCTTAGCTGCTACAAACATCATTACTTGATCACAACTAAAACTCTATAAATAGTTTCATACTTACAGTTTACAAATATCAAGTTAGCTTGTACTTTTTTTTGAAACCACCAACATAAAGCCATGCAACTCAGTTAAATAGTAATACTAACAACCCATTATGGATCACATTCTCAGCAACACAAAAAGGAAAAATATATTAAAAAAATTTAATATACATTTACATATATACTTTACATAACTCTAAATGTTGCTTCCATTTGTGTTACAGGTAAAAAGTGTCTTAGGAACTACAATACGTTGTCACTTTCAACTGTCAACTTTCTGCTGTTCCTTTCATAAGTCACAATTATTGTAATAAAGTATAAAAAAATTTAAGTGACATGCAAGAAGTCCATTACAATGAAAATCTAAACTTTGCTAATAAAAGTTGCAAAGTGTTGCTGATAGTACGAACACTGTCGCAAAACTGCATTAAAGTGAAACAGCAAAAACTATGTTAATAGGTCATACATACTTAACAGACGCTCTGTCTCTCTCACTTAACACCACGCTTGTCAATATAGTAAATGTATTTAAAAAATTATACTTTATAACAGTCATCATACAAAAAATCACATACATAACTTCTTCCCAATTGGTGGATGCTGAACAAGAAAAATGCTAATTGCAAATGAAACAGTTGTTCGTTTGGCAGAAGATTGCCACAGCCAGCTTTAAGATGCCTGATAGGAAGTTTTAGTTATGCACAAAGATTTATAGCAACTAAAGACAGCATTGCCAACATTTACACACAAATGTGTGCAAGAAGTATATATACCATGAATAGAAGCACATGTTAAGAACATTTTCAAATTAACATGTTTAAGCATTTTACTTTATAAATTGATCATTTATTTTTCAAAAGATTTAATTCATTTACACTGGCTCTCAAAGTTATTTTGAGTAACTTGAAATGAAACTGTGTTTCATGGGGAAAATTAATATTTAAACTGCCCACTTTGAGTAATATTACTTCTCATACTAGAGTCAAAAAAGGCAGAGTACTGCTCACGAAGACTTGCGTTCGGCCTAAGATCACTCTGTGGAAATAATTTATTGTACCCTTTAACACACATTATATTGTCACGCTGTAAAATTTTACGTGAAGAGTTTATTGAACTTGGTTTTGCACAGTGGTGCTTTGTGAGCCCGCTTATGTGCCTGATGCTTGCTTGCGACACTCGGGTGTTGTTTTTCTTTTGTCGCGGCGCGGTAGATTGCTAACGCTCTCTGTTTATCTGGGACGGTGGTGTGATTTGCCATCCGCGGCCTGGCCAGCTACGGGCGGTTTCCATATCATGGCCTGGAATCTCCGGGAGCGTTGGCCGCCCTGGTTGTTTTCGCTGCGTTGCTGTCTCTGCGCAGGCACGCTAGCCTGTCACGCGAGTGTCTGTGTAGCAATCTGGCGGCAGGAATGCCAGTCTGGCATGGCCGGTGGAGAGGGGATAGCATCAGTTGGCTGCATGGCGGATGTGTTGTGAAATTGCGGCCGGGGTTTTTGCTGTCGTGTAGAGTGTTCTCGACGTGATGACAATGTGAGGAGGAATTAATAAATGGGCCACCCAGAGTGAGCCCGAGGTGGTTCTTCTCCGTGACGTGTTTGGGGACTGTCGGAGCCTCCCTGGCGAGTAGCTGCGTGCTGCCGTTTGGAGAAGGTGGTGTAAGTAATGGCGAACTCATAATTAACTTTTCAACTTGAGTAAAATAAAGTATGTGGGTGTAATTTTAATAATGTTAGGATGGCTTAACTTTTTGTTTCTTTCCAGGAGTGCAGGCAGTTAGAATCCATTAATGTTAAATTTCTTTGGTTAATTTAGCCTAAGGATGGGTCGAGGTGTTTGTAAACATTAATCATATCATTTTAAAAGTTAATACTCATGCTAAGAAGAGGATAAATTATTGTTTATTTATTTCAAAAGAGTATTTATTTATTTATTTATTTATTTATTTATTTATGTGTTCGTCATAGTTTACCAGAAATAAACCTGAAACGATGAGGGATGAATAATACTTTTTTTTTTTCAGTCAACACCCTACACCCCCTGTCCCAAGGAGATTAGACATCCCTGTACCAGCTCTACTGCTACCCCACCCTCCTCCAATTTTTTTAAAAAATAATTTAGATATTTTATTATTTTTATTTTAGAGTGACAATTTGCAGATCTTGACTGAATCCGAGGGCCTTCCGCCACGATATTTTTAATTTAAGTTACCCTCACACAGCACGTGATACATAACTGAAGCAAGCATGTTATTTATTAAAGCAAAACAATGACTAATAATATTCAGTCCTCTAATATAATAAACACCACATATATTACAGACTATAGCCATGACATAAACATAAGCAACAACGAAAAAATAAATGTTTCAAATCTTACGAAAATGTAAGTATCAGCACTGGATTTGTTAAGGAAAATAGTCATTGATTTTGAACATGCAAGTAATGTTATTCATCATCCGTCATGAGTTGCGAGATTAAGGCCAAGTGCGGCCTCCATAATTCTTCGTGCATGCAGAGTGTCGTAGAATCATGCAGTTCTGTCGCAGTTAATACTTAACACAAATAAATTAAAGGTTCTCTCAGTGCACAAACTTATTACCATCACTTGATCCCCGCAGGTCAACTGCTAAATGACTTATCGCCAACCAACACAGGAATAGCTACCATCGTATTGTTAATGTCAATAGACTGTTTACTGAAGTTAAGTTACAAGCTGCGTTCTTTCAAAATGATCCTGAGAGAGAGTAGGCTGGCAAATTCACTGCCGACAATTCATGACATACTTGCTGCAGAAGATTCCGAAGTATGACATTCTGAAGTACATTACTCACATTATGGTTCTGGTAAAGTAACAGCATTCCTTGGAGGCCTCTTGCCTCACACCTTTGTGTGCCCGCTGCTAATTCAGACACCTCTATCATCTATCATGCTTCAATCACTGAACATGCTTTTTTCCAAACCACATCCCGCAGAATACTGCGGGCCATTTCACTGCTCGGCGAGCACGCGACACTCTCCACCTGCGACCTGTGGCCTATTTCATAAAACTACAAGTCTACAAGTTACAAGTAACTTTGCTAGTAACTTGTAAAAACTTTGATAATGTTGTTTCCTACAAGTTACAAGTTAATTTTACAAGTAAATAAATGTTTTTGTTTCATAAAAAAACTTGTAGCTTGCAAGCATTTGTAACTTGTGAGAAATTGCTACTAGTGTCAATACATAGGTAGAATATTGTGCAAGTCCAATTATATTAGTTGTAAATCATTAACAAGTCTATGCTTGTGTATAGAATGATATTATAACATCTTAGAATACATTGGATATTATTATATTTACCGATCATGATGAAGATGATATAGATATTGAGGTTATGAGGCGACCACGCAATTTTAGAGAGAGAGTGAACATGGGACTTGGCACAGTATTTGAATATAACGAAAGGTTCCGCACGAGTGCTATTAAACTGGAGGAGCTAGTACAAGATATAGGTCATCTATTGGATCACCCTACACGAAGAAATAAATCGTTATCTGCAAGGCAACAAATATTTGTCTCCCTACATTTTTATCAGCATACACTTCGCAACTATAACCTGCAAATTCGTTACATAATCAAAACACGAACAATAAACAGCTGACTCGTAAACTTGTAGGTATGTGTTACAAGTGCACCAACTTCTACAAGTCAAGCAACTTTCTTTGTGAAACACTTCAGATTCACACTTGTAAGAAATTCCCTTGTAACTTGTAACTAGTAACTTGTAGACTTGTAGTTTTATGAAATAGGCCACTGGTAGGGACTAACTGTCTCGCACAAAATCGCCTCACTCCCAACTTTGCCGATGCACTACGCTCCGGTTGCCTTCCTGACATCAGACTCTCTTACCTACGTCACTCTCTGAGTAAGCCGATGCACTTCAGGTCCGTGAATCAAAAGGACAACACGTTAAATATATTAATACAACTAAACTGGCCAAAAAAACTATTTAATTACTGAATCATAATCCAGAACCAAAAAATTTGATATCTTGTCAATACATTGTCTTTGAGTATTGGCAAACAAAGTTCATCTGTAAGGTCGACTCACAAAAAAAAATTTAACACATGTAACTTAAGCCCTTTCACTCTTTTGGTTGCATTACCTTAAGTTTAATTTATGATGATGAATGCAAAATGGTAAAAACACAAATGTCCAAGTAAATACACATCCATGCAACTAAAATAAAGTTTATATTTAACTGCGCTATTAAAATTTATTGATGCAAAATTTTGACGAAACTAAGACCCATGGAAAAAAAATGTTCATTAAAATTCTTACTCTTTGCAAACTGATACAACCCTGTTAATTTTATTAGTGACAAAATTTAGCATTTAACAAAATATTTAGCCTCTAGTTAGTAATTATAGCAATGTCCATTCTCAGCCACATTAGAATCAAAAATCTTCCCAACCAATTTCACCTCAAGAACCCAAATAAGCAACACTGTTATGTTTTTATATCAGCAGATAGGCTTCCTCATTAATAATTAGTACTGTATTAACTGCCTTATGAGACAAGATTTTTATGCATTTTATATATAAGTTGCTACTTATCTTCTATGACAGATATTGTTATTGAGGTCTTCTAGAGGATAAGCCCCTCATGTAAGCCCATGTATCTCCCTATCACCCTCTATGTACCCCTCCATCTTCACTACTTTTCGCTGTGCCATCATATGCACGAAAATCACCCCAAGGGGTGAAACACAATCAAGCCAGTTCCACGCGCACCTAAGTAAAATGACATAATGAGTATTGTGACCTTTTAGGTTTTCCGCCCGAAGGGTCTTATGATTTCTGCAGACATTGTCAAAACATCACGATAAAATTTTATTATATTATTTAAGTAAATTTCACACGAGCCGAACGCACCCGAAACTGAAAACTATCTATCACCCCTCATTTTGCCTCATGTCTTACATCATTTAGGCCTGTGCGAATATTTGAACTTTCGAATATCAAAATGAATAGTTTAATATTCATATGTGATTCAATTTCGAATACTAATACTTTGAAAAAAAAAATATTCAGTCATTTACAAATACGGGTGTATGGAATCTAAAATGTCTGGAAAAATTTCGGAATCACAGAAGATTTTCTCGTTGGGCAGGGACAAGATTTGTATAGGATTTTGGTAATGTTGAAAGGGTTATTAATGTGGAATTTTTTTGCTAAATTACCAACACCCACGTTAGCACAAAAATTACGGAGAAAAGAGTCGGGCAGGTCGTTAAAAATAGATTAGAACTGACCGCATACTGATAAGGATAAACACATGTCCGTGTTCACGTGTTCGTGTCCGTAGTAATCAAAACCCTGCAAGGGTGTTAAAGTTGACAGTTTTCAGATGAGAGGGTAGAAACACTGCATGCCAGCTTTGTGATTAGTTTCATTCATAACGGGGGAAGGCGGCGGTGAAGAGAAAAAAAAAAACTTGTATAGATCTCGTGGAAAACATCTGGTCGCATACTCACAGCAAAGACTCCTAAAGCCTAACAATGTACAATGATGACTTTTTCTGGTGGATAATAATATAAAGTGCATGACAGACTGATACAGGCGCACCCAAGACTGACACCCACACTCCTACCGCAGTGACAGCTCAGGAGCCCTGGTGGTCCAAAAAAAATTCACAATGAAAGGGGGTGGAGGGAGGGGGACTTCACCTCTTTTATCATGCACACATACGCTGGACAGAAAAAGAGAGGAACATTCTAAGCAGCTACTCTGTTCCTCCACTTTAGTTAAAACAAGCCAAAAAATAAAATCCATAAATGTTATTTTTTGTTAATATAAATAAGGACTAATTATCACATAGTGAAAAATTCAAACAAACAAGTTTTAAATTTTTTTAGACCTACATCATATTTAACTATAGATTAAAACTGCTTACTGCACTTTTTTTTAAAACCCACCTTTCTTGAAGTTTCTTCACACATACTGTAATTGCCTTACATATTTGCTTTGCACTGTTTATTATAAAAAAAAATTTTTGCAGATCCTATTATGATTACTATGAAAAATAATTATTTATATTTTTCTTTCAAAATATTAATATTTCACCAAAATCTTACATATAGTAATTGTAGCTAACTTTACCTAACCAAACATTCACTTTACTATTATTTATCTAATTTTCCAGAAGCCACTACGCTACACATTTACTTTTTCTTTCAATATGTTATTATATGATATATAAAAAGAATTTTAAGTGAAATTCTAATTCTTACTATTCAAATTCAATATTCGTATTCGAGAATAATTTTATATTCGTATTCGAATCACTCTAAAGAAAACTGATATTCACACAGGCCTAATCATGATGAATATTTATTTGCTTTGTCAATAATGAAAAGCTTTCCTTCTTATACGCTGTGTCATTGTTAAAGATAAAAATTTACAATTTTATTTTTTTGGCCATTTAAGTGTTACTTATTTTATTTTTTATAAATTCTGTTTAGTCGTAAAGTTTGCATATTATTCCTCGCCGACCCCGAGAAAAAGTACAGGGTACTCTGACTTGGTCCCTCGTTCTTGCCACGTTCCCTACCAACACAGCAGCAGAGTGGTTTTAGATGGCTCAAGTACTTCTGCAAAATTGGCCTTCCGGGTAAACAGTCCCCTATGAGCATGCGGTGTCAGCCGGTAACGCCCCAACAGCACCCCACACCACTACGAGCCAGGTCAGCCAGGCGTCGGCTGCCAACAGCTACCCATCCTGGCCGTACACTCTAACGCAGTAGGGAGGGAATGAAGCGGCGGCCTGGCTAGCCGAGGAGAGCAGCCCTGCCACCTAGTGCGCGGCCGAGTGCACCAGCTGTGTCCCTGCCAGGGCCATCGTGAGGCCCGACCCTACTAGAGAAGCCTATCTGGAAGCAGCTAGCTAAGCCACCTGCCACCCAGTTGACACCCAGGCCACCTATGCCACTACCTCTCCGGCCACCGGTACGAGGCAAGAGCTTCCTCTCTGAGCCCACGGCTGTCGCATCCTCGGAGGGAGTCAGAGGTGGGCAACAACTTACGTGACCCATGGTACATTGATTTCTTTATTTTTTTTTGTGACTTTTCTCACTATCCTTACTCCTGACCTGTAGACACCCTGACATGTCTGCTACTGGAGCGGCCATGTGGCGATAGCAGTAGGGAATAAGGTGTGAGGATCGCCCGAAAAACTGTTAAGTATTGTTTCACCATACATCTAACAGCGTGCCAAGACACTAAGAGCGCAGTGGAACTACAGTAAGTTCAAGTCTCGTTTCCCACACTGGCAACATCACAATCCCGAGCAAGTGTTTCATGCGGCTTTGTATGCTCTTTCACACAGAGGTGCCCACATCATCGTAACGCTCATCTCACTATACCTTAATATCCCCCAGACCTCAGTGAGGCGGCACTTTTGTCCCTGAAGTGTGGAGTCCGCACACCCAGCGGTGCTTATGCTTCTGTAGCAAGAAGGTTGATAAAAACAGACATTATTATAACGGGCTGAATAGTTTTAGACTGTTTTCTACTCTTGTATCTAAACTTGAAACCTACATCATGTGTTGGTGTTCTGTAACAACATGCTTTACTTTATTGTAACAGTCCTGCCAACTTCCAGACACACCCATCAGTAATCAAATTTAAGCATACTATAAAACATGCATATAACAAAAATTATAAAGTTCATGCCAAATAATTAGACTCTACAAAATTAACAATCACTCCATTCAGTAATGAGCTAATCCATCCAATATATAATTTAAAAATTATACATAACATTTAAAAACCTAAAATCAGTTTCAGAGATACAATAATAAGTACTTACAAAAGATTTACCTTCTTACTACAGAGGTACATGAGCGAGATTTATTGTACTAAAAGGTGACATCACAGAATATCACTTAGTTTCTCTGTTTTCGTAGTAAAGAATGAAACTCCGTAGTTACTAACTGGACGTCTACGTCAGTAATGATAACAAAACTAAATAATACTTGGCAGCACTGATATGGTCTTCTTTTCAGTCCCACAAAATATGACAGCACGGTAGTTTAAACCGAGATCCCCTGTTTTGTTTATAAATCTGCTGGTCAACAAGTCAGGGCACCAACCCTTCTCATTTCGCCTCATGTCTTACATCATAGTGCAGATATATTACCTTTTCAATAATGAAAAATTGTCCTCCTTATATTCTGTGCCATTGTTAAAGACAAAAATTTAGTTTCTATTTTTAGGTCATTTTCATTGTTAAAACATGAGATTTCATTATTATTTACTAGCTGTGCCCGCGACTTCGTCCGCGTGGAATAGTGTTTTTGGGTAGCATTTTTAATTATTTAGGCTAATTATTTTACAAATAAGACACACACGTATAAATACTTTAATGAGCTATTTGCAGTGTTTCACTGCAAAGAGCTTATTAAATTATTTAAGTATATAAGTATATAAGGTATTAAGTATTAATATGAGTTTATTTTAGTACATTTTTATAAACTACGTTTTTTTGTTTTCCCATCTATTGCCAAAACATAAAGATTTTGCGGATTTGATACACGTGAGCATGCCACATAGAGTTGCCCATGTGAAAAACATTTTTTTTTTCTAAATGAAATCCTGCAACTTTAAGCATCTGTCCTTGAGCTTTATTAATTGTTATTGCAAATGATGCTTTCAGGGGAAACTGCACTCTTTTAAATTGAAATGGCAAATCAGTCGGAATTATTGGAATACAGGATATCAAAACATTTTCTCCTTTCACCATTCCAGTCATGATTGTAGCTTTTATAATGTTGTGCCCCAGATGTGTAATTTGTAGCCGTGTACCATTACATAGCCTTGGCGCGTCAATATTTCTCATTAATAGGACTGGAACACCAACTTTCAGCCTCAACTTATGGGAAGACACTCTTGATAATTCTAAAGAGTTGAGAAACTCAGAAAAGCTCGAATATTTTCGCTCTTGTCGCAAACTTATAAAACATTCACATAAACCTTACATATTTCCATACAAACCTTCATCCCCTATTCCCTAATGTTATTTTACATCCTTGAGGTAAAACTTGTACAAACTCTGAATGTCATATTTATTAATACTGAATCAACAGTTTAAAAAAAATGTTTCAAGCTTCTAGCTCTAATGATGACGATACTTCCATACCACTTTTCATCCCCCCCTTTCAACCCCTTACAACCATTTTTTCGCATTAAAAAGTAGCCTATGCCCTTTCTCAGGCTCTAGACTATCTGTGTACCAAATTTCATTTAAATCGGTTCAGTAGTTTTGGCGTGAAAGCGCGACAGACAGACAGACAGACACAGTTACTTTCGCATTTATAATAGTAGTAAGGATGAATTCTGTTTATTCATAAAGATTGGATACTATTCAAAAAAATATGACCCTCAAATGTTTCATAATACATTTTTTACAAATACAGTGTCATTTTGACTGGTACGTGACGCACTTTTACAATATAATACCAGTAATTAATTTGTAATAAGAGTATCTTCAAGTATTTGTGTGTACCAATGTCGTAATGCAAATATGTTTTTTTCTAAAAACAAGAAATTTAAAAAAAAATTCCATTGTTTTAGTACATATATTTTGGTACAAACTTCATGCTAAATAAATTACATTCATTGAATTTATAAATTAGAAGATTATGATTTTGTTACTTAAGTTAAGTTTTCATTCAAAATGCTGATTATTTTGAGATTTTAGTTTTTTTTTTCGGTGCTTCATGGTGTATTAACTTCCATTTAAGTGTTTATAGTGCATTGACATGCTTTTCGTAGTTATTTCGGTTTCATCGCAATTCACCATATAATCTTGTCACTAGTGATTGTACATACTGTAAATAGAAAAATACACTCAATAAATAATAGTTTAAAAAAATTAAAAAACACTCTTTTATAGAAAATCCAACTAAAAAAAATAGAAAATTAATTTTAATAAATTTGAATTAATAATAGTGTAAAATAAAAAAAGTATTTTATTTTAAAAAAAGCATGGGGTGCATGGTGTCAATAGTTATAAATATTTTATCGACAGATATGAGTAGAAGGATTATAATTTTGATAATTTCTTAAAAAGCTTTTTTTTTAAAATACTTTTTATACTTATACTTTTAAAACGCTTTTTTTAAATAACTTTTTTTTTTATTTTACATTATTTTTAATTCAAATTTATTAAAAAAAAATTTCTATTTTCTAGTTGGATTTTCTATAAAAGCGTGTTTTTTAGTTTTTTAAACTATTATTTATTTTCTACATTTTAGTTTGGTTTATTTATAAAAGCATGTTTTTTAATTTTTTTTAAACTGTTATTTGTTCTACTCTACTATTAATTCCGTGATAACTATAAGTAACTGTAATTATTTTCCAAATTATTAATGTGTACAGCTGTATTGATAGTCAAATCTTGATTTTAGAAGTCATTCAAAGATTTTAACGTTATCAATATATACAGTGAGACTTAATGGTATAAGGTTATTGACGAACAAGTGATATCGCCCAGTCTTACATACTGTACGAAATTAATGCTGTGAAGCAGAAAGGACGGGAGTTACGGATTAATTATTACGTGAAGCGTTCCACATTTATGTAACAGGAATTTTGGGGAGGATAAGGATTGAGAAAGGATGAGGAAAGGACCTTCTCAATGAGAGTGTATAGAATATGTGAGAAAAATTCGGATAGCCGCCTGGACTGGGATTCGAACCCAGAGCCTTCCGATGACATGTCGGCTGCTCTACCATCGGGCGCTCGATGTACGATAAATATGGAACAAAGCGCCCCACGCTTTTTTCACAATAATACTAGTATTTTTCATTCATTATTGTTTTAAGCTTATTTTAAAAATTATTTTTCACTTTTTAGTTTGATGTGCTTTAAAAGCGTGTTTATTAGTTTTTTTTAAACCATATTTATTTTTCACTTTTTAGTTTGAATAGAAGGACTGGCGAAGTCCCAGACAAATTACGGTTGGATTTACGGCACCAATCCCAAAATTTGTTTCTTTAAAAAAAAAAAAAAAAAAAAAATTCAGCTGTGGACAGTATTAGAACCCACGACCGGTGAATCCGTGGGTTGACGTCATCAAAGACCCACGCCTTAATCCGCTCGGCCAACAAACCAACTGTCAAGGATATATTGTAATAATACTAATACCCCGAGTGCTCGAGCTGGAAAATAGGTAGACGGTACGCATGCGCCAACTGCACGGTTGTCTCACTTACTCTCACACAGAGGCTGGGTGAGGAAATTATTTAATCCTGTCGATCCTAAACAGGATAAGATAAACTTATTAAATTAGTGTATTGTCACTGGTCCTCGATAAGTGTACGAAGTTTAGATTAAAACTGTCCGTTTAAAGTGGGTCAAAATCGAGTGCAAAGGAGTCGGTTGCAAACATACAAACAAACATACAGGTGAAGCTAATATAAAATGTGTAAAAATGAATTTAAAACTGTCTTATGCCTTGAAACGAATACCATGCCCCACCCTACAAAGAAGTGAACGACACTGCTTGATTTGCTGCAGTAGTCCATCTGCAGCGACTTCATAACTTTCTGTGGGTGCTGACTGTGAAATTATTAAATCATATTTTACGAGTAAGTACTTATTAATACCAATCTTGGTAAAGTGTATATTCTGTGTTTCTGAAAAACTCTCTCTGGTTTCTTCACCTTATAAAACAAAATAAAAACAGATAATACTAAAATGTTTAAAGCTCTATCAGGAATACCTGCTGGGTTAGCAAATAAAAATCCTTTACATACAAAATAAGAGCTCAAATAAAATTACCACCCTTCCCTCCCTCGCAAGTGGATAATAAAATTGCTCAACATACTTGAACACAATGAGTTGGTTGATCAAAACAAAGTAAATGTTCATTCTTCCTGATTGAATGCACATAAAAAGCTGACTAAAGACAAAAAAATTCACATGATAAAATCATCAAAGACATACCTATGCAGGGGCTCAGCATGTGTGAGCCTTCACTGGCACGCAAACAACTGTTTCAATTACAAATGATACACAGTATGATAAAACAGACAGAGTAGTCAACCCAAAAAAGTCTCCCGCATCACTGTGTGGCAGATTAACATGAGAAATATCAATAACCAGAAAGTAAATAAACATATTTTAAAGAACACATTCATCAATAACTAAGTTTGAAAAAACTATTTATGGAAAAAAAATTGAAAATTACTACCTACTTTTTGTTAGCACTCAGTCTTGGCAAGAATGGCAGTTGATGACTTATTGCATATTTGAGGTAATATGGACTAACTCACATTATATATGATCACTGTCTAAATAAGTAAGTGTAAAAAAATTATATTTCTTATATACTAAGAGCACATTCACTTTGCTGGAAAAAAAAATGTCAAACACAAACGTAAACATGACACAAAAATTAGGTAACAAGTACGTAACTCAAGCATTGTAAAATCTACTTGAGAGCATTACGTAATGAGAGGATGGAATCAGTGTCTTGTGTGTGTTTGAGCTGACTATTACTTTGAAGTTGACTACCCCGTGCATTTTGAGTTTCCACATTCGCAGAGCCACCTCTATCGAGAATAAAACTTTCAGCTCTCTGGCTAGGATTAAACTACTTTATCAAAGGGGACAACATGTGGATATCTGACAACTTCTTTTCATCATTCATCTGCCACAAATATAATTTCGTTAAAAAAGTTGTACTTAAACGCAAGTCCACGTGACGTTAGAAAATACACACAGGTATTTTTTAAAAATGTATGCTCACTATTGTAATATGCAAGCGTTGTTGCATCTCTAACTGTAGCTACTGTTAATACTCCATGAATATTTTTACGAATGTTTCATATTCATACTTAAAACATATAATTAAAAAAATGGGGACAGAAAAGTACCTTATTTCTTCGCACAATCACCACATCATCGTACTTACCTACATTGAGTTTCATTAATGTTAAAAAAAATTTTCATCACAATATTCGCTGGTAAAAATGCCCGATTTAAAAATTGTAAAAAGAATGTATTAATGCATGTACAATGAAATGCCATTGCAAAGTACATAACCTTACTTTAAAGTTAAAAAAGTTAAAAGGATTTCTCATTTAAAAGTCATATTTTCAGATTCCAACAAGAAGTTTTACATTCAGTAACAGTTCAGTTCAAAGTACTGTATATACTCACAGAGGGGTCACTCCTGCGTATGGGTAGCACCTGTAATTTTTTGTCATGAAAGTCTAACATTTTTACCATAAACTTCACCCTTGAATATGGGTTACACCATATACAGTTATTCCTCTACAGTAGAATTTCATAGATACAAGTGAGGACTCTGTGTTCCGTCCTCAGTTTATTAGCACGTAAGAAATATGGCATTGGTGTTAACCCTCTGTCATTCTTCATTTACTTTCGGTACTACTTTATGGAATGGGGTGAGGTGGCCATCCTGAACTCACTTCTTCCTCCCCCTACTCTTGACTCCTCCTATTTCCACACTATATAATTTAAAAAAAGACAAATTTTATAACAATGTTTCCCACAAACCTATTGTATTCTAATTTTTTACCCATCCCCTTCCCCTAGAGAGGAAAGGCAGCACGCTACTCTTTCTTGTCAGTCCCACTTACAAAAACTAGCATGTACCATTAGTCAGCAAGAAACTTATGCGTGGGCTGGAAGAATATGAAAGTTGCACTTCAAAACACCAACGATAGCTGCAGATTTGTCATGGAATGTTGCGGTTGAAATTTCTCACAAAGAAACATTGTTTTGGGGTACAGTTAGGTCATAAAAACCTGTCACGATAGGCTGCCAGTTCAAGGGCATTTACAGTGATGGGCAAGCAAAGGGGGACCAACAACACTGCTACAGATTGGGTCACACACACTCTTGAAATGCACACACACAAACTCTGGTTGGTTTACTTCTAGATTATCTCCTTCTCCAGCTAAACGCCAGTGCAGCAGATAGACACCAAACATGTCACTTGCCCGATGCCGGCCGGTCGAGAGGGCGGGCGGCAAACGTAATATAACATATAGGCGCAATTACTGATGCTTTACACACACTGCTGGGATATTTGAATGAAAAAATATACAGTAGAA
The DNA here is from genome assembly GCF_032445375.1 of Bacillus rossius redtenbacheri. Taxonomy (NCBI): domain Eukaryota; kingdom Metazoa; phylum Arthropoda; class Insecta; order Phasmatodea; family Bacillidae; genus Bacillus; species Bacillus rossius. Next base: position 97,633,049 of record NC_086330.1, on the reverse strand, counting down.
CACTGTTATAATGTTCTTCAAGGGGGCATTAGGGAAAAAAAAAACATTATAAGCAAGCAATATAAATTTAGCACTTGTCAGTGTTTGAACTTTTTACCAATTGATTCTGCAAGCTATATAAAAAAAATTTAATTTAAAACTGATTGATACCTCGATTCTCGAATTTTATTAACCAAGCAAACAATTTTTTCAACTTTGTCATGCTTCCAGCTTCTATTTTATTTGTCTTTAAAGACACACTGTCACATTTCTGTGAAATGATTCACGATTTGTGCCGAAGATGATGAAATAAAGTAAACTCTTTATCAGCAATAGAAAACACTTTGTTTTTAACTCTTGTCATTGCAGATTAGTTAGCAAATATTATAGGACTATGTACGAACATCTGATAAAACACATTAGAATGGCAAGGAATGGAAGGATTTGTAATTTTTTTTCCATCAAGACAAGGGTGCCAACAGACACATAACTACGAACATTATTTACCTTCGATATATTGAATATCCAGCATTAGCCAGGATTCTACTGTACCTAACAGTAAAACTCATTCAAGACTTTCCCGCACAATACGATATCCTGTCTAATATGATCAAATGTTTTGGTCCTGCCATTTTCTCCCCAAGATGTACGTTATTATTTCCCATTTACGAATTTACCCAAAAAACTTCATTTACTGTATAAAAAAATGTTTTTTTTTTTAAGTTACAATCCTTTATTCAATAAGTTATCGCCATTTAATGATTTAATTAACAGAAATATAAAATTGTCCGATGTTTAAATTCTTTTTCAAACACGTTTTAAAGCATTATAACCTTTATCTGTTCTGTCGCCGCTGTGTAGCGCACATGAAAATGTATCCAGCACTGGTTGGCATCATGTTTGGTTACAGTGATGCATGTATAGAGAGGCACGCACGTAGTCAGATATCGATAGCTAGCCGATCGCATGCAGCGCACGCTGTCTGGTGCCAAGTAAACTATATTTGATAGCCCATCATCTTTTATGGTTAGTATGTACGTACTACGATGACGATAGACATGGGTTTTGGGTACGCTACGTTGGTTACGTCACACATTCAGGCCACAGTTTTCGTTGTCAATATATTTTAAGTTGGTAATAAATATATTTTTGTTTTGCAGTTTCTATTTACTAGTAATATGGTATCAACCAAACGTGGGATAAATGCAAAATTAGAATATATTTTCTATGTGTAAATTCTCTTTCAGAAAATTTTTTAAAAACCACTTTAATTTGTATTTTTACTTTGTTTTCATTTAACCATATATACAAGTTTAATTAATGTTTTCAATTATCAATTAAAACTATTTGTTGTTTTACATGTTTAGAGGCTAGTTATGATAAGAAAATGTTACCATCTGTCACTTTATTCGTGTATCCTTTTAACTAACTAAGGAGAAAACATTTTCCTTTTCCATTATAAGAAGTTTTCGAACCTAAAACATTTTTTTGATGACAGTCCCTTGAAAATCCTCTTAACAGAGTTTTAATTTGAGGTTATATTTATCAAAAAAAACTTAACCAGCTAATTATCCATGCATGCATTCATCCATACAGTGCAATATTATTTTTTTCATTTGGAGAAAAAATTTTTTAAAGGGTTCACCCTAATTTTTTCTAAAAAAAAAAAGACGGGGGTAGGGCCACAAATGTGCTACCCATAAACATGGTACTTTAAAGTATGTTGCAACACGAAGTCACTGCAACTGTACCAAACAGTCTCCCAGATCCCACAGGTCACAGCACGTCCAGTACATCCGTCAACATGAGGCTAATAAGCTTTGACTTTCTGCATTACTAGTGTTTTCTCACGTGATCAATAGCAATGTTAAATGAAGCACAGCAAAGTAAATATTGTCAAAAAAAAATTATGATACAAATTTAATTTCAATTAAAAATTTGTTTTATACTAAAATTCTAAACAAAATGAGTAAAAAATTTTCCTATAAAAGCTAATGTAAAGTAAAAATTAAAAATGAATTTTAAATGTCAAAATGTCACAAAAAACATTGGACGACTTTACCAAAGACTAGTAAATGTAAGCATGTTCTAAACACGCCACAGATATATTTTTAATCAAAATTGTTTTTCTCATTTTTAATATGCACATATGCTGAAATGAAGATTAGTTTCATAAATGAGGTAGTAGTATCGATAAAACTAAAAAAATTACTAATATCAAAATTAACTAAAAATATATTTATTTGACTTTATGTTTTCAAAGCTCTATCCATCCCTAGTTAATAGTAATAGTTTATTCAGAGATAACCACAAACTGACATCCTACAGAAGTGTACGATTACCAGTTTCTAAAACAGCTGCCTGATAACACAAGCAAGATACGTAACAACTAACACGTCAAAAACTATCTAATTAATGCCCATTACAATGTTTTGACACTGACTCTCTGATCTTGGCAGTGAACAAAATTTTGTAAAAGAAACTTTTAGCTATCTATGGAATTGTCAAAAGTGACAATAATAAATTATATCTAATGGAATGGGTTGCAAATACATATTTAAAAAAACGTTTCTTTTTCTTTACCTTACAGAGCCTGTTTGTGATTGTAAATAGAGTAATATGTAGAAAATAGCTACCAATTGTTCTATATGCACCACTGATTGACAAAAAAATTTTACAAACTTGTCTTGAAAAGCATTGTATTCCAAACAGTACTTCTACTAAGTACTACACTGAAGTTCATAACGAGAAAAGTCTTAACATTAAGTTCCAACCGTATAAAATATATTTCAGTAAAATTTAAGTTTTAAAATATTCAGTAATTTTTTTGGGCTTTCAAACTTTCCCTACAATTAGAGATTTTTTGAGATGCTAGTGTTAGTGACTTTTGCTACTCAGTAGAAACTATGTTCAAGATTTTCAAATGTTAATATGTAATATTTCAAACATAATCCGACAATCTGTGCATTCTATCAAAAAGTTTTAAAAAGAACTGCAAAATGTCTGTGAAAATGTTATTTTTGCGCTGTGTAAGACTCTACAATGTGTGATGATCGTGCGATGAAATACGGCACCAACAAACTTTCCAACACAAAAAAACACCATGACTAGTGAAAGAATAGTCCATATCTAACAACACAATGAGCTGCGCCTTTCACTGTACATCACAAAAAAAAAAAAAAAACGGGGCGTTGTACACAAAATCAGTACAATACTCGTAAACTTCAGGTAAATGGCTTTGCGATCAGGTAGTTGGCAGCTGGGCAAAGCTGCGACTGGATTCACTTCAGAGCCTGAGCTTCAAGTCCTCCGATGCGCCGAGGTTGGCGAGCGTCTTCTTGATGCGGAGCGCCGTCAGCCGGGCTGCCGCGTTATGGTACCAGCACTCCTTCATCACCTTCGACATGGAGTGTAGCACCTGCAACGACAAGCACACCGCCTACTCGCGAGCGTAATAGGAATATCCCCAACGCCCAGGCCCACTACAAAATTGCAATTACTAAAGATAGTAAAAAAGCGTGCATGTACTTATGTACATACGTTACATGCGTTTATTTGGCATGACTAAATAAAGCATAAAGTTAACTTAAAAAAAAGAACAGCTAACACAGCGTTTGTCATATCAAAGAGAACCAACAAAGTGGTAAATAAGTATCATAGGCACAATGTATGTTCTAGCACATACTCTCTGCTAGTACATAGAGACAAGATTATATGGTGAATTGAGATAAAATCTAAATAATAACGAAAAGCGAGTAAATACACCGCATAACACCGAAATGCAAGTTATATCAAGGAATTAAGCAGCATTTAACCAAAAATTAATGAAAATCATTTTAAAAAAATAATCTCTCAATGTTTTAAATTCCAGGACTGACATTATTTCCACTCAAAAATTGTACCAAAGTGCAGAGATAAAAAAAATTAATTTAATTTGTTTTACTGTGCATTTCTTATTGAATCACTTTTAAACCACAAATGCTCACCAACTTATTTTTGACGTGACAACGTCTAATAAATCGATGAACGCCGGCTGCACGCACGAAAAAGTGTCCCATTACGCACATTTACTCATTACGCTGTGTCCTGTTAGCTCATTGTACGCTTGCGCCGTATCTATCTCTCTTCCACTCGATTGGAACAACCATCGATTTGACTTTTTCGAGGCACATTAAACTTGAAACACTCCCATTCGTTTCCTACTTTTCCTATCATCGTCCTATCCTTAACAGAATAACACAGACTGAAAGAAGTTAAATAGCAAACATGTATAAAAGTTATAGTTAAAATAATCTCTTCGTTAAAGTAATAAACATATTTGAATTAATGAGTGCAAATAAAAGTAAATTTATCAATTAAATTGTAGATTTAATTTCACTCCTTTTTTGTATCCATACAAAATAGTGATAATTCAATAAAAATGATTCAATTTTATTCATAAAAGTATGCAATCATTTCATCAATGTTTTGTTATGTCGTCACGTTAAACTATCGTCAGTAAACAGACTTTACAGAAAACCAATTTTTTTTTATTTTTCTAAATGTATCTGTTTTAGACCCATTTATTATAAATTATTATATCATAAAAATGCAGCATACACATACACTATTTTGGTAGAGTTAAGTGTTACAAAACAGTATTTAGAAACATAAAAACACTTAACACTGAAATCTGTTTTAAAAATAAAACTGGACTAAAAATAAAACTATAAAATCCTGTCTTTACTAATAAATTATAAGTTTACATGAAGAAAACCAATTTGCAGAAACTGTATTCGCTGGTTTCAGCATTCAAAAAATAAATACTAGTAATTTTCATGTAACTGCAATATTAAAATTATACAAGCATATGTTTTTAAATTGTAAGTAACAAAACTATTTTTCATTTGTTTGAAAATTAGAAATTTGCTACATTATATCTCTTGCTTAAAATGCCTGTAGAATATTTATGCAAATGTATTACACATAACATATTAGTTAATTTTATTTATTTTAATTTATTTATTTATTTTAAATTGTAACATTCCCACTGACAGTCGTTAGACTAGGATGGTGGGCACAACAAATATACAAAATAAACACAAGGTTATCACTGCAAACATATGGACTCCACACCCGTCAGCACCATGACTTCTGCCGCGACTGTTATATACCTACTACTATACATATGCATACATTACTAACTCCGTGACTGATTTGTAGTAGGTTTAATAGTGTCGTGTATACATAACCTACCACACAGTCACACTCTCTCTCTTATATTGCCAGGGCGCCAGGTATCTTACATACAGTTTACTGTTATCCATTTTTTTTTAAACAAACTCACAGATTTCATAACTTAAACGTGTGTAATTTAATAACACCTGCATTGATTGACAGTATAATTAATATTAATTAAATATACAAACATCGAAAAAAAATAATAATAATTTTATTTAAAAATAAGTACAAATTTATATCTAGCAAAACTGTGTTTAGCCTTAACTTGATAATCGGCGGGAAATTTACGGCGTGCGCAGATTTAATTGCAAATGTTCTGTATCGGAAATTTACGGCGTGCGCAGATTTAATTGCAAATGTTCTGTATCTGATTATCACAACAAATAATGGATTGAAAAAGTTCTTGATGTTATTTATGCACACGAGGGATATCAGCTTGAAAAGATAAAAAATATTACAGAAAAAGTGAAATTTATGTTAAATTTTCAATTAACCTAAATTGTTTTATTTGGCTTAGCTCAGGGTAGATTTGATATCTTGTTAGTTTTTCAGACCTCTGGGGAGATGCAACTTTACATTCGAATACCTGTAACATCCGACGGAAAATTTTTCAAGTGCTTTTTGTATGTGAAAGGAACAAGGCGGGCACGATTGCGACTTGTCACACGTTACAATAACGTGAATACCACGTCTTAAGTTATGGCCACGGTAACGTGCACAGCCTTTAGATTTTTTTTTAACTGTAGGGTTTCAAAATATGTTCATTAAGTAATGGACAGGGGGCTTGACAAATATTTTTGCCCCCAGTCTATTAGTTTTTCTCAATGGCCCTGCTACTTCTTATGTTTGCCACTCCACCTCTTGCTTTGCCAACAATTAGAATAAACTGAGTGCCTACAAATACCTGGTAAAACACTTTGAGGGCTTTTTCAAGACCTTTTAATAAAACTTCTCACAAATTTTTTTTATATAACAGGGTTATTTTTTGTTATTTGAGCAAAATTACCATGATACAAAATAAATAAATTATTCGCAGGAACATGCCCTTTTTTTATAAGAAAAAGGTATAACTTTTTCTGAGATAAATACCACATGACTTAAGAAGACAGTAGCAAACAATTTATATTTAATACTAACTGAAGTACCCAGTGTTCTCCAGGCTAACATCAATATAAGGAACATTACTACCAAGTTTAAAGTCTGTAGGACATACACTTGAAAAACTGGAAATTTTGATTTTAATGTCCCATTGATTGCACAATCTCGGTGAATCAAGGCTACGCAAAACTGGGACGCCAATCTTCAAGGTAGGTAACCCCTAGGCAAGATGTGACAGCTGCACCAAACGATAGCACATAACAAAATCAAGGCAATGCCACATATACTGACGAAGTTTTAAACTAAACTGTTATTATTAGCGCCTTTAGTTCGCTAGCAGCTGCAAGCTTCACGAAGCGGATGGGTTTCGCCAAGGAGAAGGATAGGAAGCTGCCAGACCTTACTATAAGACCGTGTGGCTGACGTAAGAAAATGACACACACCCACTATGTTTGTGACTAAGACCTATCTCCTATGATTTTCTATTATAAAACTGAATTTACCCTGTTTTCACTTCCTGAGGTATAGAATTTCATAATTATATGTAGTCTATGTCACTCTCAGGCCCATAAACTAACTATATGAAAAATATCATGTCAATTTGTTACTCCGTTTTAGCGTGAAAAAGGACAAACAGACAAACACACTTTCACATTTATAATAATAGTAGGGATTCAACAATAACTTGACATGTGGTGACAAAAACATTATTGCAAATTAACAAAATGCTGTTGACAATTAACTTTCACGAATTCCAAAACCATTGTTGTTTATTTAAAAATTTTGTGACCTGTTACATACCCTGATATGCATATGTCAAACTGTGTGTAAAATACACATCGTACCAATGCAGAAAAAATTTCAAATTCTAAATTACATACATATTCAAGTAATATTTTTACTTTGTTGTCTTAAAAACATTCTTCTTAAATATTAGCTTTGTAATACAAATTCTACCAGCATAAGAGCATTTGTGTTAGAATCATTCAATTCATTTAAATATTTTACATTTCACAAACATGGAAGTAATCTTAAACTTGTCCATCTGTTCAAAACTACAAATTTCAAGAAGGTTTGACGCTAATCCCTAAGCCCTTCGATCTTGCATTCATTTACATGATCAGATAATAAGTACATACGTCCTACATCTACTACAGTTAAATTCATGTATGAGCTTCAGTCTATCTCTAAAGTTTTTGCTTTTGAATATTTCCTAACTTCTAACTTAATCAACTCTGGATGTTTTGAAGTATGTACAGCTAGTCTGTCTCTTCTGTTCATAAAGCATGAACACATACTAAAGCCTGACAAATGTGTGCTTCTGCAGAGCATGTTCAATCTGAGCCCACTACAACTGTTGAATTCCCCTAGTAATACCAATATAAAATTTTTCACTTCCATAAGAGCTATACTTAGGGCCTGGAATTTTTCGCGATCGCGAATTTTGCGAAAATTCACGCGAATTTTGCATGAAAACGCGAAAAGTACATTCGCGAAAACCACAACATTCCTATATTACACTGCGAATATATCCCCGAAAAGTACCATTACAGTAGAATCCCGCCGATGCGACCCCCCTCTGAAGCGTCCATTCCGTTTATACGACTGTTTTTTGAGAAAACGTGAAAAATTTAAGCAGTGAAAGTCGAAAATTTGAGTAAAATCGGCTGAAAAACAAGTCTGTTACACTTTGTTGGGCGCTATGTGTTCACATTTATCTTGGCGAGAGCTGGACTGTCAACGCGGCAGTGTCTAGCCAAGCTCGGCACGTCCACTATCGCACGAAAAGCCGTCTTAGCTGTCATGTTATCTTTCTTACCCCCCCCCCCCCCCCGCAGGAAAATCCGCTGTGGTAGCTTCTGCGAGAGCGTAAGAAACTCGTCCGGCCAGCATCCTCCTCCCCTCCCACACCGTGTGTGACAAAAGCCAGGTTGTATAGTCCATTCTCGGTAAAATTAATATTTTTATGGGCTTATACGACTGTCCTTCGCCGTTAATAAATACTTTAAAGTTTCAGTTATTATGATACAATTAATTTATTAGTCACACAGCAGTTTCTGCTGAAAAATCACTAATACCTCAAATTTTATTGAATAGAAAAATTTAGCAGGGCCGTAAATATATTTATTTTACTGCTAAGTTAATTTTCCCATCTGCATTCCGTGTTTTTTCTTCTTTTTTTTACGCTGCGAAGGGACGTGGAAAAGATAATTGCTTGAGCTGTCAAAATAAACATGGCTGACAGCAAGGGCGGGAGCGCATCCTGTCGGTCTGTCGCTGTGATTATCTACTCCAAAAACATGTCACAGCATTTCAGGATAGCATTGTTCTTATATCTTTCGTTTATACCCTAATGTTTTCTACCTGTTCCACACAAGTTCCTTCGCCACGTTTTGAACGAAAATAACCACCAGCCGGCGCGAATTCCTTTAGCGCGAGTATTTTATGTATTTGGATATATTGAGGGGTGTGCTGGGGGGGGGGGGGGGTGGATTGGCTCGAATTCTCTATTGCGACCATTCCGTTTATAAGTCCGTTTTTCCGGAAACCGTGAGGATCAGGTCACATCAGCGGTATTCTACATTCCTTTTCATAGGACCCTTGCTATTAAAATACATTTATATTTAAGTTTGAAAGCTTGTAAATTCCTTGCCAGAGATGACTAAAAACGAACTTGGTGTGAAAAGTGACATATTTTGACATACTTTTTTTTGGGCGTGTTTTAGTGGGGAGGGAGGGGTCCGAAAATATTTACAACGGTCTTACCCCTCCCTCATAATAGCCCAATTTTATGGGAGAAGGGAGGGTGAAATGAGCATTTTCTCACTGAAGGTTTTTCAAAGGAGAGCGAAGTTGGGGTGTTATAAGGGAGGACACTAGATGGTTTGTGTGCCTGGGAGGGATGAGCTAGCCTTGAAGAATGTTACCGAGAGGAGGGAGGGGTGAGCTTATGCGTCATTAAGCCTCTGCCGCCAGCCAGCCGGGCGAGCTTAGTGTGCGTCCACTCGCGTTGCAAAACCTACCGCTGCCATATTTTTAAAGGAAATGTCCCATTATTTTTTTGTTATTCTTACATGAACATTATTGGAAGTATTAAAGCCGACACAAAAATACGCTGTGTGTTAAAATTAACAGATTTTAATGATCTTTCAAATCTTTTTTTTGATTTTTTTTATTTTTATTTTCACATTTTGGTCAAAATGTCAAATTTTTTTGACGATTCCCGAAGAATGTATTCGTAAAATCACTGCTTCGTTAAATCCGGGTTTCGTGACATCGGGGTTCTAGTGTATTTAACTACGGCAAGCAGAAAACGTACATGTATACTAGTAAACTAACCAGTAAAAATAAACTGTCTGACATCTTTTCTTTAGAGGTGGCCTGTAGGGCGAGGGACTTGTCATGAAGGTTGAAGTGGGTTTAAAGCAAAGCCATCTTGCATTGTGAGTGACAGCATCCTGCCATTGTACGGCTGGTTTCTTAGCGAGTAGCGGTTTTGGGGGTTGGGGGGGGGGGGGGGTTGAAATGAACTGAAAATTTCGGAAAACATTTATTACGACCCCCCCTCTATTACGAGCCTATTCCTGGGAACCGTGAGGGGTCGTTTCAGAGAAGTTTGACTGTACATGTGTTTTTACCCTCTTGTAACAAAATAATTATAATGTGTGATTTAACAGAACTCCTCTATTACGAATTAACGAAATAAATGGAACTGTACAAAATACACACAATTTTGCAGTGAAATACTTGAGTTCTGCTCAAATATTAACGTAACGTAAACAATTGTGGACAGCCATCTTGCTCTGCATCATAGAACTATCCACACTACACAGAAGAGAGCAGTACGTCGCCAAAGAAGCAGCCGAAACAAAGATGACATGGTACAGTTGGTCGACTGCGCGCGATAAATTAGTCGCCAGTACTGTGTGTCGATCTCTCGAAAGCACGAAAGTTGTGCGTGAATTCGATATCGGCAGTTGGTTTAGTCTATGGGTTTAGTCCGTGCTTGTATGAATAATCTTCTGTCGTGAAATTTTTGGCTTTGTGTTCTGAGTTTATTGCTGCAAGTTTATTTCCGTCGTGTTCTCAAGCAATAAGTATATATATGTTGGATTTTATTGTTTTAGGCATCCTAATCAATTTTTTTACTGTACAATAGTACACAATTGTTTGTAAGAAACAATTGGACATTCAATTGCATCCAGTTCTAACCACATACGAGGGTTAAGTGCAATCATCAGTACATACACGGAATTTTTTAGAAACTATGGATAAGAAAATGAGAAAAGCTATTTCTCTTTCAACGAAGCTGGAAATTCTTCATGCAGTAGATCTGGGCAAAAGAAAAACAGATGTTGCAAAAAGATTTTCAATTCCAAACTCTACCTTGTCAACAATACTTTCGCAGCGAAGTGATCTTGAAAGTAAGGGACTTTTCCTTGGTGCCGAGAGAAAAGACAGAAACACTGTAAAAATGATAATCTTGATCTGCATCAAATCTTAAAATGTTGCGAGAACTTGAGTGTGGTGTGACTAATGAGTTAAGCAACCGTACAAAGCACGCATCTATTAAAGACTATTTTTTAAAGCAGTAATATTAATTTTTTACATGTTTTTATACTGTCCATGCTGTAGTTTAGGTATTTTTAAGTTCATGTGCAATTGGCTGCAACTAGTTCTCTTGAGTGCTGCAACGACTGTCTGTACATACAGTATGATTTCCTGCCCAGTTATTTTCATCTAGGTATGTAGTATGTACATTATATACAATTTGTTATTTCCCTAAATAATACATGTCTTAATTTGCAATGTAATGCGAATAGTGTTAAATCATGACTCTTGATTAGGTGCAACGTTAAATATGCATTTGTTATTTTATGACATGCTTTTTTATAATTTTGGGTTTCACCTCTTTATAAAGAAACCTCTCTATTACAAACATAACAAAATCAAGTCCCCTCAGTTTTGTTATACACAGGTTTTACTGTATTTAATATTTATTTATCTTTACGTATATTCATTATCTTCATGTTAAAGTTTTGTGTATTTATTTAATTAATAATGTATTAAATGTGTTTGTTTCTATTATAATCAACTGTGTAAGGGAAACACTAAGTACTACAATACTGGTTCTATGAATATTTTGTTTTGTTTGTATACCCTCTACTTATTGTAAATTCTATGATTTCTGTCGTGCCAAACGAAAAAGACTTACCTTGCCTTTTCCAATTCTTTTAGGCCATTTGGCCTGTATTTTTTTGGTGCTGATGTAAAAATTGATTATAAAATGTAACAACCTATCTTTTACCACCGTTTTGGGTGAGAAAATGTTTCGTCTGTGGGAAAAGTGTATCCCATGATAATTATTTTTATGTATGGAGGTTAATATTTTTGTGGTTTCATTCCATAGCGGTTCGAGTCATGGGCCTCATCCTTGCTTTGGTGTTCCAGGAACATAAATTCATTTTTGGGAATTGACCTCTTCAAAACAAAGACCCGAAATTTCATTATTATTATTTTAAGGTTATGTAACAGTTTTCAACTTCTGCGTGATCACAGCTTCCTTGTGAACATAATGCAAGTTTCTGTTATTGAACTTGAATCAACGAAGTAATATGGATTTCTACTAGGGATGGGACGATTCCAAAATTTTCGATTCCGATACCCGATTAGAGATTCCTTAAAAAATCCTTTGATTCTCGATACTCGATACTCACCTAGTTAACTTAACATTAAATAATTCAAATTCTATTTGCAACAATTTTTTTTTTTCAGCTTTCAATACATATATGATGTAGCATACATCATAAATTCATATTTATCAAATTTCAGTACACAACTAAGTTATTAACATTAACTCATATAAATGTTTACATCATTAGAAGTTAATGGCTCATATGTCGAAGGGGTCAAACTAATCTAAAATTTGTTTTGTAATACAGATTAAACTATAAAAAAAATATTTTAGGCTTTCCTTGAGCAGTATAAATTATTTTCGTTCATACACCTTGCCTAACTTAGAGAAGGGTACAAATTACAAAAAATTTGTGAAATGAAACAGTAACAAAATTAAGCAACAACTAGGGAACTAGCAAATGAAAGTGTTGTACTTGATTGTGGTATTTCGGCGTTAAGTTACATTTAAGAAACACACACAAATTAATTCGTTGTTATTTCGGCGTTGTGGTCAATTTTGACATTCGGCATTATGGTATTTCGGCGTTGTGGTAACGACCCAACAAAATCTATAAAACACTTGAGTGTTGACCAACTAATCATCATCTTCACACCATTCGAAAATGAATGTTTGTTTACATTTTTCCGCTTTTTGGCGCGATTTAAAATGCTTGTGCTGCCCCATACGGATGGGTAACGAAGTAGCCTAAAGACGCTGTTCCAACTATATGCCAGCGCCCCCGGCTGACGTGGCATGGCCACTCACGTAAGGCTGTTCCAAACACCGTTCGCCCAATCATCTGCTTGCTTTTGTATTTATCCGGTGTCGCTGTTCCAAGCTGACGTCAGTGCCCCGAGCGGTGTGCGTAGGCTTTAAAACTTCACCTGTTTATCTTATCTATCCAAACATTATGCTGGAAAGGAAAATAAAGCCGTAGTTTTGCGTATTTTTACAGTATATTTTTGGGTTTAACATTGTAACATGAGCGTGTGTAAGCTTTTGTTTGCTTTAGTGCATTTATGACTAATGTTCAGTGGCGGCCATGTTGCAGTGTTTGTTTACCAGTGACGAGACAAGTCTTTTACCCAATATTTAAATTTCGCGTAAAAACACTGCGATTTCGCGTTTTAATACTAAATTTCGTGTAAAAACGCTGTGTTGTAGCGATTTCGCGTTTATCGTCATTCAATCGCGATCACAAAAAGAACAGGTCCCTACTAATACGCAGTGATAATTTATTTATAAATAATTTTTGTACTTTGACTTGTGTATAACATCGACCCAAGTTTTAGATATTGTTTATTTGGGGAAATATGACTGTGTTATATATGCGTCTAGTCAGTCATAACCCCACTCAACGAGTCGTTAAATATTTGTATCTGACAGATTTTTAATATTGTGAAATTATTGTTTTTTTTTTGTTGCTACATGCGGGAATCGACTTTTATCACCGATTCTCGATTATCGATTATTAAAGTAGAATTGGTAGGTATCGATAAAATTAGTAATCGGTTTTCCCATCCCTAATTTCTACACTTTGGAACATTTCCGGCAATTAATTTTCATTCTGAAGAAAGAATTCTAAGTAGACTTAAATAATTTAAAATTTGTTAGATGAATTAATTTTTTTTAATAATATTTGTTGAGTAACTTAACCTGTTTTTTTACTTAAATCTAATATAAATACTTGATACGTACCTAGTTGTCCACGAGCTCGTTACTCAATATATAAGACTCAGTAAGGTTTGGTAATGTGTTAATTGTTTTGTTGATGTTTGTTTTACATTTTTTTTTTTTACAAAGGCCTATAATTACATCCTGCACCAATCTGATATTTGCATGTTATTTTGTTTCCCGGTTGTTTATTTCAATATGTCTTAATTCTTTTTAACATATTATGTTTGGTTATATATGGTAATCTGTTCTTATTTCTCTATAGTAATTTATACTATTTCTTTGGTTAATACATAATAACATAGTACAGTAAATGTAAACGATCCGACATGTCTGAAACTTTCATATGTTATAGTGTCTTTGGGTACCCTTAAATGCCACACATCGAGGTTATGTAGGATGCTATAACAGATGAATACCTTTCAGTCAAAATATATGTCACAGCATACGGTTATGGTTTTGATGGTTATGTTTGCTTTTTTTTTTTGAAACAACTATCTAAAAGTTTAATTATAAATAAAATTTAGTAGTGTAAAGATAAACTTTATTACATTATTTTATTCCTGAAATGATGAACATTATATGCTGAGAGCATTTATATAGGCAAACGTTTTGAATGGGAAAAATTAACATAGTTATATAATATTATGGAAGTGATGAAGGGAATAATTATTTAAATGTTATAAACGGGAAAACTTATTATGTCTTAAGCGAGTTCTACTGTAATATAATATTATTTGTTTTTCAAAATCAATGATGGTTATTGAAAGATTAAAGTACAAGAAGGCAGACTTAACGAGAAGATTATACTTCCAGCAACAAAGTTGTTGCCACACAAAGGCAGCATTCAGCCAGCAATACCTCTATGGACTGCCAGCGATTGGGTATCGACGGGCGCTGCCGGTCGATGCACACGACCTTCCTCATCTCCTCTATGGTCGGGTCGGACGGCACCATGTCATAGAAGGGCAGCTGGTACTCGTCGTGGATGCCTCCCACGTTGCACCTCCGCGCGATCTCCCAGAATATCAGCCCCAGCGCGTACACGTCTGCCCTCTTGAAGGAGTCAAAGTGGTTTATGTTGATCGCCTCTTCGAGAACCTGGGGGAGATAGCACAACCATACCACAAGCTGTGAGTACTTTCTACAATCTGGCTCACGGTTACATTGCAGTACATAGTAAATGGCAACCACTGTTGCCAGATTGATACTACCTGACTTGTTAACATTAAACACCTTTCCTTATATACCATTATAATATAATAATAAATAAGTTTAAATATTTTTTTAATTTTAGTATTTGTTAATTTTTCTATGACCATAAATTAGTGTTTGTTGACCGTAATCACAGTTGTAGTCATAATAACAAAAAAATAATTCAATGCCAAATAACAATTATTTTTGATAGAATAATCTATTTGTAACAGTCGGTCACCATTAATAACATGGCATTATATAAAATTATATGCTATGCTCAATAGAGCACAACATTTTTTAAAATATTAAATGATATAAATAATTGGTCACAAAAACAGTCAAAACCAAGGTGGCATCTTTCATTACGACTCCTAAGAAATAAAATTTTAATATTATCAGTTGATGCTCTTGATGAATTACAACAAGAAAATGCATTTCCAAAATCCCCATTCTAAAATTCACTTTAAAAATACAAGGTTTAAATTCATTTAAAAAATGTTTCATTACATTAAAAAGTTGTATCTAAAACATATGTGCTCTATAGGGTATAACTGGCAACCGAGTACGCCAAAACACGGGCAGCGCTCATGGCAAAAATAATACATTGGAAAGAGAGTAGATGGCCATTTCAATGCACACTGAAAACTAAGGATGATACGTGCTATAGGAACTTCAAGATGACAAAATTATAAAATTTAAAAAAAAAGAAGAGAACCTATCTTGCTGGGTAACAAATTTATAGAGAAACATGGAGTGACTTACTGTTTTTTCAACAAAACGTACATGGAGACAATCAGGGGTGATATGAAAATGGGGCATTGACGGAATAATTAGATGAGGGAAACATGGGTAAACCTAACCAAACCCATCCTGGCTCACTGGGATCAGCACGGCTGGGAATCAAACCCAGATCGCCTCGGTGGCTGAGGGTCCCCGACTTGGTAGATCGTAAAAAAAGATATGCCACTATCTGTGAAATCACACCAATTCCTTTACTTAACACATAGCGCACAGATCCTGAAAACAGACTAATGATGGCCATACAGTAAAACCTTTTTGCTGCGACCCCATTTATTGCGACCACCTCTCTATTACGTAAAACCTTTTTGTTGCGACCCCATTTATTGCGACCACCTTTCTATTACAACCCGATTTCGAGGAACCGTGAAAAAATTGCCGAAAATCTGAAGAAAATCGGACAGAAAATAAGTTTCTTGTGGTGAGTAGCGTGTTACTGCGTTTCTTTTGCCGAGTGCTTCCTCTCGACCGCTGTCAGCACTTAACAACCCCCATTCCACGTCCCTTTGCCAGCAGGGTGCAGATAAAGGTTTTTGTGGCAACGTGTTTACGTTTAGCTTTTTGCGAGTGTCTAGTGTGGTACGCAGTTAAGGCAAAGCTACCTGCTGGATTTCTCTTGATTTTGATTACTATCGTTTGACAATACACAGCGACCGACTGGATGCACGCCCGCCTTGACTTGTTTTAACTGCCGCAGCGATGTTTATTTTGACAGCTCAAGCAATTATCTTTTCCCATGGGTTGATAGAAAAAGGTTGCTTCACCCAGCATAAAAAAAAAGGCTACGCCACTAATTCCCCGCGCAGGAAACACACTGGCTGCCGTCTGTCTACCCCGCATTTATCTTTCTTCTAACATTCCACGTCTCGCCTCTCGCGCGAGCAATAACTAGGGCCACAATTATATGGTGAATCGCGAAATCGCGAAATTTTCCGCGAATTTATATGGAAAATGCGAAAAAAGCGATTTTTAAGAAAAACCACTAAATAACACCGAAATTACACAATACAAGTCTCTTATATTTTAATGTGAAAAGCTTGATAGACAAGACTTGCCCGGGTCCTGGTTGATAAGCTGGAAAAATTTCCTGCCTTGCATTTCTACATGCTTCCTCTAATCAGCTTTAGGGCGCCCTCTGGTCAGCGTGTGTGTTAGTGAAGCAGGATGATAAGAGCGACGCTCAATGGTAGTTCTAGCGCGGTAAAATCTCTAAGTGCAAGGCTCTGAACTGGTGCGCAGTCATCTTGTTCCCGTCAGATAACTGTGAAATTTGAGCGGTGACCGTAACATTATATGGCGGAAAAATAAAGATAAAGGTGTAATGCATTTCCCTATACTTTCAAGAAATTTGTAACGGGTTTTTTACACCTAAAACTTCGAAAACATGCCTTTTAGCCATTTTATCTCAATAGAACCAGTTGGGCATTAACAAATTCTTAAATGCTTTTCGTAAACAGACTCCAGTCGGATATATAGTATAGTTTGGAAATCACGTAGGTTTTTCGTGGCCGTGCGTGGCACACAACTGTAGTTGCCATGCGTCACGCGCCGAAAATGTTGTCCGGCAGGAAGGGCGAGTATAGTTCATTTGCGGCAAAAATGAATACTTTTAAGGCCCTGCTAAATTTTTCCATTAAAGAAATTTTGAAGTTTCAGTGATTTTCCAGCAGAAATAATGTTGTGTAACTAACAAACAAATTGTATCAAAACAATTAACGGTAAATGGCTGTCGCGGGGGCCCTTAAAAATTTTTCATTTTACCAGAAATGGACTATACAAACCTTGCTTTCGTCTTTGAATATATATATTCAAAGCTTTCGTTGCACACAGTTTGGAGAAGGGGAGGAAGGATGTTGACAGTATCAAATGCCAAAGGACAATGAGGGAGGAGGGGGAGAGAGACACGATGGTTTGTATGCCTGGGAGGGATGAACCTTGAAGTCTGGACAAGGGAAGGAGAGGTAAGCCGTATGACGTCATGCATCCGCCGCTTGTGCTGCCGCCAGCCTGTCTAGACGATATTCCCGCGCTCCCACTTACGTTGCACAAGCTACTGCTGCCGTATTTTTGAAGTAAATGTCCCATTATTTTTTTGTTATTCTTACATGAACATTATTGGAAGTATTAAAGCCGACACAAAAATACGCTGTGTGTTAAAATTAACAGATTTTAATGATCTTTCATTTTGTTTTTTTTTTTTTTTTTAATTTTTTTTCTTCTGATTTTCACATTTTGGTCAAAATGTCCAATTTTTTGACGGTTCCCGAGAATGTATTCGTAAAATCACTGCTTCGTTAAATCCGGGGTTCGTGACATCGGGGTTCTAGTGTATTTAACTACGGCAAGCAGACATTGTACATGTAAACTAACCAGGAAAAATAAACTGTCTACTGACATATTTTCTTTAGAGGTGGCCTTAAGGGCGACGGACTTGACATGAAGGTTGAAGTGGGTTTAAAGCAAAGCTGTCTAGCATTGTGAGTGACAGCATCCTGCCATTGTATGGCTGGTTTCTTAGCGAGTAGCGGTGTGGAAAAAAAAAAGGCGTGGGGGGGGGGAGGTTGAAATCAACTAAAATTTCGGAAAACATCTATTACGACCCCCCTCTATTACGACCCTATTCCTGAGAACCGTGAGGGGTCGTTTCAGAGAGGTTTGACTGTATAGAACTAGGCCTTCTGGGCCTACTATAGCTATGAAATTGTATAACCTTAATGGAAATCCTACTCAAACACCTTGGGTCGTTAAATTATTAGGCACAGTTTGCAGTACAGATAAATCATTTACCAAACTTTTTACTGGACAAACCAAGTACCTGACTTCAGGCACTTTTTCAAGCCTAAATTTGTAGCCTAGGGTAAGTATATTATCATCTGCAGCGACTTACGTGAAACCATCAGTTATTTCCCTAACCCCTTTTCTCAGTGATTACATACTATAGCTTGCTGATTAATACCTGATACAAGATTAGATACCAGATACAACCCCATCGTCACTTACGAAGCAGAGACTTGGACTATAGACTATGTTGGCAGTTATGAGATGGTGCAAGCAAGAACAGGAGTTCAGTACTTGAATGAGATCATGGAAAAAGCAAGAATGAGATGGTTTGGCCATTTATAGAGAATGGGAAAAGAGAGATAAGAGAGGCTGCCCAAGGAAATTATGGTGTTGAAGTATACAGGAAGAAGGTCCCAAGGAGGACCAAGGAGGAGGTGAGAAGTTAAAAGAGTGCAGAAGAGAGAAGACTGGAACAACGTGAAGAAAGAGGAATGATGGAGTGACAAGAGGAAGATGGAGGCATTTTACTTTGCTGACCCAGCCACAGGCTGAAATCAGTTGAGAATGATGATGAATAAAATTATAACTATTTAATTTTTGGTTAGTTAGTAATTACACCAATAATTTAGATGTAACTTAATACACTAATTATAGTAAAAAAATGTACAAATCCAAGAAAGCAAGTATGATCCACCTTAACAAGACAACTGTGTCCAACAGGACACACATTTTTGAAAGTACTGTTGACAAATAAGCCGTTCAATATAAGGCCTGAGAACTCTCTAGCGTGCAGCTAGTGCAGGCCGCTTGTACCCATGCCTGGTTAACCATACCAAACACCCACCTCTGGGGCCATGTAGCGCTTGGTGCCGACCCGGTTGTTCAGGGGGATGTCCACAGTGTCTGTGGCTACGTCGTGCCGGACAGCCAGCCCCAGGTCCCCGATGGCACACGTCCCGTTCAGCTTCACCAGGATGTTCTTCGACTTGAGGTCACGGTGCGCTATCGCTGGCTTACCTTTACACACACAGCACACGTGCGCGCGGTTCAGCATAGACACGTTCAAAACCCAAAATAGAGGCTCCTTCATAGGTCCAATCCCAGCACAATGGTATGACTCTAACTACAGAGCACTGAGATGGTATACACATGGTTTGGAGCCACTATCCTACTGTAGGTCCTGTCTCTTAAGCCTCTGAGCATAGATGTGCAACATCAAACTCTATCGATACTTAACTATATTATGTATCACAAAGTTTAAAAAATCACACAAAATTACTAGAAACTTAGACTTTTATTTTCATAACAATTTTTTTCTTAAATTTCAAAAATAAGTATTCTTCACATATTTAAGAATTCAATGAAAAGTCTTTAATCAATTACTTGCTGGACTACAACCATGTTGGATTAGGGTCAATCCATACCAAGTGGTCCAGCACTGGTTGCTTGACCATTTTTTAAAAATTTAATAATTGTGCCTTGTTAACATTATGTATTGACCATTTAAAACTGGCACAATTGAATTTTTATTCTCTCTGGTTTGATTATAGCAGCCATTTTGTTGCCATGGCGCACGACAATTTTTACATTTACAAGGGTTTACCTACATTGCCATAGCTGAGCTTTGGTAGGTCATAGCATGATGAAACAAAATCTGAACTGTTAAACACCTTATATACTACAATTCTGATCATAAACCATCTTTCTAAAATCACTCAATCTTACCAACTTTGAAGGTTAAACTTCTGACTCACAATTGCCAAAATTTGCATTTTCATAATTTTTTTTCAGAATGAAGGCAGCATGTGTTGGGCTCCAAAATATTTTTGGAAATACTTATGTAATAGTAGCTAGTGTGAACACAAATTATTTGGAGTGTGAGACTTTGCTACTTTATTTTTACAACTTTGTAAAATTAATTTTTTTATATTTTTGCATACTTTACGGCTTAATATCTCTGGTGGGTAGTTATCTAAAAATCTGAAATTTGCACACAACTAAGCACTCCATGGTACATAACTCCTGTTAAAATTTTGACTTTGAGATTCAACTGGTTCATAAGTTACAGCCTTGCCAAACTTGTGTAAAATTGAAACGGTGCATACATTTCAATCTCATCTTATGAAACACTTAAAAAAGACACTGTTCCTTGGGTTCAGCATATAATTTACTTCTCAGATGGATCATCCAGTATGAAAATAAAAAGAATTTTATGAATGTCTGTCACCATAAGAATGATAAGGCCTTAGTGCAGAGTGGAATTTCTTCGCAACATCAAATGGAAAAATGCCTGTGATGGTGTCGGAGGAACAACATAAAGGGAATTAACAAAGGCTAGTCTTCAAAAACAGTCAAGGATCACATTCATTCCCGTGAAGATATGATTATGTACTGTACACAGACAATTAAAGGTATAAAACATATGCATGTTAAAGAAGAGGAAATTACTGCTCGACAAGAAGAGCTCAAACCTAGGTTTAACAACTGCCAATGACTCCCAGGAACACGGAAATTTCACCGCTTTGTTCCACTCACTGAGATTATAACGAGATACTATGCAACATCCAAATCAGAAGAGTATAAGGATCTTCCAGTTTCAACCAAGTCTGTCACCCTGATTCTTCGGAACAGTGAAATTGATGCCTGTGTGTATGATGAACAGTGGTGGCTAGGAGTCATTGAGGAAGTTAATTTTGTAAACAATGACATTTACGTAAAATTTTACAACACAGCTGGACCTAGAACGTCATTTAAGATGTCATGTGCAGACAGAGTGTAGGTGCCTCTTAAGAATGTGTTGAGAAAGCTCAGTCCATCAGAACTATCCACAGCAACTGGACGTTCACACAATATTCCAGCTTCATTATGTAATGAAATTTCAATGCTGTTTAACAAACATAGAAATTAAGATATGGTGAACAAATTAAAATCGCTGAAAAATCCTAATGGCTTAAATCGTAAATAAATGTAGGCAATTTTATTAATCTCAAATTATTTCTATCGTAGTAAATAAAAAATTGCAAAGACAAAAAAAATCTACTTACATCCAAGATTTTTTTTTTTTTTATAATTTCAAAAGAAAACACGTCCATATAGGTTCATAGGTCATATGCTAGTATTTGTCTCAAAAGAGAAATAAATATATCAATAAAATTTACACTCCAAAGAAATAGTTTGTCACTATCAGGAAATGTTATTCAATACTGTTCAGTTAAGTTATGCAAAAATTTAAGTACCTCCCTTTTTTAAATTTCTTGCTTTCTTCCTCATCTGAGGCGTAGGCTTAAATTCACCTTCATTCTTCCTAAAAGAAACTTGCATCAAAGCATTCAGCATTGGCGACTGCAACGATGATCTATGTGATGTCTTTATTAGTTTCAGGTTACTAAATACCCTCTCTACACTTGCATTACTATGAGGGAGTATCATCATTTCTTTCACTAGCTTGCAGAGTGTTGGGAAACGCAGTTTACCATTCTCCTCATACTTTGACACTTTGTGCCAAAAAAACATCAATAGGATCTGATAGCTGCACATTCGATACAGCTATGTCCCAAAGTGTACATATATGCAAAATATTCTTCATTCAAAGCATCCCATTCTTCTGCTGAAATCACATTTGGGAAAGCTTTGGCCAGGAGTTCCACCTTCTCCCAATCCCCACACTGTTTGTTTGCAGGGTCAAAGATATCTACGTTCAAGATAATGTGATCATTGAGTGGCAGGAGGCGATACAGTTTCTATGTACCGATACAGTTTCTATGTACCAGTTTCATAAAACTTACGTACATTGAGGAAAAATTCAACTTTTTCAGAAGGTGAAATCTGGTTTTCCGTTAAAAAATTCCGTGTTGCATGGCCAATAAAAATGGAAGAATCAGAAAGCTGGTTTGATCGTTGAAAATCAATAGTAGTCAAATCACCTTTCTGTATCGCAGAAAACTGAACAAAGCTAGCGATAGTTTGTCTCAGCAGTACACACACCTCGCAATACAGTTTATATAGATATGGGTCGTCTTGCTGAAATAGAACATTGAACTTCTCAAACCGTGGCAAAACTTCTTGGAGAAAAAGGAAATACAATTTTGCTGAATTTGAGTGCAGGGTTGATTTGATTTGTTTGACAGATTCCAGAGAACTCTCTTTTGGGTCAACCAAAACAAAATACTCGATCAAAGTTGGCCATTGTTCAAGTAAACGATTGACACATTGAAGTATGGCCAACCACCTGGTGAAAGAAGGCCGCAAAATTTTATGTTCATCCATTTCTAACAATTGTTGTACAGTATTTGCCTGTATTAATTTTTTCTTTTTCCTGATGTCTTGAAGTAAGAGTAGACATCTCTCAACAACTGTTCGCACACATTTGGTAATTCTGCATATGCGTGTGATGCAGCAAGATGAGAAACATGGAAGGTGCAGTGGAGAAACCAAACATTTTCTTGCTGTTCCTTAACTCTTGAGAGAACAGAGTTTAATTCTCCAACCATGGCCTTTGCACCATCTGAAGACATTCCCAAACAGTTACTCCAAGGTATTTCATCTTCTTTGAAGGAGCTGTTCACAATATCAAATAGGTTTTCTCCAGTTGCTTTCCCTTCAATCGCCACAATTTTGTATAAACGTGTCTCAACTTGCTGAACAGTATAAAATCTAGCCAAGATAACCATCTGTCTGTTAACTGTGATGTCTGTAGACTCGTCAATTAACAGTGGGAAGAAAGTGTTTTTCATTGAACTAACAGTTTCTTCTTCTTCACAAGAAGCTAGTGCCTGCTGAATTATCATGCTTGTTTTGGAGCGACCAAACCGAAAGTCTTTTGCAATGTTACTATCCAGGAACATCTTCGGCACCAATTTAGAGAACTTGTCACTTAAGCTTAATGACAAGTTATTTTCGCAAACAAAATTTGCCCAAAATAGATCTGCATCAACACCCCTATTATTTTCCTTTGCCATTAAGTTTGTGAGCGACAAAGTTTGTTCCACACATCGTTGGTTTTTTTTTTTGTGACTCTGTGTTACCATGGCGACGTAAATCTTTAAGTCCGCCAGTAGCAATACTCAGCACAGAATTGCATACTGTGCACTTTGCTTGATTATCACTACCGCCCGGCTTTAACCACTTCAATTCTTGTTCCCAGTCCCTTTTGTAATGTTGTTTGGCCGCAACACATTCAGAAGACAATTTGCGTTTCTATTCCATTGTAGGTTATAGGTGATTAACTATTTATTTTCATTACACTGTCCACTTCCCATTACGAAAATCTAGTGTTTATGTGAAGATCTTTCTAAACAAAACTATGTCATCAACAAAGAACACTCGGCTATGTTTAATACAGCTTACCAAACACGCAAACAGTTGCAGTCTAAAAACTTATTTTCACTATCGGCGACATGCAAATGCATACAACCATAACTGAAAAGAGTGAAGTGGCAACTATGGGCTAAGCAGCTAAGGCGCGAGCGCATCTGGCAACGCTGTCTCCATTCTTGTTACTCTCTTTGGCTTGACCTTGAGCTCGCCTACGCTCCAGTAGATAAAGAAGTTGTTGCGCTACGTCTGCATGCGACACGGCACGTCAGCTGCATCTTCAATAGGCTACACTTGATTGTGAAGTTCATTACCATTTCTTTTTTGTATGTGCGTTACAGTTTCTTAAACATTTAGCAGGTGTGCATTATTTTTATCTACAAAGTGGAAAGTGTAAAACGAAATGCAAGGCCTCGATACAAAATTTAATATTATTGATGCTTGCGAAGAGAGTTGTGAAAAGTTAAATGTGGTTTAACCTTAATTTGTTATTAACACTTTTGACAAGATTATGTGTATATATTTGAACAAAGTTTTAGTAGTGCGGTAAAATTCAGTCTCTTTTTCAACATACAAAAATTGTTTCCCTAATACAAAATTAGGTACTATAGAAAATGTTAAAATCATTCAGTGCTTACTCACGAATAACTGAAAGTTTAAATCACAGAAATCGGTCATTTACTTTTGGAGTTACAACTCTCACCGACTTCAATTTGACACTCCCCACCAACGCTCATTACATCACTGCAAATTAGGGATGGATCGGTACCGGTTCTCAGTTCCTACAGTTCTCAGAATTTTAACCGGCACCGAGAACCACAGCTAAAATGTCGGTGCCGGTGCCGGTGCCGGTAGTATAGCAAAACCCATACGAAAATAGTCCTTCACTACAATTTAACTGCAGCATGAAATGGCTCAACTCACGTCCAATTCACATTTGAGTTATTTTTTTGGACTTCAGTGGAATAATATTCATCTCTAACTATAAAATAAATTACAAGTGAAAATATTTAATATTCTCGTCACATCTGTAAACAAAGTACGTTTTTCAATAAAAACATAACAGTTGAAGGTGTCATAGATGTAGTTCATCGATGTGTCCAACTGTATAATGTGCCTCAGCAGAGATATGAGAACAGAAAGACGCCATGTTTGTTTCAATGTTTTTTTTTTTTTTTAAATAGGCAGCTAATTGAGTTGTTGACTCGTAAGTATGGGTGACGTGTGTAAAGAACAATTTAAAGTGCAAATTCCATAGTAGATTTGTTTAATAGCATTGATGATTGATTTTAAATATTTCCATAATAATTTTCGGCAACCTAAAATTTTATGCTTTTTGAGCAGTGCTGTGGAGTGCAAGTTCACCGCATCTGCAGCCATCTAGCGGAATGGCTAGTAACTTTCTCTTTTAGGCAAACGGGATTGCTTTGAAAGTGGCACGTCTTATTTTGATGGACAATTTATTAATTTAATTATTTTAAATTTCGCCATCATTAAATTTATTTTCATTAATGTAATATTTTATTTTTATTCATAGGTTTTAAAGGAGGGTGTATGTAAATTTCTTGAGGTAATTGCTAGATTAATATAGTAAATTTTAGTTTTATTAAGTATTCTCTATATTATTTATAATTATTTTTCACTAATACATATTACATTTGTATTAGGTTGGTGTTTCTGCTGTAGCTTGAAAACTATACTAAACATTTTAATTTGCTTTGATAGCCTCTTTAAAGACTGAAACATTATGCCAATGCATTTCTTTGTAAGAATACAATAAAAACAATGAGGACAGAACAATACAAACAAATTGTTTTCAGTGTTATAAATACAGTACAACCCTGTTATAACATTCTCCAAGGGACCAACATAAAAAAATGTTATAAGCAGGAAAATGTTATAAGCAGGAAATCATCTTCACTTTGTAAAAATTACGCATGGATTGATTAAATTAAAAAGTTTAGGTAAAACAACACAAAATACAGGAGTATTACACTAAGTACAGCAATAGAGTGGAAAATTGGTTAATTTTATTTATAGGTAATACCTAATACCTAATAATATGCTAAAGAAAAAAATATGTTTTGTACGATACAGTTCAGAGTCGAAACAGAAATATTCAACTCTTTTGCAATCACAACACGCGTTTTGTTGGGGTTCCTGTCCACTTGGTTAATAAACTGAATTTTTTCAGCTACAGAATATATTTTCGCTTATATTTATCGGCCATCATAACCGTACAAAAACCTGAATAAAATTTCAATACGGCGTATTTTAATTAAATACGACCGTGACTACAATAAGTAAAAAAAAAAAAATTACGGTAAAGGTTAACCACAAACAAAAGCCGTGAATATATCCATAGAACAGTTAACCATTTCAAGGTGTTAAACCTTTGAAACAAAAACCAGCACCATAGACTACAGTAGCACTGTTTCCGACCATGTATCAGTGCACAAAATGCGCATCATAAGTATAAAGGAACAAGTCATAGGCTAACAAGCGTGAACAGGACGCCATATTGATAGTCGATCCGGTGCAAGTTGTGGAGTGCGTGTGTACCATGTCTATGGTGAACTACTCAAATGTAAACATCTGATGTTTGTATATGCGTGCTGTATTTTCTAGCTATGGTTTCGCTCTAAATTATGACTTTGAAGGAAGGGATACGGCAAATTGTGGCAGTTATCAAAGAAAATTTGAACGTTAAAGGCGGGAATGTAGAAATTTTAATATTGTTACAGGCGGGAAATTAAAGCATTGTGATAAATGGAGAAATGACGGGACCATGAAATTATGGTGTTATAGGCGGGAAAATGTTAAAAACGGGAATGTTATAACCGGGTTGTACTGTAGTAAATTGTTAAACATGTAAGTCTGGAAAGAGGCATTTTAGTGCTTTTATTTGTAGCCAAAACAATAAATAGTTTATTACTTGAAACACCTCATAAATAATGTGTGAATAATGTTTATTTTATTTTTCAAGTCAGAACCGAGAACCAAATTTTAAGAACCGGTACCGAACCGATAACCGGAAAAAAACAGGAACTGACCCATCACTACTGCCAAAGTTAACTGGGTGAGTCATAAGTAACAGCCACGAGCAAAGTCTGCTCTACTAAGATATAGTTTCTTCAACTCTGTAGCTCTCATAGTTTACGAGTGTTAAACAGTGTCGAATCCTCATCCGAAGTGACACCCAACCCAAGATGAAAGATATTCATATTTCTGTCAGAAATTAACGTCAAAAATTTGAATGTGGACAGCTCAATTGGTGCCGGATTTCATAATGTCCAGAACCACAGAAACTATTCCAAAGCAGAGTAAGGCATAATACTGCTGGGCTATTAATAAAAATTTAAGTTGAATCACAAGTGCTCTCGCTGTCCAAAATAAACTGTTCCCACCAGGATGACATGGTGACCATGCAAATGTGTGCTGTCTGTGTAACTGTCAGTAAGCAGCATCTGCCAGAGCACACTCACACTGACCCTGTGTCCCCACAATCTCCATGTGAAGGTGCGCGAGGCCGGTGGCGATCGACAGAGCCATGCGGATCATGCCGGCAATCTCAACGGTGCTCCTGCTTAGGTAGTCGAACAGCGAGCCGTTCTCGTGGTAGTCCGTTACCAGCCACAGCTGAGTCCACGTCCCGTTGTCTGCAATGCAAAATAAAACTGTATCTTGTAAGTCTATTTTCACTTATTTACAGTGTGCAGGCCTAGGTTTCTCATATCTCCTGTACGAAATAGATAGGACAAGATTATATGGTGAACTGCAATAAAGCCGAAATAGCACCGAAAAGAATGTCAATACACTATATAAAACCGAAATGCAAGTTAATGTTCCATAAAGCATCGAAATGCAACAAAAAAAATTCATGAAAGTAATCAGCTTATTTAATCAAAACTTAACTAGGATTGCAAAAATGTAATCTTTCAATAGATTAAATTTTACGAATGTAAATTATTTGGTATGGAGTTAGCATCAATATGAATGTACAAAATACATAGATTGAAGAAAAAAATTTTTTTTATATTATAACTGTTATTAATAAGTAATCACTAACTGAAGTGAAAAGTTCTTTAGCAGCAATGAGCGATTTTTGGTACGGGAAAAACTTATGACTTTGCGTCACCGACATGCTAGTGACGTGTTGTGCCAGCCAGGCAACACACAGCGGCCTATGCACATGTATACACATATATACACTATACACTAATACATTGTATATACTCGGCTGTATCATGTGCGTATTGGACTCTTTTTGGATGGGTAAAATCTTGTGAGTTCACGTCACCGACATGCTGTAGTAGCAGAAAGTGAAGTTCAATTGACTGCATTAAGCTATTTTCTTTTGTTTATATATTTACGTAGTGAATGTTGATTTTTCAAGGATAAAACCATTTATTCTAATTTTAAAGTTATAAGTTTTTCATTTA
The DNA here is from genome assembly GCF_032445375.1 of Bacillus rossius redtenbacheri. Taxonomy (NCBI): domain Eukaryota; kingdom Metazoa; phylum Arthropoda; class Insecta; order Phasmatodea; family Bacillidae; genus Bacillus; species Bacillus rossius. The sequence continues at coordinate 97,604,870 of NC_086330.1, read as the reverse complement.
ATTTTTATTTTCTAAGGAAAATTTAACATTATTATGTGGTACATATTGGGAGTATTGGCTATTTTTTAGTAGGCAGTTAAGTTGAGGTTATTTTTTTTTGTTTATTTATTTACATAGTATGGGTTCGTGTTATCGACATGCTAGTGATATAATACCAAAATCATTTTGTTATGTACATTTGACGTAGAAATGATGTCATATTACACATTTAAAAACAAAGTTTTAAGTTTTCACTTCTGTTGACAGTTCCATGACTGCCTTTTCATTTTTTTTTTTACATCATGATAGTATTGGAACAGTTTACAAATGCACATATACTTGCTGATTTATTTTTATTGTTCTGCCTATTATAAATTATTTTACTGTAAAAGTGCATCAAGTATCAGTCAAAATGACACTGTTTTGGTGAAGTACACATCATTTAACACATAATTATAGTATTTGTTGAAAATTGTGTTATCTTTATGAATAAACAGTTCATAAAAAATAAAAATAATAACACAGAAATCTTGTGTTTTAAAAACAAAAGTTCTCTAAAAGTAAAATCTTAAAATCTTGTCCCTAGTAATAGACATTAATTTAAATATAAAAAGTTTCTTTTAAGAGTACTAATAGGTGCTACAAAAGTGCAATCCTCCATTTAACTTGAATGTGCATAACGTCATGCATACCCACAAGTCTGCCTTTAAAAAATTTGTGTTAGTCTTTTAAAAAATTGTTTTTTAATTCATAATTACGTATACTAGTTAAGTTATATGGTAACCAAAGTCATGGATTTTTATATATTTGAAAATTGTATTAATTATTTTAATAGGGTTTTACGTGCATAATAATAATATCAAAAAGAATATAATGATTATAATTATTTTATTATTACTCTGTAACATATCGCTGAAGAATGTTTTAATATGCTGCTAGGTTACAAAAGGTGCAAATTAAAGCTAAATGATCTTATAAATGCAAGTTAATTACTTATATAGAGTGACCCCACTTGTGTGGAAATGTTTTAGAGCAATGCATGTAAAAACTAATGTGTGTCTCCTGCAGCTTATCAGGACAAAAAAGTTTATATATATTACTTCACAAAATATATCATCATGTTAAATATTTCATCGCAATCCATAGGCTAGTAGCATACTTACAGCCAGACAAAGACTACAATTTTAAAAAAGGTTTATTTGGCCTCTGTAAAAATCCAAACCTGATCTATGATACACTTATAACAGGTACTATGCTTAGCAATTGCATGGACCTACATGACAACATGCAAAACACACATAGTACCTATCAGCCGTATAAACCAGGTTTATCGCAGGATCACTTTCAGATTTTCGTTAAATGGGAATGTAGGTTGGCCCGTCAGTTTTCACACAAATTTAGGTTAGACTGAATTTATTACAGCATAACCGCATTTATTCAGCCCTTGTTGATCCGGATCTCCGGACAATCGGGATCAGATTTGTAGACATTTTATTTAATGTTTACATAAAAAGTTTTAACTACGTCAGCAAGAATTTAACTAGAAGTATATCAAATATTCACTTTTTAGTTTTATTTCATGTAAATTTACAGCTTGAATTGTAGAATTATGGTAATAAAATGATTTTTGTTCAGTTTAGAAAGCGCACCAGCTGATAAATATCATGGTGTACTCGGAACATCAGTCTGAGACCACTCCAGCTGAAGGCTAGCCTACAAATGATTTAGCACAGAAAATAGCACACGCACTCGCACAGGGCACACGCACAGCACAGAACTTCAACCTACAATTAAATAACACACGCACAGAGAAATCGGAAGTTTATACAAAATATTTACGAAAATTAAAGGAAGTGCAGCGAAGGAAAAATTGTGTACATGTATTGGTAGCCTTGTAAGAGGAAAACAGCTGAAATGTGTTTATTTGTGTTGCGCGCGCTGTGAGGATGGATGAGAAGGAAAAGAATTTGGTTTAAGGTAGCAAAAATCACAATTTACCTCCAGGTCTCTGAACAATCGTACACTTCTAACCTTAAACAGAATATCCTTCGAAAGGGTACAATGTTACAGACCTTTACATTGTATGGCATGTTTACGTATTTAACACTTTTTTCTGCACAGGAACTTTCAATCTGTAGTTCTAAAATGCTATAAAAATCGTAACTATATAACTAAGAAATGTAAACAACACTAAATGAAAATATGTCGTTTTGGTGCCATTAAGGTAAACTGGCATAATAATAATGTGAAACACAGAATTAAAATATATGACGCCTTGCAAGGTAATTCTTTTCATTTACAGAATACTTACAGTGATATGAAATCCTTGTTTGCGCAAGGCATCAACGATCGATTTTCATCTGCAAAGGGTTGATAAGAAAAAAAACTTTACAGTCAGTTAAAAATGTTGGTATTAGATTATTTAATAAATTACCATCAGCTCTAAAAAATATGGAGCAATATAATTTATTTAAAAAATAATTATTTCTTTATTTATCACATAAGACTTTTTATAATATAGATGATTATGAACAGGAGGTAGCTTCGTAAAATGTTTACTGTAATTATGTATTAGTTTTCTTTTATATATAATATTATCTAAATATGTACTTATTCATGGAAGTGCAGCTGTTATATTATTTTAATTGTATGCTTTTAATACTGTTCTTGTACCTGTTTATGTGTTTGTATTTATGTTTATTTGTATTTTTTATGACATATTCTATACCATTATGTATGGTCTATTGAATGCAATAAAAAATCAAATCAATCAATGAAAAACGCCTGCCACACATTTTTCTTGGCTTCTTCATTTTTGAACGCTGCCAGGGTTTTATCAAATAAAATTGGTTTGCTTTCAACCAGGCAAACTAAACTTATGTCGAAATTAGTCTCTTCATTCATGTTGAAATTGAAGGAGACTATTTAACTTCCCGCGCCTAATATCAAAACAATAATGTACAAATCTAGTCAAATTACGTACGTATTTAACATTTACAATTGCGCATGACCTCGGTGGTAAGCCAGTTTTCATTGGTCAGCGAGCAGCGCACAGCACACACGCACAGAGAATATTAAAAGTTGGTCAACTTTCTGTGCGTCGATCCTGTGCTATTTTCCCGTGCGTATGCTGTGCTCGAGTGTAGGTGGCGCAATTCAAAAACCTCGTTTCTATTTTCTGTGCGTGTGCTATTTTCTGTGCTAAATCATTTGTAGGCTAGCCTTGAACTATTAATGATAAATTGCTTGTGTGACCATACTTCATTCACGTTTGAAACAAAAGATAGTGGACAAATTTTTTGTTAAGAAATTATAGAAAAGTTATTTTTAGATTTTTAAATTTCTTTTAAATAATATAGGGCATGTATACTATGTATTTTTGTTACAACTTAATTTTTTATTGTAACATAAGTAAGTCTGCTTATTTAAGGATTTAATTTTGCTTATTACCCATTTTACCCTATCTGGATTTTCGATTTTCCGAATTTCCTTTGGTTCCTAGTTGGTCCAGATAAACTATGTTTAACTATACGTCAAACATGAACTTGCCTACAGATGGTAAAGAAAACACAAGGCACCGATCAAGTTGCAGTCGTTCAAACAGAGCTGCCACAACGCTGAGCAACAACTAACTTCTACTGACCTTTGTTGTCCGCTGCTATGAAGCCGAGAATGTTTTCGTGCCGCAGCATGACGGTCTGGTAGATCTCTGCCTCTCGGAACCACGACCGCTCCTCGCGAGAGGAGAATATTTTCACTGCAACGTTTTCTCCTCTCCAGCGACCACGCCACACTTCCCCAAACCGCCCCTTGCCAATTATTTCCACCAGCTGAATCTGTCTTGCAATACTCCGCTGCACGAGCAGAGGCAACCCTGGGGGAAAATACCATTTCTTTATTCAGTAACGTTTACATAGACTGTGGAAAAAATAAACAAGAACATTCCACAAAACTTCACAATTACAAAGATTCTTTTTTTATATGTGTAACATCTTAGCTCTCAGTATACGGCATTTGGTACGAGTAATTTTGTGAATGAAAGTGGAGCAGCATGGAACATAAATGTGTAACCACGGTGCTCCCACCTGTGGCGGATGGTGCAAACCAACGTTCACAAAGCCAAAGGGAATCTTTATAGTTTTAGGTAACTGTTTAGTGAATGTTAACAAGATGAACATTATTTTAATACAATTACTTGTTGAAAATAAGGTCCACGGCCTGGCTTAGTAAATTTTCATATTTGAAAATTTGTGTGCTAATCAAATGATTCAATAGTCAACGTGGCTGCTCCGGCAACGAATTCTAGCGGTGGGTGCGAAAATTAATTTGCGTCAATAAATGTAGTTGAAAACACAATTTGGTCTGCATTATTTTAAAGAATTATGAGTTATATTTTGTGATCGAGTTTCGTATTATAAGTATATTTTCAACATGAGAACACATGAATTTGCTCGTTACCGAAGTTAGACGTTACACATCTCTGGTAAATACTAAAATTAATCAAATATTTTAACTAATGTTAATTTTAGACATTGATACTTTTAAGTTCACAATGAGAATATGACTTTGTGACTTTGAAAGTTGAGCCGAAATGTTTATAAAATAATGTTTGTGTTTTTTTCCCTCCCACCCAAGCTTTACCAAGCTGATCATTTCAAGCCCAATCCAGCAGTCTACCTTCTTCTTCTTCATTTTCATGCGAGTTAACAGAAGACATTTGCAATGACATGGCTTAAATAACCACCAGCTGAAAGCTAAGAGCAATCAATATCAATGCTACTGATGGGTCAGATCCCAATTTTCTCGAATCCAAAACTCAAATTTGAATCCCAGAAATTACCTTGAATATAACCCTCGAATCTGAATTTAGGTGTCAAGGATCAAAAATAAAACAATGTTCAATAAATGAAAAATATTAACAATGATGTTGAAACATTCTACCCTTTAAATGGTTGTTTCATAAACTAAGTTTACAGAATAAATGAATACTATTATTTAATTCATATAATGCATGTTAAATTTACAATATCTTAGGGAAATGGTAATTTGATAGGTATAAAGAAAAAAATTGAATTAATAAACTTCAGAGGTTATCAGGCTGAATGTTTTTGATTTACTTAATTTCCTTTAACATTTTTCATCTAATCTTTTTTTTTTTGTTATTTTTTTCTTCAAATAATGAATTCTTCAATTACTACAGATTTGATGGTATTTGAGTATTTGAGAATTTGATTGGTCAATTTCTAATCAATATTGTTTTTTTAAGGCTTATGGGTGTTTAAGCTTCTCTTTAAAAAAAATAATACTTTATCTCTTATGTGCAGAATGTGTTTAAATCATCAAAACATGCTGAGAGAAAGTCACTTCAAATGGCATGATTTTTTGTAAATTTTCACAGAATTATATAAAATCATCTTCATCAATTATTTGGTATTTTTATCCTTTAGATTCAAAATATATAGTGTTAATATACTTAATATATTTAATAGACAGAAACAATTGATCAAATAATTTTACTAACATCTTTAAGTAAGCAACATAGATCAAGTTTTGTATATTAGTTTGGAATTTAAGTACCCACATGTGGCTTCCTTCTAACGTCCCAAATGAACCCAGCTCTATCGGTCAACTATGAAACTGGATATGCTAATGATAGTACTATATAAATTTATTTGTGCATGTTTTTAGGAGAAAATAATGGTTTAAGTGGTTTATTATTATTGCTTTTGGGTGTAATTCTGATGCTTATGACTATCATTCCACTTGCAAATATAATTAGTCATGTTGTTTGTATACTGTATCATTCTTCCCTGACTATGTGAGAGTGGTTCATGCCGTACCTTAAACTTTTGTCACCTTATAGCATTTTTATATAGTTAAACTAAGATTGTAGAGTGTGATATGTTTGAAATAAATCAAATTCTACCAGTGAACAATTGTCACAGTTATGTCTCAATTATGTAATTTCACTGTGAATCTAATGAGTAATGCTTTAGTTAAACCCATTATCTTCAAGCACTACTATTACTAGGAAGGCTTACTCAATGCCACATTATAATTTTTTTGTCTTTAACTACAAAAAGCAGTAAAGTATTTATTGTACATTATTACTAAAAAAAAAAAAAAAAACAGTTCAGTTTATTCCTAAACTAAAAACCTTTTTTTTTTCTTAAATGTCACAATTACTAATATTCAAGTTACTCATGATAGTAATCACTTGTAAATATTAACAAAAAATTTTAGCAGAGCCTGAGAATATTAAACTATGTCATATTTGATCACAATCTTGAAAATATAATCCCATAATATAATTATAATTAAAAAACTTTTAGAGCCCAGTAAAGCAGAGTGATGGGTCAAATCCCAATGTCAAGGGTCAAAAATAAAATTATGTACAATAAATGAAAAATATTTACTATGGTGTTGAAAAATTCTAACCTTTAAATGTTTTTTTCACAAACTAAGTTTCCTGAATCAAGACATGTTGTATTTTATTTATATAATTAAATGTTAAAAGTACAATATCTCGGGGGAATGGTGACAGGAAATGTACAAAGGAAAAAACTGACAGTATAAACTTCAGAGGTTATCAGTGTTGAATTTTTTTAGTTTACTTTATTTCCTCTAATATTTTTCTTTGGATCATTTTCCTTGAATATTTAGTCCTTCAAATCCTACGGATTTAATTATATTTGAGGATTTGAAGATATGATTGGCCCATTCCTAATTTTTTTATACAAAGGTTTACGTCATAATGTTGCGAACAGAGGCGTAGGGGACAGGGCTTCCACGATTATTCAATTATTTATTTATTTATTGAGGTGAAACTTCTTTGCTGAGGGGGTATAATTTTTGAGCATTACGAAAATTCCAACCGAATGAAAGGAATAGTTAGGTATGTGGTGGGGAAACCGGTAGAGGAGAGTGAGTCAAAGGCGTCACTCCAACACATGCACTAGCGGTCAAATGGGAAGACAGCAAGGGAGGGAGGGAGGGGCATATGTACACAGTGTAGCATGCTATATACTAGTTGGAACGGCGGAAAGGGGAGCTGGCACGGAAGAGGTAGAAATAAAGCAGCCGCGCTGCTACTGAATTCTCATAACGCTGCTTGTGTTTGTCTACTCCTCCATTTTCGTAACTGCTAACGATTGATGCTACCATATTTATTTATTTTATTTTATTTTATTTAAAGTATCTTCAAATTAATTATTCATGTGGAGAAAAGTTATTAATTTTGTACCATTAACTTAATACCCCAACAACCAGGTTGGGTACAACAATTAATTCTGTATTTTCAATGAATTTTGAACATATTAATTCTGAAACATTTGTATAGTATTTTAGCTATCATGAGCCAATTATTACGATTATAGACACTGATAATTCTGCATAATTCATAAAAAGTGAGAAACTAATTACCATAATTGATTCATGTTTCCATCAAATTAAATAACAAATTCATTGTAAAATATATTTGAAAACATTAACTTTGAATTTTTTTTCATTTGAGATCATACCAGCAACCTTACTATTTTATTTCTTGTTCAATAATATTTACCATTTTCATTTGAGATCATACCCACATCCTTACTATTCTCAATTATTATCTCTTATTCAATAAATTTATACTAATAATTTATCTCTATCTACACCTAATAAGCAAGAAGTTTCAATTCTGTCACACGTGGACTCCACACCCACACTTTTGAATTTATATGTCACATGGCTACCAACAGTCGAGGGACTATACGGTGGGTACAACACATACAGAACACAAATGTTGTCCCTGCAAGTACGTGGGCACTGCCCTTCCATAGGCACCAAGAGCAGGCAGGCACCACCTGAAGGGAAGCACCGCAAGACGGTAGGCACAACCGCAATTAGCCAACATACATAGGCAGCCAGTACCATATACCTATAGGCACCATAACAGACACAAAAACTAAAATAAAAAAATTATATTACTACAAACGCCAGAGACCAGACCGCGATGCCAAAAACAAAAAAAATACAATACATAAAATATTTGGAAAATAAAAGATTTTTACAAGAACTGACTACAAGAGAGAAATAATTACACAAAGATTAAAAACTATTATAAATACTGAACATGAGAATAATATGGATTATTACAAACTAAGATCCAACTTATTACAAATTAAAAGAATAGTATCGTAAGCCTAGAAAAAGAATATAAGTAACTACTTTATTGAAATTGGTAATTATTTTATATATATCATTTTTGTTTTCTAAAATACATATGTAGGTATTAAAGAGTGAAACGGCTGCTAAAAATCTGGAACTCCAAGCCCTGTATTTTCAAGAAAAAATTACAACTAAGCTGACAACTATAACAGTTACAAACTAAATAGATAATCTAAAATGGCTTGACCTTCAGAAAATAAGGTTATTGAAGATTGAACATTGAATGTTTGTCCTGAACAGAATTAATAACAGAGTTCCAAATAAGTGAAACCATATTCTAATTTAGAGTGAATTAAAACTATATAAAGAGTAAGAAGAATAGGGTCCACATTGATAACATTGGTAAAATGTGATGTGTTTTATAAGTGATAGGGTTCTGAGTGAACTGGAAATTAGAGAGTTAACATGAAGATGAAAATACAATTTGGCATCTAATATGAATCCAAGATCTTTAATTATCTAATATGGGCTTCAAGCCAGTGCTGGTAATCTTGAGTCACCCTGGGGTGTTGGAATAGAACCCACAAACCTCACACCTGCCTTAGCGATCACGGCCACTAGGAGTCTTCTCCAGTGATAGTGCTACTCCCACCTCAGCCTACTGCAAAATGTTATAAGTGAGACTTTTTAATTTAGAAATTTGAAAATTTGAAACTTGTAGTGAATGAGCCTGTTAAAATTAATCACTAGCTGATGCTTCGCTACGGCAGTCCACAAGCAGAACACTCCTGCAGTGCTCATTATACTCGGTCTACCGCATAGGTAACCCTCTGCTGTGCCTCAATCAAAAAAAATTTAATTTTGAAAAATAACTTACGAAACAAAAAATTTGTAAGAACTAAGTAAGATAACTTAAGGAAATATAAACTAATCATGCCATCGCGGATTCAAAAGTTTTGAACTACCTTTAATTCACATTTAATTTAACCAACAATATTGTGTCAAAATGAAGGCAAAGATAATTACAGAAAGATTGAATTAAGATACAATAGTGAATAAGGCAGCAACAATGCATTAGTCATTGCCTGCCATGGAGATCAGAAAAATGTAGTTGAAAAACCCTTAAAAAATTTAATTAAAAAATAATTCAGATAATTACACAAAAAAAATCTCTTTGAGGTGCAAACTGCTTCACTTCCTCCCTGGAGAATACACGTACTGAATTTCACACCTCTAGGCCTCATCATCTCCGTGCTATGCAAACTACAAACAGACAAACTCTTTCTTATATAAATATCTATCATATTATTATTTTCTCTAAATGGTCTATTAGTGTTTCAAATTCTTTCTCTTACTATTGTTATATTTGTGTTCATATTGTAACTATCTCTTTATCAGAGAGGTCTATGGATGTTTGACAGTCATGTGAATAATGAAAGGAAATTGAAAGACATTATGTTAAACCAAGAACGATGGTGATTTAAATTTATATATATATATATATATATATATATATATATATATATATATATTAGTGTCTGACAATAATATAAGGTTTTATGTCTGTTTCTTATAATTACACCCACAAGAACCCTTAGATAAGTATTTTATATCACTCTTTGTCAGTAATAAAATGTATATTTATAAGGTCTGCTAATTTTGCTTCGTGATCATTTTGAGATATAAGTAACAAATTCTAGTTATTTTTTCTATAGTATGTTCTAGTGTTTGATTGTACAGATTAGTGAATATGTCACATTCCATTATTAATTTAAGCTAATCAAATAGTGAAATAATACAAGATTTTGGGCTTTAATAGTTATTGAATTTACTATCCCAAATTTAACAGTGCAAACTAAATTTTTTTTGCAGTATAAAACACAAATATAAAAAATTATGTAATCAGCTATCATAGAGTATTCATTATACCTATACAACTACTTATTTTGTATTTTCATATTTTGGGAGGAGTTAAGACTCCACAGAACCCACGCTGGCTACCGGCCTTCTACCACTCCTGTCGCTTCATAATTGTGCCAAATTAGGGTGGAAAACCAAAAAGGGTTTTAAACAGTCTCGGCTCCAGCAACACAATAGTACATACTGTCATAACATCCCTGTCGTTTAGAAAACAGTCTCGGCTATGCTGTATTCCTAAGGATCTCTATTATATATTACATATATTACAACAAAATAAAACAATGAAAAAAATGTCAAGCTTAAAATTATACTTTTCAACCATTATAGATGAGCGAGTGTTAAATAAAGATGATCTCAGTGTTTGTTGTTGACACCAAAAAAAAAAAATACAAAATACAAATTGGGCCAAAACCTTTTTTTTTTATTTTTGAGACGGCACCCCTGTCCCAATTCATTCATCCTGGAGTCCATTATCGGAGCCATGTCAAGCAAGGCGCTGCCATACCTGATCCGGAGCCACTGGTGGTCATCTCGATCATGTCCCGGAGGGAGACCCCTCCCAGTATCGGGTGGTCAGGCGCGTCGATGGAGTCCTCCGCGCACCCGTGCAGGGGCAGGGACATCTTGTTGCGCTTGCGCAGCCACATTGCCGCCACCACCGCCACCGTCATCAGCCCCAGGGCGACCACCACGTACAAAACGATCATCATGACGTCCGTGCTGGGCTCCATGCTCTGCGAGCTGTTTTTCTCTGGCACACCGACAAACGTGTTACATCACATCCGCCTACGAAAAACTAAACTGCTGATCGATGGAAACTATTCCAATATGGTACAATACCAGTTCCCTTGGATATTAATTTTTAAATGTATTGATGGCATACATAAGAAAGTAACTGATCAACTAGTTCATTAATGACATAAAAATATGTATGATTAAGTGCAAAACACTAACCCAGTAATAAGTCAAAGCTAATCTATTAAAAATAAAAGTCAGAAGAAAAGTTCTTGGCAAAATACATGGTACTTTACAGATATTATTAAACTTAGTTAGAATTTCTTAAAAGAAAAGTTTCTTAAAACTTTGATTAGTAAAATGTGTGAACATACCAACAATTCCTTTAACTTAATATGTAACATTAGACTTGCATTTGGAATTACCTGGGTGCAAATCCCAGCCTATCCATCCTGACAAACAGTATGATTGTTAGTATTCTTTACAACCTTGACAACTTTAATTTAAATTGAATTTAAAATCCTCTTTCTGACAAAGTGACCTGTCACAGACATAATTACATGAACTGTCCAAATATATTTAATATGGAAAAATCAAATTTTAAATGGTTTGCTTATAATTTTAATTATTTGTAAATAATCAAACATTTTAAATATAATTAATGTTACAAATTAAGTAACTTGCTATATGTTAGTTGAAAACAATTCCCTACAGCATTTGACAGTGGATCTCAGCAAATACATGATACAAGAATATATACAGATACAGTTATCAAGCAAATACAAGTACAAAATTACATGCAGACAGCAAAGATAAAGCCATACCATGCAATAAAAACAAACATGCTCATTGGAAACATTCAGTACAAGTGAACACAGACAGTGGAAGTAAGGCCAAAGTAAAAAGGTACAAAGGGGTATTTCACAAGGAAAAGAACCAAAGGAAAGGGTAAATGTGTTTGCATAAATAATATTTAAAAATTACAGTATGTACCTTAAAAAAAAGTGACTTTCCTGGTGGGCAGAGGTACAAAATTTTCATTAAAGAAATAATAGTACATTCAATATGTTTGAACACAATATGCTGGTTAAGGCAATGTCTAGTGATGAGCATCAAAGTGTTTTGTTTTCAAATTGAAAGTTGCAGAGTTAAAAGTACTAAAATGATTGAATTATATTATATTCACACCAGTTTGTTAAAGGTCTTTAATCCAGCATTATATGGTTCGGCACATTCAGTAATTAAACATCAATCGAGCTACTTGTATTCAGATTTTTTTTTCTTCAAGTGGATTCATTCTGTTGACTCTCACCACCAGGGTGCAGAACTGCGCTGCCTGTAGTTTCAGTTTTCTCAGGGTTATATTTTACATTTTCAAACTTGGTATTCCCAATAAACCAAATGGACATTCCACGATCCGGCAAAAATCGCTAATCTGGCATGGCCGTTGTCCCGAACACGCAAGATTAGACCTTTCACTGTTTGTGGTTTAAGTAATTTAAACGATTAACATGTAGAATATTAAGTACTTACAATGGAATCATTTTCCCTCACAGCAACAAACTCAGGAAAGAAGAAACAGTTGGCCACTTACAGGAGCGTACATAGAATTTCAGAATTTCATTTCAGGGGCAGGAGGAGGGAGATATAACCACTTTTTTCACTATTTACTTTTAAATTATTCTCATTGTTGGTTGGGAATGAAAGATTTTTTATAATTTCAGGGATAACCCCTTCCCTGCCTCCCCCCCCCCCCCCCCATTTCCCCTAAACAATCACCATTCTCGCTAAATGGTTTCAAATCATTCTATCTTCTCATGCTAAGGGAATTCAATCCAACCTGTATTAAGAGGTTTCAAACCAACCCAGCTTCTCACATCAAAGGGCTTCAAACCAACCTACATTTGGGTTTTAAAAAACCACTTCTCACACCAGGGGAATTCAAACCAACCTACCATAAAATTTAAAATCAACCAACCTTCTCACATCAACATACTTCAAACCCACTTAAATTTTGAGTTTTAAAAAAAATAAAAACCAACCTTCTCACAACAGGGAATTCAAACCTACCTACAATTTGGTTTCAAACAAATCTACATTAAGGGGTTTCAAACAAACCTATTTTATCACATAAATGTACTTCAAAACAACCTACAGTTGGGTTTCAAAAAAACCTATCTTTTCACACTAAGGGAATTCAACCCTACCTACATATAATTTCAAACCAACCTACATTCAGGGATTTTATAACCTACCGTCTCACATCAATGGATTACACACCATCCTACATTTGGATTTAAAAACAACCTAACTTCTCACATCAACAGGCTTCAAACCAACCTACAATTAGGTTTCAAAAAACTTAAATCCTCATACCAAGAGAATTCAAACCTATCTACAATTAGGTTTCAAACCAACTTACATTCCAGTGTTTCAAACCAACCTTACCTTCCCACAAACCAATGCACATTAGGGTTTCAAACCAACCTCCTAACTTATCCCCAAAGGTATAAAAATAAAAAGGTTATATTTATTGTACAAAAGAAAACAACTATTCTGCTAAAACATATTTTATACATACAATCCATGTTTGGGCACACACATTCATTTAATTTAACATATACTGCCAATCATAAAATTTCATTGAACTTTTAACAACAATACCCACAGGCAAACAAAAAAATGAAAGCAAATTAGTTACTAATGATGTGAGCACACTCAAGCAAGAACATTGATAAATGATGCTAAATTTACATTAAAGAAAAAGGTAATGATAGACTTTAATGTTGTATAATCACACCAATGAGTCCATTCAACTATCACTTGCCTTGCAAAACCCTATATATCACTGCTCTCTGCCCAGCTAATCTACTTCCGTCAGCAGTTAATTAACAAAAATTTGTTTGCACATATGAAAATACCTCAGTCACACAACAAACGTTTAGTAAAAAAGAACACGTATTTTTTTTCACCCCAGTACCAGATTCCTCCAATGCGGTGCAAGACAAAACGACACAAGCCCGACGTCCACAAGTCCGCGCAGACAATCCACAGGAAGGCTCCGAGGCGTTGTGAGGTCCGCAGGAGGGACCCTCTCGCTCCCCCCTCCCGAGCGGGCGTCTCACCTGTGACTGCAGCCATTGGCGGGAAGGTCGGCGACAAGTCACGGTTACAATAGTCGCGATCGTTACAGCACGCGACCACGTACAGACCGTACCTCTCAGAGCCGGCAAACACGTGGTCTGAGGGACTGCTCTGACACCACAGTGGGTAGTCAGGCGGAAAGAATGCCGACTTATGAAAACATCTAGAGAACATATTAGCAAATCAACAACCAAAGCAGGAACAAACTATGTTATTGGGATTCATGGGCTTGAGGAAGTTATATTATTAATATAGTGGAAACTACTGGTATGCAAAGATTAGATTTATACATGCTTAATCTACTGATCATGCATTACAAAAATTTGATATTCCTTAACACACACATTTGTGTATCATTATATTAAAGCAAAGTAACCTCTTTAGTGCAGATACACTTTGACTTTAAAAAAACTTAAATTTTTCTTTTAGCAGTTATTATTAAAGTTTTAATTTACAATCAATGAAATGAAAAATTTATTAAACAAGCATTTTCATAAACTGTTTGACAACTCTAGAAAAATCAATGCTAAAGACAAGATTTATCTGTTTTTTATTAACACCTTATGGACAAGTAACCATGACTAAATGCAATTTAATAAGTACAATATGCTAATTTAAATTCTGTATACTCCAAACATCATATTAACATATTATAATAATTTACCAAAAAAATATTTTGTAAAAATATAAATAGTAACCCAACTAAATAATTTAAGAGGTACAACAATCATAGTCCATCAAACTAATTAAACCTTTTCTAATATTATTATTTACAGAATGTTAACAGCACACAATGAAATAAACACATTGCTGTGTTTTCACTCACACTTACAGCAATGTTATCATCCTGACAGCATTAAATTTATCATTATTGCTGATAAATTTCTATCCTAATGCTAATACTTCTACACAATACAGTCATTCTGTTAGAAACAATGGGAAAAAAGTAATATTTTTTAACTTCTTGCTTAGCAGTGCACTACTGAAATACATTAATTCCTACCTATAACTTTGCATAGTACCCAAAATAACTTTCTCTAGTCCTCAATTATTTTCTTCCATTTCAAAACTCTCTTTAAATGAAACACTAAAATCAACTCCAATCAGGAAAGAATAGCCAAAAGTATTTAGGATACTTTAACATGTGTCTGCACTAACAAAAAGGCACTCAAAAAATTACATTATATGACCACTACTGTCCCATGCCAAAGAAACGTGCATCAAAATAAAAGGTCATAAATTACAGAAGGAAGGAACACAAGTATCAGAAACTAACTGCTTAGATACTGATTATATTGAGTAAAAGGTCATGCTGAAGTGGAAGAAATGAAATTAATTTTAGTAGAGAAAATGCTTACAATACACACATGTTTAAATTACTTCAATGAAAATCAAGGAATAGCACCTTACCATACATAAAACTTTCCCTATTCTTTACTTACTACCCCATTCATGTGAAGGCACCAATAACATGTAATATATTTAAATCATTGAAAACTTAAATTTCTTAAGCAGTTTTAAGTCAAAGAGTGTATTTATTATTTTTGACATAGTAAACCTGAGTTCAAAAACTTGCCAGCCATAAGTTTGATCTAAATAAAATGTCTAATGCTTAATTTTTTGCTTTGAAATGTTTCACTGTACTACCTAATATTACACACAAAATCTGTTTTAAGCAATATGTCCAATGTGGATGAAATCAAATATCAACCTGTATGACATTATTTTATAACTAACAATTGCAACTCTAATTTTAGTACAAAAATTTTAATAGCATATACAGTTTTAAACTGTAGATGTGTAATTCACAATGCTAAATGGAGTTAGTAAATAACAGAGAAAATGAAAGATATTCCTTAATGATTTTTACATGCACACTAATTTCAGTCACACAATAAACTTTCAAATGCTAAACTGAGGACTACTTACTTAAGTTTAGGAATAAAGTAACTGGTATCACACGAGACTTTAATGTAACAATTTAACTATCAAACAAATTTATTTTACGGTAAATGTAATACTGGTATTTAAAATTTATTCACAGTAAAATATTATATAACTCTAGAGACAAAAATTAAAAAAAGCACTTATTAACCTGAGTGAAATAGTGTATGTTGTACAGTTGTATATCCACTGTGCAACAAATGAACAAGAAATTTCTTATGGTAAAAAATATATTGAATAAAACATCAATAAATCTATATATATATATATATATATAAATAAATGTAAGCATGGTTTTTCCCTGCGTACCGCTAGAACACTGCAACCTACCCCCACAGCCTCATGGGAGTTATATGGTATGGTAGCCCTTCATTCCCCATCAAAAAAGTGGTTTCGGTTTGAAATTGCAGGGTTGGATTTGAAGATATAAATGTAAAATGTGACATTGCACCAATGTTCTTCTAGTGGGACTTCGGTGAAGCAGCTGGGAATCGAGTGCTGAAGTGGCCGAGACTGGCCAAAATGTTCCTGAATGTTCCACAATATTTTAGAATGTTTGAGAATGTTGCATAATGTTCCAGGGTGTTGTAGAAGCTTCTATAATGTTCTAGAATTTTCCAAAATATTCTACAATATTCCAGGATGTTTGAGAATGTTCTAAAATGTCCCAGAAGGTTCTGAAGCTTCAAAGGAACTTCCTTTTCTGGAACATTCTAGAAACCAGAAACGGAAGTCCAAAATTTTTGAAACATTCTTGAAAGTTCCATTATCCTGTTGTGGTGAGGATAAGTTTCAGCTCAGTAGGGTATACATAGGCGATGGCAAGACATATGCATCAGAATACTTTTGGAAATCAATTTGAGCGTATCAAGGAAAACAGAAAGTAACAAAGTTGATTAAATTTCAGTAAAAAAAATTTTTAACGTAATAAGTGAAAGTAAAATACTTAAGGTAATGTGATGGTGGGAGAGAGATGGTAATTGAGAGTGGTTGACCTCTGGCATTTTCATACGTTTTGACTGCATTGTTCTACAAAATGTTCAGAATCTTCTATAAAACCCAGTACAGCTGGGTATCCTCAGCTAGTATAGAAAATAAAAACTTGCTAATGTTCAATACCATACACACACACTCTGCAACCTCTATTTGTATTTTAAACTTTGAACAACTACAACATGCAGATAGAAAAGTAAAATTCACAATTAAAATTATAAATGTACTAAAGTTGACAGAAAACAAGAAATGCCACTAATAATATTATTACTTGTTTTAACAATTCGTTAATAACTAATAAACCATTACAAAAGACTTAACTTGAGCACAACATGCAGTAATCTTAGAAGTCTGCCCAAGCCACTTCTTACCATATGATACCTACCTCAAGTATCATAAAAATGCATCATGCTTTCTGGATCAACTCTACAGAACATAAATCGAACTTTAATGTAGTATCATCAGAAAGTGCACACAAAATTTCATCAATTTAAATAATTTGTGACACAAAATTTTAACCATTGGGTTGCAATAAGACATGCAGGGTAGTTTCAAATGTGAAACTAATGTGTAATGATTATTACACCTCTGCCCAGCACTGCCACGACAAAGGAAAAAAAGTATGTACTTAACATTAAATTTTTGCTAAATTTTGTTTTCCATAGAACTGGGACATGTGTGTATTCTACTGCGGAAACTTGCCACCACAACCACAGAATTATAAGGTGCTCAAGGCTTTTAAGTTAGCAGGTACATGACGACATAAGAGTTGCTAAAACTAAGTAAAATTTTAAATAGTGAGAAGCAGAAATGGAAACAAAAACAGGTGAGAACTATTCAAGATGGAACTGAAACACCACATGCGCTCCATGGAAGAGATAGCCACCACACTGCTGCGAACAAAAACCTACCTCCACGTAACCGTCTATCCGCTAACTGAGGACTCAAATCTTTATTGCACATGTCACGGTCCTTACAACACCAAACGACAAAAGTGTCGTTCACCGGATTGGCCGAATGGCATAAGATTGGATTTTCGGGCGGGTTCATTAGCATTTTGTCCAGGCACCTGTCATCGACACAAACACACAAAACAGACACAACACGGATTAGGATAAAGAGACTGGGAGAGAAATAATCAAATTCATGTCATGCATAAAAATGTACAAGGTCACCCTAGCGGAGGGTGGGCGGGGCCTAGCCAGTCCAACCATTCTTTTGTTCTAAAAAAAATCCATTTAAATTTGTGTTGAGGAAAAACATTTTCTACAAAAGGATGATATTTTTCTTTATGGAACACCACAAATTTCACAGGGACACAAACTTGAAGTTAGTAAAATTTAATAACACTACATTAGTAAAAGCATCAAATAAAGAATAGACGTTCGTCACTCATTACCATCAAGGGTATAAATAAATCACACTAGAATTTCACAGGAAAAACGTCTCCTCTTTATCTGAATTTGCGAGCTATCCTAGTTTACCCTACTCAACGGGTGCAGTTATGTTAGCTAAAGTTATAAACAAAATCAACAACACACTGTAAATCACTGATCAGTAAATACAAAACCCCACACTACATAGCACAAAATGTTGTCACATCGTAAACTTACATGCTCATAATCAACAGTTCAAAATTTAGGTGTTAATAACAACTGAACTTGCAAAATGTATTCATACAAGGTATAAAAATATGTGGCTGTAAGGTTTTCTGGCCCTAATTAGTTTAAGTAAAATTACAATTTATAACAGCATAATAACTACATTGGAACGCCCACAAATACATACTTGTAGGATTTTCATTTTAGAAATGGACAATAAAATAACTCTAATAAAAATTGCCACAGTAAATTATCAAAAAAAAAATTTCCAAAACTTACAAAAATAATGTAGGTACTTTGTACTTAATATAATACACCTAGACTTATGTAACACTAAATGAATACAATAAGATATTTAATTACGGTATATTGCAATTTCTTTAACAAAAAATAAAATTACAATTTTTTTTATTAGAAACACTTCTACAGTTAGTTAATTTACTAACTCTTTTAATTAAAATTATTTTAAAAAACCAAACATTCTAGTTTTTTTTTTCAGCAACACATATATTTTTTAAATACCTACTTATCTAGATGGTTTCTTTTACAGTAATATTACAAATAATGCTGAGAGTTATTTACAAATAAAATTTACTGGGATTAAAAAATGCGTAGAAGTTGGTGAGTTGGTTTCCAGGAGCTAACAACAGCTGCAACACACGCGCAAGTTAACGCCCAGACAAAAGAAGGTGAAAAAAACGGCAAAAAAACAACCAAAATATTAGTGTATTCACACTCGTTAGGAAAGCAGGCACCGGAGAGAAACAGAATCTTGCAGCATGGGAGCAGCAGCAGTGATGATTAAACATTAATTGTTTGAATAATTTTAGCACAACACAGTAACTGCTGTCTCTAAGAGGATCAGCACTGGCTCATTTGGCCAGGGTTCAGAAGCACAATGGTGGTCGACAAATATCACCAACTTTTAATTTTTTTCCAGGCAGAATATATTTTTTTTTGTTAAATTCATGGCGAATAAACATTTGTTTTGGATCTTACACCAAATAAAAATTGTAATATTTCAATATATACAGAAATTATTATCATAAATAATATGCTCTTTCAAAGTAAATTTACCTTAATTTTTTACAAAAAAAAATAATAATTTTTGAAAAATGTAATATGAAAAAAAACATTCTCCACAGTTATACTGAAAAATACTTTCATGATTCCGAAGAAATGGTGGTAAGAGTCAAGTTGTGAATGCTTTTTTAAGCTCAAAATAAAATTGGTGTAGCCTGCATTATTTGTGCACTACATGCAACCCCACTGTGATCTTGAAGGCTTGAGTCTCGTCCTTCGCAGCAAGTTTAACTATACCTCCGACGGGGCCCTGGAGTTTGATCATCACTGTCCCCCCTCCCCCACACTGAAGGCACGAGAGAGGATGGGTGAGGGGGGAATCCAAGCCCACCTTACCTGACAGGGGATTGGGGGGTAGCAGAGGTGGAGCGAGGTGAAAGTTGCAGAAACTGAAATTGCAGCACCGATTGTAATGAGCCTCACATGCTTTCGGTTTCTCCGGCGGGAAATAATTCTCCTTGTTGAGACACCTTCACAAAAAATGGGAGATAGAAAGTTTAGAATTTAAAAAAAAAAAAGTGTCTAAAGAACTCTGCAAAATACTTAAAATGCAGAATATTAACATGGAAATCAATTTTATTTAGCATGTTTAAACCAGCTTTTTTGCTTTACCTTCAATTTTCAAATTTAAAAAAAAATAATCATTTCCCCTAAGCCACTACAACATAAAAAATTTCTTAAATATATATTACTAACTGAAATGTGACACACCATTTTCATGATCTATCAACAGTAAATTTATGGCTGAATAAATTAAACATATTTATTAATAAGCATCCCTGTATTGTGCAGAGTACTTACGCATGTACGTAAAAATTATAATTTTAACTACAACACAACCGCTAATATATAACCACATAAATCAAAAAACCAAAAATATTAAATAAATAACAAAAGCTTTTATTTTAAACCTAAATAAAATAAAAATGTGATATAGAGAAATAAAAAAATTTGCACTAAAATAATAGGCCATTTTTAAATACACAAACATATTCAGGGACAACTAACAATGTCTGCCATGGATGTAGTGAAATTCTATAATAGTAGGCACTGTGATAAAATGAAATACATACTTATAATATTATTAGAAATAACATAAATTACTTTCATTTTTCAGATTTTGTGTCAAATAAATTTGAGTAAAATTTTTAAAACTTGCAAAAATATTGTGTCATGACCCTTTCAGCATGTTTTCTACCAGGAGGTGTGTAAATTAATTAGTACTCAGATACCTGAATATGCTGAATGTACACAGATTAATTTTAGGAATCTATTGCCACAATTTATTTGAAATGCCTTTGCTGAACATACATTAAAAACTGACCAGTTTTTTATGAGATAATATTTTCACTTGTCTAGTTATATTAATATTTGAATAATAACGTCAGTAATTTGCATTAACACTTCTAAAACACTGAGTTTTGGTTAGCTTCTACTATAAAGAAACTTTTGCAATATCACAGCTATGGTACGACCATTAATGAGACATCCAAAACTACCTCTAAGGATAACTGCACAAGAGTTCTAAACATACAACTTAACCACACATAGAGCAAAATGCTCACAAATAGAAACACATGTGGTCAGCATCCATAACACTATTTAAATTGTGTGTAAGAACAGTGTGATTAGTGTCACTAAGATTTGTGCTGAGAAATATGCAGCCATAGTCCATTCATAACTACTTTTCAATAAGTTACCCTTGTTAAAAACTGAACTTGTTTTGCAGCAAAGTTAAGAGGTTAAAAATTCTAACATGCAGGTACATACATGACCATGGTAATATTCATGGGGACCATACATATTTTTTTTTACCTGCGGGGCGACTTTGGGCACACATTTTTCGACATAAGACATGGTGAACAGCAAAGGTTGTGGAGATAACAGCAGAAAGAAGCTATGTGAGTACGAACACAAAGTTTTTCAGTAAACGTCGAGTATTGATGACATCTTGACAGTATAACTGTAACCTTTGAATATGAATGCACAATTTAAATGGTACTCGTCGCACTATTGCTATATATTCCTATGTGTGTATCAGTTGGTTGTATGAAGTAACTAAGAGGTTAGAGACGTAATCTAACTATAATAATAAGAAATAGTGTAGAATTTTGTAGCACAATTTTCTTTTGCTACAAATGAGTATGTTAAGGAGCCAAACTTACTAAAACTGAAGTTTAATGTACACAAAATTTGAGGTTAGGAACTGTAACTGTAGTAGTTTCGTTTCGTTAATCTATTGTTTCATGTTAGATATGGCAACGCACATGTTTAGCAACTGACGACAGCTGTCATGCCCATCCTGGTCCCTAGGCCCGCTGTTGACCATAGCCGTCTGGTCCTGGCATGAGTGTAACAGAGTGCTTTGAGTGGTGCTTCGAGTGGTGAACGCACCCGAGCGCGGCGGCTGGTGTGACGAACGATGGTGTCATTGGACCCGGACCGTGTACTGTCTCCCACACATCTCGTGCATCCCCCTCCCCTGCTTCCCGCTCGCCGTGCGCCGGTGTGTGGGAGTCAGTCGTAGCTCGCCTGTCATCCGCGACGGACGCGTCTGAGCGCTGCTCCGCGCTTCACCGCTAGAGAGTAGTGATTGGTTCGCAGTTTAGCAGCCAGTGCCTTAACGACATAGACCAAACTACGGACATGCATTCATTCTAAATGGCGTCTCAAGCGACCGACAGCTCGAGGGGTCGCTGTTATCCTGGCCCCATGTTGTAAGCCACAAGGTAAGAACCCATTTACTCCCTGAGTTTTAGGCTGGGCAGCGCCCTCATCATGACAGGGAATCACTCGCAACAGGATCACAGAGCCAGGTGTCATCACAACATTGACGACACAAAATTTTGTACACCAACTTGAATTGAAAAAATGTGAAATATATCAGCGAGTGTTTTAAACATTGTAAACAAGAAAATTAATTATTAAAAATAAGTATTTTACCTATTAGTAAAACAAATAGCCAAGTTTAACTGAAAAATAGTTCATTCAACAGCCACATTAACAATTCAGTGGTTGCTTTCCCTTAGACATAATTGATTGTTCACTGTGACTCACTTAAGTCTCATGGAGTATTACAAAATGCACACCGTATTTTGATTCAAAATCTTCAAATTTGGTACATGTTTCAGTAGTGCATGGAGAACACCGCATGTCTGTGCGAGTCTTTGTAACTTGGATCTAGTGACTACCACGAGTTTCCACTACTATGCTCATTGTATAGTATACCAGTTTATTGCTCAGCACTGTATGGTAACATCGTTATTAGGAGCATTCATAATGTCTCGTCACTAAAAATAATTTTGCATTTAATGGAAATGTGGTGTTCAGTAAACACTGATGACCGTAATGGTCTGTAGTTGAAGAGTTTTTCCATAGTCAGTTGTTTATGTGCGGACAAAGGAGTAAATAACATTAGTAAACTTAGTGTTGCATTTTGTGCAATACAGTAAAAATTAATGTTAAACAATTATCAAAAAAAAAGTCTTAACAAGAGATAAACTCAGTTTTGCATCATATTCACAGAATTTAAAAAGTAGTTATTTTGTTTTAAGCTATAATCCCTATGTTCAAAAATCCTTCAATAACAATTTATACGTAGTCCATAGAAACCTCTAATTTATAAGGGTACTTAAGGTGTATCGAGTACAGGCTCATACGGAGCACCAAGTATACGTATGTGCGAGACTGTGTCCACAAACTCAGCGTGGGATAGCCTTCACCCTGCCACAATGCCCCAATTTCACATCAGCGAGTTGCCGCCGACTTCACTCCACTTCACTCCGACGTGTAAACTTGTCAAGCCATGCTCCACAGTAATTCTGGTGCAGGGCTCCGAGTGTATGTATGGGAGTCGTGTTAAGGCTATAAGCACCCAGAGGCACATCACTGTGACTGGGTGTGACATTACAGAGACTATCCAAAATAAACTAGAATAATAAAGCATGAAATTCAGATATCATTAAAACCTTACTTTTAGCCCCCCCAAGGTGATTACAATGACACAGGTGGTAGCTATCTGTCCGCTCCAGGGCACAGGTGTGTGTGTGTGTGTGTGTGTGTGTGTGTACACAAGGGTAAATGTATACAACATCAGAAACCATTACTTGTAATTTTTTTCTTGTAATCAATTTAATACATTTAAAAAACAAAGTTATCATTACATTACACTAATTCATATATTTTTCATCAGTGCAATAATAATAATGTCATATCCATTTGCACATAGCATCTAAATATGTACTCCTTATGATTTTTTTTATGAGCTTTGACAATAAAGCAGACATACTTAACCTAGTAAGGATTTATGAAAGTACATACTGAGAATATCTTAAACCAACTATTGTCGCAGCACAAGAAATGCAACTACTGAGAAAGATGTATATGAATATCTATGAACTGAAAAGCTGTGCAGCTTAGTGAACGGAATGCAAAACACCAAAACACTATTCTTGTGATGAGCCCAGCCCCTGTAGTGAAAAATGCTTGAACCACTTAATGCTTCACAACAGCTCAACAAGCTTCCTGTGCAACCTTCCAAAAGAATTAAAACATTTACAAAAATATAGTAAAATCTACAAAACTTTTGCTTATAAGTTAGAAATATTCGTCTACTTTCTAACAAGAAACAGCTAAGAAAAAAAATGGGTGCGAGTACTTATGTACGCGCGTGAGAAGTTATACTTCTTTGGCATCATTAAAAAATAGTTTTTAATTGCATGCAAATAATTAATTACAATAAAATAATAAAAGGGCTGGAAAAAGATAGTCAACACAATCAATAAAGTTCAGTTTAAATTTGAAAAATTAAATAAATAAAATTAGAGAATAATAAATGTATATGACATAATTTGTACTAAATATTATAAGATTCTTAATTTTTAATATTTATATTATTGTTTAATATTTTAAAAGAAAATAAATAATTTTAATAATAAATTCAAAAATTTAATTTTATTTTATTCATTTTTTAAATATTTATTTTATTAGTTTAATATTCACTTTTCATTTTTATCAAAAAGTTTTCATTAAATATGTTCATTTATTTTTATAAATATTTATTATTTATTCTATTTAATAATAAATATTAAAAATTAATATTTTAATTTGATGTTTGATTTTAATTTTTATCACAAATTTTTTATTAAATGTTTTACTAAATTTATTTCTTTATTTTGTAAATATTAAATAACCAATAATAAATATTTAACATTAATAATTTAATAATATGTAGTATTAATTATATTAAATAATATTTTAATTTATATCAATAAATAATACATACGGATAGTTAACCTCAATTATATTGGAGCACTTGAAAAAGTATATATATAAGCACAATTTATTTTACTAATATTTACGAATAATAAATAATATTAATCAAAATATTAAATTTAAATCACTACTGAATATAATTTATTAGCACATATATAATTCACACTTGTATGAAACTAAAACACGTGTTGTGAATGTAGAAACTAGAAACATGTGGATAAATATTATAAATATGAAAACAGTGATCAGAGGCGACGAGCGTGCCAACATGCACGACTAATAGAGGTTCTATTTCTATTTTGTTGGTAGCTTTTTATTGAGACTTAATGAGCGGTTTAGCGGGAAGCTTCAACATGTTAATTTTGTGTTACAGTGATGTGCATGCATCTTAAAATTTCACTCTCATCATTTTTTCATAACGCACCTAAAGAAGTATAACTTCAAAAAAAAGGAAAAAAAATATATACCTACCGCTGAGTTTTAAAAACCCGGCCCTTCAGCATATTGACCGCGCAGTATAACCACTGCTCTGACAGAAGGTTACGAGGAAAATGTGTATTATATTTTATGTAATACCAAAATAATGTGGTTTTTTTTTACTTAAACCTTGGAATTTACTCTTTACTATAACTATTTTAGTTTACCAAAATAAATTCCATGGTAATTTGAATATCATAAAGTTTCATTTGGTACACCAATACATTTGGTATGTCCCCTAATGTGGGTTTATGTTCATGCACGTGGGTCCGCCATCTTCCTGTGATAATATCGTTGCATGGTGCGCGCGCATCTTAAAATTTAACTCCCATCATTCTTTCATAACGTGCCTAAAGAAGTATAACTTCAAAAAACTTGTTTAGAAAAATTACTGCTATATGAACCATAAAGAACTTCATTGACTCTGAAGTTTTTTAAATAGTTATGCTCAAGAATTTGCTTATAAATAAGAATACTGAAAACTGAAACATACTTTTGGCAGAAATCAAGCAATAACTGGCTTTTTTTTTCTGTACAAGAAATGTTAGTGCCTTTTATTTTGGTATGCTGCCTTTAATTTTATTTTTACTGAAAGTTAGCTTTTGGTGTGTAGGGCAATGCATGCACCTCCTGTACCAAAAGGATGAGGATAATATACAATGAAATCCTCTTAGAAAGTGTTCTGGATTTGGATAATTCTACACTTGGTTCACAAACAAAAAGTATGTTTACAAAAAGTTTTTTTCTGCTAATAAGCATGAATATTTTGACACTCAGAACTACCTAAAGAGGATTTCACTATGAATTCAAACCAACCTACCGCAGGAAGTCAATATTTATGTAAAAAGTGTTCATCACCTGCGTCTTTTGATTACATTATCAGTGTCCTGTATGAACAATGTCGTGAAAAACCATATAACCCACCATTCATGCTGGGATAAGGACACAAGATTTTTGAGAAAAAGTTTAACTTAGATATTACAATTAACCAGAAGGAAGAATCAACAACATACTAAGAATTACAAGCAAAACTAACTTGGGCTAAGCTGTAAGACTCCACACAGTACCTGAAAGGCAGCCACATGTTACTCTGACACTCCAGGTGACAACAAAATCCAACATATAGGCTATACAACTTTTTAATATTCACCTGCAACTTAAATTGACCACGTGAAATATTTATAAAATTTTGAAAACCTCAGTTGTGGAAATATAATGCAGATGTAATATTTTTCATTTTCTTTTAAATATCAGAAGGAAATATATTCCCCTAAACCCCCTCAACCCAACCTCACACAATTTCTTGTGCTACGGATGTAGAGTATTACTGTATAAATATACTACCTTGATTACATTGGCAATTATATAGTTTTGATTCATACTGTAGAATACACCTTTCAATTTCCTTTACTGTAGAATACACTTTCAATTTCCTTTCAAAACTTTTCTTTAAATAGATTTTGTGTAGTTTAGCTCCCAAAGAACATATACCTTCCTGGTACGTAGAGTCATGCTATGGCCCTCAAATGCTTTTAACTGTCATGAAAGTTTAGTAAAATATGTATCTACGTAAACATGTGCTCAAATTGCATTTTAAATAAGAAGTAAACTAAAGCAAAAATTATCTAGCATATAGCAAAGAAGAAGGAAGATCAAATTTGATTTGAAAATAAGATATATTTTTATTAATTCTAAATTTCATGTGTTTGTTTGAAACTATAAACAGTAAATCAAACATTAAAATAATAAAATAGTTTTAAGAATGCTAGTGATAAAATATTTTAATCACAGGAAAAAACATACACAGGATAAAACATATAGGCCTACGAATATTAATAAAATTATACAAAAAACTGCAAAATCCTAAATAAACACCCATAAATAAAATTTAAGAAACAGTAATGTCAATACTTGTGAAGTGGTTCGTTTCACCTCAGCTTTCAACAGAAGTTCAGCTTTGGGTGCTTCAAGATAAAATTATATTTTTTCCAACATTTCAGATGTGTGTGTAAGGACCTATGTCCTAAATTTAGTCCATAAACATCCTGTACTCATACTGTTGTGAGAACTAGTAAAATATTTTACGAAAAAATGCAGGTTTTTTTATAATTAAAGCACCTTTATTAGTAAATGATTATTATTTACTTTTTTGAAATTATGTTAAATTATGTTATATTCTGCATTGGCAATAAAATTTAAAACTTTCCATATTTCCTCGAAAAAAGTAACGCAGAATTCAGATAAGAGGTCAATGAACAACTGTTTCATTAAAAATAACATTTTTAATACAATGCATATTTTGTCCAATCACAAACCTCTTGTGAGAGAACATTTCAGCAATAATTACAAAAATAAACCTAATTCGTTCTTCAATAACAAAAGATTATAAAAAGCCTGCTGGATTAAATTCTTCCTCAAAACAATTTACTGTTACATTATATGATGAAAATTTTTAACCAGCCAAATACACTGCTGAAAATACATTGCAAGAGTGAAAATTTAACTTTAGCAATAAAACATTTTCTGGTTAAAATTAATTAATTCAGACCCCCACTCCAGATTTAAAGAAACTAACACACTGCTTTTAATTCAAGTGCTTTTAAATTGAAAAGTATATTCAAGTTACTTTTAAACAAGTTGGTTAAACATTTTAAGTCTCAGCATGATTTGTATCCAGAATTTTAATAGAAAACAATATTACAATCCTTAGGTAAAAACAAAAACACAATATTACTTATGAAACTTTCAGTTACTGTGTGGAACATAACAAATGTCAAGAAAGAAAAAATTTTAGCAACAGCAAAACAAGTAGCGATCACAAAATTATTTAGTTGCCTATGACACACACAAAACATTTGATAAGTAACAGTATGCTTTAATTATATTAAAATTTGTAAAGTAACAAAGAAGTCTTTAATTATTTTATACTGAAAAATTATAAAAGACTGGCTAAACCCCAATTTCACCCTCAAACAATAAAAATGCAAAGATTTTTCTTTCTAGCATTAAAACCTTAGAATTACTTTTATACATTAAAAAAACACTAAACATTGTCTTTCATTGGCACAAATAGTTGGTAAAATAATATTCAAATACATAGATCTAATAATAGTAAATAATTTTTGTTATCAAGTTATCCCAACATTTGTTTTAACTACAATAACTGTGCAGATATTATTTTTTTACAATACAAAAAAAAAAGCAAATTGGACAAGATAAGTAGAGAATTTTAATTGATTTTTCAAGCTCAATAGTTATATTACAAAGAATGAATTTGTGTCATGCTTTCGATATCTAAAATTTTCAGGCTGCACAAACAATCAATGAAGCCAATGAAGTCCATCTCAAACAGAAGAGAAAGCATTTTTTGGAGTTCGACAGAGGAGAGGTCTTTTCCAGAATTTAAGCTCTCATTGGGGAGAAGGATTCATGGGGTCATTCAAAAATAAACATTAACAAAAGGAAAAACATTATTTATTAAAAAAAATTATTTATTTTAATCCCTTCAAAATTAAGGGCAGCTGCCCCCCCCCCCCCCTTGGATATGCCCATGAATGATGCTATGTACGATCAAACATATACAATTCCCTGAAAAATATAATTTATAACATAAAAAATCATAAACTTTTATTTAAAAATCACCATACAACTCATTAACTCAGGTGATTGCAGTTGTAAAACCACTGATATTGAAAAAAAAAATCTTAAAAGTTTAATCCTGTTAAGCGATTTCTAACAGGAGTTAACCATTTCTGCTTTATAGGAGCTTAACACTTGAGCCAATAATTTAGTTGGAAAAAAAAAACGTTTGAGGATCAAATGAAGTAAATTATCAAACACTAAGCTATAGTAAAATTTACATGATAAACATTTTTTTTTTCTGAACTGAGTCGGGAAACTGAATTTTCTTGCAATGGCAACAAGGAACAGAAGGGAGGCTGTTATTTGTGGGAACTTACAACAGCAACTGACCAGCCACGAGCAGTGGCGTATGAACTGCACGTCGAGTCTTGTACATGCAACATTCTGATTCTCGTTATTGCGAAAAAGTCTCTTCTGCTTCTTAAAAACATATTTCTTATGAAATATACATAATCTAATAATTAATTATAAGCACCACACTGGGTGGTGTTTCTTTATGATCGATGGCAACAAGGTATTAACTAAAAAATTTGCAGATAGCTGATGATTAATCCCTTCAATATTAGGCTGGCTATGGCCCTAAAATATTTCACTATGAATTTATACATTTTTAGCTTTACTTCCCACTTACAGCTTACAACAGGCATTAATACACTGTTAAAAGATAAAAACAACAGGAATTGCTAAATAAAAAAAAATTAAAATTAAAAGTGATAAAGTATTTTAACTGTAAGAATCCAAAACCCAACTAAAAATATGAAGGAGCATAGTATAAAATTGAAATTTAAAAAGAACCTATTCCATATAAATAAAAGAAAGAAATTCAGGGCTTTCGTCCAATCACACAAAGAATTTTTAATTTTCCTGAAAAACACAAATGGCGAAGAACGTTCTGAAGACACTATTTCTCAAGTCAAATTCACCATTAAACTTCACGTTCCATCCGATTTCAAAAGGCCATGACACAGTTCACATTTAGCACTAACAACACTTATAGGCTTTCCCAACTGAAGTTAAATTAATTTAGTTTAGACACCATTCATGTTTTATTGTATCATTGTCATTTTAAGTTTGTTCACATTGAACTTGAACTTAAAAAAAATTACATTTTACGTTCTTTGAATGGTTCTTGCATTCGGGAAGACTGATATTAAAGATTTTTTTGTACGTTAGCCATTGCTGGTCATACTGTGTCTCATAAAGAAACCTCAATCACAGACAAAAAAACATGATTGCACAAACACACATTGATTGAATCTGGCTTTTTTTTTTTGTGTGTTTACATATTCATTTTTTTGGTGTCCTTTTTGAGGTTCCTTATGACAGACAGTGTAACCAGCAATGGGAAGGGACAAGATTTTATGGTTTTATTTTTAGACTAGTTTTGTTTTTGAAACCGGAGATGAGTGTTATTGTTTTAATTTTTATTAATTCTTTTTATTCATAAATATAGCACGCTATTACAAAAATATTACAATTAAATCTCTCATGATACTTATTTCACCAAAACAGTTTAATTTTGACTGATACATTATAAATAATTTTAAAATTTAATAATTTCTAATATATAATCATGACTTACTACTCTAATTGTTCTAATATAGTGTATTATCTTGCATTTTGATGTTATATGTTGTATTGACAAGCTTTTTGGGGTTATTTTGGTTTTGTTGCAATGACGTAAGTGAAAAAAAAATTTTAAAACTAATACAGTTTACATGTTTTCTCCTCATAAGTTGAGTCCTTGAGGGTCTTGATCGCCAACGCTTTACGTTGATTGAGTTGAAGGTCACAAGTTTGATTCCAACATACCTGCATGACTCAAATTTATGATCACTGAGTCTGTAATCAAAAGGCTTAAAGCCCGCTACACACTTGGGGGTCCCATCCCCTCAAAGAGCCCATCCAGTCAGGGGTGTGGTTATTTTTGTGAGGTGGGATGATAAGAACAACACTCGCTGATGCTCTAGCGCGGTATCGCCTCTAAGCGCAAGGCTGTGGATTGGCGCACAGTCTTCTATTACTGCAAAAGCCAACCATGAGATTTGAGCAGTGGTCATAACATATGGTGGAGAAATTAAGATAACGATGTAGTGCATTCAAGAATCTGTATCAAGTATTTCATGACTAAAAATTAGTTTGAAAACATGTGTTTTGGCCATTTTCACTCTTTTAAAAATACTTGTTTATTAACTAAATACGGAGATAGAACTATTCATCCGCTCTCACTGTATTCTTCAATGATTTTTGTACACAGACCTCTCACGGATATCACAAAGCAGTTTTCAAATTGCGTGGATTCTTCTGAAGCTCTGCACACCACACATGTGCCCAGGTAAGTGCGACTGTTAAGCCTCTGAGCATAACTGTACGAAATAAAACCCTATAAAATTAAATCCTTCTAAGAACAGCAATTGAAAGCTATAAATAACAGAATTAAAATTTGTAAAATGCCAAATATGATGGTTATTTTTAGACTAACCTGCTGGCATTAGTAATTGAATGCCCTGATTGATTTCCTCAACTGTTGCACATTTTGCCTAAATGTTCAGTATAGTCTGAATTTTTACTGCAAATACTATGACAGAGTTTGTGCATTGGCATTAAAAGTTAAATGCTTGCAATTTGTAATCAGAAAATTAATTTTTAAAACAGTTTTCATTATGAGCAGTCACTCCTTAGCTGATATTTTCCAATCCAAACAAAATAACATATAAAATGATTTCAAACAATTTTAATGGGACAGATTCTTGCTACCCATCTGCTAACATGGGATGCTGTTTAGTGTAAGAGATGTTTGATACTTATTTAGGCCAGAGGCATATTGAGTTCATTTAAATATTTAGGTAGTAATAGTTTTCAATATTTATACTTTTAGTAAGAATGACTGATTGTTAGGCCTGGGGCACATTACTTAATTAAAACAGTTTTAAATATTTATAAATATAGTTTTTCTCTAGTTCCAATGGCTACGGAGATAAAAAACCGTGAATGTTGGGTAAGTTTTGTAAACTTGATGGTTTTACAAATATCCTGTCGAATAACACCATTTATTGATAACTTTATTTATATAATTACTATGAACACAAGAGTATTATTTCATATACAAAAGGAAACTACGAGTAAAAATAGAATATTAAACTTGCATTGATTGAGTTGTACATGATTGACACATTTTTTAACATTAAACTATACTAAATGTAAAAATGTAAATGAAGTAAAAATTAGTTTTCACTCTTTGCACTATAATTCTTTTTGCTGGAATTGAAGTATGTTGTCCTTTTTCTTGATCACAAAGACCTGTCGTTGTTAACCTCGTCATAATGCTTGCTTGCACTTGGTGATAACTTCTCAGTGTGTGCACTGGACAAGCAGAACTAGAGGGAGGAAATTGAGTCTAATTAAAAGTAAACTTCTTTACAGCTCTTCACCTCAGTTCATTCATGTAAGTGTAGACATTACCTACATACAGTGCTACAAGATAATGTTCAGTGGCTTTGATGGGATTGTCTTTGCTCATGTTCGGATGTTGGAATACACAAAGTAGTGGGTGTTGAAGGGTTTTACAAAACTTCAACTTGCCTTTACTAAAGACTGCCGGTGTGGTATCACGGCCACTAACAGCATGAAGAAATAGGACGTGTTCAACAACTGTGCTGTATTTGAAGCTTTTGTTTGAATACACAACATTTTGGTATCTAACTCTCCCACTTTTTTTTAAATAGATTTTGTGGCTATCAGAACACGAACATTAATGCTGACAGCATCATATTTCGGAGAAAAATATAAAGCTAGCTGTATTCAAAATTATAAAGCCTGCATACTCAGGGACCTGATTTGCAGTCATTTCTGCCCTTTTGAATTCCAATATCAGCATGGAAATAAAAAATGGTTTGTTCCTTTCATTTCCCAACTAAGTTACTTTAGAGCAATGGCAGAGCATCGTTTCACAAAAAAATATTTTAGAAGAGAAATTTATTTTCCCATGCCTAGCGCTTTATGTACTATTGTGCCTCTTCGCTCACAGAGACATTAACGATTAACCGTCAAACATGATGATGGCATTTAGTCCATGATGTTTCTATTGGACATGGTTGCAAATGATTAAAAAAAAAGGTATCCCCATGATCCCACTCACTATATCTATGAAATAACCCCCATATACTACCTGCAGAAAATAACCCTCATCTACTACCTGTATTATGTATGCTCTTCCAGCATTGAAAAATTTCTGGAAGAGGGGTGAAAGCTAAGTAGAGCTTCGTACTTTTAGCACAAGTACTTTTAGCATATCACCTATCTATAACAGTGACAGTATTCCATAAGCTCTACATCTAATTACTTATCTATAAACATTCTGTGAAATAACATAAGAGGCTCAATAGCCACTTTACCCTCCTTAATTTTCATACAGTTAGTCATACTAGCACGAGATACAACAGCATTCTTGCTTTAGAAATGGATATTTTCTAAATTATTAACTTGTTATCTCCAATCATTCTACTGTTGGGTGCAATGATATTGGGAATGTTCGCAAAGAAAAAGCATGCGGGTAACCAGTCAATGAGGTTTTAGGCGTTCTGGCTGTCTCTGTCAATTCTGAAGGGTCTCATTTCAATGTGTTGTTTCCATGTTGCTGATATACTTTCGCAGCAATTTTCAATCTTTTCACAAACATCCTGTAAGCAAACAATACCCAGAGTCCAGAGAAGAAGAACACTGCCTGTAATCCCACATCCTTGAATCAAGCCTCCTGAAATTTCATGGATTTCATAAGTGATTGTGCAGTAATCATTTCTGACCATGCTCCTGATCAAATTTATCTGTGCATTTGATCGTGAAATGTCCTTTACAGGTGAATTTCTGAAACTCAGGTGGATCCATCTCCCCTTCCAATATGAACACGTAAAGTGTGGAGATTTTGCATGGTTGAAATGTCCATCAGCACAAAAGTATAGAAGCATGTTTCAAATGGTGTTTAAACATAAGAGCCGGTCACTCTTGCACTCTGCTTCTATGAATTTTTGTATAAATTTAGTCATTTTAATATATTGCGCACAGTTTTGAAGTTAGTCCATTCATTTCTTCAATCAGTTTTGCTCCAACCCCTTGAAAAATTGCATTATCTTGAGCAGTTACTACAACACATCTGTTCATATCTGCAACTAAGTCATTCCGTGAAGTAAGCTTTTCACTAGTTAATTCAAGGGTAACAGAACTCAATCTTGCCAAAGTCTGATTAGCCAACACATGACCTCTGAAAGCACGTTAGGTAGGCATGTCCAGACGAAAGTTTACCAATGCTGTTTTTTGCAAACTCAGTCAAGCCAATTACAGCCATTACATATTCAATACATCCCATAAAATACATGAAGAGGTGAAATCCTCCGAGCCTCACAACAATCCTATTCAAGTTCGAATCACTTTCAACTGTATCACAGTCTTTTACGTACAATGGTTGGTCTAATTTAATGAATCAGGTTTGCTGCTGAAGAGACCCATAATTTTCTAAAGTTACACACTCTGAGGCAAGCACTGTCATATTTACTTGGGTAGGAATTAACAAATAACAGGCGCAATATTCTTGACCTTTCTACATGCAAATCAGCTGTGGCCTCCTCCATATAACCACTTCACCCAGCCAGGCAAGGGAATCCAAGCCATTTTCCATACAGCCATACAATATCAGATGGAGATGGCAAGATTACCCCTAACAAGGGATTAAATATTGTAGGTTTTGAATAGGACTATTCTTCAAACCCATTATGTTTTGGCATGAAGAAAATTGTCAAAGGAACAGCAAGAGATTTTTTCAAGATCGTGGCATATGCACAGAAGCGATAAAGTTGAAAACTTGGATTTTATATTATAAAACTGGGTATTACAACATATCAACAAATTAGATCTACTGGATATTTTACAAGTTCAATATCTTTTTAGACTAATATGGCTAAATAGTTTTTTAAAAAAAAAAAAATTGTCAATCATGTATAATTAAATCAGTTTATGTTTAATATTGTGTTTGTACATGAAGTTTCCAATCGCATTTGTAATCCCACTGAGAGTAAATATTTATTATACAAAAAGTGGTCAATACATGTTGTTTGACAGGATTTGTGAAAAACCATCATGTTTACATAACTTACCCAACATTCACGACTTCCTATCTCCGCAGCCATTTGAGCTAGAAAAAAGATTATAATTATAAGTATTGTACATAATTAATTAGTCTACATTAAAGGAATGAGTGAAAATTTACTTAGATACCATAGATAAAATATTTTAGGAAAACTAAAATAACTCATAATTTTGGTGGTTTTTCCAAGATGACGGCATGCACACGGGCACACCGAGGTCGAAAACTTCACTTTTATATAAGGTAATTGGACATTATATAACATCAAAAAATCATAACTACTAGACCTTTTGCACACTCAAGCCTTTTTAGGGCTCCTATGCCTGGATTATATAAAGATACAGAATATGTTTTTCCACATGGCTGGATGGTTACAAAAAAAGGTTCTTTTAATGTGCTGCAAGGAAACTAAGGCAATTTTAAAATAATTCTGCTATTCTTACTATTAAGTTTTTTCATTAAAATCCAAGAGATTTATAAGTCATGGGTCGAATCCACTCTGTCTATCAGATTTTCAATTTTGGTTCTTAAAAGAATACATTTAATTTAAATATAAATCACAAGTCAGTCAGGAATATAACACAAAAAATTAAGTTTTAAATAATCATTCAACCTTTTATTTTAATCTATAAAAAAACCTATTTACGTGTTTAGGGTGTAAAATATTCAAAAATATTCCCATAGTCCTAAACAAACATTCCCAGAGTATTTGAACTGGTGGAAAATAAAACCACTTCTTTGATACCTTCTGTAGAGATAAATAATCTAGTCCTAGTCAACTACACAAGTGCTAGTTTATGAATATTTACAAAATTACATTCCACAAATATTTTTCTTTAAATCTCTTTCCTAGAGTTTGATGGTATGTTGAGAACATAGTTTATAATAGCAAAATTCCACAGGAAATTTTACAGTTAAGTAAATTGGAACAAAAATATGGCATTAAAGTACAACAATTTTTGTATCTTCTGCTGCAGACACCATGGTTTAATACCACCCACATCAAAATGTCTGCACCTTTTATCTAAATGGGAAGTTACTGCAACTTTTTGTCCCATGAGACTAAGCAGTCTAAGAAGATTAAGCTTTTCCAGCAAAACAGCAGAGTTGCAACACCGCTGTTAACCGACTCCATTATGCATGGTTTGTATCTACTTTTCCATGGTGATGACTTCATGTGAACAGTCTATATGTATGTGTTCCAAATGGTCCCACTACTAATTAATGTGACCCCTGTTTCAAAAAAAAAAATTTAAGTTAAGTTCATATAAAAACAGAACTATCAAATCTAAAACCACTATTAACCAACACCATGAGTTATTTTTACAAACATAAAAATATTGCCTGTTTGTATAATCTTTGTTTACCTTCTTTAGCTAAGTGGTAGATAAGATTAAGTTTAATTCGTTGTTTTTTTTTCAAACTTTAAAATGATTCTGACTAATCAACTAATGAAAGAGTTCCACTATAGATAAGATCGCAACCTAAACACAGAAGGTCAGCGAAACCTATTCTACACAATACCTACATTAACGCTCTGAATGACCCATACGTGGCCACAGAATTTATATGAAGGCAAAGAAAGAACACATTACGTTCACATTACAGCATATACAGTCATGGAAATCACCAGCACAGGGTGTCTACAAATATCTGTGAAACTATTTCAGAACGTGTCAAAGTTCTACTAAAAATTGTTCTACTTTTATTTAAGGGTAATTTTTAAATATGTAAAACTACCACAAATTTTAGAAAATATAATTAGAAAGTTTCTATAATTTGCAGGAACATACCGATCTTTAAGTTAGAAAGCTAAAACCTTTTTCACAGATAATTTAAGTGTACATGATTTAAGTGTACATGCTCCAACTATTAATATTTAAAATGTGACTATAAACTGAAGTAAAAGTCAAAAATAAAATGTGAGTTAGCAAAAGGCTGCTGGAAATTGAAGTTGTGAGACTTCCTGCACCATTGCTGTATATTTAGGGACTTAAGTTACCTTCCTTTTTCATGAATTTCAGACTTGTGACCTGCAGACGTCCTGAGCATCTAGATGCTAGATGCAGTCAAAACCATTCAATTTTTTGTGCCAACACAACAAAACTGATTAGGTAAAACTACACAAAAGATACTAGGCTACATATTGCTTAAATTCACGCACACAGTCGTGAAAAGTATGTATTACACGTAGAGCTAAGACTCCCTAAGAAGGAAAATATGGTACAATAAGCAATAGCAGAATAAATATTTAAAAAATGCTTAGACGTTCCAGAAGGATTATTAAGGCTGTAACAGCCAATTTTGAATGTACGGTTTCTTTAGCAAGTAAACTTAAACCCTGTCTCCTTTAATTTAGTGTGATAGGATTTTGGCTCTTATGTCTGACACCAACAGAGTAAACTCTGAAAGGAAAGAGATGGGGAAGGCGGAGGTATGAGGTTTGAGACAAGTCAGGACCTTAGTGGGCAGAATTCAGATTTCGCACTTATTGTTTAAGAATTTGCCATAGTCTGGAGTCATGAGATATACTAAAAAACTAGTCCATGTCTGTTCTGTTCCATAAACACGTTATTTATTTCCTTGACACAGATCGGCCCTTTAGAGCTTTGGTTGCTGGTAGCTCTCACTGTCTCTCCCTTCGAACCAAAGACCTCCAGCATGCGCAACCAAGTGCAGTACATCCTGAGAATTATCCAGTAGGCAACTCGCTACACTTATTGACAACTATCTTTCTACTATACAAGTAAATATTCAGTGCGTTTCGGTATAACTATTATTACTCTCACTCTCATTAAAACATAACTCCATCCACAGACATCCAACAGTAAGTCTTGACAGTAAATCAGTTAGTCCTTTAGTCACCTCTCGTGCATGCACGCTGCAAGTCAGCGAGAGTCCTGCACAATTTTCAGCAGATGCTGACTGACACAACACGCCTCTCGCAGTGGAAGGCCGGGGTGGCAAACTCCGAGCAGGAACAGGCAAACACACACTCCCGCACCACGCATTGCCTTATAATAATTCCAATACTAATTTAAATTTCCCTTACAAATAAATGTAACAAATTAAAATTTAACATTACACCATTCTAAAGGCTTAAGGTTATTTATTGGTTTCTTAGCTAGCAGTTCCTGGTAGCGTTCGCAGCAAAAATGGTGTTTCTAAACTTTCTAACACAGGTTTTGCTAGAAAAGGATGGTTCTTAAATAAAATGTGATGATGTTTTTTTCATCCACTCTATTTTTACAGAGCAACATAATCATCTAATAGGAATAGTGTTCGTAAATCAACTCGTAGCTTAAAAACTGTAACTGAAGAGATTCCTGACAGGTGTTATCAGGGTTCTAATATAAAATTGAATGTGATACCTTCCTCAAAGTAAGTTAAATATCAGTTTTTTAAGTCTAAATATTTTGTACAAATAAAAGTTTGTAATTTAACTAAGTAACAGCTAACTTAATGATCACAGTCGGTAAGAGGAAAAAACTAAAAAATAGAGTAATACCGGTCAGCTACAAGATTTTTATGGGAAAACATGGCAATGTTGTCACACCAATCCAATAAATGTTATTGAAAAAATGTTATCAATAAAAATGTATGATACAAACATTGTTACAACAAATACAACTTTGTTTCCTTTAAGAAAAATCAGTTTTTAAACATTTTAAAAAAATACAGTAAAAATTAACTTCTAGTGCTTTAAATTGAAATATTTGTGTATAAAATATTAAAGTCAGTGTTGCTAATATTAACAATTTCATTATTTTTTAAATGTTTGGCTGAAAAATTGTTTTGCATTGGAATTCCAACTATGATTTTGTAGCTAATTATACAGTCTTTGGTAAGTCAATTTTCCAGCTCATACTCCATCTTTTCTTTCCATAAATTCCTAATGCTGGACAAGGATTGTAGCTGTCTTCCTTGAATTTGTCCAAACTGACCCTGCCTAAAGTGGACACACAAGTTCCAATGCTTGTTATCTTTAAAAGATTTGTGCAATGGGAGTGCATGACTTGATGTAAGTTTTTGGACATACGCCATTGCTAAGAACTTTTTCTGTTGAAGAAAAACTAATAAATAAAATAAATAAATAAAAATAAAAATAAAAATACTCAAAAAAAGATACAAAAAACACACAAAATTAAGCAAACAATTGCTGTTGTCAACAAGGATATGAACACCACAAAATATTCCGAAACAGGAATATGGTCAGCAAACAAAGAAAAAACAAAGAAAAATGTACTAAGAGAACGAAAAAATCCCCACAAATGATGACAACACAAAAATATTGAAACCCAAAATAATTCAGCACAACAGTTGAAGCGAGACAAAAAACATGACAAAACGAAAAAACAAACAAATACAATAGTTTTACCTAAACAGAAACAAGCGACGTTTCGGGAACTGCTATCTGCTCCCGTCCTCAGGCAGAGACGCACATGGTACGGAAACACAGGTGCAACTATCAGTTTGAAATTTGTTAACTACAAAAACAATATCTGGTATCATTTTGCATGTTTGTTAGAAAACTAGTAAGTAAATGAAGAAACAAGCTGAAATTTCAGAACACAAAACCCTACTATTCAAAAAAAAATTATTCAATAACTAGTATCTGTACCAATTTTAGACACCATGGGAAATACAAGTACTGCTCTTGAAATGTTAAGTTAGACTTTCATACAACAATGACAGAAGTAGCACAATGACTGTGTAGTATTTTTTCTTGTGAGTATATTATACATTGTGAGTATATTATATATGGTATATTATAAATGCATAGTCTACAGACCGACAGAATGTTTTTTTTATTTACAATACTAAACTAAACCTTTAAAATTTAATGGTGAGGCTACCGTATGAATTTAAATGTCAGACTTTATCCATTGCCTGAAATGAGTCAGCAAAAAATGCTAACCACAGGTAAACAAACACAGGTAGAAAAAACATAATGAACAAAACAAAAGCAAACCTAGGAATAAACAGAGAGTATTCAAATAGCCACCATAAAAATTACAAATATTCACCATTTGAGTTATTTTCCGAAACACATTCTCTCTTTTTTTTATTTTAAGGTGTTAAGCTGGTCCGAATATTGCATTCCTTTATTTTTATTTTTGAGGTTTATTGAAGGACGGTCTACAAACTAATTAATTTCTGAACACCTAGGAGCAGAGCCACAATTATTTCCTAGAGGGAGCTCAGATTGACAAAAACTCAAATTTATTGAGTTTAAAAAAAAAACAATCTAAGGTACAAAATTTGTGCCTGATTCCTTAAATTTTTTGTCCTTGGTTCTTCACTGTCTCTCTACGATCATGGTACTGAGTGTTCAACTACATCAGCACAGTTTCCCGCAAACTCTGGTGAAAGCTAAAATCTGTAGAGAAGTAGAAATGACTGATCATAGATGTGGCAACTGTCACATTGAGTGTCAGGTTGTTTGTTTTTGCAAAAAAAAAATTTTTTAAAGAAATTTGAAATTTGAAATTTGTGGAAGCTTATTATTCGATTATCTATGGGAGAGGTCACGTGCCCCCTCCTTCCACCATAAAAAACTGGAATAAACACACATGGCTGACACAGGACTCAAAAACACAACCCCAGGTAGAAGTCAGGTACGTTGATCAAACCGGCGAGCTGCTGTAGTTTTCTAACCAAGGGCGTATCCATTTTGAAACGGAATTCAACAAAATGAATAGGAGACATTTTCGGGGATTTGACTTCTTTCATAGGGGAGGAGGGTCTATAGCAGTGGTTCCCAACCTTTTTTGATCAGGGACCACTTTAATTTTATTATTAATAGCAGGGACCACAAGGTTAAAAAATAATCTGTATCAATCTAAAAATAAACTTTAAGCCTAATCGTTCAATGTTAATAGAAACGTTTAACATAAGCAATCTAAAAAAACCAAAATAATCATTAATTAACAGTGTTATGATTGAAAACTTATATTTTTAGTACACAATTCAGTTTGCATCAATGAAATTTTTGAGCTTGCATCTTCTGTACAAGATCTTGAATTCTTGGGGTAATATTTTTGCTCAAAGCTACACGCATACCATCACTTACTTTCAGTCGATTCCTGGATTTGTTTTTAATGATCAGTAATGCAGAAAATCATTGTTCGCATAAATAAGTTGTTGAGAAAAGCATAAGATTGCGCAAAGCGATTTCTCAAATTTTAGTACATGAAATTGCTTTCTTACACCAAAACGTCTTCAAAAGCGTCCTTAAAGTTCCTGTCATTTTGTAATTCAATAAGTTCTTCTTGGATTTCTTCTGCAAATTCTTTAGCGTTAGTGCCAAAAGGGTTGCATATCAGATTTTGGTCCACATTAGCTTCTGTATTGTTATATTCTGAGAAGTAACGGTTGAATTCATCAACAAACGTTTCCAATGACATTTGCTGTTTTTTTGTATGCTTTCCCTAAACATGACATACTTTTTGTCGTCAAGGAGTGCCTTCAATGTTGCAAACGCACTATAATTGCCCTCGCCAAATTGACTAATCCATAACTTAAGTTTGCAAATAAAAGCACGAAGTTTATCTTCAAAGTTAAAAATATTTGCAACGCCTTCTAATTGTCTGTTTCCTGAACCTTGCATTTGCAAGTTCAACTTATTTAAGTGTGTAAAAATATCCACAAGATATGCCAAATGCATCTGGGATGTCAAATCAGAAAACTGTACTAGTAAGTCTTCCATTTTTTTCTCACCTAGAAACAACTCAACCTCTCCGCTCAGCTCGTATAATCTTTCCAGCATATTGCCTTTCGACAACCAACGAACCTCTGTGTGAAAGAGGAGGTTCTCATGGTTGGAGTCCATTTCAGTGCAAAGTTTTTTTTAAAAAGGCGTGAATTTAAGGCACTAATTTTAATGACATTTACTACTTTTATGGCCAGTTTCATTGTATTATTAAGGCATTTAGGAAGAGTCTTGGAAGCTAACGCCTGGCGATGAAGGATACAATGCGATGTTAATGTTGATGGATTCCTCTGTTTAATTAACGTTGCTAGACCGTAATGTGATCCTAACATCGCAGGAGCACCATCCGTACAGAAACCGACTAGCTTGTCCCACATAATGCCATATTTATGGAAATATCCAGTTATATTCATGACATCGATACCTCTTGATGTCATTTCCAGTTCCTGAGAAAACAACAATTCTTCTTTTATTATGTTGTCGTCGTCTAAAAAGCGAACAAAAACAAGTAACTGAGCACAATTAGAAATGTCAATGGATTCATCGCACTGCAAAGCGAAGAATGGTGACATTTTAATTCTTGAAACAAGTTGCTTCTCGATATCATTTGACATGAGTTCAATTCTAGCTGTCACCGTGTTGTTCGACAAAGGTATATCTTAAATTATTATTTTTTTTCTTCTAACCCTAAAACTTCTTCCGACGTCTTTAATTAAACAATGTTTCACAAGATTTTCTCCGTTTGTGTGAGGCTTTTTTGATTGTGCTATTAATTTCGATACCTCAAACGATGCTACTAATGTTTTTTCAGAAGATGCACATCTTGTACCACTAGGCCCGAGTTTCATTTTTTTTTTAATTCTCCAATTTATCTTGAAAGAACTCTGGTGGTCGGTCAGAAAAATTAGGATGAATCGTTTCTAGGTGACGTTTTAATTTCACTGGCTTCAATGCTTCGTTCGCGAGAACACATATAACACATTGTGGTTTTATTTCTCCATTACTTTATATCGAAGTAAATCCAAATTTAATGTAACTTTTATCATATTTTCTCTTAGGCAGCATTTTTGAAAACAAAACCAAAATGCAATAGAATGTACACTGTTATGCTTATATATTATGTTTTATGCCAAGTAAAAGAATAAAAAATAATTTAGCTAAATTATTTCATAATTCATAAAATAAATCATTAAATAAATAAATAAATATATACTGTTAAAAAAAATTCTAACCTCGCTATAATTTTTTTTACAAACTTAAATCTTTACTACACAATTTAAAAAATAATGTTGTCTAATCGTTAAAAACAAGGGTCTTGGTGGGTGGGTAGGTAACTTAAATTTCCCTTAACCCTCTTGGCGCCAGTCTCAAATTTACTAATTCTATGACGGTTATACTAAAAGTGCCAAGTCATTTTTAAATGAATTACATATCTGGAGTTAAATATTTAATAACTTTTTCCTTTAATAACTTTTTACATTTAATTACTTTTTTTACCTTTAAAACTTTTTGTAGGTATAAATTTTTTACATCTTATAAATAAATGATTCTTGGTCATTTTTTAAGATGAAATAAAAACATATAATGAATTTTTTATATATTTTATTT
This sequence comes from Bacillus rossius redtenbacheri, assembly GCF_032445375.1. Lineage (NCBI taxonomy): Eukaryota > Metazoa > Arthropoda > Insecta > Phasmatodea > Bacillidae > Bacillus > Bacillus rossius. The sequence goes on along the minus strand of NC_086330.1, from coordinate 97,561,474 downwards.
AAAACTTCTCGTGAAAAAGTTATATTATTTTTAATGGATTGGCGTGCGATTAGGGCATGGTTATCAAAGTAATATTCTTGGCACTAAGAATTTCGTGGTAAAATATAATCACTACAACTATTACAATAATGCGTTTCAACGCACAATAAACAACAATAAAGAATAACTGGCAGTTTATAATATACACAAAACTGCTTATTATTTTTTGATAAAGCAACTTAATAGTTTGTTTGCCAGAAATATATATATTTTTTAATATTTGCAAAATAAATTTTTATAAGCAGGAACACATACTTATGTAGAAAATAATTAACACATAATTTACAAAAAAATCAAAATATAATTTTTAAAAAATTTAAGTTGAATTTCTCACAACGGAAAGTAAAATTCCAAACGAGGAAATGCGGACAAACACCGTACCAATCGGTTTCACAAGCGGTTCGAAAACAACATGAGAACCCTGCTCTCTATCAGAGAAGGAAGACAGAAGCGTGACAGCTCTGATCTCTTTTTTGAGAAAAAGCAACTCAATAGTAGGGCGAGTCAAACCGACAAAGGTAGAGTGCGCTGCAAATCGTAAATGCGTCTTTGAAAGAAAAAAAATATTCAGGCCGATTTTTTGATCCTCCAATTTTTCGTACGACACAGAAAAAATTGTTTTATCCGACTTAGGCATTAAAATAGTTTACGGTGTTTTTATTTCGTTATGAAACACCTAAAACAGCATAACAACAATTGAACAATTTTATGATAGCATATTTTTAAGAATGTTTGTGGCTGGCTCCACTTTTTAATTTGTGAGGCCAGTGTTCTTTTACTATCATAAATTTTAATTTCATATCGCTTTATTTGATATATAATTAGGTTTCCAACTAACTGTACCTTACGGTAGTTAAAATTTGTAATACACAAACACAAGAATCATACGTAAAGTAACGTCCACATCCTGTTTTGTAATTGCATGTTTTTATTAAAAAAATTTAACAGAGAAAAATGCGTAGCCGACTTACCCTGTTCATATTTTATCAAAATATCCATAAGAATATTGAGGAGTTACAGATGTTGACCCACTAAACAGCTAAACAGAATCACTAACACAACACTGCTGAGCAAAACAAAAGAAAACGTACGACTGACTGACCGGCTTGTGCCATAATGTTTATTCAGTTGTTTGCCCTTCCCCTGGTCTCCTGCGCGCCGCGCTCGCTTTTGTTCACCGACGCAAGTTCAAAGTTTAAAATTTTTCACGGACCATATTTTAGCTCTCGCGGACCACTGATGGTCCGCGGACCACTGGTTGGGAACCACTGGTCTATAGAAACATATTATAAACAAAAAATAACTAAAGAAAAAAAAACATTATTTACTATAAAAATAGTTTTACGAATAATAGTTTTACGAGTATAGGTTACAAATTTTTTTCTAACTAGAGCCTGCTCCTTTAATTAATTTATTTTTCCAATTTCAAAGGGAAGGCAACTGCCTGTTTTATTATGTAATATTACTAACACATCACTGCCCCCCACCACCCTGATACAACCATATCTCTTACTGTAGGATAATTAATATTAAATTCAGGCAGAAGAACAAATTTCTATCAAAATACTACATTTCTACAAGTTTTTTACTATGGAAACTACCATGAAGTATTTTGGGAAAATCAAAAAATTATAAATGAAATTCCAGCTATCCTACAACTTGATTATAAGAGAACATTTCTCTTTGATCCTTTATCATTCCCTGTATCTTAAATTCTAAGTTAATAATCCACAGGGACATATTATAAATAAAAAAAGAGACAAGAAATGACCAGTATGATAACATAAAACATGATTGTGTCAATTGATGAACAGAGACAAGCACAAATCCACACAATAATATTAATTTCCATACAAAAAAATTTTCTATACATAACAATAGGTACTTTATATGTTAACAACATTGCTCCTTCAAAAGATTAAATTGAAGCAAACACACACACACACTACACAGATATTAATACTGGTGTATCAAAATAGCTTTATATTCACCATAAAATATTTAATCAAGTGGCTAAACAGATAAAAATTTTTTTACAGATTATAACTTAAGATAAACTAGCATTTAAAATTTCCATTGCATCAATGGATAGATGAAACCCTTCATCGGCTTCTCACGAGACATCCGCCCAGGCCATCCACAACGCCCATCAGCAGTGATGTTAGAGGAACCATTAGCCTGGTACTTGTACCATTTTTGAACACTATGGCAAAGCCATCATTTTATGCACAAAAAAAAGTCATTACTATGTTACAACAAAATAAAGAATGAAAACTAATAACTGTAATCTCTGACAAGAAAGGTTTTGAATTGAGTCAATGATGATACATTTTTTTTGTTAATACTAACTACAAACATTTTAGTCCAGTTAATGAAAATGTTGTAGAGGGAAATGGAAGGAACACAATTTTTGACTTTGGGACTTTGTTTCGACAAGTTTAGGAGGTAAACACACATAGAAGGTCCCATATTTCGGTTTTACATTATTCCTCCGATTATACGTCCTAATGATAAGACAACTCTATACAAAATCAAAGCGGACAAAATGTGCCACAAGATTACCTCCGTTCTTTTTTTTGCTATCTCACATAGTTTCTGAGATAATCACGGTCAAAATTAGCTAATTTTGAAGAAAACCTTTTTTGTTTCATATTTTTTGCTTATAAAAATATTCTAAGAAAGGAAGAAATAGAGCATTGCATTTCCTTCAAGAATGTATTTTAAAATTTTATTGTCAACCATTGAAAAGTTAAAAAAATTTTAACTTTTTGTTTAAATTATTATATTCTGCAGAAAAATGTAATTTTCATATTTTTGTTATTCCACAGCTCTAACTCTATATGTAAGCTAATATATACATGTTTATATGATAAATAGTATATATTATAAACGTGGCACGTTAAAGATTATACAATATATTTCAAGTTCGTATGTAGTTCTTAATAGAATTATTGTTTAGTGTAGTTGAATACTTGACTCAACACCTTAAATCTAATGGCGCCACTTTGAGAGCTCCATTTTTACCTGTAAAGTAATACAATAACAATATATGATAGAAACTTCCTGATAATATTCAAAATTGGAAATTTTCGAAGATCACTGAATCTTTATTGTTAATTAGGAGCCATAATACCCTCTATATAGGCAATAATAATTGTTAGTTTTAAATGTATATAATATATAATGTACTGTTAATATATTTACATATAGTAACTATACATTTGCTCTGCAAAGGTTTGGGGTAGAGTGATTCCATATTCAACAATTTGTACATAACTTTATTTATTAACACATAACTCGTAAATGTTTCTTCTAGTACAAATATACAGTAACAATTGTTATAAATTCCTGGGTCTTTTGCGGCAGGATTATTATGGGAACTTACTCCAGAGGTGGGTTCTGCTTCATTTTCTTCTTCATCCATTGAGAAAGGGTATAAATCTTAGAGGATGGCTGGCAGAGGATCAATGTCGAGTTCTTTTTCCTCATTGTCCAAGAGGGGTCCCCATTAAGACAGTTCCCTTGACAGTTTTGGCAGGCAGGGGAACTTGAGAGATGCCTTTCTGCATCCACATTTGGTGGTGGCACAACCCTTTGTGCATCAATAAATATAATTTTTAATATTTCAACCGGTGCACTGTGCACCGGGGCTAGACATGTGTTGGTGGTTAGCTCCCACACATACATCTGAGGAGGTAACTCATAACCCAACCACATCTGGACTTGGTGATATATCCTCAGAGAATATTGTTTCTCTGTCCCCTCAGTTGGTGAGAGGTATGAAATGTCCGGCTTGATATTGCTACCGATTTAACAAAGGACTGGTAACGATAAGCTTTCAGAGATTTCTCCTTAGATGCAGTCCCGTACCACCTCAAAATACACAATTTCCCAGCTTCCTCTGTATCATCCTTACTTGAGGAAGTGTCTGAGAAAACTGCAGCAGCTCCCTGGGCATATGGAGACTTTAAATACAGAACAATACAGTAAAACACAAATACAGTTTGATAAATCCCAGCTTACTCTTTCGGAAGGCTGTTGAGGTGGTATCGCACCCAGTAAAGGCATGTAGAAATAGTATGTCTCACACCCCTTGGGTCTGAAGCTCTTGGGTAGAAAACAATCCAGATTTTATATTTCCATGTCCAGGCTTGATAAAACTTATGTCCTGGTCCCCAGGTGTCTTGACAATCAACAGGACTATTAGGTCTACATTATCATCAATAACACCAACAGCAATGGTATGTGACTACTCCATGGCCATGTTTACAATACATCATTCTGTGCTTGAAGGATTCTGATTTCATGTGCCTGTAGTGTGACCTTCAGAATGTTACTCAGCCAACTTTTGTTGCAGACATTTTACAAGAAGTCTTCCTGATTCACATTTATGACTGACTCCTGATTGAAATGTATGTCGCTGACTTGTTGAGGCGGTACTGCCTTTGCTGCTGTGCAACCTTGGTACTTGATATTGAACTCGTGTACCCATCAACACTACAGTGTAACTCCTTCCACAATAGTGAATGTTCACAAATTTAGTGAACAGTCACAAATGGCAGATATTGTGAGACCTTTTTGCAAAATAACTTTGTGGAGAAGTCCTCCATCCATAACAATTTCAAAGTTTGTCAAATGTACATCTTTGTTTGTTGTATTGAGATCTTTGTAAAGAACTTACTTCTTTGATTTCCTCATCCCACCTTCATTGAAGAAAGCCAAATAGAAAAGGGTTTATTCATATTACAAATAAGTTTTCAAATCTTCGTCAGCTTTCTATTTATAGATATACGTTGGAAAAGCGAAAAAAGATCCACAGACACCTTTCCGTTGTCGATCTTGACTGATGAGCTTACAGTCGAAAGGGGGAGTACTCAATCTCTCCGAGACAGTTTGCTATCTGAAAATGGAGAATTCACCAATTTAGCTATTGCTTGTTCACCAACTGGAACAGCATTGTAGCAAGTGATTGTTTTGTCACCAACCATCCCGTGACAATATACATGATTTTGCTGGTAGCCAGAAAGGGAGAATATTTCCCAAACCGCTCTATTAGTTTGGTATTATCAGCTGCATCCTTAGTTTAGCGGGCTTGCCCAAAATATTTGTGCTGCTCACTTGACGTGAATAGAACCCCACAAAACTATTCTGGAGAGGTGCACATGTCATGGTTGCACTCATTCCAGTTACCTATTTTCTGAGTGTACTATTTGTCACACCTCCACCATGGGTCATGCCACCTTGGTTTGAAAATGTTCGCATGAAGGTGGTTTGGATGTCATATCAGATCATGATCAGATCGCCGCATTATGAAGTAACTGTTATTTACAAAATTTGTTGTATTGTTCAGCTGTCAGTTTTGAAGACAAATTGTATACGGGGTTCAAGAGAGAGGCCTGAAGGCAGACACTACAGAAATAACTCTGTCTGAACTTACCTGGTCGGACAAAAAAAAACAGATACAAGGAGTCACTACATCTTTACAAGGGTGAAAGATGGTGCTCCAAAAGTGGTTCCATTTGATTTACAGGTACGTATTAAATATTGTATTCAACAACACCAAACAATATAATTTTTGAGAATTACACATGTACCTACGTGAAAATATATAATACATATATACATTTTAATATCTATTAGCTTATATGGAAATAGAGCAGTCGAATAATGAAAAAAAAAATTGGTTGTCTGTAAAGTCAGTTTACAGACGATAGTTTAACGTGAAGTCATAACAAAACATTGATGAAATTATTGCATACTTTTATGAATAAAATTGAATCATTTTTATTTTAATAATAAAAGAATAAATACTTGAAATTATACTACTAATCAGATTTTTAAAATGCAAGAATAATTAACCTTTATCGCCGAAATTGTTGTTGTAATAACCAATGAAAACCACATAAACTTTTCACTTCACTTTATAAACAGTCGACGAAACAGTTCATGTGTAGATAATATAATTATGAACAAGTTTTCATATAAATAAACTATAATCAAATATCTATCATCAATTATATGAATCACCATAAATTTTTAGTCAATTGTAACATAACCTATTATTACTGCACTTAACGACAGCGTAACGGAACACAGTGTAACGGAACAATGAGCGTAACGGGACACAGCGTAACGGAACAATAAGCATAACGAGACACAGTGTAATGGAACAATGTGCATAATGGGACACTTTTTCGTGCGTGCAGCCGGCGTTCATCGATTTATTAGAAGACGTCACATTAAAAAAAAAATTCATTTTCATGCATAATATATAATTTATACAAAAAGTTAAAATTTCTCTAACTTTTCAATGGTTGAAGATAAAATAGTAAAATACATTATATTATTAAAGGAAATGCAATGCTCTATAACTTCCTTTCTCAGGAAATTTTCACAAGACCAAGGACTGAAGAGTTAGCTAGTCAAATATGGCAAAAACATAAGGCAAAAAACATAAGGTGATTTTTTTTTCTCCCCCCCCCCCCCTACAAAATTAGTGAATTTGGAGTGTGATTATTTCTGAAAATATGCCAGATAGTGAAACAACGGAGTCTATCTTGTGGCACATTTTGTCCGCTTTGATTTTGTATATAGTTGTCTTATCACTAGGATGCATAGTTTCTGAGGTTTAATAGACAAACCGAAAAAAGGAACCTTTTGTGTGCCCCCCTGCCCCCAACTCTTCATGTAAAAGTGGGGACTTTTTTGTATTTTACCTCCTAACTACGTCAAACAAGGTCCTAAAGTCAAAAATTGTTTTCCTTCCATTTCCCTATACACTCTCCTTTTGAGTATTATTGACTGGACTATTTGGACCTCACTCAAGCAATGAAGATTTAACTTACACCCTCTTGTCAAGACAAACCACTTTAATATCAATGGTGCAAGTTTGATTTTCTGGTGGTCTGGGTAGATGAATTCAGGACTGTCTAATTATTTCCACATGCTTTTCAGCCTCTCAGTGTTACATAAAAAGCCTGCACAGGAATATGAATTGAACAAAATATGACAAATTATCTCCATTTTTTTAACCATTAATTTGTCAATGTACCATTAATTTGAATGTTCTGTACCACAAATAGGACACTGATAATCTGACATCCCTGCTTAACATTCTACAATGAATTAATGCTTTGACGTAATGTCTCGTCGAAATCTGAATCTGAATCGTTAGAAACAATCAAGGGTGATGAGTAGAGACCATGGAAATTTTGCGAATTCATTTTGTGTAATGCTAAACTACACAGTCATATTTATACTTTTCACACATATGCTTCCCCATGGGCTGATTCCTTGCTGTAGAACCTCCTCTTCTTTGGGGTGGGTCAATATGGTTTGGGCACTCTACAGCTAGCTTGTAGTTGACTGGACCACAGTCGTAGAGAGGAGTGTCCAAACAATTGCATAGCTGCCAACTCCAGGCACACCCATCGGTAATTACATTTATACATGCAATAAAACACACGTGAAGCAAATGTGATAAAATTTACACCCAATAATAAAGCTTACATGGTAATAAACTAAACCATCCATTACATATTTTAAAGATTACACACATCCAAAAACAACTTTTAAAATAACTAAAATAAGTAACTATTTTTGATACTGCAACCTTTGTATCCTTGGATTCTCGATTCTCCTGAGGAGTAAATTTATTTTTGTAGCACGCTCAATAATCTGAGTTAGATCAAGCTAAACAGGATTATATCAAAATTATCCTGCATTACATATGCAGTAAACATGTCATTAAGATTTTATGTTTTCGTAATAAATAAATAACATTCAATAATTCCGTAACTGGAAGTCTAAGTCAGTAATAATAACTGAAAATCTGTAATACTTAGTAGCACTGCAATTGTGATCCAATCATCAAAGCAATGCAAGGTTTTACATGTATGCAGTCTCCCTTGGAACCAAAATAATCTGCAAAAATTTCCGTGTCTCAAGCAATGAGATGCAAATTATGGAATGAACAGGTGAAATAGGAGCATCTTGAGAAAGTATAAAAAGCTACATCCGCCAAATTTCCAGCTTAACTTACGAGAAATCCAGGCTGGACTCCTCCGGGAGTGTAACCCGGACCGCCACAGGGGAGGCAAGTTATTCATCCACTAGACCACTCCCTGGCCCCCAGTGCCCTCAAGCATAGAAGGGTGTGCACTGGACCCTCACCTGTACGAGTGCATCTTCACGCCATTGGGCATGAGCGAGGTGGTCGTGAAGCACATGCCGTCTGTCTCGCACCTGTTGCCAGGGCAGATATCACAGTGGCACAGCAAGACTGCAAGACACAAACGAGACTTGTCTTAGTTACTGCTGGTTCATACTTCAGATCCACTTTCAGTAATCCTTCCACCACACCCCTAAATGGACTCTGTTATGACTAGGATCGTACACTTACTTAATATCCTTAAAAAGTCCTTAATTTTTCTTTAATTGAATAAGGACCCTTAAAAGTCCTTAAAATTCACAAAGAATACTTCAAAACTCCTTAATAGAGACTAATAGAATGTAAATAATGCATAAATTTCAGAAATATTAATGTTCTTTTGTTTCTGACTTGGCAGGAAACAATGCTTTGCACATGTGCAGTACAGTTTTCAAATTTCAAGCCACTTGATTAGATTTTTATAAAAAAAATTTCAATTCATTTATTTTATTTTATATCTCACTTACAAACTTAAAACATGTGTTTTGCTGTCTTTCCTTGAACTTATAAAGTAAATGTAAAAGTGATGAAATTAATTGTTACAGCTTCAAATTTCGGATGGATACAATGCTTAGGTTAGTATGATGTGTTCCAGCGATAATTATGGACAATAGGAGCATATCTGTAAGAATTAAACTAACCAAGGAAATATTTTTTTTTCATTACTATTTAACATTGTTATTTTCTTCAGGGATGTTGTGATATTACAAATACTTTTTTACCGCATTATAGTGGTAAAGGTGATGAAGTAAATGGGTCCTTAAATAGTCCTTAACTTTGATTGCACTAGAGGGTACAAACCATGTGTAAAATTGGGTCAAACCACAAAACATTTAGAACTGAGTACATTGATCTCAAAGTTAAATATACAATGGCCATCATTGTAGTAGTGGGTTGAATGTTTGTTTGACTGCTAGATAGCACAGTAACATGGAATGACTGCAAAATAATTTTTCTTCAATACAGTGTCATTTTACTGATATGGCTACGTCAATAATTCTTTTTTTTTACTATGTTGGTTAACTCATGAATATAGATGTGAATGGGAAAATTTTTTGGAAAAATATAACCATGTATTTTCCTGCAAAATTTTCTTTTTTCCAATTCCAACATTAATTTACATAATTAGAATTAAGTTGAAATAAATAGATAATAGTACAATCAGGGGCATACCCTGGGTGGGGGAAATGAGGGATATATCGCCCCCCCCCCAATATCAAAAAAAACTATCATAAAAAAACTTCTTTTACCCCTTCACCCAAATCAGCATTAATGATATTCCAAGTATATTCATAGGTACAATCTTTTTAGGCTGTAGAGTGTGCGTGTGTGCATGTGTGTAGTGTTTAGTATTTATCCTTTATTACAAACATTTTGTACCAGACGTAAAATATTATGTAAAAATTATACTACAGTACAGATAAAAAACAATAAAGGTAAAAATTAGATACAGAACCATGGCGTATGCTAATATGTAGAGAACATTTTGTCTTCCTTTACAACATTTTGGATCACTTGTTTAGTTATTTGGTTACGTTTGTATAGAACAGTTGATAAAATTTTCTTTGTGTGTATCTGTGATAGAATAACTCTTAGGAAAATTTTCCCAAAACTACTTTTCCGGAAAACTAACATCTCTAGCCATGAGCCTAGTGTGACCTGCAGTCACTTTACCTTGCTGGGAAAATATAAATGTTGTGGTTACTATAATTTTATTCAAACAAACATTAACAAAAAAAAACAAAAAAAATTATAGCAGTCATCAATTTCAAAGTACTGCCAACCCAACTGAGCATATACCTAATGGAACAAATTTCTTTCATTCTCATATTTAGGGCCATTAATTTTTTTTACAGTGGGTGGGTATTGACTTCAAATGTCACAACTCCATCTCATGATCAGAACACAGTCAATCTTTGACGAATGAATGAGCTAGGGCTTCAAATCTCATCCACATCAAGGTCATTATAGATGAACAGGAGAGGATGCGAATGGAGCATAAAGTGACCAAGTGAAAAGGTGGGGTGAGAAGGAGTATGTACCCCAATAAAATCCAACTCACTGCAACATCCGTCAAGTTTCCCAATTGCAAGAAATAATTTTGGTTTTCAGTCCATCAGAGGGCTAACCTGATTTGTGATCAGTCAATTTTACAACCACATCACACAGATTAATTTTAAGTTAATATGCAGCATTAAGACAAATTAACAGACCCCAAAAAAGTATGGTAATTTAATTTTTTATTTATCATACTGTTTATAATTATAATGATAATTAGACTAGATTTAACAAGTACCTAACAAAGTAACTTATAAAACATTTGATTTCGTAAAATATTTTTTTCTATAGGTATAAAAACTGAATTCCCAGAAAATAACACATAGAGCTATAGGTAGTGTAAAGTTGTAAGACTGAACCCCACTAGTCCGAGAACCCAGATAATCCAAACCGAAATTGGTAAGAGGAATGTACTTAAATGAGTACCTAAATATCAATAACAAACTCATGTACAGTTTTTTTTAATACACAGCATAGTTTATAAATAAGTGAACAATAAATCAATTAAATATACTTACAGATGTTATTAGATAATCAATTTATAGTAAAGAACATAGTACTGTATTTATGTACTTTACTGTTATTTGAACAATATATATGTAATACTGTACTACCTAGAACTAATTATGATTTTCTACCCTATATAGACTTAAGTATAAAGATTAAACAATGAATTAAACCTAGTAATATGAATTTTCATCAATCAAAACTGGTCTCAGTTCCAATTAGTTCGAACTAGCGAGGTTCTTTTGTAATAAATTATATAGTAACATAAAACCAGCAAATGTTATTCATTTTCTTTGATTACTTACAGATAAAAAAGAAGGCTGTATGAAATACATAATAACGAAAATAAGTTACTAACAAAAAATTTTGCCCGAGCATTACCTTGACCCTAAAATTACCCTGAAGGGAAGCATTTCTTAATTACTATTGGTTTGTGAAAAATAGCATTTTAAAGCTTACATTACAATACCTGTGTTTTCACACAGACGCCACCATTCATTGTATATCCGCAATTGTGTCTCTCTTTGTTAAGCACAACTGTGGCTAACTACGGAGAATTAAAAATACACTAGTTTTTCCATTTCATATATTGAAGTTTATCCCTGGAACCTGAAGGCTTGATTCTGATGGCATGATCCTGTTGGCTTGATCGTGTGGTACATGATGTTTGCTGTTTTAGTTGAATACGTTGACAGATCCTGATGGCAATAATTCAGTACAACAGAAGACCCTATACTTGAAAAAAATATTTTTATATAATAATGAATTCTGATTGTTAAGTCGAATAAAGAGGATTTTTTCCAACCTATAATTGTAATACTTTCTTATTTAGCAATTTCTATCATGTGCAGGTTCTTCGACATACTTAAGAGGCCGTGTCACAAATTTGTGCTCCTATCTATATCAATGTTATTTTAAAAGGCAGTTTTTCTCAAAGTCTATAAGAGGTAGGGGCCGGAAATTTTGCCTACTGAAAGTATACAATACATTTAACATAACCGCTTTTTTAAAATTTAGTTATCATATCATATATTATTTCTGTGATGAAAATGATATTATCAATATTTTGATTTGTCCAGATACATTGAAATTTTACTTATATTTATAATTATTTAGCAAAAACTGAAAACGCCATTCAAATGTATTGCACATTACCTTTCGATCGGTGTCTTCATGATCATGATGGGTTTATAAACCTGGGTGTAATCAAGTCTTTAACTATTACATGACAACTTTTATACTTAATAATTTGGAGATAGGCCTTTTCTATCCTCAGCCCCTGAACTTTTACTACCTGGTCTGGCGACCGACCTGTCACCCTTCACCCCCCCCCCCTCCCCGACCCTTCAATGGCCCCGGCACCCTTCAACCACCCCAGGGGTCTCCGACTGCACATCCCATAAAAAAAAAAAAAGCTGTTCGTTCATTTGTTTTTGTGTTCGAGGGAAGGTTTACTTCTCCACAAGTGCCACAGTCTTGACACATTTATGCTAAGGGAATATTCCGCTGATGTGACGCCATACGAATGTATTATTCGCGACCATACAACTTTTTTGCTTGTCATCGGGAAGAAATAAAATCATGGTGTTTTTTTATACAGGGAAAAACCGTCGTTTATCAAGCAAGAGTGGGGTGTTTATTTCAACTAGAAGAAAGAAAAACAGAGGGGAAAGTTTGCAGAAATGGAGATGCAAAGTAAAATTTAAGTAAGTTTTTTATCATATTAACATTAAGTAATAGATAGTAAATTGTCAACATCAGCTACGAACATTAAAGATAGTCAAGAGATCGCCCAAAACTTGTACAAATTAAATTAAAAGCAATATCCATAATGTAATGTCGTGTGCAGAATGCCAGTGCTGAGAATAGTTTTACCCTCTAGGTTTATTATCATGAGAAATTACTTTACATATTCCCTTGCCCACAATAATCCAATGTTAAATTAGTTTAGACTCTTTTGGTGTTTTAATTGCAGTTTTATCATGATATATTTGAAGTTAATGAAATGGCTAAGAAACAAGGTTAGGAACATAGGAACAACAGGCAACAAAGAAAATATAATATGTGTACTGCCTCTTATTTTATTGTCACTGACACAATTCGGAGTGTCATCCTAGTGTGTGAGTGTTTGTAGTGAGATTTAATTTTTTTATTTCGTTGATTTAGCATTTATTTTGTTGAACATACTGAATGATCAAATTGAAAATTTTATTTGGCCCAATGATGAATCTTAAATAACAGTATAAACAGTGATGATGTGCACGCAGATTGTATAATTTCCGATAATTCTGAAGCAGGGATTGTAATTGTAACTATTTGACATGGTGCAATTATTTTAATGGATGAATTCCGACATCTCATTTATTATATTTCCTTACATTGAAACAAAAAAACACTACGTGGTGAATAGCTTCAAAATTTCTATGTTGAGATCACTATCACATCCAAAATGCGAATGTGCCACCTTGTTCCCCATAAAAAAATAATTTTGTCTTTTACTTTCAACATATATATCACAAACGTTTTGTTGTACATCGAAATGAATAGATATGATATGTGCTATAAATTTTCCTATTTTTATTAACAAAATCGTAAAACTCAGGAAACTGTATCATTGACAGCAAAAAGTACTAGTCGTGTAACAGTTTCAATGATTTTTGAAACGTCTCATCGTATCACAACTAAACTATATGATGAAATGTAAGATACAAAATTTATTTATTGTAAGAGTGTGACTGGTATATTGCTAAATTACATCCGACAGCTTCCAAAACGCTGATTGTCATGCTACGTCTGCAGAAGCATTCGTGAAGACTATTTTGTTTGAAGGCTAATCGTGTGTTTTCAATAATATTGCAGTGGCATGGCGAATGAATTAGTCACATTCAGCACAACAGTCAATTACGAAAATAAAATATAATGTTTGTAAATACTGAGTTTAAATTATCGAGTAGTCAGTGTTTTCCATAATTAATCACTGTCTTTAATTATGAAATGTAGTGGTAATCCTGAATCACATATAGTGCAAATGATGTTTGACAAAATAACCATATTAAATATATTTATTTACAGTGTTAATTGCAAAATTCTATTGAAATAATCTGCATCCCAAATATCTTAAATATCAAAGAATAAATTGGATATACAGTTTTTACAAGAATTATGTTAACAGCAGGTACTTAAACACTAAACAAGAAAATTATATTACGTCAAGCATAAAGTTATAAGAAATTTCAAATTAAATTTTAAAAATGAATATAGACATAAACTGATGTGCATGATTTCGACACCGATGCCATGTTGTGGGGAAGAGAAAATGAAATGAACGCCATTCAAGAACTTGAGAAAATACTTTCAGTCAAAATCAAACCATGTGGACTATTTGTAGACCCAGAACTTTCATATTTAGGTGCAACCCCGGATGGAACTGTTGACTCTGATGGCCTTGTTGAAGTTAAGTGTCCATCGTCAGCAAACGAAATTTCTCCTGACGATGCTATACTATCTAGAAAATTCACATTCCGGAATGTAAACGATAAAACACATGTTGATGTTATCAACAAGAAGCATGCTTATTACTATCAAGTTCAGGGTCAGCTTCATGTTACCAGGGAATTGTACTGTATTTTTTGTCTGTGGACTCCATTGGGCTCAAAAATAGAAAAATTTATCGAGACGATAATTTCTGGAATTGTCAGATGAAAGAAAAACTTATGTATATGGATTGTATGCTTCCTGAATTAGTAGACCCCAGGCATTCCCGCTCGATGCCCATTAGGAACCCAATTTACATCCTTCAAGCTATTAAAGAAAAAGAGGAGAAAACGAAAACTTCTTGCGTAGAAAAGCAGACCAAGAAATCTGTACGAAGGATGTTATGAATTAGGCTACGCCACAGTTTGATTTCTTGTGGTGATACAAAATAAATTTTCTTGCTAGGGAATGTTCATTTTGAATTGAGCATTTTTAAATGTCAGCGTAAAATATGCTTATCTGCCCATTTTGTTTCTTTCCATAATAATGAGAAAAGTTAACATTGTCATAGACATTTTATTATATTCGTTTGCCGTCCAAGGACAAATGTCACACTATATCGCACTTAATTATATATTTTACTAATTTGTTAGTTGTCATTTTATTTCAGTTACAAATAACAGTAATAAAAATATTACTTAATAGTCCAGAAAAGATATTTAGTTATTATTCATTTAATAGGGGTTTAAAATATGGTACTACATACATACTTATATTATCTTGCTGTCTTCTTTGCAACTTTACTGGAAGAATGGCATTTGGTATGTATGTTAACTCACAATGAAAATACTTCAGAAGTACTCAATAAATTAACAGTGACCAACCTAGGCCCTATACTAATTTAATTATGTTGATGGAAATATAATTGAAATTAATAATAATGAACTATATGTGTTTTACGTAGAGATATCGTACGAACTGTATGTGGTACAGACCAACATTTGCTAAGACTCTGTAAATAAGTAATTTCAGTTAATGTGTAGAGAATATTAAAAGTTAGAAATAATGATATATATAAAACAATGCAGAGTTATCAGCATAAAAATAAAAGTTATTTTTATGTAGCGCCTACTGGAATGTGTATTTTGTGTTAAATTATGTGGCATGATTAGTATTCTCTTATTGTATGTGTGTTCTGTTAAAATCTTATTAAACATAACTTACTGTTGAAGGATTTTCATTTTTTTTGTGATGATCTCACTTAAACAAGTTTTAATATTATCACACATGTCTATTTTAAAAGCATTTTAATGTATACTTATAGAATTGTAATAGGCTTTATACGGACTCTCACGATGCATGTGAGCATCTATAATTATCTACATCACCATTATGGCCGTTTCACAAGATCAAATATATATTGAATTCAATCAGTTGCATTCATTTTACATGATTTTCGATATGTACATTGAATTCAATACAAATTGAAGATGTTACTCAACTAAGCTTATTCTTATTAACTTATAAATATTTTGTTTGTTCAGTACATTAAAGTAAAAGATTCTTTATTATTTAAATAATGAGCATCTATAAGCAATGACGTTTTCTAAATATTTACATAAACCTAATGGAATATATATTTCAATACTTTATATCTACGATCACATTAACGGCAGTATTGTGTAATCAATGAGGTAATGAAATATCTTTAAAGGATATTTTCACCTCTTAAAGTAAATTTGTAATGCAGCCCTTTTAATGTTAGTCTTGTGAGTTATTTCGTCGTCTAATATGCTACAGCAATATATAAAATTAAGTTTTGTTAGTGTTTTAGTCTTGTGTAAAATGTTAAAGTGTAATGTAATCAATTCAATATTTTTTTTTGTAAATTCGTATTCATAAAGATACATACCATAATAAGATAAATAGTGATGTTTGTAAATATTAAATCTTTGAAACAACATCCATAAGAGGTTCCCCTACCTCTGTTAAACTGTATGATGGTGCATTGTAAAAAATTAGTTAGTCTGACTTAAGTGAGATTGTATTTAGATTGTGTGCAATGTATATGCACTATCTAAGCATATGAATTTATGTTATTATCCTTTTATAGCATTACATGATGAATTTCGTATTCTTTTTAATGTCAACTAACATTATTTTTCACAGAATATTACATTCAGATAAAGAATAATTACCACATGTTTTAAGATTAATTGTATTCCGATACGTTTAAAGTATTAAAATTTTTAGATACGACTGATACTACAGTTGTAAATGTGAGGTTTCTTGACTCTGAATCCCTGCATCCGCAATTTCCTAGTGAGCCGCCGGTCATATTGTCATCCTCTCAGATTGTCGAGGAACCAGCTACATTTTTCGTCGAGTAAGCTGGAGCTGTCAACCTTCCCACTAATCCTGTGATGAGGGTATAGTGGCATTTTCACGCGCTGCGGCTACAGTTCCTTCGGTTGAAAAAGCCACTAAATCTCACTGTTAAAAGAGAGAGATTTAGAGCAGAATTTTGGAAATAAACATTTACTGACAAGGCCTCTTAACTAAGACAGCAAGCATCATGTACCACAGTATCAAGCCAACAGGATCATGTCATCAGGATCTTTCAATGTACTGAATTGAAACAGCAAGCATCATGTACCACAGGATCAAGCCAACAGGATCATGCCATCAGGATCATACCAACAGGATCATACCATCAGGATCAAACCATCAGGATCAAACCAACAGGATCATGCCATCATGATCAAGCCTTCAGGATACAGGAATACACTGGGATACATGAAACACCAGCCATATCAAACACAGGATATATAATGGATGGAATCAAAGAATTTTTTGTAAATACTATAAAATTCAATGTGTCAGCTACTTCAGTGCACAGCACGTATTCCTCATAGAAAATGAACAACGTTAACAATTCTATTCAAATTTTTGCCTCCCATAAGGGAGCGTTCAAGTATTACGTAACGAATTTGGGGGGGAGGGGGGGTCTTGTAAAACGTTACGATGCGTTACAGGGGAGGGAGGGGGGTTTGACCTACGCGTTACGTCACATTGTATTTTTTTTTATTTTTTTATTTTTTTATTTTTTTATTTTTTATTTTTTTACCCCTTCAGAACGGTCGCGTAGAGACAGATTCTTTCATGCATTTTTTAAAACTTTTTTTTCTTTCAAAATTTCAAATGGCATAATAACTTTATTTTTTTTACCTTCACAAAATTGCTTTTGCTTGCTTCACAGGATTAATGAATATTGTTTTTTTAACTCCAAATGTATATATATATATACATACACACACACGTATATATATATATATATATCAACAGCTGTGATAGTTTTTCTCGTCACTCCAGTAAAGTAGTTAAAACAAAAAAATACCGCTATTCGGATGGCTTCGTTATACTTCGGTTGTCAACGTAGACTCCAATCGCCATATTAGAAATTATATAGGTATTGATATTCAAAATACACTGTTTTCTATGTGTGAGATTTTCTCTCATCAAAACAGTAATGTTGTGGTACGAAAGACGATTGGTCTGAAAGGTTAATAAAAAAACTAGTGAATTAAAATCTCCCAAGTTGGCAACCCTTTTCGTTTATTTTTTACGGGGATTCCTGATTGAATTGTTCTTATTTTGTTCTCCCAAGATGGCAACCCTTTTCGTTTATGTGATCCAAGCACTCGACCGACTGTATGAAAATTGACAACTACGATGTTTCGGCGGAATATAGAAACCCTGAAGATAGCTTGCAGGATTCAGCAGAACCTAATATGGCGTGGTATAGCACTCACGTCCGTGAATCACAATATTTCTTGCAAATTATTAAATGCGCAGATGAATCCTGCTGTTCCCACTTGAAGAGTGCATTAAAATCTGTCTTTCCAGAAAATTTCCTGCCGCCACCCTGCCCAATCCTTCAAACCGCAAACAAGCTCGTGGTACCTAGTCAGATAAAGGATAATGCTAGTTTTTGCCACTTCTTGTGAGGTTGTCTGTTGATCTATCGCCTGCTCTAGAAGGGTTCAAGCAGATGCCTTACGATTTCTTTTGCCCATCAGTACAATCCGACCTAAAGAACCGAATATGTTCAACCTGTGAGGTTTATTTTGCATCCCACAAGAGTGTGCAAATGCACAATCGTTACATGCATGGCAAGACTGCCCAAGACCTTCGTGAAAGTTTAGTACGGCCACAGCGACTTGCTGCAAGAAGGGCAAATGAGCTTCTCTGCATTGTGCGTCGCTGTGAAACATCGTCTGAGGATGCCGATTGGCTCGACGAAGACTAAGTTGATGCAAGCGGGTTAACAATTCCGGAACCCTCTTCGTCTGCTCTCCGGATGCCAGTAATGAAAGAATCTGAGTGGCTGGCAAACCCATGGACAGAGGAGCAGTAAAACTCCAACTGAATTGTTTTTTTACAATCTACTTATTTTAATTATGACTAATTTTATTTTAAATGTTTTTAGTTTTCGTTCAATCGTATTCTTAAATACGATTATATTTTGACAAATATATTTTATTGCAGTTAGTTTTATGTTTGTAATTGCATTGCCAAAGGTAAAAATAATTATTAGAAATAAAATTTGTTATTTGATTTTAATAGCTTTATTAGTAAAATGCTAAAATAGGAGAATGCATGAGAATAACAAGGGCGGATAAAGCAAAAAATGTGTAATGACAGAGCCAAGTCAGGAAAACGACGTAATTAAATTTATGATTGCTAAATGTAGGATTGAGTAGTAAAAATCTATTAGGACAAAAAAAAATCATTAGAAAGCTCTTGCTTTTAAAAACAAGAAATTTCAAATGTTAATAAATAACATTAACGCGATTAAAACAATAACAAAGGTATTTTAGTGACTTATTCCGGTACGTTACGCCACATAATTATGACTTTTAGGTAAAAATGGTCACTTGGGGTTACGTAACGTTTTACTAGGGGGGAGGGGGGGTACAGAAAAACGTTACGGCGCGTTACATAGGGGGGAGGGGGGGTCAAAAATATCAAAAAATTGCGTTACGTAATACTTGAACGCTCCCTAAGACTCGTCCATTAAAACATGACTGAAAATAGTATATACTTTAAATGCAATGTAACAAAACAAACACTTTGTAATGCAATTACTTAGTCTAATAAATTAACAAACATGAAATATAAGCATAAAAAATTCCTTACAGTTGCAATACAGAAGTTATTTAAAAAATTTTTATTATTACAACATATACTTACATTAACTAAAGTTTCACAAAAAATCTACAAAAAAAAACATACTGGTAAACAATGAATGTCGGCGATAGAGTGAATTCGCAGGTATTTGAACATAAGCTATAAACTGTTATTTTCTCACAAATCAGTAGGAATCAAGAAACCCTTTTTCAAGGTTAATTCAGGAATATCTCAAGTATATGGGAAACATATATTCCTATTTTTCCGGTGTTAGCAATGAATGACGGTGGCAGCATAAAAGCACATGCATTGTAATTAAAGATATAAAAATTTAATTTTTTCACAAACCAGCAGGAATTACGAAAGCATCCCTTCGGAGTAAATTTAGGGATAAGTCTAGTGTGTGAAAAACATTTTTTCAGATTTGTTTTCTTTCCATTCTAAAAAGCAGTGATATCCAAGTATTACCTTGAACTAAACAGTTACCTAGGCCTAACACTAAAAAAATAAATAAGGTTTACTACTATGTGATAGTATCGAGGTATTGAATTCAAAAAAATACATTTCCATTAGATATATTTTTTTTTATGTTTCAATTGGAAAATAATTAAAAACTTTTTTTTTTTTAATGCGAAATGTGTTGAGCACATAACCAAAAATATCTGCAGTTAAGTCAATTAGTACCTTTAACTTAGATATACTCATTGGTTAAAACTTTATTGAATAGTTTGTATATGACTGTCCAGTAAAGAATTATTTTACTTTTTCTAATCACCCATTTATATTGATGGCCTTCATTTTATATGTCTAATAATCTTAAACATTGAAGCTAATAAATGCTGCCTGATATTTATATTGAGGTGAAATATGTACATTCTTCAAATTTATCATAAAGAAAATCTATTTTTGATCATAAACAAAATGCAATTGTCCTGGAAAGATGTAACAGTGTGAAAAATAATACAAAACTCCCACACCAACATAGCCTATAAATTAATTTGTTAAATATATCCCACTTTGTAGTATAATATCTAAAAAATTTCTTTTTAATTATAGCCTACCTAAGAAACAAAACTAGGGAGAGCTACACATTCTGCAGCAAACCAACAAGTTTACACGTACATAACCTACAGTCTTAAACATATCTATACATTTACAGTTTGATATTTTACATTTGCTGGAGAAAAAATACCTTCATTTATTGCATAAAAACCTTAAACTTGAGTATTATAAATAAATAACACCTTCAATTGTCATTAAACATCAAACTTAAATGTTAGAATTACTAGATCCTACTACAAAACAAAACAAAAAACACTATTACCTGAAACTAAACTTTCACATTGAATAATATCAAATAATTTTTAAAAATATTTCATGAAATTCCAGGAGCATCAGTAACCTTGAAAACCAATAAATGTTCTTGGGTTACTACTGTCAAAATGGAAAGTTGCTTGTTCTATTATTTCTCGAGGTAAGTTAAAAGATAATATTTCAGACCTAAATAAATGGCCTCCAAAAGTTCGGTTTAGGTAATAGCGTGGGAATGTCATCTAGTTGTTGTCAATAATTCTAAAAGTTTTTACGTCATTCCAGTTTGACTGCCACTAGTACTTACGACCATTTACAGCTGTTGTTTGAAGACAAGCAAATAATACCGTCACAATAGCGGGAACGTAGGAAGACATATCACCAGGAGAAATGTATTTCAAATGACAAAACTCATGAGACTCCTAAAACGCTACATGCTACAGTAAAAATTCTAGTTTCGCCTAAAAAATGTAAAAGCCGAAAACACGCAATTCTACCATTGAAATCCACGCAACCCCCACTCACCAAAACGACCACAGCCAATCATGACACAGTATTTCATCTATCGATACTACTACAACCTTGCGACTCTCTCAGTCACTCGATTTCAGTATATCGATTCTGCGTTACGATTTACTTTTCTTCTCCGTGGATAAAAAGGTCACTTGCTCAGTCGGTGCATGTGGAATAGTGTGTATGTGTATGGTTTCTCTGTTTATATAAGCCTCATAATGTTCCCAACTCCCAAAGATGATTGCATTAAAACTAAAACACCTGCATCACTGTATTTCATCATTTGGGATCAAGAACGTACGCAGAATTTCTTTCTGGTTTGGAAAGGGGAGGGAAAGATCCACCTTTCCCGCTGGCGCTTTTAATTTCCTTCCATTATTTTTTTTTGTTTTGAATGAAATTTTTATTTTTTTAGGATTTCAAGGGAATATATCCCTCCCTCCTACTTTTCTCTTGCATACGCTCCTGTTTGGGACAAGTTATAATTCCACATAATAACAATGTACTGGACCTTTGATTGTTATCAGTGGCTTAGCCAGGGGGGGGGGGTAGTGGTTCAAACCACCCCCCCCCTTTCCCCAAATCTTTAATTAATTTATTATTCATCCCTCAAACAAATTTCATATTAAAATTAATAAATTTTTTACAATTACAATATTTAAATTTAAGTACCGAAAACTGCTAAAATAGCACTATTTTACACCTTAAAATCCAAATTTTCCCGGGGGAAGACCCGCGGACCCCCCGCTTTAATACGAGGGGGGGAGGGGCCATGCTTCTTAACACCCCCATACACAAATCTTGGCTACGCCACTGATTGTTATTGATAGTGAGCAATTTCCATAGCATGCATGCATTTTATGCATTTATGGTTTAACTAAATTGTATTTTTTTTCTCGTTGCAATAAATAAATTAGTGTAGTAAGTGTGTCGGCGGACGTCTCAACACTGCATTCTCCAACTACAGACGGCCGACATTCAGCCCACGTGTTATAACTAACATTTATAGTGACTACGAAAGTTCTCGGGTAAATAATAAATGATAGAAAAATGATAGGTTTAGGGTGAGGGTGAGTGATGATTAGGTTTAGGGCAAAGAAGGATTAAAGGAAATTCTGAAAACTCCCAGAATAAGTTAAAGAGAATGCAAGTAAAGGATTAGGTTCATTCAGAAGTATATAAGTGTCAACAGCAGAAAGTAATGAAGACTTCAGGAAGGAACGGAATGACTGATATCGGGTTCAGTGATACTGACATCGACAAAGGGTTTAATGTAAATCAAAACAATGTATGCCAGTAATGTTTTGCTTCGACAGTTGCATCCATTATGTAAGATTCAAGGACGGAGAAGCAGAAAGTGAGATAACAAGAGTAAATATTTAAATCGTACAAACGGTCGAAGGAATGTTTTTTTTTTTTTATCCTGTGTTTGACGAGATAACTCTAACATTATCCAGATTATCGAATGCGTGCTATACTTAGAGACCGGAAAATTTCGCAGATTCATTTTGCGGTAGGCTAGACTCCAAACTCGTTCACCTTCAAGCTGCTTCAGTGATTGGACCACCGTTTACCTGAAGGACTCTGAGCCAATTAAAAAAAAAAAAAAAAAAAAAAAACAGAACAGTGGTAAAAGTATTTCAATTTTAGCCTATATGATGAAATGAAAACACAATTTTTTTTCCGGTCTCTGCGCATTATATTTTACCAACAAAATTCGGCTGGACTAGCTAGTGCTTTACAAAATCAAAGATATATAATTTTTTCCACTGGATGTCACTTAATTAAAAACACCAAATATATTTTACGTTATCATAACAATTTTCAGATTCATTTCATGACAGGCTAAACTTCAAAATCTTCTACGGTTGTGTTTCTTATTTGATAATTAGAGCCACGATTATTTCGCAGGTTCATTTCAGTCCAGGCTAAACTAAATTTAATTAGAGACCCGTGAATTTCACGGATTCATTTCGTGTTATGCTAAAATTCAAATAATTATACCTTAGTGCTGCTTCTGTCATTGGTTCTCTGTTAATCTGGAGGACTGAGGGCCAATTAGAGACCCTCACTCATAGAAATGTCGAATCACAGGCCACCCAGTCGAGACGGCTCACAAGTCAACAGCCAATGAACAGTTGGCATTTGCCCGAGTGTGTAGAGGATATTGAAGTCTATCCTGGAGGTCATTGAATCCGCGAAATTCACGGGTCTCTAAATATAATCAAGCATTTTCGTAATCTCATTTAGTCGATAACAATGTTGCATCATTTGGCGGGTTACACGTGATTGGAGAACCATTTATTCGCCTTGTTTATAATATTTGGTAAGAGCACTGCAGTCCAATTATAAATGTGAAAAAGATTTATATGAGCTTCAAGTCTAATTTTTAACCATTTAATTCTCGAAATAATGATGACTCTAACAATTATTGTGGCTTAGATCATGTAGAATTATCTGAGCCAATAAAAAAAACACAAAGAAAGAAGTGGCCAGTCACAGGAGACTCGCTTAGAAGGCCATATTTCACAGATTTTGTTATTTTTCCATGAAAAAGAGTTGTGCATGGACACTTTAAAATTGTAGTTATTTTATGTTCAAAAATCATAATTCTCAAAATATTTCACTTCAAAGTTGATAACTCAGTGCTTTTGGATACTATTTTTTTATTAACTATCCATTTTTTCCCTAAAGAATTGTATTTGATATGATCTGTACAAAATGTCCAACAAAATAACTTATTATGGAAGAGATAAATCAATTACTTAATTTTTTCTGTAATCATTAGTGTCGCTTGAATTAGACTTTATTATTTTGATTAAAATCACCATTAATCTCTCAATGGAAAAATTTCAGATTTTGCTAATTGCTAGTATGAAACTTAATCTGTAAAATAAAATAAATTTAGATGTTTTAAGTAATTTGCAACACTCAAAAAATATCCACTTTTGCAACACTGTATTTGTTATATGTCAGTTGCCTACAACACTCTTCTCTCGGACTGTACAGTAGTTGTGCCTGTGTTGTACGCACCCCACTAGCACCCCCTGCCGATAGACCGCGCGGAATTCTCCCCCCCTCCCACCTCGTGCAGCAGTAGGTTACTGTCTGACCTTGAAGATTAGTCACACAAAATAAACACTTGTCAAAGTTCAAGGGACAGAGTGAGCATTACTAGGAAGAAGTAAGGTGAAGTGAAGTTTGTGGAAATAAATGCAATTTTTCATTTTATGTATTAAATTTTCTCTTCGAGTTTATTTTTTTAACATCAACGTATAAATGTGTAAACGAATTCCGCGCAAACCTCGGGCTTTTCGTGCACGATCGAAATAAAATAACATCAATTTTACGTGAAACAATACAGTTTAATATTTTAGTAATACATTTATATTGTATGTGTTTGAATTGCGTCGAAGTAATAATTTGAAATATGTTAAAGTTAATATCTTCCCGAATGTGAATTTAATTTGAAAATGTAAAATTAAACTTTTTTTTAAATTTTAGTATTGCAGTGTGTTGTTACAAACTTAGAGGTGAAAGCTTATTTCCACATACGGATTTAACAAAATGTTTCATTCTAATTTTCAGTCAGTATTTTACTTTGTTATTTCTTGTAGTTATGTATGTTCAGCTTTACTTTTATTAATGCAATTTTATCAGCATATTTGAGCTGGCTATTACTGTGTGCTCGGTAAAACGTCAGCTTATGGTGCAAGAGGGTGCGGGTTCGAATACCGGCCACGTTTAATTTTTTTGCGCTCATGGGTTTTAGCCGTTTCCATAAGCAATGCAACTTATAAACCCAATAGAGCTAGATAATTTAATGTCCGCTGAAACTTGATTTAACTCCTGCTTAAACAACATTGCTATAAATGGTAGTACGTATCGCGGGAAATTTTCTTGACTTTTTCATGGATTCTAACATAGAATCAACAAATTTCCAATTTATTCTTTCATTATTTGCTGTTTACTGTATACGACGCTTTTTCCCATTTGTATTGACAAAAAGAATTCTGAGACATTTGAAATCAAGGGAGTAGTAGGCAGAAAGGAAAATTATAGTCGAGTATTTTAAAACATAAATGTATTTAGCAAACCTGTGTGTGTTGAATCTCGAGATCACAAATGTTGCTGAGACATGTCAACAAAATTCGCTAGGACCCCACGTATAAAGGTCTTTCCTCCTTTTTAAGTTTTTTTTTCATGTGTCATGTTCCTAAACATGTTTTGCCAGATTTTCTAACACTAAGTTAGCTACGCCCATGCTTACAGTGGGTGTATGTGATTAATCTTCAACCATCTAATCTATGTCATAAGTAGCTTTGAATATTCAAAGTAAGTAGAGAGCCGGAAAATTCGCGGGTTCATTTCGTGTTATGCTAAAATTCAAATAATTATACCTTAGTGCTGCTTCTGTCATTGGTTCACTGTTAATCTGGAGGACTGAGGGCCAATTAGAGACCCTCACTCATAGAAGTGTGGAATCACAGGCCACCCAGTCGAGACGACTCACAAGTCAGCAGCCAATGAACAGTTGGCATTTGCCCGAGAGTGTAGAGGATATTGGAGTCTATCCTGGAGGTCATTGAACCCGCGAATTTTCCGGGTCTCTAGTCATAAGTAGATACCTGCAAAATTCGCGGATTCATTCGGTGATAGGCTATAAATCTAACACATATACCTCTTAGATAATTTTGCTATTGGCTTACTGTTCATCTTGGCGAATATCAACCAATTATAAACCCTCAAGCAAAGAAGGATCGAATAACAGACAAACCAGCTGAGACGACTTACAAGTCAACAACCAATGAACTTGCGTTATTTGCCCAGTGTACAGCAGAATGTGCAGTCTATCCTGAAGACCATCGAAACCGCGAATTTAGCAGGTCTCTAGTCATAAGTATCTAAGTGCCCAATCCAATCGAAAAAATCAGCAGATCATTACAGTGTTTTGAAAACGTGTTGATACAAATGATATTAGTGCTATACCACCATCTGTAATTGTAGCTGTTATTCTGATGACGATGTCGCCTCGAACTCAGTAAGCTGTACGCACCGATTATCTCGAAATTCTTTTTCTTGGTGAGAGATGCAGAGAAGCATTTATCAGTAATTTGTTTAATAGTCTAGCCTTTGAGCAGTAAATATAAATTAGTAAATGCTAAATTATTTTTTACACTCAATCATAGCGTGCATATAATTATTAATTACAAAAATGAGACTGTATTTAGAAGTATAAAAATACTATAACATCATGTTCCTGCTGTGAATACATTCTTCGGGTCAAGCAATATTATCAAGTACTTTTTTTAGCGCTTCTCCAAAAAACTGCAACACACATTTTAACAACGTAATAAATTCTGTTCTGAAAAGTAACACATATTAAACAGTATTCGTTTAGACAAATAACACTAAGCCAACCTTTAACAACACTAAGACAGTTCATATTGTGTTTTATAAAATACAATTTTTTATACTTATATTATTATTAAAGACAGTAATTATTGACATGAATATTAAAATCTATTTTACATTGAGGTATGAAACAGCACAGTTTATATACCAAATTTAGGGACAACTTAACATTTCAAACAAGCAATATTGTTATTTCTTGGCGTACAGCAGTAATGAAGTTTTATTGATAGAATTTTTAAAGATGAACAGTTTTGGCTGAACAAGATGCTACCAAAGCTGACACGTTCTACTTAAAATACTTTATGCCTGAAATAATAGATAGCCGCATGAAAAAAGTAATGTAGAGACCAAAAATATACTTTAGAAGCAAAATAAAAGTTTTGCAAGTAAAATAACATTTAAAAGGATTTGTATGTAAATAAGTGAGTGTAAGGCACTGCTACAAAACGTTTATGCTATATTATGCCTAGGATTTAACAAAGAAAAATAATAATGAATACAGGCAACTGTTTATACAGAGATTTTTTTATAAAATATTAGAGCAAAGAACGGTTTTGTTACAAGTGCTGAGAGCAATGGCAAAAATTGTGTGTATATTATCATTTACTGCCATGAACATTCCAGTTATATATTTTTGGCAAATAGCAAATTTCCCTTAATAATATTTTTGTTTGTTTGTTTGTATATTTACATTTTCTTTAATGAATAACGTTGTTTACAGAAAGGGTTTTTACTAACGAAAATGTTTAATTTTCCAATAATTATCTTGTACATTTACTTCCTGTTATAACATGAGATTATTATTAAAGTAAATATTTGATAAAGTGTGCTTGATCTGTCTTAGTATAACTATGATGATAAATGTCTCGTTTTGGGATTTATGTTTTGCAGGCAGTCAACATTTAAATTAATTAAAAAATTGTGCTGAATTTGCAAAAATAAATTGTGTCTTAGCAAATCTGAGACGACATTATTTTGGGGGGATCTTGACTGTTTAGGAATTTTTATAAGAGACCGGAAAAATTCGCTAATTAATTTCGCGATAGGCTATAATACAAATAGTTATACCTCAGTGCTGCCTCTGCTATTGGCTCACAACTCACCTGGATGACTCTGGGCCAATGAGAAACACCCAACCAAAGCTTTATCGAATCACAGGCTGCTATGTTGGGACGTCTCACAATACAGCAGCCAATGAGTGGGTGGGGTGACATTTGACCGAGTGTACGTAGAACTATGGAGTTTATCCTGCAGGTCATTGAACCCGCGAATTTTTCCGGTCCCTACTTATTATTTAAATTTCTAACAAATATATGCGAAATTGGTAAGGAAACTTTACTGTTTGCTTACGAGGATATACAAATTAAGCTGGAAAGCATTCCGAATGCTTGTACTGTGTATGCGCATACACAGTAAAAATAATCGCGCTTTTTAAAAAAAAAAATGGTTTGATATCTAGTTCTTAAAGATCGTTAAACATTATATATTATATAACACGCTTTGTTAGAATAAATAAAATTCATGTTGCGATCTGTAAATATGGAAATCTCATAAATAAGTTTAAAATGAACATAATTATGCTTGTCTACTACAAACTAATATTTTTGGTACCTAGTTCCCAAAAAAAAAGTATACTGTGTATAGATGTATACATAACTTTGAGTTTGTGCGTTCTCTTAATTTGAAATCTTGCACCTCCGGAAATATTTCAAAAGCATAAGAATACTTGCATGTACTGAAACATGTATTTTATACTGTGTACCAAATAAATGTATTATATATATATATATATATATATATATATATATATATATATATATATATTTGTATGGACGCGATTTAACTTTTTTTTGTATTTTTTGGGTTTCAGTAATATAAAGACATTTTACATTATTTAAAGATATTGGAGACGACATGATTTATTTTATAAATATATCTATGTGGCAATTTTCTTAAATAAAATGGTTAATATACACAGTTACAAGCAGCTTATGTTTCTCTATTATTCTGTTGTCTAAATCATCGTTGCAGTTAATCAGTTTTCTGCGCCGGAAATAAATATGCTTGGAATAAATTAAAAATTATATATATATATTTCTTCTTCGTCGCTCTTTCTTGCGGTCAAGCTTTTTATTACGAAGTGTTTTTCTCTAATGCTTTTCCAAAAAAGTAGTACAAAATTTTTAGATAAATGTTTTATTTCTCAAAAGTAGCACATCTAAGGCAGTTTAGATTGCACACTAAAATCCTTAGTATTTTTTAAATATATAAATTTCTTTATATGTTTTCATATTTGCTGTAACACATTATCAAGGGTCACATAATTTTATGGTATTAATTTACTTCGCCTTTTTTTGCTTAGGCACCTGCTCAATCCTTGCATACTGAACGAGATTTAGTGAAAATTTGTCGCGAGTTCGTGAGTGAAAAGTGATGAAGTATACTTACTTGTGGGACTGCCGAACTCAAAGTATCATATGTTTGTTGTATCTCTTTTTCTTGTGACCACAATCCTTTTCGGTATTAAGGAGTACTATTTAACCTTTATAATGAATTATCGTTTAGGATTAGAAAATGTATGTATTTTAGTGTTGTTCATTTGAATTTCTTTCAGTAGTGATGACGAGAAATCCCCACTAGTCTTAACAATTCGTATGTACAGTCAAATCTAGTGATAGTGCCCACTAACTTTCTACTGAAGTAATCTAGTGGCCGAGAGACCACACTAGATTGCATCTAGTGGAGGAACCAGCGGAGTGTTTTTGCAAGATGGCGGTAGTCATGGAGGTGTTTGATAGAGATTTCAATGAATTTATTGCGTATGCACCTGCGCCTAGGAGATATTTGAGGGATGTGGATAATCCAATAGAATTTTACACTGACGATGAATTTTTCAGGTGGTTTCGTTTTTCGAAGGAAACCGTCATTGATATTATCGTACCACTTCTGACTCGATAATGGTGATAAACGTGGCTTGCCGGTTCCAACTATCGTCAAAGTAACCACTGCTTTGCGATTTTATGGGAGCAACAGTTTCCAGGTATGTTTGAACACATATTGTAATAGGATATTTGGTTTGAACTAAGCGCACACACTTATCTGGTACAGGAAGTAATGGGGCTCGATTAAATTTGCTTGTTCAGAAAATTTTGCGAGTCGTATTTTTCTCACTGTTGACAAGTTTTTGTATGTTAAAATACGTATTTAACATAAAGTTTGTTATAGACCAATGAATAGATTTCATAGTGTTTTGTAGAATAAAAGTAAACTTAGTAAACATATTAATATAAAAAAATTATTCTGAAAATATTTCTTGATCTAATTTTTGTTCACATTGTTATACTTTTCTTCAAGTGTGTCCATTTTCATTTAGTGGTAAACTTACTCTGCTGAGTTGTAGGTGTCTAGGCCTCCTTGTCAAGCAAGTTATGGTATGCCCTCAGTTCCTGGAAATTTGGCAGGTAGTTCTCCTGGGTGAGAGTGTGTTTTTGGGGGGAAGAGGGAAGGCATTACGGACAGTACAGTTGCGCCTAGAACATTGTAGCCGCCCATATAGCAGACTTGCTGGCAGATAATATGGCCTTACGTCTGCAGTTTCGCGAAAATTCGTTCTTCATCCTCCCCCCCCCCCCCCCCCCCCCACAAAATTTCCAGCCCCGTAAGGTAGTACACGTCTAAGTGATCATAACTAAAGACTAAAAAAATTCTCGATTTCAATGACCTCTAAATTAGGGTGACCAAACGTCCCGTAAAAACGGGATTCTCCCGTTTTTAAACGATCGTACACGGGGTCCCGAAAAAGTCTCCCGGGACGCCTAAATGTCCCGTATTTACGTTGGGTTGATGATACACTTTTGTCGCGCCTCTCCTCGGACCGTCCTCCCCTCTCCACGACAGTTGAAATTTTGCTGGCACTCTACAATTTAAAAATTGACTGTTCTAGTTTTTACAACTTTATATTGGAAAATAAAGAGGTTTTAAAATTGTTTGGAACGAAAGAAAAATATCCCCAATTTAAATCCTAAAGATTTTTAACATAACTTTGACTAACAATTTTAGTTATCTTGTTTAGTTATGTTTTGAAGTATGTCATAATACTTATAATAAATAAGTATTTATTGCAAAATTGTTGTTTTTATTTATCATACGCCTCACAATTTAAATTAAATTACATATTCATACGCAAATTGAAAAAGATTTATAGGTCTCAAATTAGCAAAAAAGAGCATGTTTCAATGATTACGTCTCGATGGAGGCCCCTCTGACTCTTTAGCTGGAGGGTATCGCCCCCAAACCCTCCTTGGATGTGTCCCGTTTTTTCAAGTTTATGATTTGGTCACCCTACTCTAAATAGACTCCACGATCCTCTATGTACTCGAGCAATTTACACCTGACTCGTGACATGTGTTAACTGGGATGCTTGTGATTCCATACTTTTTTTGTTGAAGAATTTTCGTTGGCTCAGAGTTCTTCAGGTAAACATTGGTCCAATCACTGAAGCAGCATGAAAATGAACGAGTTGGGAGTTCAGCCTGTAGCAACATGAATCTGCGAAATGTTTCTGGTCTATAATCAAAAAAGAGATGAAAGGTTTGTTACGTTGGGTCACGCGCACGACTGTGCACACGACCTGTGCGAAGTCGGTTCACAATTGAAACCTTATTGTTAATTTCAGCCAATGAAATTTCGCGATTTATCCGAAAGCTGTTAGCAGTGCTAGCAACTAACTATATGTAGGCTATTCACTGCCAAATGACATTTCACCAGCAATTTGTGAGCACAGTTTTTCAACATATAAATAAATGTTATATAACATTTTCAGCTAACCGTTCTAACCACGACACATTTTTTTATTTACAATTTTCGCTAGTGACACATAAGTATTAGAATTAGTTAATTTTTAAAGTAGAAATTACGCCTTAGCATTGTAATATCTCGACAAAATTTTTGCCACAATATGGTTGCTAATTATAAGCAATTCTCTAGTCCCAAGAAAGTGGTTTCGTACTCTACTCCTCTCATTGGTTGTTGCACCATGCGTCCGTAACAGAAATAAAATATATTAATTTCCCTTCTATTCGCATTACCGTCTGCCATGCACACGACCATCCTATGCGCTATTGTGAATCAGTAGGTTCAAAAATGGTAGTCAAATCTCGTGCGCACGACCTACAGTGACTGTTACTGTTATTATTATTATTTTTCAATTGAGCGCCCAGCTTTAGGCTTCCTCCGAAGCAAGCGACTCGAAGAGCCTGAGGGTAGCCATCTGTCCCAAACACGCCCCATAATTTGGCTCGCTCATTTAAAATACAGGCGGCCATCACAGGAGTCATTCTGTTACGTTACTTTTTTTTGCCGTAGCATTTAGAATTGAAGGTGATCTTTTTTCTTTCTCAACCTAGCCGGTAATGACTTACACCTGAATTATTATTTTCTTTTTATCCTTTCCTCTCTCCCTAGACGTCTACGCCATCAGGCATTTTACCTGCTTTAGGTTTTGTATTCTTTGCATACTTTGGAACCTAATTGCACGGGAGTTGAAAATTTCAATACGGGGGATCATTGAGCCGCAGGATCTACTTCGCATGCCTGTGTCGAGTCGTCATTCATTCTTCTGATTGCTGCACGCGCGTGGGGACTGTTTGGTCGCACGTGATCTCCTGCCGTTGCGAGTTTCGCATTTGTCGGGAGTTGTAGCTTTTCCGAAGGCACTGCGGTCACTGTTTTACTGGACGTTGTGTGTGTAGGGAGGGTAGGGGGGAGGTGCGTGTATTTTTTTCGCGAAAAGATTTCGAGACTATCTGAGAGTTAGAGCACTGAAGCCAGGGGCGAATCCGGACAGGGCAAGTTGGGCAATCGCCCCGCGCCCCGCGCCTATCGGGGCTCTTCATTTTTGTTTCTCTAGTCTTCTGTTAAAAATATGGACAATGATGGGAAAAGTAAAATTATATTTCTGTTACCTTGTTACTTAATGTGCTGGTCAAAACCTATTTCGATTCATGATTTCGTATCAGGAAAAAAAAAAACTTTCAAAGATTTCTTTGCCACGAATAATGTGATTCTAGCGGAAATTTTATTTCAAGAATTTATAAAACTGACCCGACTGACGCTTTTTAGCAGGAAAGAATATCACAAAATTCCTAAGTTAAATAACCAAAACCATCGTCGAAATTTGAAGTTCCACTTTGGTTTAAAAATATTTGAAAGATTTTTTTCTAGGACCAATACTGACTGTAGCATTGTCTGTGTTTCGTGATTGGTCGAGTTTCTTTCAGGTACATATATACTGTCAGGACTCCAATCATAGCCATTCAGTGCGAAAGCAAACGTATCCTGAATGGCCCGGTAAAAATAAGGCAATTGTTTCTCTTGTAGACGACCGTCATTATAAATAATCACAGGTGCAGACATACCGAATTGCAGTCTAGTAAGCGAACAGATTGTTTCGCGAAAAATCACTGCCTCAATCTCCAACAAAACTCATTTTTTGGCCGTGCCACTGTTTTATTGTTGGATCCAAGCACTCAGATGGGATGGAAACGGGTGGTGGGGAGTCGGGGGAGCATAAAGCAGGAATCTTTATGAGGGCGAAGCCAGTAGAGGAGTGGACACAGCTGACTACAACATTTTTAAAATACCCTATTTTCATCCATAAGAAATCATTGAATAGATATAATGACCGCCAATTTGGGAAGAGAAATTTCTCGGTCGTAGCCTGGCAACGTCCCGGTTAGTTTGGCTTCTCATTCGCTAGCACAGACTTCGTCTGGATGTACTCCTCCATCGGCTTTTGAATCCATGAGCTCTGGCCGGAAAAATTCGTGGTTTCATTTCGCACTGGGCTTAAATTTAAAAAAAAAAAATAACTTTGGCCCACAATTCATAAGAACGGCTGTGAGTCAATAAAGCATCCTCAACAAAGTAAGGATCAAATCACGAGGGGCAACCCAATGTAGAAATCTATCAAGTGAGTAGCAAAATTAACAAGGGGCATTTGCCCGATTGTACAGAGGAATGCGGAGTCTATCCTAGAGCTCACCGAACACGCGCAATTTTACAGTCCATCCTAGCTTTGGAGTACTCGTTTTCCCTATCAGTGGCATCGCTACGGTTGTCAGCACTGACTAGTCAAGTCAACAAACTGTTATCGCCGCGGTCATCTTGTAAGGAAATATTTTCCTTCCGTCACACAGGTCTACCTACTGTAGTGAGATGAAAGTGTAACGGGTTGGATCGTAGTAAAGGAGAAGGAGGGAGGGGGGTGGAGAGAGAAGGAGGAGGTTCTTTGCATATCACGATCACGATCTTCGTGCACTACCCCACCTATTTGTCCAGCGACATATACGTGATTAACCCAGCTTTGTCTGTGCTGACGCGCTGACGTCGAACAGCTAAAAGTATCTTGACATTTTATTTCCATGAACGTTTGCAGTGTGTGGTCTTTAATCCGGCAATATCTGTACTTTCACAAAAGATTTATTTAGACGCCAGTGGCCAAGAAATAGTTTGGAATACTACAATAAAGATATTTTAATTAAGTACAACACATAGCTATGATTATTTTGACATACTTTAAATAAGTTTTTCGAGATAATACAGACTATTTCTCACTAAAATTGGCACATAATTGTACATTTTAATTTATGTTTTGTTCAAGCATTTTTTTTTAAATCACGGAAAAGATCATCGAGTATTACTAAATGTTGTAGTATCGTGTTTATTAAATAGCGCAGTTAATACTGGAAATATATTTAGGGAACAGTTAGAAAATAACGTTAACTATTGGAGGTACTGGGACAACACAGAACATAAATAAATGCCCGGGCAAGACTCAGAACCCAGTATAACTGCGAACACTATTAGGTAGATTTCAAAAAAATACTACTTTTTTTTTACCAGTTACCATGGTGCGATTTTCGGAAGATTCTTATATATTTTTTCATTTCATGGTCCATAACGCCAATTCCCCCCCCCCCCCAAGAAAAAAAAAATAAACCAACGTCAACTCAAAAGTTTATATATTTTGTGGACACAATTTTGTAGACACGGTAACTGTCGCAATATTTCACAAATCACTTCCAAACTGATACATAAAATCTAATAGTGGAAAACCTCAGTTGAGTTCGTTAATGGGCAATATACGACCAAAGGGGTAGAAATGGTGGAAGGTTTTTTGAAAAACAGAAAAATCGGTGTAACTCCCATAATGGAAAATATCACATCCGTTTGAACGTATTATAACTCATAAGAGTTACACCAAAATCTTTTGTCCTAATAATTTTTTGATGCGACCAACCATTACTGCAAGGGGTCGAATAAACAAGGGTTGGAGGACAAAAACAAATCATAACTCCCTTCGCAAACACATCATCAAATTCGTTCAAATTGTTTGTAAATATGATAATTCTTATCTAAAACTTTTGTCTGAAACAATTTTTGAATAGATGAACCATTGCTACTAGGGGTTGAAAAAATTACGGGTAGAATAAAAAAAGTACTATTCACAACTTCTTTAGTAGGAAGACTATCAAATCCGTTGAATTGTTTGTAAATCTAATAATTTTTACCTAAAACTTTTGTCTGAAATAATTTTTAATAATATAAACCATTTCTGCAAGGGGTTGAAAAAACTTGGGGTCGAATTTTAAAAATAATTAAAACTTCTCTACAATGTACGCTATTTAATAATGTTTATTTTTGGTTAGTATTTTTAATATTGTTAAAAACTTTTGTCTAAAGTAAATTTTTTATCACAAAATATTACTGCAAGGGGTGGAAATAACCAGGCTTGAAAGACAAAATGTAATTTTTTTAAAAAATATATATATAATATCAAATCCATTATAATTTATTGTAAAACTCCTAAACAATTTCTAAAACCTTTGGCTGAAACAATTTTTAATGGAACGAGTTATTACCGTAAAACAGGGGTATAAATTTAAAAAAACTAAAATTTCCTTAGTATTATATTCGTCAGAATGTATTGATAAACATTTTAATATACCTTAAACATCTGTGGAAAAAACTTTTATACGACCACATATTAGTTCAAGGGATGAAAAGTATTGTTTAAATGTCAAAAATTATTGCATAACTACCTTAGTAGGCATAATATGAAATTCGTTAAGACATTCAATTCTGGGTGCATTAAGTTAAAAACATTCCAATTATTTTCGCTGCATGGAATATGGAAATGTTAAATCGATCATTTTTGAATATTGGCGTACATATGTTATGTAGGTTACACTAAGTTTTTTAAATGTTCCAGCAGTTTATAGAAATTTCCAAAATATTTCCAGAAGTTGTAGGTACTTCGATATCTACCTTAGCTGTTCCGAAAAAGATTTTTTTTTGTAATGATACAGTCGTTTTCATGCAAATGTACAAATGTTTAGACAAATATCTGTAATGTTACATTTACAAAAAATATCACAGTGCAGGGCCATGTCTGATCAGCGATTCTGCGGGATTATCGAACGCCATTATAGTTTCAAACAGAAAAATATAAAACGCAATACGAAATAAAACCCGCTATAAAACAGAAACTCTCTACACAAATTAAAACCAATAGAAATTATATAATCTTTGAGCGTACTAACAACTACAGGAACGCAGTAACGTGTCCTAATGGCCAAGGTAAACGACCGGAATTCATCCAAAAAAACTGATCGATAGTTGTTCGATTGGGGCCAGATTACAGAATGTGCTGAATAATAGCAAACTGCACCTTAAAATATCGTTCAAAGTTTTTTATTCGTGTAGATGAAAGTTTTGAAAAGTCAAATAAACATTTATGTTAGCATTGCACCAGAAATATGATCTATCATGCTTTGACGATTATTTCTACATTACCAACTGATAGATGCAAACATTATACAGCTGTCTATGTAACTTTTCATGAAATATTTCAATTTGGTATTATTAGGCACCTCCAAAATTTTCGTTTATATTCGACAACACGCCAGGCTGCAAACTGCCAGACATATTTATTTATGCTCTGTCACTGGAACTTTCATTGGACCATGTGTTACCTGACTCTCTTTGAAGGACTTAAAACCCAATCACATACTTTCGAAAAACATGTCACCCACTAACGAGCAGAGACCGGGACATTTCGCGGATTCATTTCGCGATAGGCTAGTCTCCAAAATCGTTCAGCTTCATGCTGCTTCAGTGATTGGACCACCGTTTACCTGAAGGACTCTGAGCGGGTGAAAATTTTTCAGCAAAAGAATCACAAGCATCCCAGGTAACACGTGTCACGAGTCAGTAGCCATTGAACAGGTGAAATTTCCCCTAGTACAAAGAGGATTGTGGAGTCTATCCTAGAGGTCATTAAAACCACAAATTTGTCCGTCTCTACTAATGAGTAGAGACCTGCAAAATTCGCGGATTCATTCGGTGATAGGCTAGAATTCAAACACATATACCTCTTAGATAATATTGCTATTGGATTACTGTTCATCTTGGCGAATCTCAACCAATTATAAACCCTCAAGCAAAGAAGGATCGAATCACAGACAAACCAGCTGAGACGACTTACAAGTAAACAACCAATGAGCTTGCGTTATTTGCCCAGTGTACAGGAGAATGTGCAGTCTATCCTGAAGACCATCGAAACCGCGAATTTTGCAGGTCTCTACTAACGAGGAACCAAAGCAAAGGGTATTATTATGTATGTGGCAGCAGCCACTAAGCAAAAGACACTCGCCTGATTTCTTACAAAAATGTGAAGGGACCGGAAAATTTATTTTCGTGGTAGGATGAAATTTAAATGTATACGCTTCTAAGCTGCTTCCGCTATTAGCACAGAGTTTACAGGGAATAATCTTGTACAATGAGAAACCCTCAACTAAAGAACTACCGAACCATATTCTATCTAATTGAGACTTGTCACCAGTCAGGAGCCAATGGACAAGTGACATCTGCTGGAGTATACAAAGGATTTTGGGCGTTTATTGGGGGGGGGGGGGGGGCAGGGGTATCCAGGTCTCCTCTGGAATCAAAAACCTCCCTTCTGAGGGAGCCTGATAAATCGTAACTGTGAAATAGGAATGATAAACCTGATCCCTGGAAACTCCACCCCCCCCCCCCTCCTCCAATCCACGGAAATTTTACAGATTTTCGCCCATTGTGGAGTCTTACATGCAGTTAATAAAATACTCGAATTTTTTCCGGTCGCTAACAATGTGGATTCTACCATAGTGCAAGGAAATAACGCGACTTTTTCAAAGAAGACCTGGGGCTTTATCTGCTGCTATTTATTTGCCCCTGATGTGATTGAGAACCTGTTTCTGTAAAGGACTGGGGCATTTGGGAGACTCATATTGCAACGCCTAACGTCTGTGATCCACTACAGTCGACAACTGAGGTATGTTACAAGATCACAAAATCTGATGAGATCTGATACCCCGGGGTCTTCATTTTATCAGAAGAGATTCATTGGGAAGTTTTACGTTTATGATTGGACTAGGATGCTCGTGATTCCGAGATTAGCTAAAAGTCAAAACACTGTAGCATAGTCTGTGTTTCGTGATTGGGTGAGTTTATTTCGGGTGCATGTTGATTGTTACAACACCTATCACAGTGATTCAGTGAGGAAGCAAACGCGTCCTGAGTGGCTCGGGCAGATAATGCAACAACTTCTCTCGCAGACGGCTTCCAATCACAAGGAAGAAACCGCTAGTGCGGGTATACCGTGTTGCAGACTAATAGGCGTTCAGATTTATTCGCGAAAAATGCCTGTTCCTAGCTATTACTAGAGGCTGTGATGTGAGTATTGTATGATAGTAAGTCCAGAGCCAGGCTTCAGGCTTGTGTCCGCAATATTGGATTGTGACATCACGGCGGCCAGGTTACATGTCCATGACAATTCAAAATTTGCAAAAAAAATTCGTCAAAATCCGTCAAATTGTCCATGTTTAAAAAAAAAAAAAAACTTTGCCAAAAATCTCGAAAAATGTGGAAAAAAAAATATCTCAATTTCGAGGAGAAAAAAATCCTATTTTGAGGGAAAATTTCCCGTTTTAGTCCTCAAAATTGTCAATGGCTTGAAAAGTTTGTAATGAGTCTTAAGAATCCATATCAAAAAGTCTCCTTAAGCCTTCGAGGTCATGACCTAGACAATTAGGTTGTTATGTCTACCATTTTGAAATTTGAATGCTATCTTGAAAATTCGTAATTGTAATTCTAGAAAATCAGGAACAATTTTAAAATTTATAAAACAATATATTAAATTTTAATAAAAAATATTTAAAAAGCACCGTTGCTCAATGCGTTAGTGTCGCCATCTATGATTCTAGAAATGTCGCATGTTTCGTCACGACCGCCACCTTGGATGTGTATGACGTCATCGTTGCACATTTCGTTATAATCACCACCTTGGATTCTAGGTCGCTACACTTTTCATTATGCCCTCCATCTTGAAAATCTGTATTTTTATGCAAGGAAATAAGGAAATTTTTAAAATTTATACAAAATTAATGAAAATTTAACTAAAAAACACTCCGCCATCTTGGATTATGACATCACATCCTCCATATAGAAAATCTGTAGTTTTTATCAGATTTTAATGGAAAAAATTTTAA
This sequence comes from Bacillus rossius redtenbacheri, assembly GCF_032445375.1. Taxonomy (NCBI): domain Eukaryota; kingdom Metazoa; phylum Arthropoda; class Insecta; order Phasmatodea; family Bacillidae; genus Bacillus; species Bacillus rossius. The sequence continues at coordinate 97,522,168 of NC_086330.1, read as the reverse complement.
ATTTATAAAAAATGAATGAATTAATATTTAATAAGATTGTAACAAAAACACACTTGTAGTTAAGAGTCCTCGGTTCAAACCTGGTGAGGGCAAAAAAAACGCTAAATCCTTCCTCCACAGAAGCTGCCGACAGACTCACATACCACCACTAATGCCAGGGTATATATCGCCAGCTAGTACGATGTCATGTCCACCATATTATTTTCGTCTGCTAGAGTGAAATGCCACCACGGTAGTTCCATTTTTACCCACTAGAGTGCAGTAATCATTTATTATTACTGTGGTGCCCACTATATTGAAATTTGGATGCCATTTTGGAAATTCGTAATTATTTAACTATAAAAAGAATCCAAATATCTGCAATTAATTTACTGATTAATTAGATCGGCTCCTGTCCTTATTACGATACATTATCGATGCAAATATTTTAATTTTATGTAAAAAAATAATAATTTCAATAAATATGGTGGAAAGTCCTTAAAGCATCTTAAATTCCTCTACTAACAGCCAGTAGTAAATAAATGAGAGCATATTGACCGCCATCTTGAAAATTTGTAATAATTAACCTAAAAATTTGGAAATAAATTCCAAAATTCATAAAAAATCACTTATTAATTTAATCATTTATTAGATCGATATATTTCCTCAATTCGATCCTTTATCAATCCAAAAAAAATTAATTAAATATCACATCAATGTAATATAATTTATTCACTAATTTCTATTCTACTAGAGGAACAGTTGCTAAGTAAGCATTCTTATAAACATTTAGTTCTGCATTGGCTTTAACTAACTAATCCTTAACTCCAATCGGTTAACTGAACACAGAGACCAGCCAGATCCTTTGCCTATATAGTCTTTTTCTTTCCGACAGAGTTTCTCGATACTATGTCTAACAAACTGCTTCAAATCGTCGAAATCGTAAATGGGAGTATTTATTGTCTTGAATGCACACTTATTCACTATGTCCTCAAACGGATATGGATTGCCGTATATAAAGTCCAAACATAAGTTATATTTTAAAGGTCCGTATGTAGCTACTTCAGTAAGCTGATTGATAATGTTCTGCCTGATATCGTCAAGAAAATTACAAATGTCTTACGATTCACTAAACGTATTTAGATAGTAATAGTTTTTCAACGTACCACGAAATGCAGATTTCACCAAGTGGAATCCGTCATCATTTACCTGAAATGCACCAAGCACAGTCTTAGGTTCAGATTCATGTCCAGGCCTCGGTTGCTGGAAATCTGTTTTTGTGCTTGTACGCACGAGTCTCCAATATGAAGCGAGGAGTCGAAATGTCTGCAGGTAGTTCATCAGTACGCATACGGACTTAACCTTGACATTTTTTTGCATGCCGTCGCAAACTGTCAATATGTGTAAACCAAACATGGCACTCATCGCAGTGAAACTTCGTACGAGAATGATTCTTTACACATTTGCCTCTCTCATGTCTTCGTGCATCATGGGAAAATGCGAACGTCACATCACAGTAGCTGCAAGAATATCTAGTTGAGGAAGACCAACCTTTCAGACCCAAACCAGATGATGTTGCTGCAGTTTTACCTATTACCGGTGTACTCTTAAGCGAATTAACCATTCGCTGTCGTATCGAAACCTTTACTTTCTGCCGCGCAGCAGGACCTTTGCATATCTTCAAGTGTTTTTTCAACAAATAATTGCTTGCAAATTGCTTGCGACATTGGTTACAGCCAAAAGTTTTGTGAGGTAGATTTTTTGCACATTCTCTCTTCTGGTGTCGCCGAGCATTATTGTTGTTTGAGAAAATCTTGTCACAGTAACGACATCGTGGCTCAATAGTGTTGTCGAATTACCAACCATTGATTTTCTAGCATAAATATTACGAATTTTCAAGATTGCGTTCAAATTTCAAGATAGCGGTCATGGCATCCTAATTGTCAAGGTCACGACCTCGGAGGCTTAGGGAGGCTTGTAGATATGGATTCTTAAGTCTCATTACGGACTTGTCAAGCCGTTGACATTTTTGAGGACAAAAACGGAAATTTTTCCCTCAAAATGGGAAATGTTCACTGGAAATTTTTTCGGATTTTGGCGAATTTTGGACCAATTTTGAAAAGAAAAAGTTGGTTAATTTTTGGAAAATTTAGGCAAATTTTGAAGGTCAAGGCACTGGTACCGGCACCACAAGACTGAAGCCTGACCCAGGACATACTATTCTACACTACTGCTGTGATTTCTCTCGAAACAAATGGTTCGCTTACTAGACTGTAGTATGGTATGTCTGCGCCAGCAAGTTAGGGGCGGGCGTGTGTCCCGTTCCGGGTCATTGTTTTATAGTTACGTTCCACGCGGTTAGACTTGCCGACTTTTTCAGTGGCTGAACTTTCACAAAACGAAAAATATATACATTCATCGCATACGTTTTGCATGATTAACGATATGGAGAATTAAATTAAATATAAAACTGGAACTTTTTGGATTTAAAGTCAATTTAGAGTAAGTGATGTGTTTTAATTTATTTCATTAAAATTCTCTAATTTACTTGGCCTTTTAAAATCATAAGAAAATGTATGATTTTAAAAGACTGAATAAAATTAAATAAATGTTTCTCAAACTATTTTAAACCATACTACACATTAGCCCTAATCATTGCTTTTAAAACAAAACAAAAAAAAATTGTGTTATTTTTTTTCATCAGATTTTCCTTATCCATACTGAACCAAAATATTAAAACTTCACTTTGCCCCTATTACTTACCATGTGAAGTACCCGGCGTTTCCCGGGCTAAGAACATCTTAATGTAAAGAACATCACTACTGAGTTCCAAGTCTGTAGACATATACTTAAAAATGAAAATTTTGTTTTTAAAGTTCCATTGATTCCACAAACTAGGTGCATCAAGGCTACGCATCAGCAAAATCGGGACGCCAATTTTCAGCATCATATTGTGGGGAGGCAGGTAACCCCTAGGCAAGACGTGACGGACGCAACAAATATAGCACGTTCCAAATTCAAGGCAAAGCTATCTATTGACGAACTTATAAACTAAACTGTTATTAGCGCCTTTAGATCGCTAGCAACTGTGAGCTTCACTAAGCGGATGGGTTTCGCCAAGGAGAAGGATAAGAAGTTGCCAGAACTTACTATATGACCGTGTGGCGAACATAGAGAAATTACACAAACTCACTGTTTGTGTGTCTATGACCTACCTCCTACCGATTTTCTGTTATAAAATTGAATGTTTCCCTCTTTACCCCCTTTAGAGATGGAATTTAATGATTACATGTACTCTTTGTCACTCTTAGGCCCATAAACTATCTATACGCAAAAAATCATGTCGATCCGTTGCTCCGTTGCTGCGTGAAAGAAGGATGAACATACGAACACACTTTCACATTTATAATATTACTAGCTAAACCCGGCCACGCTTTGCTGTGGCACAGTTTAATATTAATTCATTGTTTAATTTAATATTTTACTGTGCATGGCTGTGGAATGTAATAGAAGAAATAAAAATGTGTTTAGCTTAAATATTTTTATTGTAAAGCTAATGGAAGGACTACATTCCTTGTTTTCCCATTTTTTGCATAAACATATAGATCAGATGGTTTACCGACTCTGGAGCACCCGACATATAACTGTCCATGAGAGAAGCATTCATTTTCTAAATTCAAACCGCGCACTTGCAAAGATTGTCCTTGTGCTTTATTGATGGTCATAGCGAACGCAAGGCGTATTGGAAATTGAAGTCGTTTGAACTCGAACGCCATATCTGTCGGAATAAGTGGCATTCGTGGAAGTAATACGTCTTCACCTTTATGAAGTCCAATCAAAATTGTTGCTTCAATAAGATTATCCATTAATTTTTTAACTACTAATCGTGTACCATTACATAATTTAGGCTGACAGATATTTCGAAGCAATATAATTGGCACACCAATTTTCAAATTCAAAATATGTGGTGGTAATCCTGGAACATCGAGTGAATTGAGAAATTCCGTTGGAAAGTTCACTGCTTCATTTTGGTGCACTACTGAATCAATAGATTTGTATGTCATTGTTTCACCTTCGATTCTGTTTATAATACTATTGTTCATATCGTGTACGTCAACATTTTTAGCCGCTAGAATGGCTCTTTCGCTCAACCATGCATGATTTTTGAATTTTGTTTCGATGTTTTGGAATACCTTGTCTACTTATTCCTCTTTTGAATCTACGATGTTGCATAAATAGAGTCGAAAGAATATACTTTCAAATTAAATAAAGTTTTTTATTCTTTCTTGAAATATATGTATATATACATATTTGTGTGAATTATAGTCGTCAAGGCACAATGGTCGAGTAGCCTGATGTGCTTGAACTTCGACAATATGGTACAGCATCGTCGAGCGTGGTCACAACTAAGTTGGGTGACCATGATATTTAGTTATAGAAACTTTTTTTTCCGACTTTTCCGGTGGATTTTCCCAAACTCTTATTTCATATAAACACTCTTCTGTTAAGATGCAATGTTCTGTAAAAATTTCAATCCAAACCATCGTATACTTTCCGAGTTTTGCGGCCAAATACATACGGAAGCTAAATTTTTATATATATAGATTAGGGATAACTAGGACCAGTGTTGTTTGGTGGAAAGATTTACAGATTAACTCTCTATTAAAACTATGTAGCAGTCTTTGAATTTCGCGTTTGGTAGAGTTTCTTTGAGGCATTCGTCATTTGATAATTATCTTTTTTTTTATTTCTACAGGAGCTGTAATTTAAAGACGCATCTTGGTTTCAAACGTTTTTGTTAGCATTTTGTTTATATAATTTAATTTTAAGACATTTGGCTCGTCTCATCATTGCACATACTTTAATGAAATGCCTTGTTGTAAACAGTGACTCTTACACAGATTCTCATTTGAAATAATAATTGGTGTTCAGAATTTAATTATGTTTTCTGTCAGAATAACTACAACGTAATAATACTGTCAGTAGACACTATTTTATGGTCCTAGAAGAATTAAGAATAAGTATAACTAAAAAAATTATAACTTATGATTAACGATGTTATACAAAATAAGACATTTAGTATCAATCTGGCAACAGTGTTCGCCATTTACTCTGTACTGCAATCCAAGCGTGACACAGACTACAGCTGGGAATCCGTTGGCTCACGGTCGCAGAAGGGCGTGTCCAAATAACTGCTCTCCAATCATGAACACAGTGCAAGAGTATGAAGATTTGCATTGTGGCTTGCTTTTGACCAAACGAGTGCGCGGAATTTCTGTACCGTAACTCTAAGCACTGTTTGGCAGGGTCTTCGGCATGGCCCTCACATTCGATTACTGACCCTAGACCCAGGATCAGAGACGCACCCCCCCCCCCCCCTTTTCCCACACCAACATTACAGTCACGTACTACATTATTAATTGCATGGTTATTTCTTACCCACACTCGTTTTAGAATGTTATTTAACATGAAAATGCAGGATATAATCAGGGTTACTATTTTATAGGTACAAACTAAGCTTTATTTATACAATAATTTTTCTTTAAAATAACCACAGCGAGTATGTATATTTATTTAACACACTGAGATAAATATGAAAATAGTTACAGCAAAATAAAATCAGGCTGGGCCCGAGCCCCCTCCAGGCCCGGGCTCTGGACCCAGGGGTCCACCCAGCCCCGCACCCTTGTGGGGGCCGTGGTCGTCGTATTTTCTGAGGCACACGAACATCGTGCGGCGACAATCGCCGAGTGATGTAATGCGGAGACCAGGTCAGTGAACGCGGAGAAAGACATCTGCGGCCCACACCCGCGGTCGCATACCTCGGGAGATGGCTGCTGCTGTGGTGCGTATTGTATAGGGCCCTCCTCCCGTGAGGCGCTTGCGCAAGACGATCTCACGGGGGCTTATCTGCTCAGCGATAAGCCCCCGCGACCCAGTTGCTCGACTCTCCATCCAGCAACGCCCAACACCCTCGCAATGGGCGTGGATCCCGGGGAACAGGCCCGCTCTGGAACTAGGAATCCTCTCACTGAGTGGGGCCTGCCTGCACTTGCAGAAGCGTGACAGTGAAACGGTGTTTGATGTCAAGGGATCGTCCATTAATCACGTGAGGCTCGAAAAGGGGGGGGGGGGGGGTCGGGAAAAATCACGAAATATCAGAAGGGGGGAGGGGGGGGGGTGTAGAGCGATATCACGTGTATTTATTTTTTTCGCGCGATTTCTACTTATACGCCTTTCCTTTATTATTTTTATGCCAGTGAGAATAAAACTGCAACCTTAATGTGTGTCTGGACATTTTCATCACTGTGCTTAATTTTCCAGAATTAAATTAGATTATACATATTTTTAAAGATAATATTCTGAAATTTTTAAAAATATTTTGCACCAACAAAAATACACGTGATTTATTGGGGGGGGGGGGGTAGTCTAAAACATCACCACAAATCACTAGGGGGGAGGGGGGGTTAAAAAATTGCTAAAAAAAACATCACGTGATTAATGGACGACCCCCAATACTACGTACTTCTTATGGAAAACTTCCTGTACTTGTTGAAGTTTTCTGTTTATTGCACACATGTAGGCCAAAACATGGAAAGGAAGTATATACAACATGAAAGCACCGTATTCACAGACCCCACGCGCAAAACTCTGGGAACTCCTCGCTCGCGAATCCGACAGAGTTGCGCCCTTGGCCCCCTGCTTTCGAGCCCACTCTTCGAAACGTTCACTTTAACTTTACGAAGAACACTGACTATCAGGAACAGTCAAAATTGACGTTATTTTTACTGGCGTTGTTCTATAACCCACAAACTTGTGAAACCTGTGGCAGATGCAGGAGTTTTTTTTTTTTCGGGGAGGGGTAGGGATTCGGAATAAAAAAAAATTGAAAAAATTGAAACTTGAACTCGTGTATAAAAAGTAACTTACATTTCTAATAACACTAACACACTGATATCTGGGACTACAAAAGCAGCGGCCCGTCCCGTGGCTTCTAACAGTTGGAATTGCAGATGTAATAGCTCAACTTGCATTACCCAAAATAACATACTGCCTTCATTGATATTTTGAGATTTTTTCCTCAACGTCAAGGGGAGGGGGATTATATGTACCTTCTATCCTCCCCCTTCTTTTTTTTTGCGTCTGCCATTGTGCTAAAAATAATTACAATTTTCTTTTGTCATGGAATTCTTAGTTATTAATAGTGACCGAAAGCTACAAATAGTTTCGTCAGTGACGTAATAATTGGTGTTTAGCATTGAATTATATTTTTTCTCAGAATGACCACAACTGTAACAATGTTGTAAATATACAATAATATACTGTCTTAAAATTCTATATATATAGTAAAATCAAATTAAATTAAATTTACTGCTAGGGTTCGTGCATATTTCGCCAAAAGTTTCCGAGACTAGTTGAAAGTTTAAACACTGTAGCATTGTCTGTGATTTGTGATTGGGAGAGTTTCTTGCAGGTACATGTCGATTGTTACAACACCAATTACAGAAGTAGTTCAGAGCAGATGCAAACACATCCCGAATGACCAGATCAAATAAGGTAACGACCTGTCTCGCAGACGGCAGCTAATCACAAGGAAGAAACCGCTTGTGCGTGTAAACACTGTTGCAGTCAAATACGCGTTCAGATGTTTTTGCGAAAAATGCCTGCTCCTACTTATTTCAGTTAATGCCGAGTGGTATCAATCTGGCAACAGTGGCTGCAATCTAAGCGTGTGACAGACCATAGTAAGGAACTTTCCCTGCGTTTTCCAGGAGTGATTTTGTGGAAGCACAGGGAACAGAATCTAGCATGTTTGGACTGAGATTTGAACACGGGGCATCTCGAATACGAGTCCAGCGCCGCTTCGCTGTATACAGCACATGTTTCTTTCTGTTCCATCATATTTTTTCAAAAATTGTGTGGAGGTGGAAAACTGGCTAGCCTGATTAATTTAATTCAGTTTTATTTACTACTAATGTCTGCACCTTAAATTTAATAAGAAATCACAGTCCAGTCTCTGTCCTCAACAATTAGTCTTACACAGATCACTCAAGCATTAAAACTGCCCGCTGGAGCCTGGCTCGCCAGTGGCTCGCTCTTCTGTCTGTTGTCCACACACCGCTACCTCGCACCACTCAGCACGCCGCGCCTGATTGTCGCCCCTCGCACCCGACTACCGCAGAGGCTGTCGCTCTGCTGGTGTCGCCTCCCGGTGGCCAGGCCTTCACTCTGGTGTCGCTGGTATCTCTCCCCGATAGGCTCAGACTCCTCGTCCACTGGCCCTCTTCACCTCACCCTCGCTGATCCTCGAGGGGGAGACTACTCCTCACTCTACTACTCTCTCTTCGCCCGGAGGCCGCGGCAGGCGTGGAAGCACCCAGAAGCCGCGTGTTGCTGGCCCGATGGCGCAGGCCTCACTCATCCCCCGAGGAGACGACCCCAGAACTCTCCAGACACCTCGGCGGCGGCGTGTTGGTAGACCCCAGGCCGTGGCTCCAGGGCTCTAGCAGCATGGTGCGGGGAGCAGGGGTAGGCCGTGATTGACAGGCCGCTACTGGCCTCTCGCTGGAGGGGGAGGGGGGAGGTCTTATCCTCCCGGGTCCACACCAGCCGGCGGCAAGCGTAGCAATATTTAGGGACTGGAAATATTCGCGGGTTCAGTGACCTTAAGGAAAGACTCCACGACCTTCTATGTACTCGGGAAAATTAAACCTGCTCATTGGCTACTGACTCGTGACACCTTTCAACTGGGATATATGTGATTTGATATTTTTTATTTTGTTGAATATTTTTCACTGGCTCAGAGTCCTTCAGGTAAACGGTTTTCCCATCACTGAATCCACGATATTTTCCGGTGTCTAATCATATTACCCACTAGAGACAATAAACATTCTGGTTAATTTCTGGTACCATGCTAGACTCAACTCGTATGGGGAAAAAAGCAGTCTTTTGATAACTGGCTATTGCTACATGTTACCTTCTATGTGATTGTATGATATGAATTTCGTTTTGTTTCTTTGTATTTTTATTCCCTCGAGGTAGGGACCGAAAAAAATAGCGGATTCATTTCGCGATATGCTAGTTTCAAAACTCGTTCACCTTCATGCTGCTTCAGTGATTGGACCACCAATTACCTGAAGGTCTCAAAGCCAATGAAAAACCTTCAGCAAAAGGAGTATCAAATCACAAGCATCCCAGGTAACACATTTCACGAGTCAGTAGTCCATGAGCAGGTGTAATTTGCTCGAGTACATAGAGGATCGTGTAGTCTATCCTAGAGGTCATTGAAACCGGGAATGTTTCCCCATGACTAGTGGCATGCACATTTCGCGAAAATATTCCGAGACTAGCTGAAAGTTAAGACATTGTAGCGTCGTTTGTGTTTCGTGATTGGGTGAGTTTCTTTCAGGTACGTGTCGATTGTCACAAAACCAATCACAGTGATTCATTGCGGAAGTAAACGCGTCGTGAGTGACTCGGTGAAACAAGGCAACGTCTTCTCTCGCAGATGACCGCCAATGGGTCGTTACCACAACGCCGAAATACCATAACGCCGAATGTCAAAATTGACCATAACGCCGACAGCTCCACAACGCCGAATTACCACAACGCCGAAATACCATAACGCCGAATGTCAAAATTGACCACCACGCCAACAGCTAGAAAACTGCTGTGTACCACAACGCCGAAATAACAACTGAATGAATTTGTGTGCGTTTCTTAAATGTACCTTAACGCCGAAATACCACAATCGAAACCTAACCTTACCTAACCTAACCTAACCTAGCGTAATATAACCTAACCTAACTTAACCTAGCCTATCCTAGCCTAGCCTAACCTAACCTAGCCTAACCTAACCTAGTCTAACCTAACCTAGTCTAACCTAACCTAGTCTAACCTAAACTAGTCTAACCTAACCTAACCTTTGTGGCAGTCCTGCAATGACATTTTTCGACGTTAGTGTATTTCGGCGTTGTGGTAATTCGGCGTTGTGGTACACAGCAGTTTTCTAGCTATCGGCGTTGTGGTTAATTTGGCATTTCGGCGTTGTGGTATTTCGGCGTTGTGGTGCGTCCACCGCGCCAATCACAAGGAAGAAACCGCTGGTGCAGGTATACCTTGTTGCAGTCTAACAGGCGTTCAGATTTTTTCGCGAAAAATGCCTGCCCCTACCCATGACTAAGGACTGGAGAAATTTGCAGGTTCATTGACCTTCAGGGTAGACTATACACGGTCCTTTGTACAGTCGGACAAATAACGTCAGTTCTTTGGTTGCTGGCCCGTTGCCGTCTCAACTGGGTTGTCTGTGACTGGATAATTCTTTAGTTGTGGGTTTCTCATTCGCCCAGAACCCTCCACATAACAGTAGATCCAATAACGAAAGCAGCTCAAAATTTGAATTAAAACCTATCACAAAATGAATCCGCGAATTTTTCGAGTCTTTATTCATGACTAGAGACCTGCAAAATTCGCGGTTTCGATGGCCTTCAGGATAGACTGCACATACCCCTGTACACTCGGGAAAATAACGCAAGTTCATTGGCTGCCAACTTGTAAGTCGTCTCAGTTGGTTTGTCTGTGATTCGATCCTTCTTTGGTTGAGGGTTTATAACTGGTTGAGATTCGTTCAGATGAACAGTAAGCCAATAACAAAATTATCTTAGAGGTATATGTGTTTGAATTCTAGCCTATTACCGAATGAATCCGCGAATTTTGCAGGTCTCTATTCATGACCCATTGGAAATACCACTTTAACGTATGATTGTATACATTCTAGGCTGTTTTTTAAAAATAAAAACAAGAATTTTGCACGTCTATACTTATTGTCTTCGGTCGCTTCAGCACGTAGACAACCGTGGTCCAATCCACACAACTGTTAAAAACTTAAAATTTGCCCAATGCCAAATATATATATTCGTGAACCTACACTGGTTCCTAATTACCATAATACACGGCGAGACACGTTCAAGTAGGACCATCTGGAGACATTTTTTTTATTTTTTATTTTTGCCTGCGCTTCGCTTTGGTGTTTCGTACGTGCTCCAGCGGAGGTTTTCAGACACGTCCTGGCGTGGCGCGACACAACATACAACCTGGTTGCCGAGAAACATACACACACATATATATGTGTGTGTGTATGTATTATATATACATATATATATAAACAAAACTAGTCAGAAATCTACCGTCAAACATTGGCTGCAGCTTAATCACGATAACAAATTGTAAACATATAACGATATGGTCTCAAGTGCTTTCAATGACTGGTATACGTGTTTGAAGTTGGAGCTGATCAACATATTTATTGTAAATAAACACGTTACAAAAATACGTGGAAAATAAAGTCGTTACTCCCAATTATTTCAATAAAATAATTTTCCTACAGTGATTAAATTCGTGGTGGTTGTAAAACTTCATTCAATTAAACATAATTCTGACGCTAAAAAGTTCCATCTTAAATACCTTCTCTGCTATTTACAGTTAAATGTTGTTCGTCCTCAACTTCGAAGACGTATATCAGCCTCCGGAAGCAGTTTAGACCATAAGACGTAAAGAGGTTTTCCACTTATTTTGTTGGCCAGTACCAGAGATACATAAACATACACATAGACACACATATATAGCGAGAGTCTGAATTCTAACAACATACTTCGGCTGCTGGCTCATTATGAAAAAATTTATAAAACAATAGTAGGCCTACGACTAATGGTCTCTGATATAGGTTTTTGAAGGTGTGGAGCTCAACAGCTGGTTAATGGCAAATAGGTAATGTAGATAGTATTTAAGATGGAAGAATAAGCATCTGAATAATGTTTAACTGAACAAAGTTCCAAAACCACAGTAAAATTTGTCGCTATCGTAAAATTACTTCATTGAAATAACTGGCGGTAACAAACAAGGTTTTTCATAATTAATGGTAGGCCTACTACGCCCAATTTTAATTTTAATTTTCAAGTTAATTCCTCATCGACTAGTTTTGCGGTGGTTGTGGAACTTTGTTCAACTAAACATTATCCAGACGCTTAGCGTTCCATCTTGAAACTAATATTTTGCTCTCTCTCTCTCTCTCTCTCTCTCTCTCTCTCTCTCTCTCTCTCTCTCTCCTCCCCTTATACATATAAAATGAGACATATATAAAGATATATATTTCACAGTTTGATTATACTTGAAAAATCGCGTTATTATTAGGTTTTAAGGTGGAGGAGTGATTGCATATCATTATTCGTTGGAATGACTGATTTGACGTTCTCAGAAGAAAGAGAAAGCAATATGAAAAATATTTCACTATTCGCATATTTTAACCACCTGCGGCAACCAATGGACAAAATACACTTTTTTTTTTATTCGTAAATGGAACAGAATACTCATGTAAAATACAGATGTTTGTTCATTTGTACATGTATATGACAACTTATGTATTACTACTAAATAATGTTCGCAATAATATTGGTTTAGAGTTATTTGTAAACCGTTCTCTGGACAGCATTTTATTATAACAGCGCACATTAATAAGCATGATACTACAAAATAATGTCCAAATATTGAAAAATAATTTATCTTTTACATTTTTTAAAAAAATTCACGCTTGAATAAAAAATCAATTAAAATATAAAATTATGCGCCAGTTTTTGTATGATTACAAACTATTTCTTGGTAACTGGTTTCCAAAGGAATCTTTTGTAAAAATATAGGAATTTTTTTTCTATGGAGACATTTGTGTACACGTTCGAGGGATTACGCGAATGTCGCAAGTCCTCTGACATGTGGCAGTGGTCACGAGAGACATCTGATCCCCCGCAACTGTCTTCGGAGGGATCGTAAAACCACCTCCCCTTCGGCGCCTCCATTGTTTCGCTCGCGTCCCGTCGTCTATTTCCGTCTCGCGAAACTGCTCAAGGTCAAGCCGTCAAGAGCGTCGTCCGTGTGTGCGCGTCTGGCCTCCAGCCGACCAGTCCTGGACCTCGCGCCGACACTTTTTGGGGAGGGGTAGGGTGGGAGAAGGAAAAGAAAGAACTCGTCTCGGAGGAAGAAAGTGGAAGAAACGAAAATAACGCCCGACTGGTTTAAATTTCTGTCTCACGCAACCTAAGTAGGGTCTATTGGGGGAATAACTTTTTTTAAATTTGGGTTTAGAAGGTTTTGTGATTGTTTGGTTGAGGCGTGGTGGAAGGGGGGGGGGGGTGGTGGGGGGGGGGGGGAGTGGAGGAGGCGAAGTTAAATCGCCCGATTCTTCTTTTTTGTCAGGTGTCTCGTGTTTCGGACGAAGTCTCGAGTTACGTCCGCCCGCCAAAAAATACTAAGCTCGTAAAAAGTTTTTTTTTTCTTACTGTAAAGCGGAAGGTTTATTAGCATCGGCTAAGGAAATTTCGTGACTTTTATGGTTACGCTGCTAGTTCTTTTTTTATTATTTTTTATTTAGGCTCTAGAGTTCTCAGTCGCGGAGAAAAAGAAAGAAAATAACAAAAAAAAATTGTGATCGTCTACATGATATTTTTGTAAAAAAAATTCACCATGCGAAATATTTTTAGTCATTAGTAGGTAATTATAGTATGTATGGGGACACCGGTGGGTGGTGGGGGAGCCGGGGAGCCACGGCGGCCATCTTGGTTTACGTCACTTCCGGCGACCATCTTGGATTACGTCATTTCCGGCGGCCATCTTGGATTACATCACTTCCTGCAACCATCTTGGATTTGACCTTGACCTTTGAACCCGGAGGCCATTTTGTTTTTCTAGAACTTTCCTCCATTTTGTTTTCTAGATCATTCCGCCATTTTGAGTTTCGTCCGCCATCTTGAAAATCTTTATTTATTATCCGATTTTAATGAAAAAAATTTAAAATTTAAAAAAATTAAATAATCAAAATTTTAAAATAAAATTAAAAATATTATTTAATAAAATTTTAATTAAAAACCTACGCATCGAACACCCCACTCCTCTAAATTACAAATACATAATCTAGCACCCCCACCCCTCTGTTACAATGACATCGTCATCGAACACCCCACTCATTCCTGTTACAATTTTTCGTTACATCCACCATCTTGGAAAATCATAATTATTAACTTAGAAAATCAGGAAAAAAAATATATCATCGTTGTCTGCTGGAGGCAGCCATCTTATTTAGTGGAGACTACCATCTTGATTTCATCTGGTGGGTGTCGTCATCGGTTGTAGGTTTCTAAAGTATGTTAGTGTATGTAAGGTCGAGTTACAATTCTCTACCAACATTGTTATGAACCTTATAGACCAAAATCCACAGAATCCACAAGATCCACAAAATCCACAGTCACTTTGTTGTTGTAACCGAAATTTTTTCTTAAAGTCTTATCACTTATAGGTTTTAACTAAAATATATGTTATCAATACTGTCGTTGTGGATGCGTTAGTTAAAGTAATGATGATTTAAAAAACATTTATTACTCCATCTTAGCTGACCAGAAATTTTTCATAGTCCTATCATACATGTAAACATACTAAATAAATTAATGTTTGTGTATTCGTGTTTAAAACTGCATGGAAGCAGATATTTAGGTGTTTGTGTATAATATCATTTCTTAGTGTTCGTGTTTGCGTTCCTGTGTTTAAAAGCTGCATGGAAGCAGATATTTTAGGTGTTTGTGTCTAATTACATGATCATTTTACGATATCAAATTAAGTATAAGTACCTTGAGGAATATAGGGCATTAATTTAAAAAAATAATAAGCGATATGTAGGTAAAATTATATTTACTGAATCAAAGAAATATATTGTACAAAACAAAACCCTCAAGGAGAGAAAAATATACTTGTCAAACGAAGCTATAAAAAAAACAGAAACTATATACAAAAACGAAAACTGTTTACAACAAAAAGACTGGAACTATACAACAGATAAATCATCTCCAACATAGCCGTGGGGAACCGTATGGATGCCATCCTCACATATTTGGCGCTTATCATCCTCCCATGTTATGGCCAGCTTATTTGTGCTCTCGCTATAGAGCACCTGCTGCCTCGAGCGTATGGCCCTAACTGCTACTCGTCGTGTGTGGTGATCGTGCAGGGCATCCAGGTAGTCACTGAATGTTATGCGGTTTTTGACCACACACCGCTGGATACCCTTGGCCTTCTTCTCAACTTTGTCACCACACTTGTATGCATACAGTTTGGCCCGCAGACCGACAAACTCACTCATCACTTTCCCCCCACACTCATCCTTAAACTTTCCGACAACCTTTTTGTTGATGGGGGAGAAGCAAGGGTGGTCGGAAGGGTAGCAGCTGGTGTCGAACTTCTCCATGAGTGTAGGATCGGCTTTGAGGTCATGGTAGAAATCATCGGTTTGTATCTCGTATACGAAACTATCGGTGTCCATGTATGCCAGATGAATGTTTTCTGCATATCTGGGTTTCATTGTGCTGTAATGGAAGTCGTACATGAGTGTTTTTGAGAGATCAAGTACTGCGAGTCCGGCATAGATTGGCTTATCGAAAATTATGGTCTCATGGTTCAGGTGGACTAGAGTCAAGTTCGGTTCATACATTGTGCGGTCCTTGAAGGATGGACGACACACCAGTTTCTTGAACCGCTTCTCGGAACATACCAACTCCATTTTGAGCCTCCGCCTCTTGTTCTCCATCAGTTTCCCGAAAGTACTGTTTACAGCGAGCTTAAAGAACTCCTTCTCGAATTCGTTGGCTGCAGCCTTGCGCTTATTGGTGTTGAGCTTAATGTATGGCTCCAACCACGCCGACTGCTCAAACTGGAGGACTCTGTGTACCTTAGTAACTATCAACCCATGTGATACTGCTTGCTGGAGGTTTATGTAGTGTACAATGTAATGTTCCTTAATTTCTAGTGTTGTCATGAGCTTTGATTGTTTGGAGCCGGGCGGACATTGATTGATGGGGAGAAACGGAAGGTCTTTGTGACTTTCGTGGAGTTCAGTAGGGTACTCCACGTCACATTCGATAATGTACCCGATAGGAGAATTTTCTGAAATAGTCATGACATCAATAGATGTGTCTGACCATTTGAAATGTCGAATCGGAAGCGACAGCGACATCGCCCACCCGTACAAATTATTTGCATCAATGTACTGTAGATATGTGGATGGCTTGGACACATCATGTGTCTCAGGAACGTATTTGTTGTTACCCACACAATGACGTTTGATGCTTTGAGCTACACCCCCACGAATACCTGCTTCCACAAACATATACATATCGTAATCTGTCAGAAGCTCGAGTTGTACTCCTGTGGTGCGAAGCATCGCATCGAAAGCGAACCCAGGACAGGAAATGTAGTGTGACGGGTCTAGACTGTACGTCTCCAAGCAAAGACTGCGAAAATTCTCGAATACGTCCGCCAAAATCAGGACACCCGTCTTTAGGTACAAGTCAGCGTACTCCCCCAAAGTAGCACACTGAAACTTGTCCCAGACATTTTGTGCGTGAGCGTAATCCGCCTCGGAAATACCAGAATCAGTCAGAATATTAAAGAACTCATCGATAGATGGAAGACTAGTATCGTCTAGTCGAGCAAAAGAATCAACGAAGTCGTAGGGGAAGACTCCCTTGCGAGTAACCAACTCCAACTCATCAGGAGCGAAAAACTCAGCAGTACTGACAAACTTGTCTGCAGGCAAGAACTCTGCGAGCGAAGCAAGACCCCGACTCATGAAACGGAACGTATCGACAAACTGAATGCTGAACTTATCATGCAACTTCTTGGAAAAAGTTATCAACTTCTCTTCCGAATTAGGAATGATGAAGATGTCTTTAGTGTCGTACCCCAACTTCCTGATAATGAAGTTCTGGTCGTACACCAGGTTGTGGAAGAACACAATCATCTTTTTCGGTCTGCGCCTGAGAAGGTTGCAGTCATTACATGCAGGTCCAATAAATTCGCCGGTGAAGTGATTATGATCACGAACTTTCTTTACGACCCCTCCAAACTTTCCTCCACAGTAGCAACAACACCTTGCTTGCAGAAAAGCAGTGTTTTGTGCATGTGTGAGCAGAGTCATAGGAACAGACATAGAAAATATTTTCTGCACGTCATGTCCAATCTCCACAATGCGGGATATGAATTTATCTTCTGCGTCACAACCGCGATACACTTCAGGCTGTGAAGGAAGTGAAGAAGTGAGGTGTACTGGAATCACGGAGTTATCTGCTTTCACGTAAATGCAGTAGCTGTACGCTTTATGCTTTTGATACTGCAGTGTGTATGCTTCATCAGGATTCGGGTGACATGTATGGATTTTCTCCAGAATAGCTTCAAAGTCGCAATATACCACGATGGGCATTTTATCACTGTGATGGAAGTTTTTGAACTTCAAAACAGGAGGCAAACCATTTTCATCAACCTGGGGCATTTCCATCCTAACAGCAGCATGCTGTTTACAGAGCTCACTGTGTTTTTCCAAACACTGAAGACCAGTAAGCCCGCTAACCCTATCCTGATCATCATAATGCTTGAAGCATCTTTTGCAAACATGAATAGCCTCAGTGTGTGTAGTGATTTGGGACCGAACCAGAGCAGAAAAATTATTGATGTAGGCGAAATGGGACGAATTGTCATTGACCAAGAGCAGAAGATCGAAATGATGTTCTTTTTCTTCAGGAGCGACTCGTGCAGGAACAACATTCAGATTCTCGTCGATACTGTAAATGTTGATGGAGACTCCGGGGTTCTGTTTTTCAAACAGCGGTATTTGCTTGATTGGAGTAGGGGAGTCAATGTTGTTGAAGTTGAACTTCCCCTCCAAGTCATGGTAGCGCTGGTTGACACGTTCAGGATGCTCACCTTCCACGTACTTAACAAGAATTGACCACTTGAAGCACATGTGGTCTTCGAGGTTTTGCGGATTGATCACAGCGTATTTGTCTTTGATGGAAGTAGGTAATTCAATGTAGGAGCTGGCACGGAGTGGATCAAGCTTGTTTATTCGGAGTTGAAGTCGCTTAACGGCCGACAAAGTCCATCCGGACCCCTTACCCATGTAATCTTCCTCCTCCTTGCAGATCTTGGAGATGGACTCGGTAACTGCCTCCTCCACCTCATGAACTGCGTAGAGGGGAACATTCATGGTTTTGAAGGCCCTCTTGTCTTCACAGGCATCTACTGGTTTTTCGTAGTCGCACTCAAGAACGACATTAAACTTCAGCGGTCCATTCTCTTCAATCTCCTCCTCAAGTTGGCTTATTATTTTTGCCTTGATGGAGTCCAGGTACGTACAAATGTCCTTGGCAGAACTTGACGTATTTACAGCAACATAAGTCTTCAAGTTGCCCTTGAATCCCACTTCGGCGGTGATGAAGCCATGGGTATTGGCCAAACCCGCGCCGGTCACCACCTTTGTTCGGCTGGTCGATGGTTTAGGCAGTACTGCTGGCTTAACTGCTGCCATTCTCTGCTTCTTTGTTGGAGGCGGAGCAGGCCCCTTGCACACCTTAATGTGGTTGCGAAGAGTGTCAGCCCTGACGAACTCTTTAGCACAGTTCGTGCAGGAATGTGCTATGCGGTTAGGGTTAAGACCGCAAGCCGACTTCTCATGTAGTCTGGCGACATCAGCACGGGCGAAGGCCTTATAGCAGAAGCTACACCGGGTGCCTGATGTCGTGGCGACAGCACCAGTACATGTTGACAGGTGCTGCTGCATCTTGTCGCTGCGTGCGACCATCTTGCCACATAGGTGGCACTGCTGGTAGTCACGATGCTGGTTCTCGGCACACTGTCGCTCGTGCCGGTAGCGGTTCTTAGCTGCCGTGAAGGTAGCAGAGCAGAAACGGCATTTCTGCGCGGTAAATGCCATCTCGACAATCGGTAGACTGGTCTCAACGTACGGAACACGCGAAGACAGCTCGACGTACGGAGAACTATAACATAAGAATAAAGAAAACAATGTAGCTAGATGTTACATGAAAACAAACATATCCTCAAAACTCTAGCCTCAAGCTTTCTAACCTAAACTACTAGCAATGTTACTAAATAAAAAAGTTGCAAACATAACCTCAAAACTCTAGCCCTCAAGCTTTCTAACCTAACTTGATAGCAATGTAATAAATAAAAAAGTTACAAACATAACCTCAAAACTCTAGCCATCAAGCTTAATAACCTAACTTGATAGCAATGTTACTAAATAAAAAAAGTTGCAAACATAACCTCAAAACTCTAGCCCTCAAGCTTACTAACCTAAACTGTTAGCAATGTTACTAAATAAAAAAAAAGTTACAAACATAACCTCAAAGCTACTCCTTCATTCATGTACAATCCTAAAAATGGTAGAATATTTAAAGTACTGATAAAAGTCAAAGCTGAAAAATATTCAATGTTAACTAAAAATGATTGATTACATAACCTCAAAACTACTCTAATGCACAACCCAAAAATGCTAGAATTTTAAAGTACTGTTAAAAGTTTAAGCTAAACAATTCCTGGTTACCCACACATAAGTGTACAGAGAAAAAACTAGTTAGCTGATAACCTACGAAAAAGCTGAGAAACATTCAATGTTAACGAAACATGTAGCATACCTCAGAGAAAGATGAAGTGGAGCTGTAGAACACAAAGTAGCGTTGGCGGTAGAAATCGTGGTAGCAGCTAAACTCACACACGAACTAGCTCACTCAAACTCCAAGAACACAATGAAGCTCCGACAGCTAATCCCGGCCTTTTATAGCCGCGGACCTGCTTGTTCTTGGAAAAACCATTAGGAACATAGTATTTTTACCGAACCTACCAATAGGAATATAGTATGTGGAGGGGAAGTACCATTGTCTTCGGAAAAACCCAGCATGACTCATGCGCAGGTCGTAGCAGGTCTGTGAGGGGTGGGAGGTAGAAATGTAGGTAATAACTTAACATAGGAAACCACTCTCGGGTAAAACCACTAATGACCTAGGTGATGAGAGATTAGGTCGCGAGGCACTTCATGCATCGTGACTCATCACTCAGAAATGTCGTCTCGCAGTGCCGAGGGTACCCGAACAATAGACTTGACCGTGCATGTCACAACAGATCCATTAGTCGCCCGACTTTGTGGCGCCATGAGGCGCTCAGGTAGCAGTCATGGTCTACGGCAACAGACTCGTTAAAGTGTCATTACGAAGCACTCAAGCTGAGTTCGAGGAAAATACAGCTAAATATTCATTATAGATATGTAAGGAAATAAATAAAAAATAAATCGGGTAAGTTTAATACATTTGTTAAAAGTAAGAACACATTACAAAACTACAACATTAAAAATTTAACCTACACTTATTATGACCAACATTCGTTTAAAATTTTTTAGCATTTCATTGCGAACAATCAGTTGAACATCCACAGAATGACACATTTTGCTGATGTTCCAGGAACAAACCCTTTTCACAACCATTTAAGGAGACTTTCCTTAAGCTCTCTTTTCATTGGTCAAATAAAACATCTCCCTCTCTTCCCCTCATACAATGATGCTGCTTCACCATCACGCTAAAATTCTGTAAGACCAAACAAAATATACTTCCCTTAAACGTTATGGTAGAAATTTCATCCTAGGATGCTGTTACTGCATCTAGAAATTAAAAATTATATTATCTCATACAGGTTTTATTTACATGTTAGACTTAACCATCCTACCACACACTGGCTCACACTTACACACACATGCGTGCGCATGCGTGCACTGAGATTAAATACATACTTGCCCACATAATGTACTTTTATTTACAAAGGCAACATATTAAAACACATAATATTTAAATTTTGTGTAGATTGGATGGTACCAGGAAACCATACTGCAAAACGAGCGGACAACACTTGAGTCTTTACTATGATTGGGCTGACGGATTGCCTCTGAACGCCCTTACCTTCAACGACTTAGAATTAATACTTTTATCCATCAAAAAACAAAACAGTTTTACTAAGCAAACATACACCCCACACCCCTCAAAAAATTGTTATTACACAGGGCATTATTTACATGGCAGGAGACCGCACATACGAAGTGCGCAGCTTCAGGTTAGAAATATTGATTAAAATAACTGCTAAAGATGATAATTTGTTTATGAAAAAACTGCACATGAAATACAGACACTTGGTTATTTACACACACATACATACATACATACATACATACATACATACATACATACATACATACATACATACTGACGTCCCTCGGCTTCAGGTCCCCGTTTTCCCGTTGAAATAAATGTCCTGTTATGCCCGTACTGCCCTCGTCGGAGAGGTGTGGGTCCAGGCCAACGTGGCCGGGACCGGGAAAGGCGGGACCTGGAGGGAGAGTGAAGTGATTGCGAGGAATGTTGGTAGGTTGTCGCAAGCAGAACACGGCATTAACGAATTTCACGAGCCGTCTTTTATTAACGCTTATAAAGTCCTGCCGCAGCCTGGCGGAACCGTCGCGGAACAAGTGCCCTACCACGGCGACACGGACTCCCTGATGACGGGGCGGTTCTCAAATACGTTTCGGCGCGAATCGTAAAGTTTATTAATGCTAGGCTGACTCAGTGAGAGAGGGCCCGAAGACGGAGCGCTGTACATACGCGGCCCGTTACGTAATGTTCCGTGGACGGCGAAAAGTTCAGAGACTCGTAGCACCACGTTCGCGTTGTAGAAACTGCCCGCTAGACACGTCTCCCGATGACTCGTAAGTTAACAATGCTAAGCCGATTCGCGGTGGCAGCTCAGCTGCCGTGACCGACTGCGGACTGAGCGAACGTTCAATCCCGAGCGCAACGTGCGCGGCTCGCGGAGCAACGAACACGTCTGTCTCCGCTCGAGACCAGGACGCGACTGCCTCTCCCCGCTCGCCCGCGGGCCGGCGCCCGCGGGTGGCGGGGAGGGAGGGGAAAATCGGCCGGCGTGGGAGAGAGCTCCGTCCCGCGGCGCGCCAGGCTGCAATTACATACTACGGCGAAACACTTCAGAAAAAGTTATTGAATTATTTACAAAGACATACACGAGACATTAATTACACAGCGAACTTGCACAATGAATAATAAATAAAATAAGTTAATTACACACATTCAAATCCCTTAATCGTTTACAAATATATACACACTGAAATAAAAGATAAAGTCACATAGAAAAAACACTCGTTGGCATGCTAGGGCGCACGCGGGTGCGTCCCTGGCCGTCGCACACACTGGGGTTCACTGGGGGGGGAAAAACAGGCCCCCTCAGGCCCGCGTCGGGGGCCAGGACGGCCTCGGGAGAGGGGGGGCATATGACGACAGTCGTCGTACCCTCCCAGATACAGAGGCCGTACCTGGCCACCGACGCGGGCCTGAGGGGGCCTGTTTTCCCCCCCCCAGTGAACCCCAGTGTGTGCGACGGCCAGGGACGCACCCGCGTGCGCCCTAGCATGCCAACGAGTGTTTTTTCTATGTGACTTTATCTTTTATTTCAGTGTGTATATATTTGTAAACGATTAAGGGATTTGAATGTGTGTAATTAACTTATTTTATTTATTATTCATTGTGCAAGTTCGCTGTGTAATTAATGTCTCGTGTATGTCTTTGTAAATAATTCAATAACTTTTTCTGAAGTGTTTCGCCGTAGTATGTAATTGCAGCCTGGCGCGCCGCGGGACGGAGCTCTCTCCCACGCCGGCCGATTTTCCCCTCCCTCCCCGCCACCCGCGGGCGCCGGCCCGCGGGCGAGCGGGGAGAGGCAGTCGCGTCCTGGTCTCGAGCGGAGACAGACGTGTTCGTTGCTCCGCGAGCCGCGCACGTTGCGCTCGGGATTGAACGTTCGCTCAGTCCGCAGTCGGTCACGGCAGCTGAGCTGCCACCGCGAATCAGCTTAGCATTGTTAACTTACGAGTCATCGGGAGACGTGTCTAGCGGGCAGTTTCTACAACGCTAACGTGGTGCTACGAGTCTCTGAACTTTTCGCCGTCCACGGAACATTACGTAACGGGCCGCGTATGTACAGCGCTCCGTCTTCGGGCCCTCTCTCACTGAGTCAGCCTAGCATTAATAAACTTTACGATTCGCGCCGAAACGTATTTGAGAACCGCCCCGTCATCAGGGAGTCCGTGTCGCCGTGGTAGGGCACTTGTTCCGCGACGGTTCCGCCAGGCTGCGGCAGGACTTTATAAGCGTTAATAAAAGACGGCTCGTGAAATTCGTTAATGCCGTGTTCTGCTTGCGACAACCTACCAACATTCCTCGCAATCACTTCACTCTCCCTCCAGGTCCCGCCTTTCCCGGTCCCGGCCACGTTGGCCTGGACCCACACCTCTCCGACGAGGGCAGTACGGGCATAACAGGACATTTATTTCAACGGGAAAACGGGGACCTGAAGCCGAGGGACGTCAGTATGTATGTATGTATGTATGTATGTATGTATGTATGTATGTATGTATGTATGTATGTGTGTGTAAATAACCAAGTGTCTGTATTTCATGTGCAGTTTTTTCATAAACAAATTATCATCTTTAGCAGTTATTTTAATCAATATTTCTAACCTGAAGCTGCGCACTTCGTATGTGCGGTCTCCTGCCATGTAAATAATGCCCTGTGTAATAACAATTTTTTGAGGGGTGTGGGGTGTATGTTTGCTTAGTAAAACTGTTTTGTTTTTTGATGGATAAAAGTATTAATTCTAAGTCGTTGAAGGTAAGGGCGTTCAGAGGCAATCCGTCAGCCCAATCATAGTAAAGACTCAAGTGTTGTCCGCTCGTTTTGCAGTATGGTTTCCTGGTACCATCCAATCTACACAAAATTTAAATATTATGTGTTTTAATATGTTGCCTTTGTAAATAAAAGTACATTATGTGGGCAAGTATGTATTTAATCTCAGTGCACGCATGCGCACGCATGTGTGTGTAAGTGTGAGCCAGTGTGTGGTAGGATGGTTAAGTCTAACATGTAAATAAAACCTGTATGAGATAATATAATTTTTAATTTCTAGATGCAGTAACAGCATCCTAGGATGAAATTTCTACCATAACGTTTAAGGGAAGTATATTTTGTTTGGTCTTACAGAATTTTAGCGTGATGGTGAAGCAGCATCATTGTATGAGGGGAAGAGAGGGAGATGTTTTATTTGACCAATGAAAAGAGAGCTTAAGGAAAGTCTCCTTAAATGGTTGTGAAAAGGGTTTGTTCCTGGAACATCAGCAAAATGTGTCATTCTGTGGATGTTCAACTGATTGTTCGCAATGAAATGCTAAAAAATTTTAAACGAATGTTGGTCATAATAAGTGTAGGTTAAATTTTTAATGTTGTAGTTTTGTAATGTGTTCTTACTTTTAACAAATGTATTAAACTTACCCGATTTATTTTTTATTTATTTCCTTACATATCTATAATGAATATTTAGCTGTATTTTCCTCGAACTCAGCTTGAGTGCTTCGTAATGACACTTTAACGAGTCTGTTGCCGTAGACCATGACTGCTACCTGAGCGCCTCATGGCGCCACAAAGTCGGGCGACTAATGGATCTGTTGTGACATGCACGGTCAAGTCTATTGTTCGGGTACCCTCGGCACTGCGAGACGACATTTCTGAGTGATGAGTCACGATGCATGAAGTGCCTCGCGACCTAATCTCTCATCACCTAGGTCATTAGTGGTTTTACCCGAGAGTGGTTTCCTATGTTAAGTTATTACCTACATTTCTACCTCCCACCCCTCACAGACCTGCTACGACCTGCGCATGAGTCATGCTGGGTTTTTCCGAAGACAATGGTACTTCCCCTCCACATACTATATTCCTATTGGTAGGTTCGGTAAAAATACTATGTTCCTAATGGTTTTTCCAAGAACAAGCAGGTCCGCGGCTATAAAAGGCCGGGATTAGCTGTCGGAGCTTCATTGTGTTCTTGGAGTTTGAGTGAGCTAGTTCGTGTGTGAGTTTAGCTGCTACCACGATTTCTACCGCCAACGCTACTTTGTGTTCTACAGCTCCACTTCATCTTTCTCTGAGGTATGCTACATGTTTCGTTAACATTGAATGTTTCTCAGCTTTTTCGTAGGTTATCAGCTAACTAGTTTTTTCTCTGTACACTTATGTGTGGGTAACCAGGAATTGTTTAGCTTAAACTTTTAACAGTACTTTAAAATTCTAGCATTTTTGGGTTGTGCATTAGAGTAGTTTTGAGGTTATGTAATCAATCATTTTTAGTTAACATTGAATATTTTTCAGCTTTGACTTTTATCAGTACTTTAAATATTCTACCATTTTTAGGATTGTACATGAATGAAGGAGTAGCTTTGAGGTTATGTTTGTAACTTTTTTTTTATTTAGTAACATTGCTAACAGTTTAGGTTAGTAAGCTTGAGGGCTAGAGTTTTGAGGTTATGTTTGCAACTTTTTTTATTTAGTAACATTGCTATCAAGTTAGGTTATTAAGCTTGATGGCTAGAGTTTTGAGGTTATGTTTGTAACTTTTTTATTTATTACATTGCTATCAAGTTAGGTTAGAAAGCTTGAGGGCTAGAGTTTTGAGGTTATGTTTGCAACTTTTTTATTTAGTAACATTGCTAGTAGTTTAGGTTAGAAAGCTTGAGGCTAGAGTTTTGAGGATATGTTTGTTTTCATGTAACATCTAGCTACATTGTTTTCTTTATTCTTATGTTATAGTTCTCCGTACGTCGAGCTTCCTTCGCGTGTTCCGTACGTTGAGACCAGTCTACCGATTGTCGAGATGGCATTTACCGCGCAGAAATGCCGTTTCTGCTCTGCTACCTTCACGGCAGCTAAGAACCGCTACCGGCACGAGCGACAGTGTGCCGAGAACCAGCATCGTGACTACCAGCAGTGCCACCTATGTGGCAAGATGGTCGCACGCAGCGACAAGATGCAGCAGCACCTGTCAACATGTACTGGTGCTGTCGCCACGACATCAGGCACCCGGTGTAGCTTCTGCTATAAGGCCTTCGCCCGTGCTGATGTCGCCAGACTACATGAGAAGTCGGCTTGCGGTCTTAACCCTAACCGCATAGCACATTCCTGCACGAACTGTGCTAAAGAGTTCGTCAGGGCTGACACTCTTCGCAACCACATTAAGGTGTGCAAGGGGCCTGCTCCGCCTCCAACAAAGAAGCAGAGAATGGCAGCAGTTAAGCCAGCAGTACTGCCTAAACCATCGACCAGCCGAACAAAGGTGGTGACCGGCGCGGGTTTGGCCAATACCCATGGCTTCATCACCGCCGAAGTGGGATTCAAGGGCAACTTGAAGACTTATGTTGCTGTAAATACGTCAAGTTCTGCCAAGGACATTTGTACGTACCTGGACTCCATCAAGGCAAAAATAATAAGCCAACTTGAGGAGGAGATTGAAGAGAATGGACCGCTGAAGTTTAATGTCGTTCTTGAGTGCGACTACGAAAAACCAGTAGATGCCTGTGAAGACAAGAGGGCCTTCAAAACCATGAATGTTCCCCTCTACGCAGTTCATGAGGTGGAGGAGGCAGTTACCGAGTCCATCTCCAAGATCTGCAAGGAGGAGGAAGATTACATGGGTAAGGGGTCCGGATGGACTTTGTCGGCCGTTAAGCGACTTCAACTCCGAATAAACAAGCTTGATCCACTCCGTGCCAGCTCCTACATTGAATTACCTACTTCCATCAAAGACAAATACGCTGTGATCAATCCGCAAAACCTCGAAGACCACATGTGCTTCAAGTGGTCAATTCTTGTTAAGTACGTGGAAGGTGAGCATCCTGAACGTGTCAACCAGCGCTACCATGACTTGGAGGGGAAGTTCAACTTCAACAACATTGACTCCCCTACTCCAATCAAGCAAATACCGCTGTTTGAAAAACAGAACCCCGGAGTCTCCATCAACATTTACAGTATCGACGAGAATCTGAATGTTGTTCCTGCACGAGTCGCTCCTGAAGAAAAAGAACATCATTTCGATCTTCTGCTCTTGGTCAATGACAATTCGTCCCATTTCGCCTACATCAATAATTTTTCTGCTCTGGTTCGGTCCCAAATCACTACACACACTGAGGCTATTCATGTTTGCAAAAGATGCTTCAAGCATTATGATGATCAGGATAGGGTTAGCGGGCTTACTGGTCTTCAGTGTTTGGAAAAACACAGTGAGCTCTGTAAACAGCATGCTGCTGTTAGGATGGAAATGCCCCAGGTTGATGAAAATGGTTTGCCTCCTGTTTTGAAGTTCAAAAACTTCCATCACAGTGATAAAATGCCCATCGTGGTATATTGCGACTTTGAAGCTATTCTGGAGAAAATCCATACATGTCACCCGAATCCTGATGAAGCATACACACTGCAGTATCAAAAGCATAAAGCGTACAGCTACTGCATTTACGTGAAAGCAGATAACTCCGTGATTCCAGTACACCTCACTTCTTCACTTCCTTCACAGCCTGAAGTGTATCGCGGTTGTGACGCAGAAGATAAATTCATATCCCGCATTGTGGAGATTGGACATGACGTGCAGAAAATATTTTCTATGTCTGTTCCTATGACTCTGCTCACACATGCACAAAACACTGCTTTTCTGCAAGCAAGGTGTTGTTGCTACTGTGGAGGAAAGTTTGGAGGGGTCGTAAAGAAAGTTCGTGATCATAATCACTTCACCGGCGAATTTATTGGACCTGCATGTAATGACTGCAACCTTCTCAGGCGCAGACCGAAAAAGATGATTGTGTTCTTCCACAACCTGGTGTACGACCAGAACTTCATTATCAGGAAGTTGGGGTACGACACTAAAGACATCTTCATCATTCCTAATTCGGAAGAGAAGTTGATAACTTTTTCCAAGAAGTTGCATGATAAGTTCAGCATTCAGTTTGTCGATACGTTCCGTTTCATGAGTCGGGGTCTTGCTTCGCTCGCAGAGTTCTTGCCTGCAGACAAGTTTGTCAGTACTGCTGAGTTTTTCGCTCCTGATGAGTTGGAGTTGGTTACTCGCAAGGGAGTCTTCCCCTACGACTTCGTTGATTCTTTTGCTCGACTAGACGATACTAGTCTTCCATCTATCGATGAGTTCTTTAATATTCTGACTGATTCTGGTATTTCCGAGGCGGATTACGCTCACGCACAAAATGTCTGGGACAAGTTTCAGTGTGCTACTTTGGGGGAGTACGCTGACTTGTACCTAAAGACGGGTGTCCTGATTTTGGCGGACGTATTCGAGAATTTTCGCAGTCTTTGCTTGGAGACGTACAGTCTAGACCCGTCACACTACATTTCCTGTCCTGGGTTCGCTTTCGATGCGATGCTTCGCACCACAGGAGTACAACTCGAGCTTCTGACAGATTACGATATGTATATGTTTGTGGAAGCAGGTATTCGTGGGGGTGTAGCTCAAAGCATCAAACGTCATTGTGTGGGTAACAACAAATACGTTCCTGAGACACATGATGTGTCCAAGCCATCCACATATCTACAGTACATTGATGCAAATAATTTGTACGGGTGGGCGATGTCGCTGTCGCTTCCGATTCGACATTTCAAATGGTCAGACACATCTATTGATGTCATGACTATTTCAGAAAATTCTCCTATCGGGTACATTATCGAATGTGACGTGGAGTACCCTACTGAACTCCACGAAAGTCACAAAGACCTTCCGTTTCTCCCCATCAATCAATGTCCGCCCGGCTCCAAACAATCAAAGCTCATGACAACACTAGAAATTAAGGAACATTACATTGTACACTACATAAACCTCCAGCAAGCAGTATCACATGGGTTGATAGTTACTAAGGTACACAGAGTCCTCCAGTTTGAGCAGTCGGCGTGGTTGGAGCCATACATTAAGCTCAACACCAATAAGCGCAAGGCTGCAGCCAACGAATTCGAGAAGGAGTTCTTTAAGCTCGCTGTAAACAGTACTTTCGGGAAACTGATGGAGAACAAGAGGCGGAGGCTCAAAATGGAGTTGGTATGTTCCGAGAAGCGATTCAAGAAACTGGTGTGTCGTCCATCCTTCAAGGACCGCACAATGTATGAACCGAACTTGACTCTAGTCCACCTGAACCATGAGACCATAATTTTCGATAAGCCAATCTATGCCGGACTTGCAGTACTTGATCTCTCAAAAACACTCATGTACGACTTCCATTACAGCACAATGAAACCCAGATATGCAGAAAACATTCATCTGGCATACATGGACACCGATAGTTTCGTATACGAGATACAAACCGATGATTTCTACCATGACCTCAAAGCCGATCCTACACTCATGGAGAAGTTCGACACCAGCTGCTACCCTTCCGACCACCCTTGCTTCTCCCCCATCAACAAAAAGGTTGTCGGAAAGTTTAAGGATGAGTGTGGGGGGAAAGTGATGAGTGAGTTTGTCGGTCTGCGGGCCAAACTGTATGCATACAAGTGTGGTGACAAAGTTGAGAAGAAGGCCAAGGGTATCCAGCGGTGTGTGGTCAAAAACCGCATAACATTCAGTGACTACCTGGATGCCCTGCACGATCACCACACACGACGAGTAGCAGTTAGGGCCATACGCTCGAGGCAGCAGGTGCTCTATAGCGAGAGCACAAATAAGCTGGCCATAACATGGGAGGATGATAAGCGCCAAATATGTGAGGATGGCATCCATACGGTTCCCCACGGCTATGTTGGAGATGATTTATCTGTTGTATAGTTCCAGTCTTTTTGTTGTAAACAGTTTTCGTTTTTGTATATAGTTTCTGTTTTTTTTATAGCTTCGTTTGACAAGTATATTTTTCTCTCCTTGAGGGTTTTGTTTTGTACAATATATTTCTTTGATTCAGTAAATATAATTTTACCTACATATCGCTTATTATTTTTTTTAATTAATGCCCTATATTCCTCAAGGTACTTATACTTAATTTGATATCGTAAAATGATCATGTAATTAGACACAAACACCTAAAATATCTGCTTCCATGCAGCTTTTAAACACAGGAACGCAAACACGAACACTAAGAAATGATATTATACACAAACACCTAAATATCTGCTTCCATGCAGTTTTAAACACGAATACACAAACATTAATTTATTTAGTATGTTTACATGTATGATAGGACTATGAAAAATTTCTGGTCAGCTAAGATGGAGTAATAAATGTTTTTTAAATCATCATTACTTTAACTAACGCATCCACAACGACAGTATTGATAACATATATTTTAGTTAAAACCTATAAGTGATAAGACTTTAAGAAAAAATTTCGGTTACAACAACAAAGTGACTGTGGATTTTGTGGATCTTGTGGATTCTGTGGATTTTGGTCTATAAGGTTCATAACAATGTTGGTAGAGAATTGTAACTCGACCTTACATACACTAACATACTTTAGAAACCTACAACCGATGACGACACCCACCAGATGAAATCAAGATGGTAGTCTCCACTAAATAAGATGGCTGCCTCCAGCAGACAACGATGATATATTTTTTTTCCTGATTTTCTAAGTTAATAATTATGATTTTCCAAGATGGTGGATGTAACGAAAAATTGTAACAGGAATGAGTGGGGTGTTCGATGACGATGTCATTGTAACAGAGGGGTGGGGGTGCTAGATTATGTATTTGTAATTTAGAGGAGTGGGGTGTTCGATGCGTAGGTTTTTAATTAAAATTTTATTAAATAATATTTTTAATTTTATTTTAAAATTTTGATTATTTAATTTTTTTAAATTTTAAATTTTTTTCATTAAAATCGGATAATAAATAAAGATTTTCAAGATGGCGGACGAAACTCAAAATGGCGGAATGATCTAGAAAACAAAATGGAGGAAAGTTCTAGAAAAACAAAATGGCCTCCGGGTTCAAAGGTCAAGGTCAAATCCAAGATGGTTGCAGGAAGTGATGTAATCCAAGATGGCCGCCGGAAATGACGTAATCCAAGATGGTCGCCGGAAGTGACGTAAACCAAGATGGCCGCCGTGGCTCCCCGGCTCCCCCACCACCCACCGGTGTCCCCATACATACTATAATTACCTACTGTCATTTTCATAACAACAAGATCACTTTAATGCTGAATGTAAATTAATTATGTAGCGCGGGATTTTCACTAATTAATAACCAGTGCTCGCGTGTTCAACGAACGTTAGGCTATCTTTATATATATATATATATATATTTCTGTGTGCGTGTGTATGTCACTGAACTCCTCCTAGACGGCTGGACCGATTTTGATGAAATTTTTTGTGTGAGTTCACGGGGATTCGATGATGGATTAGATTCACAATTCGATATTTTATCTCGATTCTGAGTTAAGAAAAAACTAAAAAATATAATGTGTGTCATAGATATACAAACTGTTAGTGTCATTCCTCTATGTCTGCCGAGCAATAGCTTTCATGCCATTACGTTACGTTTTGCTATTGTAAGGAACTAAGTAGAGAGTAAGAAGAAAAAGCTCTTGACAGTTTGTAGTGTCGCCATATTTGTTTCAATTTTCAATACCGTTTTTGTATATTACAATTTAAATTGCAGAAAAAAATCATGTTTCATAGACACATAAATAGTGAGTGTGTCATTTCTCTATGTCCACGAGGTCTCGCCGCGTTATTTTCTCCTTGGGGCGAACCCGTCCGCTTAGTTAAATAAACAGCTTTTATCGTTGAATGATTTCATGATTTATTTCATGAAAATCTGCTCTCATAAAAAAGTTAGTTTTATAGACATTCAATAGGTGTCTCTCTCTCTGAAGATGAATCTATGAATCGTTACAAATTTATTTCCTTTATTTTTTTTTAGTTTGATTTGATACAATATGATTTCACTAAAAATCAATTTCTACCCCTGCCTATTTTCATTTCCACATTAGAAGTTTCACTTCTTCCACGCGGAGGGACTCCACGCAATATTTTTGCATGCAATTAAAAACTATTTTTTAATGATGCCAAAGAAGTATAACTTCACATGCGCGTACCTAAGTAGGTACACGCACCCATTTTTTTAAATTTAATTTATTCTATATATATTTTTCCTCCCTACCTAGGGCACTCATAATTCTTTTAAATTTCACGTGTAGGCTATGTTTTCAATGTCATTCGAGTTGTACAATTTTTTTTTTGTCAAATTGGTCATTATTTATACTTTGTATCATTTTGGAAACATACGTATTTTAGGTATTATGACAAATAAAAAAAATTAGTTTCACTAACATTCTTAGGTTTTTATTGTGTGAATAGTTTCAAGTTTAATATTATGTAGGTACATAAATTCTTAAACTTATAAATTTCTTCGAAATTAATTCATAGGTAGGTAGGGCCTACTAATATTTTCTATTTGTCAATATTGTTATTTTTTTACATTACCTACTTATTTGCAAGGAGTTTGGTTTAGTGTTTATAATTTATCTGCTGAGCGTCAAGAGTCTTAGGGCTGCTGAGACCGAAGACCAGAAATATTTATCAATTATGTAATATATTGTTGAAAAATTTTAATTTAACTATTTCAGGAAAGTTGATTTTTTTATTAATTAGAATAGTTACGTGTAATTGCCATCTTCCTTTATTTCATATTAAACATTATGTTTGGTTGAGTGTGAGATAATTTTATTTATGTATGTTTTAATTTCATTTAATTTCTTATATATATATATATTCTTACCTATCTACTTCTATTAAATTTCAGGCGGATGTTAACATTGTCATTCCAGTTGTATAATTTTTTTGTCAAATTAGTTGTTATTTATACTTTTTGTTTCATTTTGGACTATGTTTTTTTTTTTTTTTTTTTACTTAATTCAAAAATTTGTGGTGTGTACAGGGAGTGATGTCTCTATTAATTTCTATACTCCTTTGGATAAGCGGAATATTGCCACCACAGTTTTACATATAAAGAAATCCTACAAATGTTTTAAACATTATGACAAATAAATATAGTTTCACAAACATCCTTAGTTTTTTTTGTTTTTTTTTGGTGTGTATAGTTTGAAGTTTAATATTATGTATGTACGTAAATTCTTAAACATAGAGTTATTTATTAATTTATTTAGATAATTATTAATAGGTAGGTAATAAGCTTTCTATTTGTCAATATTGTTATTATGGTAGATAGGAGTACAGTAAATGCCTACATTCTTATATTCCTTTATATCTCTTTCGATTTGGAGTGTTTCCGAGCCATTCGGGGATCTCAACAATACCCCCTCCCCCGCCCCCCCCCCACCCCACCCAGGTGGTTAAAGCCCCAAAATTTCGAAGTTTAAATTTTTTTTTAAATCTTTCTCTTTCGATTTTAAGTGTTTTCGAGTCATTCAGGTTCCTCGAACTCCCCGCCCCCCCCCCCCCCCATCTCTAGGAAAAAGCCCCAAATTTCCAATGTTAGTTTCGTTTCGTGGTTTATTTTTTAACGTGTATAATTTCTTTTTGGACAGCGGAACATGGATAAAACGGCTTTTTTCTGAGGCGTTTTTACGCATGAAAACTTAGATATACAGTATTGGTACGAGCAGAGGGCCATAAAGTGACAATGAAACGTAAACGGAGACCCGTACGGATTAGCTCGGCAATGCTGAGTTCTCCCGTTTACGTTTCTCCGTGCGACCAATAGAAGCCGAGTATTTGGCTGCGGTGGTAGCCATGTTTGTTTATGTTCTAAATACGTTGCAAATTGTTTCAAGTACTGGAATATCTAGTGTTGTATTATTTCTTTGTGGTTTATTTGATTATGTATGTAAATTTTTGCCGTGTTATGATCTCAAGCGTAATACATTTTCTAAATTAAATATTTCGTAATTTTGAAATTCATTCTCATTGGTGATGCGTGTCCGTGCACCGTGGAAGCGGCAGACGCGATAGTACCGTAGTGCTCCGGAGATCCGTCAGAGTCGCACAGGGGCGCGTCACTGACGCTAATACGGCACGCCAGTTCAGTATCTGGCGCGTTAAGGCGTCGATTAATTGTTTTAAGAATTAACACTAATAATTAGTCCTGTCCATAAAATAGTGCTCTGTGCATACGAGTGCAATGGTCATAAATTGTAGCACCGAGCCCTAAACGATATTCATAAACCACTAGGAGATTGTAAGGCGCCTAAGCCACCCGTTGAAAAATGACTTACATAACAAACCCTTTAATCGGTGATACTAACCGATAATTTTATCAGCAAAAAATTAAGTGAGCAAAAATAAATATATAATTTAAAAATTAAAAAGGGCGTAACTACGAAAAAAAGTAAATCTTACAAATATATTTTGGGCATATACGCATACCTATATACTTAAAATACCAACGTGTTTTTAATAAAATTACAAACTTCAAAAATATAAGCATATATAAAAAATAACTTCTTTTTTTAAGGGCATATCGACAAAATACAAAATATCATCAAAATATTCCTAGTTATGATAATTTAGATTTCCAAAAAGGGAAAAATTTACTGTTTTCGTGTAGAGCTAAACTTTCTGCGATATAAGCATTTTTTATAATTACAAGCATAATTATTCGTAAGGCGCCTAATGCGCCCATTGAAAAATCATGAATACAACAAACACTATAACTGTAATAAATAAGGTGTTTTCCATTCATGTAGCTGTATTTCAAATTTACCATATTGTCACAGTCTCATTTTATAGTTTATTCACATCTCTATGGAGTAGGCTAATAGTTGTGCTTTAATATATGCTTGCATCCAAGTTATACATATCTCTTTGGCGTTACAGAATCAGTGAGTCAGTGATGAGCGTAACCATATTCAAGATTATATGAGAACACGCAGTCATTTTTTAAGAACAGGACCGATTGTTACTGTTTATTAAGTAGGCCTACTCAACTGCAAACTCGTGAATATCTTCTTAAAACAATATTATTTCTGCCAACTCTACACTTTATATTTCTGTGGGCCTAAATAGAACAACAATATTAATGTAAAATTAGAGATATTTGTAAATTCATACATTTACATGAAAACAAATGCATCATACAAAATAGTTTTCACAGTAATGCCATTTAACATAAATTATACTTATAGAAGTCGCCAAGCAATAAGAAAAATTGTGTGCACTTTTGAAGCTAGTAGAACTACCCGACACGATATGGCATTGTAATCGCCTCGTGAAGCTGGTGGCGCCGTTGTGCGGTGGGCAGGGAAAGTATTAATACAACCGTTATTCCATGATATGTATTTTTTTTTGTCTAAGAAATAAATTTCAGTGATTTCTTGAATAGCCCTGGAAAACAGATCACGAAACAAGCTGCCCGCTTTATCCTTGGGAATCTGAGGCCATGTTAATTGGCTTGATCTTTTTGATGATTCACGTTTTGCGATTCAATGTATACTTACAACGGGAACACATCAATCACTAATGTTTTTTGTGTCTTGCTATTTTGGGTGTGCTGGTTATTTTTTATCAAACGTTGATTTAAAATACTTAACTATAAGCTTGGCAATAATAACTTCAAAGTTTGAAGACCTCTCACATTTTATCATAAAATAAAACAACCAAAACTTTCTACATATCAATCAAAGGAAATATTAGAATGGCTCATTACGTTTAGATATCGTTTTAGATGTTATTCTTCCAATTCTACCTATAATAGCTTAACATATTTTGTGGTCGAAGATCTTGTTACCTGGAATTCGAAAGAACAAAGTTTGACGTAAAAAAACTGAATCCGATATTACACAACGTTTAAAAGTAATTTTCACTCAATAATGATTTTCTGTATAGGGCCTAGAAATGAAAAGGGCTGCCTGACTGAAAAACTGCTTTTTTAAAAGCTTCATAACTAAAAATAAAAGGTGTTATGTATTGGACGGTATACACAAGCAAATAAGAAAATTAATTTATATATTTTACTTATGACTTCATTCAACTTAAAACAATACAGTGAATGCTAATATATGTTAAAGTCATGATTCATGCTAACTTAACGTCAAGAAAAAACTTGTGATCGCTATATCGCGTTTTAATTAACATCGCGAAAGAAAAAAAATTCTATAATGCAACATTTTTAGGGCGTTTCCTAATACTGTTTTTCACCAGGTTATAAAGTATTAAAATATATTTTGTGGATATGCTACATTTCCATTTTGTGATTAAACCAAAAAAATTGCTTGCATAAAATGTGATTTTGGATTGTTTTTAGCATTATTTATGGTTATATTTAATATACCAACAACATAATTAATATACAACTTAAGTATATATTTTATATATCTCTTTTTAGACACGTGTGATCAATACTCAGAAATAATTACAAGCATATAGATTTAACCGATTTTTTAACACTGAATGATTTTTGCTATTTTTTTTTTAAATATTTAATTCAAATCTTGCTAAATAGGCCTATATTATGGAAAGACTGAAAATTTTTGACGTTAAGCTCTGAAGCTGCAATTTTTCTTATATGCAGTTCTGACAAAAATTCACAGTTAAAACAGGGAACAGATAAAGAGAGTGACAATAGAATCCTTTAGTGCAATATGGATTTTAAATATTTGGGAAAAAAATATAATGAATAAACCGTATATAAAATAATTAAATGAAACGTGATTCACCGACTACTGACATTTGTGTAACTTGTATGTCTGCTAAGGGTACTCACAAATAATTGCATAATTTAAGATAGCTTTTCTCAACATTACGTGAAAATATTTTCCAAATATCTGACCAAGCCAGACAAGTTTTTGAAAAGAAAGAACTTGATTTATTGAAAGCTACCAAATGACTTGAATTATAAAGCCATTATTAAAATATAAAATAAGGTTATCCATAAAATATTCCGTGAATTTAACAAAATGGTCTGTAGTTATAAAGTCGCCACATACGAGATCAGTAAACAGACTATGTTTTTTAAATGTAATTTTAATTCCTCAAGCATTTACATCTGTAGCCTACTTAATGTATACCAATCCTAGT
The DNA here is from genome assembly GCF_032445375.1 of Bacillus rossius redtenbacheri. Classification (NCBI taxonomy): domain Eukaryota; kingdom Metazoa; phylum Arthropoda; class Insecta; order Phasmatodea; family Bacillidae; genus Bacillus; species Bacillus rossius. The sequence goes on along the minus strand of NC_086330.1, from coordinate 97,485,409 downwards.
TTTTTCAACGTACTTTATTATTTTTTTTTTCAATCCAAACGATCTTTGATACCGGGTACTCGGACAGATAAATCGTGATAAAAAAAGATTGGTTGTCTGTAAAGTCGGTTTACGGACGATAGTTTAACGTGACAACGTCATAACAAAACATTGATGAAATGATTGATCCAGAAGAAAAGGAAATATCATATTCGGCCTGAGACTGAGCCGTAATAGCTTTTTGCAACCAAACCATTTAGGCATTAAAAATATTATATTCTTTGAGGAAGAATTTTTTTTTAATTTTTCTATCTTTTGCATGATAAAATCTACCTCTGCATACTTTTATGAATAAAATTGAATAAATTTTAATCACTATTTTATATGGATACAAAGGAGTGAAATGAAATGTGCAATTGAATTAATAGATTTACTTTTATTTGCATTCATTAATTCAAATATATTTATTACTTTTGAAATGTTGCGTGCGCCGTATTTATTTTTACAAGTACAAAAAAAAACCTCGCAGCAGCCAGGTTTCAAACCAACAACCTTTAGCTTTAGAGTTAGGTACGCTAACTACACGCCCACGAGGCCATGCTAAGGTAATGTGGTTTCAAATGTTATATATATATGTATGTCAATGTGTTTCAGCTGTCTCAAGTCATAGTAATCGTCTATGTAATGAATCTCTTTGTTTGACATGTTGTACAGACAGTCACTCTTTCATGTGGGATGTGGTATGATCACTCACTATCGAAGAAAAGGAGGGCTTCGCTAGACACCAAGGAGAAGGAAGTTTGTCTTACATAAAAGTGATTCTCTGCCGTCTTAAGGCATGTTATTTGACCGAGTAACGATTTTTATGTTTGAATTCCACCTGATAAAATTATTGTAAGCGCTGATTTAGTAACAAAAATTCACTAATTAAATGTTACTATGAATAAAATTTCATGTCTCATTAAGTAACAAAATGTTCATGCAGAGATTGATTTGTCACAAACAACCAGAAGCACTCGGAGAACATCAGCAGAAGTCTCGCCAAGAGCACACGGAGAAAAACATCAAAATATTAGCAGGAATAATCAGCAGCACACAGGTAACACTAACGCACGTTTTCTTAAATCAATATCAGTGATTAACAAACTAAGTGTAAAAATTAAAAATTAAATAATTACAAGTAGAGTTTCTGTCAGCTTGTGAACTCCTTTGTTCAGCAAGCCAAAATTTAATGTAATTTTTTTTAATTAACTCTTTATTTTTTAAATATTTTAATTTATTTTTTATCATTTAAAAGCTGTAAAAAAAAATTCACGTTAGTGACCACTTGTAGATTAAAACTCGAGAATAACGTCTACTAAATATCCTGTGGGAAAATTTTTGAATTCGACAGCAAGCGAGAGTTATAAGAACTATCGGAATAAATTTAGGGAGGAAAAAATTATTTTTGTCGATAGCACTGGCAATAAAATTAACTGGCCAATAGCGCTTTAGTCTAAATGGTTTGTCGAAGAAGAAAAAACAGAGAGTGAAGTTTGTAGAAAATAGTGTGTAATTTCATTTTGAATAGGAATGTAATTTCAGAAAAGTTGATAGTTTTTGAGTTATAAGCAAAACAATGAGATTTTTTTTTTACATTTTGCTGTTGGTTTTTTTCAATGTTGCGTCACGAAATTTTGTTAGCAAACCTAAGATTCGGATTCAGCACCCCCAAAAAACACACCGATTATAAGAAATCAAAACTACCCTAAAATTTTCCTGGTAAAATAAAAAAAAACATTTGAATGGATTACAACTCTTTCTCGCGTGGAGGTTGTCTACCCGAAAATTACCGCGAAGCTCCCTCCTGCAGGGACTAAGCCAGGGGCAGGTCTGTGGGTCGGACCCCTCCCCTCCAGGATTATAAAGAAGGAAAAAACAAGCAAACGAAGACAGAATTAGAAACTTACAGCAACTTAGCTACCTAAGGTTACAAATAAATTAGTTTTGAAGGATTATTGTAATACTTAGTGGGCTACAACAATGTATATTCGCCCCAATAAAGCCAAACATGCCTCATACATAAAAACGGCAGGATTATATTTCCCAGACAAGTAGTCTATATTATTTAAAGCCAATTTGCTTACGTGTTACTCTAAGCATGTGTTTCATACAATCTTGACATGCTTGTTTCATTTATTTAATAATACTAACACAGTTCTGTATTTATGACTTGTTTTAACGAAAACATAAAATAATTGACTTAAGAACAAAGTACTTATAACTATTAAATAAAAAAATATATATAATGTTCAGTTGGCTTTACTCAAGCAAAATCATTACTAATTTTGTATGTGTGAACGTTGAAGTTCTAGCAATATACTAGTCAATTATAATTTAGTGTGACAATGAATTTTCTTTTGTGATTCAGTCACGAAAAAAAATCTTACCCGCAAAAAAAAATATGCATAGTGGTTATACTGGACCACCTCTTTGACTACGGCCTTGCCTCCTCAGTCATGACTCGTTCTTGAGGCCGCGAGGTGCGACAGGTGTGTCCGCCAAGTGCTTATAATTATAGAGATGATGGCTTACAACCAGCACCCGACTTCAGGCAGCTTGTGCTCTGGGTAGATAATCTTCAGCCACCTCCCTTCCTTTCCCAGTTCCCCCAAACATTACAAAATTCTATAAATTCAAGCTTATTTATTATCTGTTTTAAAACGGCTCACTATGCAACTAAATACTAAGGTTTTTCAAAGACGTAGACTGTTTGTCTTGTTTCTTATTTAAATTTAAGAAATGGTTTTGGCACTAGACTGTTTGTCTTGTTTCTTATTTAAATTTAGGGAAAGGTTGTTGCAGTTTTATATGGCTGTTATCGCTACCGTACTAAAACATGAGTTGGGGTGTAGGTACTATATATTGTTAAACGAGTAGTAAATATATCTCTCAAATATTTATTTTAACGTCCAATATTTTTTATGAGCACTCCAATAGTTAGTTCTATAAACAAAAATTTCCCCTTGACTATGTCCATGAGAGTACTCTATGGTAACACAAATTTAATTTTATCACAAAAAATAGAAACAAAAAATATTTTAACCGAAAATACTGCAAGTTACATAGGAATATTGATTTGAGTCAAACTTGGGATTAGTTAAGAGTTATTAAAAAAAAACAAACTATAAGTTATTATTGAAAATATTTTAGGACCAGTACACTGCCTAAAGTGTTATTTGGAAATCTCTACATGCAGCATTAGTCCTTTACATGAAAAAAAAATGTTTTCCCTATTTTAACTTCTTTTCCCCGACCTTCCATTTTTTTTTGTTCTATTTTTTTCCCCCGCCCATCAAAAACTGGCGCTCTGGGCAAATTCCCGGTTGGTGTGTTTGTAAAACGGAGCCAGTTATAACTACGGAATGGAACAATTCACGGGTTCAATGACCTTTAGGTAGAAACCACAGTCCTTAGCATATTCGTACAGGAAACATTTTATTTCATATTTTACAAAAGATTCCTTTGGAACCAGTTGCCGAGAAATACAGTAGTTTGTAATACAAAGAAAAAATATGATAAATTTGTACAACAATTTGCTATGGTATCTTCCCATACATGATATACATTTTTAGTAACAATACTGAATATAACTTGTCGCACTGACGGAAACTGGCGCATAATTTAAATTTTTATTGATGTCTTATACAAGCATTATAACAATGGCAAATACATTTGAATTTTAAAATATTTGACTTCCTATTTTGTTTTACTATGCCTATTAATGTCCGCAGTTAATACTGTAAAGCTATTTGAGGAAAAATTAACAAATATTTTTTAACTAACCAATAACTGTCTGCATTCACGTGCGCATTATCGCACATTATTCGGTCAGATGTATTAGGTAGAATTCGAAGTAATACTACCTATTGTAGCCGTCACCATGGTGCAACTTCCGGAAACTTTTTATATAGTTTTTCGTTTCCTTGTCCATTGACCCAAAAACTTTATCAACTCGAAAGATTATATTTATATATAATACACACACACACACACACACACACACACACACATATATATATATATATATATAATAACATATTCTTGGACACGATAACTGCCGTAATTTTTCACAAATCACTTCCAAACTGATACATAAGATATAAAAATGGAAACTCGCGGTCGAGTTCCTTAATGAGCAATATCCAATCAAAGGGGTAGAAATGGGGAAGGTTTTTTGAGAAAAACAGAAAAATCGCTGTAACTTTAATGAATATCATAACCGTTTTAACGTATTGTAACTCGTAGGAGTAATACCAAAAAAACTTTTGTCTAAAAAACATTTTTGATACGACCAACCATCACTGAAATTGGTGGAAAAACAAGGGTCGGAGGACAAAAAACTCATATCTCTGTTCGTAGGCACAACATCAAATCCGTTCAAAGTGTTTGTAAATCTTATAATTTTTATCTAAAAATTTTGTCGGAAATAATTTTTAATTAGACGAACCATTGCAGCACGGAGTTGAATAAAAAGGGGTAGACATTAAAAAAAATAAAATAAAATCCGTACCTTGAACAGTATTAAATCCATTACTTTTATTGCAAAACCTAATATTTATATATATATATATTATCTACAACTTTCGTCCAGAATAATTTTTTATATGACCAACCATTACTGCAAAGGGTGGAAAATAACACGGGTTGAAAAAAAAAAATTCATATATCCTTTAATATGCAAAATTTGAAAAGTTTTAAAGAGAAACCGAACTTAAATTTCGACGAAGATTTTGGTGATTAATCTTTGGGAATATCAATATTTTCCTGAATAAATTACACTAAGACTAGTTTTATGACCGTTAACGATCAAATTCCAATGAGATCGCGCTTCATTTCGTCATAAAAACGAAATCGAAAGGAATTGTTTGTAAATCATATAAATATTTACTAAAACTTTTGTCTCAAACTATTTTTATCGACCAACCATAACTGCAAGGGACGGAAAAGAAAGGGGGTTGGAAGAAAAAAATTCATAAATTCCTTAGTAAAGACACAATTAAATACTTTCGTATTGTTTGTAAATCTTATAATTTTAATCTAAAACTTTTGTCTACAACAAATTTTGATAGGCTAAGCCAATGCTGCAGACGGTTCAAAAAGGATAGAATTTTAAAAAATTCATAATTTGTCGTACCATGTACACTATCAAATTCGTTCTTATTTATTGTAAAACTTGAATTAATATCTACAAAAAAGATTATGAAATTATTTTTTATACGATATACCATGACTACAAGGGGTAAAATAAATCCGTTAGAATTTTTTGTAAATATTATAATTTTTATCTAAAACTTTTGTCTGAAATAATGATTGATAATACAAACCACTATTGCAAGGGGTTGAAAAAACCTTGGGCTGGAATAAGAAAACAAATAAATCTTCCCTATCATGGGCATTATCTAATCCGTTGTTTTTTGTTTACTTTATAGATATTGTCTAAAACTACTGTTAAAATAAATTTTTATCTAACCAACCATTACTGCAAAGGGATGAAATAACTAGGTTTGAAAGTAAAAAATAATGCATTATTGTTACGAACGTGACTTTGGCCGGGACACGTGCAGGTGCAGAACTGGCTGGCGACTGCCGCAATATGATAATATGATATGCGTCGCGCGCACCTGGAAGATACCAAGGATTGTCGCTTCCCCCCCCCTCCTTTATGCCCCACCCTGCGCGGCGCTCTGCTATTGACACGTAACTGACACCGGACAGCTGGGAGTTACGCGAGTCGCCGACACGTGTTTCGAGAGATTTCTACCGTCGTGTCGGCGCGGATTGACGCGACTGGCCTCGGCCGCTCTCGTGAGTTCTAGAATTGCGCCGTGGCCTATACATATGCCCGAGGACGCCGGTCAGGAGTCAGTGGAGTTCAGAGAGAGAGATCAGGCGGCAGCCTTCCCGCGGCGGAGCTTCCGGGGCGAGAGTGCCGCGGGTGCGGCAGAGTGGCGAAGTCCTTGGACGAAGGTTCCAGGGCAGGGAGTGAGTAAGTTCATTGGAGTTGGGAGTTTTCCCGCGGTGGAGTTTCCGGGCAATAGTGTCGCGGGCGCGGCGGAGTCCCGAGCGAAGTTCCGAGCGAAGCGTCGAGCGGATCCTCGGCGAAGGCAAGTGTCGGCGGCGGCGGAGTGCGGCGACGGAGTCCCGCGGCGGAGACCCACGAGGGGTGCTGCGGCGAGAGTTGCGCCCGAGGTGCGGCCCAGCGAGGTGTGCGGTGTGTGAAAACGAGTGATTGGGGAAGCAACATTTTTAAGTGCAATTGATTATTTGCCATTTTAGATTATTTGTAAGTGACATAAGTAGTGGTAATAAATAAAATTGTGTGTGTGATAAAAATCTCTAATTGGGCTATCCTTTATGAACCCGCGGTAAATCGTAACAATATATATATATACATACATATATATACATACATATATATACACACATAAAAGAGGAAAAACTTCTCTCTCCTCACTCATGGCCCTGAAACCTAATACCAAGAATCTCCATGTAGAGAGCAGGTGTAAGTTTGAGAATTTTTGCGCCGCTTGTCGCACCTGCGCCATGTAATTAAAGGAACCAGCTGCTCTTTGGTTGATTAGAACACTTTTGAAAGCCTGGTTGGACGTGATATCTTTACCTAGCCTAATGAACCCATGCATTATTAACAAATAAAAGAATATATTAAATGATTCTGTACCCATACCTTGCATTAAAATAAGTTCGAGAAAAAAAGTTAAGTATTTAAGTGAATTGTCAAACATTAATAATTTTCGTAAACAATTAACCTGGCCACTGCGAACCAATACTAAAACCAATGACAAACACTTAAAATAAAAAAATCTTTTTCGGCACATCCTACATCCGTAAGCAGAATTCGAAGAATGTACCTATTTATTCTGCAAATATTTTGGCCACTTTATGAACTTCTGGAACATTTTAAGAACTTAATGTACATTACATTACGTATTTATGTTCTCCAATATTACAGCATTATCGATTAAATATTTGCTCATTTTTAATGCAGCGAAAATATTACGAATAATACTAACTCAGTAGGTACATCCAGCATAGAAATGCTTACATAGAACGAATTTTATATTATATGCCAAACTAAACTAATAATTTAATTTTGTTGACCTGCAAACACTTTTTTCATCCCTTGCAATAATAACTGGTGGTACAAAAATTCGCTTTGAACCAAGGTTTAAGATAATATTAAGATTATTTAAAATAAATTCGAACTAATTATATACATAGAGAGTTTTAATTTTTTTAAAAATTCAACCTCTGGTCTTACGGTGATAATTAATAATTATTGTCATAAAAAAATAGTTTCAGCCAAGGTTTTAGATGACGTTTAGGTTTTATACAATAAATTTTAATGGATTTCACTCTCGCTGTTTGAAGCTTCAAGGTGGCATAATAGCCTGTGCTAACGAAGGGAGTACTTGGGACTAGCTAAGCTGTAGTTACCTTCTGATGCCAGGGAGGTTAGGACATTTACGCCTAATTAGCCGATGTCACCCCTCCCCTTCATGATATTCAGGAACAGACAACCCACATAACTGACGTCGACCGCTTAAACTTGGGGGCAGAGCAGGTGAAGGCCCCACCAGCCTATCTCAACCATTTCGTTAATGCACCTGACAGCTGAGCGGGGGCCTTATCAGCTGCGGTCGCTGCAGGCACCCTCAGCTTCAACCTTATTCCAGCACTAAGGATACACTTATGCCGAGGGAGAACCAACCATGGGGGTAGCATTTGACATTATACTTTCTGTGGCAGTAAAGCCTGGATTCCACCCTATCAGTAGCAGCCCCTGCTGGGGGAAAGCACCCATCCATTCGTTCCATGCAAGAAAAGTGTAAACCCCTGTGCAAATTACAAATTGCATATTCCTGTGTATTTGTAACTACTGCATATAATTTGCTGACCAAATAATTCAATGATCATGTAATAAGATTAATACAAGACAATTCTTACCCACAAGGCATGTGCGATGTAAAACATGTGCATTGGCCCCTTAAGGGAAGCGTGTTCAGTGAACACCCATAATTCACCTTGTAGCCGTGGGACTTAATTAATTTCTACCATCATCTGAGTGCATTATGTGTTTATCAGGAAACCAAATATTAACAGACAGATGCAGTTACTGCAAATAACAATCAGTCTCTAACTTGTTTTACATTTTAAAAATTATTATTTACTTTATAATAATTTGCAGCATATTTGGGCTTTAAGCTATTTGTTTATTAATCAGTAATATATGAAGAAAATGTAATGTATTTAATCACTAAGTAACCCTGTAAAATATTTTAAAATTCTGGTGTTCCTTTGGTGTGGTGTGACACTATCCTTTCCACCTCCACCTTGGCATTACTTTCTGGCAGCCTTCGTCAAACAACTGCCCATGGCGAGTGCTCTGGCCCATAGGGATCCTTCAACTGTGGATATTTGAGTACTTTAATCTGTTAATATAATTAAACGAACCTAAACATTTTCTTAATCACTCCCCACGCATTACAATGTTACCTAGCATTGCAGGGCTTAAGCCAACTGGTTTGAATTTCACTTCACCATGTAACCATGTCACGATGTTTGCTGATACGCAGCCCACATGAAGTTCAATATAATAAATTTAAACTTTAAAAACATAAACATTATGAACTGTGACCTCCCATGCTCATGTCTGCCATGAACTATGCTCAATTATTTTATTGTTTGCATTTTGAGAGCATCCTACAGACACAGTACTTCTTGGAACCATTTTCAAATAACCGGATGTGGGGTTACAGACTTGTAATCAGGAAACCACGAAAAAGTATTTTCATATTAATTATTAAGTGCATTATTATTATTTTTTTTATAATAAGTCACTAAATACTATGTAGGTTCCCTACCAAAAATTTACAACAGAAACCAATAAAATACAACAGGAATTCCAGTGTATCCTGTTGTATGACAGATGAGATTTCAGTGTATTTTATTGGATCCTGTTGGGTTTTGTTGTAAACACACTGACTTCATTGGGTTTCAGTGTATTTTGTTGGGGAAAATTTACACACACAAAAAAATACATCATTGTATTCTAGTGGGTTCTGTTGTCAAAGCCCACTGAATTCATTGGTTTTTATTGGATTCTGTTTTGAAAGATATTGGAACAGAAAGTGTTGGGTTTTGTTGTTTTCTGTTGTAAAGCAGTCTGTTGGATTCTATTGTATTTTAATGTTTATTATTGTATTCTGTTCGGTTTTGTTGTTTTCTATTGCAAACAGTTATGTTGGTTTCTTTTGAATACCAGTGTTTATCATATTGTATTCTGTTCAGTGGCGTAGCCAGGATTTGTGTATGGGGGGTGTTAAGTAGCATGCCCCCCCCCCTACGTATTAAAGCGGGGGGTCCGGGGGTCCTCCCCCGGGAAAATTTGGATTTTAAGGTGTAAAATAGTGCTATTTTAGTAGTTTTCGGTACTTAAATTTAAATATTGTAATGGTAAAAATTTTATTAATTTTTAATATGAAATTTCTTTGAGTGATGAATAAGAAATTTAATTAAAGTTTTGGGGCTAAGGGGGGGGTTTTAACCCCTAAAACCCCCCCCTGGCTACGCCCCTGATTCTGTTAGGTTTTGTTGTTTTCTGTTGCAAAGAGTTCTATTGTTTCCTAGTGTTTTTCATTGTATTCTGTTGTTTTCTGTAGCAAAGAGTTCTGTTGGATTCTGTTGTATTTTAGTGTTTCTCATTGGATTATGTTGTTTTTTGTTGCAAAGAGTTCTGTTTAATCTGGTCTCTTTGAGTGTTTCTCCTTGTATTCTGTTGGGTTCTGTTGTATTCTGGTGCAAGAATTTCTGTTGTTTTCTGTTGTATTCTAGTGTTTTTCATTGTATTCTTTTGTTTTCTGTTGCAAAGAGTTTTGTTGGAGTCTGTTGTTTTCTAGTGTTTCTCATTGTAATCTGTTGGGTTTTGTTGTTTTCTGTTGCAAAGAGTTCTGTTGGTTTCTGTTGTATTCCAGTGTTATTCATTGTATTCTGTTGGGTTTTGTTGTTTTCTGTTTCGAAGAGTTCTGTTGTATTCTATTGTTTTTCATTGCATTCTGTTTTTTTTTGTTTTTCTAGCTGTTCTTTAGTGATTTTTGTATAATTGTTTTTTTCCCTTGTACATAACCTGTTTCATGGCGGATGCCTTCGGGGTTAATGCCGATCACAGTGATCACATTTCCCACCACTGATCGGCATTACCCACATAATTTTTGGCATTTAAGAAAAACGTTTCTGTTTATTGTTTACATATTTTATTTACCGATTTTGATTAGTGTAAAATTACCATTGGATAGTAACATTTCTCTAAATACAGTTTTCATTAACTATTTAACACATTTTTATGGCTCACTCTCTTTGTACAGGCTGGGACACACTGCAAGGTTACGAATGTGACAATTGTTTGCTACGAAAGTGAATGAAGAAATTGGCAAGAATAATGATTTATTTTAATATATATTTAGGGGTTATAGATAATATTTATTAAACATTAAGGCTTGCGTCAAGGATTGACGCTTGGGCTTGGATGTACAGTAGGGAATAATATAAATTTTTGTTTGTTGTTATTTATGTTACATTGCTTTAATATATCCAAATAAAAAATATGCTTTGTTGTTTTACTTGATGCAACGTAAATAATAACAAAACAAATACGTGAGTCCCTACTGTGTACCCAAGCCAAAGCGTTAATCCTTGCAGGGATTTTTTTTAGCAGTATGGAGGCGCGAATTGCTAACGTGTTACGTCCGATAGCACGTAATGTGACGTATAAAAGAAATTATAATCTTTATTTAGGTTACGGGGGATCAAAATGTACAGGGCCAAGTGATAATCTTGGATACGCGATACAGAACTTTTACCTATTGATATTATATCAGTATTAATGTACGGGATACATGGTTATGGTAATTAGACTTTACATATGTGCTTCAAAATTATCAGCAAACCAACAGAATAAAATGAAAAACACTGGAATACAACAGAAACCAACAGAACTTTTTGCAACAGAAAACAACAAAACCCAACAGAATACAATGAAAAACACTGGAATGCAATAGAAACCAACAGAACTCTTTGTAACAGAAAACAATACCCAACAGAATACAATGAAAAACACTGGAATACAATAGAAACCAACATAACTCTTTGCAACAGATTGATGTTGTACCTCCTCTTTATTTAAACAAAAACCCCGGGTCACAGTCCTGTCCGCGGCACAATTTTCCGGCCATAGCCATTGTAGTGCCACCACTCGTCACCAGATGGCAGTTGTAAAATATGAACAGACAATGTACCTATTATAGTTATGTTAAGAAATGTTATGATTGTAAATATTTATGAAGATTATCAAGTGTGTAGTGTAAGTATGTTTCGTAGCCTTGTAAATAATATTGTAAACTAGCTGCAGTACCCGGCTTTGCCCGGGCTGAACACCGGGTGATATATTGTCCGCGAGTTACAGCAAAATGGATACCGATATGTCCAGTGTGTTAGACATTAAGAAATGACACATAATTACTGTTTGTGTATCTGTGACCTATGATTTTCTGTTTACCCATGGCGATCGGTTGAAAGGTTTAGAAGTTGATGCGCTACAACGCCATCTAGCGGCGAGTTACAAAAATAATGGATGATTAAAACACTTCGATGTGCCAACTTTCATGGCGATCGGTCAAACGGTGTAAGAGTTTATCGACGTCATACATACCAAAATCCAATTATATATATTCTTATATTTCGAAATTTTGGGGCTTTCACTTTTGCGAAAAGTGGATGTTCAGGACCTCGAATGGTTTGGAACACTCCATCTCGAAAGAAATATTTGAAATTCCTGAAATTGTCGAAATTTTGGGGCTTTGTCCCTAGAGGGGGAGGGATGATTTTGAGGACCCTGAATTGCTGGGAAACAATAAAAATCGAAAGAATGATATTTGAAATTTTTTAAATTTTGGGGTTTTGACCATGAGGGGGGGGGGGGGTGATGTTGAGGACCCCCCAATGGCACGTAAACACTCCAAATCGAAAAAGAATAGGTTTTTGGAAATTTTGGGAATTTTTTTAATTATTGGGTCTTTGACTCCCTGTAGGGGGAGGGTAGTTTGAGGACCCCGAATGGCTCGGAAACACTCCTAATAGTAAAAAAAGTATTCTTAAATTTAAGAAATTTTTCGAAATTTTGGGGTTTTGCATTCCCCCAATCCCCTTACCACAAATTTGTTGGAGAACACGTCTTTGGGTAAACGTTCCGCCATCCCCCGGACACTTTAGTTAGTAATGACTTAATTTTAATACAATTTCCTCCAATTTTTCGAAATTTTGTGGCTTTCACTTTTGAGAAACGGGAGAGGGGGGGGGGGGGGGGTGTAGGTTCAGGACCTCGAATGGATCGGAACACTCCATCTCGAAAGAAATGATATTTGAAAATCCTGAAATTTTCGAGATTTTGGGGCTTTGTCCCCAGAGGGGGAGGGGTTATTTTGAGGACCCTGAATGGCAGGGAAACACTAAAAATCGAAAGAGAATGATTTTTGAAATTTTCTAAATTTGGGGGCTTTGACCCTTGAGAAGGGGGGGGGGGGGTGATGTTGAAGACCCCGAATGGCTCGTAAACACTCCAAACCGAAAGAGAATAGGTTTTCGAAAGTTTGGGAAATTTTTTTATTATTGGGTCTTTGACTCCTTGTGGGGGGAGGGTAGTTTGAGGACCCCGAATGGCTCGGAAACACTCCAAATAGTAAAAAGTGCACTTAAATTTAAGAAATTTTTGAAATTTTTCGTAATTGTGGAGTTTTGCACTCTCCCCCCCCCCCAAAAAATTGGGTGCGAAGTCGACTTTGGGTAAAAGTTCCACCATGCCCCGGACACTTAAGTTCGTAATGACTTAATTTTAATACAATTTTCTCCAATTTTTCGAAATTTTGTGGCTTTCACTTTTAAGTAAAAGGAGGGGGGGGGGGTGGAGGTTCAGGACCTCGAATGTTTCGGAACACTCCATCTCGAAAGAATAGATATTTGAAATTTCTAAAATTATCGAAATTTTGGGGCTTTTTCCCAGAGGGGGGCGGGGTGTTCTAGGACCCTGAATGGCTCGAAAACGCTTAAAATCGAAAGAGAAAGATTTTTTAAAAATTTTAAACTTTCGAAATTTTGGGGCTTTAACCACCTGGGGGGGGGGGGGAGGGGGTGAAGTTGAGGACCCCGAATGGTTCGGAAACACTCCAAATCGAAAGAGATATAAAGGAAAACTTATTACCTACCTATGAATAATTTTCTAAATAAATTAATAAATATCTCTATGTTTAAAAATTTACGTACACACATAATATTAAACTTCAAACTATACACACCAAAAAAACCAAGGATGTTTGTGAAACTATTTTTTATTTGTCATAATGTTTAAAACATTTGTAGGATATATATATATATATAAGAAAATAAATGAAATTAAAACATACATAAATAAAATTATCTCACACTCAACCAAACATAATGTTTAATATGAAATAAAGGAAGATGGCAATTACATGTAACTATTCTAATTATTAAAAAAAATCGACCTACCTGAAATAGTAAAATTCACATTTTTCAACAATATATTACATAATTGATAAATATAATATCTTGACGCTCAGCAGATAAATTATAAACACAAAACCAAACTCCTTGCAAATAAGTTATAAGTAGGTACTGTAAAAAAAATAATTTAAATTGTAATATACAAAAACGGTTATAATATAAAAAACTAGAAACCTGAGACTATTGTAACGTAAAGACTATAGTTTTGTGATAATACTAACAGTTTATGTGAATGTCCAACTTCCAGTTTTTAATTTGCTATCGTCTGACACATACTACGGTACTTATCCTTGTTTTAGTAAAGGACTATAGTGTTTTGTTTACAGCCTGAGCAAGCCTTGATTACACTGTTCGCTATCAACTATACTTTTTCATTGTTTCATTAGTCATAGGTTTTGCAAGCTACCCTGATAGCTTTGGTATTTGCTTGCATTGGAAAATGTATAATTCTGGAGCCATATATAAATATCTATTCTAAAAACATCGTTATTTTGTTTATTGTAGTTAATCATCCCTTTTTTTACTCTTAAAGTTTCGTCACAGCTATGTGCAAATGTGTGTTGTTTTTGTTGATTATTATTGCTAATGGAGTACCTGTATTTTACGTAGCTGAAGTGAGTTGACTGCTGGATCAGAATCCAGTACACTGGCAATACCACAACACAAACAGCAGTATACACAATACTACAAAGACTGTATTGTGCAACACAGCACACACAATTCAGTGAAATATATCACCGAGTGGTACGCTGCATATGCAACCATATATAACATAATAATACACTACTACTACTACCTCAACACGAGCAGTACACAGAGCGTGACAGCCCACACTGTGGGGCCGAAAAAATATACTGTGACCAGAATCTATTATTCCAGTGCAACTGACACAAAAAATTTTTTATACACAAACATGTCATGCCAAAACACTACATATGACTTGCGGAACAGGAATATACAAGGACAGGAGGTGGTCAGTGATGCTGAACGGGTACATCTGGACATCGATACTAACACTACTCCATCAGAAAACATGTGTTCGTCCGAGGGGGCATGTACAGGCATCGGCAAGCAAACCAGTCACGCCACATATAATGCGGCCGTGGGACTATCGACACCGGGTTTGAGTAGTGATTCAGAGGTGGAGACGATAGTGATAGGAGTACAGACATTCTATGTACCTGCTGGTGTATACACTGATGGGTACGTGTCCGGCATTATAGCGCCAACTACAGACCACAGCCCAGACCCAGCCGTGTGCTCTAATCTACCCCATCGACATTTGGCATGGATCATATCAAGCTGATGTTGACCCAAGTATCTCCCCCGGAGACACTTGACCCTGAACTAGCTCTGCAGGAGAGCACCCAGCAGCGGCATTGGTCTGACATCTAAGGCAGTATAGCAAGTTTGGTATATGCACGTCCCACTTCATGTGATCATTCCCCAACCAGAGACGGAGTTGGATCTTGAACTCCTGGTTCCGTCTCTCGGTTTGGTTGGCGCGGGGGTGGTACGTGGGGGTCGTGTGGTGCATGCCGCCCACCAACGGGCACCTCTGAACTGTCCCCCATTGTCACTCAACAGCACAGCAGGATAGCCAAACTGGCAGAACACCTCCCTCTCCAACAGTGCCACCAGTGTACCCGATCTCACATTGGACACTGGGTACGCTTCCACCCAGCACGTGAACAGATCGGTCACAACCACCAGGAACCATTTTCCCTTGGCTGTCCGGGGATATGGTCCCATGATGTCATGTGCTACCGTCTGGAACGGCTGCTGTGGTCGGTGGGGTAGCTATTGTTCCTCCCTGTCTGACCTCCGTGCTTTGCGTTGTTGACACATCTTGCACTGGCGGACGTATTTACGGATGTCACACGTCACACTTGGCCAGTGGAATTTCCTACGCACCCCCTCTATCGTCTTGTCAGCCCCGGGGTGTCCCTCTAAGCTGTGGTCGTGGAAAAATTTAAGCACGGCGGCTCGTGCACCCTTTGGTATGTACGTACACCAGGTCCCCATGGTCCCTGGATTCCGGGTCTGTATGACTCCGTCCATGCATCGCTGGAACAGCGAGAACTCTCTCACACATGAATTCATCATTGTCAGGGTGTCCGCGTCCCCCATCTGGGTTCGCTTTTTGGCCTGCACCAGGTCGTGTAGGGTATCCACCGTCCCTGGGTTTGCCTCCGGCACGGGCTGCGCAGTAACGTACAGTACTACGGGCACGTTGACGTCCACGGGGGCGTGTTCCCCGCCCCCTGGTGATACAAGGTCGTCCCAACTGCCCTCGTCCTCATACTCTACTGTCGTGTCTGTGTGTCGGGAGAGTTCGTCAGCCAACTGATTAGCTTTCCCCGGGACATGCTCCACCTGGAAGTCGTAATTCTGCAGTGTTATGGCCCAATGCGCAAACTTGAACTTTTGTCCTTGCATGGTATTGAGCCACTTCAGGCACTGGTTGTCAGTGCGCAGGGTGAATTGACGTCCTTCCAGACGGTGCCAGTAGCGGTTAACTGCCCACACCACGGCCAAGCATTCCTGCTCGTTGACATTGTACCTCTGCACGGCCGGGCAGAACTTCCCGCTGGCGTACTCAATCACATGCCACTCGTTTTCGGTCCCGACTTGGTACAGTACAGATCCCATACCTACTTGACTGGCATTAGTCTGCAGGTACAGGGGCTTGCCCGGGGTCAGCCTCGCCAAGGTACGACATTCGCGGAACAAACCCTTGACCGTGGTCAGTGCGTGGTCCGCCGCCTCCGTCCACTGGTACTTTGTCTTAGGTGATAGTAGGCCAGTCATTGGTGCTGTCACTGTGGCGAAGTCTGGGATGCATGACCCAAGCCAATTCAGCAGCCCCATGAGTTTCTGCAATTGTTTACGTGTCTTGGGTACTGGCTTGCCGCAATCAGGTCCAGGTGATTGTGTAGTGGCCGACACCCGTCTGCACTGACAAGTTGCCCCAGAAACTGCAGCTCTGCCGCTCCGACATGGCACTTACGTGGATTGCAGGTTAATCCATGAATGGCCAAACCGAGAGACGGAACCAGGAGTTCAAGATCCAACTCCATCTCTGGTTGGGGAATGATCACATGAAGTGGGACGGGAATATATCAAACTTGCTATACTGCCTTAGATGTCAGACCAACGCCGCTGCTGGGTGCTCTCCTGCAAAACTAGTCCAGGGTCAGAACCTGGCCCTGCCGGGCGAGTGCCGGGTGTACGCCGCGGCGATGTAGGGGGAACTGGGGGAGGCACTCAGAACAGAGCTGTCAGCCATGCGGGAACAGGCACGTCAGCGCCAAGAGGCGTATGTCCAGAAGACGACACCGGTGACGGGACGTTCTCCCCCGCCGCTGGAACCTGGAGACATGGTGCATGTGCGGCACCACCACCTGTCGTCCAAGGCAAAGACTTCAACATCAGGCTTGCTCCAAAGTGGTCTGAGCCAAGGCAGGTCATCCGTAAGTTCGGGCCCACGACGTACCTGGTACGGACACCGACCGGACGACCTGCAAAGATACATAGGGACGATCTTCGGCGGGCAGGAGGGGACCAGTCAGAGTCCGGGATGACAGGGCCGCGGGGTGGGTCACAGGAGAGTAGGGGGTAGGTGCAGTCTGGTGACCGGGGGGAGTAAACGCCACGTAGGGATGAGTGGGAGAGTGGTGGTGGGAGCCAACATTGGTTGCAGAGGGCCACGGACATCCGAGTCACACGGGAGCCAATTGCGAGATTTTGCAGCACGGACATAGGACACGAGCTCCGGGAAGGAACAGGAAAGGTGCCCACAGACTAGTGGGGGAGGGGTGGTGTGTGAAAAGGGGTGGCGCCAAAGTCAGGCTTCATTGCATCATGGGAAAGCGGAGAAGGTGTTGTGTCAGAAGGATCAGGAGGGGGAAAAGCAGAGACCGGAAGGGGAACACGACTTAGGGCGGGTACTGGAAGTGACAAGTGATGGAGATAGGGAGATGGAGATCCCGAAATCGGAAGAAAGGGAAATGATAATGTGGCCGTCAAGCCAAGATCTGGCTGGGAAAGAGCAAGAGGGAATAGTCACGGAGCCAGAATCGGACAACGAAGGCATGGAGTCTTTAGGGGACTGGTATAGTCCCGTCTGGCCAGTAATCATCAGCCTGACTACTTCTAGTTTTACAATTTCGGTTACTGAACCGGATTCGGAGGGAGAGGAGTCGAACGAGAGTAGGTCGGCTCAGGGGAGAAGGAACCCGCCACGTCGATGGCAGGCGCTCGTACAGACATGTTGTCCGGCGAGTCCAGACAGAGGGGGTCACGACCGCGCAGAGGTACCGGTAGGAAACTTGATAAGACACGTTGTGCGACGCCGATACCCAGGGGCCCACATCATCAGGGGAGGGGCTGGGACCCAAAGTACAGGGGGATGAGACCGGGAGGCCTACCCGGGCGTGGAGAGCGCAGGCCTACCTAAAGGACTACGAATACCACCCCTTACAGGCTCAGACAACCACCAGTGGGGAGACCCCACACATCAGCATTATGAACCTGCTGCCCTTGTTTGCACAGACGAGTGATGCTGACAGGACACCCCTAGGACGGCCAGTCGGCATGCAACCCGTACCCGAGTGGGACCTATTGTAAATATGTTCATTGTAGAAGTGTGTTGGCGCACATAGCGATCTCTTTGAGGGGGGTGGGGGGGCATTTGACGTCAACCTAAGTGTCTCCCCTGCTCATAAAGACCGTTATGCTGCGCCAACCCCTGATCCACCCCTGCCCCATGCAGTGTATTAAGTTAATTGTGTTAATTTATTGTGTTAAATGTGTATTAAAAATGTTACAACAGAACAAGAACATACTTATATGTTTAAAGTTATTTACGTAATATTTTGTAGTGTTAATAATTATATGTTTTTCTAAGTAATATGTTAATTATTTACGTAACTTTGTCCACCGGGCAACAAAGCCGAGGCCAACCCCCAGAATCTCTCTGAGCGCTGCGCGTGTCGCGGAGTGGGGGTAGGACGGGCAGAGAGAGGCAACGTGTGGCAGGAGAGGGGCAGTAGGCATCTGGCGACTGGACGAGGAAGACGTGCGCGGAGGCCAGAGTCGGAGAGCAGCGACTGGTGAGACCAAGCATGAGAAGTGGGCATTTCAGGACTACGTGTGATACGCCGCGAAACATAATTGTAAATAGTTCAAATTGTATATAAGAGTTTTTTGACTAGACATTGCGCGTACCAGTGGGCGCGTCACTACTGTTGCGAGACGGACTTCGTGTCTCAGGCACCGATATCCTAACAGAACTTTCTCACAGCTGTCATCTAGAAGGGGACATAGCTAGACTTTCACACGAACGCACTACGAGACCGCGGGGGGCAGCCCGCACTTGGCACCTGCCCATCAAAACACGTATAGCCGAGTTTCACTCCGCAGAGGGATGAGTGTTGAGCCTCAGGTAGTCCTATGTAAAGGGACTGTGTAAGAGAATTATTAAATCAGCTGTATCCAAACTGGCAAACTTTTATTGTAGTGCAGATAGTAGTGTTTCCCCCCGCCACAAGGCCTGAACCCCGACCCGAGTACAGAACGCAAACTAACATCACAGGAGGGTGATATCCGTGACTACGACAAAGCAAATGTTTTGTTTGCTCGCCATCGAAAAGGGCGTCATGAACTATCACGTAACACAGTCAGGTCCGACATGACTGCCATGCACTCCCGGTTTTACACAGACACCACCGACATCAACACCAGCCTCAACTCCCGGCTTGACAAAGTCACCGCCGACATTAACATGGCTTCAACTCGCGGTCTGACATCATCGCCTCCAGATTCGATTGTGAGCAGACAGGCCTGAGCAACCTGGATGGACTTCTGGAGGCTCGTTTCCAGGAGCAGGGTAGCTCCCTTACTGCTATCTCTGTGCAGGTCATGAAAGGTCGAGGATTGATCGAAGACTTTGAGGCTTATTACATCTGATCCCAAAAACTGCAAACACCAACTCTTTTATCAAATCACAAGGAAATCACTTGCTTACTCAGTTTGGGCATAACCTGCATATTAAATGAAATTCAGAGGAAATAACCTAAATGCTGAAAACTTTAAAAGATAACAAAACATAAAATAATTAATATTATTGAATGTGTATATCAAAAACACATAGGAATAATAAACTTTCCATAAAAAAATACAAAAACAATCAAACTAATCTCATATTTTTTAAATGCACAATGAAGTTATTATTTATTTAATCACACGAAATTATATTAAAAATATTAGCCCTATTTAATATTTTAATTTACTTTATAACATATGCTTAAGAGTGATAGGTTCTTCAATCTCTGAAAAATAACACCCTATACAATTACAATGAATTACAAGACTTTGGGGAGTTAAGAAACTGTTACTACTCTGAAACAAATATGGCCACAAAGTAAACAGTACATATGGTGCGGATGGTGAAAAGAAGCACAGAGTATTATGAGCACAAAAAAAAAACGTTTACCTAACTTCACCAGGTGCATCACACACAATTTTCTAAGAAAAGAGTTATCAAGAAACTTTAGTGAAAATTACAAGTAACCTTTTACAACACAAACATATCAAACTTAAAAAAATTACTGTTTATTAAAGAAAATAATGAACTCAATAATTAAACTTAGCTCTCCAATAGTCACTACACTCTCCTGCCCCCTGCCTTACTTCTTTCTCACTAATGTTATTGACATATGGTGGAATCATCTTGATGGCCCTTGCTGCTCCATCCTTAACTGCCTAAAACCCTAAGTATTATTAACCTAAATTATTCCCACTCTCCCTGCCCTTGACTTTCAAACTCTCTAGGATGAAATAGAAAGTCTGGGACAGTTATAGAGTTTTATACAAGTTTCGTTTCTGTAGTCCAAACAATCGATACACATTCGAGTCTTCTGGTTGTGTTCTTCTTCTTGGTAATATCTCCATTGGTACCTCTGAGTTTAAGGATATTTTAGAAAGAACCCTCATGAGTTTGCTTGAAGGGTACTGTAATAATATCTATGTCTTGTGATATTATAAGATAATAATTCCACATGGTTAAAAGGTAAGGTTATGTTTCTCTCTTGTGCTTGAATGTTTTTAATGTAGAAAATTAACACAAAACATTTCGTGACTTATATAAAAGGTCACAAATTTTAGTCGCGGACACCAGTGAGTCTAGTGTCTGCCACAAAAGAGCGGCAGGAACTAGAGTGCCAATGCTCGAACAAGCATGCAGTACTGTGTGATTAAACTCTCCAACTCGCCATGTTTTTAGAGTAGGTAGAGGAGTCTACGGCGACCCTGCACAGCCAGGTAGACGCCATCGGCACCGATGTCACCCTGGTGGGAGACAGGGCAGTTGCAGCACGAGAGGCTGCGCTGCGAGAGTGGGTGGAACACCTGGTTCAAGCATTGGAGTGGTGGCTTATTGAGCTGGGGGCAACACTCACCACTGACAGAGTGTCTCACCTGAGCACCACCTGTGGCAGCTTAGCCGAGCCACACCGCCTACCTGAGGCTACACCATTTGTACCAGTGTTCCGAGTGTGTTTTAATAGTTTTATAAGTGTCTTGGGGGGCTGTCACACCCTTAGGTAATTCTATCTGGCTAAATACACTACTGCCTGCAAGCCACGCGGTGATGTCGCGTTTAGAGTGCCCAGAGTCTCATTGCTTGTGAGCACTCGGGACACCATCCACCGCTGGCGCCCGGCATTTTCACCCTTATCGCAAGTACAGGAAGGCAGTAGGTGTCAGTATAATAAATATAAAATATTTTTTTGCTATTTGTATCTTTCAGGGTCAATTTTACCACCATTGTTTTTGATTTTTAATTAGTTTTAACAATGCTTAAGCATAGTCTAATAACGAATTGCATTTCACCAAATATTTATTGGATTTTTGGATGGATAACCATTGCTTAGCTTCAAATGAACAATTTCGATCATTTAACTTATTAACAGATAATGACGCCAACCCTGCTGCCTGTTTTAGAATTAGTGAATTTGAGCTGTGGAAATTTAGAATGTTACTCGAGGGCGGGGTTCTTTGCCTCGTGGCTGCAGGCAGGGACGCGTCGACAAAGGACTCCCTAGGCTGTTTAGGCAACCCAGGATGCAGTAATGATTAAAAAGAACACGTGAATACAACTGGATTTATTTGCACGTCACACTGTACATTACGTCACCTGGTACAGGGCGCCATCACGTAACTGGCCGTATCATCGCCTACCTTTTATTCTCCGCACACACAGCCCTCGAATGGCGGCACTGTTTCACGGCTTGCGGAACTCCCCGGAAATATCCCACCGAGTGTTGCAGGCTATCCTGAGACTAGCGGTAGTGGAGATGATGGTGCGTGACGCGTCTGGAAGCTGCAAGTAAAGATGCGCCGTTCGGCGAAACAAATGAATGACTATGACTAACTAATTATAAATTGACCTAGGTGAAAACTGGAGTTACAAAATATATACGTGGCTGCTATCTCCCCACCTAGCATTCCCTTGGAATAGATAGGGAACTCACGTTGCTGATAGCTGAAGCTAAGACTAGAATTAATACCGTAGGATAAAATCTAACATGGAAGTGTTCTGCAGAACAGAATGAATCTGATACAGAAATACAGTTCAGGTTGGATTAACATAATTACCAGAGTTCATCCTCGTAGTGGCGTGGAGGCCACGAATGCTGGGCGTGGGCGCGGTGGTACAGGGGCACAGAAAACTCACACGTGACCGCGGCACGTCCCAGGAACTAATTCGTTATTAAATGTCACTGTACGCATTTAGCTCTACGCCGCCCCGCATGGGCAAAGCTCAAACTCCTGGCTCTCAAACTCCTGGCAAAGGTATTACAGCGTTAAGCGTGGGCACATCGGCGTGATGCCCTTAACAATAGTAATTACGTATTAAAAGAAACTGCTCATGACTGAGCCACACACAATTAGTAAAGGACCGCGCGACACTTAGCACGGTCGATTTAGGGCCGCCCGTGCAGCGGATGAGAAGGGATTGAAAAATTGACCTATGGAAACTACATTTTGGTTTTGGCGCGACTGGCGACTCTCCCTGGCAACCCGGCCAGGGAGGGCTCGATTTCCCGCGGAAAGTTACGGAGCACGGGAAGATGGTGACGGCCAGTTTTGTGACACAAAAGCATCTAAGCAACATTTATTAATTATTTAGGAATATTAAAGACATAAAAAGTTTTAGTTATACTTCTCTTTATTATAATTGCATGTGCACTATGTTCCGATTGCGCATCGCTACACCCGGCCATGCGCGTCGCACAACACAGCCGGCTGTGACTGTGTCACGCCATTCGATGCACTGCCCTAACTCACACTTCCTTGCCCGCGCGGGCGTGTTCGTTACCTTCGTCCTAATCAGGTGTTGAGGACACATAACGGTCTGTTCTCTCAGAGGGAGCACCGACGGGCGGAGTCATGTTTAGCACACACCAAAACGGCCGCACAATAGTGTAAGCTGATACCTACTAGAGTACGAAAACAAGGCACATAAATAACTACAAATTTTTAAGTTAGAAAAATTAGTTAAAATAATGGTGATTATAAAGGTTTTAATGTATTTTTAAGTAAATGAAGAATGTGCTGAAGGAAATTGAACATCTGTTTTTGTTTCTATTAAACAAATGTAGCATGTATTATTTTTGTGAAAAAATATTTTCAAATACAACTTTATGTGAAAGTTTTAAAAGAAAGAAGTTATAATCTAATTTTTGATTAAATAGGTACTTGGGTTTTTGCTTGTGAACAAAGTCAAATATAACCATTTACACCTTTTAATGTGACTGGCTATCTTTATTTCCTTTTCATTGGTTTGAAACAAACCCGAACCATTATTCACCAACAATTTTTATTTCCTTATTATGAGTTATTTAATTATTCTTCTGTATTGCAAAGACCCTTTCTATTTATTCCACAAAGATGAATAAAAAATGATTGGACATCTTTATCAGTTGAATATCTGGTTCTCTCCAACATATTTAATTACCTACTACGAATCAAGGTGTAAATATTGTCGTCGTCCAGCCGAAGGCCACCCAAAGCCCGACCTGCACCCACCAGTATCCGACCCCGCTAACGGAACGCACCCCTAGCCATAGCCAACCCGAGTCAGGCGAGCCTCCGATGCCAAGGTAGAACCAAAGGCAGTGTCTAAGTAATTAAACACCTCGACTCCAGTTCATCAACAATCAAACTTAAATTAATAGTAACTCCACTATTAATTAAAACCCCCGCCCAAGGAAAGTGTGACGCAGGAGTGCCCGAGTCACTCACGCGTGAACTTACCATAATAAGTTTGTGAGTACCTCCTTTGCGGCCTTCAGCCTTATTAATTATAGTGTTGTGTTAATGTTAATATTACCTGCCTATTTTTTATGTGTAACTAGCCACTGGAGCAGTCAGCAAGTGACGAATAGTCTCTAGCGTGACATCTAACTTTTAAACTTAATTTACGTAAATTAGTTAACCATAATAAAGAGTATCTGCCAATCAGATTAATTAGGAATAATTAATGTATGAATTTAGAGATGCTCTCAACTTCTTATTATTAAAATAATTTCCGAATAACGGAACTTTAGCAACTTTGGCGCGACAGAACGCTGAGACCTTCCCTTGCGCCAAGGGCAAACGCCAGTACCGAGCGACTCACGGACTGGGGCGGACGTGTGTTCCACGGGGAGCCATCATCCTTTGTCCACACTGAACAGTACTTCTGGTAATTATAGTCATACAACCCAAACCTATTTTTTTTCGTTTACGTTAACTCCCCGTGCACCCCCAGTCCTTTTACGGTGTAGGGCCTAACCCAGCCGCTTAACTTTAAACTCCCCGCACGAGACATCACGCGAGGTAGTTCACCTTACAGCACGGGCCGACTCTCGCTACCAATGAACTTTTATGCAATGTCGAGTACACAGGCGCCGACAACTACGTGTAAACTTTGTATCTAATTTAACTGCGGGCCGCGGTTCACAAAGGTGAATCCGGGCGCCGCCAAGTTAGCAATTTTCGGGATTGGCCGCCTCCAATCAAACTCCCCCTTAACCTCGACTGGTGTAAGGGCATAACTAGTAACAGTGCGTCAGAGCACTCATATTGAATTAAGTGTAACTTTGTAGGGTAATTCCTTGTATGCCATGCAAGTGTAATGTAATTGTAATTTGCGACTGTAATCATTCACCTGATTAAACGACCACTCCGCACCCTCTGTGCGCGATGTGCCAGCGACAGTATAAATCTCGAGTTCGTGTTTGTTATTGTATTGAGCCTCCCTATCCCAGCTAGGAATCAGTGTATTATGCTGCACAGGGCCTGTGATGTGATACTAGCTAGGGGCCCCTCCAACCACGAACTTCGCCGATGGTCCTAGCTTGCCACGCAGGGGCAACGCACCCACGAAACCCAAATTTGGTTAGACGGTGAGCTAACCCGGCGCCCTCCCGGAACACAATTTCAATAAGAGCCAGTTTCCTGCTAGGATACACGCCCTGTCTCGAACATGAGAACCTGTACGGCGGCAATATTTATTGAAAAATAAATGATTTAACAATTTAACCTATGGAAGAAAGGTCAAAGGTCAGAAATATATTGCATATATAATCTTTTAATGACATCTTAATTTAAATGCAACTTTGAACACATTGGCAAGACATTTTCATAATTATATTACTGATAGGTATACAATTTCATATGGAAAGGACATAACCTACAAAATATATATTTTATGTGCATTAAAAAAATTGGTTTATATAATTAATTTAACAAATGTTTAAGTACCCTTAAGTTTTTTTCTGTATGAACCTCATTTGCTTGCAAACTTAACTTGACATGACCCAAAAACGAACAAAATATAAAGACCACTGCTTGTAGTTGAATTTAAAACAAATTTTAATTAAGTTAATTTTTGTTTTAACTGTCTGAACATGTGGGGCAAAAGAAAAAGCTTAAAATAAGTTTTAAAATATTTTTTTTCCAGTATTTAAGCATGGTTTAACTTTATTAAAGTTCGTTAGAAATGCAATTACAAGAGTTACTAGCCACAGGGGCTATTGGCCTTGATTAATTGGCCTGTGATAGTAGTCTAGCCAAACTAAGGGAATTCAAGCCTGACGCCATCCCCGCTGCCTGTCGTGAAATTATGCTAATTAAATACGTGAAAGGAAATTTAGTCTCAAGGGCGGGGTTCTTTACCTCGTGGCTGCAGGCAGGGACGCGTCTTCAAAGGCCCCCCCGGCACAGAGGAGATAAGAATCAGAGGCGAAATCAGCTGTGCACACCCAAACTCGCCGTGTTGACACATCGTAGGCTAGCCGCCATTTTTGTGGCAAGTATAATTCTGGTGTTGGTATAGCGTTTTAAACTTTGGGATGCTGCAGAGATGAGTTTTATGAAAATGAATGAGTTTCGTAAACGTTTTGGAGCCACTTGGTGCTCGGCACCAAACTGTTCAAACAACAGTTGTCAACCTTTAAAAAGAAGCTTCTTCAGATTTCCTATAGATGAAATACTGTAAGTAAAAATAACGTGTCAACCTAGTACCTATAAGTTTTGCAATGTTGATTCCACAACTTGCAAAATGTGGCTGTTACTTTCCTTCTTCTATTTGTTATCTTAATTATCAGTAATATTTTAGAGTGTAATGTGGGTTTGTTAACTTATGCAGTAAACGAATATAGGAATTATCACGATTAAAATTGGCCTAGCGTGTTAAAATAAAATAGCTGCTTATAGACCTATAAGTGTTCGAGTAAAACCATCAGATTGCTTTAAAACATAAGTTATGGGTTAAAATTTTCATTTATATGTACTTTTTTCATGTGGGTACATATAGTGTTGAGTAATGATTTCATTTACATGAAACATAATCAGTTCGGTTACCTAACCTGAGGTAAACCTAACCAAACTAATTGTAACCTAATAAACCTTATCCCAATGTAATCTAACATTATCATACTTAACAAATAAGGGTAAATGTTCCGCATTGCGTATCCAGGTGTATCCAGATATACCTTTGATCCTGATGGCATGATCCTGATGGCATGATCCTGTACAACTGAACCTGTGGTACATGATGCTTTTTTTAACAGTGGGGATGAGCGTAGCGCCAATGCATTTTACAGTGCGAAAGCTGATATAAATATAAATTATTTGTAAGATAAATTACATCAGGTTTCGTGCTACCCCTCAGCGCTACGTGTCTCTCCCACTGCTAAAAAAAAAAAAATAAGCATAATGTACCACAGGGTTAACTTGGATACGCAATACGGTACTTTCACCCAAATGAGATTAAGTTAGTTCTTTAGTAAAAACAGGGATTTTTTTTAAGACTTTTGCACAAGAAGCTATTCTTGATATTTACTATATAATTTGAATTTATTGCAACAGGTTGACTACCTACTGTCCTAGAACTAGGCCTAATACTTTCCATGCTTTACTCACTTAGGTACGTACCAAAAGAAAGGAATGATTAGTGTGCACGTCATTTGTGTATTTTTTTTTTTAAATATTTCTGGAGGATCAAATGCAACAAATTTGATATAGGTCTTCCCACGATTTTTTCTTGTATGCAGATATGGTCATGGATTGTGTGCTGTATAACCTCTGATTTCACGCAAATAAAATATTTCGTAGGTTTCCTATGCAAACACGCCGTCACACACGGACAATTAGACTCGTTACTTAATTAAACATGCTCTAACACAACAAAAAATCACCGTCTCATAATACTTCACCACTAGCCAATCTACGCATGAATCGTAACTGAATGCATTCGTTACGTATGGTCCACGCATTAAACCTTAATGGCAAATTGAATTTAATTATGTGTCGAGTAGAAATATTACGGAGTAATGATCCATACTTCAGGAAAACGTAGCATTCAACATGTGTTTATGAGCAGCGCACACGCCTCTATTCCGTCTCTGGTTCACTTATATACTCTGTGCCCCCGGGCTGTTATGGCCTCCCAGGATGCCGTACTATTAAAATAACACACATGAATTGAACTGATTTATTACTGAAGCACACGTTACAAAACTTCACTTCGCATAAGGCACTTTAACGTGACTGGCCGTATCATCGTCGACCTCCACTCCGCCCACACGGCCCTCGAATGGCGGTACTGGATAACGTCTCACGGTATTCCGAAGACTACTCCATCGATGGGTGCAGGCTACCCTGAGCTACGGTGACGATGATTCGTGACACGGCAAGTCTAGTGCCCAGCACGTGGTAGTCCGTATGGTACGTAATACGAAAGTATGCTAATGACTGCGGGAGAGATTACAAATAACATTGAAATAAACATAGGCGTGATGATGAAGGCAGACACAAACACTAACACGGAAATCAAACAATAAAGTCACTACGAGCGAGTCCCAGGCTCGGGATGGTTTCGGTACCTTTACTCATGGAAATTACGTAAATCGAGGCTCGTCCTCATGGTGGCGTGGGCCACGTTAAACTGGGAACGTACGCGGTGGAACCCGACGTGGTATCTCGTCCGCGACCGTTGCATGTCCCAGGGAATGATGCGTTCACAAGTTCAGTTACGCGTTCGGCGCAATGCTGCCCTGCGTGGGCAATGTACTATCTCTTCGAAGTGAGATATAAAAGCGTGAAGCGCAGGCACCTCGGGGTGCCTAAAAACACTAGCATTTACGTAGCACGCGTGAAAGACTCGTAGTCGAGTCGCACATTTTAATTAAGGACCGTACGATATATCGTACGGCCGGGTTAGGACCGACCGTGGAGCTGGAGAAAGAAGATTCAGAAATATTACCTATGGACGTTACATGTGGAATCTGGCGCCAAATTTGAATGCTCCTCATGCGCGGGGCTGCCGGCCCTGGTGAGTGCTGGAAGGCTACTGACGACTCTCTCTGGCAACCCGGCCAGGGAGGGGATGAAAACCCGCGGGAAAACGACGGAGCGCGGGAAGATGATACCGGCCAGTTTTGTGAACGGAAAGAGTTTACAATATCATTAATTAACTAACAAGAATTATTAGGCTTATTAAAAGTTTTAGTTTGTGTTTGTTAATTGAATTACATGTGCACTGGATTCCCTTATGCGCATTGCCACACCCGGCCGGGCGCTTTGTACACCTAGCCGGCCATGACTGACGTCACGCCGTTCGAGTCACTGCCCCCCCTCCCCCCTTGCACTAGGATACACGCGCGGGGGTGTTCGTAGCACTGCACTGATTTAGGTTGACGCCGTCCCCGCTACCTCTGAGTATTTAGACGTGATTTTGTTCAGTTCGTGATCTCAGGGAAGGTTCGGCCTTGTGGCTAGAGGTAGGGGTCAACGCAGTAGGGCCCCCCGAGCTGTTGAGGCCACTCGGGATGCCTGAATAATAACACAAAACCTCTTCAGATAGTTGGTGAATTTAATACAGCACAGCCCAATACATGGTGCTGCCCGTTCTGGCCGTAACGGTTTGCCCGACGCGACTAGTCACACGCGCAGCTCACTTCCTCAGTGGCGGCTCACGATTCTTATGCGCGTGAGGGGCAGACTCGTATACGTGACGCGAAAGTTACAAAAGACACTCTGACATGGCACACGATATTTTGAAGCACAATACACTACACTAATACCTAGCTCTGGATAAACTGGGCTAGCAACACGTAGGCCCGTGTCTCCGGCGACTCTACGTGGTGACTAGGTGTGTCCCAGGGACTGAATCGTTATTAAGTTTGGTGGCGCACTGCAGTACGACGGTGATACATAAGCCCTGACATGACGAATTACACTTAGGCGAACAACTATTCCGCTAACACATTACACTTGATAAACTGGGCTAGCAACACGTAGGCCCGTGTCTCCGGCGACTCTACGTGGTGTCTAGGTGTGTCCCAGGGACTGAATCGTTATTAAGTTGGATGGCACGTGTCGCCTGCTGGCTGCCCCGTGCGGGCCAAAACTAAGTAGCCTGTAGGCTAGGTTGGGCGTGAAGCGCCGACGTAAAAACACATACTCTCCCCACAGTACTTACGTATGACGTAAACACTCATCTCGGAGCACTGATTGAATTAAGTTAAGTACCTCATGGTAAATTTAGGCCGACCGCGGAACTGTACAAAAGGTTGAAAAGAAATTACACTATGGAAAACTACATGTCGGTGAATGCAAAGGTTGAAGGTTCCGCGTTGCGCGCAGGCTGCCGGCCTGGTTGAGCTCTCGAAGGACACTAGCGGTGTCGCCGCGCGCGACCCCCCTCCCCCGCCAGCCCTCCCGCGGAAACGTGTGAATTTCGCGGGAAACTGAACCGGCCAGGTTCGGGACAAATCGCACATTGAAACATGATTTTGCAAAGACTTAATTATTAATTAATAAAAAATAATGTTTAATAAAATCCTGTGGAAAAACATAATTATAACAATTTGTTGTAGTGCGGCGGAAGGATATGCCACACCCGGCCGGATCCTTGCGCCGGTGTAGCACTCGTTGTATGGCGTTCGCCTCGTCGCACGAACTGCACTTTGCTGCGCGCACGGGCGCGTTCGGTGCACACGCTTTTGCGAGACGTTGATGAGGCATAGCGGTCTATGCGACAGAGGAGCATTGGCGGTCGGCGTCAAGGTGTTGAGGACACATAACGGCCTGTGCTCTCAGGTGAGCACCGACGGTTGCCGTCAAGCCCAAAGAGTGCACGTTGAGACAATTTATAGTTAAATATATAGTCGCCAACTTGGTGCTGCTTTTAAATTATGAAATAATTTCAAACAACTGTAAGACTTAGGCAACTATTTACCAGGTGCAAAGTTTTAATCAAGCACCTGGAACATGTTTTTTACTCATAGTATAACAAATTAGGTTATTATAAGTTTTTGGCGCCGACTCACAAAGGAGGTGAAAGTTCCCTCCCTTGCGAAGCAGCCATCTTTCAGCAGTCTCCAATCACTCCGCGCAGGGAACAGATGTGTGTCCCAGGGCAGCATTCAAGTTAGTTTCACTGATTATTTTTATTCTGCACTATACCTTCATAACTTAATCCTATTATAAATTCACCGCTGCCCACGTCGACTCGGCGCGTATTTTGCGGACCCAGGCCTATCCCGACCGTCTTCAATGTGATACCACGCTGCGTATCGGATCACGAATCTTACGGTACTGGCCGACTCCAGCGAGAGCATTTTATTTAAGGACGCCGTGCATATGCCTACCGTATGCACTATCATGTAAGTGTTACTCCGAACTTAGGAGCCCGTTCATCGAGCCCCCCCTGCACCCGTTCACTTTCGGCGCTGGCCGTCTTCAGCGAGCATTGACCCAAACCCGCGAGACTTCCGTGGTAATTATTTCAGTGTAACGTAGTGTTGTGTTTTGTGCCGGAAATTAGGCATTTTGTCACCTTTTTTAATTTTTTCTATAATTTTAAAATTATTTGGGGTTTCTTATTTTTTTAATTTATCTGGTTGTTAATGGGGTGATTTACTTTTTGTTAGGCCGGTGTACGCCACGGATTTAAACTTTGTGCCAGTGGACCGAAGCCCCTTCCCAGGGGGCCAATCTGATATTTTGCTGTCTAATGTGGACACGGTCAGCCCGGTTGAAATTTCTCTCGCCTGCAGTCACGTCCCGAGTTTGTAATTTTATTTCCCTTCATGACCAAAACTGCTTTGAGCAGCTCCTGGGCTGCAAGCTGCTACCTTGTAGAGGCCTGCTGAGAAAAGCATGTCTCGTCACGAAGCAGTCTCCTGTGGAGCTGCGTTCCCACCTTAGTGGCTATTTCTGCCCCCCCTTCCTCTCTCTCCTCCTCACTTTAGTTCTGAGAAATTAAGCTAAGAGCAGTGACCGGACGGGACGATGACCTGATGCAAAAACCTTCTCCCGGGTCCGACAGACATATCCCCGACATCTAGCGGAGGAAAAAGTAACTGCGGGCCTGGTCGCCAGCGTGCAGAGCTTACCCTCATGACACCTGGTGGCAAGTCTGCTCACCACCTCAAGTAGTTCCCCCTTACGCCGCTAGAAAGCAGCGTCGCGGTGCCATAAGGCACTATGCTTTCCTCTCGCGGCCCGGAGAAGTCGATTGTTCGTTGCTTTCGTTTCGGTCCGGTAGAGAGTGCGCATGTCGTGTTGTTGTCACGCCCGCCTCGGACTCCTTCGGAAATTTTCGGCTTAGAACCGAACCAACCCCCTCCTTTGACCCGGGGCCTTACCGCCCGATTTAATTAGGTGCTTTGTCCGATTGCGGGCACTCAGCCCTCTGACCTCGGCTACTGACCACGTCTCCTCTACGTCCTCTGCGCTAAGAGGCTTTTTGCAGGAACGGTGATTTTCGTGTGCACGAGAATGTAGTCAGCTTGCTTAAGGGATGTGATCCCGTTTGTACAGTAGCCAGGCAGAGGTAGTTTTTAGAAAAGTCATGCGTAGTTAAATTTTTATTTATTCTTATTTAATTCTAAAAATTCTGGTTTCGTCCGCGCATCCTGACTTCTCGGTCCGCGGCATCCTGATGTCGGCGCGGGACACCTAGTGAGCTCCGAACTCTACACCCTGGTTGGTGAGTAATCCGGCCTTTCCCCCCCCCCCATTCCCGTTTGTTGGCCTTTTGCGCCGACGGTGTAGGACTGTCTGGAAGCAAGTCTAATTCGTTTTGAATTTGATTTGGGTTTCAGACAAGGTCGAAGTGCTGGAGAGACAAATTGCTCCCAGCTCGTGGTCCTGCACCTCCACTGCGGGTCACGTTAGAAGAGAGGTTTCCGCGACCCGACGTTATTTTTTGAAGACCCAGGTGGTAATGTGAAATCAACATCCCCCCCCCCCCCACTTTCTAGCTACGAACTACATTAATCGAATGAATAGCCTACCAGCGAACAGTGCTTTCCTCAAGAATATGTAGAGTCAATAAAACTAATCATCGATGTAATAATTGGACAAATCAAATTTTGGTGTGATACTAATAAATTTTTGTTTATGTTACTGTTTGTTGTTAAAGTTGAGTATATGTGTTATACTAATCTAAGGGCCGGCCCGTTATCGAATAACTTAATATATAATTAATATATTAATTGGGAAACTGTTAAATGCCAAATCAAATGAAAACGGAATTCATTATTTACCTTTTTTAAATAAAACAGGGAACCTATAGACCAAGCTACTTGTGTAGTGTTAATTTATTTATGATATACCTTCTTCCCGTAAACGATCCACCAGCTCCCCAGTTGCTTGTGTCAGGGAGTTCCAAATTGTCTTGTTCTCCACCTCGTGCCACCTCTGGTCTTCCCACTTATTTTTCTTATATTTCTTACCTAGCAAGTTTCCAAGGCTCTTTTTAATTAATTAAAAATAATTCAATTTTGAGGCACGAGGGGCGTTTCAGTTTTTTTGTTTTTTGATCGTTTTGTAAGTATAACTGTGTAACAGCTAGACATTACCAAGTGTTGGTGAGAGTTTTTGTAGCGGAACTGAACCGCGGTGCGAACGTGTAGAGCGTCCCGTGTACCCACGCGGACCCCCGGTGAAGCCGTTGAATTAAACGTAATTCTCACCAACTTGTGTTACAATCATTTCCATAGTCTTCCGTCCTCCACACGGCCGAGCGGCATTTACAGCCAAGGGAAAACCATTCAGTTAGATTTCAAGCCGTGTACCTGGCGGGGCACGCGGGGGCAGAGTACCCACGACCCGACATCAACGGCCTAGCAGCCCGCTAGCCTTGCGCCCCTTCGGACAACAACAGCATCGCGACGCCCGTAGCACCCATCATGTACCTCCCGGGCCTTTCACAGGGGTCGGGTGACGGCATATGTATATATGTGTGTATATATATTTGACGCCATCCCATCCCTGCTGCCTGTTTTACAATGAAATGAATTTAAATTATGAGAACTAGAATTTTGACTCGAGGGCGGGGTTCTTTTCCCCGTGGCTGTAGGCAGGGACGCGTCGGCAAAAGGTCCCCTGGGCTGTTTTGGCCACCCAGGATGCCGTAGTGATTAAAAGCACACGTAAACGTAAGTGGATTTATTAACACGTCACACTATACAGTACTTCACCTGGTACAGTACATCGTCACGTAACTGGCCGTATCATCGTCAACCTTCTCATCTCCGCACACACGGTCCCCGAATGGAGGTACTGAATCACGGTTAGCGGAATTTCTTAGAGATACCCCACCAAGGGTCGCAGGCTATCTTGAGATGGCCAGTTGTAGAGATGTAGGCGCGTGGCTTACCTAGCGACCACGGAATGTGAAAGCCCGGATGGTGAAACTGAAGAATAAATAGCTAATCACTTAATAAATGCCCTAGATGTAACACTGAAATTATACACTACACATGGCTGAGGGCTGGAACTAATACTAACATTTAAACGATAGAAATTACGTAGTACTCCAACGACTCGTAGTCGAGTCACACACATTTAATTAAGAACCACGCGACACGTACGGTTGATTTAGGGCCGGCTGGGGAGCGGATGAAAAACGATTTAGAAAGTTACCTATTGAAGCTACATGCTGTATTTGGCGCGAAGATTGCAGGCTCCCCGTGCGCGGAGCTTCCGGCCCTGGTGTATGCTGGATGGCGACTCCCGAATCTCCCTGGCAACCCGGCCAGGAAGGGGCGATTTCCCGCGGAATGCTACGGAGCGCGGGAAGATGTTAACGGCCAGTTTTGTGATATCAAAATGTTTACATTAACATTAATTAATTATTTAGGAAAATTAGATACATTAAAAGTTTTAGTTAATTCTTTTAATTAGAAATGCATGTGCCCTATGTCTCAGTTGTGCATTGCCTTACCCGGCCAGGCACTTTGCACAACACAGCCAGCCTTGACTAGCGTCACACCGTTCGATTCACTGCACTTCCTACGCTGCTCGGCACGCGCGGGCGTTTTCGTTATACATGCCCTAATTCAGATGTTGAGGACACGTAACGGCCTGTGCTCTCAGAGGGAGCACCGACCGCGGCGTCATATATATTTTTATACATATTTACATAAACACACATAAATACATAATTTACAAATGTGTGAAATGAGGAAATTTATTTAATACATGCAGGTACCTACCTAAAATGGTGTATTATTTATTAATCATTCAAAATAAAAATAAAGATTGTTCTATTTTAATCGAACACTTTTTTTTCAATCCTTTTGGCAAATTATTAATTTTACAAAGAGATATTTTTAAAGCACAGTATACCTGTTATTTCTTATACTGGGATGTAATATACCGGTAATTATAAAAAAAAAATGTTACGATGTGTTTAAATATGCATGTAAAATTTGGATGCAATGGATACGTGAAATATGGAATTTAATTCTTAGGTTTGTTTGAATCGAGGTCTCTTTTTGACCTGTCAACTCTCGGGGCGCCCTTTTCCGGAAGCAGTATGGCGGATGGTCGTTTTACTCGCGGGGGCAAGTTGCTCTCAGGTCACTCAGGTCATGCTCTCGATGCTCCTCCTCTGGAGGAAGAGTTGCGAGGGCAAGTCGTCTGCTGGTTGTTTTGGCGCGACTTTGACGATGGAGTCAATATGTTATAAAGCTACATTTGGTGATTACGGTAATATTTTAATTAGATGACGACATTGAAGCGGAAAAACATTTCAATATAACTTATTTGGCGTCCTTTATTTAAAAATCACAAGATTTGCAATCGTTTCCTAGTACAGGTTACCTTATGCATACCACAAGCGGTTTAAAGTGAAAAAGCAATATTTATATATTTTTACCTTCTTCAAGCTCTCATAATTTGTAGTCCAATATATGGTAAATCAATAACAACTTCATCTTCATATGAATCTTCATTTCCAAACAAATTTCTCACGATGTCTGCTATATTTTCCGCCATCATTGTTTAACAACAAATAGCGTTTTCTTCGTGTATTAAAAGTTACCGACTCTTTTTGCCCTCAGGTCAACTTGCTCCCAACTCTTTCAACTCCCAAGGAGCACGAGAGACCTCGAGTCAAACAAACCTATAGCCTCTGAATTTTTTGCATAAGTTAAATTGTAAACGTTTGTTTTTAATAATTATGTACCTTATAATCTGTAGTTATTAAATATGTTAAAGATGAACGAGATATTATCTCATATAGATGGCCAAGTATTTTGTATCAATCTTTTAGAAATAAATAGATTGGGGCCTTTCAATACTGATGACAAATTTTCTTACATATACCGTAATTATTAAGTAAAAATCGTTGGTCTAAAATGGTTCGGGTTTGTTTCTATAGGAACTATAACTGGTCACATTTACTAGTGTAAATGTTTACATGCAACTAAATTCTAAGGCATTTTTAAATATTAAAATATGAACTATTTATTTTTAAACTATCACATAAAAGTTTATTTGAATATATTCCCTTGTTTGATTGAACACAAGCAGAAGTTTACTTACATTTAGCACATTCTTTATTTAGTTAAAAACCCGAATTTAAATAATTATCCTCACCATATTATTTAACTAATTTTTCTTGCATAAATATTTGAGGTTATTTAGGTGTGTTGTTTTCTTCTTCAAGTATCAGCTGACACTATTGTGCGGCCATTTTTATGTGTGCTAATCAACACTTAATATGTTAAACGATCAAAATCTGTCGTTTACAGTTAAGCATAGGTTATCTAACTTAAATAAGGTAAAAATTTGATGAAATGCATTTCGTTACTAAACTAAACTTAAAGTGTTGTTAAGTATTGTTTTAAATCTTATACGTAGGTGGGGAAATATGCCCCTAATGAACCAGAAGCAATGTGTGGTCAACTAAACAAGTTTAACATAGTTTAAAAAGATAATGCAAATTTAAACAAACTTCAGTTAAAAAGGTTTAACGACAGCGTGGTGAAATTGGCCTTCGACCTTACCTATACTTGTTAGACTATGGCTGAAACAATTTTAAAGTCACACCAATCGATTGTGACACGGCGAGCAAATGGTTCATACAGTCCCCGCAAGATAGCAGCGTATGTTGCAAAATCACCGCTGATTTCAAATAATGAATGAAAACACGTTCTATTAGAGGTGTAAACGTAACGAAAAAATGTGTACCCGTATGTATTCGTTACTATAACAATTAGTACTCGTTACTTTCGTATCGTTACTCGTTACTTCTGATACCGCATGACATGGCACATGCTATGTTATGTAACAGCATCTAATCGAGTCGTATTTCGTACGCGTACAGTATGACGTCGCGTAAATAAAAATAAATCGAATATAAACAATTAAAAATATTTGATAATTAACAGCTTTTGTTAACCAAGAAACAATTAACTCTCATTAGAGCGGCTTTATTATAATATATATTTTAAGATAAGAACATAAAACGTGAAAATACGCGATTATAAAAAACAAAAACATACATATTTATAATTTGTAAAAAATACTTTCATACGTTGTTTCTGTTCGAATCTAAAACTTTGTCTACACACACAGTACCTTTAATAAACAGTAAAAAACTTGGACGACGAATTTCCAAATTATACTTTTATTAATAAACAAACATCGTTCTTTGTAACGAATACGCGCGCGCATGCGTGAAACATACGAAAGATGCGAGTAACGAAATGCATTCGTGTGTAACGTTTCGTTACTCGTTACTAGATGCCGCACCCGTTACTCAGTAACGAATACATACGGTTTGCTACAGCTCTACGTTCTATAGAAATACTATAGAACCTAATACCGGACACTGGGCCTCTATAACATTGAGAAACATTGAAACCACGGACACTAGCACTGTCTAGTCATAGATGTTTTAAAAAATGGGGGGAAATTAAAATTCAGATTGCCTCTTACGGTACATTTGATGTTGCTGCAAATGTTTTAAAAACACTCCCGCAGATTTATAAAGTTACAATTAATATTGTGTTAGGTAAAGTAATGTTTCTTTTCCATGTTTAAATACTGGATTTATTATAGTATGGTTATTACATAATCATAACAATACAATACTTCTAATGCGAAAGAGTGTAAATTTAAATTTGCTCTCACGACTAAAAAACCAATTTTCAGCCTGTGTAAAATGAAACCAGGCAATATAAATAATCAGAGTTATTAAATATTTAAATTACAATGCTAGTAATTATAAAACATATGTAATAATATTAATATATTTTATTTTGACCCATTGTTGAGACATGCATAAGCGATAGGAATAAATAACTGATCTGAATGCAAAACAAATTTACTTGAAAAATAAATAAGGCCTCCCTCCCCAACATGTTCATAACATAGTGGGAGCTATATAAACGGACACTGAACTAATATTTGGGTATGTGAGCCATACGAGGTTTAGAGGTAGAATTCAGGTGGACAAAAAATACTAAAAGTTAACCAAAAATATTGTGAAATTTGTGCCGAATTGGTAAATTTCTATACAAATAAAACGTTTTAGAAGCTGCCAAGACAAATATACAATTATGTTGTAACGAACGCAGACAGGACTGCGACGAGCGTTAGGTTCGGAGCTGGCTGGCGGCCCCACACAGGGCACTGATGTCACGCGCCGTCCACTGACGTAAGGCATGCCACGCATGCCTAGCCGGATTACAAGTGTCCTCGCTACCGACTCCTCTCCGCTCCACGCACACTGTCACGCCTTGGGCTGTTGTCATGTTTAGCGGACTGGGAATTCCGGACTTATAGAAGCCTTCGCGAGGAGTGGCGTGAATAAGCGTTGCTGTTCTGGGTGTTTCGAGCATCGGGTAGGTCCGGGATAACGGGACATTTCACAGCCGCTCTCGACCCTTCGAGAAGGACTCCATGGGGATATAAGCGACGACGCTGGCCTCCTCGAGAGTTCCGAGGTTTAGAGAGTTCCGCGAGTGAAGGGAAGTGCGACATCGGCGAAGACGGTGAAAGACCTTCTCGAGAGCGGCGCGACGAGGAGCGACGGGACCGTGAGAGTGCTAATGAGTGGCGCGATGCTGTGTGTGTGAGGACAGGTGCGTGGTAAGGGGCGAATAACTGTCGAGCCTAGCTCCGGTGAGGAGTACGAATTGTGAAACTTGACAGACATTGAATGACTTGCGAATAAACCTTTTTAAGTGCATGTGATTGGGGATCAGACATTTTTAAGTACAATTATTTTTTAGTAATGGGTATATTAGTTATTAATAAAACTGTACTAAAACTAAATTGGGCTATCCTTACGAAACCAGTTCCCCGACATTATAATCGTAACAATATGTAATAAGGAAGATATCTTTAAATTAATGGTCATCTTTCACACTAATAATGCACTTGTTTTAAATCATATTACTAGGTATTTTGACTTATAGGTGTCATGTATTCAAAATAAATATATTATTTACTGGTATTAAAACAAAACGAAGCAATCTAAAATCTGAAGAAGTTTTATTTAAAAAAAACTACCTCTATTTAATACGGATAGTAATAGACTACATTACTATTTTGAAACATTGGCAGGAAGTTAATATTACATGTTATGTTTTAACAAATTCTCTAATTTTCCTTGCTAGGTTGATTTTCGGCCCTAGTCATGACACGGAAGCTGTTTCACAGCGCTTTATAACAAAGGTATTATGAATCCTACTGAAGAATTAGCTACGTGATTATTAACTGTAATACAGGACAAAGAACTTTCTACTCAACTTTAGTTCAATGGTTGTAGTATCTTACACCCTACGATGCTTTCAGTAAGTACGAATAACACACCGTGAAATTTTAATTTTAATTTTAAATATGTAGCTAGCTGAGCGGCATAGATTATGTTTTATGCCCACAAAAATTTCTCGGATTTGCACCCCCCCCCCTCCCTTCTCATTCCAGCCTGAGAAGAGGTAACCACCCACTCCTAAGGCAAATGTTGTTCATTTGAAAAACATTGATACTATTTTAGGTATATTTCTGGAAAATGTCATAGTTTTACCCGCAAAGTTAAGCAGTCTATGACTAAAATTTGATTCATATATGATTAATAAAGAAAAATAGTAACTTCCATTTATTAGACGTAGATAATTTTTTACAGCACATCAGATATATTTCCTTCTGTATTAAAACCAGAAGTTGTTGAGTAAAATGAATAAAATTTGACACCCCAGCTGCAATGTTACTTATAAGTAATAAAATTAAAAAAATATATATATTTGACAATTTTATCAAGCTAAGAGAAAAAAGTTCATTAAAATGATGTAATTTTATTTTTCCACCGAATTACATCTCTGCTTATTTACTGCGACGCATCTCCACCCGAGCGTAATGTGTGCAGTGCGTGCTGCCTGTTAGGCGATCAAAATTCATCGTGCGACACGTAGGCAACTTGAAAATTGTTTACCTGAGTGTGCTCCGACAAGACAGCATTTTGTTCGTTCTTTTCAATGTGCGGATCGATAGTATTCCATATAGTCAAGAGTTATGCAACATATATCCTAGTAAAAGATGTAAACCCCTATTTTCGTCTTGAAGTGGAATGGTATTTATCGGCAGCCTCATTTTAGCTGCTCTTAATATCTCCATTGATAGAACCATTTTTGTTTGTTTAGTTGCAATAAGTATTCGTGTTAATATTGTTGACAACGCGCCAGTTATTCGCCGGGAGGGTAATGTCCCCTTGAGCCCCCCCCCCCCCCTCCCCAACTAGTTTTTTGGTTATAAACACCGCCACCACGTGACCAACACCAAACTGATCCGGGGCTTACCAAGGAAACATCAGCAGGGACCTCTCAATCCACGGAATCCACGCTAGACAGCAATTTATTTATAAACAAGAGCTCTTTTTACATTCCACACGCAACGGTGGATTACATGCACTTAAATCGCGGCGCTATAAACACCCATTGGAGCGATTACGTTTTGTCCCTCTTCTTCAATACACAACAATGGTTATTAGTAATAAGCAAATATGATTTGTTAGTTAATTGCCGTTAGTTAAAGCCCTATGGTATATGACACAAGTCTAATGAAATAATATTTTCTAATACACTAACCTAAGTTCACATCTGAAAATGTCACTAATACAGTTTTTTTTTATCAAGACTGCGATATTGTCAATTGGAGGAACAAGTTGTTAAATGCTCCTAGTTTCTCCGTTTGTGCCAGTTTTATAAATTGAATGCAAGTTATGTAAAAAAATACATTGAAAATATTTAACATAAATGAAACACAAACACGTCTTAGTTTGTTTACTTGATATTTTCACACTTAGGTAAAATTTTTAATACACCTTAATGTTCCTGAATATCCAAACGAAAACTTATTCATAAACGTAATTATTTTTTGTAAGGCTACAATGCTCGCGCACTTACACGAACATACATAATTTGCATAACTATAGTTTATAAAACGTAACTTGTCTCCAATTTTACAGCTATTAAACAGTAGTCCCAGTAGTCTATGTATTCTGTTAATATTGTTAGCAAACAACTTCACGTGATTGTCATGTGTTGCTTTGTGTCACAAGGTAAATGTGTACCACTAGTACTAATACATAATAATTTTGAGAAATATCGAATTTAAGACAAGTTACATACATAGTTTTTACATGAAACATGTTGTTAAGCAGGAATTCAGTGAGGAATGATAACATTTCAGACGTTCAAGCAGTTTTTTGATGTGTGACATCATAGCTCTCGATGTACGGCATTTGGATGGAGTAATTGCGCAAATGCGACGGAATGTGTAACAGGAAGAAGGGAGCGACGATGCTGCTATCTAAGAAGGATAGCGCGAACCAAAGTTCACAAAAACAAAGGGAAACTTTATAGTACATTATAGGACGTGTTTAATGAATTTCAACCAGATGGGTAGTATTTTAACAAAATTCCTTGTCAAAAATTAGGTCGAAAACCAGGGTGTAGTATTTTTCTATGTTTTTTTTTCTCGCTTTTATCGGAGCCATTTCATAACAGTTTAAAATATTCGTCTACTAATCGAATGGTTCGATAGTTGACGTAGCCACCTTTACGGTTCCATCCGCGAATGCTAGCGGCAGGTACGGAAAGTATGTGTGATTCGTGTCTAGAAATGTAGTTGAAAGCACATTTCATGCGTATTTATCTTTTGACATTATTTTAAACAATAAATTTTGTGCCCGAGGCCTAAGTTTCGTATTATAAGTGTATTTCCAACATGAGAACACATGATTTTGCTAGTTACGGAGATTAGATAGTAGTGTAGGATAGCCGGTCCGAGATCAGGAGTCGGAGTGTGGCTGTGGCGGAGTCGACGTCACGGCGGCCATCTTGGATGAGTGTGACCTTGAACTTTGACCTTGACCTTGAATTAGACCCTCAAAAATGGCCAAAAGTTGTCAAAATTGGGCAAAATTTGCCCAAAAATTCCTCAAAATACGCAAAAATTTTCATATTTGTGGAAAAAAAAAGGCCAAAAAATCTCAAAAAATTCCACAATTCAAAAATTAAGATTTCGAAAATCCTCAAAAGTCGTTTTGCCCAAGAAAGAACCCAAATTCCTAAAAACGGCTTAAGCATCCATGTCTAAAGCCTCCGGTAAGCACACTCTAGCCGACGAAAACAAGATGGTGGTCTCCAGCGGATGAAGACATGATGGTGTACATGTCGTCATACCAGCTGATATATGTACCTTGGTATTGGTGGTGGTAGATCAGTCTGTAGGTGGCTTCTGTGGAGGAAGGATCTTTTGTTTTTTTGCTCTTAGCGGTTCAGAAACAAGGACGGGAATCGAACTAATCAATCGGTATTCTTATTAGTAATTTTTTTGATGAATTTTGGAATTTTTCTCGAATCTCTAGCATTAAAATTACAGATTTTCAAGATGGCACCCCAAATGACAATATGGTGGGTGTCGCTGTAATAATAAATGATTACTGCACTCTAGCGGGTAATAATTAAACTAACATGGCGTCAGCACACTCTAGCAGTCGATAACAAGATGGTGGCTTCCAGCAGACGAAGACAAGATGGCGGACATGACGTCATACTACCTGATGATATATACATGGTAAAAAGTGGTGGGCGTCAGTCTGCCAGCACCCACCACGGGGGATGGATCGGTCACCATTTTTAATTTTTTACCCTCACCGGGTTCGAACCGAGGAATTCGAGCTCCATGTCGTAAATGTTTGTTTTTAAAATATTTCTTATTAAAATTTTATTATTTAATTTTTTTATAAATTTTAAATTTTTTCATTAAAATCGGATAATAAATAAAAAAGTTAAAGATGGCGGGCGTAACGGAAATTGTAACGGTGACGTCTTAATCCAAGATGGCGGTCATGGTATCCTTATTCCTAGAAATGGCTTACCAGAGGCTTTAGACATGGATGCTTAAGCCGTTTTTATGAATTTGGGTTCTTTCTAGGGAAAAATGACTTTTGAGGATTTTCGAAATCTTAATTTTTGAATTGTGGAATTTTTTGAGATTTTTTGGCGTAATTTTTTTTCCACAAAAATGAAAATTTTGGCGAATTTTGAGGAATTTTTGGGAAAATTTTGCCCAATTTTGACAACTTTTGGCAATTTTTGAGGGTCAAATTCAAGGTCAAGGTGAAAGGTCAAGGTCACACTCATCCAAGATGGCCGCCGTGACGTCACAATCCAAGATGGCGGTCGACTCCGCCACAGCCACACTCCGATCCTTGATCTCGGACCGGCTATCCTACACTACTTTAGATGTTACAACACATCAAAAACACTATGCGATAAGTTTTGACTGACAAACATTACAACGTGTATGATGACGAGCGATAGTGTATCATGCAGTGACTTTGTTACCAGTTGCCTGATAACTTTTTCCCTAGGTTGGCAATCATAATTTAAATACGTTTTAGTAGCGGTTTTTTAAATAAATATTTAATAATTTCAGTAAATTTAGTTTTCATTTCTGTTAATTTTATGGTCTGGTTATAAGTATTCTTTATTGAAATTTCCCGCTTCGCTTGTTTTCGGAACGAGCCGAGTGCGCCCGAAGACGGACCAGAAACAAACGAGCAGCGGCAGAGTGTGCTTGCCCGGGGACTAGTGAACTGGCCGGCTACGAGGGCGGAGGTCCGAGCTGCCTGGGCGGACGACGGCGAGGAACTCACACCAGGAGCCACGAGGGATGCCTCTGAACGCCTCGTCGTGGAGTCAAGTGAGGTTGAACACTCATAAATACCTTTAAGTCGTTGGGAATCGTGAAATACACAAATTGGAAGAACGGATTTTAGTGTGACGAAGCATGCCGTTGCTTCGAATGGGTCAGCTACGAGATTTAACATGTGTATATTGGTTCCCGAGTTTTGCTACGGACGTTTATGTTGCTAGCGAACAAGTATGAATAAGTTGTCTTGCAAACGGAAAATGTTTGAACAAATATAG
Organism: Bacillus rossius redtenbacheri; assembly: GCF_032445375.1. Lineage (NCBI taxonomy): Eukaryota > Metazoa > Arthropoda > Insecta > Phasmatodea > Bacillidae > Bacillus > Bacillus rossius. Next base: position 97,441,502 of record NC_086330.1, on the reverse strand, counting down.
TACATTATTTTTCCGCCTTTACAAACTGAGACAAACTGGAAACAGTTAAATGACCAGGCATTGTGATTCGGCGTTTATGAAAATAACGTGGCCACCAACGGTAAATTTCAAGTCTACGAGTTAATGTAACTATTACGAATTATTCGTGATTAAAGTCTAGGAAGGTGCGTGAAAAATATCGTTGGGCAAGCATGCTTATAATAGAACTTGAAATGCATTATGAACAGAAAAGGCCATATGAACTTTGATGTAGGAGCTCTCCATTAAAATTATAGTATTTTGATAGTGTGTTAGATTACTATTTTTTATTATTATTTAGCCTGGTAATGAAATAAGGTTTTTTAAATCTCGTATTTGTATTAACGTGAGATATTCTTAACTTTATTGTGCAATTCTAGGCATGTATTTTAGTCGCAACATTTTTATCATTATTTGTAGGTATAAAAAATATAATTTAATGTTTTTTTATGAAGAAATCGGACTTTAGCAAAGGTTTAACATGTGCATGATAAGGCATGTTAAAGTATCTCGTAAAAGCCATGGTTGGTTTCACGAATGTAATTGAATTTAATAAACTGCAGATGATAGCTTAAAGTTTAACTGGTTTGTTTTCCTTTTATTATCACTACCCAGTAGATGCTTTTCTATAAGATTTTGATGATAACGTGTTGGATAAATTTCTGTAATCTCACATTGAATGCTCAAGGGGGAGAAGACTCAGGATTCGAGGAAGCTAGTGTAAACAGCTTGTTTCGGGCAGCTGTGTGATTGACCCTCTTGGTAGCGTGCGTGTGGGGATTTTTGTCGAACTTGACCGTGGAAGTAGGTCAAGGTTGTGACAACCTGAAAGAAATATCTGGGTTACGGTTACAAAATTATTTCCAAGCAGGTTTTCATCACCACACAATAAACTACACCACAGAGATGTTTTCGGTAAACTTACAATAACTTGCTATTAGTGTTTTTTGAAATGTGGGCTTCAAGGCTACACAATCACTACATATATTTACGGATTTGTCTATTTTACATCGTAATTCACCATTATGCGGCGAGTGAAAAGCCTTGTTTGAGTACGGACTGTTTGTCGAGTGGGTTTCAGTAAACATTTGTTTTTATTTTATTTTTAATTTAAAGAGCAGACCTTGGTAAGTTTTTAGAATGCCATGGTCTATTATGGACGATTTATAAAGCATGTATAACTTAACCGGCTTTCTTGTTTGAATTATAGCTAGTGCGGTTATGAAATTTTTCGGTAAACATAGTGTAGCTGTTGTTGTTTTTAACAGTGCTAAAGTATTTTTATAAAAGTATTTAGGTAAAAAGCTTCGATTAGATTTTTCATAACTTAGCGCGAGCAGAAATAAAACTACCAGACTGAAGTAATTTAAGTTAAACATTTTCCATTTGTGTCTAATGCAAAATTTAAATTTAATATTATTTTATTTCCGGTGACAATTTTTTTTCGCGCACATCTTTGCGTTATATTAATGATATTTCCAACCTTTGTGACGCATATCTGTTTGTGAATGTATTGGTTATAATTCTTTCTCTTAGTCATTAAAACTGATTTCTGAAAAATAAAAAAAACTTAAATTTCGAAGTGGGACAAGCTATTCCCTCCTTGTGATTTTCGCAAAGTTTTGTAACTACTTTGCACTAACAATCCCCGCCAGTCACCAGCCAATGAGAAGCCAGCATGCATGAGTATGCAGAATTCTGTGGCGTCTATCCTAGAGGTCCTTAGAGGTCAGGATAGGGGCGTATCCAGGATTGACTTCTGGGTGGGGCACCGTAAGTCTGGGCTTAGTACCTATAAAACCTGTTTATTACTTTAGAAGTCATATTATCCAGTGCATATTTTACCCTTCTCGGTTGGGGGTGGGGAGTCAAGTAGGAGAACGTGTCCCAGTGTCCCCCCTCTAAATCCGCCCCTAAGTCAGGAGGTGTAGTTTCAGCGTTCAAAGTCGCCGCTGTGAAACACTGGCTCTGCTAACAAACTTGCCCCTTTTATGATACTGAAGAAGTTCCGTGACTATAAATAGTTCACTGAAGTTGCTGTCAACTGCACTGTAGATTTGTTTTTGTATTTGGAACATAAATATGCATGTAAACTTACATATATTTTTTTTTAATTTTAAATTTTAATGATCATTAATATTTGTATTTAGTTTTTTCTATTATTTTATTTTCTATTTCCTTATTTAAGTCTTACCATTAAATATTTAAAAATTTTGTGTTTTTCTGATTATTAATTTTTGACGTGTTTAGTTGTTTTTTGTCCCTTGTCAGTTTGTAGAGCCTGCTTATATGTGGTGCCTGCCTGTATATATTGCATACTTGTGGGTGGTGCCTACCTGAATGAAGTGCCTACCTGCATGTAGTGTAAATGTATATTTATACGAAAACAACAACTGTATCACTACAAAATTATGTTCGTAGTATTAATGGGTTCGGATTTTTACCTGGGTATTTATGCTTTGTGTTGTACCAGTACCTTCAATTGATAAAGTTATTTGTAAATATTTCTCTGAATAGCTTTACAGTATTTACCGTGCGTATTAATAAGCATAATAAAACAATTTTTTTTCAATTATTGAATATTCAATTATCTTTTCTATGGTTATAAAAATTATGTTTGAATGAAACATTAATTATATATATATATATATATATATATATATATAATTATGAGCACAATAATAAACCTACTGCAGTAGAAGGTGTTTCTGTTGTCATAACTTCAGAATGGGGGAGGAAGAGAACAACATATCCTGTCAAGTGGACAAAAAATAAAAATAAAGTGAAAAGGTAAGTATTTAAACCACTAATGGGTGAAATATTCTTTTATCTAAAGATTTATTTTGTAAAATTAATACATTTTACTAACATTAATATGAAAATAACTTTAAAAGTAAACCAAAAACTTACTACATTTGCAATTGTATAACTCCAACAATGTCATTTATTTTAAAATATTCGTTCAAGTGTCCGCCAAAATCGCCCGAATGTGCTCACCAATCAAACGCATACAAGTGCTGTACATTGACAACAAAGAATGTTAACCATTTCAATGCCCTCTTCTACAAGATACCAAATAAAAGAGTACTGCAGTATATTGTCACGATCCACCTTCAGAGGGGGGGGGCGAGAATCGTAGCTCTTTACATAGAAACAACTCGCTTGGCATCAACTAGTCTTAACTTCATAAAATACTTTACTGTACCTAGGATCATAGGTTCGTCATCCCGTACAGGATGTCTGGTGAGAGCTGAACTAAGGAGATTTTGCAAAATAACATAATACTTAATTAAAATTATTTTATTCTTAAAGTCAAATACTCAACATCATTTTAAAGAACATTTAAATAGCGGGATTACAATTTAAAACAATAATCTCTTTACTTCCTTAACGATTGAACGACCTTACAAGAGAGAGAATGAGAGAACTTCACTAAACACTTCCCTAGTCCTTCCGAATACCTCAAATCATAATTAATACTTAAAATTAAAACAAAGATAAGTCCATACTCACATTTTCCGAAAAGCCTTTCTTGATCGATTACTTAAAACTAACGTAGGGGCCTCTCCTGCCCTTAAAATCCGAACGAACATTACATTTTAAAAATTATAACTAAACGACTAGTGACGAAGGCCATTGCCTCCGCCCGAAAGCTTGAAGATGACTACATTATGACCTAACTTAAATTAAACGACTCGTGGCCTCTGGCGTCGGCCATAGCTTCTGCCCGAAAGCTTGAATTCCTACATCACGAACGAACTAACAACTCGTGACCACAGGTGAGACGCATAGCCTCCGCCTGAGTGAGCCTGAATTCCTACATCACGAACGAACTAACAACTCGTGACCACAGGTGAGACGCATAGCCTCCGCCTGAGTGAGCCCCGAGTCACCAATCACTTGCGCTTAAATTCGCGCGCCCTGCCGCGCCTAGCATAACAAAAGCTCGTTATTGAAGTCAAATTTACTAAACAACTAACTAGAACATCTGGGAAGACTACCCCCCCTCTACCCCAATGTGCAGGCCACACCGCGCGGCTTGTTACGACAGCGCGCCCCAGTAACTGCGGCCCGTGGCTGCGCCAGCGCGCGGCCAAACAAACAAACAAAATTCTGCAAGCCCGCAGCGCGCCGCGCCGGCCCCGTGCCCCAATTACATGGTCACGCCACTTGCGCTGACGAGTGAACAGAGCAGCCAGCCCAGAGTCCCGTCAGTAAAGTCCCTAAATTTGATTTCAACAACCCTGCAAAATTTCAACCCGCGACATAACCCACCCCTCACAGAGCTCGAGCCCCATCGAGCTACCTCAAAATTACAAATTGTCTTTTTCCATTAAACCATAACTATAAATTCCTCATTTCACAAAAATAATAATTTTCTTAGTTCCTTGCTGTCTGAACATACATCTAGATTCTGCATAAGATTTATTTTAAAACAACAAGTATTCATAAAATTAAATGTAAAACTTTTATCTGGTTTGTTCTCACAGGAACCTTCAGAGGCTCGAGTTCTCAATTCTAAAAAAATTGTTCTGTTAGTGAAGCTCTCTTTACAAATTAAATTACTGTTCTTAGTTTCTCAGTATTCGTTAAACAATGTGCAAATTCTTGATAATTATTATTATTTTTTTTTTTTCGGTTTCCGTTTATTACCATACTTCTTTCGTTCTTCAAAAAAAATTAAGTGTCCTTACAGTGTTTCAATTAATTAAACTCTTATCTCGTGAAGGTTGGTGCAACTCCTCGAAGTCAGTGTTGTCGAGAAGAGTAGCTCCCTGGGCTGGCCATCAGCAAACACCACTCAACTCCAACAGCTACTGGACTGGCTTCCAGGGCAGCTCACAACTTCTCCCCACATCTGCTTCGGAGTTGTGCCATCCTCATCACGAACAGATTACAATTCTGAAACATCATCAACAGGCATTACCATCACGCCTGACAAATACAAAACTAACTACTAAACTGCAATCGATGGGCAAGGATGCAAACACACAAAAAAATAAAATTAATTAATTCAACTGCTAACATAAAGTATCCCACCCTTAGCATAATCTAATCAGGCAAATAATTTGATAGGAAAAACTTAGGGAAGGGAAACATGACCTCCAATGATTTTCCCTAACTCTTGAGTCTTGATCTTCTCTATACAGCAAATAGTCCCCACGAAGTAACTGGGTTGAAGGTCAGTTCACATGACCCACCCATAACCTCTTCTACTCTTCTTTTCTTCTGGGGGCAACCACAATGCCCACCAATCTCTCTCCATGGTGCCGAACCAGCTATCCCATGAGAGTAAACAACGTAGTCAATAGAAGCGCAGAGGGGAAACACCAATCTCTGGCTTGTCGAGTCATAAAACTGCTTTATCTTCTTCTTCTTCTGAGTAAAAATATCTGACTAACCTTGCTTCTATTCTTCCAAACAGTAAAAGTTCATCAGGTATCTTCATGAAAGAAACATTCTAACTAATAATTCTTCATTTTTCTTCTTCTTTATTTCTGTTAGTTGTAATAGAAGGCCATGTTAGGGAGGTTATAGGGAAAAAGAGTGGCCAATTCCCACCCCATCACCCACCTAGATCATGACTAATTAACTTTTAAACTTTCTATTTCAAACAAATAAAAAAAAACATTTTTTTTTATTCAAACTTTTAAACTATAATTACTTTTACTTCATAACCTCAAAAGCTAATCAATAATTCTAAATGAAATTGTGATTTACTGCATCCTTGTTCCATCCGATCTGTTTGTTTATAACCTTTCTGGTAAAGTATAAAATTTTCAAACATTACTAATTCAAAAAAAAAATTAAATTCTGGTGTCCTTTGAGTTACAATTAAATTTACTATTTCTTAGCTTGAAATAATTTAAGTTTTCAAAACTATTTCATTGTCTAATTCACAACACCTAAAAATCAACTCAAAACAACAAATCATCAAAATCAATAAGATCATCTGACCTACCTATCAGTACGGTGAACTTGAACTGTTCGTACACATTTATAATAAGCTATTGTATTGAAATTCCAACCTAAATAAGGTTTAAAAAAAACTACTAATCCCTCTGTAAATTAAGAAAATTAACTTTAAAAATTAAACTTAAGGTATTAGTTCTTTTTGACAGCTACCACAACTCACTAGTTCCATCACATTACTATAACCTAAAAAGTTCTGTAAATAATGTTTATAACAAAAAAAAACTCCAGTTACTGTCTTCCATAAAAAAAAATAAAACTTTACATGACCTTATTAATCTCCACTTGTAAGTCCATGGCTGCCAGCTTTCTCTTCTCTTGAATCTTCAGTCTTGGCTCTTGTTTCAGTGATCTTGTATCTTGTCTCTCGAACTCTTGTCATCTTGTAAACTGGACTGCTGCTCAGCTCATCTTAAGGAATCTGTAACAGTTTCAAAAATACATGTTAATTTAAATTACATAATTCCTGTTCTTTGGTCCTAAAAAAAAAATTGTATTATTAGTACACATTACCCTGAAACAACATTATTATTCATTGTTTATTACTTAAAAAAAATGCTTTACCATAAAATCCTTTTTTGTTCTTTTCATTAGGCCTATTTATTTTCCTTCTTCTTAATTAAATTCTGCTTCAAATGTTAATCTTAACTTAAGACCTACCATCTATTTATTATTCATTACCTACATTATTTATGTTACCCTAAAATTCCCATAAGTTTCTAATACTTCCTATCAAAGACATTCTCTCTAAAAAAAAATTTACTTGTGACTCTTAACTTAACAAACTTAAAAAAAACTTTTACACTAGACTTAACTTATTATTCATTCTTAGTTACTAAATTTCTATATGTAAACTTTAGTACTTACAAACAAAAACTGCCTATTTCTCTCTACCTCTTAATCTCTTTCAATTATTACAATAATAATGTTACCTTGCATCTTTAAACTTTCTTCTTTTCAATTAAATTAGACATCTCATAACAATAAAAATTCTGCCTATACTCTTCTTATGGGTGTCCAACCCAACAACAAAATTTCAAATTCTCAAGTTTCCTTATATTTAAATTATGCAATGCACATAACCTCTGTGGTGCCTGTACCCTTTAGGCCTACCACCTTCTCCTCTCACAGCATAACTCTTATTCCTCGGGGTCTGTATTCACTGTTCCAAATCAAATATCTCAAATAAATTAAAAACAAATTTATTATTTTAAGAAAACAAAAATTTACATTGACTTTACTATGGAGCCTGGAAATCTCAATGTCCCACAGCAGCTAACATGACTAAATCCCATGGAACCCCAGGTTTACATAACCTGTGCCCAAAAATTTAAGCATACCAGGCTTTCCCTGCACTGGTTTTACAGCATCACACACTATTTAGGGCCCCTGATCTGCCATCAGTCCCAAGGAGTTTTCCCACAACCCCTCTCTACACAAGCGCCTACCGCATTCCTCTCAATTGGCTATCGGTTTTACGGCATTCTTTTGGGATCCGACCATCAAGTTAGGGCTAATCGAACACTAAACCTCCATACTTCCAAACTAATGTAAATCAATTAAATTTTCTCTGTAAATTCTAAAAATCAAAAAAAATTATTCCAACATGCCAAAGAAACTTCCAAAAAAAATTCATAATCTTATCTTCAAACCATTAAAATAAAAATAAATAGATTACTCTGTTTTCTCCTTAATAACTGTAAACTGTCAACAAATATCATGTCGTAAATTTTAACTATGCTTACTGACTCTTAATCATAAAATTTCATTTGTCCTAATTAATAAACAACCGATTTCCTTAAAATCTCACTGTATCTCTCACACTCAAACTTCACTGGCTGAATATCTCAATAAATTCAAAAACAATTATCTAAACTCTTAAAGAAACTCCTCCCCAATTATTCAAATAAATTACTTCACCTTATTTTATTTCATTACTTAAAACACCTTACTCAAAAAAAATTAATTAATTATCTAGCTATCTTCCATTATTATTTATTTACCGAACAAAACTTTCTCCTAAATTAATTTAGTAAAATTCAATTTCACATTAGGCAAGTACACTAACTCTCTACAGCAATGTTTCTCATTTCCCTCCTTCCTAACTGAATCCAATCTTACTTAACCTCCAGGGAATTTACCTCACAAAATAACCAAAAATTTCACTGTAGTGCCTATCTGCTATAGGCCCACTACACAGGGGGCTCTAACCCCACCAACAAACTTCATTGAAATGGTACCCTATCCCATACAGGATAGCCACTTCGGTACTACCATGGGGAACTCCTGCCCCAAACTACTCACAACTCTCAGGATTCTCCTGACCCTTAATTCCGTAGTCAGCCCATCTCCTATGGTCTGCGCTACAATTCCCTTTCTTCCCAGGGACACAACGCCTCACCTTAGGGTCCCTCGCCCTAATGAAAACATTAATTTTGTCTCTCTGTTCTTTTGGAGTAAATTCCCTCTACACACAAAATCTAGCCTTCCCAGTTTTCTCAATGCTTATCGATTTTATAGTGTACCTCCTTAATAATGTTTACAAATCCCAAAAAAATATTTTTAAAACCGAGGTAGTATTTAACTAACAAAAACATAAACAACTTACAACGAAACACTTCTAGCCTATACATCATACACTTCTTAAATTAAATTACTTACATACTGAAAGTTCCTCTTCTTCTAAAACACACTTAAATTTAAATTTATTTAACCAATAGTCTATTTTCTTATCGCTAAGTTACCGTACAGCTGATCAAAACAAGGTCACGGCCTGTCCACGTCTCCGTATGAGCCCGTGACGTCACCGAATTCCATCAGGTGCGCCAACCCTCGCTTGCGGTTCCTCCGTTCTCCGCTAGGTCTCAGCACCTCCCCGTCACGTGTTCACTCTGCCACGTCCACTGACGTGTCGTTCTGAAACAACTCTCAACATTTTTCTAATTAAAACAAAACATCACTATAAATTCTATAACTCTCTTTTACATAAACTCTCGTTTTCTCTTTAATTCCTTTCTAACGTTTATCCTTCCCTCGACTGATTTAATTCGTACGTCTCGTCTCCTACGCGCACGACAACAAAACAAACTTCACTTGAAAATAATTCCTATTTACGACAAAAATTTTTTATTTTAAATTATAATTCTCTTAACCTACAATCTTAAATTAACTTTAATAAAACTAAACCACTTGCATTATCTTTATTAAGTATTTAAATTATAACGTATTCTCCTCACGTAAAAATCCCCGATAAACTCAACGACTTAAAACAACTTATCACTATAAACTTTATCCTTACAAGTATACTCAAATAATCATCTGTTACGTCAAAAAAAAAATCTCAAAGACTTCCTCCACTATAGACTAAAATTCCGTAATCCTCTCCTCAAGTAAACTCTTAATAACCTGCTATCAGAAGCTGAAACTAACTTAATAATAAACATAAAAATCTACCTCTCTCTCTCTCCAGAAATAGAACCTATCCGGCGAACTCTACCATTTCTGTCACGATCCACCTTCAGAGGGGGGGGGCGAGAATCGTAGCTCTTTACATAGAAACAACTCGCTTGGCATCAACTAGTCTTAACTTCATAAAATACTTTACTGTACCTAGGATCATAGGTTCGTCATCCCGTACAGGATGTCTGGTGAGAGCTGAACTAAGGAGATTTTGCAAAATAACATAATACTTAATTAAAATTATTTTATTCTTAAAGTCAAATACTCAACATCATTTTAAAGAACATTTAAATAGCGGGATTACAATTTAAAACAATAATCTCTTTACTTCCTTAACGATTGAACGACCTTACAAGAGAGAGAATGAGAGAACTTCACTAAACACTTCCCTAGTCCTTCCGAATACCTCAAATCATAATTAATACTTAAAATTAAAACAAAGATAAGTCCATACTCACATTTTCCGAAAAGCCTTTCTTGATCGATTACTTAAAACTAACGTAGGGGCCTCTCCTGCCCTTAAAATCCGAACGAACATTACATTTTAAAAATTATAACTAAACGACTAGTGACGAAGGCCATTGCCTCCGCCCGAAAGCTTGAAGATGACTACATTATGACCTAACTTAAATTAAACGACTCGTGGCCTCTGGCGTCGGCCATAGCTTCTGCCCGAAAGCTTGAATTCCTACATCACGAACGAACTAACAACTCGTGACCACAGGTGAGACGCATAGCCTCCGCCTGAGTGAGCCTGAATTCCTACATCACGAACGAACTAACAACTCGTGACCACAGGTGAGACGCATAGCCTCCGCCTGAGTGAGCCCCGAGTCACCAATCACTTGCGCTTAAATTCGCGCGCCCTGCCGCGCCTAGCATAACAAAAGCTCGTTATTGAAGTCAAATTTACTAAACAACTAACTAGAACATCTGGGAAGACTACCCCCCCTCTACCCCAATGTGCAGGCCACACCGCGCGGCTTGTTACGACAGCGCGCCCCAGTAACTGCGGCCCGTGGCTGCGCCAGCGCGCGGCCAAACAAACAAACAAAATTCTGCAAGCCCGCAGCGCGCCGCGCCGGCCCCGTGCCCCAATTACATGGTCACGCCACTTGCGCTGACGAGTGAACAGAGCAGCCAGCCCAGAGTCCCGTCAGTAAAGTCCCTAAATTTGATTTCAACAACCCTGCAAAATTTCAACCCGCGACAATATCATTGCCAAAAAAAAAAAAAAAAAAAAAAAGGACAGAAAAGAAGGAAGTTCATGTAAAGGTATATCAACAACATTCTATGTTACGAAGGCAAGATCGAGACCAGGTGAACCTGTTAAGAAACCTGTCTACCAAAACACGTTTTAAGGTATTTTAGGAGTTAGAACGACGAGGGTACAAACATTTGTAAGAACCATATTATGAAATGTGAGATTTTGAATGAACGACGTGGCTGGGACACGAACAAAATCGCAGATATATTTCACAATTTAAAGAGCATAAAAAACCACTTGAAATTCACTACTGTAGAGGTAAAAACAATAGCCACCGTTTACCAAGTGATTTGTCTATAAATCAGGGGTGCCCACAAGGGGGGGGGGGGGTAACGACGCAGACTGCGTCATTAAAATTTCAGGGGGGGGGGGGTGGTTAAAAGACGAGAAAAATGTTTATATTATTTACATAATTATAGCTTCTAATATGAAAATACCTTTCTGGTGCTTTGATAATTGAAAAGGATCTTGTATATCAAATTGGCAACCCCGCACTTTCCTCAACAAAAGCAGTTTGGCATCTGTCGGTTCAGGATGGAAATATTACGTGATATGACCAAAATTATTATTAGAAAATCAGTTTTAATTAATGAAAAATGTGATTAAATATACTACTAAAAAAGTATAATATTATAAAATCATTGAGTAAATCATTGAGAAAATGGCATAAAAAATTTCGGAGGGGGGGGGGGGGGGGTGGCATCATTAGGTTGGGGGGGGGGGGGCACCTCTGTATAAATGAACTGCAGAGAATGTATAATACCCATCAGTGCACTGATTTTAGTTTGAAAATAACCAAATCTTTCTTCAAGAATTATATTAATAGAAACTTCAATATAGGTTTTGGCCAGACAGCAATGTATATCTGCTGTCGGTTCCTTCAGTTAACAGAGCGAATTAAACGTATTCACGACATTGAAAATAAATCTGACCTGATTATTAAGAAACGAGTAAATTCAATTCGATCTAACGTATTTTTCAAATTTGAAAGAGAAAAATAAGGAACACTTGTTCTTGTAATACGATTTCCAGAAAAATCATGTTTTACCAAAAGTACCAGACCAGTCAGCTTACTATATAGTCGACAAATATTTATATTCAATTTTTGCAGAGGATCATCTCAAGACACATTGGGTAAAGGCAATGCATTTTTTTATTGTTGAATTGAAAAGGATCCCAAATGAGTAGTATATAATAGCATGTTATGGCGCTGGGTTCCGGGTGTGGTGCCGTGGTGCTGACCGCCATGATTTTGACGTCACGGCTGCCATCTTGGATGACCTTGACCTTGGCGGCCATCTTGGACCCGCCATTTTATTTTCAGCAATTTTGAATTATGATGCCACCATTGCAATTTCCGTTATGGCCGCCATATTGGAAATCCGTAAAATTAATGCTAGAAAATCGGGAAATTTTTTAAAAATTATAAAAATATTAAGTAGTAAAATTTAATTAAAAAAAAATATAACAAAAACGCACTTTTTCCATGGAGCTTGGAGTCCTCGTTTCGAACCCGGCGAGGTAAAAAAAAAAAGATGGCGACAGGTCCTTCTTCCACGGAGGCTACCAGCAGACTCACCACCCACCACAAATGCCAGCTAGTATGACATCATGTCCGCCATATTGAAAATATTTATTTATTATCCGATTTTAATGAAAAAATTCTAAAATTCATAAAATTTTTAATTAATCACAATCTAAGATGGTGGTTGGAACCACGGCGCCACACCCGGAACCCAGCGCCAGAACATACTATTATATACTACTCAAATGTGCGAATGAAATCGCTAATGCTGTAAATCACAATTTATGTTCATATCCTGTGGTCCTTCTGTAAAAAAAATTGGGTAGGTTATTTGCAGATGGGTATGGTGGACAAAACAAGAGTGGTATTAACGTCGGGATGCTTTCAAATTGGCTTTTGTCTAAGGCACCACAAAATGTGAATACTATTGAACTCATTTTTACTGTAACAGGTCATTCTTTCATGCCTGCAGATAGAGTGTTTGCTCATATTGAGACAGTAATTAAATAGAAGGATACGATAACAGAACCAGACAAATACATGCATATATTTTCTGATCTTGGAACTGTACATTGCCTAGGATCTGCAGAATGCCCAGTCTATGATTGGAAGACAGCTGTGTGTGACGTCCTGGGAAATGGCATTTATAATTCAAACCTAGTAGTTGTCCTCCATAAGTCCAAGAATCACTCATTAGTGCTTGTCAGGGGGGAATTAGCATACAGAAGTGACATTTTATGTGTTAACAGGTCCATTGTTACGAAATATAATTCAGTATACGAAATTCCATATAGCTCCCTTTGTAAAAAAAAAAGGAATAAAAAAGAAGAAAGCAAAATATGTTTACAAGTTGCTTGAAAAACATTTTGGATGATCTTGGCAAAAACCTACTAGTGATTTATTTATACAAGAATTTAGTGGTAATAATGATTTTGAGGATTTTTCAAACCAGGAGCATGAGTTTTGTGAAGATTGCTATGAATAAAACGATTTGAGAAAAAAAAAATTATTTTATTTACATGGAAAGTGTTATTATTTTAAGCGACATTTGTATATGTTGGTTTTGTATTTGCATTTTATAGTTATATGTATATATTAAATATTTAATTGCACGTAGTTAAAACGTCGTCATGTATATAGTGATATTTCTTGATTAAAATTGAAAATTTTGTGAGTTAAAAATGACCTGAAACCTACATCTGAAAGTTAAAGTTATCTGGTTATTTCCTAAACCAGTCGTATTCATTTGCGTTCATTCCAAAAGTTTCCTAGTACCACTGTTATTTACAAAACCTGCCTTCTTCAATTTTAATTTCATTATAATGCTCACTATTTAAATTTATTGAGCATTTAGCTTTGGATAACTACGTATCCTTTGATTCATGTCATTTTGATATAAACACATATCTCGATAAATTTCTCATGTGATGACCATGAATCAGTTTTCCTTGATTATTGCAAAAAAAAAACTGTGAAAGTGGAGAAGGTAGGTTTCTCAACTATGTGATTAAATTTAAGACGACTTCCCGGGTGGTTTTCGTAATTTCCGTGAAGCCGATTACGTCCACGCTGAACTGCAGTGAGCGTGTACACGGTGCTCGCCATACTAGCGAGACGCATCGGTAATAACAACAATGAGAACACACTTCAAATATAAGTGCATATAGTCCTCACGCACATTAACACGCCAACGATTGTTCACTGATTCTCAGGCGGCTCCAGATATATTGTAGCAGTCACTGCTTCGTGGGGAAACAAAACATATTCAGTGGGTGTTGTGTTAACTCACCACACTGATATCGTATGACTTTCGTATTCGACTTAAGTAAAAATGCATGGGTCAACATCCACCCTTTAGAAAAAACAAACCAACGAGTGGGGCAGTGCTTGACTCAACCGAATATTTCAAATAGTTTCGGCTAGTCATGAACCTATTGGGAAAAAATTTGCCATTTTTATCGTCATGATTCTTTCCCAAGCAATCAACGTGTCTTTAACGGCTTGCCTGAGAGAGCGTTTTTCTATAACTATCGCAATTAGGTGAAATTTTAAAATTGTGGTTGGTTTCTTCGTATGTTTATAATTGGTACCAATATATTTTCTTATGCCTGATTAGTGTTGGAGATATAATTAATTATCTTAAAATGATATATACCCTTTTTTTACACCCTTAGGGTCTGAGTTCTGTAATTAATATATATAATTGTTTTTAAGTTAACCAAAAACTTTTCTAAAATAAAAATCATCAAAATCCGTCTAGTCGTGTTTGTTTGATGCTGAAACAAACAAACAAACAGGAAAATTAAATTTTAATTTTTGAGTACGCAAATATATTAATAGCTTTTTATCCAATGTAGAGACTTTTAATTTGAACAGTTTTATTATTAGTATAGATGAATAAATTTCAATAAAGAGTATTTCAGTAATCTTGCAACAAATGATAACTTATGTGCATTTAGGAAGTAGCTTATTGGAATATTACCTAATAAGATGGCGTTTATCATATTGTTTTGCCTTGTTTTTCTTAGAATGTTACAGTCAGATATTTTGGGCGTTAGTTGAATGCATTTAAGCACCTGAGAAACATTACTCTTATCAAAACGTTAACTTGGTTAGTGGAAAAAAAATCTCTATAAACATAAAAAAATCTTACTTTTTTTTAAATTTAACGTGTTCGTTCTCACAGCTTCCTTTTGCCGACTCCTTCGGGATCAGATGTAGATTTTGTTGCTGTTTAATATTTTCCCGGTATCTTTGCTCTACTTCTCAGGGACAATGCATTTTTTCTTCTCCTTCACCCGGGTTTCGTGCAATTCAGCAAGCCACAATTCGCATCTGGGATTCTGCAAATGCCGCATTCTTTCGCGTTATCGGTGTTCTGGTGGTGAGGAGCAGGGGAGGGCTATCTTCTCTCGACTTTCAAGCAAGGAAAACGAATCGAGGTTCGCTGCTGTGAACACGTAACGTTCACGCTAGCGTTTTACTCGCGATGAAAGAAATTCCAAATCGTCAAGTACGCAATACACCGCGGCGATTGTCTCGTGCGACCCAGTGGAGAAGCCTTCTTGGCGAGTAAGAAACGTAAAGCAACTAGATTTCATAAACACCTAGCTCGACATTATCAAACTACGTATAAATTTCTGCTGCTAGATTGGATGACTCCTAAAGGCTGAATTATTTCAAACCCTGTTAGTAAAAAAATATATTCCGGAAGCCTTAACCTTAAACTTTAAAATTCAAACAATCCGTGGTAATTCAATAGTGGAGAAGGTAGCTCAATTTACGATTAATTTCTGAATAGAAGTAAAAATCTCGGACCTAATTTTAATTATTTTTATGCAAGTGTACCGACTGATTTAAACTCGCTAAGAACTTGTTGGGGGTTTGAAAATTAAATTTGTTACATTATAACGTAAACTGAATTTTTTTAAAAACAAATTACAATAGACATACTCTTCACACCAAAATTAAAAAAAAAATTAAAGCGAATATACAAACTGTAAAATGTCACAAAAACGTATGAATCGGGGTGTTACACTCGATTATTTCAATGAATTAATTTCACGACAGTGTTAAGCTTTGCTGTGATAGTAGAACTTTTTTTGATTAAACATTATCCTGACACATATAATACCAGTTTAAAAAAATCTATCAATTCAAATAAACCTGTTGTTAAGATCCAACTTCAGAGGAGTATACCAGCCTCAGGAAGCACTGTAGACATTAGTTGTGTATAAGTTTTCAACTTATTTATTCGATATGAATATTTCTCCAATGTAGAATTCATACTCAGATTGTATAGGGAGACCTAAGATGCACATAAAGTTCTGCCATTCCCCATGACACCCAAACAATTCACCTTCGGCAAACTTCGGGATTTGTTTTATTTTGCGCAGGAGAAATGAATTCAAATATTAAAAGTGGTCGGTTAGGTTAGCTACATTAAAACACTTTAAAACACTATGGACGGTTAGTTAGGTTAGTATAGCTACATTAAAATAAAAAGAAATATAAATATGTATAAATAAACCCGAGGTTGGCCGAAGGTGAAATGTTCGGGTGTAATCGGGAATGGCAGAACGGTATGTGCATCTTAGGCTTCCCGATTGTAAATGCCTAGTTAAACTTCCATAGAAGTGGTAATAAACCAAAAAAATTACACGCACAGTTGAAACCCTTTCTTCACGGCAAAGGCAAAAAAAAAGTGAATGAGACTTTCAGTACACGCCAGTGATGTGTAAACATCTAACCTTGGTAACGAGCAAATTCATGTGTTCTCATGTTGTTCAGGTTGCAAATAAACATATAGTTCAAAATCGGAAACGAAATCAAACGTAGAATTCTTTTAAATAATGCCGAGCGTAATAAATAAAAAAATCGCTTTTCAAATACCAAATGTTCAGGTTGAGAATCACACACATGCTTTCTGCACCCACCTCTAGAATTCGCCACCTGAATTTCAAACGTTGCTTGCCACCATCAAACGCAGATAGCAATTAGCACACGAAACAACCCAAAATTTTTAAAGTATTATAAACTGCTACGATAAAACCCTGGCTTTAGACCAGATTTTATACAAGAAATTTTATTAAAATACTGTCCATCTTGTTAAAATTCACAAAAAAGTTAATACTATAAAGATTTTGCACACGTTAGAAGTTATACTGGAAGGTATAATTTAAATACCAGATTTCTTAGGTTTTTTTAAAAAAAAAAAAACTTGTGATTCATTTTTACTATGATTATTTTAGTTTAATAAAAATATTCCAGAGAATTTAACCATCAAGAAGTTTCATTCGGCACACCAATACGTTTGGAATGTCTACTAATGTTTACGAAAGTGACTATATATGGGTGTATGTTGTTTCACGTTTGTCTGCCAGCTTTGTGACACATTTCCGTTCATCGACTTCTGTTCCATTTTTACGAAAATTCTCCTACCAAATGCCGTATACCGAGAGCTAAGACGTCTATACATAAATAATATTCAAACGATTGTTGTGTTCTGTATCCATACTAAGTAGCCTAAACATGGTCCGGTGGTTTGTGACGCAGTATTTTTTTTATTCCTTACACGTCTTTGTGGCGCCGTGCCGTCTGTCGGCGATGTTCCTTGACGGATCACTGTTTTACCACATCGCCCCTTTTCTCTTAGACCCATCTTCCCCCTATTTCCCCCTCCCCCCATTTTCAACTCACACGCACTCGCCATAAGCGCGCATTGTCCCGCGTGAATTTGCGGTGCCATTGTGTGCGCCCGTTGGCTGTTTCTCTTCCTCTCTCTCTCCGTCTCGCGCAGTAGTCGCGAACAATGCCACGCAACGCTCCCTTGTTTTCTTTCCCTTCCTTCTTTATTCCCCGTATCTGCCATTCTTCGATCTGCTGGCTCGAGAGGAGTTTCTGCCTGCATTCCTGATGACTGCACCAAGAGGAAGGTTTGTTGCACTCCCCAACCATGTGTTACCTCATTTTCATGCCATACTTTCTTTTTTTGGCACAATTTCTTTTCATGTGACATTATATAGAAATTGAATTTTGTTTTCTGTGTCAACGGTTATCGCCAGACATATGATACTTTGTAAAACGCCAAAAAATATTTATAATTCAAATTGTTGTTTAATTTCGTTACGGTGTCTCAGTAGAAGTTCCTATTCTGATTTTCCATAGCTGTTTCTATAGATAAAAAATTGCTCTATTTCTTAAAAAAATTTGCATGGTGCAATAAACAAAATTTTTAATACAGAGGAGAAAGCCAAACATTAACAAAAAATATTTGATTTGTACCTTTTTGGTGAAATAAATACGTAGACTTCATTCAAACAAATATCCGGTTTTATGCAAGATTACGTTGGCGAACAGAAATATGTAAGAAAACCTACAATATTTTATCTTTAACAGAACGATATAATAGTTTGGCTAGTAATTGTTAATATATATAGCCTATATATATGTGTCATTGAGTCTTTCAGTACTCGCCAGAGATGTATAACTTCTAACTTCGGTAACGAGCAAATTCATGTGTTCTCATGTTGCAAATACACTTATAATACAAACTAGGACACGGAATTTATGGAAGAATTCTTAAAAATAATGCCGAGCGTGATAAATATACGCAAATTGTGTTTTAAAATAAATATCTGAACGCGTATCACACGTAGTTTTTGCACTCGCCGCTAGAATTCGTTGCCCGAGCAGCAACGTTGACAATAGAATCATTTGATTTGCAGAGCGAACTATATAAATGATATAAATACATAAAAATATAAATAAATAATATATAAACTATATAATAAAACGGCTCCGTTAAAACTGAAAAAAAAAAATACTTGAAAAAAACTTAACCCAGCTTTGGACCTGAATTTAGACAAGAATTTTTATTAAAACATTGCCCATCTTGTTAAAATTCATTAAACAGTTATAACACTATAAAGTTTCCCTTTGGCTTTGTGAACGTTGGTTAGCGCGATCCACCACAGATTGCAGCACTGTGGTTACACATTTCCGTTCCATGCGACTTTCGTTCGATTCACGACATTACTCCTACCAAATGCCGTATATCGAGAGCTAACACGTATGACATAAAAAAACTCCCATGTAAAGCGGATACTTCTTTTTTTTACAATGCTGCAGGGTCTTCTTGTTTTTTGCTGTCGTAGTTGATCTTCGAGTAGATTACGATAAGGGTGACTGACTACCTTAGAATTAAACTTCCGCACCGCGTCGAATAACACCCGCTGAATCGCCTGCACTCCCCCGATCCCCTATCCTAGTCAACAAGTGGGCTTTTGGCGTAGTCCTCCCCTCCGTCAACACATTGCATTCTGTATCCGCTACAGCTCATTCTCCTAACACTAGTCCGTCTCCAAGTCCATCTCTAATCTAATTATATCCAAGTCAACGATATGCATAGCCTAAATTTATTCGTTTACTAGCGGTTTTTTACCCTCATTTTTGATGAATTACCAAAAATGCTGATACAACTGACATTTTTTATAAACAGGAGCCTAAATAACAATTTACAAAATTCTAACATCAAAAATTACAATCTCCCATGCAAACTTTCATTCCCTTTTCAACCCGTTTAAGTAATAAATTTTCAAAAACAATTTCTTAGTACTCACCTACTTTGTATAAGGAACTTCTGTGCAAAATTACACGCTTGTAGACCCACCGGTTTAAGCTGAGCGTTGTCTGTCAGTCAGTCTGTGTCTGAGTTTTATTAAGTAGATGACTGATCCTCAAAAAAAATCGAAATTGATGTCCTTAATGATTTCTATAAACCAGGGTTGTCAATTAGGAAAAGTTGTTTTCTTTTTAATAAAACTACTGTACTAAATGTACGAATGTATGAAACAAATTTATTTTTTATATGATAAAAAAGATATGTCCAAGAAATTACCCTGAAAATCATTCCCTCACTATGTCCCAAGTGCTAGATTTGAAGATAATCATTAACTTAAAACGTAAAAGTCCTTACAAATTGTTTATTATCATATTTTTTACTTATATAGGATAGTATTGACTATACCTATATGAGTTTATAGTTTAATAAATGCGAATGGAAATATTTTTAAATAAAATTGAAACTTTGTCCTTAAAAAACGTATCATTCCCTCGCCGTTTTGTAACAGTGTGATTGGAGTACTATTTAAAGGCCCACCAAGCCCCATTTAATTTTTTTTTGTAGTTGGCAACATTGCCCTTGAGAACTTACACTAGAGTGGACGGTTGGAGAAAATATGTTTTCTGAAAATCAATTTGATAATAGGTTTTCTGAATATTACATTTTTTAATGTCATTCCCTCATGTAATGTTATCAAAAGGTAAGAATTTTTTTAAATTTAATAATCATAGCATATTTTTATATATTTTCGGTAGTAATAAAATACTGTTTACAGTTCATAAGAAAGTAAGGTTATGTTCCTGAGTTTGTGGCAATTTTGTTTTGTTTCGTCATTCCCTCATCGTCATTTCCTCATAGAATTTTTTAATGAGAGAATGATCTCGGTGAGGGAATGATGTATTTTCTCATATGTATAAAATACTTATGATTGTTTGATTGGTTTCAGTACCCTGAACGTCTATAATGTTGAGAAGTAGAAAATTAACCGCTGCAGAAGCAAAGATGAAGAAAAAAGAGTATGACAGAAATGAAAGAGAAAATTTTAAAAAATTGTCCTGAAAGTTTAGAGAAACTTAGAGAGAAATACTCAAGTATTTAAAGAAGAAGGAAAAGGGTCAGGTCAAGTCTGTAAGTGCTATGAGTTCAAGAGAAAAAAAGGCAGAAACGGAAACAATGGCGATTAAACAGTTCAAAATACAGGGAGAAGAATCAAAATGTGCGTAAAAATCTAACAAATTTGTTTTTCACATTGTTTCTCATCATTTGAAATATTTTTTCCCATGTATAAACAATTTTACTTGGAACTATTCTGAACCTGGTCATGGCAAAGGAGCACCAGATTGTGTTGGTGGCACCTTAAAGAGGTCTGCTGACCAAGCCGTGGCTGAAGGGAAAGATATGACATTTAAATGTGTTGAAAAATGTTCTGAGTTCAAAGTGTCCCTCAATAATGCTTATTGAGGTAAGTACAGCGGAAATAAATAATACGGATAACTTGATCAAAAAGTCTAAGTTTATTTCAACTTTTCCTGGTACTCAAAAAATAAGACAATTTGTGTTCTCAAATGATGTGCTTGAATTTAGAACACTATCTTGTTTTGACTGCGTTGGAAAATGCCAAAATTTTCATCTTGGTTACTATACAACTTCTGAAATATCGGATAAGAACACACCTGCAGTATCAGCGCGACATAAAAGTAGAAAGTGATGTGAGTGATGTGAAAATTTCGAAGGTTACTCCTTCTGAAAAAGGTACCTATGAATATAAAGTTGGTGACCATGTCCTCGTAACATGGAATAACAAGGTCTATCCTGGTAAAATTATTTCATTATCTGATGATGGGGCTTTAGTACGGTGTTAGTAGAATGGATCAAAATGCTGGAAATGGCTGACAGTTAAAGATGAAGAACTTTATGCTTGGTCTGACGTTCTTCGACTAATTGAACCCCCAAAGTTACTCAGTCGAGGTTGTTATTTTGTTAAATAAGTCGATGAGAAAAATAAAAACTTTAAGAAGATGAAAATAACTGAAGCCAACTGCGATTAGATTGCATAGAGACTGATAACTGATAAATAATATTAGATTAGTAAAATTGCAATTTATGTTCTCTGTTCATTATTTTAATACTTTCAAATCTTCAATATGAAAGTATATATTCCTGTCTTTACTATGTTAAAAACATAAGTCAAATTTTAGACTGATTATATAGTACTTCTTAACTTCATTCTTTAAATTATTTTAACAAAATTAATTTTTAATATTACTTTTATAAGTCAATGTGTTTTGTTTATAACAATTAATTTTTTACGTTATGGATTTAATTATTATAGTTTTGCAGTAAAATTATTTAATCATTATAGTTTTGCTATAAAATAAATAATTGATGCATTATAGTTAA
This sequence comes from Bacillus rossius redtenbacheri, assembly GCF_032445375.1. NCBI lineage: Eukaryota > Metazoa > Arthropoda > Insecta > Phasmatodea > Bacillidae > Bacillus > Bacillus rossius. Next base: position 97,419,737 of record NC_086330.1, on the reverse strand, counting down.
TAATTATTGTAGAATCATATTAAAAATAATTCCCTCACGAATCCTTCATTATGGAATTTTTTTTATTTTTATATTCACATCAAACTCAAAAACTTTGGGAACCACTATAATATTTTCCTCAAACAAGAAATATACTACGACTTGAGCAAAAAAAATCATAATTAGTTAAAAAAAACTGATAAACTCGATAAAGCCATTTTCGACTTTTTATGAGCATTAGCCAGATATAAGTACCTACTCTTCCTCTCTGTATTATACTAATTTCATCCGAAACATCGTAGCCATAAAGTGTGCGTTCTCATTTATTACCTAAGCTTTGCCTCATCCAAAGATGCCAATGGATGCCAACCGATTTCTCGATTTGTTTCGGCGACATTTAAAACTTAACACTTGACATGACACCTATATCTACATTACACCCCATTTATCGCTGAGCAGTATACAGAAAAAAATGTAGAGGGTTAATTTATGCCATAATAAAAAAAACCATGATAATTTGGGCGACTGGTTCATCACTAAGGAGGCACTCCTCATAACGCTAAGTGAGCGATACACTGTAGTGTAACTCTGAAGTTTCATGTTGAAATTTGTCACTTTTATTGTTTCATAATATTCATATCGACAGCGGTTGTTCTGACCCAACAAATAAAACACACACTAGTTTTTGAAGCAAAGTGTAGTTTAAGTAGAAACTGTGTTAGTAAAAAGACACTTTGCGCTTAGTTCAAACGTATCACTGTTGAACTGATTATAAATTTACCAAGCCTCACCCGTAGAGCTCAATTGTTTTGCATACACTTTAACCTGTTAACCTGTTAAAACTACTGAAAATTAGAGAAACTCAATTGATTTGCAGTAATTTTAGAGGGTCTTTTAAATACTGTTTTGGGATCCAAACACAAAGCGGCTTACAAATGAGGTTACTTGTAGTCGAGTAAGTTTCTAAAGCTCTACACATAAAAAATTTCAAGTTTTATTACCATAAATTTAAACTAAGTGGACATATCTTACCTGCTTAGCTCAAAGAAGTAGTGTACTGTGGAAAAATAATAAAATTAAATATACCAATGCATGGAATGTTTGAATTTTGGCCGTGAAACGTTTTAAAAACAATTATATTTTGCGTAATTTTACTTAAGTGTTTCCAGAAAACGAATGTACACTATATTATATTATAACACTAACGTGCTAAATTACACTTTTGCAAGTATATGGTAGAAACTATATACGATAGGTGGTAAAAAAATATGTGCTATTTTTATGATTTTTAAAAAAACTTTGTCATAGTAAATTTAAAACGACAAAAATCTGATAAAATGCATATGCATATTGAAAAAGTCGCATTAAATATACAAATTCTTAATACTGAAATGATATTAGTAAAATCATTATTATATAACTGTTATCCCCATAAATAATAGTCAAGAGGTTAGGACGGTAGGCTGTCAACATTTCGGTCGTGAGTTTGTTATTTGATCTAATCGCTGATTTAATAATAATTATTTTAATAATAAAATTATACCTAAAAATCTCTCACAGTTCATTTAATATATTAATTAATTGGCTTATTTACAAATAAATTATTCTAATATTGGAAAAAATTACAGTTTTACATAGCTATACATAGTTTGTGATAACTAAATAAAAATTTGTCACAACATTAGCTTTAATTTGTTGGAAACTTACACGTGCATTGCAAATGTAAATTTAAATACCTCGGAGAAAAAATACACCAACAACTATGTGAAATTCATCAAAACATAGCTATTCTACTTTTATATTTTTGATTAAATTTTGACAAGGGCACAAACTTTAAAGTACACCAACACGTGTAGGGGTGAAACAATACTGTGTGCCGTGGGTTTGAGGGTTTATTTTACTGAATGCAGCACTGACGTGTAGCTATTACTGGCCGCGTGATTGCGCGGAGCGACATCGGGCTCGTTAACTTCCCGGTGATGTGCAAACATGAAGTAATGTTTGCACTCATTACAGGGCTGAGATATCTCGCCGCGCAGGGCCTCGTCGGACTCCAGGCACCCTCCACTCGCTCCGTGAACGCAAACACTGGCCGCTAAATGCGGTGGAAAGAGCTGGCCGTAATAAGAGCCGTAGCTCGAAACGATTAAAGTGGTAACTACGCCCTTGGATCCACACCAGGGGAGGTCAGAAGGTGGCTGATATAGAACACTAGTCTCTCCAAGTACTAACTAAATGAAAAAAATTAAATTTTTGTATGGAATCTACGCACGACTGAAGTGAATTTTCTTGCTTATTACATTTTTAGGTTTAGGAAACATAATTCTCTTTAGCTGAGGCCACGATCAAAAAAGATTTGTATGCAAGTATGCGAGTATAAATATGCTCTTGCGCAAGTATGCGAGTGTGAAATTATGCATGCGTGAAAGCATGCAGTTGTGAAAGTATGTAAGTGTGCAGTTATGCCAGTGTGCAAGTGTTTAAGTATACAGTGTGAAAGTAAGTGTGCAAGTATATAAGTGTTCAATTATATAAGTGTGCAATTTTATAAGTGTGCAATTATATAAGTGTGCAATTATATAAGTGTGCAATTATATAAGTGTGCATTTATATAAGTGTGCATGTATGTAATTGTGCACGTATGCAAGTGTGCAAGTGTTTAAGTATACAAGTGTGCAAGTATGCTGCGTCATTTCTTCCTCTCCCCTGCTGTCTCCTCCTCTACCGGTTCCCTCATCACGTACCTAACTATTATCCTTATGAGATCGGAATTTTCGAAACGCTCGAAAATTGTAGCCACCTCAACAAAGAATTTCTACTTCAATATATTAGATTTTAAAGATTGAATAAACTTTCAAACTGGATTGTCACAAATACTTCGAAATGCATGCTGGAAGAATTAACAGGATCCGCAGAGAATAAATTCGGCCCAACTGTGTAGAACTACGAAACTCTTGGTAAACGGGAAAATCGTAACTTCCGTTATAAACCATACCTTACGCTGTCCTGGGAGGCATACAGCCTCTGGCATGTAACTTTCCTCAATTCGGACAGCTCTCAATAGTAGAACGATTGTCTACGTATCCTTCTGCCACTGTTGTTCTGTCAGAACTGTAACAACTTCGTGCGTTTGTCAGAGTTAATAAACAAATATCACGTGAAGCTTTGCAAGTGACAGTTATGAAATAGAAACCGCTAGTACTTCTGTTCAGAACTGTCAAGTTTGAGACAAGTTACTTGACACAGACTATAGCAAGATTACAAGCAGCACGTTTAATCCTCGGTACAAATAATAAAAGTCCCTAAATTAAATTGCACTTGCAAAATAAAGTATATTTTTGGAAACTTAGTATGCATAACAGAAACATTGTTTGACTGTTTATGTAGACAGTTAATACTATCTGAATATTGATTTAAGATATTTGTTTGGACATTTACCATTGCTGGGTATACTGTATGTCATAAAACTCCATTACGGACAAAAAAGATGAATATGCAAACACAGAGAAAAGAAGTAAAAATCAGCTGATGTCAATAAATTTAAAACATGGACAACATAGAAAAGGTTTTAATTAATTCATTCCATGGAATTTTGAGTGCTATCTTTGTTTTAAATTTTTTGACAACTGCTGATATTTACATTATTTCCGTGTGTTAATATATTATTATTTTTTGGATATAATGTTTTTAACATTAATATTTTTGTCTGTGATTAATGTGTCTTATTATAACCAGCAAAAGCTAAGGTTCAAACAAACATCTTAATCTTCCCAGTTCCAAGAGCCATTCAAAGAACGCATCCAAACAGTGATAAATATAACTGTAACAAATATGGTTTTTACAGAAGAAATATATTTTTTGTCTATCACATAGTGATATAATTGATCGTTACTATCAAGATGGTTCTTTCAGCAGCAGTTTGAAGTCCGCTATAGTAAAAATAAGAGTTCTGCGCCTGGTAAAAAAAAAAACAAAAAAAAAAAACACTACATGTGTTTTCCAAATGATTCTGTTGGGTTTATCTTTAAATGCGCTGTTTGGGCATTAAAAATCCTGTTTTTGTGGAAGACACTAAGTATGGTTACAGTTTATGCAGCAAAGCACTCTTTTTAAGATTATTTATTTATTGTAAGCAACCATAATGACAGTATACGAGAGTAATCTCTGGTAATCACAGAAAACGGTAATCGGTATGGGCTGGAATCAAAATCAAACTCTCTGAAATGGGATGCCAAATTTATGCCACGTTACCACTTTGCTAGATGTGTAGAGGCAGAATAAAACTACAATATGTAAAGGTAAATTAACAGATGTTTATTTTTGGTGCTTTTTCTAGTTGTATAGAAAAAATCCCCCCCCCCCCCCCGGCGCAAGAACTTTTGTCAAAGCAAGGAAGCTGTGACGGAGACACAACATGCGTCTCTCCGGACACAATCTCCTGGGCTGAAGTTGCGCCTGAAGAAGTGTGAGTATGCAACGCGGTGAGCAGTGCGGATATGCGCGCAGCCTACATTACTCGCCAGTGTACGGCCGACAGGAGCCTACACCCTACACGAATAACTTCGTCTATGCTGCCAACAATGAAAAATCCTTTTAGCGACGTTGAAATTGATTTTCTTGCGAAAGAAATTGTCAAGTGAAATAAATTACAAAACAATATGATCATGATTGCTGATACCCTCAGAACTGAGGACAGGGTCGTTCTGTACATTCTCCCTCGTTCATTTTCCCATTGTGGAACCAAGTTCTCCGTAGTGACACGTTCAAAGCTCACGAAATTTTCTGAGCGGTCTAAACTCAACATACTTGTACATAAACCAGTCAGAGTCTTTCGTCTATTGGCGTCTGCCGCATTCCACCTTCTGTCCGAATTGCATGTGGTTTGGTTATATGAATTATGTCACTTCCTTCGGTATCAAACTAGACATGACAGTGGCGTCATACAAACGAATAATAATATACATTCAAGGCAGTTTTCAAAGAACGAATACATTTTCAGGGTCTCAGCCACAGGGTTATTAACAGACCCAATTGAATTATTCATTACACGATAATAGTTTTATTTCGATACAAGCGTTGCGTACCTCAAGTAGAAGTGTTACCGCCCATGCTAGATGTAGCAGTGGTAAAACACTATACTCACACCCGGGAGTGCTTTAGTTAAGATCCTAATCCAGTCATCCTGATTTTAGATTTTCAAAGATCCAACGAATTCACTCTAGAAAAATTCTGTGATGAATCTTCACAATCGGCTTTTGTGATATTTTACATCTTAGCTCTTGGTATACGGCATTTGGTAGGAGTAATTTCGTGAATGGAACGGAAGTCAAGAATGGAAATTTGTAGCCACGGTGCTGCCATCTGTGGTGGATTGCGAGAACCAAAGTTCAGAAAGCCAAAAGAAAACTTTATGTTATAGCCGTTTAATGAAATTTAACAAGATAGGCTCTATTTAAATAAAATTCCTCGTTGAAAACCATGTCCAAAGTTAGGGTTTAGTATTTTTCATGTTATTACCGCTTTTTATTCGAGCCGCATCATTAAAATGTTACGATTTACCTGCAAGTTCGTAAAGGATAGCCCAATTAATAGATTTTATTTCACACACACAGTTTTATTTATTACCACTACTTGTCACTTACAAATAATCTTCTAAATTGGCAGATGATTAATTACACGTAAAAAAGGCCAATTCCCCAGTCACTCGTTTCACACACCTCGCTGGACCGCACTTCCGGCGCAACTCTCGCCGCAGCACCCCTCGTGGGTCTCCGCCGCGGGACTCCGTCGCCACACTCCGCCGCCGTCACACCCTTCGCCGAGATCCCACACGACGACTCACTCGCAACTTCGCCCGGGACTCCGCCGCGCCCGCGACTCTATCGCCCGGAACCTCCCGACTCCGCTGAACTCACTCACTCCCTGCCCTGGAACCTTCGTCCAGGGACTTCGCCACTCTGCCGCACCCGCGGCACTATCGCCCGGAAACTCCGCTGCGGGAGAACTCCCCACTGAACTCCTCACTCAGACTCTCTGCCCTGGAACCTTCGTCCAAGGACTTCGCCACTCTGCCGCACCCGCGGCACTATCGCCCGGAAACTCCGCAGCGGGAGAACTCCCCACTCACTGACTCAGACTCAGACTCAACCTCCTTATATAGCCCTTGTGTTCCCGTCCAGAACAATCGGGCATGTCTCCGAGATATCTCGCGACCTTCGCCGTCGAAATGCCCAGAAACGCATCGTGAGTCCTCGAAGGACGCGGTGGCTGCTCTAAGAACGCCGATAAAGGCGTCTGAGTCCTTTTATTCCGCAGTGCGGCCTCTTTTAAGTAACCCGATCTGAGGCAGGTGCGCGCTGCGACGGTCAGGATGTAGCGAGATAGTATGACACGAGATACCAGGGAGAGGATGCGGGTGGAAGGGGGCGCAGACAGGCCGAACGAGCGCGGCGATGCCAAGCGCGATCGTAACAATATAGTTTAACTTTTAGGTCTGATAATTAAACGATTCTATAGTCTACGTAGCTGCTCCGGTATTGAATTACAGTGGCAGGTGTGGAAACTACGTGTGATTCGCTTCAATAAATGTAATTGTAAACACAATCTACGTATATTTATCACGCTCGGCATTATTTGAAAGAATTCTACGTTAATTTTCGTGTCCAAGTTTAGTATTATTGGTGACTTTGCAACATGAGATCACATGAATTTGCTCGTTACAGAAGTTAGATGTTACACATCACTGGCAAGTACTGAAAAACTCACTCACATATATTTTTATCTTTTATTACATCCGCCATGCTGGATTATTTTTTGAGTTTCTGAACTTAATGAAGAAACATTTCATAAATAGAACATTATAACTAAATTTGGAGAATTCTAGAAAGTGATCACCACAGAAATTATCAAGCAAACATTTAAGTTATGAATATTTGTCGGGATATTTTTATTTTACAAATATCATACAATATTGTTACGAACGAGAGCAAGGCCGGGACACGTGCAGGTGCAGAGCTGGCTGGCGGCTGTCGCAATATGATATGCGCCGCGCTCGCCTGGAAGATAACAAGGATTGTCGCTTTTCCCCCTCCTTCCCACCTATCCCCGCGCGGCGCCCTGCCTTTGACACGTAACTGAAACCTGACAGCTGTGGAGTTACGCGAGCCGCCGACACGTGTTTTCGAGAGATTTCTGCCGTCGGGTCGGCGCGCAATGACGCGACTGGCCCCGGCCGCGATCGCAAGTTCTGGAAATTGCGGCTGATAGATAAAACGAGGACGGCGGCCTCGAGAGTCGGAGTCGGAGTTCAGATAGAGTTAAGGCGGGAGCTTTCCCGCGGCGGAGTTTCCGGGGCGATAGTGCCTTGGGTGCGGCAGAGTGGCGAAGTCCTTGGACGAAGGCTTCAGGGCGAAGAGTTCAGTTCCAGGCGATAGTGTCGCGGGCGCGGCGGAGTCCCGAGCGAAGTTGCGAGTGAGGCGTCGAGCGTATCCTCGGCGAAGGCAAGTGCGTCGGTGGCGGCGGAGTGCGGCGCGGAGTCCCGCGGCGGAGACCCACGAGGGGTGCTGCGGCGAGAGTTGCGCCAGAGGTGCGGCCCAGCGAGGTGTGTGGAACGAGTGACTGGGCATAGACATTTCTTAAGCGTAATTAATTATTTGCCATTTTAGAAAATTATTTTTAAGTGACATAAGTAGTGGCAATAAATAAAACTGTGTAGTGTAATAAAATATTTAATTTGGCTATCCTTAATGAACCCGCGGTAAATCGTAACAATATGAAGGATACATTTAGCGCAAAAATTAACGTTTAAAACTTATACATTAAATAATATCGTGAAAAATCATTAACGTCAATGTGGATGGTAGAGCATAGCCTTAAATCATCTCGCTGTTGATGTGACGTAAAGCCAGGGGAAATAAAATTAATCAGCAGACGCGGGGATCTCAGGCGAGGGGTTCTCTGCGGCAACAGTTGCGGTGTATTGACGCGCGTGGTCATAAGCCCGCGGGACTGGGAACTCATTTCTGGCCCTAGCGGTCCGGTCCGACGGAAAAAAACTCGTGGGTGAAGTTTGGGTGCGGAGAGGGATGGGGGAGGGGGATTACTCGCGCTCACTTCGGTAAACCCCGGCGAACAGGGGCACGGCAGATATACCGATCCGAACGTCAGGCGACGGTCCGTTTCAACCCCCTCCCTTAATCTCGACCCCCTTCGTTCCAAATCAAACCCTCCTTCTCTCCCCCTTTTCCCCTCCGGGCGTCCTTTTCAATCCCTGCTCTTCGAGAAGAAGGGGAATCAGGGGGGAGGGGTTAGAGAAGAGCCATCTCGCGTTTGTCAAAGCCAGGCGGGCAAGAGGGCAAACAATTTCACAGCCGGGGGAGTTGAACCCGCGCCAGTTTGTGCTACCCCCACCCCTCCTGTCAAACCGAGACTCCTATTGCAGCTCCTCCGTGCCTCCAACTTTCTCTGCGTTCGCGCCAGTCAGCAATGAATAACAACCCCTCCCCCCAACCGCCTGTTCCTTTCATACATCCGGCACACGTACGCGCACTCAGAATTCTAACTCCCTACCACCCCCCCCCCCCCCCAATTATTCCTAAACCTCGAAGCCCCTAGCCTGCACATGAAACTCAAACAAAACGCGAATTAATAATGAAGTTGGTTAATAATTACAACTTTATGTTTGTGTTGTTTCGGCTTTCGCTCGGACCTCAGTCCCGGCCACTTTCCCTCCTTTTCCGATTCCTCCTTTCTCCCTTCCCGGGGATACCAACCCCACCAGGACCTATCTCGTTCCGCCGAACGGGTGCACAATAGTAGCGTGGCGTTTCGTGTTCCTGCACAAACATTCCTGGTGTTTGTCTGCCCGTGGCCCCTCCATGGCTCCAACTGCCAGCGAGTATCCCCGGCAGAGCTGATCCACGGGGAGGCTGGACCGGAGCGGCCGTGTTCGAGCACTACGAGGTGATCGCAAGCTCATGTCGCTGCAGAAAGACGCTATCGCCAGTTCCAACACAATCATTTATCGTTAAAACCCAACCACTGTCAGGTGGACGACGCATGTGATTTAACTATAATAAGTTACAAAAACGCTAAACGTTAATGACACGATTTTATTTTAACACACGTGACTGTGTTAAAATCTACGTAAACATAAAAAACACCGTAAGTTGGACGTAAACAATACCCAGGAAAATTCTTATGTAATTTTACAAAAGATTCCCTGGGAAACCAGTTGCCAAGAAATATTGTTAATACTACAAGAAAGAAGATGTAAATGTAAACAACACCGAGATATGTTTATTTTTGTATCTTAGACATACGTTTTTCTAGATAATACTGATTATTTCTTCGTTAATTGAGGTTTAATTTAAGCACTATTTTTTCAAACCACGGAAAAGTTAATTGGATATTCAACAACTTGACATTATTTGTTCTATGAAGCTTATCCTGTGCGCAGTTAATACTGGAAAGCTATTCAGGGAACCATTAAAAAAAACTGTAACTATTGAATGTAATGGGACAACACAAAGCATAAATTCCTGAGAAAGAATCCGAACCCAGTATTACTGCAAATATTATTTTAGTGACAATTTTTTCTTACTTGTTAACGTAAATTAATATTTGACGAGAAATGCGCTGCACCTGGTTGTATACTAATAGATCCGGGAATGGGCAATACAACCTATCCAACCCAGCTGGCTCTAAATTTCTAATATCTCCTTTCTTCAAGATGTAATTTCTGAGTAGGAAATACTTGAAAATGTTATATCTCAATTACATTTACATTTATATATATCATACAGATTAAAAAAGAAAACTAAAATACTTCCTTAAAATAGGCATTAGGGAGCATTGTAGTCGTGGTCATCATATGTGGTGGACTTTTTCTTATTTCTTAATGCTTTATGGTTTCGTTGAACGGTTTGGTCATCAGTCTGTTCCATGTAAAGCTTCAATTATTTATGAGTGGCTAACAGTCTGGATTATTTCTCCCTTCCTATTTACCTACATGGACTTACTCCTGTTATATTACTGGATTACAGATGGTTCGATTACCTCAACATGAGAAGAACCGTCGATAAACTCACGTGAGAAACATGTTATTGCAGCGGTGGTTCCTCCATTGTCAAGGGATTTGTTTCATTAAAAGTTTACGTCTTCTTATCTTTTGTAGATGTTTATTACTTGAAGCTCATGGTTAAACAGACTTCTCTTCTTGTGCACTGTTTTACAATACACTAAAATACAAGCGAAACACAAGGACGGTTTTTTAGAAGGGAGGGGGAGAAGGAGCAAAACCGACTATCGCCGAAGCTCCTTGGAGCAGCACCCGTGCTCAGCGCTGGTGCAAAATAAGCAATACGCTTTACAGCAAAATAAAAGGGTCATGATTTACCGACAAAACAGCTCAGTGGTCGATTGAGCTCTACCACATTGCTGGCTAATCAGGTCGTGGTGGTGGTGTGTGCTGAGGCTGCAGTTCTCGTAACTGCATTTTCACGCGATTGCTCTTGTTTAAGTGCCGTGCATACCCGGGCACACACGCGGTGTGCAGAACTTCGGAAGAAACCACGTGATCTGAAAACTCAAGATGTACAAGTGCTGTCTGTTTCTGCTTTCGTATTTCGGTTTTGAACTGTAACGTCAAAACGGGTGCTAACCGCCAGGCATTCCGCGACGTCTTTCAATCGACGCGAGATATCGAGAGTTTATTTCGCACCCGCCTAAGATTGGCAAGGAGGAACGGGGGAGTAGAGAGTTTTCCACCGGGTGTTGCTAGTCGGGGAGAAGGGTGACGGTCGGGGAGTTGGGGGGGAGAGGCTCTATAAACCAGGAGTGATTACGCGATGAAGAGCCCAGGCGGACAGTAAAGTTCCCCCGGGGCATTAACGGAAGGCGAAGCGCGGAACTTTACGGGCATCGGTTTGCCTTTTTTTCTCCCGCCCTCTCCAGTATCCACAGGGGTTATCGGCGGAGAAGGGGGACTCGAAGTCCCCACCAATCACGCTGACGTATTGGCACTGGCGTACCGCGGGGAAGGAGGGCGTGTTAGGTCTCTCTGCGGCGACGACCCTCCACCTTACCTCCGTGAAGCAACCCCGCCGCGACAAGAACCGCATTAATCCCCGCTGCGGTCTTCGATCTTCCCTCGCACGGGGAAGGAGTCATCCGTCAGCGGAAACCCATGGATTTCACAGTTTCACGTCGCGATAGGCTTACAACCAAATCCTCGGACAATTCACAAGTGGTTTTAACTACAAATAAAATTACTTCTTGGTTTCTGGATCCAGGCTAAAGTCTATGGAGACTATTGAGTGACCGAAGTTTCGTCATGCCTCATTTCAGCCATCTCCGAGGACGATTACTGTTGATCGCCCGTGAAGATGACTGCATAGAGTCTGGCCGAAACCATGGACGTGGCATCAGCCCAGAAGCAGAGGAGTAGTAATGAGGTCTGGCCCCAAAAGTCTACGATCTAAACAAGTGGAACTCCAAATGTTTGTAAAGTTATTTGACGTCTTCTACGCCGGAAAATGTCGTGGATTCGCATTCCGACAGGTTACAATTCAAAAACTTTTTACTTTGTGTATCTCCTTATATTGGCCAAAAGGTCATCTGGATGACACACCTTATTTGATGGAAAATCGAATCACATGCAATCCGGTTAAAACGACTCGTAAGACAGCAGCCAATGAACGGTTTATATTTTCCCGTGTTTGTAGATGACTATGGAGTATATCCTATAGGTCACTGAACTTACGCATTTTCTCAGTTCCTATCCTTCAGAAGAGATCAGGAAATTTTGTGATTTCAACGAACTTTAGAATAAACTTCTTAGTGCGGTGTAACTCAGGTGTTAATTGGCAGATGTACAGCTTTAGATGGTATTTTACTGGCCTAGGTACTTTCTGGTATGTAATAAAACTAGAACCACGATTATCGCGTGAATTATTTAAGCTCTAGGCTAGATTGGATTTTTATATTAATGGTCGGTTCAAATTCCATACATTCATTGGTCGACACCACAATCAGAGGCTTATAATTCTTTGAACTGACCGGCTTGTGATACAATCACACTATATCTCTGTGTTTATTATTCGCTCAGCGTGTTACCGGGCGCGTCAAAGGAACTGTGGTCTAATAATCGATGTGAAGCAGTTGTATATGTGCTTCTAGTCCACTTTTCTGCCGAATTAATCCGTGAAATACTATTGTCGTTGCTGTAGCAGAGCAGCTATGCAGTCCGCTATGCAGGTATCAACAGCGCGCTGCCTATCTACAAGGGGAACGAAGCCGAGGAAGAGAGACTGTTATACGTGTGGCAATGATCTAGGGCTTCACATCTTGTCGAGGTTGAAGATAAACGAGTTTTTTTTTAAATTTTTAAACATCTTAGCTCTTGGTATACGGAATTTGGTAGGAGTAATTTTGTGAAAATGGAACAGAAGTCGATGAATGGAAATGTGTCACAAAGATGGCGAACCCACGTGTAGCAACATAAACCTTTATATAGTCACTTTCCTAATCATTGGGGGACATAAAAAACGTACTAGTATGCCAAATAAAACTTTATGATAGTGAAATAACCATGGAATATATTTAATAAACTAAAATAGCATAGTAAAATTACTATCAAGTGATAAAATACCTAAAAAAAATTGGCATTAAATAATTATAATACATATTTTCCTTATGAGTCCCCAAGAAGAAAAGTATCACAGCAGAAGAGCGTGCGCTCTGAAACCTCAAGGGGCGTGGTTCAAATCTCGTTACTGGATTTTTTTTTTCAATAATATTATAATATAATAATTGTGAATCAGCTGAATAAGAATCAGTCTCTGAAAAAAAAAATACAAACATATGTTTATTGTTATAATATGTGTTAAAAATGTTTCAGATTAATATTTTATTAATGTCATATGAATATAACTTCTAACGTGTGCGGAAACTTTATAGTATTAACTTTTTAGTGAATTTTAACAAGAGGGACAATATTTTAATAAAATTCATTTTAGAAAATAAAGTTCAAAGACGGGGTTTTATCGGAGCCATTTATAATAGTTTAAAATTTCCGGTTTTTCGTGCTGCTAATTGCTATCTGCGTTATATGGTGGCAAGCAACGTTCACGATTCAGGAAGCGAATTCTAGCGGTGAACGCAGAAAGTATGTGTGTGATTCGCATCCAGAAACTTTGGTATTTGAAGCGCTTCTATTTTATTTACCATTTTATCATTCTCGGCATTGTTTTAAGTAATGTTTGTGACCGATTTTTGTATTATAAGTTTATTTGCAACATGAACAACATGAGAACACATGAGTTTGCTCTTTACCGAGGTTAGATGTTTACACATCATGGCGAGTACTGAAAGACTCACTCACTTTTTTTTTTTTTTTTTTTAGTTAAGCACCGTTTTGATATTCTTCCGCTGCAGCGCTGAAGTCGGCATTACGCGCATGCGGGCCATGTTTCTACATCTATTACCAAGCCACAGACGGCATTACGGAAACATTCGACCGTGTTTATGTTTGTTTGTGAGTATTTAAAATGCCGCCGTCGATTGGGAATCCAGTCGAATGTGAAATGCGCGCTGTTATACGTTTTCTTTGTGCAAAAGACTTGAAAGCGGCTGAAATTTATTGTCAGATCAGTTAAGTGTTTGGAGAAAACATTATGGCAAATGGAGTGGCAAGGAAATGAGTTGGAGCTTTTAAAGATAACCGTTTGAGGGACGAAGTGGGCGACATTCTGACATTACTGAAGATTTGATGAATATAGTTGACGAAAAAATTAAAGCCTAAGTTTTACGATTTCTTTGTTATCAGATGATGATGGGATTAAAAAGCTGTTTGTGCGATTCAAGAAGTGCCTTATTAATGGTGGAAATTATGTAGAAACGTAGATTAAGGTACAGGCTTTCATGTAATTTCAAAGTGGCACTTACTTAAAAGAATCCTCATATTCAAGAATTGAATGTGTTGCGTGCTGGGTGCAGTGCAACTTGAGAAAACTCGATGTCTCGTGGAAAGCCCGCCAAGTTACAAAGTCGGTAAAATAATCCGGGTCTGATCCCACCGGCAACCCAACTCGTAACCCCCCCCCCCCCCTTCAAGTGCTGCAGGGCGAGTGAACTGACCTCTCAGCTATCGTGGCCCTTAAGAGTGTTGTGGATCTGGTTTTTGTTTTGCATTATTATTTTATTTATTGGTATCCAAAATACTGTCTCGCGTTACTCAGAATTATGGCTAACAGCGCGTGGGGATTCACTGGGTCGTCAATGCATTACCGAAAGACACTTTGGATAATTCTATAAAAAAATTTCAAAACAGTTAGAACGCAAATGGATTCCTGTTTATGATAGAACGAAAACAAATACCTTCCAATTTAAATGTTTCCATCTTTAAATAAAAAATTAAATTCTTGGTGTCTCTTTAAAGCACAGGATAAAAAATTGATTTTTTTTTTCATAAGTTAGTTGAAAGCAAAACAAAAAACTAGAGCTAGGATGTGAAAGTTTTTAAAATAACAATACATACATTTCTATAGTTTGTTATTGATTATTTTCTTTCTTTAAGACAGGTTACATCCTTAATATACATCTTAGACTGAGAGGATATGAGTATTGAACATATTTTTGTTAAATGTATAAATACTTCAAAAATCGGAACACCTAAAGTTTTCACAGTGAGTACTATTTTTTACAATCAATGATTGCCAACATAAAGAATTTTATAAATGACCAACTCTTATTCCCACGGGTTGATAAATATTATTAACACAGCAATTTTTAATAATCACTTTAAAAATCGGTCGTCTAACTAAATGTGAAGTCCATTTAATTTTTTCGTGTATGGCCATTTAATTCAAATTTATTTAACCAATATTGTGTTGATACGATGGCAAAGATACAGAAAAACTGGACAAAAATCCAAAAAATTATGTTCAGTTTCAAGAATCTTATAAAATAAATTAGGTGTACAGGATGTCCTGTAGCACAATGTAGAGCCGAGAACAGTTCATAGACCAGTAAATAACAGTTCTGAACCAAAAACCAAAAACCAGAACTATCATAGTTTTCGAGTTGAATATATTTTTTCAAAAATTTGGAACTTCCCACCCTGCACTAAATTATTATATTCCGTGACTAAAAATTTTTGCTACGCAATCATAAATAACTTCACTATTAATTACAATAAAAAAGTTATTATACTATACTTTTAGGGAAAAAAATATTTGAGAGACTAATGTGGCAAAAAAAACTTTAAATAAGGAAGATATGACTAATCACACTGTAAAAAAATACTTTGCTAGCTTAGAAAGTTATCTGACTTATGGGACTTACTGTATAAGAAAGCGTATTTCGAACGCACGTGCACACCTATTGTGAAATGTGTGTACGGTTTATTCAGCGTAAACTAAGAAAGCAGTCGATTTTGTTATTTTAATACGGTTTAAGCTACAAATATTTGTTCATCCTACGGAACAATTTTTTTTCGAATAGAACCTTTTCCATTTCTGCGTGAAATATGTAGCTTATAACAGTGTAAAACCTTTTTTTTAATCTGCCCGGTGTTTTTAGTTTACTTCTTACAAACAAACTTACACTATCTTTTATAACATTAATTTAATCGTGTATCGTGCGTTAAGGAGGTAAGATTATAAATAATAAACTACAAAAATTTGTTACTACGAATACCATTTATAAAAATTAAGATGCCCTAGTTTGGTGTATAAGTTTCAATGCCTCGCCTTTATTCTGAAGATTCTATTTCTGTCAGGAGAGACGGCATAGTCGGCTGTTCTTGTGGTCCCCACACGTGAGCAGACAAACAAGGAGGATGTGCTGGGAAGGGGTAAGGGTCGCCTTCTCTCGTCCGGGAGATTTAATATAGCCGTTACGTGACCGGCACCTAGCGTCCCTTCCCCTCTACCCCCTCCTAGGAAGGGTCGGACACGGCCAGGACGACGTCGAGATCCCAGCGGTCGCCGCGAGGGGCGCTGGTTGCGGCGAGGCCCTGGCAGGGGAATAATGCTGGCGGCGGCGCGGCCCTGCCAAGGGGATAATCCCCCGCGCCAAGAGGCAGGCGACATAAGCTTGGGTGACGCGGGGAAGCCACGCCACTATGGTTTGTCTCACGCTTAGATTACAGTACAAAGTAAATGGTTGACCACTGATGCCAGATTGATACTACCAGGCTTGCTAACATTAAAAATCTTATATCTTCTAACACCATTAATAATAATAACATTTAATATATTTATTTATACTATTTAATTTTTTTAAGTCAAAAAAATTATTGTAAATCGCAGTACTGTAACATTTGTGTTACATTTGTAGTCATTCTTAAAGAAAAAAAACAATAATAATTCAACGCTAAACACCAATTATTATAGGAGAAACAGTTTGTAGCAATCAGTAACCAAAAATAAGAAGACATTTCAAAAAATATTTGCCTTATTCAAAATTCAAAAATGCTATATATATAGGATATAAGAAAGTTGTTGACAAAAACGATGAAACCAAGATGGCGTCTTTCATTTGCCACTTTTTAGAAATAAAATTTGAATATTTCAAATTATGTTATTTATGAAATACGACAGGAAAACGTATATACAAAATTCTCATTCTTAATTTGATTACAAAATGCAATTTTTTCACATACAATTTAAACAATTTTCATTACATTACAAAGTTGTGTCTTCAAAATTTGTGCTTTATGGTGTATATCTGGCAACAGAGCACACCGAAACAAGAACGGCGCTAGAAGCAGAAATCGTGCATTGGAAAGAGAGAGAGTGAACCACGCCCATTGCAATGCACACTGCAAAGTAAGGATGGGACGCGCTATAGGAAGTCGGCTCGACGTGGTAATCCCGAACACAGAGCGGTCGTGTACCGCGCGCGAAATGCCCAGTAGTGAATGTTTTGGGCTCGACACCGAATGGCTTTTCCAGAATAGAACTGCCAAAAACTCAGCTACGTTCCGGCGGACGCACGTCTGTTGCCAGTGGCGAGTAGAAGAGTTTACTACTACCAACTGCTGTACACCGAGAGAGAAGTTGTTAACACATCCAAAAGTAAAATTAAACGATAGCAATTAGTTATTGAATGAAATCTTTTGAAACAAATAAGGTTTGGTTCATACCTTAATGAAACACTGCCGCGAGGTTGTCTGATGTGTGAAGCCACTCGAGGAAGATGTCGGGTGTGTGTGGGCGTTTGATCTCAAAGGACAGCTACAGTCACCAATTAATTTTACTCTCTCATCTCCTAACCTGGGACTGTCAAATATCTGTGCTTGAGTCCTTTGGTCCCGAAGAAAGATTCGTCCCACAGTCCAAACGTGTATACCCAACACTTAACAAAACGGGGAGGAAGATTTTTCCGTTAATACAACTCTTTAATGAGGGGGATTGTCAATAGGGGCATACAATAATAGGAAATTCTTTAAAATAATGCCGAGTGTGATAAATATATACGCAACATTTTTTTTACTACGTTTCGGAACTGAAATCACACGTATTTTACGCTAGAAATCGCTACCGGAGCAGTTAAGCCGACTATTGAATTATTTGATTAGCACACAGAAATTTTAAACTATGCAGGCAAAAAAGACTTGAAAAAATACTGAACCCTGGGTTGTAAAAATGCATTAAATATTTAATACTGCATATTTTCCTTTGGCTTTGTGAACATTAGTCCACTACATCCGCCTCAGATGGCAGCACCGTGGTTACACGTTTACGTTCCATGCGATTTCCGTCGGATTGACGAAATCGCTCCCACCGAATGCCGTGTACAGAGAGCTGATATTTTACGAATAAAAAAAAAATTACAAATTTCCAGATACCATGTATTTTTCTTTCCTTTCAGAAGGGGGAGGGGGGGAGGGAGGGGGAAAGCTAACTCCTGGACACGCAAACCAAGCCGCAGTCAGTTCGCTCTCGTGTCTGGACGGTCGGCAACTTGAGTCCGGCAGGAGGAACTTCTTGGAGGCGCCTGGGTTCAGCCCTCCGGGCTAAGAGGGAGAGAGAGGGTGCGGGGTTGGTTCGGGGGGTGAGTTGTCCCTCCCGGGGCGGGCGATTAGCGAAGTGGAGCGGCGGACTGCAAGTTCCCTCGCCTCGCCGCCGGAGACCTTCCAGGTCCGCTGCGAGCCCCAGGGCCTCGGCATAACTGCCCACGAGCCGGTCGACAGCCCTCGCCCCCGGTCACCCCCGGCCACAAC
Organism: Bacillus rossius redtenbacheri; assembly: GCF_032445375.1. NCBI lineage: Eukaryota > Metazoa > Arthropoda > Insecta > Phasmatodea > Bacillidae > Bacillus > Bacillus rossius. The sequence continues at coordinate 97,401,532 of NC_086330.1, read as the reverse complement.
TGCACACGGCGGTCAGCGGGCTGATTCTGAACACAACTCCGACCACCGATGACTAGCTGACGGTATGCACCGTAACTGTCGAGTATCAACACGCATTTATGACGGCATGTGTCGCAAAGGTGCTACGTTATGTACCTCGTGTGTATCATTTGGCGGCGTGAGACGAATAAGAGGTTATTGATGTATTTCGTTATACGTATTTAAATAATGTTAAATTTTAGTGACCCGATTTTCTTTTTATCAAAGCTGGAACTGTCAAGGAGCCAAACATATTTAGAAATAAATGTTCAACGTAATAAATATTTGAGGTTCGAAACTGTTACGTTTATATTTTTATCTATGATTTTATGTTTTATACGGCAATACACCGGTTTTGCAACATTAGCAATACAAATTTGTTTTACTTAATCTTTAAATTGAATGATTTTCTAACAAATTACCGATAGTTTAAATGTCCGAAATAAAAAATAAGATCTAAAAATGTATATATATTTATCATCGAAACAAATTTTTCTTATCTCACAGACACAAGAGTTTATTCAACGCACACGTAATTATTGACGTCACTGCTTGATACCGTGGCTCACGATTATCGCGGATCAATACGGAACACACGCCGCGTGTTGGTTCGTGATCACCTAATGCGGTTCGTGTCTCGGTGGAGCGTGTCTCCGCGAGTGCTGTAACCAGACCGCTCGCTGGGCCGTATTCGTGAAGCAGGCTGGGCCCATTAGATCATGGTTTTACATGTGAGTTTTCTATATAGTGGAATTTTAAAACAAAATTGATTGTCACACATTGACCTTTTACACACAGATATTTAAGATGATTTTTCTAGAGCAAATAAAAATGAACATTTTTATAAATTCGATGTGTAACATCTTAGCTCTCGGTACACGGAAATTAGTAGAAGAAATTTCGTGAATGAAACGGAAGTCTCATGGAACTACGGATCTGCCGTATTTGAGGATGGCGCTAACCAAAGTTCACAAAGCCAAAGGGGAAAATTTATAGTAATAACTGTTTAATGAATTTTTACAACCAGGGGATTATTTTTTCAAGTCCTTTACGCTTTTTATCAGACCCGTTTCTTTATAAAGTTTAAAATTTCTGTCTCCTAATAAAATGATTTGATAGTCGACTTAGCTGCTGACACAGCGAACTCTAGTGGCGAGTGTGAACACTGCGTGTGATTCGCGTTCAGAAATTTAGTTGAATACAAAATTTATGTATATTTATCTCGATCGGCATTATTTTTAAGAATTCTACGTAATTTTGTGTGAGAGTTTTGTATTACAAGTGCATTTGCAACACGAGAACACATGAATTTGCTCGGTACCGAGGTTACATGTACAATATCTCTGGCGAGTACTGAAAGACTGCTCACATTTTTGTTTTTACGTAATCCTACCATTCTCAGGTTTATATATGATTGGACAAGCGTGAATTATTTTTTATAATAGTTGTTTTTATTTTTAAATAAATTACTATGACTAAAATTTATTAATGTTAAGATTATAGTGTTAGGTACAATTTTTGCCAGTACCCTATGGTATGCAATTTATTTTTTATTTTGTGTAGTACACATCAAATAATGTTTAGTATTTGTTACAAATATATTTTATGTATGTTATTAATTTGTTTATTAAGTTCGTATCGTACTTTAGTCTATTTCAAAGATATTTTAATATTCTTGTTAAATGTTTTTCTTTAGATTAGAATAGCTGTGAACGTTTCGTTTAATTATTTTTCCAAATCTTTAAATTATTTGAGCGGTAGATTGCCATAACTTTGCATAAAAAAGGCCTTGAATGACTTGAAATAAACAAAGCCTCATCGCCGGCTGTGATTGCTGTAGTGTCGTGCACCTGCGGCTAGGATCGTGGGTTCGTTTCCCCAACAACCTGAGCATGACTCGAATTGACAAATTTTCAGTCGGTATCTCAGTGGCCCTGAGCTCAACACAGTTTTTGGATTTGAAAACTGCTCTAGGTATCAGAGCAGGACTAGTTTTTTAAAAGCACTCTAGAATACACTGAGGGCGGATAAGAAGTAATGTTTCCGTATTTCATTTTTAACTGTATGTTCAGTATAATGTTTAGGTATGAAACTCCTGGTACGGATTCTCGAAACTACTCAATGAACTTGTATTTCAAATTTATATTCATTTCTCAGCCTTATAATGTTATAGTTACCGCTAAAATATCATAATTGCCGTATGCATGAATAGGAGATTGCGCGCTAATCGACATCCTTGCGCTTAGAGGCGAAACTGCGCTAGAATCACGACCCAGCGTCGCACTTACCATTCCTTCTCACTAACACGGACACATCACTGACTAGGCGGGCCCCTTAAGCCTTTTTTCCGTAACCGCATGACGTCGAACCCCAACGAAACAAATCAATTTTTTTTGCCAGCACCGTTTCCAAAATACGGTTAGGCCCCTTTCAGATGAGGCGGTTTGATGTCATTCAACAGAGATGCCTGGTTTACACTAAACTAGTTGACTGCCGTTTGAAGAGTTTTTTTTGAGATGGTTTCCCACACGAGGCAACTTGCGGAATCAACTTCTCGTCCCAACAGAAGGTCAGTGCGATGTTAGAACCCGAGGAAGCTGGAGAACTTATTGTCTTGTCCTCCTGCAAGAAGAGAAGTATAAAAGGTTCGGGCATATAATTTTCGTGCCACTTCCCTCCAAGCTTCACTCCTTTTGATTTCATTGCTGTATTCCGCACACCTCATACCCCATATCGCCGGACTACTACTAGGTTCTTCTATAAACTGCTCCACATTGGAACCGACAGGTGGAACGACCTCGGTGGACTCGACTCGGCGACTGGTGTGAAGGACGAACGCCGAGTGGTGTCTCGTGCTGAGTTTACTGGTGGGGATGGGTACGTGAGTGGCACAGGCGCCTATTGGCCACCCGCCTGAGCGGACGAGTTGACTGCGCGCGAAGTGGTTTAGGCGGTACCCAATCATTCGCTACATCGCCACGCTCCTCGACACCCGTCCGATCAACTGGCCGCCTCACCTGACAAGGATCTTGCTGTTCCGAAAAAGGTTTGTGCCGAGTTAGTTTCCGATTGTAACGACACGCACGCACGCAGCGCACGGGAGATGAGGCCTCGCTGCGACACAAGACAGCGGGACAGCGCTTCGCTGCGGGGCCGGCCTCCGCTGCGGAACGATATTTGTCGACACAGCCGCGCACCCGAGGTTTCAAACACGGCAGCCGCGCCCAAGAAGGGGCTCTTGGGGGGAGGCCTAGAGGACGGAGCCTCGGTGACCCTCACCGCCGCATTCCGTCTCGACGAGAGTCAGCCGCGACCGCCAAGTTGAGAAGGACTTATGAACGGTGTGATAGCAGAGAATATATATTCAATGGTGATAACGAGGCGCTTAGTTTCTTTTTACATGCTATATGCAGCACTAGAGGGTGACGACTTCGGCTCATGCAATAAATGTAATAAAAATCCGACAGCAAAGGTAATGTTGAGCCTCTATATAATAGTGTTTGATTGCCCTCGAGACCCCAGCAGGAAGAGAGGGCAATCACAAAATGGTAGAGACAGCGACGTAAAACAATGCTCTGTTACAGCTTCTTGTTCGAATAACAATAATTACACAGCATTAAAAAAAATTACTTCTTTTAGATTGTATTCATGTGTTCGTCTCGTCAACATTGAGGTCTTAAGAAACGATGAAGGCTAAAGAGATCAGAAAGGAGCATTGACGAAATGCATTTGTGGAAGCAAACGGGAGTGAGCCGAAAAACCAATCAGCTATGACGTATTTCCATAATAATTGCTTCGGATCAGTCTTCCCTACTGCAGGTATAATTCAGAGAAGGTCTATAACTCATTACTGCCGACGTATACACACCAAAGGTGCCAATTACCACTAGCCTTGCACGCCATACAGCCATAACTGTGTTGTTACCTCCCATAACAACACACTCTGCACTGACTAAGAAATATTCGTGCGCCTCTTCGGATGAGAAATAATCTTCATGTATCGGTCAAACGTCGCTGCAAGTACTATTGTTATTTCTTATACAGGATATTAAGGAAGATTAATAACCGCCCAAGTTATTATTTTGAAATACATATGTAATATTTCAGTTTTCTAACATTTTGTCACTGTTTGCTACGTCATATATGTAAAAACAAAAATAATGTTGAAGCAAACAAACCTTTCCCTAGTTTTGACTGTGCCAAAGCAATTAGGTAAGAATTTAGGAAGTGGTCTGTGTTAACTATTTGCTGCGTTAATAATTGAAGTCAATATGTGAACGTTAACCCACCCGCCTTTGATATATAGACAGCAAACATTTTGTTTTGATTTAATGAATGTTTTGCAAACTCATTTAATGACATTTTTATGATTATTCTTAGCAAGTTTCAAGCTTTTAAAAAACTCTACCACTATCTCTTAAATAGTTGTAGCTATTTTAACTAATCATTTGCTAATTAGATGTCTTAAAACATTAGAATAGACATCTACCCCATAGAGTAATGCCTTCATTTACTGAAACTCAAATAAATGAAGCGATATAAACTCTTCAAGAAAACGTTAGCGAGTCTTTCAATACTCGCCAGTGTTGTGTAACATCGAACCTCGGAAACAAACAAATTCGTGTGTTTCATGATGCAAACACTCTTTTAATACTAATTTAACGTAGAATTATTAAAAATAATGCCGAGCGATATAAATATACGCATATTTTTTTTCAAATACATTTCTGGACACGAATCACATGCATTTTTCGCACCCGCCGCTGGAATTCGTTACCAGAGCAGCTACGTCGATTATCGAATCATTTGATTTGCAGAGATATATTTTAAAATATATAATGAAACAGCTCGGGTAAAAGCGAAAAAAAGACTTGAAAAATTTTAAACCCCGGCTTTGGAACTGATTTTCGACATGGAATTTTATAAAAAATACGTCGGTCTCGTTAAAATTAATCAAACGGTTCTACTTTAAATCTTTGTGAACTTTGGTTTGCATCATCCGCCACAGATGGCAGCACCGTGGTTGTTACATATTTCCGTTCCCTTAAATTCTGTCGCATTCACGAAATTGCTCCCACCGAATGCTTTTCACAGAGAGCTAAGAAGTTACACATTAAAGAAAACTTTCGTGCAGACGTAAGGTGGACGTAGTCGCCACTCCGCAAGGCGGCTTCACGGCGGACAGGGTGTGCGCTAGCCGCGTGGCCTCCGCGCTCGGCTGAGGAAGTCTGTCTATTCTTGTCGGGGGGTCGGGCCTGCGGCGGGCGAGTGGTGGCAGCTTTGCAAACAGGAGCGGCCGTCTGTAGGCTCCGGAGGAGACTGCCAAGGAGGGGGGGGGGGAGGGTGGACTGCCCACCCCGTGTCGCAGCAGAAAGCGAAATCGTGTCTCGCCGTAGGTAGGGCTAAACCCGGGGGAAGCCACAAAAGACTTAGCGTCGCCGCCAATCGATAAGCACGAGCTGCCGTGACATGGGCCATCCCTTGTAGGAGACGAAGTTGTTTGACGAGGGAGGGTGTTTTACGGCGTGAAGATTAACACGCGTGCACACATCTCTGCAATCTGGCCCGTCATACAATCTTCTGAGCTGCTGATTTTATTACAAAACTGTAATCCTACCCTCTTTAACAATTCAAGTGATCTACTACAGATGATACAAACCTAATTTCTTGCTTCTTGAAAATTATTTACATTTAAAACAACCTAATACTCACTTCGATATCGGCTTAAAAATTGATGAAATAAAAATATTTTGTAATTTTTTTTTTATCGAAGTTAATAAAACCGTTTAAAAATCCGCGTTAATTTTGAGCTAGAAAAGGTGCACTTGTGTGATCAAACAAACAGTTTGGCCAATTTACTTTTCCCTCCCCACAGATGATCGTGGTAGAGGTTTATTTTTTAAAAATAAAATTACGTCATCCATGTGCGTTGAGCTTTATAAACGTGCATAGAGGCGTAAAATCGCGTATTGTTAACACGCGCGTGTCGCATTTATTATTCATAAACTCCGGCGGCCGGAAACATATGTTTTGCATCCACCCCCCTTCCCCCGTCAACCCTTCATTATCCAGCAAATGTTGTGCAGCTCGCGCGAACGGCGCCCTGGGACAAAATTATATGTTTTTTTTTGTTAAAGGAAATACAGCGCAGGAGATTTTTTAAAATTTTATTTCAGAGTCTCGAGGGCTTGGAGACCTTTCGGGCGGCTCCACGGCCCATAGTACAGACGCGAAAATAAATAAATAATTGCATTATCGCCGGCGGGTTTACTGGCCCGTGAGCTCGTCGGATCGCTAACGAAGATTTAACGCGTAACCCCCCTCCCACCCCCTCCACCTAACCTATTCGCACAACTCGAAGTCAGTCGCATGCGCACCACGTGTTCCCAGGCGGACGTTCGTTTTATTTGGTTTTATGTGTTTGGAGGCTCGCTAAAGCTTTTGACTCATCCTCCTTGGTTAAAATCAGTTTTTTTACTTTAAATAAATTAAATATAACACTTAAAACATATGAACACCAGAATGTATATTGGTCTCGTCTTTTACGGTCCCGCCTACCCGGTCACACATAAGGTGTGCGTAGCTTAAAAAAAAACCACGCTATTGAAAATTACTCAATATATCCGAGTAGGGTATGTTACAAAAACCATTTAAGAATACGCCGAGGGCGGATGCATGATATTGTTTCCGTAGTTAGTTTATTAATGGTATATTTATATGACTGAAATTGGCTAAAACGATTGTTTTCAGAATAATGTTTAGGCATGAAAAACCCAGTACGGATTCTTGAAAGCACTCAAAGTACCTGCATTACGTCTTTGGTCATGGTTACCGCTCAGAAGGTGATTTAACTTCGAGAACTTCCAAGCTTCATTCGAAAGTCAGACGTGAATGCCTTTTTCACCGCACATGATTTTGACTAGAACAGTAATTTTTACGGTAACACATTTTGAGTTATAACGGACTAGTTAATGCAGCCACGCTTCGCTGAGGAAGTCTACAGGCTGAGCAAAGGCGTGCACTCTTCATTTTACATGAACCTCCTCGCAGGTACACCACTGCCGCGTCTCAAACAGAACAAATAAACTGAATCAACTTTATAAAAAAACACTCATTAAGCAAAACAAAATTGTTAGAAATAAAATGACAGGAGGAAATGTAAACTAGACACCATTTTGGGTTCAACAGTTCTGAAAAGCTTTCAAATTCCCACTTATCTAACCAACATTATGTCATTTGTTTGCCTGCGAAAGTATTAATGACAGAATTACTGGATTGAGATCCGAAAGTTAATGAGGGATAAACATTGCACTAGTCGTTGCTAGGAGACGAAGTAAGCATCAACAGTGCGACAGCCATTGCCATGGAGAGCATATCGTAAATACTTAGTCAATATTCGCAAACTAAATAAAATAATACATTAGTCTTATTTAGAGGTGCAACTCTTCCCTCCTATCCACCCAAACACCTCCCCCTTTCCTTTCTGGAAAATTAACGTGCACCAAATAGCACGTCTCTATGCTTCTTCGTCTCCGCGCTAGTTGATTAACAGTCTGACAGACAAATTCTTTATTTTATTAATATACATATATAGATAAAGATATGTACTGGTGTTTTGCGTGGCTCTGCTATGCACACTGTTAGGATTAATACCATTTTGAGTAATTGCATTTGAATGTCTTCATTTCTTATCTCTAACTATTTATTCGGGTGTTACACAATTCAAGCATTACATTTTGTGTTATGGAATTTTTTTCGCCACAAATATGCTGCCATTTGTAAAAGGTAAAGAAAATATTATATAATAATATATAATAATTAATATAAATTTTCCCGACAAACTGCATCGTGATCAATTACTAGAAGTTCGTTTCCTGTGTTTCCGCACCTGGGTAGCACACACGGTTTGCTCCAATATGTCATTCCTAAATATTTTATAATAAACTTCTGCAATAGGCGAATAATAATTTAAAACTTAACTTGGCGGGTGAAGCCACGCCTTAAGACAACGCAACCTCTAAACTAAAAAAAATCTCTGAACCTTTTAATTACTTTAATCATAATCATTAACTGACTCATACGAGATGTTGAGATTTAACCATCATGTTTATACAGGAGAGAGTTATGCCAGATAAAATATGAAGATAATTATATATAAGCATCTAGAAGTTATATTATGTTGCTTATCAATGTACGTTATTGGTTCGTTTTCGTGAGCTATTAAATTTAAGTTAATGATGAGTAGAACATTATTTGTTTAATACAAGCAACAACGTTGAATTTTATTCCGAAGGAAATAAAACATGTTACAAAATACGAAATATACTAAGCAATTAAAAACATCAAAGTATTTTTTTTATAAATAACTGAATCCTTATCAATGATTTAAAATATAAAATAACTCTTTAATTTAACAATAGTACTGTAAATTATAAAGTTACATGATTATCCCCTTTAATAATTTATTAAAATTGTTACGTCAGTTAGTTTTCAGTTTAAAAACTGAATGGAATAAACTTTGTGGTAATAGTTAAAAGCATACAATGATGCAAGCATTGACAAAGTTTTATGAAACCATCAAACGGCATCAGAAACTCTAAAAAAAAATCAGAAAATTAATTAAAAATACAAAAGAGATGTAGAGACGAGATGACTTTTTTTTAGTACAACCTATGATTAAACTATTAATCCTGGGAACACATGAACTAACTTCGTTGGAAGTCTGAACAGAATCTGTTTGTTACAGTAATGAAGCCAATATCCAATCAACTACCGATGATGGTGATTGAGGAAACACATTACCCAGAAATAAAAGGCTTTAATTTATGCGTTTTGTAATGTTGAGTGATAAAATCAGCCCAATGCCAGATAATCGAAGCAGGGAAATGTACATCACTTCTCGTACTGTTAATTCGCCCAGACAAGATTACTGCTAGTTTTAGCGCGGATCCATCACGCTGAATTGTGAAAAGCTAAGAAAAAAATGACATTAATAAATTATAGTAAGTAAATCATAATGAATAACAGGGTTTGTTGGTGTGACAAAAGTTAGTTTATATAACTTAACCAAGCTACGAATTAAAAAAAAATGTATACATCAATTGTGTTAAAATTTTCCTGCCCGAAACCTACAATTGACATACTATTTTCTTCTTCGAATTTTGGTTTATCTAAATTAAATGGTTTTGAATTATTACTCACGCCGATATTTAGTTGCTACAGCTGGGCGCCTATCGATTTCAAGGAGTGGCAAAGTGTAAAATTGCATGGAAATATACTCCACGACTTTCATTTTTCACTGCGTTTTTTTGTGTGCCAGCGTCGATTTTGACGTGGTGAGGCGAACATGTCGGACGATCTAAAGAATGGATTGTGTCTGTCAGCCCGGATGTCCCAGGAAAAGGAGGGATAACTTTGATAGGTTGAAACGTGCGTCCATAATATATGTCTATTAATTATTGGTTTTATTCTCGTGGAAAAAATCATCTGTGACTTAATACATTCAATAACGTAATCATTAGGAATCACGTGAGAAATCAGTTGTGGATTTACTTAAGTATCCATTACCACATCATCCTAGATTAACTTCTTGAAAGAAAATATAAAATAAACTGAAAATAAACAAGGACTAGCACTGCCAGTCCAGATACTTACCACTGTACAATCTCGCTCGAGAGAAGTCAATGCGATCAAGGCCGCTGTGGAATGAACCCTGTTCCCCCCGGGCAGGACAATTCACAATTCAAAAGTCTTTATTACATCACATTAGGTAAATTACGTACATTGGGAAAGCTGCACTCCAACACACAGTGCTCTTTCGCCAGAAGAAAGAAAATTCAAAACGCTTTACATAATCAACAAATACACAGACAATGTAATTAATATTTACAATGCTCTAAGTATAAACATGAAGGAAAAAATCTAAAAAAATATTCGGCTTAGTCCTGGAGCTCGTGGCTCAATACTGGTTAGTTAGCTGGTCACGGCACGTCTACAACCCAAAAATGGAAACATAAGTATAAATAAATAAACAGGCACACACTAAGATGATATTACATGGCGGGCCCATGCTCCCACAAATCGAATAAAAGGGCCATGTACACAACAATGACGTAGGATTATTTACAAAGAAGCACAAAATATACAAGACATTACCGTGCACCGTCGCCGTGGAGGGCATACACTGCACTTGCGGGCGGCACGGCACTTTGGTGGGCACCCGTGTCATTGACCTCGATGTTACACCGCACAGTGAGAGGCCATAGCGCCCCGCACAGGAGGCACTAGACTGCGGTGACGCGCTCTGAAAATTTTATTTCAAAAACTGAAAATACCAGCGTTGTGATTTGTAAAGCGATGGACACCCGAAATGTGTTTTTTTCCAAAAAAAAACTAAAAATCATGTGGATTTTTGAAAATGAAAAGGTCGGTAAAAACATTTTATGAAATATTGTGTGTTATGTTAACTGAGGCGAAGGAAACTGTTTTTTTCTCCCAGATAGAAATCAGTAAGTGCGAAGCATATGTATTTCTTATGATTATATCAAACAAATGTTTTTACAGGTGCAGTTTTGTTTCCATTTTTGTTGACACCTAAATACTTATACATGCTTCTGTTGGTCACAAAAATTTCCCCCGGTAGTCCAACGAACTATCATAACTCCTGCCGTTCGGCCGTGGAATAGCGCAGGTGGTTGAAAACCTGGCGGCTGTGCAGTCCGATGTATCGACCTGTGCCTGCCTGGCCCCGGGTCACACAGGTGTCCGAACTTATTATGCGAGGCGCGGGTCCGCCGGGGGATGATCCTCGTGCGAGGTAGTTGCTGCCGGCCAGGGACGTGCCGTGGCATCCGTCAACAGGCCTAGCCCGCCGTCTGCCCGGCTGTCGCGCTAACCCCTGCGCGGCCACACGCACGCAACCCGCGGGACAGCTCTTCTCCCGCCCCTCGCCCCTGGCAGCGACATGTTTGCAACCCGCGAGGCAGCTTTTATTTCACAATCTCCTCCCGTCTCTCGCCCCTGCGCTGTGACGGGCATGTAACTCACGAGGCCACTATTATTTTACACTCTCCTTTTCCCGTCTCCTGCTAATGAGTTGTGACAGGCATGCGACTTCTGAGGATCTTTTATTTTACAATCTTCTTTTTCCATCTCTGCCCCTGCGATGTGACAGGTATGCTACCCGCATACTTACCCCCTTCAGTAACACACGTGCGACCCTGGTATCGGTATTAGCCTGCATCACCTATGCAGCAGCCCTTGGTTAGGTGTCGTACCCCTTTTTTTTCTTTTATTCATGTTCTACCCTCGCTGCCTACTCGCTCCATCGCACCAGAGTTGCAATACTCCACCGCCAGGAGCGCCATATGAAACCACCCAGAGGTGTAGGGATGGGAGAATCCACTTATCTTCCCCCTGGCACCGCGCGTACCAACGCAAACATTCTCTCAACTAACTTTCCCGCCGTGTAGTAATTAAAATGCAAATCTGGTAATAAGATTTTTTTTTTAAAACTCGCTTTTCCATTTCGCAAATATATTTCTAGGTGTTACCTTTAAAACCAATTTCTCCGGTCTTAATGATTTTGTGAGCGATTGAGACGGTGTGACTGTTTGCATACAAGCACTGGGAAACCCCCCCCCCCTCCCCTCCTCTTTTTTCGCCTGGTTTAAATAAACGAGATGTGTTTGCCTTTTAAGAATAAGATTAATTAATAAGTAAAAATATTTCACCACTTATATTGCTTCTGACACGTTATTATTACTAGTTCGTAATGTTTGAAATACTAGTTGAATTTTTCATCGGGAAGGGTTATAGAAACAAAAGCTAATAATTATCTATGAAAAATTTTACTCTGAATATAACATTAACTACGTTGTATGGACAGGCGATACCTTTTAAAGCGGAGCTTTCCGTTTTCTTTCATAGTTATATATTTACGTTAAACACTTTATACACTTGTAGACATTCTGAATTGCTTATTTATCACATAATTACAATAATATTAAACTATTTATTATATTGCATACTTTTAGCATAGGTAACTCCCAAATATATATTTAACCTTTTGGTGGTGCACAAATAAATAGAACAAATAAAGCATTGAAATGAAACTGTTTATGTTCAAAGGAAATTTTTTGGATACGTCACAAAAGTGTTTGTATTTTACATTAAAATGTTATTTAATTTTATTTATCTGTCGGATTTATCATAACTTGATTAATTTAGAAGAACTGAAATAAATATGTAACATATCATAAAACAGCCAGTATCCATACATTTTAATAAAAAAAGTTTAATTTCAGTAATAAACTTAATTCAACAAAATAGTTCACCCAAAAACATTACAATTACTAAAAAAAACACGCTTTTATAGAAAATCCAACTAAAAAACTGAAAATAAATTTTAATAAATTTGAATTAAGAATAGTATAAATAAGAAAAATAGTATTTTATTGTAAAAAAAGCGTGGGGTGCATAGTGTCAACAGTTATAAATGTTTTATTGACAGATATGTGTAGAAGGATTATCAATTTGATACTATCTTAAAAAGCACCCCAGGTTTTTTTACAATAAAAATACATTTTTTTCTTATTTGCACTATTATTAATTCAAATTCATTTATACTTATTTTCTATTTGTTAGTTGGATTTTCTATAAAAGCATGTCTTTTAGTTTTTTTTAACTAGTAGTATATAATTGTTCCTCCGGGGACAGGCGCCAGGCGGTGGTGCTGTGGTGCCGACCGCCAATTTGGATTCTGACGTCAAGGCGGCCATCTTGGATGACCTTGAACTTGAACTTTGGCCTTGACCTTGACCTTTGATGTTCCAAATTTGGCAAAAAAAATCTTCAAAATTCACCAAAAGTACCAGTTATTTTGAAAAAAATTCAGCCAAAAAAACTCAAAAATTTGAAAAATAAAAAAATTCTCTTTTCGAGGGAAAAAATTCCAGTATCAAAGGAAAATTTCCCGTTTTTAGTCCTTAAAAATACCAGCACCTAGAAATGTCCATATGTAGGCATAAGCATCCATGTCTACAGCCTCCGATAAGCCACTGACGTCATCATGGATTATGACATCATTGCAATTTTCGTTAAGGCCGCCATCTTGAAAATCTTTATTTATTATCCGATTTTTATGAAAAAAAATTAAAAATATATAAAACAATTTAATGATTAAATTTTGATTAAAAAAATAAAAAAAATACCGTTGCGATTTCCGCTATGGCTGCTATCTTGAAAATCCGTAATTTTTATGTTAGAAAATCGGGAAAATTTTTAAAATTCATAAAAAATTAAAAAATTGAATTTAATAATTTATTAACAAATATTTTAAAAATAATAAAAAATGTACAACTATTTCATGGAGTTCGTAGTCCTCGGTACGAACCCGATTAGATAAAAAAAAAGATGGCGACAGGTCCTTCCTCCACAGAAGCTATCGGCAGACTGACCTCCCACCACTTACATCAAGGTATATATATCGTCAGCGAGTATTTTGTCATGTCCACCATCTTCGAAATCTTTATTTATTATCATATTTTAATGAAAAATTGTTTTAAATTTATAAAAAAAATTAATTAAATTTAATAAAAATCTTTAAAAAACCGTTGCACATATTGTTACGACCACCATCTTGAATTCTAGAAATTTGGCATGTTTCCTTATGCCTGCCATCTTGGATGACTATGTCATCATCGCTTAACTTTATGTTACATACGCCATATTAGATTCTAGAATGTTGCACTTTTTGTAACGGCCACCATCTCAAAAAACTGCAATTTTTATGCTAGAAATTTGGGAAAAATTTCTAAAATTAGAACAAAATTTATTAATCAAATTTTAATAAAATAATTTTAAAAAATGTACTTATACCTTGCAGTCCTCGGTTCGAACCTGGTAAGACCAAAAATAAAAAATCGTCAACAGGTCCTTCCTCCACGGTAGCCGCAGGCAGACTAACGTCGCACCACCAATACCAAGGTATATATCGTCAGCTGGTATGACATCATGTTCGCCATCTTGTCTTCGTCTTCTAGAGTGCGCTGATGTCATGTTAGTTTAATTCTTACCTGCTAGAGTGCAGTAATAATTTATTATTATTACTGTGACACCCGCCATCTAGTCCTTTGCGCGCCATCTTGGAATTGTGTAATTATTTAGCTAGAAATTCGGGAAAAGTTCCAAAATTCACCAAAAAAAATTCAATCAATTTACAGATTGATTCGATCACTTCCTGTCCTTGGTTCGATACTTGATCGAAGCAATTTTTATTTTTATGTAAAAATTATCAACTTCAATAAATCATGTTTTAATTCTTAAAGAGGCTTAAAATCCTCTACTACCAGCCTTCAGTAAGCTGTTATGACCGCCATATTGGAAAACAGCTTCTGCCAGCTTGTGAACTTCTCATTTGTAGAAGAAGGATTGAGTTCTAGCACAAGCCAGACTTTTTAGTAATATATTATATTTATTTTTTAATTTTTTAATTGTTTTATTTTTATTTTTTTTATTGTAATTTTTCAGATATCAAAGAAAATGTGTAATAGTATTCTCCGTGTGCTCCTGATTATTCCTGTGGTTTCTCCAAGTGTTTCTGGTTATTTCTGAGAAACCGATCTCTGCATGAAAGATTGTTTACCTAATGAGACATTACATTTTATTTGGAGTTACATATAATTAGTGAACTTCTGCTACTAAAGAAGCACTTTCAAAATATTTACCAAGTGGAATTCAAAAAATACACCTGTCAAATATACTTGCTGTGGTACCGATGGTAGTGGGAGTCCATACCTTAGCAGTGAAAACTATGTACTTGTCTTTACGTGTCGTGCCCACCATTGAAGTCTTATAACTGTCGGAGGGCATGTTACAAATTTAAATTTAAAAAAAATAATTTTTAGGACAGTGAAAATGGCAAATACGCCTGTTTTCAGAATAATTATTTTCAGTCATGAAACACCGGGTACAGATTCGGGAAAGCACTCAAGAGACTTGCAATACACATTTATCTTCATTTCTCCGTCATACAATGTTATGGTTACAGATCAAATCTCGCTGTTGCGATATGCACGACGAGAAGACTGCGTACCTTGCGCTTAGAGGCAATACCTCGCTAGAAGCACCAGCGAGCGCCGCACTTACCGGCACAGACACACCCCTGACTAGGAGGCTCCGTGAGATGCACTCTGTGAACGTATTAAGACAGCCCAATAGCTTGCGCGTCAGGGTGGGTTATTTCTCGTTCGTGTCGTTATCTTCGCGTTAGGGGCCTCTCCCGCGGCCGTGTCGCTGCGTGATGGTTCCTCATCTCCGAGCGCAGTGGCCTCAGATAACGTCGCGCTGGTGGAAGCTGCGGCGGGCCTGATCATACAGTCAATTACTGCTCAAAATGGCCCCTAGCGGGGAAATTGTGGGATTGTTTTGATTTCTTCAATTCTACATGTTTTTTTTTGGAGTGCTGAATCTTAGTCTGCGGTTTGTTAACCAAATTCCGTGACGGAACATTGAAAGAAAAAACCAACAAAAAAGGTGACAAATATCTCATTTTAGCTGCTGTTTTTTGCTTATAACTTTAAATTTATCAACTTTTCTTAAATAACTCTTCTATTCCAAATAAAAGAGAATAAAATAACCTACAAACTTCACTCAGGTTTTTTCTCTGACGAACCGTTAGGGATCAAGTGCTACGTGAAAATTGGTGTAAATCGGCCGTCTCCACAAAAACCTACTTTTCCCACTCCAAAATTTCTAATTTATTTTAAAGTCTGTTATTTTTTTGAATTTCCCGTAGTTTAAGTTGAATAGAATGTAGACTTATTTAAACTGTTATGCCATCTCCAATACTAAAATTATAGCATTTTCAAAATGAAATTGTATTTTAATTACGTTCAAATATAATTAATTACATCTTATATTTATTTTTATTCTATTTATTCTCTCCCGGCCTCCCAAAATAATTTTTTAACTGCCCCGTCTGGTCTTTCCTTCCATTTGACTCCTTCACAGACGAGCTAAGGACAACTACGTCACCATGTAACAGCATTCCCAGTCTCGAGGGATATTCCCCTCTACCCCCACAAAGAAAACACACCGGCAATTTGCTGGCTTGAACGATACAAAATGTGTCATTGATGGAGGGAAATTTTTACACTAGATGAAACGGCACCATGGCCCGACACACGTGCAGACATATGCAGCAGTTATGTTTCTCATGTCAAGTCAAACTACAAATCAAATGGCGTTGTCATTTCTCATGGTCACCCTGACAAAGCTTGTGAACGCACCAAGCGCATAGAACGATTGAGATGAGCGCATAGGAAACAATCTGCTGCAATATCATTTACAGAATCTATTATGCCCACTGTCTGGCAGGAGAGTCTCCTTGAAAACTCCAAAAACGAAGAGTCGGTTTATTACAATGACGGTGCAAAAATTGATTCACAGCAAGCTGTGGATGATTCTGATATCCTAATTATCACAACACCAATTATGTTGGCCTCAGCAATTGAATATGTGAGAGTGGTGGGGGAATATAACGACCTTTTGTGATTTTGATTGGCCTCTGTACCATGATATAAAGAATGTTTTTCTTTATGAAACCAGGAAAAAGAAAGGTGTCTCAACCCCTCTACTATCCTCATATTGCCGCTGACAGAACTCCATCATATCATGTGTTGTTTCTGCACGCGATGAGTGGTTGTGACACTTTGTTTAATCAGAGAAAATTGAAAATTTTGAAAGTCCTGCAGCAGAACAACGACTTGCAACCAGTCAATGATTCTTTCAAAGACCCTCGTGCACACCAGGACGAGATTGCCTAAGCATGAAACTTGTTTCCCATGTTTCTGTATGGGAAAGGAGCCAAGAGTAGCATTTCAGATACAGGCAATATGTATTTTCATCGTACAAAAGTAAAACCAAAATTTTCTCACTACCTCCTACAGAAACTACTGCAAAACAAAAAATCACCGTGGGTTTACTTTCAGGTGCAGCATTGGTTATCTCGTCAAACCACACTCTACGAGCAACAAAGAGACTCGAACCAGTGGGGGTGGAAAAAACAAACAAGAAGTGGTTTCGTGCCGGTACTAAACACTTTGAACCCTGCACCCGACTCGAAACATAGGCACATTTCTTGTAAATGTAAAAAGGCTTCCGACGCAATTGTGGATTCAAGAAGACAGGTCTTCATTGCTATCCAATCTGCATATCGTGCGAAGGTCTGTGTTATGTTGTCGAGCCCCTGGAAGACGTCATTGGCGTAGGCGAAGAAGAGACCGAAGCATGAGACCGGGAACAGACTGAAGAAAGATTCTTACACAATGCGTAAAGTATGTATAATCTCACAATTTTTCTCATAGAATAATGTAATATATAGTCATATGTTATATAATAATATAATAATAATTTTTCAAAAATTTCTCGTTTCTCTTCAAACTTTTTGTAACTGAATTTGTACAACTTTGGATTCATTAAATAACTTGAACAATATTTAATTTTAAAAAAGACCTGTACCTTTACATATACGATCTAAATAAGGTATGTGCAGAGAACTGGGAGTATTTTCTTTAATTTTCATCTTTTAATAATAAATGAAACTTTTGGGTTGGAAAAGGTGGGTTTTTGCGGAGACAGCCGAAATAAACCAATTTTCAACTAACTCTTGAGCCTGAACAGTTCATCAGAGGAAAAACATAAAGAGTGAAGTTTGTAGGAAATTTTATATACTTTCAATTTGAATAGGAAGGTCATTTCAGAGTAGTTGATAGTTTTCGTCTTATATGCAAAAAAAAACAGCCAAAAAATGAGATATTTTAAAACCTTTCATAGCAACTTTTTTTTGCAAAGTTGCGTCGCGAAATTTTGTTAGCAAACCTCAGATTCGGATTCAGCACCCCCAAAAAACATTAAGAATTCAATAAATCAATACTACCCCACAAATGTCCTGGTAAAAACACAAGTTGGCTGGATTACGAGGCTGTCATAGCAGGGTGATTCTGCGAGGGTTTACCACTGCCTCCCTGCAGTACAGAAGTGAAGAACCCACACAACATCCAGTCCTGAATCTCGGAAGGAAATGTTCCGCAAATAAAAATCTCCTTGCCCTGCCAGGAATAAAACCCAGGACCTTCGTACCGCCTACAAGATGAGAAAATCACTGAGGTAACATTCACGTCGTGTTGACGTGAATACGTCTATCCGCTCGTTTTACTGTGATACTCGGTCGAACTTTCTTGTGTGACACCGCCGGGTTTGAATCGCTAACGACCACGAGATTAATAATGCGTCAACAATGGTTGAGCCCACAAGGGATAGATCATGTTCGTACGTGTTTGTTGCGCAGTATTTGTTTTTCCCGTGACGTCATCATGCTCGCCGTCGTGTTCATCTTGTGCACAGCGAGCCGCTATGCTTTAGCTGCCCCAGAGTCTTGCTACATACGATAAACTTGTGTTTTATCTATCCTGTAACCATAATACTACTCTGGGTAAACATTTTTCCAAAGATATTGATAATTAAATCACACAGTAAAATAAAACACTTGTTATGATTTTATCCCGACGGTTTTCCGAAAAACCTATGGCACGAGCCTGAATTGCGTCTTTCTCTGTAGATTTTTAATTGCAATTTTTCTACCAAGATTACCAAAAATATTTAATATCTGCAACTAACAAAAATAATAAACATCTTAATCTGATATTAAAAAATGTTAATATGTATGTTATAACTAAAATTATAAATGTTTTAATATAGTTTTTTTAGGTTTTATATATAATATATTCTTGCGAAATTCGCGTTATTTTCCGGTACCGGGCTAGACCCCGCGCACTTGTACGCAAACAAGGCAAAGTCTTTTTTCATTGGTTGCTGCCAGGTTTACCTTCTCACCGGATTGTATGTGGCTGAATCCCATGAATTTAGGTATCTTCTCATTGGTTAATTTTCCTTCCGGGCGTGTCTAACTGTCTATTACGCGATGAAAATGCAATACAAACAAACAATGGTAAAAATTTTATCCTTTCTCCAAATATAACGCGAATTTTCCTGGTTTCTAGACATAGGGGATATCAGCCTTGTTTGTCTATCATGTTGCTATGTTTAATTTTAAGACTACCTGAATTAAATAATTAATGGATTACCATTACATGATTAAAACTATTACGTGTATTAAATTATCATCTCATAAAAACCTTTGGAAACTAATATTTATGGTATGTCAAATTATACAATTTAATTCATTTTAAAGGTTAATTGTAAAGGAAAAAAATATTAATAAATGTAATAGTATTGATCTCCATTAATATGAAATCTTGAGAGAGATTATTATGCTCTTACATTTGTATTTTTAAAACTACCTGCCGCAGCTTTTAGTACAGAATTATTATTTGATTCTTATCCTGGCTTGACAAACCAGATTACGTATTTTGGGCACTTGTTGAAGCCAGAATTCAAGGAAAAGTGTAAATATTACGTCAAACAAGAATACCGGCTAGTTCCTCCCATCAGGTCGGTAACATTTCGGACTTTGCTACCTAATGCCAGACCACGTAAATAAGATTTAACTATTTTATGTATGCTTTGTCCTGCCAACAATTAAAAAAAAAGTTAAAATGATAAACTATAAAATCAAATATAAGGGTGAGATTCTCCTCGAGGGGAAGAATTAGGAATAATTTGGTAACCTGGCTTTGTTAAATAGACAATATATGTTAATGGAAAATATATGGTTTATAGTGACTGGTTGCTACTAACTAGTGTTCCCCGTCAAGTCATTGGTTTTATTATTAATTATTTTTTTCGGGATGATTTTAGCTGTAGTAATAATATCAAGAGACACAATGTTATGTTCTTGTAAATATTTTACTGTGTAATCTCTGCCTTAACAGAGGCAAAAAGTTTAAAAGTTTGCCATCGAAATGGAATGAAAACTATTGAATCCAATGTGGCACCTTGCGGTTCGTGTCCCTTTAAGGGGCCCGCCCAGTCACGGCTGTGTCTGTGTCAGTGAGGCGAGATGACAGGAGCGACGCTCGCTGGTGCTTCTAGCGTGGTGACTCCTCTACGGACTGGCACGCAGTATTCTCGTCGCGCATAGGCCAACTGTGAGATTTGAGTGGTTTCAATAGCATTTTATGGCGGAGAAATGAAGATAAATATGCAATGCCAGTCCCTTGAGTGTTTTCAAAAATTTGTACCAGGTGTTTCATGCTTTAAATTTTTTTCTGAAAACATACGATTAAGCAATTTTTTCACTCTCCTCTAAATACAGTTTAAAAACGAAATGCGGAAATATAACTACTCATTTGCCCTTAGCGTTTTACTAAACGATTTTCGTAAACCGACACCCCTCTGGTAGTGGGATTTTATTTTAATACCCTGCACACAGCACGTGTGCGCGGGCAGGCGGTGGCCACAAGGCCCTGGGAGAGTCACCACGCTCCCGGACACCCCTAGCGACGCCTTGGCCCGACAGCTTCATGCATATTCCACCGCGCCTTGGGGGGGGGGGGGGGGAGGGATGTCCGCTCCGCGCCACAATGGCGCCGAAGGCTGAGAGGGCTATTGTGACCTTAACTGGGGCGCCGGCCCCTTCAGGGGAGTGGACACAGATTGTTCAATGGTGTGAGGAAGGGGGGAGGGGGCAGGAACGAGCACGCTAGGGCTGTCAGACGTACCAGTATCACGGTACATATACCATTTATGGACCTGGTATACCATGAAACATAGGCGAAGCCGCCATTATCAGGGTGTAAAGGAAATGAGCGATGGTAACTCATAATACTTGTAGACGATTAACTATTCGGTTAAAATTGAATGCAAGCACACTGTTAAAATATTTCACATTAAATTGACGAAAAACACTGGTTACAAATTATCCAGGCATCTTCGTAAATTTATCTTTATCTTCGCAGTTTTACGGGAACAAATATCACTTACTTCGAAAATGAATCCATAGAAATAATTTTGGTGTATAAGGAAAACTTAAAAAACTGGTAAAGACTACTGAAAAAAAAACATTATTTTTTCCACGTGTGTGTTTACCCTGTTTATAACTAAAACAGAACTCGGAAGTAATAACACGACATTGTTTTTACGAAGACTGAGTTATCTGGAACTAAAAAGAATTCTTTGTTAGTGTCACGTGAATTATTCGTCGAAGAATTACTGTCATTTCTAACAGTGCATAACAAAACATTGCTGATAGCAAAAGTTGGTGACGACGGTTGTAACTTAAGAAAGAAAAAACCTGTCACTTATCCGAGTCTGATGTGCTATAGAAGGAGGCACCCATGTATAACACAGAAGTTACATGACTGCATGGTCCAAAGATTGGCGGGAAATCTATACTAATATTATAAAGCTGAAGAGTTTGTTTGTTTGTTTGAACGCGCTAATCTCAGGAACCACTGGTCCGATTTAAAAAATTCTTTAAGTGTTGGATAGTACATTTATTGATGAAGGCTATAAGCTATATTATATTTTCAATAAAATTAGGGATCCTTACTGAAAGTCCAATTTAGAATAAAAGGCGTTGGAGGGGGTTAGATACAACATGCAGTACACGTACGAAGTGTGTGTTGACAATGCCGCAGGCGCTAGAAGTTTATTTCCTATTGCCTATTAACATTTTTGCCACGCACTAGATGCTTTATCATTCTTAATTTTCCCATACAAGTAAAAAACACCCGTGTGATATTAACAACGAAGCAATCAGTACCTCATAAGAGTTCAATTAGTATTTAAATACTTTTTATCACTTTAAATCGAAAACCTAAACTATTGTTTTTTTCCTATATCTGTGTTTCATTTGTTTTTTATTGCCCTTTTTTTCAAGTATACATATTTTACAGACTTGAAACTTCACAGTAATGTTCCTTATGTTACGCAGGATGACATTTTCCGAAAATTAGATCCCATGGGTGGTTAAAACCAGTTAACAGTGGGTACTTTGTCTGCATGAGAATAGGATTTTGCATTGTCCATGCCTTCTGCGTCTCCATGGCAATGGGCATCGCGCGGCAGTGGCGTACCCGCAAGGAGGGGCATGTATAATGAGCGGCGCAAGAGTGATCTGCCTGTAGACTGTCGTAGCGAAGTACGGGTACATCAGTTGTACGTTGCGTGCACGATTCGGGAAACCATCGGTGATATTCATTTTCTCTCCGGTACATTATACAGCATTGTAATAAATTTTCACTTAATTTTTATTTTATTTACCATTACAGTAAATGGGAGATGTGGCTTAATTTTTTTCCATTAGTAAAGCCGTGCGAAGCCGGGTCGGGCAGCTAGTACTTTATAAAGTCATTTTATTTCTCGAGAGGAAGAATAAGAGGTCAAGCGGAAATTTAACAACCCAATGTCAAGGTAAGAAAAATTGGTTTACTATCAAGTGCCAGTATTCTTTCTTAAATTTTTAAAATTTGATTTGCATTTAATAAATTTTTATCATTTATTTAGTAGTCAAAATTATAGCTTTTGTAACAAATAGAGCATTTTTTAATCTTTGTTTAACATTGTGTTATCATAGTATAACTTTGTGTTATCCTAGTTTAACATTAATTTATCTCGACTGTTGGGAAATATCGTGTTTTTTGAATGACCGATTACCAATTAGGTTTAGGGAGGGATATCATATGACACAATCAAATATCTGAGAATTAATTTTTCACTTTTATAATGCGTTTCCACGCGCGGTGTCTTTAAAGTTTTTTTTTTTTCATTCAGCATTGTTCATTTAAAAAGAGCGTTCAAGAGGCGATAACTCACTCACTCTCTTTCGCTCTCTCTCTCTGGCAACCAAAATAAAAATGGTTTGATCAATAAAAAAGAGGAGTGAATACAAAAAATACAGAACAAAATTGTACCTCTCCATATGCTGGGAGGCACTTCTATACTATTTGAAAGAACATGTAAGTGTCCACCAATGATCAAATATTCGACCGTGCGAGTTAAATTTATTGTGTGGGAGGGTAAAGATGAATTATATTATGCTTGGGAGAAGAACGATAGAGGTAGGAAACCAATCAATCAATTTCCCCAAGAATAAAATATTTTATTGCAGAGTAAGAAATCGAATGATCAATTCTTCACCATTCTAAATATTTATTTGCACCTGTCACTCCATGGTACCTCAATACAAGATTATTTCTGTCCCTTTATTAACAATCTTTTGGGTTGGGATACGGGATTTTTTCTTATAGTCATAAAATTTTCCTTTTTTTTTTTGCCTAAAAATCAAAGTGTTGGAAATTTTTAATTAACTTCCCCCATCCTGATTATAGGGTAAGGAGGGCGCTTATGTCAAATCAACGAGGTGGTTTTAACCATGGATGTGAAACGTCTATGGAATGAGTGTCTGTTATAAAGGTGAGGTCATTCTAGTTAGCTATAGGTTAGCAAAATAAGCCGTAGCTGTATAAAGTCTAATCTAATGATATAAGTCTGTTAAGGGGGTATTATCAGAAATTAATTTTTCTTGCATATTTACGCGTTTTTCTCATTACTTTAAATTAAATAAATTCATAATAGTATTATCGCTCATTGATAATAAAATCATTTATAAATTTAATAAATATTTCAAAAGGTTTTAATAAACTTAAATGTTAATTCATGTCAACCTTAGCAGAAATTAAAAGCATGTAATTTTTATGAATACAGTTTTGTATTAATCGTTTGTGTGTAGTCTTTGAGACGTATTACTTAATTTTTTATAAATCATTTATAAATAAATAAAAAATGTGTTTTCTCGTAATCCAGAAAAATCTGAGCTTTTCATGGGACTATGAACTTGTTACTGCGCACCCTATCCCCAATTTTCACAAAATTAACCTGATAGCTACAGGTATACGGAATCCGTAAGGTTATTGAGGTTGATACAATGTTCTATAGGGTTATTATGTAGGTATATAATTAGTTCTAAGATTTATCTAGAAAATGTAATAACATAAATAAACCTGCTGAAAAGCAGGTACCAGTGCAATGTGTTTCAATCTTCAATTAAAACTAAGATAGAAGGTCACAAGAAAGCAGCCGTCTATTATAATCTCGCAAATTTTTGTCAGTATCTTAGATCGTACACGTTTCTTCGATTACCAGCTGTGGAAAAACAGGAAGTTAACTTCAAGGGAATAAACTTTGACGAAACAACCAAAAAAAAAAAAAAATATTTCTTATTAATCTGTAAACAAAATTTGCAACTTATATAACATGGGATGCTTTTACAGGGAATAAACCATGTGTAATCGCTTTGAAACAAAAATAATCATCACCAGAAAATGCTGCTGTAGCCCAACATAGCAAAGCTCTTCCACACCCTTTGTTGGTTGTTTCATCTGTGTTGTAAATTCTGTTAATTGAGGGATACTTCTGCCATTTTATCACGATAGGTATTTTAAGTTGGTTGTTTGTTAGTAAATTTTGCAACAACGTTGTTTGCAAGCAATCATATTTAATTATGTACCTCGGATACATAAGACACTGTGTCCACTTTTGAGCAAAATGCACTTTTAACCATGAACGTGATCAAAGTTTGAAGTTCAATATAGTGGCATACAAAACTAAGATCTGCGATATGTCAAAAATCAACATATTTTGGGTATAAAATAGTTGGGTTTATAAGTAATGCAATTTTTAAAAATGTTTTATCTGCTCTCTTGAGAAATATTGTTTTTGTGACATAGTGTCTGTCTTAGGTACAGATTTATGAACACTCATATACTTTTTACCGCTATTAGACAACACCTAGTTAGTATCTGTTGACAAAAATTTGAGACGAACTAGTAAATGCAATTGATGAGTTTCGCTTTAAAGAGTTTTTCCTAAACATTTACGAAGAACGCTGGTTACAAAATATCCAGGGATTTCCGTGAATTTGTGACTATCTTCCTGAGTTTAGTGCTACTCACTTAGCTTTATTTTAACACGAACTCAGAATAATAGTTTTAGAGTGTAAACTTAATCTTTAAAAATTTGTTTAATCTGCAAAAAAAAAATCCTTTTTCCTTCCAAGTTCTTGTTTACCTAGTTTTCAACTGAACACATAACTAAAAATCGTTTCTTCAAAGATTTGTTTTCCTTTAACTACGAAGAAATTTCGTTTATTTTGAGATGAATTAACTGTTGATATGTCCGTAAATTGATTATTAACTAATTTTTACACTGCATAAGCTTTTTTGTTAATGTAAATGAAATAATCATGTAGAATTACATATACTTGTAAATTTGTACATTTACCTGAAAGCAACTGAATCGCTACAAAAAATGTTCGCAGTATTACCAGGTTCGGATTCTTAACCGGGCATTAATGCTTCATGTTTTTCCAGTACGTCTACAATAGTTCAAGTTACTTGTAAACCGTTCCCTGAATAGCTCTCCTGTATTAAATGGGAACATCAATAAGCACAATTAAACAAAATAAAGTCAAATTGTTTAATATTCAATTATATTGTCAATGGTTCAAAATATTTATGCATCAAACATAATTTTAGGTATTTCCCCAGTTTTTGTAAGCACAACAAGAAATATTCAGTATTGTTTCCAAAAACGTAAATCAAATACACAATTTTCTTGCAGTATTACACGCTATTTCTTGACATCTGGTTTCAAATTAATATTTTGTAGAAGTACTAAAAATTGTTTTCTCTGTAATAGTATACCGCAATAAATCTACAGGAATGACCCTCGATTAAAAGTAATCAGATGAAGCGTGTAACGCGGTCTCATCCTTAGATTGCAGTGTGCATTATTATGGGCGTTTTCTCTCTCTTTCCAATGCACAATATCTGCTATTAGCAAGGTCCAGGTTTCAGTGGGCTTTGTTGACAGATATATGCAAAGAGCACAAATGTTTTAGACACAACTATATAATTAAAAAATAAATAAATGTATTAGAGTAACATTTTATTTTTAATAGCCAAATTTGGGGCGAGATTTTTGGAATCTGATAAAATTCAATTCTCTCTTATAAGAACATTCACCAGAAAGACGCCATATTGTTTTCGAACATTTTTGCCATCAATTTTTTAATATCTTTTATTGTTAAAATTTTGAGTTCTGATAGACCATTCAAATTAATTAATATAATGTCTTGTTATCAATAGTCACCAACTGCTTCAAAAATATTTACAACTGTATAATAATAATAATAATAATAATAATAATAATAATAATAATAATAATAATTGGTGTTTATAAATGGTATTTTTTCTGTCAGAATGTACGTATGTAACTGTAATAACTATCAAAAGGCATTATTTTATGGTCTTAATAATGTAGAAAATTGGTAAAATTTTAAATGTTCTAAAATAATGTTTCACAATCATCGATATTATACGAAATTATGCCAGTGTTAACAAACATGGTAGTATTAACCTGTAAACAGGGTGCTGCAATCTAAGAGTGGGACGGAGTGTAGCCTTAATCGCACTACTGCCGCGCCGCCTACCTCCTCTCCCGCCCTGACGCCTGCCCCAGAAGATGTCGCCCTGCCCTTGAACAGTTCCCGACACCTGGCGCGCTCGCAGCTCTGACTCAGTCGCCCACGAGTTCCCGTCGCTAGTCTTCAATCATTCACGCTGGAAGAGACAGAACTTCGAGTAAGGCGCCCGGAGGTAAATGGGTGAATCATCCCGCTTTCACAACTTTGTGTCGTTGCTCACAACTTTAAATAATTCCTTAATTTAAATAGGCTTTAGAAATTGTTATATTAATTTAACAAGTATTAATTTTGGATGTGTTTTGTCTGTAAACTTAATGCAAATTTGTACTTCAACTCTAGCATGAACTATTACCATATACCTAGTCGTGTGGCATGCATTTTTGTATTTAACTTCTATAAGTAGTTGTTTAATTTTGGGATATAATTAAAAAATTATTTAAAATATTTGGTTTTCCCAAAATCACAAAATCCTGAGTTTTCAATTGATTTATCGAATAAATGCTAAAAATAAAGAATTTTAAAACAAGAGATACACATGAATTGTTCATTGAAAATTGTGTTACACGCACTTTTGTGATGTTATTTCATGCCAGGATTAAATTATAAATTTATCTTTATAGTTTTCAGATCCACAATGTTGATAAAATAATTTACAAACTATCAACCAAAAGTTATGATCCACAAAAAATAATACAACAAATATATAAACAATCTAGTTTAGGCTAATGCACCATTAAGGGTCCCACCTAGTAAAGGGTGTATCTATGTTAGTGAGACGGAATGATAGGTGCGACGCTTGCTGGTGCTTCTAGCGCGCTATCGCCTCTAAGCGCAAGGCTGTCTGGCGTGCAGTCTTCTCGTCGTGCAAAGAGCTACTATGAGATTTGAGCGGTAACCATAACATTAGAAAGCGTAAAAATGAAGATAAAGGTGAAATGCAAGTCATTTGAGTGCTTTCAAGAATCTGAACAGGGTGTTTCATGCCGAAATATTATTATGAAGAATGCGTTTCAGCCCTTTTAACTGTTTTAAAAATACAGCTTGAAAGCTAATATGGAAACAACTACTCATTTGCTCTCCTTAAAAAGACCCCCACTCTGGTAGCGGGAACAGTTTTCAAACGGCATGGTTTTCACCGTGTGTGTGCCCGAGTAGGCGGGGCCCTTAAGAGAATAACAAAGGGAGGCAGCCTTCAGTTGTTCACGTTCAGCTGGAATCACTCGGAAGTTACTGGGAAACCTGCTGTAATAGTCCAGATGTCTAGCACAGCCTTGAGCCCGGCTTTGTGACCAAAGATCGTGGGTTCGAATTCCATTGGCGCTATTATCTCTCTGCACCTGGTAGGTGGATATGACTGCGGGGCTTGTCCGCACACTAAATTTGAAACACTAGGAACTACTTCACTCGGTGGAATTAGATCGCATAACTGTTAAATCTTCCTTACTTGAACCTAAGTATAAGACCCTATTGCTCACAGTTCAGTGGGGAAAGTATCAAAAATTACCTACAGCAAATAAACATAATTCCTTACCCCGGTATTTATTTCTGTATATTACACAGATTCTCCAGACATAGTTTTTTAAACTTTTTTTTTAGAGATAGGTATAGGTAATGGTAAACAATTATGGTATGACTAAAGTCGATAGTTCAGTTTAAGTATATGTGATAAGGACTCGATATTTTGGAGCTGCTTGGCTTCTGGATTGTTTCCGCGTGGAAAGCGAAGATATCGCCGACGTTTCGGTCGACATTGCAGTCGCCATCATCAGGGTAGCAGTCACCTACTGTAATTATTCGAAGTTCTCCTGCCTTTTTAATATTGACGCCTGAGAATGGAAGTGTTACCCGATTGGCTGTAACAGTGGGCTAATTAGAACGTTCCTTTCTTATGTTTGGCCGTTGGTTTGGTCAATTGTAGCTGGGCTTATGTTATTAGAGGTGCTGGTTAATCAGTGGCCTCTTCTCTTCTGGTTGGCTGGGCTGTTATTGCACTTGCAATGACCTCTGTAGGTAACTGCTACCATGATGATGGAATGCCATTTTGACCGAAATGTCGGTGATATCTTCGCTTTCGACGCGGCAACAACCCAGAAGCCAAGCCACTCCAGACAAATGACCGCAAAAGCCTGAAATATTTATTTTTTTTATCCTTAGTTTACTCTCGATGAAATATTATAATAATAAGACATTCTTGTGCGTAGCTTTTATGTAAAATTTTAGTTTTATAGGAAAACGCACCAAACACCAAGTACAACATTTTGAAATTAAGTATATTGAAGTCTACCGTCATGATAAATGATAAATAAGAGTAGACGATCTCAATAGAAGGCGAACTCAGAATTCTTAATTATGTTTTACAGCAGCCCATATTTTCGCAACAAAAGGTGCTGAATGAGGCATTCCATTCCGGTCACAAAAACCGGGCGCATTAATAATTCACCCCGGCAAGGCGAAACTCGGCAATTCGACGCAATAAAAAAAATCCCCCGTGCTTAAAGGGCGGCTGAGTAATTCCCGTCTTTGAAAGAATTATGCTATTTCGCGCGCGCGGAAAACTGAAAATAGGAGAACTGCAGCGCAAAGAGCGTAATTAAATTTCTCTGCGAGCGAAAAGACACTAGAGGCGACAAAAGATTTTTAATGAGGCCGAGGAAACAAGGCGGCACGGCCGGCGATACGACCTCGGGCCCACGTCACAATCTCCTGAAACAATAAAGTCATCTGCAGCGGCGCGCTGCGGGAGGGAAAGAATTAAAATACGAGGAATTAATTAGCGAAATGCGCAATTTATCAAGACTAGGCACAGTCGTTCCCCTCGAGCCGCTCCCCGCTCCACTTCTTGGAAGCTTCCGGGAGGCGATAACGTCTTTCGCGCCGGCTACCTCACACTTCCTCGCGCCCCGACTGCGGATTACGTCTCACGAGCTGCCAACCTGACCGAGATAAAACATGTTCATAAGTTTAAAGCAGTTTATCATATTAGTTTATAATTTTTGTGGACACTGATGTTGAGCTATTTACTATAAAAAACAACTATTATTGCATTTTTATAAAAATACAACCTGAAATAAGTTTTTTTTTTAACTTTTACAATACATACATTTATTATATTTTATGTACGTGTCTAAGCTCTTAAACAAATAAAAATATCAAACTCTTTATAACGTTGCATAAATTTAACGTAAATAGTCAGTAACATCGTCTTTTTATGAAAGACAATTCAGTAATTTAATCCACTAATTTCGTCTCGTGGGCATATTCCCAAATTGATTAAAACTGGAATATTGCGAAGCATTTATGAACATGATATTTTCGTCATTCAGATTTTTACAAGTAGAATAATGTTTCACGAATGTATTCTAAAACATCATTTTGGTAGGTTCCCGAAACCCTACTTTTTCCAAAGACGTACGAGGGTCTTGGACGGTGTTGAATAACCCAGGCAATATAAGAAGCCCCGTTAGCTTATAAAGAGTGAGTCACATTTTGGACGACAATCTTAGTCTGATGGATCATCTTTAAAAAAATATATTAAAGCATGTATACGACTAGTGTACTAAAGTGCTTCTTAAGTTGCCGTGAATTTTAAGCTGAACAAATGGTTTGTTGCAAATAATAAAGTTTTTAAGATGGAACACTAAGTGTATGAATAATATCAAATTAAAAATAGTTATATTAACAAAAAACTTGTCACTGTCATAAAAAATAGGTAAAATAATTCAGGGGATATTCGGAAAACTAACAAGAATTTTTAAATAAATATATCTAACGACAGTGACAAGTTTCACGGGTTTCAAACCTATTCCAGTCAAGTATCATGTCTCTCAGTGTTCAATCTAAAATACTTTCTCTATCATTCACAACAAAACAGTTGTCCACCTCCAACTCCAAAAACGCATACCAGCATTTGGGCAGCATTATGGACCATAAGTCGTATACTTGTACCTTTGTTTCAAACCTTTTTGTATGATAAACCTATAACCGGAGTTTGTCTGCCGAATTCACATCTCTGGATTTGGTAAAATGGTTATGAACGTTGAAAAAACGTATAAATGTTTTTACAATATATATATATTTTTTGTATAAATAATTTCCGTTCTGAGGTCATGTCCGATGACTCATAAGCCTCGGTTGATGACCGATATTTTCGGAACATTCCAAAGTCAGATAACGTAATCGGCGGACCGTCTTTTTTAAAACCTTTTTTTATCTCCCCTCCCACACCCCCGATTTTGAAACTTTCTTCCGGCAGGCATCCTCGTGGTTCTTTTTTTCTTCCCCTCCAACAGCCTCCTGTCGACAATCTCTCCCGCACTAGTCCTGACGAATGCCACTAGGTCTCTCTGCTCGTGTTTCGAGAGACGCAGCTACTCGCTACCCTCCCTCATTCAGGCACACTCTGCCACCCCCCTCCCTCCCTCCCCGACACACACACAATCTAGGACACCACGGAGCGCCGGCCCAAGGAGAAATGTGTCGTCATCAGCGTCGCGGGCAGCCATTTGTATTCCTCCCCTTGCCCGGACCGGGCGCGTTCCCAAATCGAGTTTCCCCTTCCGCGGGTGATGACAGGGAGGAGAGTAGAAGGGGGAGGGGTGTTGCACGAGAAGACGAGTCTTAAGGACGTGCGCCCCCCCCCCCCCCCTCGTTAAACAACGCACTCTCTCCACCAATCCATAAGAGTACCTGACGGTGTTTAGCGTGTTCCATGTCTTAAAGAGTCGCTGGTAGCCGACACGAATATCTTTGCAACCAAAACAAAGTTTATCGAGATACGTTGCTGTTTCCTTAGAAAAGGAGGTTGTGGAAGATGACTTTTTTTAAGAGATGGTTCCCGCGCGGAAACCTTTTTCTTCGGCTTCTTTTCAAATTTTTTGATACTTACGCCACACATGAATCGAAATAATGCTTAATTTAATTTATTTATATTTTCACAAACGGTAAAGGACGTAATTATTTTGAAAGGCGCATAACTTGGAAAATTTGGCAATGCGAATAACTTTCCAAGAAGGAATTGTAATTAAAGTGTACACAAGGACTTCGTATATAAAATTAGATACTTTTGTTACTATACCGTTGATGAATTGCATGTAAAAAAATGTAGTAATTGTGTCGGCACCTTGCACACGTTATAAACGCCACATTTTTACAGCTACGTGGTTGTTTTAAAGATTCATTAGAAAAACAAACGTGAATTTATATTCATAAAATATTCTCTCTCGTCACACAGTTTGGCAGCAAACCACGCATGACGCATTTATGTTTCCGATATTGGCGAGGGTTTAGCTTGTGATGTGCTATGGAATGTATTGTGATAGAGTTTTCTCTGGACGTAGTTTCTTTTCCCCTCCCGGTAACTAACAGTCAACACTGCGCTAGTCGCTGTAAGTTACATATATGTAGAACTTATACTTTGCAAGTAAACATACTTGTATTCTTATCACACTCCGCTTGGGTAGCCACTCTTTATTGATGTATACACTTATAGTCACTCTGTGTTATAACTCTGTATTATAATATTATGAGTATATAGAATTTATTTGCCACACATTCACTTATATATTGCTATAGTGTTGGCCTGAATATAAATTATTCAATCTGTGAATACAAATATGGAAATATCACACACATGTTTGTTTGAATCAGACTGCAAACAAGACAAAGGTGCAATTAGTACTAACTTTGCTGTGGCCCATTATGAATTTGCGAGCAGGAAGAAAAAAGTAAAAAAAAAAAAGAATTTCATTAAAATGTTTAAATAAT
Organism: Bacillus rossius redtenbacheri; assembly: GCF_032445375.1. NCBI lineage: Eukaryota > Metazoa > Arthropoda > Insecta > Phasmatodea > Bacillidae > Bacillus > Bacillus rossius. Next base: position 97,369,305 of record NC_086330.1, on the reverse strand, counting down.
CTGCACATGAACACAAGTGACTCACTTAAAGACGTAAACTACTCCATTAAAGTTCTTAAAACAGAACATACATTTATTAGGCCTAGATAGAGTTGCCAATACTATGGAAACATGAAATAACAAGAGTGGATAAATAACTTCAAACAACACAAAATTGCGGCCAATTTGGCTAGATTGTATCTCAGAGGAAAATTATATTATTTGCGAACAAGCTCAGGTCAATAGAACAATTAAAACATCTTCTGGCCATAAGTATGCATATATGTTTATTTTCAATATTTGTTTTTAAGTAATGTAGACGTATGTTTCACTCAAAATATTGCCAAAATATCATTTGAAGTCTTTAAGTTTAATTTAAAACACTTTTGAAGTCACGGGGTGTGCAAAGAAGTATATACCTAATAGCCGGTCCAGCGCCAGGTTTCAGGCTGTAGTGATGGTGCCGATGTCCGCCATCTTGTATTGTAACGTCACGGCGGCCATCATGGATGACCTTGACCTTTAAATTGACGAAATTTTTCCAAACATTACTCAACATTTGCCCAAAATTTGCTACAATCCGCTAAAAATTCATGTTATTAGGAAAATAATTCTGCTGAGGCCATTTGCTGGGCCTCAGTCTTACTGCACCTTTTTCTATCAATTCTTTTATATTTCCTTTTGGTGTTTTAAATATTATTCTGATGTTATTCTTGTTCTTATATAGGCCAGTTATCATTTATTTAAATATGCGTGTAATTCTTTTATATTATATTTTTGTTTTGAGTTTGAGTCAGTTTCTTTTATACGCTAAGAAGCAATATCGATACTGTTTCCATGGACGGCCACTGCGCGCGGTGTCATCGGCTGCTAGCTGACGTCACGACTGCCGGACGAGAGAATGGGGAGTCGACTGCCGGCGGGGCTGGAAGACACGTCGTGGGACGGCTCCGCGCGGACGCGCGAGGTCTCGCCGGGTGGGCGAGCCGAAACCTGCGGAGATGGAGAGGCGGCCCGCCACTACTTGTGCTGGCACCTTGAGCACTACGCTTGTTGAGCACAAACAGGAGCGCCTTTACTACGGATCACCGGCACCTGCAAGGTAAAGAGGCGACAGGTAGATTTGGATTTGCCCCCCCCCCCCCCTCCGTCCACAGTGTTGCACATTTGGGATTTGACTGCAATCTATAAATTGGGAGAATTAAACATTCGTGCACGAATATATATTTGACTTGAAAACGTGTGTGGTACGTCCCGTTAAGGTGCAAGGAATAGGCCAACGTTCCCCTCGTTATGACTTTTATTTAGGAATCTGGAAACAGACAGTGTGATAGCTAAGCCCTTATGATAATGGATTTTGCCTTTACGTGAATCGGCGCGTAGGAACTTACGTTTACGCAGTGGCTCGTCTCGCAATGCACGGACGCATTTGACCTAGTTGAACGTTGGTATAGGACAGGAAATCAGCTGATCGTTTGTGATTCTGAGAAAAACGCATACGTTAACAACTATAGACTTTATTTCTGAAAGGACTAATGTATTTTATCTATGCTTGTATCTAGATCCTTTGGTATAAGATTTTTGATAGTAATATATATGCTACTTCTATAATTGATATTCACTGTAAAGGTTTTATTTATTTTATGATATATATATATTCTATTTATCAATAGCTTCCATATTATGAAGCGTACTGTTAATTATCCTATTTTGTACTAGTAAACCTTATCTAGTAGGTTTGCCGTTTTTTTCGTAGGTAGTTATGCCCTTTATACCTTTACTTGCCTTTTTATATTAACACCTGGCTATCGGTGGCCACACTGCTAAAAAGTCTCCAAAAAAAAATTGATCTATTTCGAGGGAAAAATTCCCGTTTTGAGGGATAATTAACCGTTTTAGTATCAAAAATTACAATGGCTTGAAATTCCTCCAAAGTGGCAGCGACAAGCCGCTCTAAGCCGCCGAGGCCATGACCTCGACCATTATGATGTCATGACCACAATATTGAAAATCCGTAGTTTTTATTCTAGAAAATCGGGAAAATTTTAAAAAAATGATAAAATAATTAATTAATAAAATTTTTTAAAAAAATATTTTGCTATATCAGATTATGACTTGATGGCTGCCAATATGAAAATCCTTAATTATTATCATAAAATTTGTAAAAAATAAAAAAATGATATATCAAATTTTAATAAAATTTTAATAAAAACGCATTGAAATCATAGCGTCTTTGGTTCGAACCCGGTGAGGGGAAAAAAATGACGACAGATCCTTCCTTCATGGAAGCCACCGGCAGACTGACCTCCCACCACTAATGCCAAGATGTATAAATAACAAGCTAGTATGACGTCATGTCCACCATCTGGTTTTAGTCTGCTAGAGTGCGCTGCCAACATCTTGTTTTCTTCTGCTAGAGTGTGCAACACAACACGAACACACATTCTACACACAGTAGATACACCGGACAAACATTGGACACACAATTCACACAATAAACACACATAACACACACAGTACACACACAGGACACACAATGTACAAATAATATACACACTGGATACGCTATGTAAACACAATATTCACACTGGAAACGCAATGTACACAAAATACACGCAATTTAACGCAATGCACATACTTGATAAGCAATGAACACATAGTACACACTAGAAATGCAATGGACACACAGTACACACACTGGACATGCATTGGACCCGCAATGGACACACACTACACACAATGAATACACACAACAGACACACAAAATACGCATTTGACTAAAAGAAAGTATATTTGGACGAAAATTCAACTTGGTGTGATATGATATCATCAGTAAAATACGATAATACAGGTTTGACTAAGTACATTTAAAGAAAAGGACGTAAATTTTCACGAACATTGAACTCAGTAGGATGCGATCGAAAATTTATGATAGGATATTATGTCTCCAACAGTCTATGGCTCCAACAGTCTTTTGGTTCCAAAAGCTATTGGCTTCAAAAGTCATTGACTCCATCAGTCTTTGGCTCCAACAGTCTTTGGCTCCAACAGTCTTTGGCTCCAAAAGTATTTGGCCCCAAAAAAATTATTTCGGCTTCAACAGTCTTTGGCTCCACCAGTCTTTGGTCCAACTGTCTTTGTCCTAGCTGTTATTTGGCTACGAGACTGAGGCTACGGAGCTACTTGACTACAGGACTACAAGACTACAATGATTCAAATGGCTACGAGGCTACAAGTCTACTAGACTACGAGTTTACGAAGATACATGACTACGAGAATACAGGACTACAAGACTACAAGGCTTCATTTGACTTCGAGGCTACAAGGCTTACAGGCTTCAAGACTACGAGGCTACAAGTCTACGAGGCTATGAGACTACATGGCTATAACTGTCTTTAACTCCATTCAGCTGCGAGAGTTATTTTTTCGCAAAAGAGCTTGTTGCAAGTAGTCCCGATTCTTGCCAAAAGATGTCGCCACGTATTGAATTGAAGCAAATTTTTTTTTTTTATGGTATGGGGGATGCTCACTGCTCACTAACAGTCGCAAGAGAAGGAAAGCTTCGTAGACATCAAGGAAAAGGAAGTTCGTTTTGCACGATAGTGCTTCTCAGCTGTCTCAAGTCATATTATTTGATTGAGTTATAGATTTTTTTGTTGAATTTCACCTGATAAAAAATATTTTATTGATAATTTGGTACAGAAATTCGCAAATTAAATGTAACTGTGAATAAAAAAATTGTGTGACTCATTAATTTAAAAATTTTTCGTGCAGAGTTCGATTTCTCAGAAATAATCAGAAGAACTCTGAGAATATATGCATAAGTCTCGACAGGAATAATAAGAAGAACACGAAGAATACCATCAAAATTTTGGCAGGAATAATCATAAGCCCACGGAGAAAACCAACTCACGATTTCTTTAAACAATATCAGAAAATCACAGAAAAAAACTATTTAAATAAAAATTAAATAAAAATACATTTACAAAATAAAAAATAATATAAAAAGTAATAACGAATATAATTATGAAAAAAAAAGAAATTAAAAATTAGAAATATTACAAAAACAACTTTTGCCAGCTTGTGAACTTCACCTTTGTTGAGCAAAGATAGAGTTCTAGCAAAAATTAGAATTGTATAATTTTTTATGTTTGTGATTTTTTTAAATTTTTGAATTGGTAATAATAATAATAATTTTTTTTAAAATTTAACCATGATACTTATTTTTCTTGAAATTCTCCCCTATTGGTATTTATTAAAACCGACAATTTTAAAGAAAGGGTAGTACTTATTTTTTACATGAAAGTATTAGTAACACATAACACATAAATTGGCTCCGGAGAAGAAAGAAATGTCAAATATATATGCAAACACTTAAATATCTGCTTCTATGCACCTTTTAAACACGCATACGCTAACACGTTCCTGCTAAGAAGATAAATTATTAAATTACTATTTGTGAGAAATAACTCTGAAAATGTCTGGTCCAGAATGGTGTAAGGTCTAGGATGGTGTCATAAAACATATAAATATAATTTTTTGGAAGAAAAATTAAGTTGCCAAGCGTTATTAAATTTAAAAAAGTATTATTTCTTTAAAAGTTATCTTTGAATCCGCAATGATGAGATGATTAATTTGATATATAACATATATCTGAGACTGAGCATATGAATATTATGTCTTTAGGAAAAAATGGCAGTCACAACCATTATCTGAAAAAAATTTTAAACTTTTTAAAATATCTGTGGTTTATTGATTTTTTTTTGTGGTTCATAACAACACTGGTACGAATTAGTACATCGACATTACATGTTTGAGAAAGAAAAGGACTAGTGTACTTTAGGAACCGACAGCAGAAACAAAGATGAAGACATCCATTTATTCGTCAACATGCTTATGTTTAAAAAAGTCATTAATATTTGTAAAAGAAATATTACTTGTTATTGATGAATCTGAAAATTTTCTGGTCCTGTTGTATAAGCTGGTGATATAATAAATTACGTAAATTAAATTGACGGAGAAAACTTAATAATGTAAGTATTATTATAATTTAATGACATAATATATAGCTTAATATTAAATATAATTTAATAATATATAATTATTAAAAATTTACTTTAAATTTAAACAAATAATTCTCAAGGATGAGACTATTAATTTGATACATCTGAGACTATGCATATATTATATATTTTGTCTTCAAGAAGAAAGGCGGTCACAACCATCATCATCAACATAATGGCGAAGGATATTTGTGAATTTTAGTGGGTTTTTGTGGTCTATAAAGTTTATAATAACACTGGTAGGAAATATAAACTCGATCTTAAATGTATGGGGAAGAGCGACACTGAAGTACTTAAAGAATCAACACCAGAAACAAAGATGGTGTCATCCATCATATTAAATCAAGATGGCGGCTCCCACTAAACGAAAAAAAGGCTGCATCAGCAGACGTTGACGGTGCCAAAATAACAAAAAATGCAACGAACAGGAGTGGGGTATTCAATGATGATATCATCGTAACGAAAAGTGCGACACACAGGAGTGGGGTGTTCGATTATGTCATTATAACGAAAAGTGCAACGCACAGGATTGTGGTTATCGATTCAAAAACACTGTATTAAATACATTTTTTTTTGTTAATTTAAAATTTTTGCCAACAATTTTTTAAGTTAATAATTACAGATTTTCAATTTGGGGGACATGAAGTCATATTTCAAAATGGTTGAAGGTTCTAGAAAACAAATGTCGGAAAGCTAAAACAAAAAAAAATGGCTTAAAGGTCTAGAACACAAATTGTTGGAATCTAAGATTGCTGCTAGCTCAAAGGTCAAGGTCATATAAGATGATCACCGAAAGTGATGTTATCCAAAATGGGTATCGTGGCTCTCTAAATTTGACCCTGAATAAATTTACTACAAACGAGGAGAATTGACCCTCTTTGGGGAGCTTGCACTTCAGGAAATTTTTTAGGGAAAAAAAAGGGAGATATTTTCTTGAAAAGGGTAATTTTCTATCAAAATCCCTTTTTAAATTTTCCTCGCAATAGGGAAATTTTAGGGTATATTGAGGTCTTTTGATGTGTTTTTGCCGCCGGAAATGACGTAATCAAAGATGGCCGCCATGGCTACCTAAATCCCGAGCCTGGAGCTTGTGTTCCAGTACATACTATACTTACCTACTTACTGTTATGTATTAAACTCTTTCACTATCATAAAAAAGAATTTTAAACATTAAATTTCTCATAACAGAAATAAGTTTTAACCTAACTAATATAAAGAATCCGCCTGAAATGTACTGTAACTAGTGAGAATCATTGCAATGCATATAATTTATTTGCAGCCAATAATATATATATATATATATATAAATTAACGAAAATATTAAACGTTGGTAAGTGCACAGTTCTGCATTAAAAACAAGTTTCTCTAAACAGTTTCTTGAATAGCTGCCAGTGACATTTTTGGATTGTATTAAAATTCTTGATTTGTTAAGAGGAATATTAATATACGAAGTTAATGTAACTCATATTTATACAAGCTATTACAGCCCACATTTATTATTTTAAAATTAGTAGCGTACACCATAATGGTTATATAAAAAAAATTGAAACAATGCAGAATTAAACTAATCTATGTGTCACTACAAACAATTCTGCTGTAATTATTTGGCTACTTTTACCTTGTAATTTGTTCCAGAATTGATAGTGGTGTCTAAAATAATGTTATTTTATCACAGGCAGAAAGTAATTAAAATGTTTCTCGCGTTAAAACATTTGTGAAAAAGAACAAGGACACGACAACGCATGCACTGTTAAAAGCTACAGTTAATTTACGGATTTTTTAAAGAATAAAAGTCCTCAAATAAACAAAAGGTTATTCAAAATTTCAGTTAGTTGAATCTTCGTATAAAATACACTATACTCGGAATTCCGAGTTTTGTGTTTCTTGGTAAACAATGTAAAAACACATGTGGACGAAACAGAAGTAGAACCAACCAATTTTTTAATGTTTCGTTACTATACCAAGGTTTATTTTATCGGTTCATGCTCAAGAAATAAATGAACACAGTACCCGTACATATACAAATAGAGCAGTAAGTTTACGAAGACTTCTGGATATTTTTAAACCAGCATTCTACGTAAATATAAGGTTAACATTTTTAACAGTGTTAATGTATTTCGGTGTAAAGCGCATATGTGTCTTTTCTTTGCGGCATTATATGAATGTGTGTATGTATAAACATATATTTTAAGGGATCACTTGACGTGGTGTGGTCGAAGATGGGTGAAAGGCGTGCATGTGTACGTGGCTTTAGTGACGTCATGCCTGTGTTCGGAATGAATGCTGGCGGACGCGTCTCGATTCATGCGTGGAAGAGAAAAATATACACGTTCGGTATCTGAACCCGAGTCAGTGATTTCCATGGTCACCTTAGACCAGATCTCCTTGTTGTTTAGTTATTCATATTTCCTTCAGTTGGGTTGCGAAGGGGTAGTGGTGGTGGTGTGGTCGGGCCAAATTGATTTTTGCTAAGGCAATCCGGTTTCAAACAATCTTGTTTGTACGCAAAAAACAAAACAAAAAAAAAAAACAACGTGAGAGAGTCTTTCAGTACTGGCCATAGATGTGCAACATCTAAACTCGGTAACAAGCAAATTCATGTGTTCTCATGTGGGAAATACACTTATAATATGAAACTCGGACACGAAATTTTACGTAGAATACTTAAAAATAATGACGAGTGTGATTAATTAATATAAGAAAATAATGTTTTCAACTACATTTCGTGACGCGAATCAAGTTTCCGCATTTACCGCTAGAATTCGCTGCTGGAGCAGCTACTTCAACTATTGATTCATTCCATTTGCAGATCGAAATTTCGAACTATATATAGGACGGTTCCAATAAAAAGCGAAAAAGACTTTACAAAACACTAAACCCCGTCTTTCACCCGATTTTTGCAAATAAATTTTATCATAATACTGACCATTTTACTAAATTTAAAATTCGTTGAACAGTTAATACTGTAAAGTTTTTCTTTCTATTTGTGAGCTTTGTTTCGCGTTATCAGCCACAGATGACAGCACCATGGTTACACATTCCGTTCCATTCAAGTAATTACTCCTACCAAATGCCATGTACTGAGAGCTAAAATGTTTACGTATCATTGATTGGTAAAGTGGTGGACGTTGCGGTGGGCTTTTGGATTCGTTCAGGTCGCCTCCATTTCCCCAAAGTTTTGTCTTCTTCCCCGTTGGCCAGCCTATCTCGTTTCATTCGCTGCTCGTGCCGGCCGTAGATGACAGGTATTGTTCTTGGGTAAGGTAACCAGTTCTCTTATTACTCTAGCTCTCTCATTCTCTCTCTCTCTCTCTCTGTCTCTTTCATCGCGCTGACCACGCTTAAAGCAGAACACGTCTGTGCAAAGTATTTATTTAATATCCCTCGCGATGTCTCGGGGACAATGAGAACCAATCAACCACCCCTCTCACGTGATCCCGTCTCTACTTTATTATTTTCTTCTTCTTCTTTGTTTACGAGGGCGAGCGGCTCGATCTGAGGGCGCAGGAGGCGCGCGGGGAGTGAGTAGTGGGAACACGGCGGTCCGGCGCCAATGCAAGATAAATGGCCGCCCCTTTCCCGGAAACCCTTTTGCGGGGCCGTCGCAGGCTTCTCCCGGACCCAGATCACGTGATTTGCTGCGCTCTTCCCATTAGCCGAAAGGAGGAGGAGGAGGAGGAGAAAAAAAGAGAGAGTTAGGGATGGGTACGCTTCGAGAGGTGCGTCGCGAGGAAAGAGGGTGTATAAAAAATAGAAGAGGAATGAAATAGGAGAAGAGGCAGAGACGAATTGTAAGGCGAGGAACAGGGGCAGCCAAAGTTAGGAAGAGAACCCACCTTCGGAAGGAAAGCACTTTCCAGGTTTTGTTTCCCCCTCCTCGGGGTGGGGAACTTCCGGTTGAGCCGAGGGTTTCAGTCGGGAAACCTGCTTCGCATGCGTGAAGTGAGTCGTCGCTACAAACCGACTGCCGTGGATTCACACGATATTGAAGAAAAAAAAAATAAGCGTGGAGATTGGAATTGTCAAGAGGCCGTATGCTGTGGCGAAGTTGAAGATACTTTTGAACTCCTCCATCGCCATTACATTGCGGAGATGGTGCTTGATAACGTCAGATAAATGTGAATTTTTATCACCGTCGTTAAAAACGATAACTTTCATAAAAAAAAATCATTTGCAACTGTTAAAACAATACAAACACTACACTTCAGTCAATGCTTTGGGGCTCTAACCAATACATCTCAACAATTAGCTAAATAAAAAAAGAACTTCATACAATTGCAGACGTAGCCACTCCATGTTAACATGTATCTGGGAAGTCTTTATTTAAATTATAAGAAAGTTGTTAAAGCTACCTAATTTAATGCTAGAATACAATTATTTAAAAATAATTTCAAAAGAGGAAACCAATTTTAAATTATATATTGATTGTTTATAATGTTAAATTTTTATCAAAATTAAATTTCAAATGCCGACAACTTTCTAAGGCCATTTTAAGATTTCGTGTTGAAAAACGCTAGGTTGAAATTTCACACGAAAAGAGAGGTTTTTGAAAATTCCTTATGCATGCCTTTTTCTCTATAGCTTAACCGATAACCATTGCTATAATTCCAATTGATTTATGGATATTTAAAATAACTTGTGAAACTTAAAAACATATTTTTTATATTAATGAACTTTCTTTATCTACTTCCGTGGTTGGGGTGGGGTGGGCCCGGGTTTCGGCACCACATTTTGTGACATATTGTTTTGACTGAAAGGTATTCATCTGCTATAGCATCCTACATAACCTCAATGTGTAGCATTGGAAGTTACCCAAGGACACTATAACACATGAAAGTTTCAGATATGTCGGATCGTTTACATTTGCTGTACTATGTTATTATGTATTAACCAAAGGATTAGTATAAATTACTATAGAGACATGAGAATATATTGCCCTTTATAACCAAACATAATATGTTAAAAGGAATTAAAACATATTGGAATAAACCACTGGGAACAAATAACACAAATATCAGATTGGTGCTGGTTGTAATTATAGGCCTTGGTAAAAACAACAATGTAAAACAAACATCGACAAAACAATTAACATATTAACAAATGTTATTGAGTATTATATATTAAGTAACGAGCTCGTGAACAACTAGGTACGTACCAAGTATTTATATTAGATTTAAGTAAAAACAGGTTAAGTTTATCAACAAATGTTATTTAAAAAATTAATTCATCAAACAAATATTAAATTATAGAAGTCTTCTTATAATTCTTTCTTCAGAATAAAAATTAATTGCCGGAAATGTTCCAAAGTGTAGAAATCAATATGATTTCGTTGATTCAAGTTCAATAGTAGAAACTTGCATGATGATCACGCAGAAGTTTAAAACAGTTACATAACCTTAAAATAATAATAATGAAATTTCTGGCCTTTGTTTTGAAGAGGTCAATTCCCAAAAATGAATTTAGATTCCTGGAACACCAAAGCCAGGATGAGGCCCATGACTCGAACCGCTATGGAATGAAACCACAAAAATATTAACCTCCAAACATAAAAAATAATTATCATGGGATACACTTTTCCCACAGACGAAACATTTACTCACCCAAAACGGCGGTAACAGATAAGTTGTTACATTTTGTGGTGGTTTTTACATCCGCACCAAAAAATTACATGCCAAATGGCCGAAAAGAAATTGAAAAAGGGCAAGGTAAGTCTTTTTCGTTTGGCACGACAGAAATCATAGAGTTTAAAATAAGTAGAATTATACAAACAAAACAAAATATTCATAGAACCAGTATTGTAGTAGTGTTTCCCTTACACATTTGATTATAGTAGAAACAAACACATTTAAGACATTATTAATTAAATAGCTACACAAAACTTTAACATTAAGACAATGAAATATGTAAAGATAAATAAATATGAAATACAATCTTTGCATAAAAATATTAAAATTTATTTATCATGAAAGATTAAAAAAAAGAAATGTGAATAAATTAATTATCTACTCATAAAATCACGAGTGCCATACCTAGAAACGGCACAGTAGGCATACCTACCCCAGAAACCCATCGACACAACTAGGATCAAAACAGGACACCAACAGCTACTGAGAGAATGGTACTCATAGTTTCTTTACTTATTAATTAAATCAGCGAATTCAAATACAGTTTACCAACATACAAATTTGTTTGTGTAGAGGTTTAATTTGTTCCCAATAAACAAAAACAGTCTGGAAAGTCTCAAAAGTAATTGGGTTAATTTAATACACCCTCTTATTTATGCCACACTCTAAACAACCCCCCTTATTACCACCTCAAATTCCTCTCATTCTCAATGTTATTCCGTACAACTACGCATTCTCTCACTCTCTTTGAAAACATGTCCAGCTGACACTATAACTTTTCTGGGAGAACAGGAATATGCTCTTCACTTGAATTATATTGACAAACGATAAATTGGGAAGGCAACAGCACTCAGTGAAGTCGATATATATTCACATATATTTTTCTCATAAGTTATAATTTTGAGACATTTTTTTACATTATCTTCCGCAGATCAAGGATCATCCATAAAAAAAAATTATGTGGTTGAATAAATGCACTTTTTTAAAATATTAGTTTGTAAATAATTCTGTCTTGAAATTTACAGCATCTTGAAGATTTTCTTCATTCTTTGGACAGTTTATGAACTCGGTGAAGGAGGAAAGTTTGACAACACATGACCAAACTCTTACTGTTACCTTCGGGGAGCCATAAACGGAAGGAACCATTCAGAAGTTGCGGCAGTTAAAAGTGCCACGAAGTAAAATTAATGAAAGTTGAAGGTATCCTGGAGTTGTAGATAAAAACCTTTATTAAAGCAACAGAGCACTGAGGTCAAACCATAAATTACAGATCATTCCATAGACAAGGAAAAGTGTAAAACAAACTAAGGGACGGATGACGTGTGGAATTTGTTAGTTATCTGCGTAAATGCTATCAACGGGGAATTTATCTTGCAAGCTTGGATTTTAGATTAAATATTTATCAGTAAGTTGCACTGTACAAAATGATTGTAATTTGTGGCTTTATAAATACAAGGCATGACTTTGGACATTTCATGGCGTAAACGGCTGTGTTCTTGTGTACTTATATATTATTCACTTACAGTTCGAAACGAACCACTTATCCTCGGAGATTTCACTCTATCAAATGTGAATAGTAATTCCACTGCAACCAATAAGTTATTGTTACGACTGGGGGAAGATGGGTTCGATAAGGATAGCCCAATTAATTTATACAGATTAATTTGCTACTAATATTTACAATACTAATTAAATCACCACACTTAATGTCTGTTCACAAATCCCTAAGTATCTGTCCAGTCCACAGTTCGCACTCCTCACTGGAGCTAGGCTCTATAGTGGTTCACGCTTTATGGTCCTGTCGCTCCGAATCCGCGCCGCTCGCAAAAATGGCTCAATTGTCCTCTTCGCTGAGCTCGTACTTCACTAAACTAGCACTTACAGAACTCCCCGGAGGCCGGGGCAACCGCTTTCATTCCAGTTGGCCGTCTTTCTGGAATGGCCTGGAGTAGTGGTTGTGACGTGTCGCGTCTTCTCGGGCCGACCCGTCGCTCGAAACATCCAGAATCACGTCGGCCTCTGTACACCCGCGGAATTTTCAGGCCATTAGGGGATAGGTGACAGCACCGTGAAAGAGGGAGCGGGGGAAGAGCGGTGGTGAGACGGGCCGCCCTAATCCCCAAAGGTATGCACGGGTGACGTCAGTGACCATGCGGGGCGGGGCCGCCAAGCTAAGTAACTGGCATGTGTCACGGCTTTGCTCCCCACTATCGTAATATTATGCTATTTATTGCTAAAAAATTTAAATAATATAAAGTATTTATTAAAAATAAGAAATGTTAGTTGAAAATGAATATATATATATAATAGTGTGTTAACACAATAAATTAAGTTTGACTTTCTGTTTTGTTTCTTTGTTATTCCCAATACTTAAAAATTTGAAAAATTTGCATTTTTATTTGGAGATAGGCTAGAATGTAAACCACAATTCGTTTGTTTGGCATCTACGCGAAATTTGTAGATCTTTACTAATGAGAATTGTTCTTCTGAATACAAAATTAGCTTTGAAATTGATCTAATGAGTTTAGCAACGCGTGAACCCGGTTTATTAATTTTTTTTGTTTTGGACAGAAGTAAGGAAGGTTTAGAATAGTTGTGTTGTACCTCTATATCTCAAATGACCTCGCTTTCTGCAGAATTAGGGCTGGGCAGGCAAACGGCCCCGGGTGTTAACGCGCCATTTTCAAACCACTACAGATTTCTTGATAGTCGCATGGTTATGAATAGCATTTAGGAGAAATTACAATTGTCTATACAAGATTCGTTTCATAGTTTCGTTTTTTACATGTATTTATTGGACAGTGAAAAAAGGTTTAAATCGATGTTTCAGGTACGTTTTTAGGTATAAAAAATGCTAAACCTAATAAAGTAAAAGGCATAGAATTTTTTTTTTTTTTTTGGGGGGGGGGGGGCCTTTTGTGGCATAAAATTATAGGGTCGCCGTTTAAAGTCCCATAGAGGCGCGTTACCGACGAGAAGACTGCACACCAGTTCTATTCCTAGTACGTAGAGGCTGCGAGGCGTGTCATGAAGAAACCAGTGTCACCCTTAGCGCCCCCGCGCTTCTGATGCTCGTGCGCCCGGCAAGGCGCCCCTAAGGGTGGTATTCCTTTGACGCGACTGCGACTGGCGGCCGCGACCAGGCAACCAGGCGAACTGTATGGTGTGCAATAGTTATTAATAATTATTTTCTGCTAGTTTGTGAACTTCTCCTTTGTTCAGCAAGGATAGAGTTCTAGCACAAACAAGAATTTTTTAAACTTATTTTAATTTTTATATTTAATTTTTTAAATTGTTTGTTAATTTTTTATGTTTAATTTTTTTTTTGTGATTCACTCATCTTGATTTAGGAAAACTTGCGTAAGTTTTCTCCGTGTGCTCCTGATTATTCATCTCAATATTTTGTTGGCTTTCTCCATGTGATCATGATTATTCCTGCCAATATTTTGTTGGTTTCTCCAATTTCTTCATGTCATTCATTGCGACGCTTCTGTTGGTTTACTCCGTGTGCTCCTGGTTATTTCTGGCGAGACTTCTGCAGATGTTCTCCCAGTGCTTCTTGTTATTTATGAGAAATTAATCCCTGTATGAAAAATGTTTTCCTTAATGATACATGCAATTTATTCAGAGATACAATTAATTAGTGAATTTCTGTTATAATAATTTTATCAGGTGGAATTCAAACAAAATATATTCATTACTGAGTCGATTAGCCTACTATGTATTGACATGGCTAAGAAACACTATCATGCAAGATAAACCTCCATCTCCTTGATGTCTAGCGAAGACCTCCTCTTGCGATCGTGAGTGAGCATCCTTCATATCCTATGAAAAATAAACAACATTTACCTTCACACAACTTATTGACCATGAGTCTTTCAAAATTGTAAATTAACTCTCGCTGATGAAATATTAAAGTTTTTAAATAAGTAAATGTACCAAATTAAAAATCCCATTTTGCATCTGGAATTTGTCGCAGAAGCTACCATGGATCCTGGTTCATTGCCTGCACCTGTATCAATAGGACACCACTTTAGATACTGCAGCAAAGAGTTTGTCCTGAGAAATAATGCTAAACAATATGAGAAGAATGACTGTGCTAAAAACCCACTTCTCAAATTTAAGGAAAACTGAAACCAATGAAAGTATCATCACCGTGAAAAGTAAGAATACATTAGAGCCCATATCAAGTAGATCCTCCATGCTTTGAAATAATGATGGCCACTTATAAATGATGCTTTTAGACGATGAAGAAGCTTCGATGTCATCGAATTCGAATTATTACAGAAATCCAGGTAAAGGTACGATGATGGCGACAGTGACTCAGAAGCTGGTGACAAGACCAAAGACTGTGATGAAGCACCTAAAGCTGAGCAGAACGCAGATTGCGATGAAGCTTTCATACCAAAACGATGGAAGCATGATAAAATAAATTATTATGATCAAGCTTATGATAATCACTGTGACAATAATGTTCTTAAAATATCAATAACAACCATTTCAGAAATACGACAGCAGCAAAATAGATTGACTACAAATCATGGGAATATCCTAACATATTGGTCGATCGTTTGAGACTACTGATGGTTTCGCTTAGGGCAGTAACTACTCGCACCTCAACGAAGTAGCGTTCATACTCAAAGAAATCAGATCTTACTACATACAATAATAACTTGTTTTATCAGAATTTGTATAGAATTAAATGTACAAGTATACTTTGGATTTTACAAATAATTGTTTTATTTCTCACAATATGATTTGTAACTAAGACAGAGTTCTCATAATACAGATTCCTTTTTGTCAAATGTGCTTCCTTTTGCTGTATGTGCTTTCAAATGTGATTTAAAAAAAATGTTCTTTCATTGTACTTCCTTTTCGTTGATTGAGCTTCATTTTATGAATGTGCATCGACAAGACTGTAGTCAGGGCATGATTGGTCTCGTGGTTCAGAGATGCCTGGTCTATAAACCTGACATTGAACATGAACTGTTTAAAATGCTCCCGAGTATAGAAGAATAATACCTTTTGGCTACTGATTGGATGTTTTTGACCACCTGCTGGATGCGCCTGGATACCAACTGGATGTAGATGGCCACTTACTGGAGGTGTTTATTCAACAATTTGATATATCTGGCCACCGACTGGACGTGCCTAACCACCAACTGGACTTGTAGAGCCTACGACTGGACGTGCCTGGTCGCTGACTAGACATGCCTGACCACAAAATGGTTGTTTGTGTTTGTTGTAGATTTCATGCCTGGCCACTGTCTGGAATTATCTAGCCAACATATGGATGTACCTGGTTAACCGACTGTCATGTAGAACTGCCCTGAAAATAAATGCAAAGGACTCGCTTTTCCTTCTAAGATGACTGCAGAAAGCAAGAAACGCTCATAAAATGCTTGTTTTTTTTTTACTTGTATAAATTATACATTAAATATTTTGTTTGTAAATTGTATTTTTTTTATTTCTCGAACCTGTCATTTTTTGTTGATTTTACTTTATTTGCACTGATCAAGGGTTAAACTAAGGCGATAGAATTTTTCGACGATTTTTGGAATTTTTAGGTAAATAAATAGAGATTTACAATATGGTGGCAAAATGTCAAGATGACAGGCTCCCGAAGTGTGTACTAAGTGCCACTAGTGTTCCTAGTGAGAAGTATTGAAAACAAGATGGCGGCAACAATCTCTAGCATACGCTGTGTGTACTATGTGACACTAGCGCTCCTGGTAACGAGTACTGAAAACAGTATGGCAATTCTGTCTCTAACAGGCGATGCTATTATTCCTTCAAAGTAAAAAAAATTACAAGTCCATATATGTGTGTTATTTATATATAGGGGAGAGTTGGGTAAAACAGGGTAGTTGGGTAGAACGGGGTACCACTGTTATTTTCCGTACACGTGGTGCTATCTGTGTGTACGTTTGGTAAGTTACTCCTCTATACGTCGTCACTAGAGTGAGGTAGTATGAAGTGTCGCACAGTATTCTTTCGTGCGTAATAATGGAAATTACAAATTTATGATGTTTCACTAAAATGTTTAGCGTGTATTGGCTATACAATATTTAATCAGTGGTTGCAGATATATTTTATGGTAAGTTGTATTCAAGTAAAGTATTATATTTGCTATGTTGTGCCATAGTAACCGATGTAATTGACGGGTGTTAAGATTTTCTGTTGTCTTTTTGCTTGAGAACCTGCATGTAGGGTAAAACAGGGTACACAGGTAATGGGTAAAACGGGGTAGTACCTCGTTCTGTCCAACCAGTTTCCTGTTTTAATCATCTTTTCGATCAATTGTGCAAATGACTTTTAAAATTAAAAACAGTTTTGTTATGCATACTAAATGTTATACAGAGTTACCTACAGTACATTTATACAGTCAACCAAAAGTCTTGTATCGGTGAGGAAAAAAATTGGAAACGTAAAAATGTTGTAGGCCCATGTAATTAAATTGTAATTTGACTTTATCTTTTTTTTCTATTTTTAAAAATAAAAACCATGCTCGAAAAAACCATGTCGTCCTATTGTGTTTTCCCCCACACTGCACCCATAGGTTGCAGCCCTTAGATGTTTCCTTCATGTCCCCATTGATGCAGTATTATAGTGATGAAGCAAGGAAATGGGTTCGTTTACATCCTGGACGTCCCATTACAATTAACCAGATCGGGAAACTCTATGGCGCTGCATTTATGAAGGCCGCTTCTATGGAAACTGCGGTAAATGGTTTCAGAAGAACTGGAATATTTCCCCTTGATGCAAGTATCTTCCCAGATTGGATGTTTTAGCCAGCGGCAACAACTGACCGAGCTAACTCCAGGCCTTCAGAACCGAGTGGAAATGACACTGTCGGTGATATTCCACTGACTGCTGCAACAACTGACCGAGCTAACTCCAGGCCTTCAAAACCGAGTGGAAATGACAGTGTAGGTGATATTCCAGTGACTGCTGCAACAACTGATCGAGCTTACACAATGCCTTCAGAGTCCCATGGAAATGTCAGTGTTGGTAATATTCCTGGGACATCTGGTTTGGTATCTTCACCAACTGAATCTCGTTTAGGCCTATCTGATAAAAACAATCGAAATGCTTCATCAAACAGTAGCTTCACAATTCCACCGACTACAGTGATGCCGATTTCCCATGTCAAAAGGAATCCTGCAGAAGGAAGAGGACGACGACGTGGCAAGGCAGCTGTGCTGACCGACTCGCCATATAAGAACGAACTAATATTATTCAGTCAGCTTCACCAAAATCTTTAAAAAGGAAAAATGCTGGTGTGTCTAAATCTCAAAACAGTTCTAAAACACATAAGAATAAAGAAGACAGCAACAAATCCATACCAACAGTAACTTTGCGTGTGTCTGATGATGATGACGTTCCTTGCATTTATTGCGCTGAACAGTTCTCCACTTCAAAATCAGCCGAAAGTTGGGTGCAATGATTAAAGTGTCATTCTTGGAGCCATGAAGGATGTGCTGGTGTAGACACAGATGACTGTAGGCCATTTGAATGTGATTTCTGCCAGTTTGGAATAAAGACTCTGGCCTTATTTTGTGTTCTGATGGGCCTACTATGCCATATTAGGCTAATTAAACAATCATATGTTTTGTCAGATATTTGGGTTCACCGCATATGCAAGTTTGTATTATACATAGTTAGATTATGCTTTTAGACTAACCACTTCCTCAAAATTAACAGTGTTGTGTTATTGTTGTTCAAACAATGTTTGTGATTTTCCGCAAACCAATTTTTTTGTGAAGTTTTACTGCAAATACAGAGGAAAATGTAAGGTGAAGGCTTATAATTGATTTTTTTTTAAATTCTCATATTTTTACTGACATTTGTATTTATTTGTCATATTACATGTTGTTCAGAATTTTTTATAATGCACATGTAAAATCATTTTAAAAATCTGCTTTCTGTACCCCGTTTTACCCAACCAGTTGGGTAAAACAGGGTAGTGTGCATACATTCAAATAAATAAATATCTCTGCAAGAATAATATTTCAGAAGACACGGTACTAGTTGCAGAATTAAACTCACATTCTAATCTACGCATGCTGATGTTTTCAGACAGATACAGCAATATTAAAACAATAAATTAAAGCGATTTATACTAAGTACCCCGTTATACCCTACTCTCCCCTACGTTATTTAATTCTCAGTCTGTAAATGTCTTGATGGCCGAGCAGTTTAAGTCGTATATTTTCCAACTCAGAGGTCTGAGCTGTGTTAGTTCGAGTTGCAGTGCTTCCAATGTATTTGCATAAAAAATTTAATTTAATATGTCGATAACACCATAACAGCTCTGGTAGGCAATTGGAATTATGTGATAAGACAGAACGATGCTGGCGCTCTCTAGGAGTAAACAACAGAAACAAAGATGTCGGTATCCAAGATGGCGACCTCCAGCAGAACAGACAATTTTTTGGCGGCAAGTTTGGTCAAGTTAAAAGGTCAAGGTCAATGTCATCCAAGATGGCCGCCGTGACGTAGGGCGGTCCAACTCCAGTCCCAGAAACCCCATTTATTTAATACTGGTGTCCATTTGTGCATTATTACATGGGATGTGAAGCCGTTTTGTTTTCTCCAGCTAATTTTTACGCCATATTGGTTAGACACCCAAAACATTTGTGGAAGTGAAAACATTTGCACTGTAATTTTTCGAAGACTTTTTTTTATTATAAAAGTGGCTGTTATTAGTGACGGAGATCCTAATTCATACTTACTAACCATCATCAGACATTATCAAACACAATTTCCGCAAGTTTAAAAAAAAAGTGGATTTAACTTCGTCACAGCATGTCGTCTCCTGACAATTCCTAACTCCATGCTTCAAGTATTAACATGGCAAATATTGCACACACCAACTACCTTACTTCTCGCCTCAACGGTTTCGACTGCTGTGCTATCGATAAAGATCGAAGCGGTTGACCGTGAGGGGTATAACGTATTCATGAGCAGTTTTGGTGACCCGTACCCCCCCCCCCGGACCCCGCTGGCCACACGGTCGCTAACTCCTCCATTCAGGCTCGCGTCACTGGGTATCGATGGTCACTCGGACAACTATTAATGAAGTACATCGTGTTGTGCGTCACCTCGCGCTCTCGAACTCATCGCCAAATGACCCGCGGTCATCGACCTGGGAATCACAACACAAGGTGAATGATTTAGCGGCCTTACCATGGACGTGGAAATATTATTGGCTTCATCCATGAATCATTACGCAACACCCCGCACCCCCCTTCCTCACGCACACTGAACTGTCACACGAGTGAGCTTCACGACGTTCGGCGATACGTTTTTAATGTTATTTGTAACTTGAAAAATAACAAAGAAATTGCAAGTAAATATATTGCTGTAGTTATTTCGGCGATAGTGAAACACCAGCCAATCTTGTGTTGACTTATGTAAATGTTGCATTGACAAGAAAGAGGATCGATGTGCCTAGACCCGACCTTGCATACAGAAATATTTTCCGAACAACACCGGCACCAGCGCTGGATAGAAAATTACCACTTTCACGTCAAATAATCGTTAAGAAAGCTATGTATCACTTTAAAAAATATCAAGTCTATGTTTTACGATAGGCCATGCTGTAAACTGCCATGAATCATTTCCATACCCTCGCTGGATTTTGTTTTTGAGGGAACAGAAATATTCATGTAAAATTACAAATATTTGTAAAGCATTTACTTTTACATGAAAACTACTGTATCACTACAATATTTTTGTTCTCATTTATACTCGGTTCGGATTTTTACGCGATAATTTAGGCTATGAGTTGTCGCAGCATCTCCAATGGTTGAAGTTATTTGCAAATCTTTCCCAGAATATATTTACAGTATTAAAGCGTACATTAATAGGAACAATAAAACAAAATAAAGTCCAACTATTAAAAATTTGATTATATTTTTCATGGTTTAAAAAAAATCATCCTTGGATGATACATTAAACAAAATAAAAAATAATGTAAAAATTTTCGTAAGAAATACTCACTAATAGCTTATATCGAAAAACGTATTGCATATATACAAACATATGCATAGCCATGTGTTGTACAAAGTTACAACATCTTTCTTGTAGTGTTACAAACTATTTCTTGGCAATTTTTTTCCAGAATAAACTTTTGTAAAAATACAGAATTTTTATTCTTCACTCTTTCACTGGACTGTAGTATTAATTGACACTGAACTGCAGGAATAATAATAAATCACAAACTTGTAAGAAACATGTAACCCAGTCGCAATGAACCAGGCAGAGGCTACAATGTGGCATTAGCCAATCAGCAAACGACACTGTCCTGATTATATGCTACAATACGAATTCTAGCCTGGAAAAATTTAAAAATTAGCAAAAAATTATTGAAACAAGCATTTAATACTTTTTAGGGGGATGAGACGACTGTCAGTAAGTGAGGAAAGCATGACGACCGGAACCACACTATCAAAAATTTTCAACTTACCCTAATGCTGGCTATAAATTATACAGGTATATTCGTAAATAATTTTACGGCCTATGTGGGGAGAACTGCGTATGTAAGGGATAGCCCATTTAAGTTTAATTATTAATATTTATATAACTAGTAAATGATTGTACTTAAACATGTCCGATCATTAATCACTGGCACTTAAAAATGTTTATTGTCAAGTCTCTCCTTGTCTATCATGTTCCGCATTTCGCACTCCTCACTGAAGCTAGGCTCAACAGTGGTTCGCCCCTTAATTCGCGCCTGTTCACACATACAGTCTCACGCCACTCAGTCGCACTCTCTCGATCCCGTCGCTCTGCGTCGCGCCACACTCGAAGAGGTCTCTCACACTCTTCGCCGAGGTCGCACTTCCCTACACTCGCGAAGGCCGGCGTCGTCGCATATATCCCCATGGCGTTCTTCTCGAAGGGATAAGAGTGGCAGTGATGTGTTGCGTCATCCCGGGTCGACCCGACGCCCGAAAAGTCCAGAAAGGCGGTGTTTATTCACGCCACTCCGCGCGGCAGCCTCGGGAAACCCGCAGAATTCCCAGGCAGCTTAAAATGTCCTTGAATAGTTCGTGGCGGGGCGGTAAGTGGAGAGCGGAGGGGGATGGTTAGCCAGATCATTGTAATCCAGCCGGGCACGCGTAGCATGCGTGACGTCGATGGAAGCCGAACATAGCGTGCATCGCGGTCTTGTCTCTCGACTTCGTAACAATAATATATATATATATATATATATATATATATATATATATACGCCCATGACTGACTCACTGACTGACTCTGTAACAATGTATGGATTCTGTTTTCATGCGCTTATACGTTGTACCATTTCCGTTGCTCTTTGTTTACCTGTTCCTCCTAGCATTGCTGCAGAGTCTGTGGCGCAAAGATAATATGCATGGAGGCATAGCGTTATATTTTGACATGCAGTTTACTGCCAGCAGTTTTCAGTGATAAAGTAGTGAACCGTGGCTTAGTTTTCCACGTTTTGGCCGCTGACGAGACTCACGACTGTTTTGGACTTTGTCACGATCAAGAGTTCAAGTCAAGTGAAGGTGTATATTGAATCGAATCCACAGCGAGGAAGATCATTATGAATGACCTGAAACAATTAACACGCAATGCAGTTTTCAAGAGGTTCTTCATTAGAAAATAACTTTTAAATATTGTTTTTATCATTTCATATAAATCAGAAATATTTTTCATTTGCATAATACTATAAGAAATAGAAATTTTAATAAATATATCGTATGTATTAAATTAAAATGTTTGTGTTATTTAGCACATTTCAACGGGCGCTTAGGCGCCTTACAACTAACTGGTTTGGACTCATGCAAAATCACGCTTTTTTCTCTTCCACGTGTGGGTTTACCCTGTTTGTACCGTAAAAACCGAATTCTGATGTTGAAATACGGTGAAGTTTCTCCGAATAACCAGTTATTTGAAATTACGAAGAACTCTTCGTTTACATTTTGAGGCACGTTATTCGTTGAGAAGTCCGTAAGATTACTGTAACTTTTAACGGTGTAGGCATATTGTCTGATTGTGCGCACAGTAACAAACCTAGGCTTTGCACGGTCCAACAGCGATGTTTCCCTTGGGGTTTCGGAGCTGGAATGGCTGTCGTTTGTCTTCATTCCTCATTGGTTCCAAGCACAGGTTTGTTAAAAACACCTGCCACATAGGGCAGAACATTTCTTCTAGTATGTGTCATAAAAGCGACAACGGCAAAATAACTGCGAATAAATAGCAAATTTACAATTTTAATTTTAATGCGACATTTCAGTTAGGGTATTTGGAACCGTAACACGTTTTTCAGATCCAGGAATTTTGGCACTACACTTCAAGGGAACTGAGAACTCTCGGTACTTTCGGTAATGGTGCAGCAGTTAGTGATTTCAGTAGTAGAAGTTAGTTCTAAACGAGAAAAAAAGTTTCAGTAAAAAAAAGAACATAACCATTTGTGATAAAAATTTTAATGCAAGAAGTATCTACTAATGTCGACACATCACTTTATTCTCAGTCTAACTCTCAATCTCTAACTTTGCAAAAAAAAAAAAAAAAAAACACACACACACATTTAAACAAATAAAATAGTGTTAACACATTCAAAATCACAGAATTATTAACTTGAAATAACATATCTTCTTTTCATAACAAACTTAAAGCTCGACGCGACACTTCCCTCACCCCCCGCATCAATCGTCTCGCAGAGCAGAGCATCAACTGAAAGTAACCTTAGCGCGCTAAAAACGAAATTATATGAGTCGAGTCCCGAAAGTACCGGGAATCGATATTAAATTCCCGGTCCTACTGCGTCAGTTAATGAAGGCTCGTCGTGTTTTCGGTTTTAATAAGTAGGCCTAATTTTCGATCCTTGTCTCCAGCAATAAGATATACAGGCTGTTAAAAACTGCTGATAACTAACCGGAATGTAGTGCGACTTACATGAACACTTTTAAAATCTGGCATCTGGAAAAAATTATATACGTCTGTAAATGAAGTTTTACTTGAACTGTCCGGTCTTCATATTTCCGGTCATCCTGGCAGCAGAATATAGGAAACTAGCTGCCCGACCCGGCTTCGCACGGCTATACTAATGGAAAAAAATTAAGCCACATCTCCCATTTACAGTAATGGTAAATAAAAAAAAATCAGTGAAAATTTATTACAATGCTGTATAATGTACCGGAGATAAAATGAATAGCACCGATGGTTTCCCGACTCGTGCACGCATCGTACAACTGATGTACCCGTACTTCGCTACGGCAGTCTACAGACAGATCACTCTTGCGCCGCTCATTATACATGCCCCTCCTTGTGGGTACGCCACTGCCGCGCGATGCCCGTTGCCATGGAGACGCAGAAGGCATGAACAATGCAAAATCCTGTTCTCATACAGACAAAGTACCCACTGTTGCCTGATTTTAACCACCCATGGGATCTAATTTTCGGAAAATGTCATCCTGCGTAACATAAGGAACATTACTGTGAAGTTTCAAGTCTGTAAAATTTATATACTTGAAAAAAAGGGCAATAATAAACAAATTAAACACAGAGAGGGAAAAAAAACATTAGTTTAGGTTTGCGATTTAAAGTGATAAAAAGTATTTAAATACTAATTGAACTCTTATGAGGGTACTGATTGCTTCGTTGTTAATATCACACGGGTGTTTTTTACTTTTATGGGAAAATTAAGAATGATAAGGCATATAGTACGTGGCAACAATGTTAATAGGCAATAGGAATTAAACTTCTAGCGCCTGCGGCATTGTCAACACACACTTCGTACGTGTACTGCATGTTGTATCTAACCCCCTCCAACGCATTTGATTCTAAATTGGACTTTTAGTAAAGTTCCCAATGTTATTGGTAATATAATATAGCCTATAGCCTTCCTAGATAAAGTTACTATCCAACATGGAAAGAATTTTTCAAATCGGACCAGTGGTTCCTGAGATTAGCGCGTTCAAACAAACAAACAAACAAACTCTTCAGCTTTATAATATTAGTATAGATAACATTCTTTCCTTAAAGTGTCTAACATTTTCATCGATACCAGGAGAGCTGGAGCACGGGTAAAAAATTGTATGGTTGTTGTTCACATTGGGAGGATCTGGGTTTAAATGCCGGACAGTTCTTTACCGTGGTTTCTCAAAACTAATTTGTATGAATGCTGAAATGATTCCTTGGCCGATAGCTACAGTCGACTCCATCCCCAACTAACTTAATCTTGATTTAGTACTTCTTCGCCCATTAAGACATTTATATTAATTATATGTATGAAAAACCAAACGAACAAATTAAAAAAAACCAGAAAACAGTTAATATTTTAAGAAGATTGCAGGTTTTCAAGGCCATTGTGTGATAAACTACATTTGCTTCCCAGTTCGAACCGCATCTCAGTGGAAGCATTTACCGACGTTTCACTCTACATTGCAGCAGGCATCTTCAGGGTTAAAGAGTCAACTGAGAGCTGGTTGGTGGTAGGGCTCAATATACACTTGAAAAGACCTTCTTCAGTTAGCCAATCACGATAGGCCTTATACTTGTGGCTCTAGTGCCAGCCAATCAGAGGAGGGCTTTCATGTCATTGGCTTCTGTAACGACCTATCACGTACGGCTTCGTCTTAATGGCTGTTGTTAGTTTTCGAGTGAATAATTTGATCGTTGCATAGTTTTGGTTCTCTTTATGACAGTGCCCATTTAATTACTATGGGCAGATATAATATAGATTATTTTTAGGGTTACTTAAACCAATCAAACGGTTATTCTTATACTGTTGATGTGAAAAAGTCATAGCTCTCGGCATATGGGTTTTGGTATGAGTAATTTCGTGAATGGAACGTAAGTCGCATGAAACGGAAATGTGTAACCACGGTGCTGCCATCTGTGGCGGATATTGCTAATAAAAGGTCATATATCCAAAGGAAATTTTATGGTATCAACTGTTTGATTAATTTTAACGAGATGAACAGTATTTCAATAATATTACTTGTTGAAAATTTGGTCCAAAGCCGAGGTTTAGTATTTTCCCAAGTATTTTTCTCTTTTATCTGAACCGTTTCACTACATAGTTTAAAATTTCGCCCTGCATAACGAATGCTTAGATAATCGATGTAGCTGCTGAGGCAGCGAAATCTAGCGACGAATGCGGTAAAAACGCGTGATTCGCGACAAGAAATGGATTTGAAAACACAATTTATGTACACATTTATCACTCTCAGCATTATTTTAAAGAATTCATGTTACATTTCGTGTACAAGTTTCGTATTATAAGTGTATTTGCAACACGAGAAGATAATGAATTTGCTCGTAACACATCACTGGTGAGTACTGAAACACACACAAACACACACACACACACTCTTTTTTTAGTCAATTCAAAGTTTGACTAAAGCATAAAACTAACTTCATTGTAAATTGTATTTATTTAATTTAGGCTTTAGTGATTATTCCTTATTTTATTTTATAAACAATATAATTGAGGAGTAACACAGGAATAAAGAAGCTGATAAAAATAACGGCATAGAGGAAACTGTGTTTGAAACAATGTGGCGCACGATACGTCTCCCATGTTCAACGTAAAGAATACCTCGAATTCCTTTAACGTTATAACCCTGCATTTTATGAAAACTTTACAAGTCCAATAGAAAAATACCACCGTAATAGTGTTTCAAGAATGTACACTTTCATCAACTGGGAAATATTTTGTAGAGTTTTCGGAGTCATATATTGTTACATGGGTGTTTCAAGGAAGGGAAAGGTGGATTTTTTTATTTGTTTTCAATTCGTAGACAAGATGCTTAGAAGAACTACTCTAGTATGAGCATTAAATAACCAATAGTACCTCATACACAAGGCCCATAACTGCATTCGTTAGGTGTCTAGTGTGAGATTTGAAGTATAAATCCTATAATGTTATGAAAACGATCATTGAAATAATTTATATGATACATTTCTTAGAGAATTTAAAACATTAATAAAATTAAATTATTTCTTTGATACAGAAGATAGCCAATTCATAAATTTAAATCTTAAATTTTGGGTAGAAAGATCTAATGTAATAAATGATACTTTGACAATCAATTATACTACAAATAAGTAACAGAAATACAGTATGTTAATTTAATTTCAAGAAAAATCTTTGCGTCTCTTAAAAATTCGACAAGTTGAACAATGCATGTCGTAAATATAAGATCACGGCCGCGAGTGTGCAAAGCAGGCTAGGGTGTGAACTACCATGGATGAAATCCTATAATTCAGGACAGGACTGGCTTATAAAAAGATTTGAAAGGAGTGGGAAGGGGGGGGGGGGGTTAAACCTAAATAATACATCTGAAATACAATCGGTTTTTTCGACGGTAACTATTTTTTTAAAGTTTACTAGGGAGAAAGAAAATATTATTTTATTTTCTGATATTGTAGAACAGTGATTATTTGCTAATTTTAGTAATATTATTGTTTTAGTATTATTTAATATTAATATGTTTTATTATATTATAGAAGTGTGATTATTTAATAATAGATTTTACAGTTAAAGTCATTCTTAAAAATGAATTAAATTCTAAAAAGAAGTGTCAAATAGATAAATATTTGCCAATTAGCGCATATAACAAAATTAATTTTGCAGAAATAAACAAAAAATGTGAAACATATAATTTCATCACTACGTGTTTTATAAGTTGTTAATATTAGGAAATACTTTTAAACAAGCATATCTTTGTAAGAAATCCAATCCCAATCTTTTTGTGTGAAGTTATTTGCAGAGATGTTACTAAATATTTGTTCTTACTAAAATATTAATCTAAAGAAAATTTACGAGAATTTTTTTTTTGTTTAGTTCAATCAGATGTTTGTTAGTCAAAAGTTTCCACATGGTCATTAACAATATACCAGAGGGACATTTATGAAAGATTATCCAACTGAGTGCATACAGGTCTAGACAAAGGTGACGCATACTTATCAACAAATCGTCCTTTCAGTTGCAAGAGTCCATGTTAAATCAAATGTCAGTCACACTCTGATCACAGGGGGGAAAATACTTGCTGCTCGTACTGTTTGTCGGTTTCAAGTATGTTATAAGATTGAAAGAAACTAAATATTTAATGCCTAACTGTTAAAAGTAGGTTATTGCCAAAAAAATATGGCGTCTGTCTAAATGTGCCCCTCCTCCACTGTGTTCAAGAATGGTGATAAGCGGGTTGAGGAGGAAGGAAAAGGGGGGAGGGGGGTCGGAACTGGAGAAGGCAAGCGAGTCCTTCTCTCCCCGCGAAATATCACGGCTTTTCTCTGGCTGAGCATTCTTCCCTTCCCCTCCTCGCGCCAACCTGTTATTTTCCCCAGACGGCATTTCCACCTGAATGCGCCCGGCCGCACGCCTCAATTCTCTCTCCCCCCCCCCCCCCCCTTCCACCACAATCACACACAGTCCTCCCACGTTTTCCAACTCCGAACCCCTTTTTTCCATTTTCATTTCTGCTCGAAAGGCCTCGCGCGTCGCGTGGTTTCAGAGTTCCAGTCGGCCGGCGCGCGGCGGCGAAGTTATTCCTGCGCACACGAGTTTCAGAGCGATCCGAACAGAAGTGCTTTTTTTTTTTTTTTTTTTTTTACGGGAAAGGATGGAAAAGGGAAAGGGAAAGCAAAAACAGCTATAAAATAATTTTCCCCTTGCTTTCGCAAATCTTTCGGCGAGTACTAACTTTAAAAAAAAATTGCACGTTGGAAACGAGAGGCGTGGATCTTACTACACGACTGGTGCTGTGGATCCCATGTCCACGACCCGTCACTTCCGCCCATCACCCATCCGTCCGCCATCCGTGACCGCCAATAACATGTCAAAGGCTTCAAAACGATCGTGCGCACAAGAACAAAATTGCGCTAAATTCCAGAAGCGGGTAGCATTCACTACACGCAAAAAGGTAGGCAGCTAAAAAAAAAAAAAAAAAAAAAAAAAAAAGCAGCAGGTAGGAGGCACTCTGCCCACAGTTAATCCTTAACAACACGGCGCATAAGTTAATACAAGTCCGGGAATCTGCAGGCTGGAAGCCCCATAAGCAGGGACGTGACTGGAGGGGGCAGACAGGGCCTTCGCCCCGGGCGCCGTATTTGGAGAGGGGGGGGGGGGGAGGGTCTAATCTGGTAGAGTAATTTTTATTATAGACATTTACTTTAGTATCGTAGTGTTATAATACAAAATAAAACTTTAAAGGAAGATGAACTGAATTATATTTATTGAAAGCTACATACACGTAAAAAAAAATCTGGTATTTTTCAATTATACTATCCAACATGCGGTGTATTAAAAATTAAATGGCTGCAAACAAATAGATTTTTTTTTATAATCTAAAAGTAATCAAACATATAGTGGAATTAATATGTGGTAGCGATATGAGGTGTTGCCCGGAAAGGTTTTTGGTTTGGTTGGTTTACATAAAGAAAGGAGGAGGGCACCGGGCGGGGACTAGTCCAGTCCAGCCCCTCGTGGCTGGTATCCGCTGCTCCGCCACTCGCGAGGCTGGCGAGTCACGTGTCACGCCGGAACACACCTCCGCCCCCGTCGCCGCTCCAGCTGTGGCTGGGTTGGCTACCCCCGCGACACCCGCGCCGTGCAGTGGCCGTGACACCAAACACAACGCAATGTTTCAATAGTACGGCCACAAAAATTATCCTGCATATTGTTACGAAAGCGAGATACAAGACCGCGATGCGCGCCAGGTTCGGAGCGGGCTGGATGCCCCGCACTGACGTCACGCGCTGTCCATTGACGTAATGCATGCCACATGTGCCTGACCGGATTACAAGGATCCTCGCCTCCTCCCTCCCCCTACTTCTCCACCCGCGCATCGTCCTGTCTCGGGCTATCGTCACCTACAACGGCCTGGGAATTCCGGGCTTACAGAGGCCGCCGCGCGGAGTGGCGCAAATAAACACCGCCTTTCCTGATGTTTCGGGCGTCGGGTCGGCCCGGGATGACGCGACTCGTCACAGCCGCTGTCGTCGGTTGAAGAAGGGCTCCACAGGTATTTATGCAGCGACGCCGCGCTCCGCGGGGATTCCAAACGAGTTCCGAGAGTTCGGAGAGTTCCGTGAGTGAAGGGAAGTGCGACATCGGCGACGAGAGTGAAAGACAACCCCCCTCCCCCCTCGAGAGTGGTGCAAACTTGGAGCGACGGGATCGAGAAAGTGCATCTGAGTGGCGCGAGACTGTGTGTGTGGACAGACACGAGGTAAGGGGCGAACCACTTTTGAGCCTAGCTCCAGTGAGTAATGCGAAATGTGGAACTTGACAGACATTGAGTGACTTGAGAATAAAAATTTTTAAGTGCGTAATATTGATGATCGGACATTTTTAATACATAAATTTATTAGTGATTTCATTATTTGTAATTAATAAAACTGTAATTAAACATAATTTGATTATCCCTTACGAACCCAGTTCTCCCCACATAGGTCACAACAATATTAACTCGTCTACAGCGCAAATTATCATCCACCTAGAAATTATAGCTTTATTTAGATTTTTGGTTTTCCAAATTGAAATTACCTAGTAAGCACAGTAAGAAATTTAACAGTTTAATAAACCAAATACAAACGTGAATAAATAGAGTAAAAATCAAAAAACAAAAATAAATAAAAGTAGTTCACTTGTCACACAAGTGAATAGTATGAAAGGGATAGCGTTAGTAACACGCCTTAATATTTTTGAGGTAATCGTATACCATGTTAACATTTATATGTCGTGGTAATTTTTTTGGTTTCAAATATAAAATTTTGAAACGTGTTCAAATGCAAGTTTAAAACATATTATAGGAGCAGCGAAAAAAAACTTCAAAATAGTTAAGATATTAACTTTTGCTGACAATACTTTTCTAACATTTTCGATGTTACAATTCCAAAGTCAAAAGTTAAAGATTGAGAACGATTTGACGGACGCGCGAACCGATGCAATTTTCCGGGCCTTCTGATTGGCTTGCGGTCACGTGATTGTAAGAAGGACGGAATACGGACGGACGCGTAGGATCATTGTGAGTCCTTCTTTAGTGATAAGCTTGGATATGTAAAAATGATCTCCCGCTGGGTTTGGTTGTGGAGTGACCACAGAGAACGGCATGACCTATTGATCTAGTCTGGAACTTATTATTATTATTTTGCTTACTTCCTAAAAATCCTTATTTAGTATCAAGTTGAACTGGAGAGTTTCGCATGACCTTGCTATATTCTCTGCTACGTTCAGCCACTGGCACACAGTTGTAAATGATGACTTCATCAAAACATTGTACAGACACACAAAAAAACTGGAACTAAAATTATTTAGCCTAGTTTATCATAGAAATATGATGAAAAAATTATTAATTGTTTAACTTATTTCAATCTGTAATTTAACGGATTTTTTTTACGTGGTTACGTTGTAGATATAAAAAGACTTTAACTTTTGTGGGAAGAAAACTTATGAGATGATTGAGATTCTTTTGAAATAAACGGATCCATATATCCTGCTTAGGTTAGATGAACGAAATTCCTTTTTGAAGTAATGGTAGACAACTGCATGCTATCTGGAAAAAGTGTACCGTTTAGATATTGTCATGAATTTTAAGTCTGCTGGGATGATGTATTAGCGTGAGAGTACCGTACGGAAGGGAATGATTGTTTGCTCGTAATAACTCTAAAAATTAGCCACTTACATTAACGAGGTTTTCAAGTCGGTGGTTAGTTGTAATTTGTCATTTCTTCCATAAAGTTCCGTGACTAAACGCGGTTGGGCGTGCTTGGACTTTCCTCAAACTTGCGTGATTTCCCTGTATTAAAAAGACAAAATCGGCCGCACGGAGTGTTAACATTTTTATCTCAACCTTTGACATCACGCAAATTGACTGATAAACTATTTCTTCTCGAGAATTAAAATATAATATACAAACCATTCACTGACTAGCTGTGCTGATGACTACTTACTTGAATAGTTTCCGAGTGATGAGAACTAAAAAAAAAGTTTGCGTACTGCAGTAACGACGTAACTCATCGGGATAAGAATTTTCTTAAATGTTTCTTCACAACATGTGATATTACAGTTGATAATTTCTTCAAAAAACCAAGGATACAGTTTTTGCGAGATTCTGTTAAAAATTATTTACAAAGTTTTAAAACATGGCTGTTTTATCTTCCGTAACACTTGTAATTACCAAATATGCCACTAATTGACAAATGCACATGTCTTCCATTTATATAATCGACTCAGTTGTAGTTCCATTATACGTAGCTTATATGTAGTACTTATTGATAGTTATGGTTTAATATTAAAGAAAAATGACAAGGTATATGTTATGTATTTCCCCAGAGAGTTATTTGGAGTCCAGCAGGCGAATATTACTTCTAGGTTTAACTGCGTACTTAGACTAAGCGCAGCTTCAAATTCGTGTCTGTAAACTCAGACATTTAGCTTGGACAAATTTCGTAAATTTCAACGTCAAAGAATGTACAAAAGCAAGAACTTTGCCCTCAGGTACAACAAAAACTGTAATGCGGCTGATATACAGCAGGTTGTTCATAAAAAAAACACAGTTTAAAAACGAAATACGGGAACAGAACTACCCATCCGCCCTCAGCGTACTCTGAAATGCTTTTTGTAAACAGACATCACTCGGGCATGTTGAGCAGTTTTCAAATGGCATGGTTTCTTCTGGAGCTCTGCTCATGGAGTGTGTGCCCGGGTACGCGGGGCCTGAAGACGCACGCTTTCCCGGAGGTTTACGTAATGCTCGTCGGATATCGCTGATAGCGGGCAGCGCCGATTTCCCAAGGGCGCGAAGTTGGTCGCGAAATGAATTCCCCCCCCCCCCCCCCCCCCAACACAACAAACACACTAGGGAGCCGTGGGAATTCAGCAATCACGCGGAAGGACCGACCCGCGGGGTTGAATAAAACACGCTCCTATGCGCATGCGTGTCTACCCCTCACGCCCCACTAACGTGAGGGGGGAGGGTGGGAGGGAGTGTGACCCATTAAACCACTCCTGCGGTAGGCTTGATCGCCACGTGAATAATTGACCCCTCTTACCGCCTGTAGCTATGTCGGTCTCTCCCCTCTCCCCCTTCTCATAGATCCTCCCCCCTCCTGAGATGGCCCGGTGTGCGCGTGGTGCGTTTGTAAGTCGGTTCCGTTAACTGCTGCGCCGAGCTCACTGATGCGTCGGCTGCGGCAGTGGAACGATGAGAAGCCAGCAAATGTGAGCTATGCATCGGTCCATTTCGAAACACCAACACAGACATTTTCAATAGTATTAGGCTTAAACATTATGACTTATTTTAATTTATCTCATTTACTAAAATATTTTATTTAAAAAATTAATAAAAGTTGATATGAATTTTTTTATATACAAATTGAAAATAATTTTACTTTAAGGCAATTAAGTGTTGCGTTTTGCTGTAATATAATATCAAATACTATATATTTACTTCTATCCTACTCTTTCAAACAAAACAAAAATGGCACGAAAAAATTTGATTTTCACTAATACTACACAACTTCTAAAGCAATAATTTACGCTGATAGCAGGTTTATTTTTCTTTTTGCTAATTCATGGGAAATATTTTGATTATTTCAAAAAAAAACCTTGTACACAGGATGCAACAGTAAACAAATTAGGTAAACTAATTATTCCACCTTACAGTTCCAAGTCTTTTTAGCGAAGCGTACCAAAAAAAAACACAACAGTGTTTTTAATCTTCTTTCAGGCCTGCGAGGTATGTGTGACAGTTCGTTCGCATCAATACCGTAAATTAGCGAAGCTTTGACGTCAGAAATACGCGCCAAATTGATTTCATGCGAGACACGCGTCACTCTGTTTGGCAGGTGATTTTCTGCCACTTAGCGCGAATAAGCAAAAAAACTAACTGCCTGGTGTATTTACGTCACGCAAGACCTTTCCGTCCCAACGAGAATTAGTTCCTGTGCATTATTGCCTTCCCCCTCCCAACTATTCTCCCAAAAACACGCTTCTTTAATGCTCTCACTCTTGTATAATCTATCTATATCAATGTAAACTAACATTATAATTAGTGATTGTGAGTTTGTTTGTTTGCATAAGTAAACTCGAAAAATATTGGACCCATTTCAAAACTTATTTCTCTGTCATAAAGCTACATTATTCCAGATGAGCCTAGGATAAGTTTCACTTTTTTTGAAGTTACACTTATTTAGGCACGTTATGGAAAAATGATGAGAGTGAAATTTTACGATACGCACGCACCATGCAACGAAACTTTCACAGGAAGATGGCGGACACACTTGTATGAATATAAACACACACAAATATATATATTAACTTTCACAGAATTTAGGGGACATACTAAATGTATTGGTGTGCCAAATGGAACTTAATGATAGTGAAACTACCCTTGAATATATTTAGCAAACTAAAATAGTCATAGTAAAGAGTAATTTCAAGTTTTGAACAACCTAAGGATACTGGTATTACACCAATTATAAGGCACATTCTTCTTGTAATCCTCTTTTAGGCTTCGTAACACAATTATTATAGTGAATGATTAAAAAGCTAAAGGACCGTGGTTCAAAATTGTGTATGGAAATTTTTTTTACTATTTTTAATTAAAAATTATTGGATTTTACAAAATTTACTTTAAGCAAATATATATTAATAAATGTTATTTGCTATCGTATTGGTATAATATTATATTATACACATGTTTA
This sequence comes from Bacillus rossius redtenbacheri, assembly GCF_032445375.1. Lineage (NCBI taxonomy): Eukaryota > Metazoa > Arthropoda > Insecta > Phasmatodea > Bacillidae > Bacillus > Bacillus rossius. The sequence continues at coordinate 97,334,948 of NC_086330.1, read as the reverse complement.
TATTAATATTGAATACTGAGTATTAGTTCATTAAATTTTGCTACAGTAAATTAAAAAATAGTTCAGTGTCTTGGATAAAAAAAGAATAAATAACTTAAAACGCACGTACAAGAGTATACAAATCTTTTTAAAATATATTTTCATACGATATAGCCAAATTTATAACCAAAAGCAGAGGAAAAAGCAACCAAATGGAGTAACTTCTTAGCTCACAACTGATTTAAACAGCCATAGGTGAAGACCCGGGGATTCCGTGCATTTTTTTGGTGACAAGTTTGACTGCAAACATACATACCTTTGTATTTCTTTGATGATTGTATCGAAATTGTTTGGAGACTCCCATCTACGACTGTGGACCAGTCAACTACCAGCTAGCAGTAGAGTGGCCGAATCATATTGACCCACTATTAAGAAGGAGAGGGTCTACAGTAAGTAATCAACCGATAGGAAAGGATATTTGTGTACAGTGTACATATGACTGTGTACTTCACCCGATGAAAGTTATTGCGGAATTTCCGGGTCTATAGTCATAGATGTAACCAAACAACCACGTCTCACTGACACTGAGGCGCTACCTGGCACGGAGTACACACGTGCGTTATACTATACTATGCGTATTACCAGTTATAAAACCCAGCCTTGTCCGGGCTTTAGTCAGCACAACGAGGTTCCTGCTGTAGACAGAAGGATGAATTAATAAGTATCTTCTATCGATTTTTGAAGGCTAGTTTGGTTATCGGTTACTTATTCGACGCTGTTCTTAAAGATTTTACACGAAATTTTTATTAAATATTTTACCTATCATAATTTATATGATACTCAAATAATAAATGACAAACCTACAGTTCACAGGAATGAGAGCCACGCCCGAACAATTCCGAAGTTGCTAATCGTTCTTGAAAAAACACTAAACTGCAAGGATTTATATTGTTACGATTTATTAAAATAAAATAACAAATCGTCATGTGGGAAACTACTGGGTTCGAAATGGATAGCCCAATAAAAGATTTTAACAAAACAGTTGTATTGATTGCCAACATTTACATCACTAACAAATAATCTTTTTAAAATGCCTAATAATAAATATTACACTTAAAAATGTCTATTCCCCAGTCATGTCACTCTGTATTTACACACCGCACACCTCGCTGGGCCGCACCTCTGGTGCAACTCTCGCCGCAACACCCCTCCTGGACCTCCGTCGCCGCACTCCGTCGCCGCACTCCGCCGCCGCCGTCGCACTTCCCTTCTCCGAGGTCCACTCGACGCTTCGCTCGGAACTTCGCTCGGGACTCTCGCCCAACCCGCGGCACTCTCGCCACCCAACTCTCGCCGAGAAACTCCTCGCTCAGGAACTCCGCCGCACCCGCGGCACTATCACCCGGACCAACTCCACTCTCAACACTGAACTATCCGCCCTGGAACCTTCGTCCATGGACTTCACCACTCCGCCGCACCCGCGGCACTATCGCCCTAGAAGCTCCGCCGCGGGAACTCTCCCGCCTGAACTCTCTCTCTCTCTCTCTCTCTCTCTCTCTCAACTCTACTTTCAAATCTCTGCTGCATATTCACAGAGATATCTGATTCGAATATTAATTTTCACCTAAAATATATTATAATAGCCATGATTTATCTCCGCCTGAATCAAAATCAATTTTTTTTAGGAATATTACGAAGAAAGAATACCTATAGATGTCGTACCATTGAGCGACTTCCAGTATGTGTATACACAGTTTTAAGTCATACGTAACTGTATCACCGTAAACTTTAAAGTTTATGCACATAAAATATTTATGGACATGATAAGTACTGAAACTAGCACTGGTATTTCCGCTGTGTAAGTAGGCAAGTATTTGAACAGTGGAACGTCTGCAGCAAAGTTCGAAGCTCTAATCTAACTTACAATTTTCCACTATAAGTTTTGTAGGTTATTTCCTAATTTACAAATTTCTTTGCAAATCTTCTAATATCTACGTAATTCTACAGAAACTGAGATTATTCGCTTTGAAGATAAACTTTTGAAATTACCTAGTAGTCTTGAAGTACTAACAAAACCTTCCAAAAAAACACTAAAATAATTTCCTTTTTTTACTTTCATAGGTATCTGCACCGCAATGTGGCATGGAAATACAAAGAATGTTTTTACGATAAAATTTAGGTTTGTGTTACTTCAAAGATTTCTTTCTTTATTTGGGAAGACGTTTTAGTTTGTGAGAGCGTAATTTTTTGTAGTTTTCTAGCAGTTTACTAAGTATACGACGCATAATGACTAGAGACTCTATAAACATTTGTGATTTAAATGATCTCAGGATGGACTCCACAATCTTCTATGTACTCGGGGAAATTACACCTGTTAATTGGCTACTGGATAGTTACACGTGTTACCCGGGATTCTTGTGGTTCGTTACTTCATTCGTTGAAGGATTTTCATTGGCTTAGAATCCTTCAGGTAAACGGTGGGTGGTCCAATCACAGAAGCAGCATGAAGGTGAACGAGGTTGGAGTCCATCCTATAGCGAAATAAACACGCGAATTTTTCCGGGGTAATAAACTAAAAGATTACGGAGGTGGTTGTTAATGGTAGGGTACTTTCACCACACTGAGGTGGCTGGAATACATCAGAACTCCTCGCTACTTAATTAATGAACTCTCACCCTACCTGTCATAGAAGTGTGTGTTGATGACTGTCGAATCTTCGCAGCGAAATTCTACGCGGTCGTAAACCACACACATACAGTAATTAAATTTTTTTTTTACATAAGTATGTTTTAAATTGTAGTAGTCTAAAAAATGTTCCTTCGTTTGTAGGAAGCCGTAAAAGTTATGTTTCTAATGAATGAACATCTAGAAAAAAAAATATTAGCCGCAGAAAAATTTCGTACCCCACGGAATAAGTTTGGTTGTAGTAACCAAATTTCATTACATACAAGCCATGCAGGCTATTAATAGTTACAGGGAAAGTAAACATATGGGTTCATGCAACACATGTAACTGTTAATAAACTATAATTTAAAATGTTTGTATTCATTTAAATCTACTATTTGCATTGGAAGATCCAGTTTCGAGTATTTCTTAGTAATTTAGGGGCTGGATAGGGGGATGGGGTTTTGGTTTTTCTGAATGATTTCCACTTAAATAGAGAGCCCAACTTTTTTAAAAACATTGTCCCTTAAAAAGCTATTTTAACATATTTCTGACCTCATTTCAATATAAGTTAAATCAACCACTTGCACTAAAAAAAATTTACTTAAAAAAAAAAACACCCCTACGTCTAAGATAAGCTGCAACATGGAGTAGATTATTTTTGTTTTTACTGCAGTTTTTTTTTAGTTCTAGGAGGGGAATCATCCCTATTAAGCCAAACAATGGGCAGCTACTGCTAGTGGTAGTGCTGAAATATGGTTTCTGCTAGGTAGTCAAGTTATAACAGAACTGTTATTTTTCCTTTTAATCTTTTTTCATTATCCACATTGTGTAGGATAAAACGCGTGGGTATTTCAAAAACTACTGAAATATAGGAGAGGCTCAAATAAGTCGAGCGCTCTTACGCCAACTGGCAGAAACCCCTCACATACGACGCAGGGTCCGGCTAGAGCATGGAGCTCTAGGTATAGAAGGGGGGGGGGGTTGTCTATCCTCCAACACCGCGCTCACGGGTCTTCACAACTGGGATGCTGCCCCATCGCGCGTGTGCCTGCTTCATGGGATGGAAGGCGAACTTCCACTGTACTCACCATAATTGACTTTTGGTTCCCCGCCTCCCATCCCCTGTCTAACCCAACACACACCCTCTTTTTCCCTCCCGTACCTCAGTTCAACCTCTAGACTCCCAAAAAAAAAAAAAAAGAACACACCCCTTCTCCCTTACTCCTTCGTCCTTCGTCCGACCGGTCCTAACAGAAATACTGGCGTCGTAATGGAAGCGGAGATGTGGCCAATCCTCTAATGGTTCTTGTTTTGGTATTCCGTGCGGCGGGCCGAGAGCTCGCTTCCATCGCAGAAAACTCCTCCAGTGTTATCTCAACCCTTCCACCCACCCCCTTCTTCTCCAACGAACCACGTCGCGAATACCTCGAACTGCTGGATCAATCGCCGTGATTCTTCTTCAAGCGTCGGAGGGTCATCCGGGCATTGTGTATCTGACCGCTCGCAAGACTTTGTTCCGAACAACACGTCAAGCGGAATTAGACCCATCTTTTAGCTATGATTCTAATTTTGACATATTTATCCCAACTTTTGGCATTTCAAGGTATAACAAATATCTCCCGGTCCTTTTGCACAGTGTTGCAGCCACATATTTACTAACAGGTTCTAGTATGTCAGCTCCGTGGGGAAATAACTTATTTTTTTTCGTGGGCGACTTCAACTGCCACAAGAATCGCATCAGTTCTCAAGTGATGACTTCAGCATGTAGCCAAAGCTAAGTCATATGTCCCGTCAAACAAACAAAAATTAGCACGGAAACTTTATTGCAAGTGTTGCAGTTAAATGAATAAAAATGAACAGGCCAGAATGTTTACGGAAGTTGGATTCCTAAAATGATCGGACTGACTGCGAAACGATGATTATAGACTATTGTTAGAGGCACAAGTATTTCGCGGAATCATTTGGCGGCAAAGTAAACTTGCAATACACACACAACTGCTTTAAGTTGATGATTTTGATTAGACCACAGTTCTCTTGACAAGGCCTAGAACACGCTGAGACAAAAGTTTAAAGGGAGAAATAGTGTAGGGAGATATAATTATCCTGTGGGATCTTTAGGTGGGAAGGGGGCAGGGATAACTGGATAATCTTTATGTGGAAAGATATATGGCCAATGGGTGTGGAAATCCTAATGCATAGATACACATTTGTTCAGACAAATTATATACAACCAATGCAGGGAGGTACTGTATTCATATCTAAAGCCTTATTTCTAAAGACCGGAAAAAGTCGCGTATTCATTTCGCGATAGGCTAGACTCCAAACTCGTTTATCTTCTTGCTGCTTCAGCATCACCACGGATTACAAGAAGACTCTGAACCAATGAAAAACCTTCAACCAAAGAAGTATCGAATCACAAGCATCCCAGGTAACACGTGTCACGATTCAGGATTCAGTAGTCCATGAGGAGGTGTAATTTGCCCGATTTTTATTGAATTATCACTATTTTTTATGGATACAAAGAAGGAGTGAGATGAAATCTACAATTTAATTGATAAGTTTACTTTTATTTGCACTCATTAATTCAAATATGTTTATTACTTTAACGAAGAGATTATTTTAACTTTAACTTTTTTACATGTTTGCTATTTAACTTCAAGATCGTCGAGAATGTTTTACGCTTTTTCGCAATTACACATTTTTCGACGAAGTTTGTTCGTCGTGAAATTAAACGTAGAGTTTAATTAAAATGCCCTTGCAGTTAATAAAAAAGTATTAGTAAGTTTACGAATGTCGGCTTTAATCTCCAACCCAGACGCTCGTGGTGCGCTGGGGCCGAGATTAAAATTCGTCGAGAATATTTTACGTTTTTATGTCTTACAGTACTCAAAATGATATGCAATTGTGGCCCCGGGCACAAAATTTTATTTATAATTCATTAATAACAACGCCTCTCGCGATAAACAAAGGAAAATATGTATTAACGAGTGCCTGGTTACCGCGGAAGCGGGTAGATAGCGAGATTCGTTCGGTTCGCGTCCGTCACCGTAGATGACAGCACCGTAGGGGAATAATATTATTTCGTTTTTATAATACAATTTTATAACAAATGCGCATCCCAAATACACCAAACTTATTTATAATGTGTAACAATATATTTTTTTAAAACATTGTGCAAATATCCCGGGTGTAATTTGAATTATTATGTGTAACTGTAAAACACCATTGTTCGTACGAAAACGTATTTGAAAATTCAACATTAATTTAAATAACCGTACTAATTGTGCTGAAAATCGGTGGACGATCGTTAAATTACATAATATTAATAATTCAAACGACGAAAACATGATTGAAAAGTCAAATCGATGGTTGTTCCAATCGAGTGGAAGAGAGATAGATGCGGCGCAAGCGTACAATGAGCATAACGGGACACATCGTAGTGGGACAATGTGCGTTACGGGACAGTTTTTCGTGCGTGTAGCCGGCGTTCATCGATTTATTAGACGTTGTCACGTCAAAAATGTACATGGAAAAAAAAACATTTCTTTTATAAACACTACAAAGTTGCTTCCCTGGCGCGGGAATCAGCTCCGGGAAATGTGGCAACACTGCGGTGGGACGCTCCTGCGATAACGGCCGCCGCGTTTGAACTGTCCCTCCCCTCCTCGTGGTCCTTCAGCCACAGGTGCCGCGCGGACCAATAAGGCCGCGCCGCGGGTTTAGCGAAATACGAGAGTCCGGGGCTTGTGGGTAAAGCAGGGAGGGGCAGAGGGGCTTCAATTATCCGCAACAGCCCCGTCTGCGGCCGGCGCGGGAAGCCCCCTCCCACCGACAACTAATTAAGCCCGGCCGCACACGCCGCGCGACCCCGCGTCACGGCGACGCGAACAACCTGCGCTCTAGCGGCGAGAGCGCTAAAGTGCGGGAGGGACTGAGAGAGCACCCCCTGGTGACGTCATGGCTTCCTCCCTCCCCTCCACAGTACCAACGCCACCACTCGTTTTCTCATACCGCACTCAGCGAAACATTTCCATATCTGATTACAACCAAAAACTAGAGCCTGGAAAAATTCGCAGAGTCATTTCGCGATAGGCTTGATCACCTTCATGCTGCTTCACTGATTGGACCACCATTTACCTGAAGGACTCTGAGCCAACGAAAAAACTTAAAATAAAAGGAGTATCGAATCGCAAGCATTCCAGGTAACATGCGTCACGAGTAATTAGCCAATGAACAGGTATAATATTCCAGAATACATAGAGGATAATGGAATCTATCCTAGTTGGATGGGTTAGTAGCCAATGAGCAGGCGTAATTCACTCGAGTACACAGAGGATCGTGGAGTCTATCCTGGAGGTCATTGAAACCGCAAGTTTTTCCAGTCTCTACCCATAAGAAAGTCACAAAAGTCTAAATGAACCAACTGTACGCAATCTGTACAGAGAGTGGTAGACTGTAACAGCAGCCTATAACGAAACACATTGGGTTGCTATGTATAAAAGTAATTGGAGGTTAGCCTAGTATCCCAAAATACCGCGAATTTTGTAAGTGTCCTTTCATGATTGGGTCGCATATTTATTGCAAGTTTGTGCGTTCTTTGAATGGTTGTTTGCAATGGGGAAGATTTGTGCCTGTCAGCCTGTTTGCTCCTGAGGACAGGAACAGATCTCGCTTCTCGAAAACGTCTGTGCTTGTCTGTGCTGTCGTCGTTGTGGTGTTCAGAATATCTGTTTTGTCACATCGCTGGGTTCGCCTGTGCGTGCGTCTCTGCGTTCTCGTTGTGTTGTTTAGTATCATCGTTGGATTCGTCTGTTTTCCGCTGTGTGGTCGAATGTCATTTTTGTCATTATTTACTGTTCTTGTTACTGTCTTGTCGTTGTCAGCCCACTGGGTCCGTATGTGCTGAAATATTTTTCCTGGCTAATTCCTTCCACGGTATTTTATGTGAGGGTATGTTTTTAACTTTTGACATCCGCTAGTTGGGCTTATTTTTGTGTGTGTTTGCATATTTATTATTACTTACATTGTAACTACCAATGGCTAGATACCTGTAAAATTCGCGATTTAAAATCCCTAAAGGATAGACTCCATGATCTTCTATGCACTCGTGCAAATTACATCTGCTGATTGGTTACCGACTCGTAAAACCTGTTGACTGGAATGATCGTGATTCGCTAATTCTTCTGTTAAAGATTTTTCATTGGCCCAGAGTCCTTCAGATAAACTGTGGCCCAATCACTGAAGCAAAATAATGTCAAAAGTATTTGGAGTCTATCCTATCGCGAAATGAATCCGCGAATTTTACAGGTCTCTAACAATGGCGTATGTCAAAAAAAAAATTCTTAAATGCATGTTCGTGATTGGTTTCTTGCTCTTCAGAGAGTGTCAAACATGTAACATATGGTCTAACTACGGAAAAAATCAAAATGTATGAAAGTTTGCATATCATTTAGATGTCAAAGACCTATGCGAATTTCGATAGAGAGCCCTCGTTTTACCGAGTATCGATAACCCGCGTCCCCAACTCTCGTAGGGCGGCAACTTTAAATAGCTACCGTAACGCCCAAGGCAAACACCAAAAACGATTTAAACTAATTATAAAGACATTTAACAAAATAATATATGAACCTAAAGAGGTAATTAAAAAGATAAATATCAACGAAAATAATTATTAAATAAAGTAAGAGCAGGCATACCAAGCTAAAAACATTATCAAGGAAAATCAACAAAGCACTTTTAAGTGGCCAGCGGGTCACACGATTGTCGATATTACAAAAAAAATTTTTTGAAGTATGTGTGCATCCGCTTTATATATTTATTTTATACATTTTTGCGGACGACCCTGGGATCAGACTCGTCGCCTGGCCAGGCAGTGCCGCCGCAGGATAGGCTGCAAGTGTGCTGTCCTCACTCAGAGCCGCTCCGGGCCTCGTGGGCCGGATGCCAGACCGGGCATCGAACCACTGGCCGGCGAATTGCCGCCCACTGTCTCGACTTATGAGAAAAACAATTAGTATAGGCATGCACATTTCGCGAAAAGATTCTAAGAGTAGCTGAATGATAAATCTCTGTAGCATCGTCTGTGTTTCGTGAGTGGGTGAGTTTCTTTCAGGTGCATTCAGGCGCATGTTCAGTGTTACAACACCAATCACAGTGATTCAGTGCGGAAGCAATTGCGTGCTGAGTGGCTCGGTCAAATAAGGCAACGCCTTCTCTCGCAGACGGCCGCCAATCACAAGGAATAAAACGCTGCTTTCCAGTATTAACCGCGCACATTAATAAGCATTATAAATCAAAACGAAGTCGAATGTTTACCTTTTTACAGTCTAATAGGCGCAAAAAATGCCTGCCCCTAGCAATTAGTAATAATTGGAGTCCTGCAATATTCGCGGACCTCTAGGATAGACTCCACAGTCCTTTAAATACTCGCGGAAATGACACCTGTTCATTGGCTACTGACGCGTGAGACGTCTCAAATAGGCTGTCCGTAATTCGGCACTTTCTTGGTTTAGTGTTTCCCATCGGCTCACAATTCCCCGGTTAAAATGTGGACCAATCGCAGAAGCGGTACGAAGGTATAGTTGTTTTGATGCTAGCCTATCGTGAAATACCTAAATCCGCGAATTTTGCATGACTCTAGTAATAATAAAATATTTTCTGTCCACTTTTGTGTTAAAAATTGTTAGCATTTTCTGAGTTTCGTGGTAGGCTAGGTTAATTTCCAGGTTCACGTGTACTGTCAGTGCACCAGTCACAGCCACCCTGAGCGGAAGCAAACGCGTCCTGAAAGGCCCGGCCAACTAGGGCAATGGCTTCTCTTGCAGGCGGCCGCCAATTACACTGGAGCAATCGCCAGTGCGAGCATAGATTATTGCAGTCTAATAAGCGATGATTTTTTTTCGCGATAAATACACGCCCCTGGCAATAAGGTGTCGGTTGAGATGCAATTTAAGGGTGTTAGCTGACTTTGAAGAGTGTTTGAGTTGAATAAATAGGCGGGGTTGCAGTACGGGCTTAAACCAGCGCTGTGCTCAGGGAAAAATCAAAAACAATTTGAGGGAATAAATTAATTTTATACACGTGTTTATATTAGTATTAAATAAATTATTACTTAATTATTTTAAATTTAATTGAATTAGGCTTTACCAACCGTATTTATAATATCACTCCAGCCATCTTATTATTTTATTGATTTGATTATTTGCATGCAAAAATCAAAGTTACTATTTAATAAGTCCAAGAAAGTATAACTAGGGGCATGCAGATTTCGCGAAAGGATTTCGAGACTATATGAATGTTAAATCACTGTAGCATCGTCTGTGTTTCGTGATTGGGTGAGTTTCTCCCAGGTACATATCGATTGTAACACCACCAAGCACAGTGATTCAGTGCGGAAGTAAACGAGTTCTGAGTGGCTCGGCCAAATAAGGCAACGACCTAACCCGCAGGCGGCCGCCAATCACAAGGAAGAAACCACAGGTGCGGGTATACCTTGTTGCAGTCTAATAAGTGTTCAGGTCTTTTCGCGAAAAATGCCTGCCCCTAAGTATAACTTCTAACGCGTGTACGTAATTATACGCACCCATTTTATTTTCCATTATTTACATAATCATTATGTTTTCCGATGAAATTCACCCTCGCAAAAGCAAGCTCATGTTTGAGTGCTGCTGTAGTGTGTCTCACTCTTACACTGCAGCACAAAACAAATATCGCCCTGTGTTGCCAGAATGATACTGCCTGGCTTGTTAACATTAAAAAATTGTGTTTTGCATACCATCGTTAAATACAAAAAGTTCTACTACTTACTAATTATACTATATGGTAATTTACTAAGGCTCTAAAACAGCGTATTTCGGAAGTATTATTACAGTTTTGGTCGTTCGGAAAGAAAAAAATTAATGCTACACAATAATTATTATTTCCTATGAGAAACTGTTATTAGCAGTCAGTCACTATTAATAACACGGCACTATTAACATATGTGTTATTATAAACAGAGCCCCTATTTTAATATAGATTTTTTGACAAAACATTTTGAAGCCAAGATGGCGTTTTTCAGTTACTTCTTTTAAGAAGTAAATAATGATTTATCAAATAATGCTCAGTATGAAATACAAGGAAATATTTTTTCATAATTATGATACCAATATTTCCATTTAAAATTACAATGTTCCAGAAAAGTAAAAAATAATAATTTATGAAGAAAGTTGTGTACAAAACTTTAGTACTCTATGCCGTATAATTGGCAACAGCGTAAACCGTAATAAGGACAGTGCTAATGGCAGGAGTCGTTCATCGCAAAGAGACAGTTGATGTCCATTAAAATGCACACTGCAAACTGAAGACGCTATAGTCGCATCATGCTATCGTAATACCACTTGGCGCATTTTCTGGATTGTCTTATCCTGTCCTCACATGCATAACAGTACCACCCTTTTTGAGATGGAGAAGCACAGCTATTATCCTTTTCACAAGATCATCTTTCTGTTGTTCGTTCAGGATGGCTTTTCGACCTAGATGTTTTTTTAAGCTGCATCTCTGGAGATAGTTTCTTATGGTTCTTCTAGGGATGTTGTACCTCTCTGTAGCTTTATATGTGCTTAGGATACTGCTATAACAACCGGCACCAATTTTTCTTCAGACCGTAATGCCTGTTTGGGAGGCATTGTGGTCGTTGGCACTGAAAACAAAGTAAAAAAGAATCAAAATGAAGCAAAAAGTAACAAAATAAAGCACAAAAATAAATCATTAATTTTTTATTTACATTGGTAACTCATTTCAGCTTTTAAACTATGGTATTGTAATGGCAAAAAAAATAGGTGGCTAATAATGCCTATTAAAAAATCTCATAGGTTTTAATATTCGTCAGCCACGGAAGTAAGGAAAACAAAATAAACACTATTTAGACTGCAATACTAAATTAAAACTTTAAGCTTAAAAAGTACGCGAATTTTTTAAATAAATCGAGCAGAGGTTTGTATGATTAGCTGAAAAATTAGTAAAACTATTACGATAGTTTGCCAGAGATTGTTGTTATTCGTGCCACGCGGCCTGTCTGCACGGATTCCGGCCCAACACTTTAAACGCGGCTGGAAACCAACGAGCCAAGAAACCTCCGACAATGACCGAGAAAGTCTGCGATTCTCATCAACATTTGAATACAAGCCAGGAGCGTTACCACTGCGCTACCCTCCGGTACAGACTCCAAGTCAGGCAGGTACAATACATTTCCCGAGCACTCTCGTTTATAATTTTTTTTGCCATCACAGAATGGAAAAGACACTTAATTAAGGCGTAAGCGGGATTCGCAGGAAATGAATCAGCCATGTTACACGAGTGGGGGTGGGGAGGCAATCAAACGCCACCGGAAATGATTACTCTGGCTTCTCCGGGGGCTGGAGAGGGGGATGAAAATTTAAGGGAGGGAGGGGGGGTTTGGGGTGCGGGTCGATTGAAGGCTAGGCCTTTTTTAATCGATTCGATGCGGGTGGTTTGCTGGACCGTGTAAAACGGGCTTGGTCGAACAGACTGCCTATAACTGGAGACTCAGCCGTAATGATTTACATGTGTAATATTATCAGATGACATTATTATATTATTTAAAATACCAATTTAAACAATTATCACAATGTGTGTTGCAAAAAAAAAAGAAATCGGGTAAGAAAAATATGAAAAATGTTATTGTAGGTATATGTCATTAATTTTAAATCATTTTAAAAGAATAAAAATGTTTATAAAAACTATTTTGTCTTTACAAGTTTGTTTTATTGGATAAATTCATAAAAAATCTTATGTTTTATGAACAATTTCATACATTAAACAGCTATTTATCAGATGCCTCTTAGATATTTCGGGCCTAATTATATTTCAAACATACACTGTAATGTTTTTTGTACCTTTTACAAGGAATATTCTCGGTTGCCAACTATAACACTGTAAAACTGCAAGGAAAAGCTTTGTAAAATAGCAACTGGTACAAAGCTCTGCCTTGCAGTTTTACAGGTGTTATCGTTAGCAACTGGGTTTCCAAGGACTATCACTGTAAAAGTACAAAAAAATACAGTGTTGCTTGAACTTAGAACTTGTATTTGTAAGATTCAGACCATTGAATCAATCTATCATATGTAGCATATATATATATGTGTGTAAATAGCAATATATATAGAGAAAGCGATAATAGAGATACATATACATAGACAGATAGAGAGATAGAGAATTAGAGAGCGATCTAAAAGTGCTTTAATATGTGTACCTACTTCAGACAAATTACAAAAAGAAAAGAAAAATGATAGAGGCATTGCAACACATGCCGAGCATTAGATAGTAAATCAATAAAGATTAGGTTTTCTTAAAACCCCGAAAATTGAAAGTTTATATGATTATGAGAAAATAATTTTTTATTGATGATATGACTAATGTACTAAAAATATATAATTACATGACAAATACTGCCTACAAAAATTCAATTTCCACATATCAATCTGCATATTAACGTCGTCATGCTCTCAGTTACAGTTAGGATGGAAATATAAATAGACCATTAAGTTTCTCAAAATAATAAACAAAACACTTATTGAAATGACATGACAATTCATAACCATTTAATGATAGTTATAGTATTAATTAATTTAAAATCATAAATAATTCACAAAATTATTGAAGACCCTAAGGCTGTTTTGCATAATAACCTATATTTTTCCGATACCATAGGGTTGTCTGATCAGATGTCTGTGTTTTTACGCGCAGCGATATGTTATCGGAGCTTATATCGAAACTGGCTAAAAGTTTTTAAATATGAGTACGGTAAAAATTTAATTTTAAACTGAGTATTACGGGCCTTAGAATACTTTTTTCTTTCGTTTTTTCATCATTACTTTTATATAACGGATATTTCTAAAATTTTAACTCGATATCTTCTTCGCGTTTGTTATTCTACCAAAAATATTTCCAACAGATATTCACTTAGTGTAAAATAATGGGTGTAAAAATTACACTAGTGATGATAATATGAATACTTGCGTGTATTTTGTATTAATGATATTAAACTAAGTTAATATCTATTGAAAATTGTAATGGCAGAACAAACAAACTAAAAAAAATAAAAACCAAATAAAGGGGGTTATCGAGTCAAAATTTTAGAAACAGGCTTTCAAAAAAAAATTAAAAAGCCGAAAAAATGTCGCATGGGATCAAGCCGTTATGAAGCAGCTTTAAAAATTTTACAGTGGAATTCCACTGTTTACGGTAATTATTTCAAAAATTCCGTGTTTATAATGTACGTAGAGCAAATTTATTGTGTTTTTTAAACGTTAACTGACTTGGTAAGTACATTTTTGTCCCATTGTCTACAGCAAAAAACTTGTACCTACTTCTGTTAGTTAAAACTTTTTTTTTCTCAGTACCTCCGTGATTAAAAAAAACACACACAAACACACATTTGCGACTATTTACACATGCTGATTTGGACAGCTATATCGGCGAACCATGTGGACAACGCTGGAGCCATTCTCAGCAGACAAACAAAGGTCTACGTCACCGTTAGTACCTTTTTTTTTCACCGAGACCACACTGTATTTTTTTTGTAAATGGAACAGAAATATGTAAAATTGCAGATATCGGTCAGTATGTAAATTTACATGAAAAAAAAAAACTGCATCACTACAAAAAAGTGTTGGCAGTAATACTGTATTTGGATTCTTACCCGGACATTTATGCTTTGTGTTGTCCCAACATCTGCAATAGTTAAAGTTATTTGTAAACCATTCCTTGAATAGATTTCCACGTTAATACGCATAATAAAACAAAATTAAGTCCTATTATTGATTTTTCTATTATTTTTTCATGCTTAAAAAATTTTCTTGATTGAAAAATCAATTAAAATATTAAATTATGCGCCATTTTTCGTAAGACATACTTAGTGTTATCTCTGAAAACGTATTTAATTTATGCAAAAATATCCATAGCCGTGTGTAGTAAGTAAAAAGTTACAATATTTTCCTTTCATTATTACAAACTATTTATGGCAACTGTTTTCCAAAAGTTACCTTTAGTAAAAGTACAGAATATATATTTTTTCTCTGTGCACGCGTGCCGGAAGCGGAAGTTCCAAGATGGCGGCGGAGCCGTGGCGCTTCATTAGAGCGCGCTGACCGCCGCCGCAGCGGCGCGACAGTCGATTGTTTCATTAGCGAATACCTCGGTGTCGCGTTCCGTTGGTAACTAACCACTGCCGCGTTAACACGGGAACCGCGACCCCTCTGGCCCCCCTCCCCCTCATACCCTTTATTTCCTTCCTCTCTTTCCGCGTCGCTGGCGCAGCTATGGGCCCCGTGTACATACACGGCCCGCCGCAACCTGGCAGCCTGTCACGTCACTTGTTTCCAGTTGGATTGTTCTCGAAAGTAGTACCGCTGGCCTATTTAAATCTGAAACCCGGATGCATAAGACACGACTGCTGTATCCGAATACATGGGGATGCGTCCATAGAACACACATCCCTACAATCCCTTACCAAATGCTGTCACCACGTAAAAGGACGCATTTCTAATGGATGGATAGTATCCGCATACGTTTACTGCTGGCACCACCTGTTGTCAGTTGGTCGTACTAATGTGTCACATAGCCACTTTGAGTTGTGATATCTACGAATATTCAGCTAAACGTAAAAAACCACGTCTGATTATAAAGAATTAATGTTGATGAATATCATAAATGTTAGCGATCAAAATATTTTTTTATAATCTAAAATCATAAAAAAATCGCATAATAAGCATTTAATACCCCTAAATATTTCAGTTCGACTTTCTATCATTTTTATTAACGTCTTTATTTGTCTCTATTTAAGTTATCAATTAGGCTTATAAACTTTTAAACAAATCTTATGCCCAAAAATCTGAAGTAATATTATATACAAACAAAATAAACCCCGATTCCGAAGTTAATGGCATAAGTGGATGCGAATGTCACATTCCTAGAAACCTCGATGTTAGTGGACTCATGTAGGGAGCAACGCAAAGAAGGCCACTACGATGCATTTCTAGTGCATCTCTTGGGTAAGGGATCCTATAGGCTAGTATTCGTATGTAGCTTAATTCACAAAACCCAAGCACGAGGTGGAAGCACATTTCTATGAATATATAATCGGTCCTTAAAACAAATAAATTTGCTCATATTTGTTGGTGAAACTGGCCTTAAAGGCAGATGTTTTTTTTTTTTTTTTTTTTTCCTGGTGAGTATTCTAGGCGCGGCATAGGTCAATACACAGACAAATATATTTTCTGTGCTTTTACAGTTTGTAATACTACTACAACGGAAATAATGTAATTTTGCATCACACATGGCTATGGGGATTTTGCACACATACAATTTTTTTTCGAAATAATACTGATACGAAAATTGATGCATAAAGTTTATTATTTAATCTATACATAAACATTTATGTTCCATTTACAAAAAAAATGTTTCCGGTGTACGTATTCGCATTGCCAGCGATGGTTGTGCGTGGGGATTAAATGCCTTACCTCCTCGTTATGGCCTCGGTCTTGCCAACGCCGCAATTATCTCTCCTCCAGCTCTTCAGGAAGTGCGCTCAGCATAGAGATCTAAGGATTTTTTTTTAATCTAGCTCGCACCACGTACCTTACCTGCGTCTTTCTCTTTATTTCAAATCCTCCAAGCTTCTGGTGGTATTGTATAATAAACCGTGGAATCCTTCCCCCCTGTTTTTTTGCTAACCAAATTTTTTTTCCCCTCTTAGAAACGAAAGGATTTTTCTTTTTTCTCTCCCTCCTGTCCTCTCCAGTCTTAGACCGGGAAAATATAAGAACGAATTTAACGCAGGTGGAGAGCAAGGCTGGTACTGGCTTAAGCCTGCAGTTGGTAATTTTCTTTACAGGATTATTTTTGATAATTTTTTCAAGCAAAGCCTAACGATCGGTTCCTAAACATAACGGTTAACGGCTTGCGCGCGAGTGCTTAAGAAAATAAGCCTTCACGATAGCTTAGCGTCGCCATGGAAACCAGACTAATACTCAGAGGAATAATAACTGTAATGTAATAGATTTGAGAAGGTTTTTTTATTTCTCGGAAATTAAAACACTTTATTGTGTACGAGTATCTTTTTATCAAGTATCTTGTTAAATCAAGAGTTCATTCAAAAATTTCACGAGTAAAATATATACAAATAAGATAAATTATAGTAAAATTAAAAATATATCTGCTAATTTCATTTAAAGACCATAAAAATGCACATTAATGAATTAAATTCATGTGAAATATTTTCTACACCATAAATAAGGACTAAAATTTCTTTTTTATTGAAGATTTTTATGAAGTCAGAGGAATAGTAAAAAAATACAAGTCTGAACCACTGATAAATTATTACTGTATAATTTTAGCCCGCGTTTCACAAATTAATTACTGACATAACTACTAGTGTCGTATAAATTTTTCATGGCTTGCTGGGAAAAAATTAGTCGGTTTGGAAACAAAATATTTCGATTACAATCGAATTTGGATTAAACGAACTAAAGCAGTATATATTTCTACAGGACATTAACCAATTGACAGTAAATTGTGGTCGGACTAAATAAGCATTATAAAATCTAACGTATAGTTTATTGGATCCTCAAAATTCCTTCGTATTTTCATAATGTAAATAAAATTTACTTTTTTATTTTTGGTCCCATTATGCGGCATTTTTAAGGGTTGATCGTGAGAAGTGACATAAACGCGCCATTTTTGACGATTGGTTTCGAAATAGGCTACGTTTGATTTCATAGCAGCACGGATTCGCTACTCGTCTTTAATAATGTTGGAGTTACACGATAACACGCCACGAGATGGCAAAATATCGCAATGTCGGGTATGTATGGTTTGTGACGGCGAAAAAAAACCAACACAAACAACTAAATTTAAAACTTTTCTTGCAATTACATCTGCACAATATGTACCACAACCATCAACAGTAAAATATTGGTTTTAATGGAATTGTATGAGAAAAAAATTGTTCCATTGAATTTAATATTTATGTGGACGCGTTTAAGATATTTCAGAAACGAATTCAGTAAACAACTCTTCGAAAATACATAAAATATAATTGTATTAATAAAGAACCAGTTTGATCATAATTCTAAAAAAATAAAAATCATGTCGCTCATTTAAAAAATATCGCGTCCGTGAATCTTGTTGCCACCGACGTCACATATGTGTCGAAGGTGATTGATTGGATATAAACAAATAAATAAATATATATATACATATATACACATACACATAATCTCACGTCGCACCCTACGCGCGATTGTGATTACAGTGTAGTAAACATATTTCCCTCTCCCCTTTTCACAACATCCCTCAGGAAAGCGGGTCAATGAACCGCAGATCACAGACCTCGCGCCCGAGAAAGCAACATAAACCCTGAGCTGTTTGGATTTACGAGCCATTGAGCATCGATAATAATAATCGACCCCAAACAATACTCCCAAATCGCGTGAGCTCCCATCTGAAGCACTTTGCTCTTCCCCTCATCCTTTTTCACTATTCCCCGAAGAAAAAAAAAAGCGGTCGTTGTGTGGTATGTTAAATCCCGGTCCAATATCGACAAAACAAGGAATGTTTGCGAAGGGATGGGGGTTCGCTGATAACTCCGGTTCCCAGAGGCTGAAGGCCGATACAGGACTGTGGGCTGTACTGCCCACTCTGTGCTCACATGCGCGCGTGCACATTCATACACTCGCACACGTATTCCACGTACTTACCCCTCTTCACGTCTCCCGAGCACATCCTCCATCCAATCTGAACAAAATAAATAAAAACTGTTCAATATTCCGCTAGGTTGGGGATGGAAAAAAAAAAAGATACGATGATGGGGTCAACACAATCTGCTTTCTGAAAGAGTAATTATTGTGAACTGGAATCACGGAGACAGATAAAATACACCCCCGTGCGATTAATAGAGTACTTATGAAAAAACAAAAGAGCGCTGTAATTCTGTACACGTTATAGGAGTGAAACGTCTTTGCCAATTCAAACCTAGACCCATAAGAGATAACACGGTAAAAGAGAGAGAGTAATAGAGAGAGAGAGAGAGAGAAAAGGAAAACAATTTTTTAATAATGATTAATTAACATTAAATATTTATCATTATATTACACCATAAAAAACTGTGCGTGTTACTGTTTCTTCAAAGAATTCTGCCATTTGAAACACGGCAAATCTCTGAATGAAATATGAAATTCATAACAGGTAGCGCTACATATGCGGGAAATGCAGGGACTGTTTCAACAGTGCTCTCTACGCTGCTGGTTGAACAAGGAGGAACGAGAGTGCGTTCGTAGCAAATATACAATTCAAGGCACACCGCACACACATACTACAGCCGAATGTATAGTACACATGTATATATATGTATATATATAATGAAACAAGCGCACTCTCCGTCTTATTATTTCGTAAATCTGTCTTTCTCGGTATTATTATTTGGGGGGGGGGGGGGGGTGACGAATCATTGAACAAAGAGGAGAACGAAAACGTGACCAACAACGTAGCTATATACCATAGAGCTCTCTTTATTTCTCTTTGGCCACGTACCTATTCTCTTTCCTTTTCGCGTCAGTAAAAATTCACATCAATCTTTTACGAAAAAGTTGCATTAAAATTTGGTCTTGAAATTGTTCTCTCATCGTGTCCAGAGAGGTTTCACTTCAAAAAAATCCCCTTTATAGAAACAGGAAATATTCGCGGATTCAATTCGCAATAAGCTAGACTCCCAACTCGTTAACCTTCGTGCTGCTTTAGTTATTGGAGCACCGTATACCTGAAGGTCTCAGCGCCAATGAAAAACCTTCAACAAAAGAATTATCGAATCACAAGCATTGCAGATATCACCTGTCACGAGTCAGTAGCCGATGAGCCGGTGTATATAGAGGATATACAGAGAAAACACAGGATCATGGAGTCTATCTTAGAGGTAATTGAAACCACGAATATTTACAGTCTCTATCCATTTACGAAAATAATGTTAAAGACGATATTTACCTTAGCCTATTTATTGAACTGTTCAACTATTTGCCACAAATTGATTATAAATGGTGCTAAATATTTCTATCGATCCAATTTTAATTAATTTTTTACTCGTTCAGTTTACAATAAGTTATGAAAGGAAAGAAGCATGCTGGTAATGTTTGACAACTGCTACTAGCGCTTTATTTTAGGAGTGAATTTCTTATCTGCACAGCAATATATCCAGACATATGCGGCCCGAGCGACTCTCAGCACCGCCGCAGCTTGGAGCGCTTCAGCGGTCAGAACAACTCTACCCGACTCTCAACAAATATAACAATTTAAAGCTTAAGAAATACGCAACAGCGTTTATTTCAGCGATTTTCACGCTAGGCGTTTCATATTTATGTAATATATAATTTCATTCTTCATTAAATTTAATAAAGTGCATATTTATTAAAACATATATTTAGTTTTTTTTAATTTGTATCACGTAAATTGTTTTTAGTTAATTATGGTTTGGTTAACAAAATGTCTACTATAATAATAACGTTTACGCAATGCAATATTGTGGAGCGTTCAAGAATATATTATTCAGGACTTAACTGAACGTTTTCGGTGTAACGCACAAGGTTTGCGGGGGTAAACTTTTTAATGTTACTATAAAACGTTGAAATTTCCTCCGTAATATATTTTCGCTTGGGACAAATTTTCCAGAGACTAAAAAATTTCGGTTTCGTGGGAGAGAATGTCGCCCCAGCCTTTTCAGGTGTATCCCTGTCGCAGCACTGCTATGCTTGAAACGTTCTACCGATGCAATAAATTACGCTAGCCACTTAAAAAATATGTCACTAAGTGACATATTTTTTAAGTGACTTTAGAGCTTAAGAAATATGCAACAACATTTGTTAAGGTGCTTATTACGTCGGGTCCTTTAATTGTATTTGAATCGGTTTTTTTTATGTCCTTGATTTAGATAAAAAAACTTAGTTCATTACCTAATCGATTTATATCTTAACTTTAATCCTAACATTCGGAACATTTTTCAACATGAATGTATGTACTGTGTTTCTAAATTATTTGGTTGAGTTTATGGAGAGTCTACGTTAAAACTGCGTAAATAGGGAGAATTTTTGTGGACTGCTGTATGTCGTTGTAATCTAAGACTTAACTGCTCATTTTCGGTGATACGCATAAGGTATACAGCTGTAAACATTCGGTTTGTGGTTAAGCATAGTGAACTCTACCACTGTGCAAAAATTCAGCTTTGGACAAATTTTTTTCCAGGTTTGTGCCCTTTAAGTCTTCGTTTTCTGGACTATACGGGAAGACGACGAGAGCTCCCAAAAAAACTAAACTACGCGAGGATCGAACCATGGACAAAATAACCAATAATCCCCTCGAATTCCAATGCCCGCAAAAAAAAAGAGGCTTTGTTGCCTCTCGCCGCTGGAGATCCCACGGCGTTGCCTGCACACAACTCGTTACCCGTTTCGCTCTAGGGCTTAACAACAGTCCGCTTTTTCCCCCTGGTACCCTACTCTGCTACAGCCCTCCCAGGATATCCTTTCCCTTTCTCCTGGGCCGCCGCTGAAATATTGGCTTTCTGCACGTAACAAAATATTCTGGCGGCAACCCCTCCTCCCCACCCCCGAGGGTTAGAGAGAGACGGTGCGAGGGACATGGGCGATTGGCGCCACCCCCAGCTACTCCCCACCTTGTCCCGACGAACAAAGCACAACGCTCGAATTTCACAGTAAATTAGCTCCTTTTCACTCGTGAAATCCTGTGTGTGCGAGGGGGGAGGAGAGGGGAAGTTTGGCTGCACGACCCCCCTGGGGCGCTACATACACCCCCTATGTCCTCGCTCCCCCCTCCTCGTAGTACCTCCCTCCAGCAGGCAGTTTCAGCCCGCGAGCCCCTAATACGTCACAGTGACTGAATGGGTACCGCGGCGGCATATAACGAGCAACCATTCCCTCCTTCCCATGGTGTCGTCGGAAGGGGAGAGCAGCGTTGTTTTCATTTAACACAATTTATTGGACATACATCATTGCAGTTTTGCACTGTTTGTCAAGAAAAAACAACTCAAGAATGCAAAATAAAAATGAAAACAAACATACAGAGAACAAGCTTAAATCAGATGATGTCGAACAGATGGACCAAACAATGAACCTAAACAAGCATTAAGGACAACACACGATGACAACCCAGGCGAACACATTCAAACTTAAAATATCAGACAGCACAAGGATTCCGTAGAAGGACTTCAGTTTGAAAATACATATAATAGCACAGACGAACACGGTGGGCTAACAACGACGAGACAGTTTCAACAAGAACAGGAAATGCAGACAGATAACAAACCTGAACAACGCAGCAAACATATGAACAAAACGATTAAAATAGACAGGTATTATGAACACTATACAACGACGACAGCACCAACAAACACAGTAGGATTCTTATGAAAAAGTAATTGCGATGATTATTTTTAAATTTTTATTTATTATTTTGCATTCTTTAATTATTTTCATTATACACACGGCAAACCTGCAACGGCGTATTTACAAAGAATTGCATCAAATCAAAATTCCCCGTTCCAAGAATCTGATAATGAACTTAATTCCTGCTGCAAAGGTATTTCGCGAGCGCCTTCGGTCTCCAGCGACATCGCGGAATGTCTCACACGCCATGTTCATTTTTCCCCCCAATTTTGTTGTCAGCACTACTATTTTAGGTATTTTCCATGTATTTTTAGCGAAAATATTTCGAGACTAGCAGAGAAATAATAATAAAAAAAGACAAAACTGTAGAATTGTTTGTGTTTCATTGTTGGTCGAGGTTATTTCAGTTACACATCTACTGCCAGCACACCAGTCAAGGTGATTCAGAGCAGAAACAAACGCGTCCTGAATGACTTGATCAGAAAACGAAATGGCTTCTCCGGCAGACGGTCACCGATATCGGGCGTTCAGATTATTTTTCGCAAAAAAATTGGCTGGTTTTCTCGCATTTGTTGTTTTGTCACTAATATTAAACATGTATTTACTAAACATAATGGGTGCAAAAAAAAGTTACACGATTTAAAATTCTTGCAACACTTGATAGAATGCTTTACACCAATTACATTACACTTAGTGAATTTTTGCTTGGTATGTTCGTGAATGAACAACATTTGCAAGGGAGCATGGTGTTGAAATTTCAGAAATAGCCTCTACTCGGGAATGCACTTCGCCGGCCTTCATCATGTGAGTTCGTTGGCTCCCACTCGAACACACTCTCTCGGTCTCCCGAGAACACAACTGGGGGCTGGCATTTTTCGCGGGAAAATCTGAACGCTCTTAGAGTCCGCAATGTGGTAAGGTCGCGCCAGAGGTTTTTCCCTTCTGATTGGCGGCCGTCTGTAAGAGACGCCATTGCCCAATTTGGCCGGACTGTCCAGAATGCGTTTGCTTCCGTACAGAATTATCGTTAGAGAAAGAAAAAAAAATTCGCGGACTCATTTCGCGGTGTGCTAAAAGTCAAATAATCATACCTCTGTGCTGCTTCTGTTTTTGGTACTCTTTTAATCCGGAGGACTCTGCGCCAATTAGGGACCCTCAGTTCCAAGCTACCTCACAGGTCAGCCGCCGATTAACAGGTAACGAATACTCAGCACGGAGAGGATAGTGGAGTCCATCCTGGAGGTCTTTGAACCCGCGAAATTTTCCAGTCCCCACTTACTGTGACCGGTGTGCTGACAGTAGTCGTGTACCTGAAAGAAACTCGACCAATCACGAAACACAAGAGATTCTGCAGTGTCTATAAACTCTCAGTCTCGAAATATTTTCGCCAAAAATACTTACAGATGGTGCTCATCCGTGACCCGGTTTTCAGTGCCGAGGGCGGATCCATAATTAGATTCAGGCGAGGGCCAAATTAAATTTTCTAATACAACTACGCCCTAACTGTGAGCCCGATGGTAAAACTATCAGAAACACAGATATAACTGTATTTTATTTATAAACAGAAACCTAATCACCAATTTCCATACGACATTTCATCCCCGATTTAACCTCTGTTATGGGATGACTTTTCATAAAATCTTTTCTTAGTGCTCACCTACGTTATATAGGGAACTGCAGTGTTATATAATTATATAGGTATTTATAGTATAATTTATCTGAGGTTGAAAAACGTTCTAATATCTATATCACTGCAGTAAAATAATACTTTGGTGTGTTTGGAAAACTGTGATTAGGAGTTGGGAGAAAATCTAAACATTATTTGATGTTCGGGGGGGAGGGGGTGGATGCACTTATGCATCCCCCCCACCCGCCTTCTGAAATCGCCAGTGCCTAAACGACGCATTGTAAGCTAGTCCCCGACTGCAGACCCTGCTTCAACCCTTCGTCCTCAAATCCGAAATGGGATGATTGAAGGACGGATCGCCGAGTGGACGGACAGTTGCCGAGGTCGCACTGGCAGCTCGGCTCGTCACCGGAGCTCTCCGGACTGCACAGGCGGGTCCGTCCTCCCTCGACGTGGACTCGCTGGTTGATAGCTGAGCGACGTCCTGGCCGCTCGTTCTGGGTTTATCGGTTCGATAACATTTGTCGTTGCCTATCGAATGTACAGGTGAACAATTGTTTTGGTGCCGAGGTATTTGGAGCTGATTTCATAAGGGTTTGGTGCGTGAATTCAAATATGGCACTAGTTTTTGCCAACGAGGTCAAATTTCTAAGATATAATATTTCAGTGAAATGTACGTTTTACATTATTTTAGGTTAAATATATGAATAAAATCTACAAATTAAACATGAAATGCTTGTTATTAAATTACACAAACATTATTATATTATATAAATATCATTATATTATACAAATATAATTTTATTATGCAAATATTATTATATACTAATATTATTGTGTATATAAAAAGATAGTACCAAGTCATCGATCGAAACAACTAGTCAATCAAGACATTGGAAGCTTCTTTTTCGTGAAATTCTTTTAATATATCTTGGAACAGCCCTTTTTAAAACTCCATCAATAATCTACCATCAGGTGCGTATCCCATACCTATACCTTGATAGCGGTTCTACATAATTTTAATATCTTGATGAAATCTTTCACCTTGCACCTCAAGCTTTCCCCTCAAATTTCAGGTAAACGGTACAGTTGGCTGTGTAAATAGTGCACCTTAATACTCATATGTACCCAAGGGATTTGAAATTTTTAAGCATATCGTTTACCAGTTAAATGTGGTATTATGTTTTCGTTGGCCCAGAAAATTTCCGAAAACTGCTACAAATGTAGACCAGGATTTTCGCTCAGCTTCATTCGTGGAATTTACGAAGGCTGGGTACTTAATAAATTTTCTTATTTCTGGGTCGTAAAATAAACCTGCTTTAATTTTTTTCTTCCTCTAGTGAGGCATTTCCCCCACTATAAATGCAAAGCATGATCCGTCCTTATCAAGAGCCTTTACAAACTGTTTTCATAAGGCCCAACTTGATGTACAGTGGAGGAAAGATGACTTTCTCTCGTTCAAATAAGTGTTCATTAATATGTTATTTTTTCTCCACCGTTCATGTCTTCTTTCTTAGGCCACTCTTGTCTAACCGAGTGGTGTGTTTTGTCTCTGCTATCCCAGAGGCACAAGAAGCAAGAATATTTGGTGTGGCCACTTTGCTGTCCGAGGAGAAAGTTTACCATTTTTAAGTCCACACAATCCCATTCTTCAAGACCAAAACTATATGTTTCTTATATTGTCGTTAATTTAGCAATTGTTATTATACCATATATGTTCCCATTTGGCATAAGAACACATTTAAAGCTTCACTTACCTCAAAAAGAATAGCTGATAGAAAAAAAAACTAAGTTCGTATTTAGATTCAGCAGTTTAGATTCACCAGTTTCAAAATCCTAGACAACAAATTTTTTTTCTTGTTGTCCAGCGTTATCGTGTGTTCTCAACATTTACTCATAGTTTATAACTAAACTTTATCTTTGTTCTACCAACAAATAAAATTTTGATTCTAAAAATGCATTACAAAATTTTAAAACAACGAATTTGCGTTTCAGAAAAAAAAAGAGTTTTATTTATTATCCTTAAGAAATATAGAAGTTGTTTTTCATTCGTTGCTTTGCTGCTGTGACGTCATGCCTACTCTCAAGTCTCAGAGGAGAGGAAATCTAAAAAAAAAACCGAACATACCCAAGCAGCTGAAGCGTCTTAAAGATTACCTGCTTAGAATACACTCGACTTGCTCTCGATATTTTCTGTCGTTAGAAACCGTATCGAGGGAACTCAATGCCCAGAAGACTCGATGGATGTAACGATATACTTAGAATAAGCTTCCTGGATAACCTGCGCGATTCCTCGCGAGCTGCGACTCCGAGGTAATATTTTGCTATCTGTTCCGACACACGAGAAATTCGCGTTATTTTCCGGCACCGGGCTAGACTTCACGCAATTGTACACAAATAAGTCACTGTCTCTTGTTCATTGGCTGCTGCCAGATTTTACGTTCTATCTTTTAATTTTTCCTAATATTTCTGGGCGTGTAAAACTATCCACGACTCAGTAAAATGACATTTAAACAATACAATTATGATATAATTACATTTTAGGCTTTCTTAAAATTATAACGCAAATTTGGCCTTTTCTTTATTTAAAGAGACAGTATTTTGCAAATTAAATACTAAGTAGAATTGAAACATGTATACTCGTGCTGACTGGAATACATTGCTCTTGACACGCCATTGATAGAGACGAGGAAAATTCGCGGATTCAATGACCTCTAGGATAGACTCCATGATCCTATATGTACTCAGGCAAATTGGACCTGCTCACTGGCCACTGACACAAGACACGAGTTACCTGGGATGCTTGTGATTGGATATTGCTTTTGGTGAAAGTTTTTCATTGGCTTAGAGTCCTTCAGGTAAACGGTGGTCCAATCACTGAAGCAGGATGAAGGTGAATGAGTTTGGAGTCCAGCCTGTTGTGAAATTAATCAAAAAATTTACTGTCTCTAACCATTGACGACACATAAAAAATTATAAGCAAGAAGAAGTGCTTACCCAATCATGTTACACGCCCAAAGAATTAATCTTGTTATAGACCAATGGGCATTCTAAAAAGGATTGATTATTTACAGAAACGTTGAGTCTAGCCTCGAGTAAAATATGTATAATAATTGTTATATCCCTACAACGTTACTTAGTGCTGTGGCTGTGTAGCAAATTTTGGAGTACAAACGAAACAATTTCTGGCTCAGGTTGGAATCAAAGACATTTTAAAATTATGTCATTTTAATACATAAGCTTTATTCGCACACTCACCCACGCCGCTCCGCAGTACAGTCCCCAACTATCGCTCGTCGCACCCGACTGGCTCGCCAGGCCTTCTCGCAGGTATTGCCTCCCGATAGATCCGGTTCGTTCACCTAGGGCCACTTGCCCTCTTCACCTTTCGCTGATCGCTCTGGTATCGCCAGTATCACTCCCCGAGGGGGAGACTCTCTCTCCTACTCTCAGAACTCTCCGAAACCTCGGAACCGTGGCATCCTTCTCGAAGGAACTAGAGCGACTGTGACGTGTCGTGTCACTCCGGGCCGAACCGACGCGACGCTCGAAACACCCAGAATAGCAACGCTCATTCACGCCACACCTCGCGGCGGCCTCTATAAGCCCGAAGTTCCCAGGCTGCCAAAGGTAACAATAACCCGAGGCGGGACGGTGTGTGGGGAGCGGAGGGGGGCGGGGGTGGTTAGCGAGGACCCTTGTAATCAGGCCTGGCAAGCGTGGCATGCATACGTCAATGGACGGAGCGTGCCGTCATTGGTCGTGCGTGGCCGCCAGCCTGCTCCGAACCTGGCGCGCATCTCGGTCTTATCTCTCGCGTTCGTAACAATATTTGAATATTTAATACTTTTTTAAATGGTTTATGTTAGTACTTAACTTGAATTTTTAATTGTTTATGATTCATCAGTAACTGCTGTAATTTGTAATATGTTATTTTTTAATTTGGTTTAAATTTTAGATATAACTTATTATAAGTTATGGTACATGGTTCAGTGTAAGTAAGGCGTACATACATGCCTTAACTGCGCCAAATTAAAGTCGAATAAATAAATAAATTAATTAAAATGCACCTGTTTCGAAGATTAAAATTTTTTTTACAGTGTAGGCACACGGGAATACAAGTTTGTTAATTAACACGTGTTGATACTAATTAAAAATTCATATGGCTTGTGCAAAATTACACTCACCAGGTTTCTGCATTATTATCACTACATAAAGTTTTATTTTAATTCTTGTTAGTGTAAATTTACTAGCAATTTTTGGATGTAAAACCATCAGAAAATTGTTTGTTTTACACAAAAACTTAATTTTTTATAAATGTTTAATTTGAAGAATATTTTAGGTGTAAAAATTACACGATGCAGTGGGACATTTGCACAAGGAAAGTTGTCTTCCAAAATCACCGGAGTACATTTGAGTGAATTTACACTTGAAGATAGTGTTTAAATAGGAACTGTTTGTGTAAAATTACACAAACCATGTTTATGTATTATCATCACATAACAATGTGTTATTTTACTTCATGTTGGTGTACTTTTACGAGGACTCTGTGGATGTAAACTATCATAAGAATCGTTTATTTTCATGGACAGTGTGTATTTTTATAACAATGTTTAGTTGTTAGAACATGAACCTACATTTGGTGTAAAAATATACGACAAAGTGGCAACTGTACACAAGGAATGAGTAAAAGTACACAAAAACAAACATATTTTAGTGACGTGTTATTACCCCCAATTATTACAGTGAAATAATTTTTCTACAGCCACAAATTCGCGGTGGTGGTTATACAGTACCGGTCAAAAGTTTAAGACCACTGTGTAAAATAATAAAATAGCACATGGAACCTAAAGTTTTTCCGAGAAATATATAAAATTTTTTTAAAATATTCTTTTACATATAATTAAAGAATACCTACAGCTGCGACGATAGGCTATGTATAGTTTAGGTATTATTAATTTTTAAATTTTTCTTGTAACTACAAAATTACCTCAATTTGCGACATTCAAAAATTTTTGTGTCATATACTGTTAAAGTTACATCTACGTGGAATTTTTTGTTTTCATAGAAAAGTGTGGTTGTCAGTTTGGGTGAATAAACAAAAATCCGAAAAAAATATCCAAAGAAAAGCCGGGCACATTTATATAAAAAAAAATTAATAAGAGCACTCTTTTACATTATTTTTTAAAATTCATAACTTAACTATCGAGTAAGCTACAGAAGCCTGCTTTCTTCCTGCGCGTAGTTCATCTTCTGCTAAAGATAAACTACGCGCAGCAAGAAAGCACGTAGATGTAACTTTAAAAGTATAGGACACAAACATTTTTGTATGTCGCAAAATGTGGTAATTTTGTAGTTACAAGAAAATCTTTAAAAATTTATAACACCTAAACTAAACATAGCCTATCGTCGCAGCTGTAGGTGTTCTTTACTTATATGTAAAAGAATATTTCAATTTTTTTTTTATATATTTCTCGGCAAAACTTTATGTTCTATGTGCTATTTTATTATTTTATACAGTGGTCTTAAACTTTTGACCGGAACTTTAAACTGTTTTTGTTATAAAATATTTTAATTTGGCGGATGTTTTTGACGTAACCTTAATACTAAGCAAAGTGGCTGAGCTGCGTCTCAGAATCACGTTGTATTCTTTCATAGAGAAAAATAAAATTTATACCCACATATATACATTTTTTGCAGATATGGTTTAGGTTAGCTGTGGATGTTTTCTGTCCATTATAAAAAAAATCAAGGAGTGCTACAAATTTAACAGCACTGATTAATATTCCTAAATTAATCAAAAATTCCCTATACTACTGATTTTTATTAATCAACTAAATATTAACAGAAGCAAAAGATACTTGAAATAAAGAAAACGCCTACCTAAAATATCACACTGTCTAGAACGATGTTTCAATAAAAACTTACGAAATTTAAGTACACAAATGGATTATTTCACAAATATCATTTATATAGATAATATTTTAATTATTTAATATTATACAATGCTAATTTCGTTTGAGCCAATAAACAAAATAAGTATTCTGATATTGGATATTTAGTATACTCATCTCTTTTCAAAGCTCAACCTCCATTTCACTGTGTGAAATGCTATTCGTCTATTCATAGAGTTTGGATGGGAAAGAGAATTTATTCTTTGAAAAAATCTCAGAACTTTGCCATTATACGCCATGTATAAAACTCTATCATAAACGCGAGCACTTTGAAAAAATATTCTATTTCGCAAAAAAAAAAAAAAAGTGGAATCAAATAAATTGTGAACTGAGTTTTCAAAAGCCAAATCAGGAATTACTGTGCTAGAGGGGAATAAAATGTCAAGGATATAGTTTACTTTGAAGTATGGTAAAGGTATCACATTTAACTTTTCATCAGTTTGATTAAACACTTCTGAATCGTTTGAGCTCAGTCCTTTGTTCGGCGTTTTGCCAATCACTGACCACTGCATCAGTTGCATTGCGATATTTTTTAAAGTTTTTTGTTTTTACTGGAGGTAGTCAGTCACGAAAAAAACATTTTATCTTTTGCCTGAAAACTGATCCATATTAACTCTTAAACAACGCTTAAAAAAAAGGTTAAAAATGACATCGGAAATTCCCAGGAACCTTGAAACGTTATTACCTTTATTGCAACTTATTGTTTGGGAGTTATTTAAAAAAAAAAAACCCAATCGAATCCACTTATGTCATCATCAAATTATAGGAGGTAAAAACATGGATACTTGTATGTACCTACACGCGTTAGAGGTTATACTTACATGACGTAATAAAAAACTGACTTTATTATTGCATGTAAATAATTTATAGGAATAAAATAATAAAATTACAGATGTGATGCCATAAATACGTTTGGGAAAGAATAAAGAGAATCAAATTAAAATTTTAAAATAAATTTTCAGTTTTCAATATTAATATAAACACGTTTAAAAGATTAATTATTGACTTTAGTAAAATAATCGAGATAATTTTTAATTTATTATGAAAAACCAATAAAATAAAATGATGATTATTTGAATTTTTTATTATTTATTAAAAACTAATGTAATAATTTAAAATGCAGATAAAATTATACATACGGGATCATAACCTCACTAATATAAATATACTTGAAAAAGTTTATAAACACAATATAATATATTGTGATATATTATATCACTAATAATCACAATAAATAAATATTTTAATGATATGGACCAGTATTGAATATCAATAACTAAAATATACGATTTAAAAGCACATAAAAATTTTTTTATGTAGCTGTTTTTCATCCTGTAATTTTTATTTGCATGTTGCGGGCGCATATTATTAATTCATTCCTATCATTTTTTATAAAGCAACTAAATAAGAATAACCTTACCTCATTTATGTAATTACACATGAAAATACACGTGAAAAAGTGCTTGAACACAATTTGTACCACTAATATTCTCAATAAATAAAGGTTTTTAAATGCTATGGACAAGTATTTAATATAAATCTCTTAAGCATAATATTTAAAAGCTCATATATAATTTTTGTATATATGTAGCCTTTTTTGTATGTAGCCTTTTTTTAATCCTGTAAAAATTTCGTTGCAATGTGCGCGCGCATCGTAAAATTTCACTCTCATAATTTTTTCATGACGCGCCTAAAGAAGTACAACTTCAAAAATAGTTTGCTATTAAAAATTTTAATAAGTTATTTTATAGATCATTAAACGGACTGAAGTACTAAACATAAATATTACAGAAGAGGTTCTCTTCTAGTGACAGCATTAGAACACTTAACAAGAGCGTTAGGTGCAGGAATTTAATGTCTTTTTTCATAAACACTTAAACCCATTTTAATACAACCTTTAAAAGACATTACAAGACATTAAAATTATTTAACTTCACGCTTGATTTTGTGTCTATAGTCATCCTTTCCAGAAGCGAATTTTCGCTGGGCTAACTTTGAATGAAATATGAGCATTACAATTGGTCCATACTGTAGAATATTGTTCACACTAGTTATCTGTTAGAAACCTTTTAAGAAACAATTTCTTTTAATACTATAAGAAATAAAATCTAAGTTCACAGTAAAAACTTTTTACGGTTAAATTACTTATATATTTGCATGCACTAATTTTCTTTTTCCTATTTACTATTTATTCTTTTAAAAACTTGAAGAGTTAACTAAAACACTGAAAACGCTAAGTGGCCATTCTTTACAACCCTAGTAAACAATTATTATTTCTTATTTTTTAAATGAAAAAACTAGATTTTGGACTCAAGTCTGTGAACTGTAAATTGAATTGGTCTGTAGTTCGATAGTCACTTCTCAAAACAACGTTTGAAAAGAGGTTTAAGCTTGCAATTGCACTCAGACCTAAAAATTGTAAAAAAAAAAAAAATCTTGTTGCCTCCACCTAATTCAGTAGTGGATTAAAGGAAGAATATCCTAGTGTTAAGGTACCCTGTCATTGATCACGTACGCAAGCGAACCGCTTATGTGTTTCCCTAGATGATGAAACTACGAGGCGTGTTTTAAGTAAGTACCGTCAAGAAATAAAAATAAACAAGTAGACTTTTCTTACCACTTTATTTTTACAGAAATGCCTTTACCTTGATTTACATTTCTACCTAATATCCACCAATATTAAGGCTCTTATTGTATTGTTCAACCAGCTTTACAATCCCATCCTCATATAAGTCCAACGCCTGATTCAATGACCACTGCAGCACGTCAGATAACGACGAAGTAGTAAAACGTCTGTTCTCCTTCGCTTTTTTTCCCGTTAACTTTCTGCACCAAATCTTCCTTAATGACAGAAGGTCGCCCACTTTGTTCCTCATCATGACCATTCGAGCGGCCATCTTTGAAAGCTCTAACCCCATTTCCGTACCATTACATCGGTCATGATGTTTTCTCCGTACACTTCACTGATCTGACGATGAATTTCAGCCGCTTTTGAACACTAAGGAAACGAACCAAATAAAGTATTTCACATTCGGTGGGATTCCCAATCGGCGGCGACGTTTTAAATACTCACAAACAAACATAAACTCGGTCGAATGTTACCGTAATAGCGTCTGTGGCTCGCCAACAGGTGCAGGTACACATGTCTACCGCAGCGCTACAGCGGACGAATTTCAAAACAGCACTTGCTTAAACAAACGTCGTATAATATCATTTTAAGATTTATTTTAAAATGCAACTTACCATGATATTTGAAGTAAATATTTTTCCGTTGTCGGTAAAGTTCCTACTGCTGGCTGGACAAAAATAAGTTGATTTTAGGGCGGCTAAACCTGTTTTATATCTCCAATTGTGTATCACATAAAAGAAACGGAAATAAATTTGAGTTTATGAAATAAAATTATAAGTATGCGTTAAAAAACTGACGCGAACAAAACAGAAGTATAAATATTTAGGATATAAGGACACTAAATTGATAGGTAGATATCGGAAAAATTCGCGGATTAATTTCGCGATAGGTTGGACTGCTGCTTCAGTGATTAGACCACCATTTACCTGAAGAACACTGACCAAATTATAAACTTCCACGAAAGAAGTATCGAATCACAAGCATCCCAGGTAACATGTGTTATGAAACATTAGCCAATAAACAGGTGATATTTGCCCGAGTACATTGAGGATTGTGAAGTCAATCCTATAGGTCTATGAAACCGCGAATTTTTCGAGTCTTTATTGATAGGCCAGGAATACTTATGATAGTGCCACTCAAATAACCACATTTTAAATAATCATATTAGGGGATAAAATATGACTATATATATTCTAATAAAAAATTATTATCTCAATACGTAAAAATGTTCTTTTACACAGTCAAGCACACATATAATACCTAAGTATTGGAATAATTCTCGGGCTCAATTACCTCTAGGATATACTCCAAGATCCTCTGCACACTCAGGCATATGCCATCGGTGACTTGCGAGACCTCTTCACCGGTTTGTCACTCTTTCAGAATTTCTCTGTTTGAGGGTTTCTCATTGGCTCAAAGTCTTAATAATTTAAGACTCCGTAACACAAACGTAAAATCTATTTTCTTTCTATTTTCTTATATAATACTTACTTCTGTCCTCTCATTACTAAATGCGATTTTTGTTTCAAAACGATATTGCTATAAGTGTCTAAATCATGCGTTCAAGTATTCATAACGAAACACAATCACTTTGCTTGTCTTTGTTG
This sequence comes from Bacillus rossius redtenbacheri, assembly GCF_032445375.1. Lineage (NCBI taxonomy): Eukaryota > Metazoa > Arthropoda > Insecta > Phasmatodea > Bacillidae > Bacillus > Bacillus rossius. The sequence continues at coordinate 97,301,037 of NC_086330.1, read as the reverse complement.
ATTTGACAATAAAAATGTTGAGTGTTAAAGAGAGCCAAAAGCGTACCCGAATCGATAGTATAAGTATTTAAATTTCAACCTATAGCGAAATGTATCCCCGACTCTTTCCGGACTCTAAAAATAACATTTTACACAAGGACAAGAGAGACACAGCTCCCAAAGAAACAAGTGGTTTATACCAGAAAATACCAATTGTCTAAACACGCATATTGGTTATAAAGTCCATGCATAACTTTTGCTTGCTTTTCAAGAGGTTGTTTTATGTAGCGAAAGAACGTTACCAGGGGCAGGGTCCTTTTTCCCGCGAATATCTCTGACTTCCCATTAAACTGCAGACTGGTATGCCTGCACCAGCGATCGTTTCCTTGTAACTGGCAGCCGTCTGCAAGAGAATAAATTGTCCTTTCTGACCAGGCCAGAGGTCAGTCAGGACGGGTTGGCTTCCGCACTTTGCGGCCATGATTCATATGCCAACGGACATGCAGCTGGAAGAAACTCAGCCAATCACGAAACGCAGACGATGGTACAATTTTATAACGTACATCTTGTCTCGAAATCGTTTCGCGAAAAATTGTATTACTGTTACGTTCGGCGCAGGCGCCCCAGGACGGACTCGTGTTCTGCGGTGGTCGTGCGACAAGGCGGACTCGGGCGGAGCCGAGCCAACATGGCAGACATTCGTCTGTCGGACGAGTGGACGTTCCGATTCGCCGGGTCGAACCGAGCAGGAAATTGTCTCGCAACGAAGTTAAACTTGCTGTACAGTACTGGAGAAACTAAAGAGCTGGATACAGTGTCCATGAAGATTGGTTGCACAAGAAGAATGGATGAGTGTCACGTGGTGAATTGTGTATATATATATATATATATATATATATATATATATATATATATATAGGTGAACAAGTCTTTCAGTACTCACCAGTGATGTGTAAACATCTAACCTCGGCAACGAGCAAACTCACGTGTTCTCATGCCGTTAAGGTTGGAAATAAACTTAAAATACGAAACACCGACACGAAATGTAACGTAAAAATCTTTAAGATAATACCGAGCGTGAATAATAAACGGATAAATAAAATAGTAGCATTTCGAAAACTAAAATTTCTGGATGCGAATCGCACATGTAATTTCTGCACCCGCCGGTAGAATTCGCTGCCTGAATTCTAAATGTTGCTTGCCACCATCAACCGCAGATATAAATTAGTATCATGAAACAACCGGACATTTTAAACTATTGTAAATGGTTCTGATTAAACCCCGGCTTCGTACCTAATTTAGACAAGGAATTTTATTAAAATACTGCCCAACTTGTTGAAATTAACTTAACAATTAATAGTACAAAGTTTCCGCACACTTTAGAAGTTATACTTGTATGTAATTACTAAAATATTGACTTTAAACGTTTTAAAACACATTTATAACACTAAGTATATGTTTGCATAATTGCTTAAAAAACTAAAATAAGTCTGTAAATAATTCCTAAAAATATTTAGCCGATTTGAGCTTATTAAAATGTATTATTATATTATAATGTTATTACAAATCTAAAATAAAATCCAGTGATGAGATTTGAACATCGCCCATTCGAGGTTGTCCAGCGCCCGCTCTACCGCAAGTGCTACCAAGCCTCTTAGGAATCTGGGAGGAGAAAATGTATTATATCCATTGTAATACCAGTTTTATTAGGTATTTTAAACCTTGTGATTACTTTTGACTATGTTTATTTCATTTCCTAAATATATTTCATGGTAGTTTAACTATAATAATGTTTCATTTGACACAACACCACGTTTCGTATGAAACTTAACATTTACGAAAATGTGTATATATAAGGGTTTATGTTGCTACACGTGGGACCGCCATCTTTGTGACACATTTCCGTTAATCAACTTACGTTCCATTTTCATGAAATTACTCCGTCTTAATGCCGTACACCGAGAGCTAAGTTGTTTACACATTAAAAATAATCACCGACAGTAACACAAATAGACACGAAAAATTTCGTGATTTCAGTGACCTGCATTAGATCCTTCAGTCTTTTTCATCTGCTCAGTGAGTTTATGCAGTGGGGGGAATTACTTCGATATCTGCAGCAGCGATTGTGATCAAGCGGGGAAAATAATGAATGTTTTTGACGGACTTTAGGAGTGATGGATAGACCCACGATTATTTCTCGAATTCATTGTGTAGCAAATTGGACTGAAAGCGCATATACATCTACTTTACGTTCACGATTGGACTACAGCACTTTTGACGCACTCTTGACCACCTTGTAACAGTGTTAAGCAAGCCTGTTACCCGACAAAGGCTGTGACCTTGTAATCTAATAATGAGACAGGGAAAAAAAATTGTTAGTTCATTTTGCGAAAGGCTGGGCTCCGAATCGTTTACCTTCATGCTTCTTCATTGATTGGACCATCGTTCACCTGAAGGACTCTGAGACAATGAAAAACCTTCAACAAAAGAAGTACCGAATCACAAGCATCCCAGGTAACACGTGTCACGAGCCAGTAGCCAATTAGCATGTGTAATTTGGCCGAGTACATAAGGAGCATGGAATCTATCCTAGAGGTCATTAAACCGCAAAATTTCCAGTATATAACTGTAGGGACCTGAAAAATTCCCAGTTTCGATGACCTTCTGAATAGTCTACACAGTCCTCTGTACACTCGGGCAAATAACGCCAGATCATTGGCTGCTGACTGATAGTCGTCTCAACTGGTTTGCCTGTAATTAGATACTTCTTTGTTGAAGAGTTTCGCAGAGTTGTCTAGATGAGCAGTGGGCCAGTAGCAAAAGCAGGTTAGGAGTTATGTTTATTTGAGTTTTAGACTATGGTGAAATAAATTCGCGAAATTTTCTGGTCTTTTTCTATTAATTAATAGTGACTGGAAATATTCGCGGGTTCATTGACCTCCAGGATAGTCTCCAAGATCCTCTACATAATTTTTCAAACGTCTTCTGTTAATTGGCTGCTGACTGGTGAGGCATCTCACTGGGTAGCTTGTGATTCGATACTTCTTTGATTGACTCTAATTGGCCCAGAGCCCTCCAGATTAATAGGGCCATGTAATTTTCGCGAAAAGATTTCCAGACCAGCTGTGTGTTAAAACTCTGTAAAATTTTCTGTGTCTCGTGGTTGTCTGGGTTTATTCCAGGTGCATGTATACTGTCGGCGCACCAATCACAGCCATCCAGTGCGGAAACAAAAACTTCCTAAATGACCCGGCCAAGCATGACAATTGCTTCCCTCGCACTCGGCCGCCAATCACAAGGGAGAAACCGCTGCTGCGGATGTACCATGTTGCAGTCTAGTAAGTGTTCAGATGTTTTCGCGAAATCTGCAGGCCCCTACAGATTAACAGTAAATAAATAGCAGAATTAGTACAGGGGTATGGTTGTTTGAAATTTAGCATATCACGAAATGATTAAGCGAATTTTCCCGGTCTCTACCGATGAGCATTCTAAGAAAGCTGGATTGTCTATAGGAAAGTCGAGTCTAGCCTGGCGTGATATGAATCCTCGGAACAATTGTTCCCTAGACTAAAAAAACGCCAAGTCGCTTCCATGATTACATTATGCTACTACCACTGTTCCAACAGGTACACAGAAAATGTTTTCCCAACTTTTCAGAGCCTATGAACTGTATGCCAAAAGCGATGCCTTTTATTTAGTCTTGCGTATGCTAAATAAAAAAAATCATCCAAAATAAACGTCGAGGAACGCGAGGCTAGAAGCTTTTGAGCTGCACGGAGACGATGGAAAAAGCTTTGTTCTTCTTGCGGTCTTAAAGAAGTTCTCGCATAAAGAAGGTAAATGAACAATATGGAGGGAGCATTAACATCCTTTTACTTCCGGCCACTGGAAGAGAGAGAGAGAGAGAGAGAGAGAGAGAGCAACGAATGGTGGAAGGACCGGAGAGAGGGAGAGAGAGAGAGAGAGAGAGAGAGAGCGACACAAATGAAATATTCTGTTTTATTTTCTGCAGCGGAGTATAAAATAAGAGGATTTCCCCCTGCGGTTGAATTCATTATGAAGTTTCTCGTTAAATGCCTCGCAGAAGAAAGAATACGTTATGCTGTGGGCCGGCCGTGGACATCTTCTTGGTGTAAATAATGGAAGTGAAGAGAAGGGTAGAACAAAGGCGTAACTCGGGAGTCTTTATACCTCACGCTGGCCGGACCAGGCTTAATCCCTAGTGAATTATGACTAATTACTCATTAAACAGACTAACACTTTAACCCTTACAGTGGCTCGATAGGAGATCATTGTGATCATGTTCAAAGTTACAAATATCATTACACAAATGCCTACAAACACATTCTGTAGTTCTGTTTTTCCTTTTTTTTATCAAGCTGGTACCACTACGTGTTAAATATTAGGATTTCATATTGTAAATTACAATATGTATACATTTATTTCGCAGGAAGGTACGGGGTTTACTTTAAGGGCCCGCATAGTCAGAGGTGGATCTGTGTTAGTGAGGCGGGATGACAAATGCAACGTACGCTGGTGTTTTTAGCGCGTTATCGCCTCTAAGCTCAATTATCTGAACTGGTGCACCGTCTTCTCGTCGTGCGTAAGGCAACTATTATATTTGAGCAGATGGCAGAGAAATGAAAATAAACGCGCAATGCAAGGCCCTTGGTTGGTTTCAAGAATATCTACCGGACTTTTCATTTTTAAAAATGATTCTGAAAAGATGCGTTTTAGACAGTTCCACTTTTCTAAAAATACAGTTTGAGAACGTAACACGGAAACAGCGCATACTTAAATACTTTTCGCAAACATGCAACACTAAGACATCTTGAGCAGTAGTCAAATCGCGTGGTTTCATCTAAAGCGTAGCACACCATGCTCCCAGGTAGGCGGGGCCCTTAATTTATTTAAAACAAATATTCTGCAGTGTATTGCTAAGTAAATATAAGCATACTTTACCATTTAAATTGGCACAGTTGAGACAATAAATGTTAAATACATATATATTTTTAAAACTGAAGTTCTTCCCAAAATAAAAAACAAATACCTTATTATGTCTGTGATGACACTATTATAATAAAAAAACGGGACCAATTACGACGACGGCTTGTTTATTATGTTAGTTATGCTTATTCTTCCGAAATTTTGTATTTTTTAAATGTTTTCATTGGTGTTAAATAATTTAAGACTCTGTAACACAAAAGTAAAATCATTTTTCATACTTTTTTCTTATATACAGGCTACCTATTTTTCTCCTCTCATTACTCAATCGATTTTTGTTTCAAAACGATATTGCTTTAAGTATTTAAGTATTTAAATCATGCGTTCATGTATTCATAAAGAAAAATAATCACTTTGTTTTTAGTTTGAAAATAAAAATATTAAGTTTTAATATTGTCTCCAATGATTAGGTAATTTTTTCCCACTTTATAAACGCAATGAAAATAATACATATGCATTAAATACTCCTTTTTTTTTTAAATATGAATACCCTGCAAGCATTTCTGAGACGTTTATAAGAGCGCCTAGAAATTCTGAGTACGAGATGCTAGTGATTAATGAGTTGGAGTCGGTACAGGAGGCACGATAAAACTTGGACACCTTCATTACGTCTGCCATCCATAAGCGGGCCAGCAAATGTTCTCAAGAAAACTAGGTCACTGGCTTGATCGCGAAACTCACACAATTAACTGTTCGGCTGGATGAAAACTCACGCGACATTCAACCAGTAGTTTTCTCCTTTAAACTGAACACAACTCACGTGTGGCAGTACACGTTTTTGATATTTTTTTGTTTATAAAACCATGGTCTAATCAGATAATGTCTTATTAAAAATAAATTCCAATTAACTGACAAAAATATAAAAACGTATGTGAAAACAATCTTTAAATATTCACGATTTAATTAAAAATTAATCGTTTCTTAAAAATATAAATAGTTTATACTTGAGCGAAATATATATTTCGTCACCATATGTCCGATAGTGCATAACGAAGTGATAAAGTTAAGAACAAGTCATAGTTGGTTTTTCAAACGATATGGGACTATAAAAGACTCTTAACTCACCCACACAAATTCGGTGGAGAGTCATTGGTGAATTTCCTTCTCATTCACTGCAGGCATTCCGAATATTCCAGACTGAAACAAAATTTATTTAGAAATCTCATTTCCGTTAATTAGTTTTGTTGGGGGGGGGGGGGACGGATGATAACCACGCCTCTAGAAATGACTGGGTTTTTTAATTATTTATTTTTAGTCAAAGTAAATTACTGAGAATTATTTCAAAATAATAAGAAAAAGTTTTAAGTTCACAAAGCTCTATTAAGCTCCAAGTAGGTAGCTACTAATATGAAAACTGAAACGACACGATTATTACATACTACAATGCAAAAAAATAAAAATAAACACGTTTGGAAACCCAAGCGATCCAGATAGACTTAAAGTGTGTTCCCACAAGAGCTGCAAATAATGCACACTCCGCCACAGATACAAAGCCCTGTTCGTAGTGAAATCCGAACATTATAAATCTGCGCGCTCCAGCCACAGAGACAAAGACCCATGCGTTCTGAAATCCTTAAGTTGTAAATCTGCGCAATCCAGCCACAGAGACGTAGCACCGTGCGTTGTGAACTCATTGCGTTGTATTACAAAGCGCTCCAGCCACAGAGATAAAGCTCCGTATGTTGTGAACTCCTTACGTTTTAAATATTCGTGTTTCAGCCCAGAGACAAAGCTCTATGTGTTGTGATCTCCGTCGAGAAATTGTATCTCTTCTTTTGAGAACGTGTTTAAGTATCATTTAGTTCTTGACGCTTTAATGTATTGTGAAAAAAGTAGTTTGATATTTTATTTATTTATTTATGTGTCAGTTAAAAATTAACGTGAAATAAACCTCAAACGATGTGAGATGAATAATATACTTTTTTGTCAGTCCCAAGGAGGTTAGACGTCCCTGTACCAGCTCTACTGCTACCCCCCTCCCCTTCAATGTTTTTGAAATCTTAATATGTTAGTTTATTATTGTTGTTTTGGGTGACATTTTGCAAATCTTGACGGAGTCCGAGTGATCTCCGTCACATTCGGTTATTGCAGCGAACTCCGTCATCGTAAGAACCTTTAAATTTTGTGTAATTGGCTATATTCCAAAAAATGCCAGTTTTAAAGTTGTACGTCCCGTTCAAGGTATTTATTTTATTTTTAAGCTTGATTTTATTTTTGATAGGCTGAACTTCAATAAACTTATATATATAATAGGAATACTTTTGCTTAATTAGCTGCCAAATATATTTTTTTAAACATTTTTGTGCAGTACTGATAAGGGGATTAAAATGGAATAAATAATTGATTTTTTTTTGTTTAATGGCCATGTTGGTGGTATCATGTGAAATGATTTTAATTCTTTTAGAATTTTTTTTAAATTTGTATTTAGCCTTTTAAAATCTTACAAATTCTGAAGATTTATAAAGCTTACATAAAATTAAATTTTTCAAAAACCATGTCACTTAATAACAAGTAAATTTTACTTTAAACTTAATAAGTTTCAGTTTTATATTAATATTTATTCTTATTAACCATGATTGTCGAAAACGTTCAGAATGCAGCTTTTCCATCAAATAGTGCAAGAAGTATGCGATATAATTATATTTCCGTCTTGTGAAAGTTCAACCATTAATTTAATGGTTGAACTTTCACAAGACGGAATTTAACACTGAGGAAATTAAATATCAAATAATGACCTGAAATGGAACATACCCCATTAACCTTCTATCCGGATAGCATATGGTTGGATGTTTTTCTTTGGGGCGTGTCCAACTAACTATAATCCAAAGATAATTCCATCAAAATAATAATGGAGTACATTTTAAATTGTCTCCAAATAATAACGCAACCTATGCAGGATTATACTAATCATGCATTAATTATAAAATTATTTGGTTAATTTTGTGAGCATATTCAGCTGTGAAAATATTGATGTTCGCTTACGCCATGTAAATTATTTTTCGTTTTATCGTCTATTATTTAAGTTATGGGCTATTCTCGTAAAATTAACACTTTACGTATCTGCAGTTGTTATTGTGAAACAAATACTTACTAGACGTAATTTATTGGGTGTAAAATATCACGCAAGTGTTTATAATGTGCGACTTCTTTAATCCATTATATTACACTCAGTTAATATATGTTAGGAATTATTTTTCAAAACAAAAATTGCAAGAAAGTTATAATGTTAAATTTACTTAGTAATACCGAGAAAGTTAAAAGAATAGATAAATGTGAGCGAACCGTTCAGTACTCTCGGGCGATTTGTAATTATCTGACCTTAGTAAGAGCAAATCATGTGTCTCATGTTGTTCATGTTGCAATTAAACTTATAATACGAAACTCTGACACGAAATTTAAAGTAAAATTCTTTAAAATAATACCGAGCGTGATAAATATACTAATAAAAATATATTCGCTCTTCAAGAACATACCAAAATTTCTAGACGAAACCACAGATTTTTTTTTTCTGCGCCTACTGCAAGAATTTTTTGCCTGAATTGTAAACGTTGCATGCCACCATCACCGCAGATGGCAGCAGGAAACAAACTGAAAATTTAAGCTATTAGAAATGGCTCCAATAAAAACGAACAAGTCTTGAAAATATCATAAACCCCGGCAAGGAATTTTATTAAAATACTGTCCCTATTGTAAAATTTAATTCAAAATTTTAAATTGTCATCCTGTTAGAAGTTGTACTTCTATGGAATTACTAAAATATTACCTCAAAATTTTTTAAACACTTATAACACTATGTATATTTTTGTATATTTGTTTTTGCTTAAACGACTGAAATCAGTCTGTTAATAATTACAACAAACAAACTCGAAACTTATTAATCTGATTCAAATTTTTTTTCGTATAATATTATTGTATTATAATGCTATTAAAATAGTAATTAAATTTCCGGAGATGACATTTGAAACCTTGAGGTTAGCAAGCAAGCGCTCTACTGGGTTGCTTTTAAGGCCATTATGAATTTATAAGGAGAATAGTATTATAATAATTGTAATGCTAGTTTTCTTAGGTATTTTAAAACTCGAGATTCCTTTTTACTATGACTATTTTAGTTAACCAAATATATTATGGGGTAGTTTCACTATTATAAAGTTTCATTTGTGACACGAATTCATTTGGTATGTATTCTAATGCTTACGAAGCACACACAGGTAGATACACGTAGGTCCGACATCTTTGTGTCACATTTCCGTTCATCGACTTCCGTTACATTGCCACGAAATTACTCCTACAAAATTCCGTATACCGAGAGATAAGATATTTACACTTCAAAAAATTATCATTATGGCGTGTGAAACACAGCTTTAAAGCACGATCCGAACATAAGAGTGTAAAGGGCAACATTTTGGATATGTCCCCCGGTGCAAGTTCACAAAGGAGCTCTGGGGAGGGAGGGGGGAAGTTGTGCATGGCAAGCAGGCGTGTGTTCCGGTCCCCGCAGGCGCCGGTGCATTAGCGGCGGCGACAAAGAGACGCACGCACCCGAAAGCGGAACGCAAATGGAAACCACCCTCAGAGCTCCAGCTGGCGACCTCCATCAATATTCATCATCATTCGTCATCATTAGAACTCATCACCCCTTCTCCAACTCTTAACCAACCCCTTTCCCCCTCAGCCGTTATGAACCCTTGCTCACCGTGCCTTATGCCCGCATTAGTTTTCAGAACCCGCCCCCCTCTCCCAGCCCCTGGACGTGCTGATATCCACCCCTACCGGAACAACTTGGAGTCATGCTTCCTTCTGTCCCTCACCCTTAACTTCAAGGGGAGACTATTGGAAGTATCTGTAAATGTGTATATCCATATGTTGCAAGCAACCGTAACGTAGCTCCGTTGCGTAACCAAAATGTGCGTGTGTGGACGGGACTCGTTGCAGCGTCGCTTGTCAGAAACTTGGCACGAAGACGCGCAACGGGCTCGATCCGTCATCTGCCAGTCTTTCGCCGTCACGTCAAAGGAAGCAACTGCTCGACGAAAGAACCAGTGTTGACCGGTGGCGGCGTGTCATTTTTCTTCATTTTTCTGCTTAATTAAACACAGAAATTTTTTTGAATTCCGTCGGATGCATTCTCGTAAAGTTCTTGTAAAGCCCACTCACTGCCTGAAACTTCAAATCAGCCAACAAACTCGAACCACCGTATGGCTCCCTTCTTGTAAATAATTTTGACATCCACCAATGAGGTGACTTTCTCTTCTTTCTTATTTTAAGCGAGATGTGTGTACAAATCAAGGCGGCCGCTGCAAGTAGCTGCTGATGAACTGCCCTTCTGGTGTATCTACGGGACGTGACCTTTGTTTTTGATACGGATACGCTGTAACGGATGAATGACACGGTGGGAATTACAACATCGTTGCAATGTGTCATGTCGCAGAGTTATAAGTAACGATTCCACGCAACCGATAACATACAACATATGGATACCCACCTTTACAAGAGACCGAGCTTAATGCTTGAAGGAATAATCCTATAAAATTCTTACGTCTTTCTGGAATACTTTTTTGTTTACCCTCACCGCAAACTAATTAGAGTTAATGAGTTATAGTAGAAATACTTTGGGTTCAATATGATTTACAAAACACTGCAACTTCGTGGTACTACGAGAGCTGATTTTTTTAAACCTCCGATTGGCTTTCAGAAAAAGAAATACATAACTTAATAATTTTATCACCAAATGTACAATAGTATCTTACTTATTTTTTTACATAATCACCAAAACTAAGGCGTTTGTCTTATCGTGACACAAGCTTCTCGATGTCTTCTTGGAGAGTGAGGAGAGATACAGGGCCAGCGCCTGTATCTCCCTCTCCCTCACGACGCCTCTGTGAGGCGGATGGACTAATAGCGCGGCGCAATGGCTCCCGCGTCAAGACTTATCGCAAGATCTGCGAATAGTGGGCAGAATGCGTCACACTATTTGTCTATCCGCCTCACAGCGGCATCGTGAGGGAGAGGAATAAGCTTGTGTTACGATATGACAAATGTCTCAACAGTTTAGGCTATTATGTAAAAAATAAGTATGTCCCTGCTGAACTTTAGTTGATAACATTATTGTGTTGTGTAAATTGGTCTTTATTTATACAGCTTGTTGGTGGATAAAAAACAACCCTCTTATCTTAACCGGAAAAAAATTGAAACATGGCACAACTATTACTAGACAGCTAACAAGACTTTTAACCATGCAAAAATACACTAAGCGCATTCAATTCTAACAGAAAGACAATTTATCCCGCGAAAAATAATTATCCATAACAATAACCTAACAAATAAAAAATTATAATAATTTATTAATAATTTTAAAAATGTTTTAATTAAGATTTTTTTATATAAAAACATTTATTTTACTATCAAAAGAAAGTTTTAAAAATGTATTTATTTCGCAAGGTTTTTGGCATATATATGATATCAATAAATTTTACGAGGCAAATTTAGTTTTAATATGTTTTCAAAATAAACCGTAGATACTATTTCCAATTTTTTTATTAAATGTGCATTTATTTGTTATTTCTGAGTGCATGTAACGCAAACAAGTTTGAAATCGAAATAATTTTTTTACTCTGTTAAGTTCATGTGTATTACCTGTAAGGTGGTAGGGTGCATTAGTGTTTCAGTTTGGTTATGTTAAAAATATATATCAAATTTCATTACAACAACAATATAAAATATAAGTTAATAAAAACTAATACAATTTTTAGAAAGCCATTTTTCTTTGGAATCTACAGAAATGTTTTTTTTATACCTTGCTTGTAACAGCTGGGGTATTTTTTCGTCTGAAAATAAATCTAGAACAAGTGTATTTCATTGTATATAGAAAGTTATAGCAGGTTATTTAACATCTATTTGTTACTTTATGTCTGAAAATATTTCGCCCCTGTAAACAAACCGCACACTACTGCTGAAGCCAACATTCTAAAAACAAATTGTTTCTCCGTTTCGATTTAGGTTGTTGTTCTTGTAACTTCCGAATAGTCGAAGTAATTGTTTTCCCTCGAAATATCAATTTTTGTGGAAAGATTGATTTCTCAGCTTGGACGTAGACACGATTATAGTGGCTTTTATGATTTCGAGTTCCAGATCATTTTGCTTTTGGTTTGTGATGTTTTTTATCTTTTAAAAATCACTTTGGTCTGATATGAAAAATACCACTTCAAGTTACATTATTATAATTTCTGTTTGAATTTTTTTTAATTTCATGCATTAGAGCATTGTTATCCAAAATAACTATTATGTTTATTCAAACATGTATTACATACATTTTTTTCTAGTTACTTTCCGATAATCTCAGCGTCTGAACATTGTACGTTACTGACAATTATTTTACGTACGTAGTAGCTATTATAAAACAAAGAAAGTGAGATTAATCAAAATGACCATTTTCATCAAAGAATTCTTGGTGAATTTTAAAACTCTCGTTATGTACCAGTTTGCTTTGACTGAATAAACGAAGTGTCTGTATACGGTGAAACAAATCCGCATTACTGTGATAAAAGTATTGTATTGTATAAACTCAATTAACACGATGAACAAAAAATATTTGTTTAACAAACAAAATATATATTTGACCTGAAAAACACCGCTTTGTCAAGTCAGTATAATTTTCGCTCCATTGACTTACTAAGCCTCTAGTTGGATAGGTAAGGTAGCCGTTTTTCCCTCCGCAGCCTACGCTGCCGTCTAGTCAGGGGTGTAGCTGTGTTAGTGAGGCGGGATGATAAGTGCCACGCTCGCTGGTGCTTCGAGCGCGGTGTCGCATACCCAAAACTTTAGTGTAAAATAGTTACAGTGAATACATATGGTGTTAAAATAAATAAATAAAAATATATAATGACGGTCTATACGAGTCAAAAAGCCAAATACAAATACAGAGATCGTATACGGTTAGAAAAGGCTTCCTAAAAGCAATCGAATGATATTAATAAAACACCATACGACCGAGTAAAGCAGTGCCGGGAACGTAATAGAATGAATGCGGCCGAGCGGATGAACGACGGTGCTAGTACATCTGCCGCTGGGGCGGTTGCAATTATGCAAGTGGATATTGACTTCTTAGTGTTCAGACATGATTATAACATACATTAATAGCGCATTTTATATTTTTTATTAAAAAAAACCTGTTACGTACACGTATTTCCGTACATCACACGGCCGTGTCCATGGCACAGCCACACTCCTTTTTTTAAACATAAATGTCAAGTACATATTTGAATACATACTACATGCTTTTCCTGTGTGTAAAAAATAACAATGTTTATTTAATTTTTTTTAAAAAAATTAGAAAAATAAATACATCAAAATATTAAACACTTTCAGACCAAAAATTTATACAGCGGCTAAAAAAATAAATGGCAAATCATTTGAGTTCCTTAGTAAAAAATAAAATATAAGCAAGTTAAATAGATCCACAGAAATATTAACGTATACTTTCATTTTTCAGTTTATACTGTAGTCAAGTCAGATATAACTATGTCCTTTCAAAACGAAAACAATTATCTTCCAACCCATGTTCGGAGCGTGCCCATGCAGGCCTGTTCCACCTGCTCCTGTCGCAGTCACCGGCGCTGTGACGTCCTTCAGGAAGTGGACAGCTTGCAGGATGAACCACGCCGCCGCTCTTCTCTTCGCTGACGGGAACACGCAGAAGTCGCAGTGCATTAGACGCTCGTCTCTGACGTCACCTTGACCATCGTTCATTAGTCGACGCACTCTTGTGCGACACCAGTGCCATGTCGGCACCGCACACGTGCAGTCACTTATCCTGTGCAAGGCTGTATCAATACTACCGCATAGCGCGCATGTAGGGTCGTCGGTTAGATGAATCCTGTAAATTCGAATTGCAGTGGCTCTTAGATTATTGTAGAAACTATTTGCTGCCGATCGCAATCTGAGGAAATATTTATGTCCACAATAATTCTTCAAGTCCGCATGCAGTGGATACTTGGTGTGCGACTTACTATGACTGGCACTGTCTCTCGGGATTGTACAGATCTGTGATACAAATTTTTGACTGAAGCTATTGAGTCTTCAGGCATGGCTTGCACGACAGTTGCCAGCGCTTCTTAGGCTTTTCGATATATGAACGGCAAACGCCCTGCTTCCACCCAGACTGTTTTTTGAAGATGCGCGTACATGTCCGTCTGTCGTAATACAGTGGCGATAGCTTTTGCGTGACAAATTGCTTCGCATTTTGCGCCATGATCAACAAGTCCCAGCACCCCTTTTTGTTTTTAGGTAGGTAGAGTTTTGGCCTGGCTAACTTACAAATATACGATTTCCACCGAAGATGACTGACGTACGATAGAACACGAGCATTATATTCCCTTGGTTGTTAAATGCCATATCTTAATTTCGAATTGTAAGTGTATTTGCAACATGAAAACACATGAATTCGCTCGTTACCGAGGTTAGATGTTACACATCTCTGGCGAGTACTGGAAGACTCGCTCACGTTTTTAAGGGAGAATTTGTACCTTTAAAAGCATCCGATTTCGTACTTTCGCTACATCCACAACGTGGCGATCTCTTAGAGCTAGAACTCGCACGAAACTGAGTCTTTCCACCGCCCCAGCACTCTTCTCCTCCGTCACTTCTTCTTTCCTCGCTGTTCGCTGTCTTATCGCGTCATCTTTAATTTCCTCCCCGCGAAATCATTAGGCGGCGAATATTCATCCCCTCCCCAAACCTTCGCTGAAGAGAGAGAGAGAGAGAGAGAGACAGAGAGACGCGGTGTCGTCCCAGCGATAAGTGCGGGAGAAGGAGATTCGTTCGTCGCGGATCGAGCGTCGATCAAGAAGCGATCCTCTTTTGTCTCCGTAATGAGCCGCCCTTTCGTGGGGTCGAACGGGGTCTGGAGAGGAGGGAGGCAGAGCGATTCGATAGGTCGATCAATAAACGTCGCTCGGTCCCGCCTCTCTCGATATCAGTCGTTTTCAGCTTCGCTTGCGAGCTGAGCGAATTAAGCCCGACGAGCCACAAGCTGCTCATCAATTATTGTTCTTTTCTCCGGGAGTCGTTCTTGAGAAAGCGTGGTCGCAAGGAAACACTCTCCTTGCGAAACAAATATATTACTGTACAGTTACGTAGCACTGATTTAGTTGTAAAATGTTGTATTTCCCCTAAAGCAGGCTACACTTTAGTTTATAAAAGAATATTAGATTATACTATTAATTAACTTGAAAGAAAACAGTTTTAAGCAACAGTTAAGTGGAGTGGCTGTGGACACCTTCAGAACTAATACAAGTGGAGATAGCTGTCGTCCATTTGCAAAAAGGAGCAAGTGAAAATAACAAATTATATGTATATATATACAAAAAACTTATTTAAATGTATCCAATCAATGAAACAAAACACTCACTTATGGTGTGAAAAATAAGTCAATTATTACCTGAACCTAGTTAAGTAATTTATATAAATCATTGATATTGTCTTTTCTGCATGGTTTTATTATAAATTTGGACATGTCCCATTCTGAAACCTGACTTGGGACTTGTCCTGTTTTGCAATTGGGAGGAACCTGTTTGTCTAAAAATGTGGGAGAATTCACATTTAAATAAAGCTCTGGACAATCAGAAAGAAATAAAATATGTATATTAAAAATTGTTACAACTGTACATACTGATTTACTGAATAAAACAGTCATATGCTCAAAGAAAAGAAAATATTAACAGTAGTATCACTTTTCAAACACATGTACTGAGTACATGAAGACAGAAAAACAATGAAGAACAGGATAATGCTTAGAGAAAACAATTTTATAAAAAAATGAATACATATTTACAATATAAATTTTCTGAATAACAAAAGGCACGTACTCAAATAAAACTAAATAATATAGTGTCAGAATTATCACTTTGGAAAACATGTAATGTCTCTAATATATATGTTTGAAAATGTTTCAGTAACAATATTAAATATAGTACTCGAATGTTCTCCATTTATAATCACAATATCAGACTGAAGGCCTTCGTCATAGTCTTCATCGTCTTCTGCAGGTGGGCTTTCAATACCAGAAAAATAGTACTGAAGAGTAAGGAGATTTACATAATTTTCCCCATAATAGGCACAAATCAGAGCTGCAACATACTTTTATTTATATCTAACATCTTATCTCTCTGTATATTTCATTTTATGGGAGTAATGCGACAAGGAACGGAAGGAAATTTTTAATGGAACGGAACATAAATGTGTAACTACGGCGCTCCATCTGTGGTGGATGGCGCGAATCAAAGTTCACAAAGACAAAGGAACACATTATTGTATTAAATGTTTAGTGAATTTTAACAATATGGCAGTATTTTAATAAAACTCCTTGTCAAAAATAAAGCCCAGAGCCGTGGTTTATTATTTTTACAAGTCTCTTACTCTTGTAGCGTAGCCGTTTCATTATATATTTTTAAAATTTCATTGTGCTAATCAGATGATTCAATAGTCGTCGCAGCCTATCTAGCAGCGAATTCTAGAGACGAGTGCGGAAAAAAAGTGTGATTTACTTCTAGGAATGTATATGAAAACCAAATTTACGGATATTTATCACGGTCAGCATGTTTTAAAATAATTCTACGTTAAATTTCGTGTTCGAGTTGCATGAAATTTTTTTGATTATATTAAAGCTCATCTCAAGTAGATCATCCGTACTTTGGACAAATTATAGACACTTAAAAAAGAAACTTGTAGACGATGAAGCATCTTCGACGCCTCGATTTTGAATTCTTGCAGTAATACAGGTAAAGGCGCTGACTTATACGATGATGGCGACAGTTACTTTGAAGCTGGTGACAAGGCCAAACAATGGTATGATGCACCTAAAGCTATCCATATCGGAGACTGCGATGAATATCCGAGACTAAAACGCTGGAAATGGCGTGATAAAAAATATTATTCTGAATCCGCTTATTATGATTATTGGGACGAAAGGGATCTTAAAAATATTAATAACACACATTCCAGGAATATTACATCAGCAAAAGATATCGATTAAACATAATGGGAAGATCCTAACATATTGGGCGATCGTATGAGACTACTGATGGCTTCATATAGACAGGAAAATACTCGCACCTCAACGAAGTAGCCTTCATACTCAAAGAACGGAGGGAAGTTGGCTACGTACATTAATGACTTGTTTTACCTGCATTTGTATAAAATATATAACTTATTTGATTTGGGATTTCAAAAAAAGGTTGGTTTATTACTCGAAATCTGATTTGTAACTAAGAATGAGTTGTCGTAATACAAATTCTTTTTTTTTTTTTAAATGTATTTCCAAATGTGCTTCCTTTTTGTCGAATGTGCGTCCATTTTAACACGCTTTTATTAGCTTCATACGTATGTATGTTAGTATGTAACGGAAACTTTGAACATGATTTTTACCCCCTTCAAAACGTCGGATTAACTCGAAATTTGGCATACTTATCAAGGACCAATGACGATTCAATATTTTAAACAGTTAGACCCGTTATCCTTACTAGGATCATCAGGATAAGCGATTATTTGTTTTCCTAAACTGGTAGTGTTTTTGCACCAAGACCAAGAAGGGAAACTACCAGGCGCGCCGATCACATATTTCTCAGATAAGTTACCGACTTTGAATAAGATGAAATTTTCGGAGAGGGAACCTGAGAACCGGTTATTTCATCCAAGGGAGGCAGCAGGCACCAAAATTGCTCATTTCTCGGATAAGTTACCGACTTAGAATAAACATCAATGACTTCCCGATTTTATTGTAAATCATTGATTTTCATAGTAGGATATTGAAAATATTGTGTATTATAGTTCTTAAACACGCTATATCGAATATATATTTTAAAAGCAGCCAATATCTAGTCAAACTCACTTTAATAGTGAATTGATGTAATAAAGAAAATCCAACTAAAAAATGAAAAATTAATATTAAAAAAACTAAAAAACACGATTTCAAATAAAATCAAACTAAAAAAAATTAATTTTTAATAAATTTGAATTAAGAATAGTGTAAAAATTTCAAAAATATAAATTTAGAATAGTGTAACTAATAAAAAAAGTATTTCATTGTAAAAACAAGCGTGGGGTGCTTTTAAAGATATTATCAAAATGATAATTCGTCTATTCATGTATGTCCATAAAATATTTATAAATATGGACACCATGCAACTCACGCTTTTTTTTTTACAATAAAATACATTTTTTTCTTATTTCCACTATTCTTAATTTATATTTATTAAAATTTTTACGCTATTCTTAATTCAAATTTATTAAAATTTATTTTCTATTTTTAGTTGGATTTTATATAAAAGCTTTATTTTATTTTTTAAACTATTATTTATTATTTTTATGTATGTGCTTTCAAATGTGCTTCTTTTTCGTGGAATGTGCTTCCTTTACATCGGATATGCTTTCTTTTTTAAATGTGCTTCCTTTTTGTCGAATGTGCTTCCTATTTGACGGATTTGCTTTCTTTTTAGAATATGCTTTCTTCTTGATGACGAATGAGCACCGCTAAGTCTGTACTCAGGATATTATTGGCCTCGTGCTTCGATGACGTCTTGTACATACGCGGAACAATGAACAAGACCGGTTTAAAATTTAGGTTGCATATAGGTGAACAATACCTCTTGGTTAGGAGATGCTTCGCTTATGCGCATGATTTTGTACATGAAATTTTTAAAATGTTCGCCGAGTATCGAATAAAATATCTCTTGGCTTCTGACTGGATGTGTTTGACCACCTACTAACTATACATGCGTTCCTGACTACTGAATATACATGCCGGGCTATCGACTGGACGTACTTTGCCACCAACTTGGCCAACCATCTGGATGTGCTTGTCTGGCCAACCTATTTGACTTTCCTAGACAACCACATGGATATGACTGGCCACTGACTGGATGTGCCTGGTCAACCTGCTAGATGTGTCTAGCCAGCATCTGGATGTGCCTGGTTAATCGACTGTCATGCAGATCCACCCTGAAAACATATGTCAAGGCATGCAAAGGACTTGCTCCGTACTCTAAGAAGATTGCAGAAATCTAGTAATTTGTTTTTTTTTTTGTTCTTGTATAAATTATGTAATAATATTTTTTATTTGCTATTATGTGGTGTTTTTAATTCTTGAAACTGACATTTATTTTGGTAATTTTTGATTAAATTTTTTGATTAAATTATCTTTTATTTTGCATTGAACAAGAACAGAACCGAGATGATATTGTAATAATTTTTCAAAAATTTCAGATATTCTAGCTTAACAATTATAGATTTTCAAGATGGCTGACAGATTTCAATATGGTGGGCACCACAGTGGTAAATGAATACTGCATTCTAGAGGGTAAAAATTGAACTAATATGGTGACAGCTTCATCTAGCACACGAAAACAATTTGTTGGATCTAAGACGGCTGCCTCCAGTAGACGAAAACAAGATGGCTGATATGACATTATATCTGGTGTAATATCTGCCTTTGAATTAGTGGTGGGAGGTCAGTCTGCCGGTTGCTTCGTGGAGGTAGGATCCGTCGCCATTTTTAATCGAATGACCTGCCCGGGTTCTAACCAAAGACCATTTTGTTAATATTATTATAATTAATAATGTTTTATAATATTTTTAATTTATTCAATTGAAACTATATAATTGGTACGTATTTTCAATATGGTGGCCATGACGAAAATGGCAACATATGGAGATTGGAGTGCTGGGTTCCAATATGGTTAGATTCAAGTTCAAGGTCAAGGTCATCTAAGATGGCCGACGTGATGTTACAATGCAATATGGCGGACGTAACGAAAAGTGCAATGGTGACATCATCCAAGATGACGGTCGGCACCGGCATCGCACACAGAATACAGAGCCAATACATTATATTATATACTATACCTATATATATATATATATCACAATTTTGTGGACACGATAACTGTCGAAATTTTTCACAAATCACTTCCAAACTGATACATAAATTTAACTAATGGAAAATCGCGGTCGAGTTCATTTGTGAACAATATCCGACCAAAGGGATGGAAATGGGGGAGGTTTTATGAAAAAAAGGAAAAATGGCTGTAACTCCCGTAATATGTAAAATATCACATCCGTTTGAATGTATCATAACTCGTTGGAGTTATACCAAAATGTTTTGGCTGAAAAGGTTTTTTTATATGACTAACCATAACTGTAAAGGGTTGAAACCCAAGGATTAGAGGACCAAAAAAATCTTAACTCCCTTCGCAGGTACAACATCAAATTCATAGAAATTATGTATTAATCTTATAATTTTTATCTAAAACATTTGTCTGAAACAATTTTTGAACAGACAAATCATAGCTTTTGGGTGTTGAAAAAACTATGGGTAAAACAAACTATATCTTTCTTTGTTGTTACAATACAAAATTCGTTCAGATTGTTTGTAAATCTTATAATTTTATGTAAAATTTGGTCTGAAAAATTTTTTGATAAGACGAACTATTGTAGCAGGGGGTTGAAAAAATAAAGGGGTAGAAAAAAAATCACAATTTACGTTTTATATGCACTGTTAAATCCGTTATGTTTTATTGTAAAACCTTGAAATATTGTATACAAATTTAAACAAGAATAAATAAGGGTTGGAGGACAAAAAAAATTCATATCTCCCTTCGTAGGCACAACATAGAATTCGTACAAATTATGTATTAATATTATAATTTTTATCTGAAACAATAATTGTTCTCAAATCTTATAATTTTTATAAAAATCCTTTATCTGAAACAATTTTTGATAATACTAACCATTACTGCGAGGGGTAGAAAAAACCTGTGTTCGAAATAAGAAAGTAAATAAAACTTCCCTAACATGTACGCTATCGAATTAATGTTTATTTTGTTTAACATTTAAAATATTTTTTGAAAACTTTTATATGAAGTAAATTTTTTGTAACAAATCATTACTGCAAGGGGTGTAAATAACAAGGTAGAAAGACAAAAATGTCATTACTTTTTAATAGATGTACTATCAAAGCCATTACATTTTATTGTAAAATTCCTAAACAGTATCTGAATCTATTGGCTGAACAATTTTTGATGAATCGAACTTTTACTCTAAAAACAGAGGTTGAAATTAAAAAAATATGTATATCTTCCATTGTATCAAATTCGCTAGAATCTATTAATAGTCATCTTAATATTTACTTACAACTTTGTTAAAAATATTAATACGGCTATGCACTAGTGCAAAGGATCAAAATAGTGTTTAAATGACAAAAATAAATGCATAACTACCTTAGTAAGCATAGTGTGAAATAAGTTAATACCATCAATGCTGAATGCATTTATTTAAAAAAAAATTAAAAATATTTTCGCTGCATGGAATGTGAGAAAATGTTAAATCGATCGTATTTGAATATTGGCGAACATATAGTTGTTATGTACATTAAGTTCTTATAATGTTTCATAAACATTTAGAGAATAAAACCAGGTACTTCGAATTCTATCTACGCCAGTAGGCTGTGCCGAAAGGAAATTTTTTTATTCATTCACATGCCACTCTGGCCGAGCAAAAGCTCATACGTAAGCCGTGTCTCTAAGTAACACACATGAATGCAATTTTGTAAATGGCACTCTAAACACAATTCAGTGTATGGCCACCATGTTCAGAACAGAATCTAAGATAGCTTGTGACCAATTAACGTAACCGTAAAACTCGTAACCTTTCTTACGTAAGAATACCCAGGTTACTATTGATAAATAAAGGTCACGTATGTGCTAACATCGGATGTCACTGCCCTGCACCGACAAACTCGACGACTACAGCCAACACAAACTTCATTTAACACTTCAACGTCCATACATCACTACGCTACGCTAGGCACGTTAAGACCAGCCGGGAGAAAAAATAACTGAGTCCCAGTCTGAATTGGATATATTTTAGTCACCTGCTGTAACTAATTATAAATATTACAAACACCAACTTCAACTCTAACACGAAAATTTTCTATCGCCAAACTGAGGTCATATATCGGTGTCATATCACTGTTCCAAAGTCCTGGCGGCGGTTGGGCCACATAACATTGCGGAGCAGGTCGTAGCTCTCGGGCGAGCTTCTGGTCACAGGGACTCTCCCTGATGGCCGAGCTAGGGCTCACATGTCCCCACGCGTGGCCCTTACGAGAGCTTGGAACATGCATCCATATCCTCCTAGCTGCTCGCAGGAGTCTCTCCCTGATGGCCGAGCTGGGGCTCACATGTCCCCACGCGTGGCCCTTACGAGAGCTTGGAACATGCATCCATATCCTCCTAGCTGCTCGCAGGAGTCTCTCCCTGATGGCCGAGCTGGGGCTCACATGTCCACACGCGTGGCCCTTACGAGAGCTTGGAACATGCATCCATATCCTCCTAGCTGCTCGCAGGAGTCTCTCCCTGATGGCCGAGCTGGGGCTCACATGTCCACATGCGTGGCCCTTACGAGAGCTTGGAACATGCATCCATATCCTCCTAGCTGCTCGCAGGAGTCTCTCCCTGATGGCCGAGCTGGGGCTCACATGTCCACATGCGTGGCCCTTACGAGAGCTTGGAACATGCATCCATATCCTCCTAGCTGCTCGCAGGAGTCTCTCCCTGATGGCCGAGCTGGGGCTCACATGTCCACATGCGTGGCCCTTACGAGAGCTTGGAACATGCATCCATATCCTCCTAGCTGCTCGCAGGAGTCTCTCCCTGATGGCCGAGCTGGGGCTCACATGTCCACATGCGTGGCCCTTACGAGAGCTTGGAACATGCATCCATATCCTCCTAGCTGCTCGCAGGAGTCTCTCCCTGATGGCCGAGCTGGGGCTCACATGTCCCCACGCGTGGCCCTTACGAGAGCCTGGAACATGCATCCATATCCTCCTAGCTGCTCGCAGGAGTCTCTCCCTGATGGCCGAGCTGGGGCTCACATGTCCCCACGCGTGGCCCTTACGAGAGCTTGGAACATGCATCCATATCCTCCTAGCTGCTCGCAGGAGTCTCTCCCTGATGGCCGAGCTGGGGCTCACATGTCCACATGCGTGGCCCTTACAAGAGCTTGGAACATGCATCCATATCCTCCTAGCTGCTCGCAGGAGTCTCTCCCTGATGGCCGAGCTGGGGCTCACATGTCCCCACGCGTGGCCCTTACGAGAGCTTGGAACATGCATCCATATCCTCCTAGCTGCTCGCAGGAGTCTCTCCCTGATGGCCGAGCTGGGGCTCACATGTCCACATGCGTGGCCCTTACGAGAGCTTGGAACATGCATCCATATCCTCCTAGCTGCTCGCAGGAGTCTCTCCCTGATGGCCGAGCTGGGGCTCACATGTCCCCACGCGTGGCCCTTACGAGAGCTTGGAACATGCATCCATATCCTCCTAGCTGCTCGCAGGAGTCTCTCCCTGATGGCCGAGCTGGGGCTCACATGTCCACATGCGTGGCCCTTACGAGAGCTTGGAACATGCATCCATATCCTCCTAGCTGCTCGCAGGAGTCTCTCCCTGATGGCCGAGCTGGGGCTCACATGTCCACACGCGTGGCCCTTACGAGAGCTTGGAACATGCATCCATATCCTCCTAGCTGCTCGCAGGAGTCTCTCCCTGATGGCCGAGCTGGGGCTCACATGTCCACATGCGTGGCCCTTACGAGAGCTTGGAACATGCATCCATATCCTCCTAGCTGCTCGCAGGAGTCTCTCCCTGATGGCCGAGCTGGGGCTCACATGTCCACATGCGTGGCCCTTACGAGAGCTTGGAACATGCATCCATATCCTCCTAGCTGCTCGCAGGAGTCTCTCCCTGATGGCCGAGCTGGGGCTCACATGTCCACATGCGTGGCCCTTACGAGAGCTTGGAACATGCATCCATATCCTCCTAGCTGCTCGCAGGAGTCTCTCCCTGATGGCCGAGCTGGGGCTCACATGTCCACATGCGTGGCCCTTACGAGAGCTTGGAACATGCATCCATATCCTCCTAGCTGCTCGCAGGAGTCTCTCCCTGATGGCCGAGCTGGGGCTCACATGTCCCCACGCGTGGCCCTTACGAGAGCCTGGAACATGCATCCATATCCTCCTAGCTGCTCGCAGGAGTCTCTCCCTGATGGCCGAGCTGGGGCTCACATGTCCCCACGCGTGGCCCTTACGAGAGCCTGGAACATGCATCCATATCCTCCTAGCTGTTCGCAGGAGTCTCTCCCTGATGGCCGAGCTGGGGCTCACATGTCCACACGCGTGGCCCTTACGAGAGCCTGGAACATGCATCCATATCCTCCTAGCTGCTCGCAGGAGTCTCTCCCTGATGGCCGAGCTGGGGCTCACATGTCCCCACGCGTGGCCCTTACGAGAGCTTGGAACATGCATCCATATCCTCCTAGCTGCTCGCAGGAGTCTCTCCCTGATGGCCGAGCTGGGGCTCACATGTCCACACGCGTGGCCCTTACGAGAGCTTGGAACATGCATCCATATCCTCCTAGCTGCTCGCAGGAGTCTCTCCCTGATGGCCGAGCTGGGGCTCACATGTCCACATGCGTGGCCCTTACGAGAGCTTGGAACATGCATCCATATCCTCCTAGCTGCTCGCAGGAGTCTCTCCCTGATGGCCGAGCTGGGGCTCACATGTCCACATGCGTGGCCCTTACGAGAGCTTGGAACATGCATCCATATCCTCCTAGCTGCTCGCAGGAGTCTCTCCCTGATGGCCGAGCTGGGGCTCACATGTCCACATGCGTGGCCCTTACGAGAGCTTGGAACATGCATCCATATCCTCCTAGCTGCTCGCAGGAGTCTCTCCCTGATGGCCGAGCTGGGGCTCACATGTCCACATGCGTGGCCCTTACGAGAGCTTGGAACATGCATCCATATCCTCCTAGCTGCTCGCAGGAGTCTCTCCCTGATGGCCGAGCTGGGGCCCACATGTCCCCACGCGTGGCCCTTACGAGAGCTTGGAACATGCATCCATATCCTCCTAGCTGCTCGCAGGAGTCTCTCCCTGATGGCCGAGCTGGGGCTCACATGTCCACACGCGTGGCCCTTACGAGAGCTTGGAACATGCATCCATATCCTCCTAGCTGCTCGCAGGAGTCTCTCCCTGATGGCCGAGCTGGGGCTCACATGTCCACATGCGTGGCCCTTACGAGAGCTTGGAACATGCATCCATATCCTCCTAGCTGCTCGCAGGAGTCTCTCCCTGATGGCCGAGCTGGGGCTCACATGTCCCCACGCGTGGCCCTTACGAGAGCTTGGAACATGCATCCATATCCTCCTAGCTGCTCGCAGGAGTCTCTCCCTGATGGCCGAGCTGGGGCTCACATGTCCCCACGCGTGGCCCTTACGAGAGCCTGGAACATGCATCCATATCCTCCTAGCTGCTCGCAGGAGTCTCTCCCTGATGGCCGAGCTGGGGCTCACATGTCCCCACGCGTGGCCCTTACGAGAGCCTGGAACATGCATCCATATCCTCCTAGCTGTTCGCAGGAGTCTCTCCCTGATGGCCGAGCTGGGGCTCACATGTCCACACGCGTGGCCCTTACGAGAGCCTGGAACATGCATCCATATCCTCCTAGCTGCTCGCAGGAGTCTCTCCCTGATGGCCGAGCTGGGGCTCACATGTCCCCACGCGTGGCCCTTACGAGAGCTTGGAACATGAATCAGTAGTATATAATAGCCGGTCCGAGATCTGGCGCCGGCGCGTGGAGCCGGAGCCGGTGTCCGCCATCTTGGATTGTGACGTCACGGCGGCCATCTTGGATGGTCGTGACCTTGACCTTTGACCTTGACCTTGACATTTGACCTTCAAAATGTGTCAAAATTCTCCAAAATTGGGCAAAATTTACCCAAAATTCCTCAAAAATCTTCAAAATTTCCATTTATGTGGAAAAAATTCCGCCAAACAATCTCAAATAATTCCACAATTCAAAAATTAGGATTTCGAAAATCCTCAAAAGTCGCTTTGCCCTAGAAAAAACGAAAACTCCTGAAAGTGGCTTAAGCATCCTTAGAGCTAGCCGCTTTAAGCCGCCAAGGTCATGACCTTGAAAATTAGGATGCCATGGTAGCCATATTGGATGATGACGTCACCGTTGCAATTTTCGTTACGGTCGCCATCTTTAAAATCTTCATTTATTATCCGATTTTAATGAAAAAAATTTTAAAATTTATTAAAAAATTCATTTAATAAAATTTTAATAAAAAATATTTAAAAATCATACATTAACGACACGGAGCTCGGAGTCCGCGGTTCGAACCCGACGAGTGCAAAAAAAAAATTAAAAATGGCGACAGGTCCTTCCCCCTAGGTGGCTGCTGGCAGACTGACCCCCACCACTTTTACCAATGCACATATACCATCAGGTAGTATGACGTCATGTACGCCATCTTGTCTTCGATGCTGGAAGCCATCATCATTGTATCGTCGGCTAGAGTGCGCTGACCCCATGCTAGTTTAATTCTTACCTGCTAGAGTGCAGTAATCATCTATTACTAAGGTGTCCGCCATCTTTAAATTTGGACGCCATCTTCCGTATTTATTTAGCTAGAAATTCGGGAAAAATTCCAAAATTTATTAAATAAATTTGCAATCAATATATTGATTGGCACGGTCAGTTCCTATCCTTGGTTCGATACTCGATCGAGGCAATATATTTTTTATTTCATGTAAAAAATAATAATTTCAATAAATCATGTTCAAAATTCTTAAAGAGACTTTAAATCCTCTGCTACCATCATCCTATCAGACATCATGTCCGCCATCTTGGAAAATTCATAATTGACTTATTAATTCGGAAAAAGTTCAAAATTCATTAAATAAATTTGCAACCAATAAAATGATTAGTTAGATCGACTAAGGTCCTTGGTACGATTCGGAATGAAGATAAAAAAAAATAATCATAATATAATAGTGGCAGGTCCGAGAAATAAAACAACACAAGTTCTTTCACAAAATAAACTTTATTACATAATTTCTACTTTACTACACGAACACTTGCGAAAGCCAGCAATCTTATAATCATTTAGGTCCGCAGCGGCGTGAAATGACTAATTCTTAGCTCCAATCGGCTTATACTAGAAAGAGTCCAGCCAGAACCTTTACAGACATAGTCCTCCTCTTCCTGACAGAGTTTCTGGATACCGTATTTAACAGTATGCTTCACATCGTTAGAACTGTAAATTACTGCAGCCGATGTCTTGAATGCACACTTCTTCACTTCGTCTTCGAATGGATACGGCTTTCCATATATACAGTCCAACCACAAGTTGTATTTTAATGGACCGTTTGTTGCTACATCATCAGTAAGCTGATTGATTATGTTCTCTTTGATATCATCAAGAAAATTACAAATGTCTTTCGACTCACCTATCATATTTAGATAATAGTAGTCTTTCAATGTTCCACGAAATGCAGACTGCGCCAAGTAGAACCCATTATCATTCACTTGTAATGCGCCGAACACAGTCTTAGGTTTATTTTCATGTTCAGACGTCATACCATTCGGTTGCTGCACATCGGTTTTCTTGCTTGTTCTCTTACGAGTCTCCAATCTAAAGCGAGGAGTCGAAGTTTCTACAGGTAGTTCTTCAGTAGACACACGGACTTTACCGTTGCATTTTTTCACATGTCGGCGCAAACTGTCAATACGTGTAAACCATTCATGACACCCATCACAGCGAAACTTTATACGAGATGGATTCTTCTTGCATTTACTCCGCTCATGTCTTCGTGCATCATGAGAAAATGCGAACGACATATCACAGTAGCTGCAAGGATACCGTGGCGATGAAGACGATCCTTTCAGACCCGAACCAGATGATGTTGTTGCAGCAAATACACCATCTCCAGGCATACTCTTATGAACATCAATACATCGTTGTTGCACCGAAACCTCTCCTTTCTGTCGCACAGCAGGACCTTTGCATGTCTTCATGTGTGTTTTCATATTATCTTGTCTTGCAAATTGCTTGTGACATTTCTCACAAACAAACATTTTACGATAAGGGTTCTTAGCACATTCTCTCCTCTCGTGTCGTCGAGTATTGCTGCTGTTTGTGAAAATCTTGTCACAGTAACAGCACCGATGTTCGTTAGTCGTTGTTGAATCACCAGTCATTGAAGTTTCCATCGAGGGCGAAACGAAGTTCGACGAGTTTTCCTGCGTAGTCAGCACCACCGGCATTAAAGTCTCTCCTGCTGACGGTATCGCGACTGTTGAAATCTCCTCTTTTGATGACGTCGTCTTTGCCGACGGGATCTGCACCTTCTCCACCGTAGCTGACGTCAGGGTTCCCGTAGACGATGGTGCGTTGTCCATCAAGCTCAGCGTTTTAGATGGTAAAGATGCCATCGAAGTCTCAAGAACAGCTAATTGACACGACTTATGCACCAGAAGAAACAAACTAGGTGATCCTTACACCGCCGACGTCAGTAACAAACTGAGCGACCTGCTGTCCAGGACTCGCTTATATACACGCACCGGTTGGAATAATACTCTAGTCAAATCAAGAACCAATTACTATAATACTCGTGTCAAAACACCATTGAAAGAAGAAGCGTACCAAAATAAGGTAACACATTTGGAAACAAATTCATCAAATGAAATGAACACGCAATGTACACACAGTACACACAGGAAAACGAAAAGTACACACAGGAAAACGAAATGTACACACAGGAAATCGGTACGTACACACAGTACACACAGGAAACGGAACGTACACACAGTGCACACAGGAAAACGAAATGTACAAACAGGAAAACGAAATGTACACACAGGAAAACGAAATGTACACACAGGAAAACGAAATGTACAAACAGGAAAACTAAATGTACAAATAGGAAAACGAAATGTACAAACAGGAAAACGAAATGTACAAACAGGAAAACGAAATGTACAAACAGGAAAACGAAATGTACAAACAGGAAAACGAAATGTACACACATGAAAACGAAATGTACAAACAGGAAAACGAAATGTACACACAGGAAAACGAAATGTACACACAGGAAAACGAAATGTACAAACAGGAAAACTAAATGTACAAATAGGAAAACGAAATGTACAAACAGGAAAACGAAATGTACAAACAGGAAAACGAAATGTACAAACAGGAAAACGAAATGTACAAACAGGAAAACGAAATGTACACACATGAAAACGAAATGTACACACAGGAAAACGAAATGAACAAACAGGAAAACGAAATGTACACACAGGAAATCGGAACGTACACACAGTACACACAGGAAACGGAACGATCACACATACAGTAGCGGAAACACAGACTTATTTGGAAATCAGGATACAAGAAATAAATCATACTTTTTTAAAATATAAATAATTCATTTTATTTTTCATTAGTACACACATGACAGTTAATCAAATGATTATTGTAAGTAGCCAGCGTTCCGAAGCTCTTTAAGTATGGTCGATACTTCCACGATATGCGAGTAGTTTCCTCTACGAACAGATACCACCATCAGTCTTAGCCGGTCAACCAATATGTTTGGATCTTTCCATGATGTGGAATCAATCTCTTCTGCCACCATCTTCCTTGCACGTTTATTATAAATATTATGATTCTTGCTGTCCTCCGTTTTAACACCAACCTCAGGGTTACTTTCATCATCGAGCCAGTGATCATCACAAGCTTGATCAGATTTATTTATTACATCACGACGTTTCCATCGCTTCGGTCTCAGGACACCACCACATTCATCGGTCTTGTCAGCTTTAGGTTCTGCATCACAGTCTTAGATCACGTCGCCAGCTTCAGAGTCACTGTAGCAATCACCGTAGAAGGCATCGTCTTCACCCAGATTACCGTATAAGAACTCGTTATCGTCGATGTCGAAGTGTCTGCATCGCCTTCATGCTTCCTTTTTAGGAGTCCATTATTTTTACAAAGTATGGAGTATCTGCTAAATATAGGCTTGAGTGTATTTTCACTTTTCAAGGTGTTGATACTTCCATTAGTTTCAGTCTTCCCGAAACCATCAGCATCCTTCAATATTTGTTTCTCGTCACGATCGGCGTGCTACGGCTTCCATCATTTCTATATTAATAATATTATTTGTCTTAAAATCTCCGCGTCCGTGTCACTATCACAGACGTAAAGACATCATCTTCGTAGCTGTCATCAATATTACCATGAGCTGCATCAATATCACTCATTTTATGATATCGTTTCAACATTTCAGTTGTCAGTGATTTACCCGCAATCTATGATCTTGTGAGCTCCATTCTCATTTTCTGTAAAAGCTAGTGTGTACAGTTATATTATTTAATCCTTCAACCCATCATCCCAAACCCAATTAAATCATCTTAGTATATAGAAAAAAATCATCAAAGTTCCTTTCATTTAATCTTAGGAACCGCATCATCCCTTCCACCTATATTTTAGTTTCTTGAGCCCAAGAGTCTTTCATTATATATACCATGCAGTGTTCTTCAAGAGATGTGGTATACAACCATTTCTACATAAAAATCCATCCTATCGATGATTTGTTTACACATAAAAAAACCTTCACGTTAGTCTTACATGTTTTATTAAATTATCTTTTCAACTAAAATAATTACCACACATAGTAATTTCTACAAAGGACACTTTGTCCAAGACATTTTAACCATCATCTCTCTGAAAACATCCATGTTCCATCTATATCACAAAGTAAACGAGGGTTAGAGGAGATGGGACAAACAAGTGCTAGTCACTCATAGGGTAAGAACCATGTGTTCGATACCTATCTCAGTCAATGTAGCATCTATGTATTTCTCTTAGCTCATGTAGAAAAATATGTTCCAATGCATACGAATTTAAACATATTCACGTACGACTAGTCAAAAGTACATAAATTCAAGCACGTTAACCTAAAAAAAAATTCTCAAGGATAGAGGCAGAGACTTCTCGATCGAGACATGCCTACCATCACCTGCAAATGAACATTGACCCCTCGCACGGGAGTTGCAAGCTTGCAGAATGCATACATCACGCCGCTAGCCTTCCAACTCAGTGCACGTAAAACTCCAGTGAAATCGTAATCAAGCTCATGTAAAGTACTTGACGGAACCACTTCAAAGTATACATCACTGAACCAGAGCAGAAAATCAGCCTACGAATGTATATCTTGCTACCTACAAAAATAAATGTGTAGCACATATACGAGAGGAGTCGATTCCTACATAGCATACTCCTTACGCTGATAATTATAAGCGGCAAAATACTTCAAATCATGACCCCGGCTAGTATACATTTTTTTTTTCGTGAACCCTAAATTCATGTTAGTAATCGGTACAAATGTGTGAGTAATTCGGACGAATAATCGCTTACCAAGTATCCAGAATCTTACTGTTACAGCCCAGCCAGTGCACCAGAGTACCCCGAAGTGTGGTCAATTGATAAACATTCTTTAATTTTTTAATATCACCTCCATAGTGTACACCGATATATGACAGGTTACGATTTAAGACCATAAATTTCCCACAAGTCTGTTAGTTTTATTTCGGGAAGTAATAAATTATTTCTCAAAAATAATAAATCAAGTTCTTAGTCAGATTTGCTCTAATGCTACGGTATTACCTGTACCAGCACTTTACCAAAACATCTCCCATAAAAATCTTAAGAATGCAGATGGCATACTCAGACAAAAATAATTTTAGCAAAAAAAAACAGTCTTCATCATTATTGGTAAAAAAAATAATACACACAAACAAGACATAGCGCGCATTACAAATTCGACCAAAATTAGGTGTCACATGTAGTTTATTGCATTAAGATAAACGATGTAGGTTAGGGAAAAATAAATAAAAAATTCTTTAATTCTATAATTTATTTAAAATTGTACATTTATACACATTAAAATCTGACACTATATATATCGTATACATTTCTCAGTCCGTGCGACATTCATTTTTATTAAAATAAATTATTATAGTTCGTATTAAGAATGACAAAATACAAATAATTCATACAGATCTCGATACATCAGTTCAGGAGTGTAACACCTTAGAGGACCAGAAATTATGCTAGAGACCTTCCTTTACAAAATTTATAATGTTTTTTCAAGTAAAATTTTCGTGTAACCTGTATACCGCACTTCTCACACAGAAATTTTACACGATCAAGATTTCTTCTGCAGCCATGCTTTTCATGGATGCGTGTACTTCGTAGTCGTTCAAAACGTTTACCACAGTAGCGGCACTGATACAGATATTCATCGCAATTATCATCGCTTCCCCGCTGTACAACATGCAAATGAACTTTGCTTTTACAATGCCTAATCAAATTACTTTTGTTTGTGAAATGTACACCACACGAGTCACACGGAAATGTCACACGATTAGCGTTTCTTCTACAGACATGATTTTCATGTCTTCTTGCATGTTGACGGTATTTAAAACTTTTGTCACAGTAACAGCACCGATGTTCGTTAGTCGTTCTTGAATCACCAGTCATTGAAGTTTCCATCGAGGACGAAACAAAGTTCGTAGAGTTTTCCTGTGTAGCCAGCACCACCGGCATTAAAGTCTCTCCTGCTGACGGTATCACGACTGTTGAAGTCTCCTCTTGTGATGACGTCGTCGTCGTTGCCGACGGGATCTGCACATTCTCCGCCATAGCTGACGTCAGGGTTCCCGTAGTCGATGGTACAACATCCATCAAGTTCGTCGTTTTAGATGGTAAAGATGCCATCGAGTTCACAAGAACAGGTAATTACGCGTCTTATGCACCAGAAGAATCAAACTAGGTGATCCTTACACCGTCGTCGTCAGTAACAAACTGAGCGACCTGCTGTCTAGGACTCGCTTATATACATGCACCGGTTTGAATAATACGCTAGTCAAATCAAGAACCAATTACTATAATACTCGAGTCAATACATCATCCATTGTTATTACTAAAAAAAAAATTAGGAATTTCAAGGAATAAAAGTTTACATTATATATGGAAACAACTAATCTCTCATCCTACAAACACGGTTTATTTAGACTTACTAGAAGGATTAAGAGTCTCTGAACAATGGAACATTCAGAAACCAAACATAGTTTCAACTACTCAAATTTAAATTTTATTATGTACAGCTACACATAACCTCCAACTGACTCCAAATGTCTACAACACATTTCTAAAATAATTTATACGATACCGGGCTAGGTCCAAAGTCAATTATTTTTGTACCTCTCATCTACAGTTCAGAGGACCTTCAGTGTTGATATAGCTACAGACAAGACATGTCCAGTACCATACATCTTCAAAGCCTTCAGAGTCGATCCTTGTTAAGCCTTATGACAAAAGTCTCCGAAACAAGAGACCTACTCTATAAGTTTACTATACACTTTTATGCTTTATATAGCACACATCGATAAATATCTTCGTAAATAACCCAAAATATTATCAGACCACTAGCATTCGATTTATGCACATACAGTAGGACACCAACATATCCATCAACACAAGTCCATTCTACATTAAGCTCCTCACTTATTTTCATCAGTCTACACTCAGCACACAAAAACTAAATGAAGTCAATTAACAACCTAGTATTTATATACATCCAGTCATTTAACAGCTTACCGATGGCTAGTTAAATAAGATTAACAGTGAACATGTTAGCAAAGTTTAAATTTATATAGGACCAGGGACCCATTGAACCTTCAGAACCGAGCTACACATACTCAGTGCTGGATGCAAGTTAATTCTACACTCATTTGCCATCACTCATATTACATCATCGTCACTCAATTTGACACTCATTTCCCATCAACTACACTCAATTCGACACTCATTTTCCATCATAGACACTCAATTCGACACTCATTTTCCATAAGACACTCAATTTCCATAATCGACACTCAATTCTACATACGTACTCTTTCCTTCTTCAACACGCATTTTCCTTCATCTACATAAAATAAAATGTAAACTCTCCAACACCCACACACACACACACACACACACACATAGATATATATTAAAATAGTCATCCGCAACTCAATTCTTTAAAGTAGCAAACACATGAACTTTATTAGGGCATGAATAACGACACATTTTAATAACAATTTTTAAAATTATAATACAAAAGTATAAAAATCCGTCAGTCAATACACATTACTAACTTATTATATATACCCTGAAATTCTAAGATCATTATGAATAGTCCACGTTTCTTTGATAACTGATACAATTTCGTCATCTTGCGAAACAAGTAAAAGTCGCAACCTGTTCGTTAACACTTTCGAGTCTTTCCACGATACATAATCAATTTCACTTGATGCCACCATCTTCTTCGAATGTTTGCTGAACATATTCTGAAAATCGTAATAATGATTATGATAATTTGTATCATCATCATCGCTGCTGTCCACATCTTTAACAAACACACTGACATCTTCATCTTGCATATCCCAGTATTTCGAATTTTTTGACATTGGAGTGCCGTCATTGGTATCAAGCTTACTTGCTAATTTTCCAAAAAAAATATTCCAAAGTCCGTATAAGTCTACTATAAGACGACTTGTCACTTTTTCTGGAGATGTTACTTTCATTATCTTCTACCTTACTTATATCTTCAACACCAGTTAAGCTATTTCCTTCCTCAAGACCTGGAGAGATTTTAACTCAATCGCTTTTAAGACTAGGTCGATCAATTTCATTGTAAGACATACTGTCCCCGAGCATAGCGTCTCCATCTACGTACTTTATCTCCTGAACGAGCTTGGCTTTACAAGTTTTATAGTGTATTTTTAAATTCTCTCTTCGTGTCAACCGTCTTCCACACTTGCCACAAATTAGTATTTGACGGTATGGGCTTTTAACACATTCGTTCTTTTCATGTCTACGAGCATTATAGATGTTATCAAAGTATTTGCTACAGTATGTACAATGTCCTCCAGATCGAGATCGATATTTGTGTATCGTACCTTCACTAGTCTGTACGTACTCCATAATGGTTGAATAGCAACTAAAGGTATTTTTTAGGTACTTCGTATTTTCATGTATGAACATTCATCAATTATTTACGAAAAAAGATTTTTTTTCTCATTTTGAAGAAAAAATCATGTTCCACGTAGTTTTACTACCCACCTTCATATTTCCTCATATGTTATGTTGTAAAAGCAACCAAAGTTGGTTGTAGGTTATGGAATGCTCACTCACGATCTCTTGAAAAAGGTGTACCTCCCTAGATCTCAAGAGGAAGAACATTGACCTTATTTAAAAATTAGTGAATAATATCATGGTCTAGCAAGAATCACAAGATAATCTATTCTCATATTAGCAACCATCATGTACCAGTTGTCTGTATATACAGTCTCTGTTGTCTGTATAAGTAAACAATGTTTTGTGTGGGATGCGGGATGCTCCCTAACGATCGCAACAGAAGGAGGGCTTCGCTAGAACTCAAGGGGAAGGGAAATCTTCGTGTGTGATAGCTTTTCCCATTTGTTTCAAGACAGTGCAATCGTCTGATTAATGAACTTTTGTTTTTGTGTGATTTCCACCTGTTAAAATTATTTTTTAAGTGTTGATTTGATAATATGACTTCGGAAATTTATACGAAACTCTGAATAAAATTACCTGTCTTAGACACCAAGGACAATACAGTTTGTCCTTCATGTTAATGCTTATCAGCTGTCTCAAAGCATATTATTTGTCTGAGTAAAGTTATTATTTTTTAAATGCGCCTGATAAAAATATTGTAAGTGGTGATTTATTGACAGAATTTCACTAATTAAATGTAACTCTGAATAGAAATGACATGACTCATTAAGTAAAAAATTCATCATGCAGAGATAGATTTCTCACAAATAATCAGGAGCACTCGGAGAAAACCATCAGATGTCTAGCCAGGAATAATCAGAAACACTTGGAGAAAGCCATCAATAAATAATATCAAGAATAATCAGAAGCACTCTGAGAAAACCATAAGATGTCTAGTCAGGTATAATCAGGAGCACACGGAGAAAACCACCACAATATTGTCAAGAATAATCGGAAGCACACGGAGAAAACCACCATAATATTGTCAATAATAATCGGAAGCACACGGAGAAAATCACCATAATATTGACAAGAATAATCGGAAGCACACGGAGAAAACCACCACAAGTTTTCTTTGATATCATAAAAATACAGAAAAAATATTTAATAAATAACAAAAAAATTAATAAAAAATTTTAAATGACAAAATAAAATACAAAAAATACATAAACAGATTCTGCTAGCTTGTGAACTTCTCATTGTTGAGCAAAGATATAGTTCTAGTACAAGCCAGAATTTTATGTATTTTTTGTATTTTATTTTGTCATTTAAAATTTTTTATTAATTTTTTTGTTATTTATTAAATATTTTTTTCTGTATTTTTATGATATCAAAGAAAACTTGTGGTGGTTTTCTCCGTGTGCTTCCGATTATTCTTGTCAATATTACGGTGATTTTCTCCGTGTGCTTCCGATTATTATTGACAATATTATGGTGGTTTTCTCTGTGTGCTTCCGATTATTCTTGACAATATTGTGGTGGTTTTCTCCGTGTGCTCCTGATTATACCTGACTAGACATCTTATGGTTTTCTCAGAGTGCTTCTGATTATTCTTGATATTATTTATTGATGGCTTTCTCCAAGTGTTTCTGATTATTCCTGGCTAGACATCTGATGGTTTTCTCCGAGTGCTCCTGATTATTTGTGAGAAATCTATCTCTGCATGATGAATTTTTTACTTAATGAGTCATGTCATTTCTATTCAGAGTTACATTTAATTAGTGAAATTCTGTCAATAAATCACCACTTACAATATTTTTATCAGGCGCATTTAAAAAATAATAACTTTACTCAGACAAATAATATGCTTTGAGACAGCTGATAAGCATTAACATGAAGGACAAACTGTATTGTCCTTGGTGTCTAAGACAGGTAATTTTATTCAGAGTTTCGTATAAATTTCCGAAGTCATATTATCAAATCAACACTTAAAAAATAATTTTAACAGGTGGAAATCACACAAAAACAAAAGTTCATTAATCAGACGATTACACTGTCTTGAAACAAATGGGAAAAGCTATCACACACGAAGATTTCCCTTCCCCTTGAGTTCTAGCGAAGCCCTCCTTCTGTTGCGATCGTTAGGGAGCATCCCGCATCCCACACAAAACATTGTTTACTTATACAGACAACAGAGACTGTATATACAGACAACTGGTACATGATGGTTGCTAATATGAGAATAGATTATCTTGTGATTCTTGCTAGACCATGATATTATTCACTAATTTTTAAATAAGGTCAATGTTCTTCCT
The DNA here is from genome assembly GCF_032445375.1 of Bacillus rossius redtenbacheri. Taxonomy (NCBI): domain Eukaryota; kingdom Metazoa; phylum Arthropoda; class Insecta; order Phasmatodea; family Bacillidae; genus Bacillus; species Bacillus rossius. Next base: position 97,263,780 of record NC_086330.1, on the reverse strand, counting down.
CTTGAGATCTAGGGAGGTACACCTTTTTCAAGAGATCGTGAGTGAGCATTCCATAACCTACAACCAACTTTGGTTGCTTTTACAACATAACATATGAGGAAATATGAAGGTGGGTAGTAAAACTACGTGGAACATGATTTTTTCTTCAAAATGAGAAAAAAAATCTTTTTTCGTAAATAATTGATGAATGTTCATACATGAAAATACGAAGTACCTAAAAAATACCTTTAGTTGCTATTCAACCATAATGGAGTACGTACAGACTAGTGAAGGTACGATACACAAATATCGATCTCGATCTGGAGGACATTGTACATACTGTAGCAAATACTTTGATAACATCTATAATGCTCGTAGACATGAAAAGAACGAATGTGTTAAAAGCCCATACCGTCAAATACTAATTTGTGGCAAGTGTGGAAGACGGTTGACACGAAGAGAGAATTTAAAAATACACTATAAAACTTGTAAAGCCAAGCTCGTTCAGGAGATAAAGTACGTAGATGGAGACGCTATGCTCGGGGACAGTATGTCTTACAATGAAATTGATCGACCTAGTCTTAAAAGCGATTGAGTTAAAATCTCTCCAGGTCTTGAGGAAGGAAATAGCTTAACTGGTGTTGAAGATATAAGTAAGGTAGAAGATAATGAAAGTAACATCTCCAGAAAAAGTGACAAGTCGTCTTATAGTAGACTTATACGGACTTTGGAATATTTTTTTTGGAAAATTAGCAAGTAAGCTTGATACCAATGACGGCACTCCAATGTCAAAAAATTCGAAATACTGGGATATGCAAGATGAAGATGTCAGTGTGTTTGTTAAAGATGTGGACAGCAGCGATGATGATGATACAAATTATCATAATCATTATTACGATTTTCAGAATATGTTCAGCAAACATTCGAAGAAGATGGTGGCATCAAGTGAAATTGATTATGTATCGTGGAAAGACTCGAACGTGTTAACGAACAGGTTGCGACTTTTACTTGTTTCGCAAGATGACGAAATTGTATCAGTTATCAAAGAAACGTGGACTATTCATTATGAAATTAGGATTTTTAGGGTATATATAATAAGTTAGTAATGTGTATTGACTGACGGATTTTTATACTTTTGTATTATAATTTTAAAAATTGTTATTAAAATGTGTCGTTATTCATGCCCTAATAAAGTTCATGTGTTTGCTACTTTAAAGAATTGAGTTGCGGATGACTATTTTAATATATATCTATGTGTGTGTGTGTGTGTGTGTGTGTGGGTGTTGGAGAGTTTACATTTTATTTTATGTAGATGAAGGAAAATGCGTGTTGAAGAAGGAAAGAGTACGTATGTAGAATTGAGTGTCGATTATGGAAATTGAGTGTCTTATGGAAAATGAGTGTCGAATTGAGTGTCTATGATGGAAAATGAGTGTCGAATTGAGTGTAGTTAATGGGAAATGAGTGTCAAATTGAGTGACGATGATGTAATATGAGTGATGGCAAATGAGTGTAGAATTAACTTGCATCCAGCACTGAGTATGTGTAGCTCGGTTCTGAAGGTTCAATGGGTCCCTGGTCCTATATAAATTTAAACTTTGCTAACATGTTCACTGTCAATCTTATTTAACTAGCCATCGGTAAGCTGTTAAATGACTGGATGTATATAAATACTAGGTTGTTAATTGACTTCATTTAGTTTTTGTGTGCTGAGTGTAGACTGATGAAAATAAGTGAGGAGCTTAATGTAGAATGGACTTGTGTTGATGGATATGTTGGTGTCCTACTGTATGTGCATAAATCGAATGCTAGTGGTCTGATAATATTTTGGGTTATTTACGAAGATATTTATCGATGTGTGCTATATAAAGCATAAAAGTGTATAGTAAACTTATAGAGTAGGTCTCTTGTTTCGGAGACTTTTGTCATAAGGCTTAACAAGGTTCGACTCTGAAGGCTTTGAAGATGTATGGTACTGGACATGTCTTGTCTGTAGCTATATCAACACTGAAGGTCCTCTGAACTGTAGATGAGAGGTACAAAAATAATTGACTTTGGACCTAGCCCGGTATCGTATAAATTATTTTAGAAATGTGTTGTAGACATTTGGAGTCAGTTGGAGGTTATGTGTAGCTGTACATAATAAAATTTAAATTTGAGTAGTTGAAACTATGTTTGGTTTCTGAAAGTTCCATTGTTCAGAGACTCTTAATCCTTCTAGTAAGTCTAAATAAACCGTGTATGTAGGATGAGAGATTAGTTGTTTCCATATATAATTTAAACTTTTATTCCTTGAAATTCCTAATTTTTTTTTAGTAATAACAATGGATGATGTATTGACTCGAGTATTATAGTAATTGGTTCTTGATTTGACTAGCGTATTATTCAAACCGTTGCATGTATATAAGCGAGTCCTAGACAGCAGGTCGCTCAGTTTGTTACTGACGACGACGGTGTAAGGATCACCTAGTTTGATTCTTCTGGTGCATAAGACGCGTAATTACCTGTTCTTGTGAACTCGATGGCATCTTTACCATCTAAAACGACGAACTTGATGGATGTTGTACCATCGACTACGGGAATCCTGACGTCAGCTATGGCGGAGAATGTGCAGATCCCGTCGGCAACGACGACGACGTCATCACAAGAGGAGACTTCAACAGTCGTGATACCGTCAGCAGGAGAGACTTTAATTCCGGTGGTGCTGGCTACACAGGAAAACTCTACGAACTTCGTTTCGTCCTCGATAGAAACTTCAATGACTGGTGATTCAAGAACGACTAACGAACATCGGTGCTGTTACTGTGACAAAAGTTTTAAATACCGTCAACATGCAAGAAGACATGAAAATCATGTCTGTAGAAGAAACGCTAATCGTGTGACATTTCCGTGTGACTCGTGTGGTGTACATTTCACAAACAAAAGTAATTTGATTAGGCATTGTAAAAGCAAAGTTCATTTGCATGTTGTACAGCGGGGAAGCGATGATAATTGCGATGAATATCTGTATCAGTGCCGCTACTGTGGTAAACGTTTTGAACGACTACGAAGTACACGCATCCATGAAAAGCATGGCTGCAGAAGAAATCTTGATCGTGTAAAATTTCTGTGTGAGAAGTGCGGTATACAGGTTACACGAAAATTTTACTTGAAAAAACATTATAAATTTTGTAAAGGAAGGTCTCTAGCATAATTTCTGGTCCTCTAAGGTGTTACACTCCTGAACTGATGTATCGAGATCTGTATGAATTATTTGTATTTTGTCATTCTTAATACGAACTATAATAATTTATTTTAATAAAAATGAATGTCGCACGGACTGAGAAATGTATACGATATATATAGTGTCAGATTTTAATGTGTATAAATGTACAATTTTAAATAAATTATAGAATTAAAGAATTTTTTATTTATTTTTCCCTAACCTACATCGTTTATCTTAATGCAATAAACTACATGTGACACCTAATTTTGGTCGAATTTGTAATGCGCGCTATGTCTTGTTTGTGTGTATTATTTTTTTTACCAATAATGATGAAGACTGTTTTTTTTTTGCTAAAATTATTTTTGTCTGAGTATGCCATCTGCATTCTTAAGATTTTTATGGGAGATGTTTTGGTAAAGTGCTGGTACAGGTAATACCGTAGCATTAGAGCAAATCTGACTAAGAACTTGATTTATTATTTTTGAGAAATAATTTATTACTTCCCGAAATAAAACTAACAGACTTGTGGGAAATTTATGGTCTTAAATCGTAACCTGTCATATATCGGTGTACACTATGGAGGTGATATTAAAAAATTAAAGAATGTTTATCAATTGACCACACTTCGGGGTACTCTGGTGCACTGGCTGGGCTGTAACAGTAAGATTCTGGATACTTGGTAAGCGATTATTCGTCCGAATTACTCACACATTTGTACCGATTACTAACATGAATTTAGGGTTCACGAAAAAAAAAATGTATACTAGCCGGGGTCATGATTTGAAGTATTTTGCCGCTTATAATTATCAGCGTAAGGAGTATGCTATGTAGGAATCGACTCCTCTCGTATATGTGCTACACATTTATTTTTGTAGGTAGCAAGATATACATTCGTAGGCTGATTTTCTGCTCTGGTTCAGTGATGTATACTTTGAAGTGGTTCCGTCAAGTACTTTACATGAGCTTGATTACGATTTCACTGGAGTTTTACGTGCACTGAGTTGGAAGGCTAGCGGCGTGATGTATGCATTCTGCAAGCTTGCAACTCCCGTGCGAGGGGTCAATGTTCATTTGCAGGTGATGGTAGGCATGTCTCGATCGAGAAGTCTCTGCCTCTATCCTTGAGAATTTTTTTTTAGGTTAACGTGCTTGAATTTATGTACTTTTGACTAGTCGTACGTGAATATGTTTAAATTCGTATGCATTGGAACATATTTTTCTACATGAGCTAAGAGAAATACATAGATGCTACATTGACTGAGATAGGTATCGAACACATGGTTCTTACCCTATGAGTGACTAGCACTTGTTTGTCCCATCTCCTCTAACCCTCGTTTACTTTGTGATATAGATGGAACATGGATGTTTTCAGAGAGATGATGGTTAAAATGTCTTGGACAAAGTGTCCTTTGTAGAAATTACTATGTGTGGTAATTATTTTAGTTGAAAAGATAATTTAATAAAACATGTAAGACTAACGTGAAGGTTTTTTTATGTGTAAACAAATCATCGATAGGATGGATTTTTATGTAGAAATGGTTGTATACCACATCTCTTGAAGAACACTGCATGGTATATATAATGAAAGACTCTTGGGCTCAAGAAACTAAAATATAGGTGGAAGGGATGATGCGGTTCCTAAGATTAAATGAAAGGAACTTTGATGATTTTTTTCTATATACTAAGATGATTTAATTGGGTTTGGGATGATGGGTTGAAGGATTAAATAATATAACTGTACACACTAGCTTTTACAGAAAATGAGAATGGAGCTCACAAGATCATAGATTGCGGGTAAATCACTGACAACTGAAATGTTGAAACGATATCATAAAATGAGTGATATTGATGCAGCTCATGGTAATATTGATGACAGCTACGAAGATGATGTCTTTACGTCTGTGATAGTGACACGGACGCGGAGATTTTAAGACAAATAATATTATTAATATAGAAATGATGGAAGCCGTAGCACGCCGATCGTGACGAGAAACAAATATTGAAGGATGCTGATGGTTTCGGGAAGACTGAAACTAATGGAAGTATCAACACCTTGAAAAGTGAAAATACACTCAAGCCTATATTTAGCAGATACTCCATACTTTGTAAAAATAATGGACTCCTAAAAAGGAAGCATGAAGGCGATGCAGACACTTCGACATCGACGATAACGAGTTCTTATACGGTAATCTGGGTGAAGACGATGCCTTCTACGGTGATTGCTACAGTGACTCTGAAGCTGGCGACGTGATCTAAGACTGTGATGCAGAACCTAAAGCTGACAAGACCGATGAATGTGGTGGTGTCCTGAGACCGAAGCGATGGAAACGTCGTGATGTAATAAATAAATCTGATCAAGCTTGTGATGATCACTGGCTCGATGATGAAAGTAACCCTGAGGTTGGTGTTAAAACGGAGGACAGCAAGAATCATAATATTTATAATAAACGTGCAAGGAAGATGGTGGCAGAAGAGATTGATTCCACATCATGGAAAGATCCAAACATATTGGTTGACCGGCTAAGACTGATGGTGGTATCTGTTCGTAGAGGAAACTACTCGCATATCGTGGAAGTATCGACCATACTTAAAGAGCTTCGGAACGCTGGCTACTTACAATAATCATTTGATTAACTGTCATGTGTGTACTAATGAAAAATAAAATGAATTATTTATATTTTAAAAAAGTATGATTTATTTCTTGTATCCTGATTTCCAATATATTTTAAAAAAGTATGATTTATTTCTTGTATCCTGATTTCCAAATAAGTCTGTGTTTCCGCTACTGTATGTGTGATCGTTCCGTTTCCTGTGTGTACTGTGTGTACGTTCCGATTTCCTGTGTGTACATTTCGTTTTCCTGTTTGTTTATTTCGTTTTCCTGTGTGTACATTTCGTTTTCATGTGTGTACATTTCGTTTTCCTGTTTGTACATTTCGTTTTCCTGTTTGTACATTTCGTTTTCCTGTTTGTACATTTCGTTTTCCTGTTTGTACATTTCGTTTTCCTGTTTGTACATTTCGTTTTCCTGTTTGTACATTTCGTTTTCCTGTGTGTACATTTCGTTTTCCTGTGTGTACATTTCGTTTTCCTGTTTGTACATTTCGTTTTCATGTGTGTACATTTCGTTTTCCTGTTTGTACATTTCGTTTTCCTGTTTGTACATTTCGTTTTCCTGTTTGTACATTTCGTTTTCCTGTTTGTACATTTCGTTTTCCTATTTGTACATTTAGTTTTCCTGTTTGTACATTTCGTTTTCCTGTGTGTACATTTCGTTTTCCTGTGTGTACATTTCGTTTTCCTGTTTGTACATTTCGTTTTCCTGTGTGCACTGTGTGTACGTTCCGTTTCCTGTGTGTACTGTGTGTACGTACCGATTTCCTGTGTGTACATTTCGTTTTCCTGTGTGTACTTTTCGTTTTCCTGTGTGTACTGTGTGTACATTGCGTGTTCATTTCATTTGATGAATTTGTTTCCAAATGTGTTACCTTATTTTGGTACGCTTCTTCTTTCAATGGTGTTTTGACACGAGTATTATAGTAATTGGTTCTTGATTTGACTAGAGTATTATTCCAACCGGTGCGTGTATATAAGCGAGTCCTGGACAGCAGGTCGCTCAGTTTGTTACTGACGTCGGCGGTGTAAGGATCACCTAGTTTGTTTCTTCTGGTGCATAAGTCGTGTCAATTAGCTGTTCTTGAGACTTCGATGGCATCTTTACCATCTAAAACGCTGAGCTTGATGGACAACGCACCATCGTCTACGGGAACCCTGACGTCAGCTACGGTGGAGAAGGTGCAGATCCCGTCGGCAAAGACGACGTCATCAAAAGAGGAGATTTCAACAGTCGCGATACCGTCAGCAGGAGAGACTTTAATGCCGGTGGTGCTGACTACGCAGGAAAACTCGTCGAACTTCGTTTCGCCCTCGATGGAAACTTCAATGACTGGTGATTCAACAACGACTAACGAACATCGGTGCTGTTACTGTGACAAGATTTTCACAAACAGCAGCAATACTCGACGACACGAGAGGAGAGAATGTGCTAAGAACCCTTATCGTAAAATGTTTGTTTGTGAGAAATGTCACAAGCAATTTGCAAGACAAGATAATATGAAAACACACATGAAGACATGCAAAGGTCCTGCTGTGCGACAGAAAGGAGAGGTTTCGGTGCAACAACGATGTATTGATGTTCATAAGAGTATGCCTGGAGATGGTGTATTTGCTGCAACAACATCATCTGGTTCGGGTCTGAAAGGATCGTCTTCATCGCCACGGTATCCTTGCAGCTACTGTGATATGTCGTTCGCATTTTCTCATGATGCACGAAGACATGAGCGGAGTAAATGCAAGAAGAATCCATCTCGTATAAAGTTTCGCTGTGATGGGTGTCATGAATGGTTTACACGTATTGACAGTTTGCGCCGACATGTGAAAAAATGCAACGGTAAAGTCCGTGTGTCTACTGAAGAACTACCTGTAGAAACTTCGACTCCTCGCTTTAGATTGGAGACTCGTAAGAGAACAAGCAAGAAAACCGATGTGCAGCAACCGAATGGTATGACGTCTGAACATGAAAATAAACCTAAGACTGTGTTCGGCGCATTACAAGTGAATGATAATGGGTTCTACTTGGCGCAGTCTGCATTTCGTGGAACATTGAAAGACTACTATTATCTAAATATGATAGGTGAGTCGAAAGACATTTGTAATTTTCTTGATGATATCAAAGAGAACATAATCAATCAGCTTACTGATGATGTAGCAACAAACGGTCCATTAAAATACAACTTGTGGTTGGACTGTATATATGGAAAGCCGTATCCATTCGAAGACGAAGTGAAGAAGTGTGCATTCAAGACATCGGCTGCAGTAATTTACAGTTCTAACGATGTGAAGCATACTGTTAAATACGGTATCCAGAAACTCTGTCAGGAAGAGGAGGACTATGTCTGTAAAGGTTCTGGCTGGACTCTTTCTAGTATAAGCCGATTGGAGCTAAGAATTAGTCATTTCACGCCGCTGCGGACCTAAATGATTATAAGATTGCTGGCTTTCGCAAGTGTTCGTGTAGTAAAGTAGAAATTATGTAATAAAGTTTATTTTGTGAAAGAACTTGTGTTGTTTTATTTCTCGGACCTGCCACTATTATATTATGATTATTTTTTTTTATCTTCATTCCGAATCGTACCAAGGACCTTAGTCGATCTAACTAATCATTTTATTGGTTGCAAATTTATTTAATGAATTTTGAACTTTTTCCGAATTAATAAGTCAATTATGAATTTTCCAAGATGGCGGACATGATGTCTGATAGGATGATGGTAGCAGAGGATTTAAAGTCTCTTTAAGAATTTTGAACATGATTTATTGAAATTATTATTTTTTACATGAAATAAAAAATATATTGCCTCGATCGAGTATCGAACCAAGGATAGGAACTGACCGTGCCAATCAATATATTGATTGCAAATTTATTTAATAAATTTTGGAATTTTTCCCGAATTTCTAGCTAAATAAATACGGAAGATGGCGTCCAAATTTAAAGATGGCGGACACCTTAGTAATAGATGATTACTGCACTCTAGCAGGTAAGAATTAAACTAGCATGGGGTCAGCGCACTCTAGCCGACGATACAATGATGATGGCTTCCAGCATCGAAGACAAGATGGCGTACATGACGTCATACTACCTGATGGTATATGTGCATTGGTAAAAGTGGTGGGGGTCAGTCTGCCAGCAGCCACCTAGGGGGAAGGGCCTGTCGCCATTTTTAATTTTTTTTTGCACTCGTCGGGTTCGAACCGCGGACTCCGAGCTCCGTGTCGTTAATGTATGATTTTTAAATATTTTTTATTAAAATTTTATTAAATGAATTTTTTAATAAATTTTAAATTTTTTTTCATTAAAATCGGATAATAAATGAAGATTTTAAAGATGGCGACCGTAACGAAAATTGCAACGGTGACTTCATCATCCAATATGGCTACCATGGCATCCTAATTTTCAAGGTCATGACCTTGGCGGCTTAAAGCGGCTAGCTCTAAGGATGCTTAAGCCACTTTCAGGAGTTTTCGTTTTTTCTAGGGCAAAGCGACTTTTGAGGATTTTCGAAATTCTAATTTTTGAATTGTGGAATTATTTGAGATTTTTTGGCGGAATTTTTTTCCACATAAATGGAAATTTTGAAGATTTTTGAGGAATTTTGGGTAAATTTTGCCCAATTTTGGAGAATTTTGACACATTTTGAAGGTCAAATGTCAAGGTCAAGGTCAAAGGTCAAGGTCACGACCATCCAAGATGGCCGCCGTGACGTCACAATCCAAGATGGCGGACACCGGCTCCGGCTCCACGCGCCGGCGCCAGATCTCGGACCGGCTATTATATACTACTTGAATCCATATCCTCCTAGCTGCTCGCAGGAGTCTCTCCCTGATGGCCGAGCTGGGGCTCACATGTCCCCACGCGTGGCCCTTACGAGAGCTTGGAACATGTATCCATATCCTCCTAGCTGCTCGCAGGAGTCTCTCGCTGATGGCCGAGCTGGGGCTCACATGTCCCCACGCGTGGCCCTTACGAGAGCCTGGAACATGCATCCATATCCTCCTAGCTGCTCGCAGGAGTCTCTCCCTGATGGCCGAGCTGGGGCTCACATGTCCACACGCGTGGCCCTTACGAGAGCCTGGAACATGCATCCATATCCTCCTAGCTGCTCGCAGGAGTCTCTCCCTGATGTCCGAGCTGGGGCTCACATGAACACCCGCGTGGCCCTTACGAGAGCCTGGAACATGCATCTATATCCTCCTAGCTGCTCGCAGGAGTCTCTCCCTGATGGCCGAGCTGGGGCTCACATGTCCCCACGCGTGATCCTTACGAGAGCTTGGAACATGCATCCATATCCTCCTAGCTGCTCGCAGGAGTCTCTCCCTGATGGCCGAGCTGGGGCTCACATGTCCACACGCGTGGCCCTTACGAGAGCCTGGAACATGCATCCATATCCTCCTAGCTGCTCGCAGGAGTCTCTCCCTGATGTCCGAGCTGGGGCTCACATGTCCCCACGCGTGGCCCTTACGAGAGCCTGGAACATGCATCCATATCCTCCTAGCTGCTCGCAGAAGTCTCTTCTTGATGGCCGAGCTGGGGCTCACATGTCCCCACGCGTGGCCCTTACGAGAGCCTGGAACATGCATCCATATCCTCCTAGCTGCTCGCAGGAGTCTCTCCCTGATGGCCGAGCTGGGGCTCACATGTCCCCACGCGTGGCCCTTACGAGAGCCTGGAACATGCATCCATATCCTCCTAGCTGCTCGCAGAAGTCTCTTCTTGATGGCCGAGCTGGGGCTCACATGTCCCCACGCGTGGCCCTTACGAGAGCCTGGAACATGCATCCATATCCTCCTAGCTGCTCGCAGGAGTCTCTCCCTGATGGCCGAGCTGGGGCTCACATGTCCACACGCGTGGCCCTTACGAGAGCCTGGAACATGCATCCATATCCTCCTAGCTGCTCGCAGGAGTCTCTCCCTGATGGCCGAGCTGGGGATCACATGTCCACACGCGTGGCCCTTACGAGAGCCTGGAACATGCATCCATATCCTCCTAGCTGCTCGCAGGAGTCTCTTCTTGATGGCCGAGCTGGGGCTCACATGTCCACACGCGTGGCCCTTACGAGAGCCTGGAACATGCATCCATATCCTCCTAGCTGCTCGCAGAAGTCTCTTCTTGATGGCCGAGCTGGGGCTCACATGTCCACACGCGTGGCCCTTACGAGAGCCTGGAACATGCATCCATATCCTCCTAGCTGCTCGCAGAAGTCTCTTCTTGATGGCCGAGCTGGGGCTCACATGTCCACACGCGTGGCCCTTACGAGAGCTTGGAACATGCATCCATATCCTCCTAGCTGCTCGCAGGAGTCTCTCCCAGATGGCCGAGCTGGGGCTCACATGTCCACATGCGTGGCCCTTACGAGAGCCTGGAACATGCATCCATATCCTCCTAGCTGCTCGCAGGAGTCTCTCCCTGATGGCCGAGCTGGGGCTCACATGTCCACATGCGTGGCCCTTACGAGAGCCTGTAACATGCATCCATATCCTCCTAGCTGCTCGCAGGAGTCTCTCCCTGATGGCCGAGCTGGGGCTCACATGTCCACCCGCGTGGCCCTTACTAGAGCTTGGAACATGCATCCATATCCTCCTAGCTGCTCGCAGGAGTCTCTCCCTGATGGCCGAGCTGGGGCTCACATGTCCACCCGCGTGGCCCTTACTAGAGCTTGGAACATGCATCCATATCCTCCTAGCTGCTCGCAGGAGTCTCTCCCTGATGGCCGAGCTGGGGCTCACATGTCCACATGCGTGGCCCTTACGAGAGCCTGTAACATGCATCCATATCCTCCTAGCTGCTCGCAGGAGTCTCTCCCTGATGGCCGAGCTGGGGCTCACATGTCCACCCGCGTGGCCCTTACTAGAGCTTGGAACATGCATCCATATCCTCCTAGCTGCTCGCAGGAGTCTCTCCCTGATGGCCGAGCTGGGGCTCACATGTGCACATGCGTGGCCCTTACGAGAGCCAGTAACATGCATCCTTATCCTCCTAGCTGCTCGCAGGAGTCTCTCCCTGATGGCCGAGCTGGGGCTCACATGTCCACATGCGTGGCCCTTACGAGAGCCTGTAACATGCATCCATATCCTCCTAGCTGCTCGCAGGAGTCTCTCCCTGATGGCCGAGCTGGGGCTCACATGTCCACACGCGTGGCCCTTACTAGAGCTTGGAACATGCATCCATATCCTCCTAGCTGCTCGCAGGAATCTCTCCCTGATGGCCGAGCTGGGGGCTCACATGTCCCCAAGCGTGGCCCTTACGAGAGCCTGGAACATGCATCCATATCCTCCTAGCTGCTCGCAGGAGTCTCTCCCTGATGGCCGAGCTGGGGCTCACATGTCCACACGCGTGGCCCTTACGAGAGCCTGGAACATGCATCCATATCCTCCTAGCTGCTCGCAGGAGTCTCTCCCTGATGGCCGAGCTGGGGCTCACATGTCCACACGCGTGGCCCTTACGAGAGCCTGGAACATGCATCCATATCCTCCTAGCTGCTCGCAGGAGTCTCTCCCTGATGGCCGAGCTGGGGCTCACATGTGCACACGCGTGGCCCTTACGAGAGCTTGGAACATGCATCCATATCCTCCTAGCTGCTCGCAGGAGTCTCTCCCTGATGGCCGAGCTGGGGCTCACATGTCCCCACGCGTGGCCATTACGAGAGCCTTGAACATGCATCCATATCCTCCTAGCTGCTCGCAGGAGTCTTTCCCTGATGGCCGAGCTGGGGCTCACATGTCCCCACGCGTGACCCTTACGAGAGCCTGGAACATGCATCCATATCCTCCTAGCTGTTCGCAGGAGTCTCTCCCTGATGGCCGAGCTGGGGCTCACATGTCCACACGCGTGGCCCTTACGAGAGCCTGGAACATGCATCCATATCCTCCTAGCTGCTCGCAGGAGTCTCTCCCTGATGGCCGAGCTGGGGCTCACATGTCCACACGCGTGGCCCTTACAAGAGCCTGGAACATGTACCCATATCCTCCTAGCTGCTCGCAGAAGTCTCTCCCTGATGGCCGAGCTGGGGGCTCACATGTCCCCACGCGTGGCCCTTACGAGAGCCTGGAACATGCATCCATATCCTCCTAGCTGCTCGCAGGAGTCTCTCCCTGATGGCCGAGCTGGGGCTCACATGTCCACACGCATGGCCCTTACGAGAGCCTGGAACATGCATCCATATCCTTCTAGCTGCTCGCAGAAGTCTCTCCCTGATGGCCGAGCTGGGGCTCACATGTCCCCACGCGTGGCCCTTACGAGAGCCTGGAACATGCATCCATATCCTCCTAGCTGCTCGCAGAAGTCTCTCCCTTATGGCCGAGCTGGGGGCTCACATGTCCCCACGCGTGGCCCTTACGAGAGCCTGGAACATGTATCCATATCCTCCTAGCTGCTCGCAGGAGTCTCTCCCTGATGGCCGAGCTGGGGCTCACATGTCCACACGCTTGGCCCTTACGAAAGCCTGGAACATGCATCCATATCCTCCTAGCTGCTCGCGACAATGAACTCCTTTCAGACACTTTGATTCAGTTTTTCTGACGGAGTCTTCATGAAGCCTAGCTTGCAGGCGTAGCGTGTGTTACAAGCGGGAGGTCGTACACGTTCCAATAAGAATGATACATATTTTAAAAGGGGGTGGGGGTTGCGTTCTAGGCACATATCGCCGTGTCGGTACGTTTTGAAGCTGAAGTTAATGAAATATACGTAAATCAATGGGAAATTTAGCAGTCTTCATGTAGGCCTATACATAAATTTTATATTTTACTTATTATATTTTCCCTTTTGTAAATGGACAAATGTTATTAAAATGACCTCAATACGTCAGAATAGCTTTTAATATCTTCATGAACTATACATTTACCAAATTTCTGACTCCCCGTTTATCTGGAAAGCATGTTCTTATACAGGTACCTACTGGTCATCCACTTTCCACCCTTCCTAACCCAAATTATCCCGCCCAAAATTCTTAGCTTTGTCTGCGCCTGTTTTTGTATTCAAACAGATTCCTGTTTTCTTAAAACACATTACATGTTTTAAAATTGTAGCTAGACATGAAGTATAAATCACCTTGTACTAGATTTTTGTTTTAACCTCACATATGTGAGCACCATTCGCGAACAAACTGATTAATTTTTTTAAGTGAAAATTATTTGCAGCCAGGCTTAATCATAGTCACGAGAAATTAAAAGTGCAAATTTCAGGAATGTGGTGCTCTATTGTTGAAAGAAGGTGGCGGAGGGTGAATAGCAAATAACGTAAAAATCATAAAATTTTAAAACTCTATGCAGGTTTTTCGTCGCAGTTTTAGTTGCATGTAAACATCCAAAGTGAACCTCTGTTGTGTAGTTTATTGAAGGCGTGTGTATATACCATATTTCTGCTAACAATTAACTTGCCAAAAACACAATTGGCAGCGGCATAGTTGATGGCATGTTTGTGTTATAGTTCCCTCGCATTCTTGGATACTCGCATGATTGTACCCTCGCCTATACGCTCGTATACGTGCACATCTGTAAGCTTGTTTATTATAATTTGTGTACTAACAAATGTCCCATGACTCTCTCTGTGAGGTGTCACTTCTACAGCATCTTTTATTCACGCGTTTGCATTAGCGAATGCTATTAATATCTGGGTTGTTTTTATTTCCAATGCAGTTATACCAACCACCGCAGCCTCTTAACTTTCCTGTTTTTATACTCTTCAGAGGCGGGATTCTAAAAACATTGCCTCAATTTTATTTCATTAATAAAACATCGGACATAAAATTTACGGATTTTGCACCGACTTACTTTTCTGTACAATTCCACATTTCCATCAAGCAGAATTAAACTGTGACGGCAACGTTGTTGGCAACCTTGCGTGCGCGCGGCGGATTGCGGCCTTAGTATAGAAGCTGCTATAAAAGGAGTGGTATTATGAAATGCTCAAACGTAGCGTATCGTACGAGATGTGATCAAAAATTCCGTTATTGAAATTTTTTTATAGAAGCACTGCTAAGGCTACATCTCTTTGAAGTAATGAGCCCAATAGCCTTATCCATTGAGATAGTCAGTGTAAAATGTGAACAAGTTGTGACTGGTCAGTCTGCTTCCAGAGCCGGAAGAGTGAGGTTATGTTCACTGTGTCTGTCGCGCATCATGGATGGAGACCCGGAAATATCCCTGATATTCGTCTGGCTTCATGGTAGAATTCATAGTCATAGGTGTGCTCAACCTACGTTTGCTTACTCTTTGGTTGATTTCTCAGTGAAAACCTTTTTTTATCTTTGTTAATATTTGTCTTTGTTTATCTTTGCACTGCTTGAATCGCTTACTTCTCTCCTAGCTGGGCATCGTTGGTTCGCGGTCATAGAGGGGCGTGTCCAAATAACTAAGATCCAATCATGAACACAGTGCGAAGGTTTGAAAGTTTGCATTGTAACCTGCGAATTAATGCATGTACGAAAATTCCGTATCTTTAATCACGGATTTTGAACAACGCGTTTGTTTCCAAAACAGAGATCAGAAAAATGTGTTAATGGCTTCCTCCTTCATCAGAACTATGCACCGTGCCACACATCGCTTCTGATTGGCGAGTTTTAGGCTGAAAAGAAAGTTCCTGTCTGTCCTTATCCAGAAATGCTTCCAGTCATGCAGTCAATAGTATAATGAGTGCGCATAGCTAGTCAAGAAGGTATTTTGAAAG
Organism: Bacillus rossius redtenbacheri; assembly: GCF_032445375.1. Taxonomy (NCBI): domain Eukaryota; kingdom Metazoa; phylum Arthropoda; class Insecta; order Phasmatodea; family Bacillidae; genus Bacillus; species Bacillus rossius. The sequence continues at coordinate 97,248,319 of NC_086330.1, read as the reverse complement.
ATATACTTATAATTTGATGAAAGCTTATTACTTTGTTCGTAATAAAATTATTCATCAAATTTTTATTTATCACACCTCGTAACTACCAGCGTTACAGTTTACAAAACACAGCGTTTGCAAATACGCTCCACACACTTTTTTTTTTTGTAAATGGAAAATAAATGTTCATGTAAAATAAAAGATATTAGTACAGTTACGTGAAAACAACTGTATCACTACAAAATAGTGTTCGCAGTAATACTGGGTTCGGATTCTTACCCCAGCGTTTATGCTACGTGTTGTGCCAATACTTCCAATAGTTAAAGTTATTTGTGAATCGTTCCCTAAATAGCTTTTCAGAATTGACTGCGCACAAAGAAGTGCGATAAAACCAATTAAAGTCAAATTGTTGAAAATTCCATTAACTTTTCTGTGATTTAGATACATTATGATTAATTAAACACGAATTAAATTATAAAATTATGCGTCAGTTTTCTAAAGATATACTTAGTATTATATCGAAATCGTAGTTTATATATGCAAAAATAACCATAGCCATGTATTCTACGAAGTTACAATGTCTTTCTTGTAGTATTACAAACCATTTCTTGACAACTGGTTTCCAAAGGAATCTTGTGTAAAAGTACATAATCTTTTTTTTTCTTTGCACCGCGAACAAAAAGCCTCATAACACAATATAGTCTGAAGACGGCTGCGCCTGAGGTTGAAGGGCTTTTCTCCGCCCCAGCATGCACCGCGGGAGGGTCGAACCAGGGGCGGGCGTCAGGAATGCATTGCACCACGGAGCATCGTCTCATCGTCCAAGAGAACTCCACACCGCGACTCGGGGAATGCCGGGCCAAGTTACACTAGGCCGTCCACACGCAGTTAGTGATTGCGACACGGTTAGAGCGGAGGGAGGAGGGGGAGATGATAGAAAAGAATGGGTCTGGGGGTAGCAGTGTTGTACAAAGCAGTTGCCCGGCTAATCGCCTCTGCTATTATGTTCGACGCGGCGGGCGACTCTGCGCGACCTAGTGGGTCGTTAGCCCGATATTCGAACAGGAAATTTATTGCACCCCTTCCCCCTTTCCACGCCAAGGGTTGAAGATGGGTTCGGCAGGCTGTGTGGGGAAGGAGGGGGGAGGTTCGGGCCCAAGGAGAAACTTGGGCGACAGACAATAATGGGAATTCCTGGCAGCCGTTCCCTCTGCGGGCGAACAACCCTCCTCTCACACGTCTGTGAATGAGCATTACGTACACAATCGTAAAAGGGAAAACGTTTCTCGGGGGGAGGCTGGTATCTCCGATTTCATAATCTCAACCCTAATTTCCCCGACCCCTTCCCCCTCCCTAACCCAACCCAACGACCCCGCGGCTGTGTTGGCGAAGTCGCTGCCGAAACGACGCCTCCTGATGGCGCAATGAGCCATCTGCCTCGCGGGCCGGGGAGAGGGTGGGATCGCTGCCACAGATGGCGGCTGCAATCTCTCGCCGGTGAACGGCAATTCGCGGCGCTGGATCACCGGTGGTTCCAATCAGAAGACGTTTGAATAGGTTGTGCGTTCGCAGAATGCAAGCGCCTCGTGAACTCTCTCCTGTTAAAAGTGCGTTCTGCGACACAAGGATTAAAAAAAAAAAAAATTGTCGTGGGTTCAAGGTTGAATTCACCCCAACTACACGCCAACGAAAAGTTCATGTAACGGAAACGACAACAACACTACAATATAAAAGAAAACTAAGAAATATATTTAATGAATTTGTTGACCCCCAAGAGGGGAAACCAGGAACTGAGTTAGAGCGAACACAAAAAATTGTGTTGTGAGAGTCGCGCATTTTATTAACAACAAATAAATATTGAACAGTTTCAAACATGTAAAACTCGAGCAATCAAATCGTCTTGTATACATGGTCATTCTTTCTCGAATTTATTCAACCTCGCCCACAGCCTGGAGCTGTCAACAAACGAATTTCAAAGATTAACCACAAGTCGTAAACTAACCCTAACATAACACAAGCAAGACTTTTGATAAAAATTAGTTTCTAGGGTGAATAACAAAAGGAATTAATGTCTCTTAAATTTACATTGCATGAGCCTCAATGAATACCGAATTCGCTTGAAAATTAAGAAGAGCTATGGCGAGCGAGTAATACAATAAAATGATTCATCGGCAAGAAACAAATTTTAACATAACTTACTCGCAAACAAAATATTTAAACCAACAAATTATTGACAATATAAACATTCACTCAAATATTTTTACTGTGTATAATACGCCTCAAGGGTGAACAATGGTTTCACGGGCCAACGTGATAAACGCCCAAACAATTTTAAATAAACTTCTCGTGTCTGTGGGTCGATGTCAATGTCCGGGCTCGCTCCGCTAGTCGTCTCCTCGTGACAGCCCGCCCGACTAGCGCTCTCCTGCCCCAGCAGCAGTCGAGCCGGACTCCCTTGGCGCGCTCCGAGACAGGAACACCAAGTTCCCCCGACGACCGCGACTCCGCGATGCGAGAGACAGGCCGCAGCCCTCTTCGTCAGGCGCCAGCATGTCCGCTCCGGTCACACTCAGTCCAGTTGGTGTGGACAAGTATTCCGCAGTATTCGCCCCCCAAGTACCAGCAAAACACAACACCTGCTCGGAGGTCTGAGGTCAGTAGTCGGGAAAATGTAACAGTCGGTTGCACATATTCACTGCCATATCAAGCCTGCCTCAAACCAACCACCACTGATTGTTTCTCGTCACGCACTCACGCTCACATGCCTTCATACATTCTACTCGCTACTCCCTACTCGCCCAGCGACTAAAATTTGACACATCGACGGCATTTTACGAATTCTGGTGCTACTGGCTACCTCCCACAGGGCTCAAAACTGCAAAGCGACTTTTCACAAAAAAAAATAATAACTTGTCTAACGAGTCCCCAACTCGCCACACGAGTTGACACTTCAAGTCGCGGGCAATTACCTTCTTCACCCCGCCAGTCTCCACAGCACGTCACTACAGGATCCTTCGTCAACGACTTGGCTAAGTCCGATTCCAGAGTAAAGTTAAAGTTCCTCTTGCCAGTCACAGAGACAAAGTCCAACTCCGGCGATCGGTAGGTAGTCGGGCATAGTGACGTTCTTCAAGTGATCTGGGAGGGGGGTGGCAGGGCGACGTTCTTGAAGGCGTGGAACTCCCACTCCTTCAATATGGCTTCTGCTTGCTCTGTCCAGGTCGGAGGTATATATAACACTGTGGTGCCCTTCCTCTTCGTTCACGATCGAACCAGAAACTCCGAGTTGCTCTTACTTCCGCGGAGAAGAAAGGAGGGGCGGTAATCACATGACTAGTCACGTGGCCACCCCCACCACTCCACTGTTTTAGCCGAGGCGCGCGACACAAGGTGAGAAGCCTTGCCGGGAGTACAGACCACCCGCAATACTCAGATGTTCGACGGAAGTAAGACCAATCAGAGGCAAACAAAGTCCAGTTTAAAGAGAAAAATAACTTTCCGTTGTGGGCTGCGATTAGCAACCACAACAAATTAGCTACATCTGATTGGTTTTTACTAGAAAGCTTGCTGCTACAGCAAGAACAATTTAAAGAATGATGTGAATTTTTCATTGCAAAATTTATTACCAATATTGACTTAGTTTATATTGCCAGAGTCGTGGCTTTCGGTTTAACCTTTGTCATGGGAGTGGTTACAAAATGCACGTTTAAGCTTCGATTCAATAACCCCCTTGAAAAACAGGGAAAGGATGTTAGTATCCTCAGCAATAAAAGAATAATAAAACCAAGTAAGGCCCATCCCCATTCATAAATATGCAAAACATCACAAGACTTCCCACCTCATTATTCCTCATAACCTCATAATTAGAGATACGAAAGTCGCAAAATAGAATGCAAACCTCCACACTCTTGTACTGCGTTCATGATTGGACCGCAGTTATTTGAACACGCCCCTCTACGACCGTGAGCCAAAGATGGCCAGCTAGTAGTAAAGTAAAATAATGAGGTAATGCCAATTAACAAGAATAAAAAGGTTCTCACTTAGAAATAAAAACCAAACATGGACTGAGCACACCTATGACTTTGAATTCTACCCTGGTGTAAAAAATATCCACATAATTTCTGGGCTTCTACGCATAATTAATGCATAAAATTATCATCATAAAATGAAACAGCAAAGGGGAAAATAAACTTTGGTATTAGTCAAACTTTAATGAGTGTAAATTGTTTACAGTAAAATTTTACATCGGAATAATACTAATATTAATACACAAAAACTTACCATTAAGTTACCATTTACCAGATTTATTTAGTGTTTAACTCTCAAACATGAGGAATATCTTTTTTTCCCTTATAAACTGCTGTGCCAATAAAATTAACTTTAAAAATGTACTCAAAACATTCTAAGAAACAAACCCACATGGACACTAGAAGATGCATTAAAATGTCTGGAATAATATAATTGATAAAAATATCAGTGTCCAGTATGTGTAATATAAGTAAGATTATAAAACAAAAGCAACAGAAAAACTGTCTTTTTTATTCTGGGGGGGGGGGGTGGGTGGTGGTGGTGGTTTAATTGTAGAATCTGTACATTCATACTAATAGGAACTAATAGTAACAATTTGGAATATAATTCAGATTCCTGTCCATAATTATCCAAAATTAAACTTGGCTGCGAAGCCTTCCCTACACCTTTTCCAATGAACAGTTTATGAGGAGAAGAGGAGTCATATTTCAACACATGTTTGTCTGAAATAAATTAATAAGCAAATGACAAAGTGTTTCTGTTAGTTTGAATGCACTTCAACTAGGGACTGGAAATATTTCGCAGATCAGTAACTTCTAGGCTGGATTCCGCAGTCTTCTTCACATTCGGGCAGATGTCCCCTGCTCATTGGCTGCTCACTTGTGAGCTGTCTTAACAGCTTTGCTCGTGATTCGGTACTTCTTTAGGTGATGGTTTCTCATTGGCTCAGAGTCCTTCACGATACACTTAAGCGAATATCTGAAAAAGCATAAATGTAAAAAATTGTTTGAAATTTAGGTTACAGCGAAATGGAACCGCGAATTTTTTCGGCCTCCAGCTATGACAATTTCTTCACTTTTTCAAAAGATTCCTTTATAAAACCATTTCCCGTGAAATAGTTTGTAATACTACATGGAAGTTATTGTAACATTGTAAAACACATGGCTATGGTTATTTTTGCATGTATGAAACAAGTTTTTAGAGATAATTCTGAGTATTTCTTACGAAAATTGGCATATAATTTATTATTTTAATTGATGTTTCATTCAAGCCAATTTTTTAACCATGGAAAAGATAATAAACATTCAATAATTGGTCTTTTATTGTGTTTTATTATGCGTATTAACGTGGAAATCTATTTAGGGAATGGTTCACAAATAACTTTAAGTATTACAGATACTGGGACAACACAAAGCATAAATGCCCGAGTAAGAATCTGAACCCAGTATCACTTTAAACATTATTCTGTTGTGATATTGTTTTCACGTAAATTTTCAATGTTACAAATATCTGTAACTCTACATGAATATTCCTGTCATTTTACAACAAAAAATTACAGTGTACCACATCATGACGGAACACAATTGGAAGCAGCAGAATGGAAACAGAGAAGTGCAGTGTCGCTTCACACGTTCAGTCCACAGCGAGCTTGGAAAAAGCCCCTTGCGCCTGCAGATTAGGCGCTGTCACAGCGGCTATTATGGCATGCTCTTTGTTCTGCCTCGTGTAGCTCGAGTGGTGCTGGGCTCGTCCATCGATTATGTAATTTCACCGAAACAATTATTGGACTGTACTGGGCGAGTCGCTTTGTATGTTTCGCTAGAAATGAATACGCCGAAAGAGGAAAAATAAAATACATGGGGAAAATGTTTTCCTATGTCATTTACTTTCCATTATAAATGTTATTAGAAAAGGTAAATAATGATTCCAGTTATGCATTTCGAACCACATCTCTTTAAGTTACAAGCGCGTGTTTTACCGCTATGCTATCAAGCCCGTTCACATATTGCAAGGAGAATTATGTTTTATAATCATTGTAAAGCCAGTTTTCTTCGGTATTTAATAACTTGAGAATAATTTTTACTACGACTTTTTTAGTTTACCAATTATAAACCGGGGTATGTTCACTATCATAAAGAATAATTTGGCACACCAATACGTTTGGTATGAAAATTTTACAAATGCGACTATTAACAGTTTTATGTTGATACACGTGTGTCCACCATATTTGCTACCTCGACTTACGTTCCATTATTACAAAATTACTCCTACCAAATGCTGTATACCGAGAGTTAAGGCGTTTACACTCGCGGAACTCTCTGAACTCTCTGAACTCCCGCGGAGGCCGGCGTCGTCGTTCATATACCCGTGGCGTCCTTCTCGAAGGGACGAGAGCGGCTGTGACGAGTCGCGTCATCCCGGGCCGACCCGACGCCCGAACAGTCCAGAAAGGCGGTGTTTATTCACGCCACTTCGCGCGGCGGCCTCGGGAAACCCGCAGAATTTCCAGGCCGATAAAAAGGTAATTGGCAATAACTTGAGGTGTGCAGGTGCCTAGGGTGTGGCAGGGCGGGAGGGGGGTAGCGAGGACCCTTGTAATCCGGCCAGCACGCGTGGCATTCCTTACGACAATGGACAGCACGTGACGTCTGTGGCCGTGCGGGGCCGCCAGTCAACTCCGAAACTGGTGCGCGTCATGGTCCTCTCTGCGTTCTTATCAATATGTATGACCATTTGACATTCTCGCAATATTAGCGCATGGAGACAAGTCACATTGGATTATGGCAATGTGGAATTTTCCTTATGTAGGTGAGATACTGGAGAAAGTGTTTAAGCATGGATTACGAAAATGATTAATTAAACGTGAAATAGCTGAGAACTATTGTTAATTTTTTTTTAAGAAACAGAGTTTTAAGTATCACTTCTGAAAATAATAATTATTTACTATACCTATTTTTGAAGTTATATTTCTAAATGCATAATGAGAGTGAAATTTTATCAAGCAACTGAGATGCCATGAAGTACATCCGCACCATGGACGGACGTTTAATATGTTGAAGTCTAATAATGCACATGAGCGTTATACCCACGAGCGGAAGTCGTTCAGACAGCAGACCGCTTGTGGCGGCTTCAAGCTGTATCGAGTTGCCTCCGTGAACATCGGGGGACGTACCAAGCGTAATGGTGTTCCGAAATATTCTTGATAGTGAAACTGTCATTTAATATATTTAATGAATTAAAAGAGTTTTAAAGATAAATAATAGCAATTAAAAAAGTACTTTTTATATGTAACATTTTAACATCTACTGCCCAATATTTTCCTGTTATAAAAATGTATGCAGCTAAATTTTGTAACTTTTGGTTTCAAAATTGTTTAGTGTATTAAATCAAAAATATGTATAACTCTTAAGTTGCTATTTCCCGTTCCAGGTAATTATTTTATATTTACCTTCCACACGGTTTAGCTTGCTGAATTTTTGAATGGCTGAACTTTCAGGAAATCAAAATATATATATATATATATGTGTATCGCATACGCTTTACATGATTATTTTATAAAGTTGCAGTTCAAGCGTTTTTGTGCTGTATGGATGAGAATTAAATTGAATGTAAAACTGCAACCTTTTATGTATAAAATCAACTGTATTGGCTGCTATTTGATATAGTTTATTTCGTTCAAAAAAAAATATATAATTTTACTTGGCCTTTTAGAACCATAATAATTTTTTATGATTTTTATGCTTAAAATAAATTAAATAAATTTTTCTGGAAAATTTTTAACATATCACGCAGTAGCCCACGGAATTTCCTGTCATCCCAAACATTTTCAATAATTTAATCCATTTGGTTCTTCTTATCCATACAGCACAAAAATATTAAAAGTTCAACTTTACCAGCTAATTATATATATATATAATTTTGTTAAAGTTCAGCCAATCAAAATGCCTACAAATTTCACAGTTTTCAACGTAAAAATAAAATAATGACCTGAAATGGGATATGCCACCTCAAGGGGCCCGCCTACTCAGGGGTGTATCTGTGTTAGTGAGGCGGGATGATAAGCTAGTTTGCTGGCATTCCTAGGGCGGTATCTCCTCTGAGCGCAAGGCTCTGAACTGGCGTGCAGTCTTCTGTCGTGCAAAGGACAACTATGATATTTGAGCGGTGACCGTAACATTATATGGCGCAGAAATGGAGATAAAAGTGTAATGCAAGTAGCTTAAGGGGTTAAGTGCTTTCAAGAATCTGAGCCGGTTAATTTATGCCTAGAAATTACTCTGAAAACATGCCTTTTAGCCATTTGAACTGTTTTAGAAACAGAGTTTAAAATCTTAATCAGGAAGCAAAACTACTTATCGGCCTCAGTGAATTATTAAATGCTTTTCTCAAACAGAATCCACTCGGATATTTTCAAATCGAGCTGGTTTTTCCTGAAGCTCTACGCACCGTATGTGTTGGTAGGTAAAAGGGGCCCTGTACGCACGTACATAAATACAAGTACCTTTTTTTTCTGTTATTTCAGGCAGACTCGACATGTCTGAAGTGAGGAATGTTGGAGAAGAAAGGACCTGGATAAAGAAGGACGTGTCAAGCTGCGAGCTCGCTTCTAGCCAGACGCGCCAGCACCTCGCTCGGTCCGACAAGAGCAGCAGGCTGAGTGGCGCAGGTAGTTCCCCCCCCCCCCGAAACAACAGTCGTTTGTATTCGTAACTGTCACGATGTAGAAGACACAACTACAAGTCGAACAATATGTACAACCTTAGATTCCTAGGTACAAAATCCATCACGTCCATCAAATGGGCCCGGTCATATTTCGTCGGGAATAATTTTTTTTTTCAAATATATCCTTCGTAATATTCCGCTATAAACATTTTTTTTGACAACTTAGCTCTCGGTTTAAGGCATTTAGTAGGAGTAACTTCATGAATGGAACGGAAGTCGCGTGGAACGGAAAAGTGTAACAACGGTGCTGCCATCTGTGAGGGATAGCGCAAATTAAACTTCACTCAGCCAAAGGTAAACTTTATAGTATTAACTGCTTAATGAATTTTAACAAGCTGAGCATTATTTTAGTAAAATTCCTTGTCGAAAATCTGTTCCAAAGCCGAAGTTTGGTTAAAATTTTCTTTCAGTAAATCGAATGATTATATAGTCGACGTAGCCACTCCAACAGCGAATTCTAGTGGCGGGTACGAAAACTTTGTGTGATTCGCGTCTATAAATATAGCTAGAACACTATTTGCGTATCTTTATCACGCTCGGTATGATTTTTAATAATTTTTACGTTAAATTTAGGGCTTGAGTTTCGTATTATAAGTGTATTTTAAACATGAACACTCATTAGTTTGCTCGTTACCACGGTTAAATGTTTACACCTCACTGGCGAGATCTTAACAACACGCTCATGTTTTATAAAACGTTAATCCAGTTACATTCCAGCAGCGAAATACAATAAATACCTTGGTAAAGCGGGCTACGTGTGAGTAACGTACCATCTAAATGCTATTACTTTCACCCGACCTCCGGATCCGCCACCGAGGAGGACGTTGTACACCCCTGCGCTGTCGCGGCAAAGGGGTTGCGGGAGAAGTGACCAAGAAATTGGAACGGAAAGGATTCGGGCGGAGGGAAGGGGGTGGGTAAGGGGGTGGAAGTAAATCAATTACGCGGGGAGATTGATAAAGCAATTAAAGCCGAGCCGGGGATCGCTAACGGGGCGGGACAGTTTCGCCAGACAGACAATGAATTCGCTATAACATCGCTCGCGCGATTGCTAGACGCGGATGGTCGGGGAAGCCTTGGGTGGGGGGAACACGCGCTGTTCGTTAAAGAAGAAATATGTGCTGCTCGTTGCTTCTCGAGTCTCACGCACAGAATGTGCTAGCGTACAGAAGACGAAACAACGTAGTGGCTCCTCCGACGTGTAAATGTTCGCTAACGATGTGACTGCAGTAGATCTGCGGGCGCGGTGCCATTCACGCGACGCGAATTACATAATTTTCCATCCAATCACGTTCGCCACATCTATGACGTCAGCGTGACGAAATTCACGGATGCATCAGACTTCCTGATTAGGTTTTTATTAATAAATAACCGCCATTGCGTCACAGGCTTAAAGTTACTGAAATAGCATCAGAAGTTGGTTTACCAGTGATAATAATATTAGCGCGATGTTAGTACAATCATTATATTTGTATTTTCGAGGTTCTGTACTGAGGCAATAGCAATATACTAAGACCTGCTCAGTTTTCTAAAGCATATAAGTACATAGTTATGTATCATATTTGTTTTTGTCCATACTAAATACATCTTGTAAATTTTAAACAGGTTAAATTTATCATATACGTGTGATTACATATATGTTTATGTGTGTGTTAATCTTACAAACTAAAAATACAAAAAAAAATTGAAAACTTTTATCTTTCAATGCTATGTACGTACTATTTTTTTTGTAAATGTATGTTTGAATGTATCAGTGTATCACTTTAGTTTGTAGCATGTTTTGTATATGTAAACTGAAAATATTTAAATGACGTGTTCTATACCCTTATGATACCGACCAAAATCAAGACTCAGCGGATAAAATAAATCAATAATTAATTCAGAATTCACTGTGAATAATATTTACTATTACAATAATTATTAATTTTTTCAAACAGGTAAATTAAAACAAACTGATATCTTCATTGATGACGGTCATATACGTAGTGCGAATGTAGTGTCAAAAATCATTTAATGTCTAGGTTCTTTTTTATATACTTGGGCGGTAAAAACCCACGTGGTAACAATAATGCGATATTATGCTGTCGCATCGTGTCTTTACTGAAGCATTGGTCACGCTTTTGTAATTCCGGCATAATGTGTCAGTTAACGTCACGAGGTGATCGTTGAAGGTTCTAACCCAACATCTCTTTCCCCCACCCTCCCCAAACAAAAAAGGAATCGTTATAAAATTGTCAGCATTAAATCATTGTCAGAAACATTTTAATTCACGTTTATGAACAAGAATTCTTAGCATAAATTTATTTCAAAACGCTATAACGCTATAATATAAATTTTCCGGCAACACAAATAACCCCCCAGCAACAGATGTAAACTACTGGGCTATGTGTAAAAACCTTTAGCAAGAAAGTTGTCAAAAAAAAAGTATATAAAAATCATTATTTAGGAAGCAATAGTCAAAGAAAGTCCTACATTATTGGTTCGAAATATACATGGAAAAAACTGGCAACTTTCAATAATAAAATACATGGGGAACTGCATTTACGGAAGGTGACCCATAGGGGATAGAAATATTAGAATCAGATGAAGTTATATAAAATACTCGTCTCGTTAATCCTTTGTGCGTTCCAGGCAGACATCAAATGCTGTCACTTAAATTGAAAACCATACGCCATCCTTCAGTAAACAATACACCATACTTTTCTCACTATTCCTAAAGGCTCTGTCACACTACCAAACTTTCTCTTCCAGCACCTCACAAATATGCTTGGACATAATATGTTGGAAGGCTATGACGTCACCGCAAATGCCACTAGCGCAGCCATGTTTGTTTGATAAGTTGGATGAATTGAATGACCGTTTATAAAATATGTTCGAAGTTGAATGCAATTATCCAGTCAAAATCGCGCCTAGCGAAAACGAACTAACGCCAGTTTCTGGGCGATTAAAAAGGCTATAAAGATGGAATAACTTAAATAATGTTAATATGAAAGTCGCATCCGAAATAGTTTTGTTAAAAAATACAATTATTTGACTACAACTAGTAAAAATCACTGAACATTTATTTTCATTATGTAACGAGAATTAATCTGAGTTAAATTTATAAAAGGTTGGAAATTTTAAAAATTCAAAAAATCATAATTTGATAATTTCCATTCAGCACTGTGATGAAATATTTAATTTATAAATGATATTAAAATTGAAAACTATGAGATGGATCAGACCAAAAATAAATCTTTGATAGTGTTACGTGATTAAAACAAATTGAGTTTGTCTGTACAAATTTATAACACGGAGAAAATTGGATGCTATTTTCCGTTCAAAATGTACTCTACTGTCAAATATAGGTGGAGGTAACAATTTGACAATGTGGCAGAGCATTAACAACATGCCTGTTACCGACCTCAGAGCCTACGCTGTTAAAATTAACAGTAAATTTACGGACTTTTCAACAATTAATTCACATTAATAAACGAAGAGTTCTTTTTAATTTAAAATAACTGGATCTTCGTAGAAAGTACGCCGTACATCAACTTTCGAGTTCTGTTTTTAGTTATAAACACGCTAAAAGCGCATGTTGAAGAAATAAGTGTTTTTTTTATGAGTCTCAACACGTTTTTTTAAATTTTTTAAACTCCAACATCATTCTTGTGAGTTATTATTCAATGTGAGTGAAATTTGCACACGTAAAGTTGACAAATATTATGAAGATCCCTGGATGATTTGTAACCAGAAGTGAGGTGAAAGTTTTTAACAGTGTTATATACCACCGAGCCACCTCAGGGACAACCTAGCCTCGCCGAGATCGCTGGGCGTGTCTCACGAAGTGCCCATTATGCAGCCCTCCCTTGCGCCAACCTCCAGAAACCTCCAGAAACCTCCAGAAACCTTCAGGCACCCACGCTCCACCGGCTGCGTCGTGAACCCAGTACTTTAGCTGCCAATTACGTTCGGGATTATAGTTCTCGGAAACACAGCACTTTTACTTCGCCCTGCACCGCGGAATGCGAAATAAACCCACCACGTCAGGGGCTTTCACGAAAGTAGCATTCATTACGTCCGGAGCCTGAGTTACAGTTGGTAATATAGTTTTATTTATAGTTTATTTCAGATAGAGTAACCATTAAAAGTTAAGGCCCATTACAAAGATTGTACAAACGTTCATGTCATTAAACATTTAGTGTAATCACTTTTTAAATACGATTTCCCATTGTTGTTTCCTTCAAAACATGGTTTAATAAGTTTAAATTACTGAAATAGGTTCATAAGTTTACAAGTTATAAAATTTTACAGATTTTTACAAAAAAAAATAGAATCTAGGTGCATTTAATTATATGGAAAAATATGTAGACACAATACATATAGGTCCTATAGTATATTTTTATTACCCCTTTGATATATAATTGAAAAAGAAAAATTAAATCAACGAAGGAAAGAATATTGCATTCATCTAACTTTTGAATAGTTTTAAATTAACTTTGAAAATCTGCCCAAATATTTAAATATATATTTTGTATACAAACCGGCCCGGCGAGATGGATTTATATGCGCTCTCTTGAGCTGGAAAAAAACTAACGAACCCCTAAAACCAGATATCATAGCTTAGTAAGTACAGAATATATTTTTCATAATTGGCAATTCCATGAATAAATTTTTTTACCGTTTATTAAAATGTATTTTTTTAATGTATGCAATTGTATTCCTTCTTTGTTTTAATTTGTCTTTAAATTACGTATAAAGAATTAATTAATGTTTACAATTAAGATACCAGAAAATGTATCATTTATTCATATTTTTCCATATAATACAATGCCCTTAGGTTATACTTTTGTGAAACCTGTGAAATTTCATTTACTGTAAAATAATAAACCGATTTAAATAATTTAAATAAATTAAAGAAAACATGTTTTCATGAAAAAAATATGGAAAAATTATTCAAAAAAGGTTGCAACAAATGCTCTGGACAGGAACGTTTTGTACGAATTACGAAATGGTCCTAATCTTTTGACAGTTACTGTATGTCCCCACGACTTCGTGTGGACAGAATAATCCCTGTTATATAGGTAGAAAATACGGACAGTTACTGTTTGTTTATATTTACAATTAAGATAATGTGTTCCTGATAATTCAATTACTTACTCCCAAAATGAAAACGCTGAACAAATTTTAAAAAATCTCACTATTTATTTCAGAAATAACTCAAAATCGACAATTTCTAAAGTTATCGTATACTATTTATTTATCAAACCTACCAATTTTTCTACTTTGCTTTTATTTTAACTTTCTAATATAAAATAAAGGTAATGATACTTGCTATTTAATTATGGCTTAAAGATATAATCATGTCTTCCATTACTTTTGTTGTTATCGCAATAAGAAAATACTAAATAAATCTTGGTGTAACTATTTGATATTTATTTTAAAAGTTAGATAATTTCATACAAAGAAACGGACATAAAAAAATAGTTTTAATAAATTTCGGAAGCTCTCACGGCCATTGTCTCAAGTTGCTTGGCTTCTGGGTTGTAGTCTGATGATGGCGTCTGCAACGTCGGTGATATATTCGCATTGGACGTGGCTACAACCCAGAAGCCAAGCAACTTCAAAAGTAGTTTGAACCTTAAATTTGGTTTAATTTTTACATGCTAACAGAAAAAAAATTAATATTCTGAAATCACCGACAGAGACCTGATTTTATTTGTAGAAGAAAAAAAAAACAGGCATTTGAAACTCGATTAGAATGTTCGTGCATCTCTTTTAATTTTGAAATTGAAATGGTTCGGGGATAATGTACAGCGAAGTCAAGTACCCCTTTCTAAGCAATGTTGATAACTTAAGTACCCAGGGACGAAACTAAGGGGGGGGGGCAGACGGGGCTTGTGCCCCGGGCGCCGCATTTGGAGGGGCGCTGAACTGGCAGAGTAATTTATACCACATATATTTACTTCAATATCGTAGTGTTAGAACAAAAAAAGTCGAGGGCAGTTTAACGGAATTATTCATATTGGAAGATATATAATATATACGCTAATAAAAATGATATTATTCGCGTACATTCTAACTTGCGATGGTACGGTGGTAACTGGTAGGTACATACCACTGAATTTTGGTAGGTACAAATACCTTCTAGATTTTACGTCTGGCAACTCTGCCATGGTCCTGTGGGAACCATGGAGGGAAATCCCCACCCGACCTCGGAAAGTCGCGACATTTCTCACCCCCACCCCCCCGGCCACGATAAGTCAGGCATCGGGCGTCTGAAATAGCTTCAGTTGATCACAACCACAACCCAGTAGGGTCATTCGCCCGGGACTATCTTTTCATGTGTGTAGCATTTCTGTTCTCTCAGTTACGTCACTTTGGCTATTTGTGAATACACAATTTCGTAAACTGTTTCAACTGTGTTTGACAATCGTGTTTAGTCTTAAAACATGTCAAAAAAACCGTCTGGTGCAGAATTCAAAAGAAGAGCTAAAGAACGAGAAAAAGAAGCTCGCCAGTCTTCGTCCATTTTATCATCTTGGTTTATGTCAAAGACGTTAATGAAGAAGGTACGTTATTAACTTACTTGAAAAAAATAAGGTAACAATAATTTCTTTTAAATGTTACCTACTTTCTTATTTTAGTTTTTGTAATAGAAAAGTATTGCATTATAACTTAAATAGGGCAACCGTTAGATCTAATACTTAATTTTGAACAACATTTTTTAAGTCCGTACGCAAACAAAGGACATTAGTACTTTGCTGCGCATGTCTGTCTATCTGCCTATTTGGATATAAAAATATTTTTATGGAAATTGGATCAAATAGATGTTTGAAATAAAAACTTAAAAGAAAATCCCTTTCGGCACAGCCTACAGGCGTACGTAGATTTCGAAGTAATACATATTTACTCTGGAAGTATTTTTAAGACTCCTATAAACTTCCGGAACATTTTAATTACTTAATGTACTTAAATTATTTATTTTCTCCAATATTACAAAATGATGGATTCAATATTTGTTTATTTCTAACTCAATGTATCCGGCATTAAAGAGCATAGAACGATTTTCATATTATGTGTCAGCTAAGGTAGGTAATTATTTAATTTTTTTTACCTTCTTACACTTTTTTTTCATTCCTTGCACTAAAAACGTGGTCATATAAAAATTTTCTTTGCACCAAGGATTATGATAATATTAAGACGGTTTGAAATAAATTCGAACAAATTTGATACTTACTAAGGATATTTTGAATTTTTTTAAATTTCAAAACTTGTGTATGTGGTAGTAATTAGTTTCATCAAAAACTGTTTCAGCCAAAGTTTTCGATGAAGTTAAGAATTTATAAATAAATTATTACGGATTCAATAGTATATAGGTATATTTAAAAAATATAATGCCTCTTTTTTAATTTCA
This sequence comes from Bacillus rossius redtenbacheri, assembly GCF_032445375.1. Lineage (NCBI taxonomy): Eukaryota > Metazoa > Arthropoda > Insecta > Phasmatodea > Bacillidae > Bacillus > Bacillus rossius. Next base: position 97,232,193 of record NC_086330.1, on the reverse strand, counting down.
AACCATGTTACTTGCCGTAATACTTGGTCAGATGAAAAAATATTTTAATAATAGTTTTAGACAATATGTAGAAATTTAAAAAAAAAATAGGAATGGATTTGTAGTGTACATGGTTTAAAAATATTATTTATTTTCTTACTCCAACCCCAAGTTTTTTCAACTCCTTGCAATAAAGGTTTGAATCATCAAAACAATTTTAATACAAATGTTTTAGATAAAAATTATGATTTTCAAACAATTTGTACCGATTTAATAGTGTGCCTACTAAGGGAGTAATGATTTTTTTTTGTCTTTCGACTCTTGTTATTTTCCACCCCTTGCAGTAATGGCTGGGCATATAAAAAATAAATTTAGACGAAACTTGTAGATAATATTTTTAGGTTTTACAATAAAAAGTATTGAATTTAATAGTGTTAATGGTATTTTTATTCTTTTTTTATTTCACCCCTCTTTTTTCAACCCTTTGCAGCAATGGTTAGTCTTATAAAAATTGTTTCAGATAAAGAATATAGGATTTACCCGCTCAAATTCGAATTTCAAAATAGTATAGCAATAGCTTACACATAAATCACATATCTAGACTTACTCATTGATCAAACAAGTCTAATTACATTGGTTTTGTTTTGTAGGTGGTAGCAGTAGTATTAAGGATCCTGAAGAACATTCAATTCAAGAGGTAACTGGAACAGAGAGTGAGTGGGCAAGAAAGAAGCCATCAAGAAGAACTTCAAATTCCAGTAACACAAGTCATCAATGAAGATGAGTTCCAACCATGCACTGTACCTGAGCAGCATCTTACGACTACTGTTGGAACATCAAAGGCATTTTTTTCTGATTCTACAATTCCGACAAAGAACCTCGTCCAGGGTGAGCCTGCTATTCATTTTGATTTCAGAGACCCGGGGAAGTGGCCTGCAGCCTTTTCGGATACAGAAAGATGCTTTATAGTATCAGGATTATTGAACGAGGGGAAGGTAGAGCCTGATCTAAGTAACACCTCAAGAGATGGAAGAAATTTTACCAAAGACTGGTTCACCAAAACATTGGCTAACATACAGTCAATCCAAAAATTCCTTGTTTTGTGTTCCATACAAACCTTTTTCCTACATGTTTTCTGAACAAAAAGTATCTGTTTTGGCCAAGGACTAAGGTTTCACTCAGTGAAAAAATTTGAGTGAAAGGATTCCTGAGCATGAAAATTTACTTCACCACAAAAAGTGTTTTTGCTCGTGGAAAACATTGGAATTATTGATAAAAAGCTGCAGGATCAAATAGCACAGGAGGAAACACACCGGAGAGGAGTTTCGTATGTCATAATTGATGTTATTATACATTTTGCAAAACAAGGTAGTCCATTAAGAGGTTCTGATGAATCCCTATACTTTGGTGACCCTAGATGTGGCAAGTTTGTAAACACAATATAGCTGGTATATCATTATCATCCCCAACTGAGAGAGCACATTTTCCGCCATGAAAAGGGCCAGGTCAGCTACTTTTCTCCTTATATCCAAAATGAATTTTTAGAAATTATCGCTGGAAAAATAAGAGTTAATGACATGAAAGCTTCTAAATACTTTTCCATTATGTTTGACTGCACGCCCGATCTAAGCCATTTTGAACAAATGTCTGAAGTTCTTCGTTACGTGAAGATCACCGAAAATGGCCCTGAGATAGTGGAAAGTTTTCTTGATGTCATAATAGTTTGTGAAAAAAATGGATTGGCTCTTTCAGAAGAGATTTTAGAAAAACTCAGAAATGATAGATTAGATATTAATAACTGCAGAGGGCAGTCATATGATAATGGGTCAAACATGACTGGTGTGTACAAAGGAGTTCAATCTCGAATCAAAGAAGTAAATAGTTTGGCATATTTTGTGCCATGTGCAGCACATTCGCTAAATTTAGTTGGGGTAAATGCTGCTAGTTTATCACCAGAGGCAGAGTCCTACTTTGACCAACTTAATTGTCTCTACAATTTCTTTGCTTCCTCCACCAATAGATGGGAGGTTCTAGTGCAACATGTTCCCTTATCTCTCAAACTGCAAAACAATACCAGATGGTCGACTAAGAGAGAAGCTGTAGCTGTAATATATAAGCATATATACAAGATTATAGATGCTTTGAATGATCTCGTGACCAGCCCAATAACAACAGCTGAAAAAAAACAGAAGCAATTTCTCTTCTAAGAAATATCAGAAAGTTTGAATTCATTGTATTTTCCTGTTTTTGGTATAGGAAACCAAGCCGTATTGATATCGTCAACAAATTATTACAAAGAGATGACATCAGTATCGATCTATCAGCAAAACATATTAACCATCTGATATCAGAATTAGGATCAGAAAGGTTAAATAGTTTCACACACACAATCAGAGAAGCGAAAGAAATAGCAGAAACAAGTAAGGGGAAGAAAGAAAAAGCGGATGGTTGATGAAAAGGGTGAAGATGAAAGCTATGAATTCTCAGAAGAAAAAAGTTCAGACTGTTGATTATACAAATAATAGATCGGATTCTGAGTGAACTGAGACAGAGGTTTTAAGCTATTCAAAACATGAATAGTTTATTTGGTTTCCTCAATCGAGCTCTGTTTGAAACACTAAATGGTGAATAATTGAAGAAACAGGCACTTGATTTAGCTACCACATATAAAGAAGACTTAAACAGGGACGATCTGGCGATAGAAGTTGAAAGTTTTAAGTATCATGCCTTGGATTTAAGCCCTAATATTAAAACAGTTTCACCAGCAGACCTTCTGCCATTAATATATAAGAATGGGCTTGAAGACGCATACCCCAACATAACGACAGCATTGAGAATTTTTTTGCTCAATACCAGTCTTAACCGCCTCTAATGAAAGGAATTTTAGCAAACTAAAAATCATAAAAAATTACCTTAGAAATTTAACAGGTCAGCAAAGACTAATCAACCTGAGCAAATATCAATAGAGCACAAGTTAGTTTCAAAGCTGTTTTGAGGGTATTGTAAAAACATTTGCAGCCAAAAGAGCCCGTAAAGTTAAGTTTTAGTTCATGTTTTCTGTATGTGAATTAATTTTTTATCACAATTAGCCAGTAGATTAAGATATTGTGTCAAATGTATAATTATTATTCTCAAGATAAAAACTTGAGTGAAATCTTTTATTCATAATATTAACTCTATCTATCATAATCAAATATCCTGTTCTTTTTGTCGATTCAGTCCACACATATTGTTCTGTTATTTGATGATAATCTTTTCATTTCATTTGCAGCATTTATGTAAATATTGTGAAAAAAAATATAAAACATGCTACTCTTAGATTACATGTCAATTAAGTAGCTTAGACATAAGTGGGTATTTTATCTTGTAGTAAAAATGAAATTGCTGTAAATAAATACATTTGTTTGTTATCTAATTAATAAAACATATTTGTAATTGTGGAATTCATATGTAGTGGTAATATGAGGACGTGTTGTCGGTAAATGGTTAGGGGAAAAATTAAAAAAGGGGGGGGGGGGGGCGCCAAGATGAGATGTTGCCCCGGGTGTAAAAATGTCTAGTTACGTCCCTGTAAGTACCTGTCATTTTAATAAAATATTTGTTTTAAGTTAATTACGAACCATTTTATAAGAACTTTTATAAATTATTTTAGTGAATCTTTAAGTGGATCCCAAAATGCCGGCTTAAATTTTCTGAAAATTATTTATTTTTCAAGTGGTATCTATATAAAAATACGAAACATAAGATTTTTCCAAACAAAAAATTTAAAAAACGTAAAAATAAATTATTATAGGCAGTAAATTCGTGTATTTATTACGTTAATCGGTGAAGGGGTCTCACAAATCACCATCCAATGATCTAGTGGCATTTAGCCGAGCATGCAGATGACTGTGGAATCATTGGAGGTCATTGAACACGAGAATATTTCCAGTTCATATAAATTACGCAATGTGCCACTCACGGTTATCTACATCGATAACATATTCATAAAAAATTTAATGTCGATCTCTTCAATATAAAACGTGTCCTGGTACGCCAGATGTATCAAATTAAGATGTCCTGTGAATGGAAGATAATGAAAGAATTTTATTTTAGAGTTAAAGAAATTTAGAAGATCGTCAAGAAATATTTTGCTGAAAATTCGACAAAGAAATATTTTGTGTTGGCAAAAGTACCTATAATTTCTCGTGAACAGTTAGCTGTTTTCCTTTTCATTGATTACAAAACAAGCAATATTTCTAATTATTAAAGAAAATAAATAAATTTGTTATGTCACTCTGTGATTTTCTAAATTATCTCACATAAAAAATTTTCTTTACAGAAAATTAGATACGTCACCCAAACTTTAAGTTAAATATTTATTTCTGTATCTCTGTACAAAATGATTTACATCAAAAAACTCCGAGGCTTTTACATAAAACTAAAAGTGTAGTAAATAATAATACAAGGAAAAATTAATTCTAAATTTTATTATGATATCCTTAACTGTTCCAAATATTTGATTATAATTTAACGCCAAAATCTAGTAGCAAGTGTAATATTTTTATGTGTTTCATGTTGTAAAGTTAAAACCAAAATTAATTACGATTAATGTTTATATTTATAAATAAATCCCATGCAAAAATAACTACAGTAATTTTGGATTTTTAAGCTTTTAGTTTAAAGTTCTTTTTAAAGTAGCGAAATCTTCTAAATACGTCCTACCATAGAAGGGCATACGTAGAATTTAATTTTTTTAATGATTTTAAATTTATTATTAAGGAACACAAATATCACAAACAAAACCAGAGGTCTTCCCTGGATAAAATTTTGATTTCAATATACAACATAATTCTATTCAAACACTTTTTATACCTAAACACATAATGGTATGAATTTAAATATTTTAATTTGAAAAAAATTGCCTCGCAAATAATTTTACATAGATTCAAGAGTATAAGTGAAGCCTCGTCCACTAAAAATTATATGTTTTTGTATCAGGGGAAATGTGAATGTTGTACAGTGCAATTTAATTAATTATTTGGATCTATGTTACGACTGTATTTTAAAATAATGACTTAAGTATAGATTCTAAATTATCGTCCACTCGATAGAAATAAACAACATGGCATACTGTTTACTTTAAATATTTATTTTCTGTTGTTGGTGGGAATTTTAGATCGTTTGGTATTTTGGTGGAGGGGAGCTATATACCCTATCCCCTCTTGCGTAAACTCCTGGTGGCATGTTTTCGAATTAGTGATTTAATTAAATGGCCTTCACTTGCTCCTGAACACAATACCAGTAATTAAGTTTCCAGGGAAGTTTTAACGTCAAATTATTTTTTTAGCTGAAACACTTTGTTAGAAATTACAGTAAATTTATGGAGTTTTCAACAAAGAATTAAACTCAATTAAACGGAGAGTTCTTGATAATTTTAAATAACTGAATCTTCGTAGAAACTACATAGGATTTTTACTTACGACTTGCATGTTTCGTTTTAAACAAATGTAAACACAAACACTGACAAAATAAGAGTGTACCCAGTTTATTTTGTTAACATACCAAGAAACTTTTTTTATCCACGTTAAAAGTACGAAGAAATTCCTAAATTTACAAAGATCCGTGGATAAATTCTAACCATGTTCTTCGTAAACTAAAAGTGAAAATTTTTAACAGTGCATTAGTAAACAATAATTTTCGTCTAACATAGCTATCTAAATAGCCTAACCTGTGCGAATTGTTTTATCCACGCGAATGAAGTCTCTGGGGGTACAGCTAGTTATTTAAATAATATTTGTTTGTAATGAATATAATCGGGGAACATTGAGGGAAATATTTTGAGTAAGTGACAAGTTGTTCTGTGTGTTACTCAGGGAGCAGCTATGAAGACGTCACACCACGAGTGCGGAGCGCCCGCCGGCGGTGAACTGAACACCAAGGGGCTCTGCCCCCCGCGAGGGAGCAGGCCGCCTGCTTGGCGATGTAAATTGCGGGAAGCGATTTCAACCAGGTCGCGAAAAGAAAAAAAAATCCTTTTTTTTTTCCGTCTCCTGCGCCGCGGGAAACGTAATCGTCTTGGTGGGGGAAGGTAGCTAGTGGGAGGTAGCTTGAAGGCGGCCAGGGAAGTCTGGTGGAAAAGTAAGGTGTGGAAGCGGGGGGGAGGGGGGGGACTGGTCCGGATAGTGTTGAGCTCAAATCTTGATTAACTGCTCCTCGTTTCCCTTTAATGAGCCAGCCGCCGCTAGCGAGAAGTATTTCAGGCGGGGGTGATTTAAACACACTCCCCCTCCCACTCCCGAATCACCACTTTCCTTTTGCTATGTACACCTCGCCGACGGAGCGGTATATTTCTTCAGCTAACACCCCCCTCCCCGCCCTAACCAGCCACCAAATTCCACGAGTCCCACGGACTGAATAATTCAGCCGCGCGCAATCAGTTTCGCACGGTCAAATTCTCGCGCCCCGACCGTCTCCCGCCCAGCCTCGACCCCTTGCCCTCGCCTAAACGAAAATATCATTTTTTGGTCCTTTTTCTTCTCCTCGCCTTCCTTCACACACCCTTGTTTGCTTCCCCCTCCCTCTCCCCACGTCACTCCTTCCCTTGAGTGTTTTGTTTTCCGGGATCAGCCATGCTTTACGTTTATTTTTTTATTACTATTATTTACCTTTTACGCTGCGAGAGATTTGTTCTCCGCGGGGAATGTTGCTGAAGGGGAAGGGGGCAGGAAATGCAATAAAATTTACATTCGTGACCCGTAACTATCGGAACCTTTCAAAATCAAAACAAAAATATGGTTATATTTTTGTATTATCTTTTGTTTTTAAAATGATAATATACAAACCTCTAGCTGACTTCTAAATTTACCTACAGTAAAAATTGTTTTAAGTAAATAAATGAAACAACTATTTCTTGGCTTCTGGCTTTTGGCCACGTCTGTTGAAACGATAGCGTGTCCGACGTTAATCAACTTGAAGATGGCCTAGAGAGGCGTGCCGAAGCGTCGAGAGCTTCATGATCCCAACATGCGTGGCTTCAAGCCAAAAGCCAGTAAGTAGTTAGTGACTCAAGGCACAGAAATCATACAACATAAATAAATATATTGTTCTTACTTCGTTTCCATGAGGTAAATATACATAGATAAAGGAGAGTACTCTACAGAAAAAATGGCCCAATTTATCTAACTGCTGTGAAAAAAAAAAAACATACGAAAATTCCCAAAATTTTATTTAATGTCTTGATAAGGAGAATCTAATTTGGTTGGCTGGTCGTACATTCGCCCTCCAGCCGTCATAATTAGACTAATTTTGCTAAACTAGGTTTATTTAGTTGTGTGGGAACATAGAAGACACTTTTGGTAAACAATAAAACTATATCGACCACAGAGAGAAAAAGGTTTTGAGATAACAGTCAATCATAAGCGTGGTATACTTTGTGGAAAAAGAAATTTTGATATATTAAGGGTGTAGGTAGTTTCCTAATTATTTGCATCTTTAATTATGTATTTTGTTAGTGAATTAAAATTAATAAATAATATGACTATAGTTCATAGTTAATAAATGGCTTTGAGAACATAAAATGTCAATTTACACGTCAATTCTATCATGAATTGAATGTATGAAATTGTGTGTTGTACGATTTAGAATTAACTGTTTTTTTTTTTATTTGTATCGTATCGTTCGTATATAGTTAAAAATTTAACCCTGGTATACCCTGGTTTATAAGTTTTTTTTAAAATTATATTGGTTTACAAATAATATCTTGAAAAAAGGAAGTGTTTCGATAAAGTCCAAATACAAACTTTCAATACGAAACTGTATACAACATTCTCTTTGTTCATGCTGTGATGGAATTGTGTGCGAATTGTCCTTTAAGTTCCAAAATAGCATTAAATAAAAATTATGAAATTAATAAAATCATTTAAAAACAATTACCCACAGTTGTATTAAGAATTTACTTAAAATCCTGAACAAAAATATGAATTTATAGAAGAATATTAATTAAGAACCTCCCTTAAAAATAAGAGCCATTGAGCTATTTACCAACTTGACTCCATTAATCCACTTTTTCATGCCTCGGGGATGTACGAGGAGGGACCCAAAAATAATCGTAATCCTAATGTAGCGCATTATGTACTTGTACACCAGTTTTCGCCGCTAGGGAGCTGTTGTAGGGTCTCTCATGTGTCAGACTGCCCCGTGGCGTCACCCGAAAACGACGAGTGTGGATTCTCTGGCAGTTCTCTGGCAGTGCACATGTGAAACAAAAAAATTAAATATTAACGGCTGGAGCTCTGAAACTACGTGCGGCTATGAAGTTTCCTCTGCGTTCTGGCCAAGTCAAAAACTAAACTTCACAGCCGCACGTTGTTCGTGAGAATCAGCTTTTTTTGTGTGTTACGAGTGCACTATAGACACAAACATAGAACCACAGTAGTATAGGAATGTATTTTCTGGCACTGGGTCCTGGGTGTGGTGCCTGTGGTGCCGACCGCCATCTTGGATTGTGACGTCACGGCGGCCATCTTGGATGGTTGTGACCTTGACCTTTGACCTTGACCTTGTCCCCGGCGGCCATTTTGGATCCGCCATTTTGGATCCGCCATTTTGGATGACGTCATTGTGTTCTCGAACTTTCCGGCGATGTGTTTTCCGCCATTTTGAATGATGACGCCACCGTTGCAATTTTCGTTACGGCCGCCATCTTTAACTTTTTTATTTATTATCCGATTTTAATGAAATTTTTTTTAAAAATTATAAAAAAAATTGAATAATAAAATTTTAATAAAAAATATTTAAAAAACAAACATTTACGACACGGAGTTCGGAGACCTTGGTTCGAACCCGACGAGTGCAAAAAAAAAATAAAAAAGGCGACCGATCCTTCCCTCGTGGTGGGTGCTGGCAGACTGACTCCCACCACTTTTTTTCAAAGCATATATAACATCATCTAGTATGACGTCATGACCGCCATCTTGTCTGCGATGCTGGAAGCCATCATCATTGTATCGTCGGCTAGAGTGCACCGACGCCATGTTAGTTTAATTCTTACCCGCTAGAGTGCAGTAATCATTTATTATTGCTGTGACACCCGCCATCTTGTCATTTGGACGCCATCTTGAAAATCTTTATTTATTATCCGATTTGAAATTCGGGAAAAGTTCCAAAATTCATTAAATAAATCACTCATTAATTTACATATTTATTAGATCGAATAAGGTCCTTGGTTCGATCCCTGGCCGATACAAAACAACTTTAATTTTAAAAAATACCACTAAAGTGTAAGGTTTGAGTAAATAAAAACACCGCAAGTTCTTTTAAAAAAATACTTTTATTACATACATACTACACTACTACAAGTACAAAAAAAAATACACAGACAAATTACTAAAGCCTTGTGGATTTCTCGACGTCTGCATCTGCCACCCACGAATTAAAGCGAGGTGGAAAGCCCCACCACTTGACGTAGGACAGTCCATTTCTTCGTTTTATAATCTTCTCCACCAAGTACATATCGGGATACAACGTAGGCTGAATCTCTTCGGCATAGAAGCCGCCATGGATAGGTTTGTGGTCCAAATCTTCGAGGTAGTAGGTCCTAGGCTCTGATTCACGAACATATGTCACACGGAAAAGTTCGGGACTCCAGTTCGCAGTGAAACCTTTCTCGAAGATACCTTTCTGCTTGGAGATTCGCACAATGTCGCCGACGTTAGCTTTACGCTTTCGTGGATCTTTCTTCTTCGTGTTGGAAAACACTGTTTGAAGCAGGCGATTGTCCTTTACGTCCTTTGGCTTCATTTTCGTGGTAGAATGCACAGTGGAATTATACTCGCTTATTAGTTTCGGCAAGATGTCAAGCCACTTGTAATTTCCGTTAGCCGTGAACTGTCGCCACATCTTGGAACGCAAAGTTCTGTTAAACCTTTCGACAACGGAGGCTTTGACGTTACTAAATGTAGAGTAGTGTTTGATGCCATACTTCTTCATCAAAGCCTTGAAGGTTGCATTGTAGAATTCTTTCCCGAGGTCCGTTTGCAGGTGCGACGGTACACGTCCATCACGCAAAATATTGTTCATGGCCTTGGCTACGTCAGTTGCAGTCTTTGATTTGACAGGTCTAGCCCAAGCGAACTTGCTATAAACATCGATGACTGTCAACATGTACTTGAAACCTTTATTCAATCGGGAATACGGTATCATCTCAACAAGGTCCGCCTGGAATAAATCGTCAATTCCACGAACTATGACTTTGCGACGAAGGTATTTCCGTCTAGCAGGAGCATGAAGTTCGCGAGCGATTCCGGTTCGACTCATTGTATGTAGCCGGCTTCCCTCAGTTCTTAAAGTATGGAGACTATTTCGTTGATGTGCGAATAGTTTCCTACGCTAAGCGAAGCATGTAGAATTCTAAGGCGATCAACTAATTCATTAGGGTCGTCCCAATATACATAGTCAAATATCTGACCACTTTCTAGCTTTTTTAAACCTTCGCCATGTATTGTTAGTTCACTGAAGAGATTAGCGAGAATGTCGATTTTTTCATGATCTACGTCTTTATATACACCACTATCTGGATCGTTATCGCGAAAATGTGCATTGGTTAGCTCTAGCAGTTTTTTGTACTCTTGTAAGTCTTTGTGAGAATATCCTTTAGGCTCCCTGCGAAACAGCAATTCGTACAGACCCGGAGTCCCGCGCGTTTTGTACTCTGCTACGCGTATGATGTTTCCTGGTAGAAAGTCTATTTCTTTAGCACCGAGGAACCACTTATTATATTTTCTGTACACTCCGTAGGTCGTGTCATTATTCCGGCTCGTAAACGATATCAGGTATGGTCGGACCATTGCATTAACTTGATGTCCCTTTTTCGGTATTTTTTTCTTGTGCATGGACTCTGTACTTGTTAAGTCCTCTTCTTCCCGATCTGGTTCATACTTTCTCTTCTTTACAGTTGGCATTTCATCTTCAACTTCTGTCTTCACAATGATGGCTGGTTCTTCCTTGTTTTTAAGTTCGTCGAGACGACTAGTGATTGGTTTAAATATCTCCTCATTTTCCATCTCACGTGCAAGTCTGGTTCGTCTAGCAAGTAGATATTTTTCGCGAACAGACTGTATAGCTCGATGAAGGTCACTGGCCAGGTCCGACATTGTACTGGCTGAAAACTTATTGCAAGACCTCCTTTTATACTTTTTTATTCGTTCGCAGAAACTTCTTTCTTGTGTTTGGCTGAATCTGAATTTGTTGACAAGTGAGATAGTGATGCTTTCAGACTACTTTGAAAAGTCCTCAGATCGTCCCGTCTTTGTGCATTCGATACTTCGATCATGTCGCGAATGCGAGAATCCGAGGCTTCCACGCGCTGGTCTATGGCTACGAGGTACTCAAGTAATTCCTTTTTCACCCCGTCTACTTTTTGAGCCAGTAGCGAAATGTATTTGCGGATAACGTCGTCATGAGACTTGAGAGCAGTACGTAAGTCTCGACTGCTACGACCGAATTTCGAAATGCTATGACTCATGTTTGGCGATAAACTGATCGAAACCTCGTCTGTACCTGCCCTTATATAGAGGCCAGTCTTTGACTATAACTAGGAATCCGTGTTCTTCTTTCCAACACAAGGAGCACATGTCTTTGAATTCCTGGAATGTCATGTCGGAATTTACATGATCATCATAAGCGTGGCGCAAATTAAGTTCGTCCATGCGAAACAAAACTATGACATTTGCGTTGTCTCGTAGGAGATGTTTTGGAATACGACTGTACGTCTGACACAGGTAAACGCAGTCTACCTTGGCGTGTCTGCCCATGGAAAAGTACTCTTGTATTATGCCTTGTTTCTCGCACATTACATCGTCGAAAACAAACACGGAATTGGCTTTTGCTTCGCTTGGAGGTACAACATCGGTATTATCGCTAAACGGAAAATACTCCAGACCATCCACAGATCGTAGAACAGTTGCTAGGCGCTGGTACTTTGGCTGTTGCAACGACTTGGAATACAAGTAGACGTTCTCGAACCGAAGACCATTTGGTTCCTCCAGTAAACTCAGTAAAACACACGTCTTGCCACAGTTTGACGGACCCGCCATTATGCATCGTACGGCAGAAGGCAACAGTAAGCCATGTCGTGATTCACGTGCACTAAATACATCGTCTTGCGTAATGCGCACGGGCAAACACACGTCTTGCTTGACGACCTGCATTGTACTAAAGTAATTGTATAAAAGAAGCGTATTTATACTTTCTGGTCAGTTGTGCGTAATGACTCGAAGAGGTAAGAACAAAAAATACGTCGGTGCGGGACTCGTAAACTCGCTGATAAACAACCTACCATTCGAGCTACACATTCCCGGCTACAGATTTTGCGGCCCCGGGACTAAACTAGCGAAAAGGTTAGCTCGAGGTGACGTGGGCATTAATTCTCTCGACGAAAAGTGCAAGCAGCACGATATCGCATATTCATTAAGCAAGGATCGGGAATCTAGGCACAGAGCAGATCAGATATTGGCACAGGAAGCCGAAGATATAAGCAATTCGTCGAACGCGGGACTAGGAGAGAAAATCGCAGCGTGGGGCGTATCTAAAATCATGAAGGAAAAGACTAAATTAGGACTGGGTGCTCGTCGAACCAGCTCCATCAAGTCAAAGACTAACTCACGCAAGACCAAGAAGCGCAAGACTGGCGCAGGCGTGCAAAAAGCCAAGCAAAAATTACAGACTCTCGACAAGAAGATTATAGGAGGATTTCTTCCTTTGCTTTTGCCTGCATTGGGTGCTCTCGGCGGCCTCATCGGTGCAACGAGCGGTATAGTGCGGGCAGTCAACACTTCGAAGAATGAGCGCAAGCAGTTAAAAGAAGCACAGCGACACAATGCCAACATGGAAGCCATTGCCATCGGTAAAAAAACGGCGCAGGACTCTACTTGCAACCTCACAAGACAGGACGAGGCTTGAGGAAGAAACGAATGAAAAAATCCTAAGTTCTTTGCCGAAACGTCCGCTCACCAACGTAGATTTAATAAAGTACGCACGCAAACTGAAAATACCAAATTTCCGCGGCGTGTTTATGCGAGACACTTTGCCCAGTAAGCCAAAGACACGTGAGTGCGCCATAATTAATTTAGACACGTCAGCGGGTCGAGGCACGCACTGGGTGGCCTATGTAAAGACTGGAAACATGGCCGAGTACTACGACAGTTTCGGTAATTTGAGGCCTCCGCCAGAACTGCGACAGTACCTGGGCCGGTCCACTACGTTGTTTTACAATTACGAAACGGAACAGAAGCCTAATCAAACAAACTGCGGACACTTGTGTCTTCGCTTTTTAACAAACAAAAATTAGCTGACAAATAAAAAAAATTGCTACTTAAAGGTTGTGCAGTGATGATAATTTATTAGTCATGTCGATAACACTTACCCTGACAGGTCACGCATCTGAGCTGCGGGCGGTTCATTTCCCGCCTCTGGATTTAGACGGAGAATGGTGTATCGGACTCGTAGATTTTCAAACGTATAATGCCATACCGAACATTGACGAGGAAAACTGCAAGATCTGCTTCCTGAAAAGCGATGGGACCGCTCATGAAATACAGTTACCTGTTGGCTCTTACGAAATTGACGACATTGCAAATTACATCAGGGATATGGAAATTGACGACATTGCAAATTACATCAGGGATATGTTACCACAGGATGTAGACTTTCAACTGCGTGGAAATCCAAACACTCAAAAAAGTATTCTAACATGCAGTGAAAATGTCGACTTCACGAAACCTGGCACCATAGGTACCATGCTCGGATTCGAATCAAAGGTGTATGATACAGGAAGAACGTACGAATCTACGCGCGCAGTAAACATTTTGCCTGTGAATGTCATAAGAATAAACTGTAATTTGGCAAGTGGAACGTATCTCAATGGAAGACTAAGCAACATGCTGCACGAGTTTTCGCCGATGGTCCCGCCAGGATATAAACTGGTAGAAGTACCGCAAAGTATCATTTACGTTCCAGTCGTCGTGAAGTGCGCACACGAAGTCGTCGTCCGAATCGTTGACCAGCGAGGACGATTGGTGAATTTTCAAGACGAAGAAATTACATTACGTCTGCACTTGAAGCGATGGGCATAAAGTTCGTAACACCGAACAGTTATAAAATAAATCGTATTGCCTTGAATAAGAACAGTTCTCTACCAGACATCGGTGCATTAACACCTGACAACATAAAGTATCTTCTCAGTATTGGAAAAGTGCCGAATAAATATGGAAGACGAAATCCTCAACGTGGAAGATCCGGTCATTTTTGAAGACAGCATTACGAAAATGGAATTGCACGAGTACCAGCCTTTCCTGCTCGGACCGTACGCACTACCATCGGAAGTACACATTGCAGTACAACACCAAGATATTTGTACTTTACCTTCGCAGTCATTTCTACGTATAAGAGGCACGCTTACAAAAGCGGATGGTACGCACCCGACAACGACATCAATATCCTGCAATGGTATTCTACACCTAATCGAGCGCATTACATATGTACTCAATGGTGTCGAGGTAGACCAGACGAGACATGTAGGCATAACATCTGCTATGAAAAATTACCTTTCGCTCACGCCAAATGAACTGTCTGCTGCAAAGATGGCCGGTTGGGCTCTCGAGGATGAATATAAGCTTCCGGTTTATGCCGAAGGGAAGTTCGAAGTTTGTGTTCCTCTGTCCATGCTTCTTGGATTCGCTGAGGACTACAAGCATATAATCATTAATTCGAAACAAGAGCTCGTACTGCTTCTATCCAACACGCACATTAATGCAATTGTCACCGCTGCAGAAAACCCTCAAGATGTCTCGCTAACACTACAGTCTATCGAGTGGATGCTGCCCCACATCCAAGTGAGCACCGTTGAACGAGTCAAGATGTTGAAGAACATAGAAAATGGCAAGAACTTCGATGTGCCATTCCGATCCTGGAGCCTGGAAACTTATCCCGGCTTGCCTCATAGTCAGCGTATCAATTGGATAGTAAAGTCCAGCTTCGCTACGGAAAAACCAAGATACATCATCGTCGGGCTTCAGACCGGAAGACAGCTCAATGCAGGAGTAAGTCGCTCCGTATTCGATAACTGTCAAATACGCAATGTAAAAATATTTTTAAACAGCGAAAGTTATCCGTACGTTGACATGAACATGGATTTTGAAAGTGGAAGATTTCTTCTAGCATATCAAATGTACGCCAAGTTTCAGCAAGCTTACTATGGGCGGATACAGTCACCGATACTGAGTCCAGACAGTTTCAAGAACAAGGCTCCGTTAATGGTGTTTGACGTTTCCAAACAGGATGATCGAATAAATTCAAACATCATCGACTGTAGGATCGAGATAACGACTAGCGGAAATATTCCCCCAAACACCTACGCTTTTTGTCTGATACTTCACGATCGGCTTGCTTCGTACAATTGTCGAGACAAACTTGTGAAAATTCTGACATAAATACTGTTTCGTTTCCGATAGTAATTTAGTTACGACCGAGCATTGCTAGCGACAAGATGTACTGCAACCTGCAAGGTTTCCAGAGTCAAACTGGATTCGTGCTCAAGGAAATTAGCGTCACCTCCGGAGACAAGACTCGAACCCGCAGCTTCCGACCTCCGTATCCGTGGAAACTACTAGACGAAAAAAGTAAACGGTCGAACGAATGGCTATGTAAATACTACCATGGCCTGGAGTGGGACGAAGGAAAAATTCCGTACCACCAAGTGAAAAACACACTTCAAGATTTACTACTGCAAAACGAAATAATCTACGTTGCCGGACCTGAACAGAAGAAATGGCTGAGCAAGTTGTGTGACGACAGAGCAGCTGAAATCGTAGATATACAGACCGACTACGGCTGTCCTTCCCTGCGCAAGCTTAGTGCAATATATGACATGCAGCCACGTGACAAGTTTGAACGTGTCTGTGCCTGTACAAACTCGCAGTTAATGCAGAAATGGCACACACAGTGTTAGTAGGAGCCTGCATATATAAATGGCGTACCTACGTACGTGCTTTCAGTTGACGTTCGACCTGCAAGAAGATGTTTACGTTTCATCCTGCTAACGTGTACGTGAGCGCAAGACCTAGCTTCAGCAGTGTCGAGTACAGCTACTGGGATTCCGGGTATCTACGTACATATACAGAAACCTGTGATGGAGGCGCTCAGCATTGGCGGTTTGCGCACTTTCCTGTGTCCTACGAACCGACCCAGCAGCTGGTAGATTGTTGCGAACCTGGAAACTGTGTCGTCTATCACATGAGACCACACACAATCCTTCCTGCTAGCATCGCTGAGGTAGTCGCCTCGTCTTCACGTGCAACACCAAACATGGACGTGTTGCAACCTGTTGCGACCTGTGATGCTTCTACGCAGACGTCCAAACGGTGTGTGTCTCGTCGTCGCAGTTCAGGCAGTGAATCTGTCCCAATTAGCACTGAGCCAAAGCCCAGGCGTAGACGTGGTCACAGACGTCACCGACCATGTCTTGTCGGGGTTGTCGACGTTGCAGAAGATGACCAGCTGGAAACCTGTGTTCCTGATACCATGACCGGCGAACCAGTTGGAACCGGAGTCAACGAACCAGTTGGAACCGGAGTCGACGAGTCAGTTCGTGCGGCATTAAAAACTTTGCTTGTGAAAATGCTTGATTCCTTAACCTAATATGTATTTGTGTACTCTTTATAAATAAATGTGTAAAACTTGAACGCGTGTGTTTTTTATTTCTACAATTTTTAGGTACCTAATAAAAATTTTTTTAATACAGACAATATTTTGACTCATGTAGTATACCAGAAGACCACGGGTATATAAGCGAGGTTCAGACGACTGGACCCGCAGTTCACCTCTGGCCGCGGTGCAGTACGGACGTGCTCTATCCATTAATTGTCGTGAGATTTAGTTATGTCGACCGGAATAGAATGTTTACCGACAGAAGCGGGGACCTCGATGGTAGAAACGATGATGGAGACGGAGATCCCGATACCATTTGCAGAGGAGACCACGGCAGCGGAGAGCTCAATGGCTGAGGTGTCGACAGCTGTGGAGATCCCGATACCTGCTGCAGAGGAGACAACGATACGTGCTGTTCCACCATCAGCTGACGTTTCATCATCTGCATTCCAGACATCAATTAATGAAGAGCGTACATCGCATCAATGCAAATATTGTGGTGCATCAATAACCTGCAGTAGGTCTCTGACAATCTCTCGAGAGACATATAAGTGCGACAATTGCGATAAGCTTTTTTCGCATTGTAACAGTCTGGACAGTCACAAGATTATGTGTATAGGAAACGAATCAAGTGATAGTATGCTTCCATACCATCAGACATCATCATTTATTGCCTTACCTGAGGCGATAGTCAACAAAAGAGCAGTAGTCAATTGCCAAAACTTGAAGGACCAGTTTTGTTTTAAATGGAGTATTTTGGCAAGATTTGTCGAGGGGAGTCATCAAAACCGTGTTGATAAGAGGTATTATGCTTTGGAGAATAAGTACAACTTCGATGGACTGTGCTATCCACCACCATTACATCAGATAAAAGTTTTTGAGAAAAATAACCCTGAAGTCTCAGTTAATGTGTATGCGCTAAATGAGGATAATAAGGTGTGTCCGATTCGGGTAACCAAACAAGAAAGAAAAAATCATTTCGATTTGTTGCTTGTGACAAATGAAAGCGGTTCTGCACACTACTGCTACATCAAAAACTTCTCCCGACTTGTGAGACCCCAGGTTACAAAACATCAACAGAAGATTTATATGTGTAAGATGTGCTTTAAGTATTTCGCTAATCGACCTCGAAAATCAGGACTCACAGCTATACAGTGTCTTGAACAGCACAGGATTAAATGCGGAAATAAATCTTAACCAAAACTTTAGTAATTTGTCTGTGTATTTTTTTTTGTACTTGTAGTAGTGTAGTATGTATGTAATAAAAGTATTTTTTTAAAAGAACTTGCGGTGTTTTTATTTACTCAAACCTTACACTTTAGTGGTATTTTTTAAAATTAAAGTTGTTTTGTATCGGCCAGGGATCGAACCAAGGACCTTATTCGATCTAATAAATATGTAAATTAATGAGTGATTTATTTAATGAATTTTGGAACTTTTCCCGAATTTCAAATCGGATAATAAATAAAGATTTTCAAGATGGCGTCCAAATGACAAGATGGCGGGTGTCACAGCAATAATAAATGATTACTGCACTCTAGCGGGTAAGAATTAAACTAACATGGCGTCGGTGCACTCTAGCCGACGATACAATGATGATGGCTTCCAGCATCGCAGACAAGATGGCGGTCATGACGTCATACTAGATGATGTTATATATGCTTTGAAAAAAAGTGGTGGGAGTCAGTCTGCCAGCACCCACCACGAGGGAAGGATCGGTCGCCTTTTTTATTTTTTTTTTTGCACTCGTCGGGTTCGAACCAAGGTCTCCGAACTCCGTGTCGTAAATGTTTGTTTTTTTAAATATTTTTTATTAAAATTTTATTATTCAATTTTTTTATAATTTTTAAAAAAATTTCATTAAAATCGGATAATAAATAAAAAAGTTAAAGATGGCGGCCGTAACGAAAATTGCAACGGTGGCGTCATCATTCAAAATGGCGGAAAACACATCGCCGGAAAGTTCGAGAACACAATGACGTCATCCAAAATGGCGGATCCAAGATGGCGGATCCAAAATGGCCGCCGGGGACAAGGTCAAGGTCAAAGGTCAAGGTCACAACCATCCAAGATGGCCGCCGTGACGTCACAATCCAAGATGGCGGTCGGCACCACAGGCACCACACCCAGGACCCAGTGCCAGAAAATACATTCCTATACTACTAACCACACTCGTCGTTTTCGAGTGATGCCACTTGGCAGACTGACTCAGGTGTGGTCCTACAACAGCTCCCTAGCGACGAAAAATGGTGTTACAAATGGTACTTGATGCGCAACATTACGATTCCGGTTATGTTTGGGTCCCCCCCTAGTAAAAACGCAATGTCACAAGGTGAGGTGTTTCATTGCCATCTGATACTTCACAGGAAAAATCCAGATTCAGCCTCCCTCCGCAGGTTGTTTATTTGCATTCGGGCTGGTTGTTGGTTTATATGATAAAATATTCCAGAAACTTATATCAAGCAGACTTAGCTCAATGCGTAACTCATTAACTCCGATTGTCGACGCAAAGAAACCAGCGTGTATAGCGTGAACAAGCCACAACCAACATGCGACAACGTACCATTGCACCGGACGAGCTTAGTCAGGGTTGTGTTAGTGTTGGTAAGGCAGGATGATAAGTGCGACGCTCGCTGGTCCTTCTAGAGCGGTGTCGCCTCTAAGCGCAAGGCGTAGTATTTTCTTCGTGCATAGGCTATCTATAGCTACTATTTTAGCAGTGACCATAAGATTATATGGTGGAGAAATGAATATCAAGGTGTAACGCAAGGACCTTGAGTTCTTTCAAGATCTTTACAGAATGTTTCATGCCTAAAAATAATTCTGAAAATGGGCGTTTAGCCACATTAAATTTCATAAAAATACAGTTCAAAACGAAATACGAAAATAGAATTACTTATCGCCCTTGACGCATTCTTAAATGATTATTTTTTCGCTATCGACAACCACTCTGACATCTTGAGAAGTGATTACATCTGAAGCTCTGCACACCGTATGTGTGCCCGGGGCCTTAATGCGTTGTGCTTGTCCAAGAGTACCTTGGTTCGAGTACCGCACCGTTCATCCTGAGGGGGTTTCTTTACTTAGAGGCACGCAGTTTTTTCCCGCGAAACGGATCGGAAACAAGTTGTCTTAAAACAATTTACCATCGTCTGTGTTAACATGTTTTGTAGAGTTTCTTTCATGTACATGTATACTGTCGGCAAACGAATAAAAGCCATTCTGTTCAGAAGAAAACGCATCCTGAATGGCCCGGCTTCTCTTGCAGACGGCCGCCAATCACAAGGGAGAAACCACTTGCGCAGGCGTTTTGATTCTTCCCCCCACGAATATTGTCTGCTCCTAATTATAACTGTGCCGTCTGTAATGATAAAGTTTTCGCTGTAAAATAAAAATAAACGAAATTTTAAATTTGAACACATTCGTAACACGATGATGTTAGCACATGACATGTATAAAAATTCTTAACTCAAGAATTTTTCTCATATATAAACTAGCTGGAGTACCCGTGCTAAGCTACGGCAGTCTACGGGCAGAACCCACTCGCTCGCTCAGGATACATGTCCCTCCGCGTGGATACGCCAACTGCCGTTGCCATGGAGACGAAGAAAGTATCACTATTAGACCAATGCAATGGTGGAATTTAGTTAAAAAAAAAAAAATAGTGCGTCGAGTCCCTCCGCGCAGAAGAAGTGAAACTTCGTAATGTGGAAATGAAAATAGAAAGGGGTAGAAATCGATTTTTAGTGAAATCATATTGTTTCTTTAAGACAAACTTTATTAACATTGCTTACAATTCACAATTGATCGCATCTTTTAATTATCATTTTCGAGTGGAGAAATATCCAAATCTATAACATTTACAATTTGATTATGATAACCAAAGTAAAATACGAAATGTTTGAGTTCTATTTTTTCAATATTTCTTGCAAAAACTGCATCAATGGTAGTTCCCCCTTTGGTTTTCACGACGCTCACACTGTTTACTTCACTGCATAGCAAGAATACCACGCGCATGTGCTTGGGATCTACCGACTCACTCTCTTTCTCTCTCCTACTTTCTACCTTTGTGTATCTTTCTTTCTCTCTCCCTCTTGCGTTGGAATATTGGACGCTACTCGTTGCTAATGTCGCGCATGCGTTCGAGTGCCACGCATTCACTCTCGCTCTGTCTCTTTCTATTCCCCCTCTCCAGGAGCGTTAAACGTTTAACGCAACCTTGTTGAAAGTCGCATTAGAAGTTTCACTTCAATAATTAAAAACTTCTTCAAGGGGTGGTTTTCTCGAAATATCACCTAGACAGTGACCTTCCTCGTGTTTCGAAGGTGAAGTGAGCAAAATTTCAGCTCCATCGCATTAACGATGCACGAACGCATATAAGTCGAACACGCCAACATTAATATTTTTATATATTTATATATGTGAGTAAATTTACAGTTGATCAAATAAAGAGAAACTGTTTAGTTGTAGAATTCTTTCAGTAGCCTGCAAATGTGCTCAGGTGTTTTTGGATTTGGATTTGGTTTTGGAGAAGACACACAAAAACTGACTGGTTGCTTGTGCCTGGTATGGCGTGAGCGCATTTATATTCTTTTCTTGTGTTTTTGTGTATAAAGCGTGTAGGATGAATGCACCTTCAGAAATTGTTTAGACGTGAGCTTGTTTTAGTAACTATAAACTTCGTTTCTCTTTCCTCGGAACAATTGGGTTTTTTGTCACACTCGAAATAGACCTTCAACCTTAAGCATACAAACGGCATAAAAAACTACGCCTTGTACGAGATTGTGAACTAGAACAACTACCTCGTAAAGTTGTGTCTTAACAAACTATACGTCAAGAAATAAAGCGCGCAGCTAGGGGGAAACAGAGGCCTGTGAACTATCAACGATCAAAACGGACTCTTAAAAATTTCGTGCCACCTTCGGTAGCACAACTTCGTTAGAGCTTACACGATCCTTGTTCTGATATTCGGCGGTATGCCCACCTTGGCTTTAACGGCTTCGGGAGTAGTGAATCCTACAGTAGAAGTTTCTATATTCTATCAAATTTACCATTGAAACTAGTCTAGTCACGCCCTAATATAAATACTATACCAAAACAGACAAAATACCATTTATATGTTTTGTGTCTTACGAATAACTAAAAATTTTTCAATATTATTTTCTAAACCAGGCGCAGCTCCAGAAAGACTTTTTGAGAGGGGCTATCACATGAAGAAGGGTGCAGTTGTAAAACTTGGCATGCATTAAATGAGTCAGAGGTTGTCTTTGGAATATTAAAAAATGCATCGTATCAAATACTGTGTTTTAATAGCGTTACAATTGTAAAAAAAAAGGGCCGGAAAGTATAGTCAAATTAACTAAATACATGTATTACCAACTAATAATTGCACTAATTATTTAATTTTAATTTTAAAAGTGTAAATTCACTCTTCCCACTGGAGCTCGGCTCGACAATGGTTCTCTACTTCCCATCCCTTACCGCGCACCGCGCTCTACTCACTCGTCCGCCGCACACGCAACACAGTTCCCGATGCTTCGCTCCCGCTGCTCTGGTCTTCGCACACGAGGCCCGTCGCTGTCGCCCGCACCGCTCGCCAAGGGGTGGTGCGCCCTCTTCACTGTACACGCCTGCTAAGGCCTGTCTATGGTCGCGTAGCTCTCCGAAGTGTGGCGTCATCCCCGACTCGGCACTCGAAGCTCACAGAACAATGGCGTCCCAGTTACGCCAATTCACGCATACGTGGCTCTGGAAACGTACCGAACCCTCGAGATACGCAGAGAATCTCCAGGCTCAATGTTTAAGCACCGGGGAAGTGGAAGGTTGGTAGCGAGGCAGCGCTGCTAATGGGATTACCATGTAGTGGTAATAGAGGGTCGGGTGCTACCTTCAATGCGTGCCTCCCGCAGGCCGCGGCATGAGCTACAGACCGGCCTCTCGCTAGCTTTGGCAACATTAGTTTAGCATAGTTTTCGACGAGAGAAAGTTTTTACACGAGAATATAAGTTTTTAAGTAAACATAAATGTATACTCCAAAAAATGTGGAGACACGCTTTTATTCTTACTAGCTTGACTAGGTTCACAGATTTTCATTGTCACTGTATTATTCCCTCAAAAGCGATACAACTGCATGAACATAACATGACTGTATTGTAATTTATATAGCAGCCCTCTAAGTTTGTTTGACAATGAAACTTAAGTTGAATTGAATTTTTAACTAACTTTACATTGTTAAAAAAATAGCATTAGTTGTCGTTGTGAATTATTTTCTTAAGAGTAATTACTTTAATTTTTATTAATTATGTTTGATATAATAATACTCAAAATTAAATAAATGTTTAAAAGTTCTTACGAGTTATTTTATCATGTTATTATAACTCGGACCATTTATATTTTTTCAAAGTATGTTTATGAGCCAAGCAAGTATGTAGGTACCTAGACTTCTGGGAGTGGGGCCCTTGAACCTCTATAAGTTTGCGAATCCCTGATCCAGGGAATAAATACCACGCCTCGTAGCTAGCACGGGGGTGGTGAGAAGAAAGATGAGAGGGACGGGGTAGTTGGGAAGGGGGAGAGGTTTACAAGTTATGCTAATGCCACTGCTTTTGACGATGGCAGCATAAAGTTGCCGTCCGCCCACGACGGAGTTGGGAGAGGGTTGGGGCTCAAAGTGGGGGCAGGAAGAGGTATCATAGTCGGCCCAACGGTAAACCGATACGACGTCTGCGGGATTAGTCTGGGTCTGCGCACCACCCACCGCCTTCCCCCACCTCACCTGGTTTCAGACCGCCTCTTCGTACCTTCGCTTTGCTTTTAGCCATGATGAAGTGGATTATTCGCCTGCAGCGCCACTTGCGTTCAGCTGCAACAACAATAAAGGGGAAAAAAATATGCCACGCATATTGTGGGAAAGAGGCAGGATGAAGTGAAGGTAAGACAAAAGTGTACATGAAACTATGTCTAGAGCTCGGCGTCCTTCCACAACACGCTTGTTCGCGCGAGATCTCATTCCGTACACCCGGATAATCGGGAGGTTTCCTCTATACCCAACCCCCCCTTTTTTTTCCCAAAAAAAATTGAAATTATTTTTACCGTCAATGATGATCGCAGGCGACTTCGCTGCTGAAGGCGTTAACCAGAAGCTGAGGCATTGAAACACGTTTTACTAAACCTCGGAGACACACCTGAAAGTTTGAAAAGTGTTTGAGACGAGAAGGGGATATTTTTTTTAAATTTAAATATGGTGAACCCAGTAGGAGACATTGCCACTATAGTCATCGCCCCTTCCCCGAGGCCTAACATACATAAAGAACATACAAAATAAACATCATGGACGACATTGGCAACACCTGCCTGGGCTTCTCGGAACCAAGATGGTGACTGACAGCAGAATACATAATGGCCGCCCACTGCAGAGGCACAAGCAAGCCAAAGAGGAGCAGGGTGGGGCTCTCTGGCTGGATCCATTTCCATGCGATTATGCTAGCGGTCACCAGGGAGATCAACCACGCAATGTCTTGGATGTTGCAATATGACAATGGTTATGTAAAACATTTCTTAAATTACGTCACAGCATGACACCTCCTGACGATCCCTAACTTCATGTAGATATAGCCCAATAGCAATTTTTTTATAGTAACTTTCATCCGCGTGGAACGTACTCAGAATATATATATATATATATATATATATATATATATATTTTATAAAATCCAGGATTATTTTGAAGATTTATTGCACTCCAGGCTAGACACAACTTGCACTTACAATCATGCCTTTCTATAGTGTTGATAACTGACTCAGGGTAGTCGAGGGCGTATTAATAGAACTGTGGTCTATACATCAACGTGAAGCAGATTTAGCCCATATGTGCTTCAAGTCTACTTGGTTTCCCAACGAAGCCGGGAAAAAATTGTGGCTCTATCAATGCATGTTTTAATGCGTGAATTAAATTAAATTTCTAACTTCAGGTGGGACATGCTAAACACAGGTGTGTTGATTAGCAAAACAAGAACTGACTTACTTCGCGCGCGCCTTTGTGGTGAGATGCCACGCAAAGTCCTGCATTTACGCGAGCCCTTAGTACGTCGTATTTATTTTTAAGTGGCAATATGGGAAAGGGTGCGGAGGAAAAGGGGGGAGAGAGAGTATGACAGAAAGAGAGCCAAAAGTGAAGGGAAGAGAAGAGAGGAGGTTAGGCCAGTCCCGTCTCTCTGTGGTTGGCGCCCGGGAATTCGAGCTAATTAGGACCTTCACTCTTAAGCCACGCCCAGGAATTTCGGTGTCGTTTCTCATTTCGTTTAGTTGCGCTTCTGCCGGACAAAGCACCTTGCGCTCTCTCTCTCTCTCTCTCTCTTTCTCTCTCTCGCTTGGCGACTGTGGCTGGCGTCAAAAGCAATGGCAAAAGCTACCCTCTAACCCTACCCCTTTCCCCCTTTCACACACTCGCGAGCTGTCCAGCGAAATACCCACCTCCCTTTTTCCACCCCGGAAGAGACGCAAAACTCAGTTTATCCCTAACAATAAGTTACACGCGGACAACTAATTAATTAATCTCTCACTTTTTTTACTTAACCCTGATGACAAGCTTCCTAGAAAATGACTGGCCACACCTGAATGAATGCTGCGAGTGCAAAACATTTCAGTTTTTAATTGTTGCTTAATTTTCCACCCCCAAGTATACCCAATAAGATAACTTTTTTTTTATAGTTTTAAAGTGGGTGGAAAACGTGTATTAAATTCTTTTCTGTAGAAATATTCGAAATTTTGCGTTTTTCCCTGGCACCAGGATGGACTCCAGTGTACTGTATGTAGTCGGGGCATCGTACCCTCTGCCCTGGTTCATCACTTCTGGGTCTCGTGTTTCTTGCAAGATTTTGATTGGCCTCTAGTCATTCCGGAGGTGTCAGTAACACAAGCACCGATGACACAGATTATCGATCGGAATGCATTACAGTTTGCAGTTTGGTCCGTGGTATATGATAACACAAATTTGGCAGGTATCTACACTCCTTACACATGATCAGAACGTGGTAACGTTTGCGGAACCGATCAATTCTTATCTTCACTACTTTAACTTGTTTTTTTTTCCGGTGTTTTATTATCTGGTCGACGGTGCCACACGAAGACATAGAACAGCTATGCGGAAAAACATCCTAGAGTTTGCCTGCAGTGGTCTGGATTCAAACCCCAACTCCTCTGGAATGTGAGTCTAAATGTCGCTTCATATCACTATTGTAGTAATATAATTTACAAACTAAAAATAAATGTTACAAAACAACATATCAAAAACTATAACTTCTCAGCTACCAAGTGTAAACAAACGTACAAGGCATATTTCGCATAATCTGTATTTAACAGTTATGTTTGCAAGTCCTAAACACTTTCCCATAAACAAGTACATTTTTTTTCCTTACATATTCATGTGAGTCGTTACGTTATCATTTCACACCAACTATTACATACATAAAATAATGAACTAGGCTAGACAAACATGTACCAACATTTTTCTGAGAATTTTTTAAAGAATATTCGGTTGTCAAAAAAATAAGGTGGCAAAGTTACCTGACATAAAACGAACACTCGATCGTGGAATGTTCTTCATACCGCAGCCCGCTGCTATCTACGACCGTGATGGTCTTCTGCCCGTGGACAGTTTCTGCGAGCGTAGTTTTTCTTACAACCTTCAAAACTACCAGGTATAAGAAGGACTACCGGTTGAACTTTAGTGACTAAGGAGCGTAAAGGCTTAAGAGATTTTACTCCTAGTTTAAACATAATTCCTTGCTTTTTCCTCTGTAATCGGCCACAAATAATTCCAACATTACCAATCACACAGCATAAAACCAAAGAAATTTATTTTTGTGCCCATCGAATTAAGGATCTAACTTGGTTGAATACTTTGGACTCACGATCTAGGTCAACGTAATACATTTGTAGGTTTTAATAAAATATTGTTTTACTATGATAAGCAGTCTATGTCTCTCCAAATAGTAAAGCGAATATTAGAGGTCCCTAGGAATAACTCTCGAAATCAATGAGCGGCATTGAAATTTTAAGCTTTGCAACAAAGCCCAGAATGGCCGTTATTTTGCTGCATTTTGATATTTAATTCCTACGTAAATACGCACGTCACTGTGAAAACGTAAAAAGGTTTACATGTGATTATGCAGGCTCATTAGAAGTTATACTCCCCTGGCGTGATTAAAAAAACATCGTTAACATCAGAAGATAGAGTTAGTCCAGAGTTCGTCATATTAAGGCGAGTCAACCAAGCAGTTAATACAATCGACTCCATGTATGTACTAACACTAAATTATCAACTAATAAATTATCAGTAAACCTTAAGAATACCAAATAACACAAACTGTGGGCACTGGTTACAGCATAAAAAAATAAGTACTAGTATTATTATTTGTAACTAATAGTTCAATATGAAACATATATACGAGCATTTTTCTTTCAGATTGTTTGTGACATTAATTATTGTTTTACGTTCTTTTGAAGAAAAAAAAACGCGTATTGTCTTGTATATCTAGCGTTTGAAAACAACAGGAAGAAACACGTACGTGCATTGGACTTTATCATGTTAAATTTTCGCTGCAAGGTGCGCGCGCATTTCGATGGTTAGCTATTGAAATTTCGCCCTCATCGCACCAAAAGAAGTATATTTTCAATAGAAAAACAACTCTTCTGGGGATTTTCCAGAAATTTTTTTGGGCATGTGTATACTTATTTTTAAGATGAATCCATACAACCCTAGTAGCACGATGTGTTACGGGACTGTTTAGCAGTGTAGTGGCTTGGTTGGTGTTTGAGGGTAGAGTAGGTATCATGAGGACGTAGTCTCGGGGATAAATCACCATGGTGGCCAACGCTATCGAACAGGCTAGCTAAAGTACCCCCCCCCCCCCCTCCTCATGCAGCTTGATAGGTGAAGAGGGAAGGGTAGTTTATGTACATCTGTCCCAAACCTGGAACATCCGGGTTTATAAACCACGCAAGGGACGCAACGTCGCAACAATGAATAACGCAATCCACGCAAGACGTCACCAACCCTACAGCATAAAAGTTGTAAAACAGCAGAAAAACTTAATCCTTTCCTAGGTTTAAAAATGTTAATTTTTTTCGCTGTGTGGAAGTTTAACAAGTGTGCAGTTGTTGTAAATAAAAAAACATCGACGTCTTCTGTGACTAAAACGTGCGCGTCTTTAAAAGTTTTAGAAACACATCTCGAATATGGCCGTCAGAAATGAAATAAATTTGGTGGTTACGTTGCGTTTTTAGTAGCGTACATAAGATTACTTTATAATGTGTTTACTGAACATATTTCGTCTTGCGTTCTTGCGTAGTTTATAAACCAGGTCTAATACCGCAGGAAACAAGTTTCATCACGTCTTCTTTTTATTCCCTGATGACACATCGAGTTTTTGACAAAGGACGCGGGTCAGTGCTGGGGAAGGTTGCCTTCATTTTTTATTGCAATTTAACGCCAGTGGTTTCCATCCATTGCAATCCATACAAGAAAACGTTTCACTAAATAAGCATTGAAATTTACCCTACGTATTGGTAAATTTCTCGACAGATATGTATTCTACCACATAATATTTTTTTAGGTAGATTTAAAAGAAATACTACTACCTATTGTAGCCGTTCCCATGATGCGACTTCAGGAACGTTTTTATATTTTCATTTCATGGTCCATAGAAACTTAAACTATCGTCAACACAAAAGGTCATGTGTGTGTGAGTATATACATACATATATATGTATATATATATCACAATTTCGTGGACACGACAACTGTCGCAATTTTTCACAAATCATTTCCAAACTTATGCATAAAATCTAGTAGTGAAAAATCTAGGTTTAGTTCGATAATGGGTAATATTAGATCAAAGGGATCGAAATGGTGAAGGTTTTTCTAACTCCCGTAATATGGAAAATGTCACATCCATTTGAATGTTTTATAACTCGTAGGAGAATTGCCAAAAGCTTTTGATACGAACAACCATAACTGCCAGCGGTTAAAACAGGGTTGATGGACCAAAAAATCATAAATCTGTTCATAGGCATAAATGTAAATTGTACAAATTATGTTTTAATCTTATAATTTTTTCTCTAAAAATTTTACTGAAACATGTTTTTATTAAACGAACCATTGATGCAAGAGGTTGAAAAAATAAGGGTTAAAATAAATAAAAATAGCATAGAACCCACAGTAGGTACACCATCAAATCCGTTCAGATTATTTGTAAATCTTATAATTTTTATCTAAAACTTTGTCTGAATCAATTTATGATAGACAAACCATTGTTTCAGGCGTTGAAAAAAATGGGTAGAATTTAAAAAATAACAATTTTGTAACATGACAACTGTTGAATACATTCTGTTTTTTATAAAACCTTGAATTATAATCTATAACTTTCGTCAAAAATAATTTTTCATACGACCAACCATTACTGCAGGGGGTAGAATAAAGAAGTATTGGAGGACAAAAAAAAATCATAATTCCCTTCAAAGGCACAACATCGAATTCGTACACATTGTGTATTAATATCAAAATTTTTATTCATAACTTTAATCTGAAACAATTTTTGGTTAGACTAATTATTGCTGCAATGTGTTGAAAAACGAGAATTAAAATTTTAAAAAAATGTCATAACTCTCTTTGTAGGAACATTTAAAATCCGTTCAAATTGTTTGTAAATTTTATAACTTTTACCTAAAACTTTTGTCTAAAACAATTTTTGATAGTACTGTCGTGACCGAGCGGCTGGTTCCTTATAGGTGAGGCTATGTGGGGCAGCGGAGCGATTAAAAGCAATAACTCACTACTGCAGACAGGACAACTCTTATTCTTCTTCTTCATTCTTTGCTCGTTACAAGTATTAAACTCTACAAAGCTTTTACATCCACTTCTTGATACATAGAAATTACAAGTACAAACTTAAGATTCTACAAGTCTGTTCCTTCTGACAAAGCTCTCAGTCCCCATCCTAGGACCTCCTCCTCGGGAGTCTCCCGACACACTCTCCTTCCGTCCGCTTCCTTCTGCCGGGGCAGAGCGCACTCTCCCCCACCCTTTCTCGTGATTCGTCGTTTTCATTTACACACTCGTTTCATGTTCAGTCCAAGGATTCAGTCATTGTTTAACCTTGTGATGCGTAGTTTCCTCTGCAGGAAACAGTCTGTTTGAACCACCACACATAACGAACATTTGGTTAGCCAACTGACGTAGAAGGCTTGTAACCTTCGACAGGCATACTCATCGTTCGATACACAAGACATGAAACACTCTATTGAAACATTACTCATTATTCTCCTTATGCTTATAATACAATTTAATACCAGAATTATAGTTATAGTATTTTTATATTTCTAATACTAACCCAAAATAACTAAAATAACTAGGTACTTACGACAGTACAAAACCCTACTGCAAAGGGTGGAAATAACAAAGTTAGAAAAACAAAATGTCATAATTTTTTATTTCACTTACTTTCATTTCCATTATAATTTATTGTAAAATGCCTAAACTTTATCTAAAACCGTTGGCTGGAACAATTTTTGTTGAAGAAAAAAATACTACCTTAAAAAAGGTGTTGAAATGAAAAAAAAACTTTTTTAGTATAAAATTCGTCAGAATTTATTAATAGCTATCTTAATGTTACCTTAAACCTTTGTCCAAAAAAGTTTATATGACCACCTATTATTGCAAGGAATGAAACATAGTTTTTGAAGATCAAATATAATTGCATGACTACCTTACTAGGCATATTATGAAATTCGTTAAGACAATCAATGCTGGATGTATTAAGTTAAAAATCATTCCAAATATTTTCTCTGCATGGAATATGAAAATGTTAAATCGATATTTTTTTTTTAAATTGACAAACATGATCCAAAATGTTATAGAAGTTTCCAAAATATTTCCCATATAATAGGTTCATCGAAATCTACCTACGCCTGTAGGCCGTGCATAAAGGGATTTTTTGTTTGTTTATATTCGTAAAAAGGTGGAGCAAATACTCGTCATTAAAAATGAACTCTGCATTCGTAATACCGTCGTGGTCGTTCAACTGGAAAATTAATTTACGGTGTTCTCGCAGGTGTGGTAATTAGCACAGCTTTACTCTTAGACCACCATTTTATATAAATATTTCTTATAATTTATTTTAGAAAATCTCCAGCGCAATGGTTTCATCAAAGCTCAGGCTCACAAATCATGTTTATTTTATATTTTTTGTCACTACCTTTTTTTAGGGGCTATTTCTAAAGATTTGTTGTTCAGACAAAATTATTTTCAGCAGATATTCACTTTGTGTAATATCGTGGGTGTAAAATGGCGTGCAGGTGTTCGTAAACTATCAGCACTTGCGCGCCTTGTCACACCCATGATATTACACCAAATTAATTTCCTTTGAAAATAACTGAGGCTGAACAACAAATGGTTGGATATCATCTAGTTGAAAATTTTAGAAAATGTCCTTAAAAATTGACGAATGAAACAAAAAAAAAATCAAAATGTCTTGTGAGACCGGGAATTAAGGTCCCCGCCTACCCGGGCAGACACACAGTTTGCAGAACTTCAGATACAAGCACGTGATTTGAAAACTACTCAAGATATCCGAGTGAGGTCTCTATACCAAAGGCATTGACGAATATGCTGAGGGGCGATGAATAGTTCTGTTTCCGTATTTCGTTTTTAAACCTTGTTGTTAGAAGAGACAAAATGGCTAAAACGTGTGTTCTCATAATATTTATTTTGGGCATGAAACACCTGTTACAGATTCGTGGAAGCACTAAAGGGACTCGCAACACACCTTTATCTTCGTTTCTCCGCCAGATAACGTCATGGCTACCACTCAAACCACACAGTTGCCCTATGCACTACGAGAAGACCGCGCGCCAGTCTACAACCTTGCGCTTAGAAAACACTAGCGAGCGGCGCACTCATCATCCCGCCTCGCTGACGCAAATACACCCGTGACCTAAGTTTTATCCGGAAGCTAAGGCGATGACAAGCACTGAATCACGCAGTTACAAGAGTGTTGGTTTTTCTGACGGAGGGAGGGGAGTAGGGGAATAATGGCTCGTAATTTTTCTAGGGACACGTTTAACTAATGCACTCATTCCCTTTCAGCCTCATGCCTGGAGTCAACTGTTTGGGTCCATCAGCCGCTCCGGATCAACACGTCGTGGTAAGTCAGCGCCACGCACTCCAGGCGCCTTCCTCTTAAATGAAGGCGTTTGAAGGAGAACAAAAAAATATGTCCAGAGATCGAGAATAGACTCGTGAGTAAGAAGAAGAAGAAAAAAACAAAAGCTCGCTTACTTTTTTTTGCCCCTACCTTCGCCGCTTGGGGTTCGCGCGGGTTGCGAGGGATTTGAAAGTCTTTTTTTTTTCTTTTTTTTTTTCCTCCCCGGGAAGCGTTCGTCCTGGCAGTGCGGGTCCTGCGTGCGCCTCCTTAATCCCCGCTAGCAAGGACGCCGACACTCGGCGGCGCGAGGGGCTTATCCCGGGCGCTGACAAGTCCCCGTGCATGCGGGGGGAGGGGGGAGATCAAAGAGAGTTATTGGCGAGAAAGCGGCTTGGTCATTCCTGCAGAACTGTAGGCGCCCACTCCCTACACCATTAGTTTTTTTTTTTACGTTCGGATTTCTCCAATTTTCCTCTCGCCCACCAGGAAGAGCAGAGGAAAGAAGAAGGAATCCAAAGAGAGAAACCAGAAAGTAACACTTCCCGTTCTCTTTTAGGCTCCTTCAACTCCCCCACCCCAGATGTGCATTCACAAAGTGGAAAAAAGGTTCTTTCTTTATCTATTTTTTATCGGTAAAGCCACTTGGATACGAATCAGTTGCAAAAAATAAATTTTGTTTCAGTTCATTTTATATTATTTACTCTGCTGTTGTTCTGCCTTGGCTCAGGTAGGCTACTTTTCTAAATATATGTTTTTATAGTATTTATTTTATTTGTTTAATTTATAAATACAAATTTTTCTATTTTGAAATTTTTTTTAAAATTCATCCTCGTAAAGTTCGACCAAGGAAGGGTTTTCAACAAAAAACGTGCATTAAATACACCTACATTTAAATATCCAGCAGAAATAAGTAATTATATAAATAATAATCAATCAAAGTAAATAATGTTTGTTTTTTATTTTAAATAATTATGTTTAACCTATTTTAAAATTTCCATTCCATTTCTGTACTAATACTCTCATTGAAATTTTGGTAAAGATTTTTTTATTCTATTGTTTGGTGGTTGATTACGTTGAAACTAAAAATGGTCACAGACTATTTTAACTAAATGTAAAAAAAAAATCATTATTTTTACATATGTTATTAACAGTTTGTCTACCATCATTTTTTCGAAATTTTACCTGTCACTTTGGTCACTGAAATTGACTACATTATTATGTTTGGTTTTATTTGGATTTGTTTTGCAGTTTACCGGAAAATACCGTGTACATTTTCATTTGCAAAACATGTCTGCAAAAATAACACCATGTATTTGAGAACTTTTAACTTAAAATACAAATATAAAGTGGTGGATGACAGTCGAGGGTAGCGGACAGCTATGCCCTGGCATCTGACCTCTATCACTAACGCTTCATGCGGTACACTGAACCTACTAGTAGAGACGTATTATTGAAGAGGATCGCTACACACGCCACGCTTTATTTAACAAGCGTTGTGGCTGCTGCATTTCTCTCCTCTTATTTGCTCTGATATGCTTTGCAGTGCTTTTTATAGACAACAATTATTTTTGTGTACAGTCTCCACCACACATTCGCAACCGTTTGCGATCTCACAACAAAAATGAAGACTTAATTAATCCTGGGTTACTATGTATAACTTGATTAAGTTTCATATCTAATAATTAACATTTTTTTTTACATTTAATAATTTTATGTCAGGAAAAAAAATGTTAATGCTAGATTCAGCCATTTTATGAAATTTTGCTAACAGGAATAGTATTTAGTAGATAATAATTGGAAAATCATGAACATTTAGATTTTTGCCATGGGTAACATTGATACGCCATTGATCGTTTGCACTGTATGCTATGGGAAACCCTCAAGATGGAAACATAACCACATGGAGAACAAGCCGATCTTAACTCTTGTTCAATTTTAAATGTCCAGATAGCACTGAGTATGTGTTGTTTATATGTTGTAACTCTCTTGTTGCAACTGTCTCATTGTTGTCAGCCTGCTCTTGTCGTCTGTGATGTAATTTGATATTTATTTATTTCTTATTTAATACTCCACGGATTTCCCTGTGATGTCCAGGCATTTGATATCAGCTGGAAATATCTTATTCTCCTTGTTTCTCTTTGCTGTTCATTTTTGAGGTTTTTTTTATGACATTCAATGCAAACTAGTAATGGCTTATGTCCATGAAATTGTTTTCAATCACTAAGATTTCGTTTACTTGACTTGATAGTTATGATGTTTTTATAAATAACTTTTATGATGGTTCCCAACATGGCATCGTTTTTTAAATGTTGCACACTAAATTTAAAAACGTAGGAGTGTTAATGGTTAACATTGGATAGTGTGAGTGACATTTGAGGCTGCGCTTAAGGGGGATTAGACCACGCCATCTTGGAGTTTCCACCTTTTTGGTATAATTATAATTTTGTAATATTCATCCCAATGTATGGCATGTCAAGGCATAAATCATATCTCTTAGATCTTCTGTGCCTTGTTGCAACCACATATTTACCAATAGTCTGTCAGCGCCGCGAGGAAATAACTTATTATTCAACGCGAGCGACTACCACTATCATGATAATCACGCCAGTACACAAGTGTTGACTTCAACAAGCAGCCAAAGTTAAGTTCTATGCCGTATAAAATAAATAATAATAATTTAGCACAGGAACTTCGTTGTAAGCCGTATCAAAATATTTGAAATTGCAGGATGGCGTGGCCTTATCCCTCTTAAGGCATAGACTGACACGAATAAAATGGCTGTTTTCGAATGGTAAGGATGCGGCCTTTACTAATGCAGCCTTATTCAAAGGATCTCAGGCAGTTTTCAATTTTTGCACGTTCAATTGAACCATTTTAAAGTAATAGATACACTTCAAAGGGTGTTGTCAGCAATTGGTTGGTTAAGCAAGATAATCTTACTTTTTTTCTTCTAATACTAGCTTTGTGCCGATGGGTAAGTATTTGATTCTAATTTCTAATGAATCAACAGAAACGCTGATTCAACTAACTTTTATTTATAAAAAGAAGCGTAAATTTTCATATTTCAAAATTAAAAATCATAATCTTACACATAAACTTTCATCACCTATTTAACTCCCTCAGATGATAATTTTTAAAAATCCTTTCTTAGTGCTCACCTGCATTATATAAGAACTCCTAAGGAAGATTTCATGCTTCTAAACACATCGGTTTGAACTGTGCGTTGTCTGTTAGTGTTAGAGTTTTGTTAAGTAGATAGCGCTAAAACACCCTGAAAGGCCACAATAAAGCATGCAAGGGCACAAGCCACTCGTCCTTTCACGAAGAGCTGTATCAGCAAGTCTGTGCGGATCCTTGTAACTTTTCGGAAGGTCAATAAAAATGGGTGAAATCTTTTAAGATGCACTTTTCAAGGATCGTCTAGGCTAAGGGGTCTTTTATGGTATGTTCGAAAACAAATAATATGTTCGTCGTTTTCAACACTGTAAAGGTTTTTTTTTGTATATGGAACATAAATTATCATGTAAAATTACAGATGTTTGTAAATTTGTACATTTACACGAAAACAACTGTATCGCTCCAAAATAGTGTTCGCAGTAATACTGGGTTCATATTCTTACCCGGGAATTTCTGTTTTTTGTTCTCCCAGGACCTCCAGTAGTTGAAGTCATTTGTAAACCGTTCCTTATATAGCTTTCCAGTATTAACTGCGCATATTAAAAGCACGGTAAAACAAAATAAAGTACAATTGTTGAATATTCGATTATTTTTACCATGGTTTGAAAATATTTTATTCTTGAATTAAACATTAATTAAAATATAAAATAATGGCCCAATTTGCGTATAAAATAATCAGTTTTATCTAAAAACAAAAGTTTTTTTAAAAATTTAAAAAAAAACCAGTTGCCATGTGTTGTACGAAGTGACAATATATTTCTTGTAGTATGTGCCGCCAATTAGTATTTTTGGCACAATTCTAATTTTGAATTTTTGAAGAATTTTGTCGCCAGTCATTTTTTTTACTGCAAGAACTTAAACTTTTTTTCCATCTCCTGTACACTCCCGTTTAATATTTGTCAGACCTGTCTCCCCAATCGTTCCCAGCATAAATATAATATTGCCTACCATCTCATGACCCAGCAAGTTCTATCGTTATTGGCGCACGTCCGTCGCCTATAACTCTCCTCCGAGCCGTGACAAGAAGTGCTAGGTCCTGCAAACTATTAGAGCATCTAGTTTCTGAGAGCCAGCCTTACGCGAGTGATTTCAGGCTCGAACACGGGTCATTTTGCTCGAGCCCTCGACACGTCACTGGCCGCTGATAAGAGAGTTTCCCACTGGCAGCAGCACATTTTCCATCCCCCCCCCCCCCCCTTTTCAGCCTTTCCAGGAAACCAGGCCCAGTGCAATGGCCGGGCGTCAACCCCAGCCTGTCTCGAGGCCACGACTACAGTCTCAGAGTGTATCGCCTCTGCCCTCTAGTGGCAGAGTTGCGAATTATTTCCCCTGGGTGTTTGAACGCCCGTTAAACACCTGCCCCCTGGTGCCTCACACAACAAACAGTTCCCCGTAGTTAATTTCCAAGCCATTAGAGTGCTGCACTAGTCCCCTCCATAATCCCAATGCTTTAGCAGTCGCCTCGTGTGAGTCGACCTCTCCCTGTTTTGGACACCCCTCAGTAGGTCGCGCTGACATCAGCCAGTACCACCAACTTCGAGATATCGAAGTTAGTATTTCTCGACCACTCCCTCGGAAATCTTCGGAACCCTTCGGTCCAGAAGCTGAAGCCTCCCCCCTCTTTTTTGATTGACTTTGTCTTTTAATTACGAGTCGCTGCCACCCCAAACTTACTTCGCGCCGCGACAGCAGACTGAAAGCACCGCATCGTCTGCGAGTGGCACATCAAGATTTCACTCCGGTCGTTGTTTAAAGATGTAATCAGCTAGGCAAGGGATGTGATCCCTACAACTTTCTTAATTAGTAATTATTCAGTCTGCAGAAGTAGTCATGCTTCGTTAATCATACTTCATAATATGTTCTATCTTTTGAGTCATGGAAACGTCCGCGACAACCGAGTCTTCGCGAGCTCCGCACCCTGGCTGAAGCTAGAAGCCATCTCCTTGTATGGTGAGTTTTTAACAAACCTTATATCCCGACCACAATCGTCTTTGTTAGTAGGCATTTTCTGCCTATTTTGCTAACTGTTTGTGATCATGTTCTGATCATGTTTGATTTGGACCTGTTCACAGACAGGGTCCAAGGGCCAGATGCAGACCTAACAACACCACCCTCGAGTCCTTCCTCCAGCAATCAGGACGACTAAGGCGCCCTGACGCCTCGTTAGCAGCTCAACTTCGGCCAGCGAACGTCAAACCTCCAGTCCTTCAGTTCTTTTTATATCTTCAGAATAACATTAAATCACAACGTTGAAAAGATCGGGACACCAGAAATATTCTTTTCTGGACTTTAATCGCTCTAAGTGCACTGGGATTGCAACAAAAACTTAACATGTTTATTGTTTCTGAGTATTTTTTAATTGTGTCTAATGATTAATGGTAATTTTTTATTAGGGCCGGCCCATTATTTAGATAATGTAATTTTAAATCCATGTTAATATAATTTTATAATTTTAATATATTTGTCAATCAATTTATCAAGTTTATTATTCTATGTGAAAGTAATCAAAAGTTAAATAAACATAGAGGTACTTATAACTCGACAAAATCATTATTTAAGCCTTTTGAAATTAAACGATCCACCAGTTACACAAGTCATCAATAGAGAGTGAAGTGTGACAAAATGGTAACAGAGTTTGGGTTTACTGTTTACTCTGTTATTACTATGTGTAACAAGTATTACAAACTATTCTTGGCAACTGGTTTAAAAAGGAATCTTTTATCAAAGTAAATATATTTATTTTTTTTAGTTTAGTTTTGCGAAACTCTTTGAACCGTATTGTTTAGTGACGTATCCATCCATAATGATACAGTTTTTTTTTAAATATTTCATTTACTGCGCTTATGGCAGGTATTTTAAAATTACATATATGTTTAAACAAACAGTGGAATTGCATCATGGCTTATGGTTTGAGACCACGTCTGTGGAAATGCTTTTCGTAAACAGAACGACCCCACTCGAATATCTTGAGTAGTTTTCAAATTGCGTTGTTTTATCTGAAACTCTGCGCACCATGTGTGTGCCAGGAAAGTCGGGGCCCTTATCTGAAGGGACTTATGAAATTAAGCCTATAGTGTGCTCCGGGTCTCATAGGTACTGACGTTTTTGTCATAAGTCATGTCCTGCGGTTTCGGATCAGAACCATTGACCGTATTGTCTCTTTGGCTTACGTAAACACCTACAACCTCTGTATCGTGGCAGCCAAGCATTTTATGCAGATCTGAGCCAGCAAGTTATATAAGCTGGGAAGAATTTTACTTTAAATTTTTAATTCTTTTAATTAAAGAGAACATTATATGCAATATTTTTCCTTGTTTTAAATTGGTGACTTTTATAGTGAAATTGAATTTCTTTTTTAGATCACAACTTCAGTTCCCCGATTTATTTTAAGAATTAAAAAATAGGGCTTCATTTACTGTTAATACTTTCCGGCATTTTAACAGGCGTTTGTTAAACCGATTACCCCTACCTGCCGAGAGGGTAGTATTACGGGAAATTGAGACGTCCATTGTGATCGCAACGGATTATACCCCGGCCCGTTCTGGCAGCCGGCCAACTGTCCAAATTGACTGACGTGCCGGCTCGTCTCTTTTAATGAGGCCCTGAAATAATGACGAGTCCATTACCTCGTTACTGCATCATGCACAATGGATACTGTTCCATTTGCCCGGTGCTGCCTGGCTAAGCCGGTGGTTGGGGGGGGGAGGGGAATTGAGCTGCTGGTCCAGACGTTGGAGATGTGATATTTGATATAGATAGGCGCATGCGTGAGATCTGCTATAGCCCGATACACCTACGCTTGAAATCATACAGTAACAACATGCATGCCGGCTTTCGGTGCGAGGGCTCCTGGGTTCGAGTCCCGCTGTAGATTTAAATCGTCTGCATAAAATTGTTACGTATGATAGAACTACCAATTTGAAATAAAATTATCAACGATTCAAACATTAAAACATTTAATCGCCGTTAACTGTATATTTTTATATATATGGAACAGATAATTATTTTAAACTTACAGATATTTGTAATTTTTTACATTTACATTAAAATAACTACTGTATAACTAAAAAAAATGTTTTAAGTGATACTTGGCTCGGATTTCACTCGGGTGTTTATGTACCTACAGTAAGTAGTTAAAGTTATTTTCTAGTTGTTTCTTGAATATCTTTCCAGTATTAACTGCGCATATTAATAAGCACGGTAAAACATAATAAAACCAAATTGTTCAATATTCGATTATCTTATCCATAATGAAAAATATGCTTAAATGAAATTTCAGTTAAAATATAAAATTATGGCTCGGTTATCGTAAGAATTAGCCTAGTATAATCTCTAAAAAAGTATTTCACAGAAGCAAAAATAATCATAGTTTTGTGTTGTACAAATTTACAATATATTTCTTGTAGTATTAAAACCTATTTCTTGGCGACTGGTTTCCAAATGAATATTTTGTAAAAGTACATAAAATGTTTTCTAGGTAGGTTGAAGCGCTAACTTCTGGGGCAAATGACTTTGGAATCGAATTGAGTATGCGTAACTTACAAACCACCAAACATTAAGCGAACCAGCATAAATGTGTAGTGCTCTAACAAAACCAATAATACATAATAATATATATGACCCGCAGTGAAGAAGATGAAATAAATCCATCATTTGGTTACTAGATAAAGTTGGTTACTAAAAAAATAACGCACAATTATTTTGTTTTCGACAATGAGACGAAATTTTAGTAGCCAAAATATTTTAATGCCTGGAGAAAACATAAGATAAATGTCAGCCACTTAATGATTTCTTATATCATAAATCAACAAATTTGAAAACTGGAATCAACGCACATTATCCAATTTCCCGCGATATCTCATTTAGTAAAACTAAAAGTTTTTACATCTTGCCGATTCCATGATTTTTTATAAGAAATATGGCCGTAGGTAGAGACCTGTTTCAGTGACATTGAGGATGGACTCCACAATCCTATACATACATGGGAAAAGTCACGTGATCATGACTGCTGAGTTGAGAGACGTCTTAACTATGTGGTCTGTGATGCGACACGTCTTAGTTTAAACTGTGAACTAATATTTACACAGGTAAAATAGTTTCAATTTTAACCTAACACGAATTGAATCCGCGTATTCTACCCATAAGTTGTTTGCTACGTATTGAAGGAGCTAGGGGATATAGATTTTATGTTACAAATGTGAATTTTAGCTTGAAGAATTTTCAAAGTAACTATTTATCTCAGGGTCGAGGCAATTTTAGACTAACCAAAGCAAACTGAAGTACCCTGCAAAAGCGCATCATGTAGCACCTTCATAATTTATAACAAAAACCTTATGCTAAAATTTAGTAAAAATTGAGAAAATACTGTTTTTTCTGGGGCGCCCAAGAAATTGAATGAAATTTTGCGTGTGGATGATATAATGGATACTGTTTACCTCGCTCACTCGTACATTTTTCGTGAGGCCTGATTACACTGACGTACAGGATATCTTAGCCTGGCAAAGGTTGAACATAATTTCGCACAAAAGCAACAAATGTTTATCAAGGTTGGTATTTTTCTCTAAACATCTGTGGAACACGAAGCGTCTTAAAAATATAACTTTTTTTTAAACCTAACTCCTTGCCTTTGCAAAATTCATTTTCCACTAAGCTTTAAAATGTCCTGCGCCCAGTGTACATTACACATTTGTCCATAGCTATAGTTGAAGGAACCCAGTGAAGTAAAGTACTCTTATGGTTTTTAAACAATTTTAGGCAAGTATTTAAGAGGGCATTTTTCACCACTCAGTTCAATAACTATACATAACTGTAACAATGTCTGCTGTCTCAAATCCAATCTGTAGAAAATAGGGAATGTTTAAACATATTTTAGCCCAATATATTTCATATTATACTGGGACTGTAAAAAACTACCAAAAACTAATCCAATCCGTCGACTCAGTAAGTAAATCTCCTGACTGTTGGGCCGGAGATACCCGATTGGGTACCCAGCCGGTTGGAGAATATTTCTCTCCCCGTGTCCGGGTCTGGGTGTCGGGTTGTCCTTTCACCAACGTACTGCATAAGACAACGGCGAAACACTGCAGTTGCCCCTAATCTGTTGTTCACCATAGTCAAAAACCGTGCCGATTGGTTGGGGTAGAACCCAGCTTCCACGCTGCACTGGTGGAAATTACAGTAAATTAAAAGACTTTTCAAAGACGAGTTCACCTCAAATAAACGAAGAGTAGCTCGTTTTTTCTGATAACTGGATTCTCGCAGAAAGTGAGACGTATTCAAAATTCAAAAATTCTGTTTTTGGTTATAAACTGTATGAACATATAGGGTAGAGTGGGGCTATTTTGGTCATGGGGCTATTTGGATCAAAATAACAGCAACAAAAAATTCACCTCTTTTATTTAAAGGTAAAACGCCATTTCTCATGCGAGAGCTTAAGAGTGTAGTTGTGTATGGAAGCACTAGAAGATTTAACTAAAAATCTTTAACGTATCTCATGTAATATCGATTTCAAATTTGTGAGGTGACTATTTTCTGTGAATACGTGGCACTGGTGTAGTTTTCGATGCTCGTTATTTAAGATCTGGCGATAAAAATAACTGCAACTTTATGAATGTTGTGTTTATATCACGACCTGCAAGGATCACTTCGTATTTCTACATGACAATTATCGACATATGTTGCTTGGTCTCGGAACTATTATAAGTTTAGAACTTTGTTTCATGTGGGGCTATTTGAATCATTTTTGGTGAGGCTATTTGAATCACACTGAAAAATTCCTTCGTTTTCATTTTTATTTCCTTTATGTTCTAAGGTGTATGGTAAAGAAATAAAATTTTAAACATATATAAATATCTGAAAAACTAATAAAATCTTAAAAATAAATTATTAAAATTTTACAGAATAAATAAAAAACTATTTTATTAGATTTAATGTTTATTGTGAAAAGATTAATTGCAATAGTGTTTGTAGTTAACATTAGTTTGCATTTTTTAAATTCTGGAAATATAACCTTCAATAAGTACAGCCAATGCTTATACATATAATTAATATTTGTATTTTTATGGAGGTTGATTAATTTTTTTTTTCAGATGGTGAGGCATTATAAAAGTAAGAATGCGTACTTGAAGTGGTCTGAAGAAAGAATGAATCAAACAAATATTAGTGTTCTTAATAGCCATTTAAGTATGAAGGCTGCTGCTTCGCACTTCAATGTTCCATTCACTACTTTACAAAGAAAAGTCCGTGAAGCTCGTCTTCAAGCATATTTTATAAATGATGTTAACCATGCACAAATTCTCAATAAAAGAAAGGCAATTGGTCATCCCACAATATTTTCACCAGACCAAGAAACTGATTTCGTGAATAGACTCATGACATCTCCGGAACACATTGAGATAACAAGAATTAAGAAGAAATTAACTTTTCATAAATCAGCACTAACAAAAAACAAGCCAACAACAAGTCCTAATGGAAAGTTTCATAGAAAACAGAAGCCAATAAGGAAACAAAATGAGACCTCTACGAGCTCGAACGAAATTTTGTCAGAAACATCAGATGAAGACAATACACCATGTGGCTTCTGTGTAGTTGTATATTT
This sequence comes from Bacillus rossius redtenbacheri, assembly GCF_032445375.1. NCBI lineage: Eukaryota > Metazoa > Arthropoda > Insecta > Phasmatodea > Bacillidae > Bacillus > Bacillus rossius. Next base: position 97,189,554 of record NC_086330.1, on the reverse strand, counting down.
GGAGAAAAAGTCACAGAGCAAAGGTGACTGGATAAGTTGCCAAAAGTGTGGCTAATGGTTTCATGCACTTTGTGTTTGTTACTATAAAAACAATTATTTTTGGTAGATGTGTTTGAAAATTTTCCAATCACTATTTTGTACTTTATTATTGTTTTTATATGTGCACTTTTAAGCAAAAAACACGTGATCCAAATAGTACAAAGATTTATGGATTTCCATGCTGGCATAGTGTTTTCGTTAATAATATTTTACCAGGAAATTAGTTAGCTAAAAAAAATTTATTTTTGTTTCATATGACGCAAAAATTGTAACTTTATTTTCTGTATTTTTTTTTGTATCTGATCGCATACAATTTTGAATTGTTATACGGCTTAAAACTTGAAATGATACAAATAGCCCCACCTTACCCTATGTGTAAGAAATTTTGTTCTTGCAGTAGTGTGAGTAGTTTTTAAAAATTTTGCTGTTACACCAAGATTATTGTTGTGAATTCATGCTCAAAGTAAGTGAACTTAGTGCCCGAAAATTTACGCAGATCCTTGGATAATTTGTAACTAGCGTTCTTCGTAAATTTAAGATGAAAATTTGTGACAGTGTAATGAACCCATATTCAGCATATCCTCAATCAATTGTTTGTAGTGCAGCAGGTCTGTAATATTCCGTAACCACGAATACTTATAGTACGGTGAAATTAGATCTAAACCTCAACATCAAAAAAAAAAGTTTCTCTCCAACGCCAAATTGATCTATCCACTCCCTGTAGTATGTAATAAAAAGTTACACTAATGTTAGCGTCGGGTTAGGAAGGGAGGGGGTGGGAAGAGGGTGAAATGGTAGTTTTTCGCAGTTTTTCGCAAATATCTCGAAAAATATTCGGTTTAGCGCAAAAAGTATTCTATACAAAAATAATCTACATTAAATTACTAACCAAAATAGTTTATTCATACTGACGCTAAAGTGAACGGAGGGGGTAAAAGTGCCAATTTTTTAAAATTTTTCAGATTTGTTGGAAAAACATTAAATTATCACTGTGTAAACTGAAATAAATCAACAATATCAGATTTAATTATATGTATTCAAGTAATGTGGATGTATATTACATACCTACTTAGCAAAAAAATCTCAAAATGTACAAAAAAATCATACTGAAAAACAAAGTAGTCAAGTTAAATGCAATCTTAAATTAATGTAAAACATGAATCAGGATTCAGTCCTCTCCAAACACTTCACCCTCCTCTTCTTCATCTCATCCTCGTCAATGATGAGCGTGTTTCTGTTTAACATATCCCAGTTCTGAGCAGATGCCGCACATGGTTGAACAATTCAAACCACTCTTCCTGCACTCACAGTCTACTGCTGCTTACTGCTACTCTTGTTGGTGTATGCTTACTGCTGGCGCCAGTACCATTAATAGTACTCGATTTATAAATAGACCCTTTTGTTGTGTGTGTGTGTTGTCGGGACGATATACACTGGCTGTCACTATTTTTCAAAAATATATATATACATATATACATGTGTCAATGGTACTGCTATGCTCTTGTACTGTGACCCTTAGAAACATGCATAAAATGTTATTTATCATAAAACACACACTCTTGGACACAGGTAGCTAGGTAACATATATCAACACATAGGGATAGAATTCAGGTTTTTATTATTAAGAATAAAATGGCTTTTCATCAGGGACAACTAACATATGTGTAGATAGAATCAATATTAATATAATTAGATAAAAATCACAGAAAAACAATCCTAACGATACTGAACATGACTTGTGGGTATGCTCTTATGTTAATTAAACATCAGGAAAATACGTAGCACACATGAATCGTTCACAAAAGTTGGTTAGTGTAAGTTCAGAAAATCAATCAAATAATGTTTTTACGGACGCATTCTTACATAAAAGAAAGATGTTTGAAATCTTAGCACAATTTATTAGTTAGTATGATTACTTGTAACGTTTATATTTGGGTCGTATTTGCCTTGGCTTAACTCAGTTTACATGGTAGAGACACGAAACTAGTACTCCCGTTTCACCTCTGGGTATCACAAAATAAAATAATAATTTAAATCTTGGAAATAACAATTCATGACGTAGTTCATGATAATTGACAACTTTTACATGAAAACTAATCAGTTTGCAGTCAAATCGGAGTGATTTACGACGAAATTACATACAGCTGGGTATGTCTATGGGTGATACGAAATGCAACATCTTTACTTACAGATTTTCACTCCTAATAAAATATCCGTCAGAATATACCTTCATAATCTTACACATTATTTATTTATACGTCATTTAACCTCATCCTGAGTGTCGGATGGCATAATTTAGTTAGCTATATTTTTAATTTAAAATAAGCCTCGCGCCTTTGCGTCGACATCAGACGCCTTCATACAACCATTCTTTCTTATTAATTTAGACGTTCTAAACGCCTCACCTTTAAAACACGGCCTCTCATTGGCCGAAACCAAAATCGGTTAGCGTAATTTACAATATAAATATCGTAAATAACACTTATTAATACAATTGAAAACACAGAAATGCAGTAAATTTAAAAACAAAAATTTCCAACAATGAAAATTTCTTAAAGTAATACCCCGAATAAAATCATCGTTCATTCGTTAAGTTCATTAGTTCTTAGAGGGATATACTCAATTGACTGTCCATATAAGTCCATTTCAGGCCATAGAGCATAGCTCTCGTAGATATACATAATTAATAAAAATATATTTAAATAACTTTTGCGGGCGAACAATTTACAAATTAAATAATAAAATTTCATAATAATAATAACAATCAAAATATTAAGTTTTATAAATAATAATACCATTAAAATAAATCATTACTGTGCATTCTGAAAATAGTAACAGCACAACAGTTACGTACACATTCGTCTTTGCATGCGCACACGATGAGGGAAAGTAGTTCTTGTGGAGCAGTGGGACTTGCTGTTGCATGTCTCAGGTGTTCCTCGATCTTCTTCCACCTCCACTCAAGTGGATTCTTCCTCTCATTGAGCCATTGCTGCACTTGGTGGTAAACTCTGAATGAATGCTGCCTGGAAACTGCTGAAGTGGGGGGGAAGTGCAGCCAACTCGAACAACGAATGTACAGGCTGTTTTGCAATTGCCTACAAGTAACACTGGTAGCAAAGAGAATCTAGATCTTCAGTGTTCTTTGCTCCACATATGGCAAGAAGGAAATGCTTCCCAGCATCAGCCACTGCACTCGGCTCAGCTTTGGTGTCGCTGAAGACAAGAAGCTTCGTGCGAAGAGCCTTGTTGGCCTGAACTTTCCTAAATGCTACAATTTTCCCCTTCTTGTAGATAGCTGAGACAGTGTCACATCCTGTGAAAGCGTATACTGCGAAGAGAACATCGTTCATCTCCCCGATGCCTTGCTGTATGTTAGACATGGAGTACACTTTTTCCTGTTGATTGCCTTTCTTCGGTACCACCATTTTCAATTTGTTATCGGGGGGCGCGTGGACAGTCAATAAGACTGATAAGTCTGTGTCGTTGCCAACTACGGAAGCTCCAAGTCCTTTCTCTGCTTCAGCAATCGCTGTAAGAACTATCATTAAGTCAGCATCACCCGGTGCTTGATGTATTGTGCAACCAGCTCTTTGCAAGTGCACTGTGAGGAGAGAAATTAGTCCCATTTTGTTCTTAACATTAGATAGAAATTCACTTTGACCGAGATTTACGTGAATTAAGTTTTCTACTTTCACTTCAACATGAGTGGTTGTCCGTGATCTGCGCAAGTGTTCTTCATATTTTGTGTTTCCTTTCTCATATCCATCAAAAACAACAGTACCTTGTCCATAATGAGTAATAATATAACTGGTGTATTGCTCAAAAATCTGCCTGTAGGTAGCTGGGCGTCGCCAGACCACGCATTGAAGGAGGTGGCCCCCATCAATGATGTAGGGAACTTTCTCTGAATCTGAGGTTATAGAAGATTCAATTTCTTCTGACACCAAAACTGACACAATTGAAGATTTTTTTCCCTTCCTCATTAGACCAGATTAGTCGAAGAGGGATGGAGGATAAGCACATAATTCAAATTGGAATATTACTGCCAGTCTCTCGTCACTCTTTACAGTGCACACCATCCGATGTAAAAGAGTATTAGGGTTCACACATACAGTGTCGTTGTTAATTGTTACTGAATTAGTGATAGAGGCTAGAGACTTCACGTGTATCTCACTGAATGTTTTCCCCTTAATATCTTTCAAGACTATTACTGCAATTTAAAATTCTTTATCACAGTTCAAGTATTGATTTTCTACAACGCCTGTTGATAAAGAAGATAGTTCAGGTTTTTTTTAAAGGGGTTGTGTTCCTCAAGCCAAGGAATGAATGTTTGCAAGTCTTTAGAATTTCTTTTCTGCCTTGCCTCTCGTAGCTCTATGTGCTGATCTGAAGAGAGACTGCGCACTCCCGCAAATTCTTCCATTGCTTCGACTATCCGAGAAAAGGTTGGCATGGAGTTAATCCAAGTTGCAATAGTTGTAGCTGTGATTCCTCTGCCTCTGGTCAACACACCAATGGTACTCAAGGATCGCATCAAAACCTGTTCAATGGTCATGTCACTTAACACTCCAGACCAAAACTTATCAGTGCGTCGGATGGTAAAATAACCATGGTTAACGAACAAATCGTGTTCTCCAGAGTTCATTAAGGTGTGAAGTTCCAGTGAGTTTTGTAGGTAAACATGCGCAGATTTAGCATTGTTGATGTGACCAGATGCATGGAAAATAGGGAGCATTTGTTGGACACAGTTGTTATGGTAGGTACCCCTACCTAGAGGTGGGTTGTTACAGCAATTTTCGGTATCTGTTCCAACCTGATACTAATAAAGCATTGTACCATGTACAAGTCTCTGATACTTCTGTATCAGACGGTCCCAGGAGGCAACAAAGCTCCGCGTACGCAGACCGTGCGACCGGAAGGAGAATCTGATACATTATTTATCACGCCTGGTAATTCTCTACCTCTGATACTCTCATGCCCGCCTGATACAACCAGTATCAATCAGTTCAACATTCACTGCAGTTCGTCCTGGCCGTGTATCACCATGTTGCGGGCTGTCATGCTTTGTAGGTAGTATCTTTATAGTGAAATAAGGAATGGATAAGTGCACGAAAAAGACTTCATTTGTGTGGAATTTTTTCACGGAAAATAATGAGTTTGCTAATTGTAATTTGTGTAAACAAAAACTGAGTTATAAATCATCGACTAATCTGAAGAAACATTTGAAACGTAAACATTGATATAGTATGCTCACGAATGTACCTATCTGTTTTTTTATTTTTTATTTTTGATAAAATCGTGAATTTTTAATGTATAAAAACACTAGTTACTAATTGTTTTCGAAAAAAGAAAGTCCATATGTTGATTACATCTGTTATTAGTGTCAACTGATAATTTATTTGCATTTTCATAGCTGTTAGGTGCACAAATATAAATATTATATCTTGTATTAATGTACTTTTTAATATTAAAATTTCATTAGTTTTATTATTGAACGAGACGGTGCACGCACTGCGCACTGAGCGTATTTTGAAGTAGGACAATAAACAAAACGACTTGTAACCAGGGCTGCCACTCTGATATTCATGAAAAACCTAGATAACCTACAAAAAAACCCAGACACATGGGTAAAAAAACCCAAATGCGTCTAAAATGCTATCGTTGAAAATGTTTTCGTACTAATTCAAAAATATAAACATAACTGGTTTTAATATAAAACAATTAATTACCTTACAAGACTGAAAACGGTTAAATACAACCAATACAAGAAAATTACACTGCAGCAAAATGGCTGTATAAGTAATTCTTGGACCAGCACATATCATAAAAAAAAACCTAAAAATATATACATGACAAAACAAACACCATCACTGCATTCTTTAAACCGGTAATTGTTTTTATAAAACTGCATCATGTACGTTAGTCTTTATTCAGAGTCTGATTCTACAAGATTGGTTTGAAGGTTAATTGTTGCATTGGTTTTGTGTTCTGCAAGCCTCTTTGAAGAATGTGTCTAATTTAATATTCGACTTAGCTTCTTGAAAACTAGTTTTGTGTTTATATGTATTTTTGTGTGTGAAACACATAGACTTGTTTGCATTTATCAAACAGATATTGCAACAGATACAGTAGCTACTACCTTTATTATTGTTTTAGGTATAAAAATAATTAAAATTATAAAAAACCTAGAATTGTTGGAATTCATTATTTAAAAACCCAGAAACCCAAACACCATTGGAAAAACCCAGATCTGGGTGGAAAAACCCATGAGTGGCAGCCCTGCTTGTAACAATATCGCTTTGCGCCTCTCCTTCAAGGCTTCAACGCCTTCCCCTGCGCTTCCTCCCCTACATTCTTTCCCTTCTTTATCCCTTATTCGTCGTTCCTGCTCCCTCCCCTTTCACAAGCTCCGCCCAAGTGACCGTCATCTGCGATCGGGTACTGCGCTCATTGGCCGTGGTGTTCCAGGTGAATTCTGAACTGATACTAAAGTCTCTGATACTTTTCAAGTGTACTCGTTTGCCGTTCCTGATACAGGCGCGTATCAGTGCCAAAGTATCAGGTTGATACTTTTCGACCCACCTCTACCCCTACCTAACGATTTTGCCCCTAAACGGCAGGACATCTGCGAAACGTTCAAGTCAAGAGGGTTGTATAACACTCAGGTATTGAGAACTCCTATTTCTACAAGATAATCGCTGGTGGCCACGTACTTAGTAACAGCTAGGCCAGGGGTCGGCAACCTGCGGCTCGCGAGCCACATGCGGCTCTTTGGATGTGAAGCTGCGGCTCTTTAGTTCCGTACCAGAAATACTGCATCACCAGGTCATTTATACAGAAAATACTTTTTTTATTACAAACCAGTAGTAAGTCTGGTTTTTTTCCACGCTTGTTATATTTTACTAAACAAAATGTCATCAAGCAGTTAAATTATCCATTTAAAGCTATCCATCCGCCCGAGTACTTACGGGCCCACCCAACAGATAGGCTTATATATGAATAAATTTTTCTTATGAATAAATATTAGTTTTTTTTATCAAAAAACTTTATTTATGCAAGTAGGTACTATTTATTGTTGGCAAGAAAAAATTTTGTGGCTCTTTAAAAACATTTAAATTTTGTAAATTTTAATTTTTGGCTCTTCCGACTCAAAAGGTTGCCGACCCCTGAGCTAGGCGAACGGCTATTGAAAATATCTACCACTATAAGTCGAACTTCAACGTATTTTTGTGGTTTGGGACTTAGCCGCTGGCGACGGTGAGGAAGAGATGGACTTAGCCTCAGACGCAAAGACTCGCTAACAGTACTTGCCGTGAGCGAGTAGGGATTTTCTTGGCGAGTAAATTGTGGAAAGCTGCTCTTCAAATTTAGAGTCCTCAGGTGAAGGCAAATACCCCCTAGAGGTCGGGAGGGCTGAGGGCAGACTTTCGTTTTTGGGGTCACTCGCTCAGCGAGTGACAGACAAGCGAGCGAGTCGGCGTGTAAGGTGCGCCCGTAGAGTTAAACGTCGTCACCGAAGGTTACATAGGCATAGTGGCAGCGAGGACAACCAACACCGGACGAGACTAAGAACCTAGATAAATACTATACTAGATAAATACTAAATACTAGATAAACTTCAAATAACAAAGGCTGTTGTATGTGTTTTGCTTATCGCAGTTGTGAAGACGCACTTCGTAAATTGTAGGCGTTTCGCCACTAGGGACGTATATTGTCTTGAGTGCGCAAATAATTAGTTTCAGCTCTGGCCTAATCCCTACTTGTAAATTAATAGAAAGTGTGTGTAAAATTCGACTGGACAAATTAATATCACTAGTGTGAGTGTGATAATGCCCCAACCAGCAAGGATATATTTAAAAAATATTTTTTTAAATATTACAAAAATGATTTTAAAATGTATTTAAAATATGTATTAAACTTTGCAGAAACATTGCAGCAATGTTATGAGTAGCACAAACCCATTGCAAATGAAACATTGTTGCAACATTTCAAAACATTTTAAAAATATAATGTAAAAACATATATAAAATGTACAAAAAATGATTACGATAGCAAAACAAAATATTTTAAAAACATTAAATAAATATTAATAAAAGGTTCCAGCAATATTGGTGCAAGATTTTGAACACTACTGTTGCAAATGAAACATTTCTGCAATTACATATGTACATGAAATAAATATTAAGAAATGAATGCTGCAAGATTTTGAGCAAGCCTGTTGCAAATGAAACATTGCTGCAATATTTAAAGTATATGGAATAAATATGAATAATTGGTTGCTGCGATATTTTGAACACACCTGTTGCAAATTTAACATTTATGCAAAAAATTTTAACTTGCAAAACAAATTTTGCAAAATTTTTATGAAATATTAACAAAAGGTTACTGCAATTCAGCTAAAATATTACAACCCTATTGCAAAAGGGACATATTTATAATATTTTTCAAATGTTGGTAGAGCACATCAAGCACCAATGTACATGGACTGTCATTGTATTCTGCTGATATGAAACTCAAAATAAGTAATCGGCGAAGTACCAGAATTAAAAAAATCTACATGAGATATGCTTAGGCAATCTCCCTGTCAATACAATTACATATGTGACTGAACACACTCTCCACTAATATTTACTATACAAATTTCTTCTTTCATGCCAAAAGAGGGGAAAAAGGGGGAGGAAAATGTTGAAGAAAAAATATGCATGGTTTAACAATGTAAGCACTCAATTTTTATTTAACATAGCACAATCAGCAAACTGTCCACCCTCAGTTTAGGAACTCGTGTTCATCTCCCTTATCCTGAGCCGAAGCACTCCTACAACACATAAAGGATTAATTTATCTTCTTTGTAAGCACCAGCTTCATACAGTGTTCACTCTAGGTTAAAATCTAGTTGTGTAGCCTCTATATCTGAAACTGTCTGGTCTTGTGCTATTTTGAATAGTAGAAATTTTTGGATAATAGTATATTTCTTTGGGGAGGGGATAAAACAATTAATAACTACATATATGTATTTTACAGTAAAAACCCCCATTAACAAATATTCTTTATATCTAGCAGGAAAAAATACACTCTTACAGAAAATGTTGGAAATATAATTCTAAACAAAATATCTCCCATCATTTTTTACCTGATACGTTTTTAAAGTGACATCTGCACATCACTCTTTCTTTGTCTAAACGCTGTAACGACAGCCTAAGTCGCAAATGTAGCATCCAATAAAGAACACACAGTTGAGAAAATGTCAAATCCAATTTTTAACAAAATATCCCCTATGTTAGTTCTCAATTTAGTAAGATTTTGAAGTTAAAAATTAATGAGTTCTCTTAAAAAAAAAATATTTTATTTTGCAAAGTGTGTGAGGCACACACTATGGTCTGTTCTAGGTGTGTGCAACTTGTTATAAAACCCACAAACAATAATATTTTCATGCAAAACTTGTATTCAAATTGTTAAGCAACATGTTTTTAGGCTATCTAGCGAACACCCATTCATATCAAACAAATTTGTGCCCTATCAATTATGACAGCGGAGATTCCATAGTGTATTTCTGCTGTATGCAAACAATTGCCATATATACCAAAAATAATTATTTTATTTATTTTTTCTCAAACTACCATGAGGCCCTGTACATGTGCAATAACAGGGTTGTTTAACTTAGTTGTTGAAGGATGTGTTTCAAAATCTGTCAGGTCATCACAAACGAGAAAATTTACATTTTTATTCCTACTGCATGCCTTTTTCCCCCCTCAAATTTGGAATTTCTTATCTCCGCCGCTTTTAATGAAAAGAGGAAGTTGAAGAGCATCTAATAAAGGTATTTTCGGACTTTTAACATTTTTTTTTCGCAAATACCGCTCAACTACATATGATGAAATTTAAAAATTCGATATCTCCTAAAGTATTTGGAATTTCTTACCTCCGCCGCTTTTAATGAAAAGAGGAAGTTGAAGAGCGTCTAATAAAGGTATTTTTGGATTTGTAACATTTTGTTTCGCAAATACCGCTCAACTACATATTTACCATATATTGGGTTCCTTACCCCAAAACTATATAAAATATACACCAATTCAAAAACCATCCCATTATAGAAAAATTTAATAAATTACACTTAGTTTTATTTCCAAACAATTTTTTTTAACCCTCCTTTCTTAACGCCAGAGTCTGGAAGGTATACCTACTTGCTAAAAACGCCAAAACAATAATTTTATGGGACCGCCCCGTTGAGCCAAACAATACCAACAGAGCCGATTAATTAGCCCTTGTCACTTTTCCGCAAGTTGTGTTAAAAAGAGTAATTTTTTTAGCACAAAATGAAAGTATTGTCAATTTTTAAATTTTTTTTTAAGGAAGACGGACTAGTCATGATAATTACCGAATATGTTTATTCCAAATGTTCAATCAAGACCTTGACACTTTTACGCAACTGTGGATAGCCATGTAAATATTTATCGTATTTAAATTGTGTCGTAGATGTGCTTATATGATAAAGGAAGGGTTTCTACTACAATGCATTCAGATTTACCCCCTAAAAAAAAGTAAATACTATTTGCCTGTACCTACTCAAGATGTTATTACTTCTAGGTTAACAAAATCACTTTGTTATGAAAAATTAAACAAGTTATTCCTGAACTAGTAAACAGAAAACTATAATTTACCTGCAATGTGTACGTCCACATTTCACGATTATTTATTACCAACGCACAAACAAATAGCCCAAATAACACCTTTCACTTTCACCACATATAGGCCTACACTGAGTTTTTTTTTCTCTCATCGTCCAGCGTCCACATTCTTTAAGTACCGAGAGGTCTTGTCCAGAGATTAGCAAAAGCTTTACATTATCTACCTAGCCCTACACCGCAGAAAAAGTAATTGGTATCTGCGGGAACACTTCCTTGAGAATAATTCAATGCAACACGTAACAAAAACAAACACATCGTAGCCACCATTTTCGTTTCTGTGTAAGCACAAAAAAAAAAATCATTGCTGGTTCTACCAATAGGAAATAAGAAACAGATACTGCTGAAATGAAAGCAGCTTTGCTTTTAAAACTTTCTGCAAAACACAATTTTACGGTTGAATAGAATTCTGCATCTATGGTTCAGTTTCATTTCGGTCTCGATCATAGCTGTGGTTTCAATAAGCATCGCTGCAGTAGCTCCATCCAGTTTCATTAAATAAAAAAAATTATTTCCAATTTCTTAACGATTAAGAGAAATATTCAAAATCAATGGTTTTAAAGGTTTTATTAAAAATGTTTTGATAACATGTTTAATGAAATATTTTTCGTGCAATATTAAACAAAGGTTTTAAAAAGACCTTATAAGTAATGTTATACAAACAACATATTTAAAATGTTTCTTTATTAATGTTTTTCAGGAAACATTTTATATATATTATAAAAATGTTTTATTTTACAAATATTGCCAGTGCAATGAAGAAATATTACAAAAATATTTTTAAAATATGTTTCTGCTGCTTGGGGCCTAATATAAATTCATTCAAACTGCGTGTTTATGATGTGTGTTGAGTAAGGAGAGCTGTTTATTAACTATAGGTAAATTGTCAAAATATAATCGGGAAAAGGGTTTGTGTATTTATCGTTTTTCTAGTTTGTATGAATACTCGTTCTGTTTACAGAGTCGTGCAAGCCGTATCCTGTTAAGCGATACTTTGCGACGACTGATCACGGCTACCTAAAGTGCCAAGTTTACATTTGTGTCATCTGTAAATCTTGTTCTAATAAAAAAGTGTATTACACCAAACTGTTTAAGTTTGTTCGCAAGTAAACCTAACCCATTTCTCCTTTGGCATCTCTTGACGAGCTGCTACAGGAGAGATAACACAGTAAAGGTGGAGGAGGAAGTCCCCGCTCCTCTTTGCTCTAATAAACATTCAAACTAGCTCAACCATTTCTATGAACTGAATCCACAGTTCTTGTGTTCGCCCTGATTCTTTCGATTGTTGAAGTTGCTTTTTCAAACTTTCCACAAAGTTCTTCACTGCATCTGACTGCGTAATATCTGCAGCCGTTGCATTACCACGCTTAAAAGATGAATATATGATATTCAACTCATCTTTACCAACACTAATGCAAGCTTCATTTGTCTTCAAAAATACAGCAATGAGTGCCTCTTCGACTAGGAAGAGAGCACGAACGACTCTAGAGTAAGCTTTTCCATTCATCATTTGTTGAACACTGTTTTTGGCATAGACTGTACTGTAACACTCTTCCAAGCCACTTCCTGCCATGATGAATCCAATCGCTGACAAAAACGACATTAACAGGTGGAAACCACCAAGTCATCAGGTGCTGCAGCTACCATTTCACGAGCTTTAGCATACAAAGGCTGATAGAATGTCACCATCGTTGTGCTTTGTCCATTGCTGGCACCTTTTTCGGCAGCTTGAAGAAGAGCCGTGTATATTGTTGATGGGTTTGATGGAGCCAAATTGATGAATCGGAGAGGGACCGCCGCGGATGTTTGGTACTCTTTCGTTGCATACAATATTTCCATGCAACCACTCCCAACAGGTTTACATTCTTCTGGGCCTTCCAACCAGGTACCACTCAACCAAAAGAAATTCAGTGTTCGGTCATATCCAGATGATAGTTGTTTTATTTGCAGGGAAGCCATGTTTGTAGCAACTATTTTGGAATATCCAGATGTACTTGGGGCGCTGTATGTTTACATAGCAAAGAGGCTTCGGTTTTCAACAGCATGAGCAGTAATATTAATTCGAGGAACATTTTCTTCGACCTGAAGAGCAGATTTAGGTGTCACACAAGCAATTCCACCAATGACATGAAATGTGTTATGGCCATCCAGAGTGTGCACATTGTAGTCTGCATTATCGAAAACGAATTGCACATATCCTTTCTCAATTCTTGTGCTCTCTTGGGAAGAGACCGATTTTTCATATTTCAAAACTTCCTTGTAAGGTACACAAACACCAACATTGCACAGGACATCAATTAAGACCCTTGAACCAAACTTTCTGTGTAATAACACACCCGTCCTAAGTTGGACAGGGGACGAAAATGATCTTGGACGGACCACACTTATTATACTGCAACATATTGTAGTAGTTTTCCTGTCAATAATTTGCTTAATCCTTTTAATTTTCTCGGATGTTTGTCTTTTAGAAGTAAGCTGGATTATTTCAGATATCAGGACCTTGAGCACTTCAGGTACCAGTTCAGCTCCTCCAGTAGCAATTTTACCAATTGTTGGAAACTGCGAACAGTAGTAACTTTTGGACTTGATATAACGGCGAATAATATCAGCCACAATTTTGATTACTCTTAGCTCCTCTTGAGCTTCGTTTTCCAAGTTTCGATTTTTATACCAGTTGTCTGATAAAATATTAGAAGTTGATCCAGAAAAACAAATAACACTTTTTTTCCTGGTAATACTGAAAAATGCAAACTGTTACCGTAGCGCTGGATAAGTTTTCTTTTCAAATGTATGTCAGTGTATGGCTCAGTTACTGGATTTAGTTGAAGGAACATAGTTTGTAATTCTAAAAAAAGCATACTGACATTCATCATTTTCCTCCAAGTAATCACACAACTTGTCGAAAGCATGTTCTCTGTTAACATCAGCGCTTGACCCACCTTTGGTTGTTGCTGCTCCTTTTTCGGGCTGTGATGATCCTGGTTTCTGGAATCTCTGGTTGCAGTACCAGTGGTATCTCCCATCAGAACTAATGAGGTCTATGACCTGAGAGAGCCTCACACTTACTTCATCTCCCCACTTGTCGTGTCTGTTATTTGCTTCAGTTCGAATTCTTTCAATAACTTCAAGTTTTTGTACAAAACTCCACTTTTCCTGGGCTGGATTCCTACACTTAGATACATCCACACACTTTCGGCCACAAAGAAAACATAATTTTTTAAAATCAAAAGACTGACGGGGTATTTTTGCTGGAGGAGCCGCTTCATGTTTGGGTGGCTTTGGAAGTAATATATAAGTTAATATAAGTAATATATAAGTTTGCCGACACTTACCGTGCACTTGGAGTGAGGAATCAGGTATGAACTATTCTTTCACTCCATCCTTACGAATTTCACTACACTGTATATTTTTGTCCACCGCCTTTCTGGTCAGAGGAATGAGTTTACCACCCTTGTCCCTACAAAGTTTCAACACACACTCTGCCATAATTTACACACCATCAAATGACTATCACAAATAAATATATAGTAGTTTAATATTTCACACAGTTATCTAAACACGAAACATGAAAAAATAACCTAGAAGTTCACGAAGAATCATATTCACATACGTACTCAACCGGTATTCCACTGTGACTGAGAGAAAGAGACATAATGACGCCGGTTGTACTCGTGAGTTTGGGAAGGGAAAGGGAGGGTGGGAAGGCAATAAGAGAGACGCCAGGCGGTTGGCCGGCCCTTCCCCCTCCTCCAACCGGTGTAGAGTCCTTGTACCGGCGACCGTGCATGTATTGAACCGATCCTTACAATGGGAACTTTTGAGTTACTTCAGTTTGCATAGTGATAATTTAATGTGTTTCCAACAAATCTTATTTTTTTATTTTAAAAATGGGCACTTTTACCCCTTCCATATCTCGGGAACCGTCCACTTTAACGTTATTATGTACAGAATAATTTTTGTTCATAATTTAATGTTGATTATTTTTGTATGGAATAATGTTTGCGTTAAACTGCATAGTTTTCGAGATATTTGCGAAAAACTGTGAAAAACTACCATTTCACCCTCTTACCACCCCCTCCCTCACTAACCCGACGCTCAAATTAGTGTAACTTTTTATTACACACAATGGGGAGTAGATAGAACAGTTTAGCGTTGGAGGGAAACTTTTTTTTTTTTGGATGTTAGGGTTTGCCCATTTTTTGGGCTAATTGCACTGTACTATTACCAATATGGTTCGGCTGAAAGATATTTCATTTATGGCCCAAGATTATTTTTTCCGCTCCTTCTCTAGACCCCGTCGCGTGCATATGCATAGGTATGTGTATATGCGTATACATATGCATTCATATTTATGTGTATATGTATATATGTGTTTACGTGTATGTGCATATACACATGTAAACACTTATAAGTTTATGTATAACTATATATGTGTATTTATGAAAGAAGTGGTTTTAATTATATTTGTATATATGTGTATTTATGTGAATATAGACCCCGTCGCGCGCACACTCCTACATCAATGTTGCCAACGTCAGTAAATAAAAACCCCGCACGGCCTACGTCATCTGGCAGGACCATTTCATTTCGCTCGCCCGCCCCCCGCCGGCGACATAAGTGTTTGATGCGTCTTTCCTTCTCGGTGCAGGATGCAGCCGCCCCGCTCTCCAAAGAGTTGCGGCCATGCTGAATAATTCATGACGACAGGGAATGTTACTCCGGAGCAGTTGGCAGCGCCCCCCGACGTCTTACCCGGGGAGGGGGGGGGGGGGCTGACTCGAAAGTGATGTCCTTATTCTTCCCTCTACGTTATTTTCTCCTCTCCCCCCGCTGTCGCGGGCATATTGCGCAACTCCCAAAACGCCCTGGTTACACGCGCCATTTTGCAGGGGCGTATCGAGATGGCGGCGGCCGGCTTATGGTAAGTAGCTCCGCATACCCGCAGCTCCCGATACATAGCTCGCTGCGTACCTCCCCCCACCACACCCCCGGCTCCGCTCGCCTACCCAGAGGGCATTGCGAGCAGCTGCGTTGCCAGGTCTCACGCGGCGCCGGTGGGACAGATGGCATCGCGTCACGTCACGTTGTGGTGATTGAAGCGCGCGGCCTCTTCGCTGCATCAGGGGTCGAAACAAGGTCAG
Source organism: Bacillus rossius redtenbacheri (assembly GCF_032445375.1). Classification (NCBI taxonomy): domain Eukaryota; kingdom Metazoa; phylum Arthropoda; class Insecta; order Phasmatodea; family Bacillidae; genus Bacillus; species Bacillus rossius. Next base: position 97,173,689 of record NC_086330.1, on the reverse strand, counting down.
TCGCTGAGGGTGGCGGGCGGCTTGCCTCCTGGAAACATGTAACTGAATTTCAAATGTCTCATCACGACAATACATATATCTACTAACTAAAACTGACTGACTGACATACAACGCACAGCCTAACCGATCGACTTAAAGATCTGAAATGTGAAGAAAATATTTCGTGAGTACCCGAGAAGGGCACTAAGGAAGGATTTTTTGAAAATCCATCCCTAAAGGTGTGGTAAAGTTTGTATACAGGGACATTTTATTTTTAAGTTACAGAGATGAAATTGTGTAAATATACTGTTCAATGAAATAAAATAATACGTGTGTCATTATTTTTGAAAATTCGTCTCCTAGAAAGGAGGGTCGGTGATATTCGTAAGTTGCATTGTTGATGCTTCCTTCGTCTCCATGGCAACGGCTATTGCAATTTTATTGCATACTTCGTCTCCTTTAAAATTAAGCGGGGACATTACCTATAAGTTGAAGAGTCCTGTTTTTCACGTAAATTTCCTACACACTTGAAACTCGGCAGTGACGTTCCTTATATTACACAGTCATAAAATAAGAATGTGGTGTTCCAAAAATCTGCTCCCAAGGCTAATTTAGCCCGGGCTACGCCGGGTACTTCAGCTAGTTCAAAAATATGTTTTTACGAAAAACCTATGGAAGTTTGTGAAATTAATCTAGTTATTACGAATGCGAGAGCCAGTATAAACGAAGAAACAATTTCTTAAAGTTTAAAACAATTTATAATGAAGAATTCGTAGTAAATCCCTGCTAATATTATAAATGCGAAAGTGTTTTTTTTTTCTGTTTGTCCTCCTTCCACGCAGCAACGGAGCAACAGATCGACATGATTATTTTATGCATGTAGATAATCTATGGGCCGGAGACAACACATAATTATGAATTTCCATCACTAAGTTAGTTAAAAGGGGGTAATTTACTTTTATAATAGAAAATCATAGAAGGTAGGTCATGGCCACCCAAACTGTGAGTTTGAATCATTTCTCTATATTCGCCACATGGTCATATAGTACAGTATGTCAACTTCCTAACATTCTCCTTGGCGAAACCCCATCTACTTAGTGATGCTCCCGGCTGCAAGCGAACTAAAGGCGCTAATAACAGTTTAGTTTAGAATTTCTTCAATAGTTGGCGTTGCCTTGAATCTGTAACGGCGCTATCGTTTGGTGCGTCCGTCACGTCTTGGCTAGGGGTTATCTGCCTTTCCACAAAATAAAGCTGAAGATTGGCGTCCTGGTTTTGCTGATGCATAGTCTTGATGCACCGAGACTTTAAATTCAATATCTCCCATTTTTCAAGTGTGTGTGTCCCACAGACTTGAAACTCGGTAGTAATGTTACTTATATTATGATGTGTTTAGCCCAGACAACGCCGGATATTTGAGCTAGTATGTTATATATTTATAAGAGTTCATGATTTATTATTCTGAATGACTGTAACTGGTTGGATTTAACACTTTTTATGACCTATAATGTCATCATACAAAAAATTATATTCAATATATTTCAGTTTAAATATTAATGTACATGGTTATTTATATTAATTGTTTATAAGTATTTTTGGTCTTGGAACACGTGGCATTTCTATTTAGAGATAATACCTGCCACGAGTCGTTGTAAAGAACTCTGAGAGGCTCTATTTGACTGCGCTTTGGTTCGTGACAGACATTTGTTTCCTCCTACCACAAAGTAAAATTTGTTTTTGTGAATGAAACATAAATACTCATGTAAAATTACAGATTTTGTAAATTTGTACGTTCGCATGAAAACTACTTTATTACTACAAATAAGTGTAATACAGGGTACGGATTCTTGCTCGGGCATTCATGATTTGTTGTGTACCAGTTCCTCCAAAAGTTTAACTTATTTGTTAACCGTTCCATGAATAGCTTTCCCAGTTTTAACTGCGCACGTTAATAAGCACAATGAAACTAAATAATGTCCAATTATTGAATATTTGATTATCTTTTCCATCGTTTAAAAATTATGCTTGACTGAAACATTAATTAAAATATAAAATTATGCACTAAATTTCGTAATAAATACTCAGTATTATCTTGGAAAACGTATTTTTATGTGTTTAAAAATAACCTTGGCCAAGTGTTGTGCAAAGTTGCTGTATCTTTCTGATAGAAACTATTTCTTGGCAAATAAGTAAAAGTACAGAATATTGTTTTCCATTCACGGTCGTTCGGTGGATCGGATTCTTCAGACATCGTTCCCCCCACTATGCCGATCATGCATTCTGGCGTCGCTCAAGATGTTTGCCCATGAGAGAGACGCGTGCGGTCGCTGTACTAAGTGAACTAACGGGAGACTGAACCTTCCACCAGCGCGAAGCCGCAGCAGTTTACGTGTCTGCCCTAAACTTTGATGGCAGAACAATAAAGATAGTGTAATGCTCCGTGTCTGCTGGGTATCGACCTACATTTTCCCAACATTTTTAAGGAGAACCGAGAGCAAAAACTCACACACTGCCACTCACACTTCCCCCCAAAATATTATATTTAAAAATTCGTAAAAATATCCCTAAATGTTGGCTTTCAAACATCGTTAACTCAAAAAAAAAAAAAAAAAAGAGTTCGCAGTAATACTGGGTTCAGATTCTTACCCAACAATTTATGTAGCTAAATTTATTTGTAAACCGTTCCCTGAAAAGCTTTCCACAGTTACCTGCGCTTATTAATAAGAACAGTAAAACAAAATCAAGTGAAATTGTTGAATATTCGATTATCTGTTGCATAGTTTAAAAAAATATGCCTGAATGGAATATCAGTTAAAATATAGAAGTATGCGCCAATTTTCGTAAGAAACGTATCATCTTAAAAATGCATTTCATATATGCAATGTGTTATTAAAATTTACTATTATATTTCTTGTTATTACAAAATATTTCTTGGCAACTGGTTTACAAAGAATCTTTGGTAAAGTACACAAAAAAATTTCGGTGATGTTTACAACTTAAGTTTTCATTTTCCCAAGCAATTATATTTAATGCAGGCGTTTCGAGATAACTTTGTAATGAAATGTTGGTACCGGTTATTATATTAAGAGCTGCAGAACGACATAGAACTGATTTAACTCTTTCGTGTGAGTCTCAATGCTGTATAAATACTACAATTAAGGCTGTTTTTTTTTACAGTGGCAGCCTGTATGAAACTGTGCAAGCAATGATGGTCTCAAATCACTCCGACGGCAACATGGTCTCCCGAAATGAGCGCTCCTGAAACTTTGACTAATGCAAACACACGTAAGCTGAAGAGGGAAGAGGGATTTGTGGAGGAGATTAAAGTTAACTTTAAAAGACACCGAACAATCCTCTCTCTCGCTCTTTTCCTCGTTTGGCGTCCTCAGACGCGCAGACGGCGAGCGTCTTTCGTCTGCGCGAAGTTTGACGCCCGGGCGTCCGGGACGACGTCATTTCCGCCTCGTCCGGGATCGAAACACAAACTTTCTCGTCCTGCGCGAGAAACTGGGAAAATGTTTTTGAATGCTCTGAACTCGTTTAATCTGCCACCCCCGTCTCTTCTTCAGGTGTATTTCCATTCTGTAAGCTCCCTTCACCCTCCCCCATCATCAATTTAACTCCCTTCCTCATCAACGATCTATACTGTTGGCACTTTTTCTTCTTCCAGTTCCTTTCCGCCGACTTCAGTTACATTAACTTGTTTGCAACGTCTTTTAATCCTACATTTTCACCTTACGTTAAATAGTAAGTAATTTGTATTTACGTTATCTCCAAACTCATACTTTTTTTTTTTCCCAAAGTAAAAAATATCATAAAACGTTAATAGGGACGAAAACAATTTTTTACAAAGCTTTAATGTGCTTCTGTTAATATTGGCACAAATTTCCCTAATGGAATTTTCACAAACTTTAGCAGGTGAAGTAACATTCGGGACTTTTTCATCCCAAAAAGTTAGCTACGCGCAGATCAAGTAAAGTATGTAGTTTATAAATGCAAGATTCTACAAAGAGTCATTTGGTTTCTTCGTAACCCTTGTGTAGGTATGGATCGTAGGCTGTCGTGGCAAGAGTGGTGAGAGTCACTACACACTTATTGCTGGACCAGAACAGCCATGTGTTTAAAATTTGTAGCATTTTGTATGTTTTGTGGCTGGTTGGGTTTATTTCAGGTACATGTCTGCTGTGAGCGCATTGTGTCGTTTCTAGTTCACCAATGTATAGTTTTAATTTAGTCCTGAAATGTTTGCTAAATTTTTTACTACATTTTTAAGACTTATTTTTATGTTTGTTCTTTTCTTTCAATATGTTCACTATCTTAATTTTCAATTTTTTAAAAAAAATATTTTAGTGGAACAATTCTAGTTTGTTATTTATTTTTCCAGTCACATAGCCTTCCAATCACGCGTCACGGCATGCTGCGCACGTGATTGTTAGCAGTTCCTTACAGTTTCGCCTCGCTCCTTCACGCAATTTCAAACCGTTTATTCGAGACACTGTCAGCAAGCCCAGGTTCCAGAGCAAGTGCCTCGCAGTTAGGGCTGAGTCAGGACACAGATACAAATGTAATACAGGATTTTAATTCATTAGTTTCACGTGCACAGCAGCTTGTTACCACTAATCCAGAGGTGTTACAACGGTTGGATAACACCGGAAGACGTATTACGCGAGCGTTCCTCAGTAAACTTGTTTCTCGGGGATTAGACCAAGCACAGGTGAATGATAAGAGAACTCGACACACAGTATGACAACGTTCTTCATGAGGTAGGTTCAGGAAATTCAGTTGGGGAGAACAACGATAGAAACGCAGAAAACACGAGGAGCACACACTTAGAGACAAACACATACGGACACGGCATGGCGCAACAACCAGTCAAGGTATTTCTAGTCACAGATACCTATAGGTACATTCGAGGGCACCGTGTTCGAAGACATAGAAGAGTTTATTTATAACTGTGACACAATTGGCAATATTAATGGATGGACAGACCAGGACCGACAACAGCGGTTAGGCCTATACGTACGGGGTACAGCCAAGAGGGCGTATGAAAACTTGCAGGCAGAACAGAAGCCAAACAGGACATGGAAACAGACGGTGGAAAGATTGAAAACCTTGTTAAGTCGCCAGACAAAAATAACAAACGTAGACGAGAACTGTTCTCTCGAAGACAACAGACCGACGAGAGCAGTATTCTGCATGTAGAGAACATTGTTTACCTTGCAAACCGCTATAAGGCGAACATGAAGGACGAAGAAATTTTAGATATTTTGTGGAATTCATTATTACCATCTGTCGTAGACAAACTGATCTTGCAGGACATTCGTACGTTAGACGACATGAAGGCATGCTTGAGAAAAATATAAGTGAGAGTTAGCAAATACAAAGCCAATATCGAACACACAGCTCATACATCGGAGTTCTTGGAAAAAGAAATAAATCATCTGAAAGAAGAACTACGCAATTTAACAATCGACAAAGTCAGTCTGAAACGGAACACACAGCGAGACACACACGAAAACATAAGCATGCCACAGCGCAGGCCCGCGGAGGAAAGACATAGAGGTAGAACATTCAGTACATGTAGGTCGGTATTCAGAAGCAAACCGCCCCAGTATGCTCATAATAACAGTTGCGCACGGTGTCAGCACACTCGATACAATATGCAACCGACGTATTTCAGGCAGTCGCCGAGGCGACACGATAGCGATAATCACAGAAAAGAGAAGCGCGCGAATTATGATGAAGCGGAAAATAAACGGAGGATTGAAAGGAGAAATGAAGAGACAAACAAGAAAACGTTTGATGGACGAAGACGATACGAAGACAGACAATGGAGGAGTAGAAATAGAGGTTATAGAAGCAAGAGCGGAGAAAGAAATTGAGGAAATAGGCAATACACAAATCAGGGCAGGTCATACGAACAACATTCAAAAAACGATGAAACAGACGCCCAAAAGAATGGAACGTGAAGAGCCTGTATGTGAAATAACATTTTCAAGAACCCCAACGTTACATCAGAAGCAAAACGATGTACGAGAAACAAGAAGAATACCAGAATACAAGAAAATTCAAGAAATTAATGGGCATGCGCAAATGTAAAATATCGAGCAAGAAAAGAACAAAGAGTCACAACAAGACGGCGGAAAGATTTCAACAGTAAACGAGAAACCCGAACTGAGTGTACATATAAACAGACACCGCGAATCCCAGAATATGTGAAATGTGTTTTACACAGGTCATCATTTGGATCAATGCTCATTATTTTCCACTCAATATTTCGAGTGGCATACAAATGTGTCGCAAAGGTTCAAGGAATTCCAACGTAAGCATGGCTTACAAAACAAACACCCGACGTCGAAGCGGAGAGAGCATGCGCGCATAGAAAAGGCCGCGGCGAACCCGATGACGCGGCGACATCAGACACGCGCGCACCTTTGTGAGTCATCACACTGTAGCAGTGATGCATTTACTTGGTGCTTCAAAGTGTATTAAATTTCTGGTTTTATTCGTTTTCCAGTATCAGTAAGTTTTTGCTGTGGCTTTTTCCACATGCAACGGAAGGCTGTGTGCTCTGAAGTTATTGGAACATACTGTGGGCTGCCTATCCTCCCGGCAAGTTTCCATAAGAGCAGCTCGAAGCACGAGCAAGGCTGGGCAGTGGTGAGGGACATCACATGACAGGTCAGCTTACCTACCTGCCCACCACCTTCCCTGCCAGGAGAGGGAGTAGAAACTGTCTAACTCGAGACTATTCTAGGAGGAAATGAAGGGGCTGGTAACTGGTATAAATAAGCCTACCCTGGCCACTATGAAGCGCAAATCAAACTCCGTCTCCGGGTTGGGGTGGAAAGGGGGAGGGGGGTTGGCATGCAGGGCAGAACAGTGCGGCATGTTAGGATTAGTCACTATTTCTTTCACATTCCTAATTTAAATTGGGCTGGCTGGCAGCCCGGCGGGAAACGACAAATTCGCCCCCGAAACAACCAGTGCCACCCAAAACAATGCGGACAGCAATGTCGAAGTCCCCAACCCCCAGCATGGTAGACTCTTTTCTACTCTTTCCAACTCTTCTTCCTGAACCATCCTCTGTTTCCGTAACCAACCTGCTTACATAATGCATGTTTTTGGCACCCCACATGTAAGAGCCCAGGGTTTTCCCTGTGTCTATGCAGGTTTTACCTGGGCCCAACTTATATAGTTTTAGTTTCGAATAGTCAGTGAGGGAAGTTAGTCATGGCGCCAATCACAGCCATGGCTGGCCAATCACCTCCTAGCACATGATGCATGCTACCTACCCTGCATGGCTAACAATATGCATGATTAGAGCGCAAGGGCTTCGGCCTGAAACGCACTTAGTCACCCTCCCTAACCCGGACCCCTCCAAATAACACTTAGTTTTTAGTTAGGTTATGAAATAATAAATCTATCAAGCAGAGTCTTCGGAGGGAGTCGGGGCAGCTCTCACCCGCCTGACACCGACCCTTGCTGCCACGCTGCCAGATCTCTACCAATACCGCCACGCTGCCAGATCTCTACCAAAACCGTTACGCTGCCCGACTGCGCGTCGATTTGGACTGAACCTGAAACTTCGGTAAGCTGGACTCTTAACTTGTCAGCGGTCAGTTCGGACATAGTGCAATCGCATTCAAGGACCTCAACGCACTTAGCCCCACGATGAAGGTAACATATATCTGTCAACATACTCGTAAGTGCAACTTGTGGAGCGAGTTGCTACTCGCTAGGCGACTCCTGTGTGGAAAAATCTCGTCCAGTGGAAATTACCTCTTTAGGCATGGGCAAACATCGCCTGAAGGTGGGAAACGCTCGCCGACGACTGTCACATTTCTATTCGTCGGGCGAGTAAACAAGTTCGCGAGTACAAGGAAAGACCGACAACTATAATGATAGGAGGGCATTGTTTTTTGAGACAGGGCAGAGATTTTTAGCTGGACCTAGACAGAATAAACCATAGCAGCGACTTAGTCTCGAAGTGAGACGGACTGTACTACCCCGACCAGCGGTACGAGTAATTATGCAGTGTCTTGTGCTAATAGAACTGTGCGAGTGTGGCAGATCGCATCTTCCTGGGAACTGGCGAGTACGACTGGGTTGCGGTCCTTCTTGCCTGAGCTACGCAAGGCTCCCGCGGGACTTCGTGTTCCCGTCGGCGCGTCGCCGTCGAAGACCGCGTGGATCTGGATCGCCGACTGCGAGTAGCGCGTGACGCGGCAGGCGACAAACCAATCGCCGCAGCAACTACCTGGAGCGGACACCCTGACTGCGGATTCGTGAGGCGAGTGCTAGACTTTGTACTGCCTCAACACACCAGGGGTCTTCTATTGTATCAGTGTACTACACGCAAATACACCAGGAACCAATTAGTGTTTAGGAACAATTCATTGCGCACACAGTTCTTACAGACTGTGGCTTTTAGTGTTAGTGTTTTATAAGGTTACTAGATAATGGCCGGCATGCGTTGCAATGCCTCAATCATTTTTTTTTTTGTAATTTTTTAAACGTATACTAAGCATCTCTCTTTATCTCTCTAATTCTCTATCTCTCTATATATCTTTCTAGCGGACCCGACAGACATTGTCCTGCCCAAATGTACTTTTTGTGAGATATGGATATGGCGGTAAGTATTTCTACACTGGACATTTTGTATCTTCTCATTATACATACCCCTCCTCTTGGGCACGCCACTGCCGTTACCAAAAACCTTTCCCATGGTTACGCAGAAGGCAACAACAATGCAAAAGCCCGTTGCCATGGAGGCTAATTATCAACAATGCTTAGTTTTTTTTGCTTTTAAAGCGTGTATTTTTAGTTTTTCTTAACTCAGAATCGAAATAAAATATCCAATTGTGAATCTAAACCATCCTCGAATCCCCGTGAACTCACACACAAAATTTTATCAAAATCGCGTACAAACAGACAGACAGAAAAAGTACTGTTTTATTATAGTAAGATAGATAGATTATTCTTACATGTTCGCATCCATGCAGTATATGAAAAATCAGCATGCATAGCCCCACACCTATAACTATACGTATCTGCTGCCCACGACTTTTTCCGCATGGAATTTTGTATTATCTTGCACCATTTAGAAATTTAAACATTATAACATAACAGTTGATACAGTTGTAGTAGTTTTCTTATGTTCACAAATGATAATTTTTCTCACCTCTATTTCAGTCTTTGCAATAAAAATATGTTACTACCTAAATTTTGAGTAAATATGTTTCTACTTTCAAATGTAATGACGGGAAGAAACTTCATAAAATGTCTTTGTAAACCACATTTACTGTTTTTTCCGTCTCGAGCTAGAATGTAAAGATTGTCTGCATTACTGACCCGCGAGCAAGCTACATACATTTCAGAGAGAGAGAGAGAGTGAGAGAAAGACACCTATTGAATGTCTATCTAACTAATTTTTTTATGAGAGCATATTTTCATTAAATAAATCATGCAATCATTCAACGATAAAAGCTGTTTATTTAATTAAGCTAAGGTTAATTCTACTACAGGTTGGGAAGATCAATGTTATAAGTTTGGCACACTATTTGGTTTCTCCGCCAGGTAGCAGTAGTGTTCCATGAGGGGGTCATTTTCATCTGTTTCAATGCATTTAAATGGGCCGTTTGCATTTTTCAAAGTGAAATAACAATATGTGTAAAACTTCTCAGTTCGTTTTGAATTTAAAATTAGGATAGCTTAACTTTCATCTTTAAGTAGTTTTTAATTTAGTTTTTCAATATGCCTAAGTGTTGTTTTGTGCCCGGTTGCAAAACTGGATGTAGTAGAGAAAGTACGACGCAAGCATTAACGTATTTAAGGCTCCTGCAGACGAAAAAAAAAAGAGAATTATGGAACAGAAGGATCCCAAGGAGTGATAGAGATTTGAGGAAAACTGATAATGTATGTGAAATAAATTTCGAGGTTCGTGAAAATAAATTGTTTATCCTAACCAATTCCATCCCGACTTCCAGCTTGATAGTCACGTTAGGCTCTGTAGTAGGATGAGTTCGTTTGTATCAAACCAGATATAAAAATGGTATTACAACATGCATTATGATCTTTTTGTTTATGTTAAGGTTCGTGTTCGCTTCTGTATAATTAAAAAAAAAACTTCAGGTTACATCTTATGTATGCCAATAACCCCAAAATTTAAAAAAAAAAAAATTGGCATTCATATTTTCAGTACGTTTTGGGCTGTTGATAATTGTAATAGGTACTTTAAATATAAAATTTGCTCTTGGAAAATTTGAATAAAATTATTTATATTTTATCGAAAATCATTTAAGTAGTGTAATTTTTTCAAATAGCCTTTTAGTTTGCCATAATACTACTTACCACTAAGTAATATTTCTTTTGTTGCAATTTTCATTCAGGTTATCATTTTGCTCAAGGATTCCAATCTGTTGACTATATTTAACACATTTTTTTTAGATAACCAATTAAATCAAAATATTCTAATTGAAAAAGTTTTCACCAGAACTACATGTGTGTTAATTTAAATTTAAATGCAATTGCGCTTACTAGAGAAAGTTAACAGCACTTTGAAACTTTGTTGGCATTAATAACAATTCAATCTAAATTGTTGCTCAATCTTCCAGTAGACACAACACAGAGAACACACACTGTGCATTAAGGAACATAAAAAAACACATTGTGGAAGCCAGATGTCCTAAGATGATATATTTATAGACCTGTACAATTTCCTTTCACAACTAGGAAAATCTAAACGCACGTGACTTAGTACACAAGATCCTCAGTTTAATATAAAGTAGGAAAAATATATTTAACGAGTTAGGTTATATAAAGTAATTGAAGGGTAGAGGGGCTGGGGAAATCCGGGAGATAGGCTGTCCCGAGGGGTGTACAGAGGGAGGAGGGATCACCAGTGCAAGATCCAGAGGGAGTGGAGACGAACTGAACCAAGAAAGCAGGTGTTTCTGGTGAGGACAGGGCGAGAGTGGAATGGGCTTGAGGGAAGGGTACTGAATGGGAGAGGAGGGACGGACTTCAGAAATTGGTAGAGTGAGCTAGAGGGGAGCTCCTTACCAACGGGTGTAAGCCCAACCACAAGTGTATAAAGATAATAATTTACTTTCCAACTGCCCTGAGTTCGCTCCAACCAACTGAAAAATATATCAATGCGTGCTGTAGGTACATTATTTAATATTTAAATTCAAATGAAGTCAATGACTATTTGAAGCTCATTCAAAATCCCTTTATTACCTTAATTGCATTTTGATTTTAAATATTATATTGGTTTAAATAAATTCATGCAAAAAATATTGATGAACAAAAAGCACAATTGATTTTAAAAAAAACATATGTGTGTGTGTGTGTGTGAATGAATGAAGTGATTTAAGTGTTCCAAACTTACAATACAAAATGAGATAACTATTTAATTCTTGTTAGGGTTGACTGTAATGTTACTCAACATTTTTATTTTTATACTTATATTTGAATACAACAAATGAGGGCTTATTATTGTGGATTGGGTTGAAAATGAGAAAATCCATTAACAACCACTTAGCTCGAACAATAATGTGCTCAAATTCAACTATGCACAGTTTTTAAAGAGCACAAATTGTTACAGGACATGAAGTGGCATGTGGCATACATGTTGAACACAGCTGTTATTACAGCGGTAATCTGTCAAGTAATTAGCAACTATGTATACACATTTCAGGAACAAATGATATTAAGAAATTATGTTCACGAAGTTCAAGGTGAAACCATCAAGATACCAAGAGGTAAAGTAACTTTAACAAAATCTGCAGTGCCAACTATTTATCCAAACTTTCCTTCATACTTGACACAGCGCAAGCCATACAGAAGAAAACTAGAGATGAGTGTAAGTTCATTTTTGAATCAAATACAATACTTGCTGCAGTTACGACCATTTAAATTTAAAATTTCAAAGTAACCAAAATCGCACTTAAAACAATTTACAGTTGCTGATGGCATTTTTACTTTTAATGAAAAATTTTTACCATACAGTAGTAAAGTGGTTTTTAAGATAATTACTTGATTTTATTCTACAGCATAGCATAGCTGTGAATTTTGTGTGTGCATTATGATAGTTTTTTTGCATTAAGTCCTACAAAATATTTTTTTTTCTTCATGGCAGGGGAAATTAACTTGCCTTTTTTTTTATCCGCAATTTTTTGGCTCTTCAGGAACATTGGATCTGCTGTAAAACAATTATGGCAGAAAAGTGCTCTATTTGCAGGGCAGGCATCACATGATATTTTATTTCATATCTTTTAAGTAAAACATAAAATTGAAAGAAATACATTTAAGTTTTATTATTAAAGGTATAGAATTGAGAATCGTAACATGAAATTCAGTTAATCTATGTTCACTTAAAGACTTGACTATAATTGTCTGTTTAAAATTACCTTATTGCAGTATAATTTGCAATGTTTATTAAAACTTGGGCACCAGCACAATTCAGAAGAAAAAAATTAAAAAAAAAAAAAGATGAAATATAACACATTACAGATGAAATTCTTTTAAATATTTTGAATGTATTACAATAGGAATAATAATTTTCAAAGTATTTGCTTTTCAATAAAACAAAACCTATGTGAGTTAATTTAATCACTGTTAAGTAAAGCTTTAAGGGAATTTTAATTTCAATCTGAAAAATTCCTTTACACTGGGCTTAGAAAATCCTATTTTATCACACAATGGTTTACAAAGAACGGCCCCAAATTAAAAATATAAACATGTGCAGCCAAAAAATTTCCAGAAAATGAGTGTTACTCTCATGAAGCAGGTAACTACAAATTGCTGTACAAATTATGTAATTTCCATAATGCAGTTATTCATAATAAAAGTTACACACATCAAAATTTAAGCGATAATGGTACTTGTCATTGTTTTCTTTACCGAATAACTACCAGTGGCACTAATGAATTTATGAACACAATTTTCTTTTGCTTCCAAGAGCATTTTTGGGAATGATATGGGAAATATGGACTCTGCCAATTTATTCACATCCTGTGCACACAGCACATAAAAATTATTTTGTAAATTAAATATATATACTTGTTTTATTAAATAAGTACACAAAAATAATTTTATAGACAGTTTATTTTTTACCATTAATTATTTATATTTGTAACATGGGGAGACAACAAAAGTTTTACTTTAATTATTTTGATACTACTACAAATTAAAATTCAACTTACTAGGCTACACCAGACGTTAAATTATTAAGTTATTTGTATTGGGCATATGCATTAACTGAAATAATCCAATAATCACTGATGAAAACATTATATTTAAGAACTAAAAAAATTAATAAATTGTATGTCACCAGTATAGTTTTATATTTAACATTTTTTTATACAAACAACCTAGCTTAATAATTTAATTTACTTATCACACAAACACAATACATTGAGGGTAATTACATGATTAAAACTGGTTAGAAACTTACATGAAACTCACCTTAAAAAAAAATAATTTCTTATTGCTGTAAAAATTATAATGAAATTTTCATGCTTGTAGCTTTTCACAATGAAAACAGCTGCAGCTTTGAAGTTTTACAGTAACAAGCCTGGTATAGAAAATATTTCTGGCACCGTAAATTACATAGAAAAAGTTGCACAAGTTTATTCCATACTAGACAACAACAAACCATGGAAAGGCCTGACTGTTGGATCAGATGATGAAAAGGTAAAACTCTAAATTTTGAAATATTTCAATATTATGTCTGTACATAACAAATAGGCTACTCAGAATTATTTGTTTAGTTAATTTTTATAATAACTGATATAAAAACAATACAGTAATAATTTAACATTAAAAGAAATATTTGCTTCTATTCATAATCTGCACTTAAAAATAAAGATTTTCCTGTATTGGAACATGAAAAATACTTAATGATTATTTCTTATGTAGACACTTCTTGGTTTCTTGGAGTATATTGACACATGGGAATTATCCACCAAATATCAGCCAGAATTGTTTCTTTCACCATCAACAGCCTGTGGAATAAGAGTAATGATAACATCAATCATTGAGTTGTCACATACACTTAATTCTATTGGCTTTCGTTACCTTCTCACATCAAAGGTCAACCAAAACATATTGGAGGTATGTATTATTTAAAAAAAACATTCATTGCTGATTTTTTAAAGCAAATAATAGCTAATTAACTAATCCTTATGTGATGTCTATAGGAAAAGTTCAATATTGCAATTGGAATTTAATTTTTTTGCCTTATAAAATTTTCAATAACTATATTTTAGACCTCAGAAAAAAATGTTATGAAATGCAGGAAAGTAATCAGTGTTGAAAATGAAAAATAGGGACAAATTTATGGACATATCAATTGTAGCATTCCCTGCCTCTGAGCACCTGGTGACGACAGAGAGGGCAGGAGCAAGAGACACTACATGCCAAGGGACAAATTAATTCTAGTGCAGGCTTAGTAATACAAATACACATATTATTTCACTGATTTTTCCAGCACAATTTGATATATTTAAAAACAATCAGCTAGTAATTTTAAAACGTGATAGTTACAATTGCTTATATTACTTCTCTAAAACATATGTTTTGACTTCAGTGAAATTCCATTGAAACATAAAAAATACAGCTTTGGTACTTCATTATAAAAGTTCACAATTTTAAAACATATTACATGGATATAGAATATATGTTTTAATTAAGTGTGGTACTTTGCAATGAGATTTCAATTTAATAAACAAATAATTAAATTGAGGCCATCACTTACAGCATAATAAATAAGTAAATTAAATATAAAAAATCCAACTTAAAACCTTTACACATATCTACATGGTGTATTCTCCACTCTTATGAAGGCAACCATGTGGTTGAAAATTTGAATAATTTTGTTTGTCCCGTTTCCATTTTAATAACTAATAGTTCTGCAACATACACATAAAACTAACCTAACCAATCATTCACTCCATTTCACAGTAATTTTAATGTAGCTAACCTAACGTTTCTACATGTTAAAACAGTATACTACAATAACATAATTTTTAAAAAATATGTCAATAATTTTGATACTGTGAAAATGGTTGGTTAGGTTATATTTAGTAAGCTGCGTTTAAAATACTTAAATAGTGGGTGTGGACAGTTGGTTAGGTTAGTTACATTACAACGATTGAGATATTAAAATAGTCAGTGAGTTAGGCTAACTACAAAAAAAAATAGTAAAATCGTTTAGTTAAGAACCGCCCCTTTAAACTACACATCCAATAGCATTGATCTAATTATTTAATTTTTGCTTCACATAGTGCTTGAAGATTAAGCACAAAAGGAACAACCATTTACCTACCACATTTTATCCCTATTTCAAATTTCTAAACAAGCACAAATGCTGCAAGTAGATGGGTGCACCATACAAGCTCACTACACTCATAGTTTTGAAAACCAAATTTCACAGTGAAGCGATGAAAAGTTGAAAAAACAATTATTTTTCTCTTAAATATCTTAGTAAATCACCAATGTTTTGTGTCCGTAAATTTTAAATTCGGACTTGCTGTAACTGATAATGGAATATGGTATGTAAATTGTATTAGTGGCATGAATAAAATTTACGTTAAGCTTGGAAAGACTGTCGCATATCCCGAGAAATCAGTCGAATAATAACCAAGCGAAAGGTTGTTTATGTTATGCTTGCTATATTAACAAGTAAATCTGTAATTGAAGTACAAAGCTTACCTGCAGGTAAAGTGAAGTAAGGTAAAGTGAGGTCATGACCTCAACTTCACTTTAGTTATTATTCGCCTAATTTCCATTAATCCGAGAATCAACAACATTCACAAACTAAATAGTATAGTTACTGTGATATCAAACCGATAAAAACACAAACAAGCACATCTTTTTTCATCCAGACATAACTTACCTCAAATATTTGCTTACCTTCATATGCAGATTGCTCGCGGCGAAACATAAACGCAGTATAGCTTTTATTTACGTGCCCAAAAGGCACAAAGTTGTGAAATTTACACGTTCTTAACGGAAGACTTGTTCAATATAATTCTTGCAAACAAAAAGCACATAACTAAATACCATACCGACTATTTTATTTTACTTCAATGCGGTTTTCTCACGTTCACCCTCAATGGCAGTGTGTAAAGTGTTACCCTTTCGCTACGCCAGCGCACCTAGCGGCAGAATTTTTCCCTGTGCCAAACTCGCCCATAAGAAAACCCGTTTTCTTCCTAACCTGTAGTAGAATTAACCTTAATTAAGCGGACGGGTTCGCTCCAAGGAGAAATATGACGCGGCGAGACCTCGTGGACATAGAGAAATTACACACACTCACTATTTGTGTGCTATGAAAGATGATTTTTTTCTGCAATTTAAATTGTAATATACAAAAAGGGTATTGAAAATTGAAACAAATATGGCGACACTATAAACTGTCAGGATCTTTATTTTTTTCTTACTCTCTACTTAGTTCCTTACAATAGAAAAACTTAATGGCTTCTAATAATGCGTTGCAATTTTTGCTTTTAAAGCGTGTTTTTTTTAGTTTTTCTTAACTCAGAATCGAGATAAAATATCCAATTGTGAATCTAAACCATCCTCACTATTTGTGTGGCTATGAAACATGATTTTTTTTCTGCAATTTAAATTGTAATATACAAAAAGGGTATTGAAAATTGAAACAAATATGGCGACGCTATAAACTGTCAGGATCTTTATTTTTTTCTTACTCTCTACTTAGTTCCTTACAATAGCAAAACTTAATGGTTTCTAATAATGCGTTGCAATTTTTGCTTTTAAAGCGTGTTTTTTTTTAGTTTTTCTTAACTCAGAATCGAGATAAAATATCCAATTGTGAATCTAAACCATCCTCGAATCCCCGTGAACTCACACACAAAATTTCATCAAAATCGGTCCAGCCGTCTAGGAGGAGTTCAGTGACATACACACGCACACAAGAAATATATATATAAAGATTAGTTGTAAGTGACATTATCAGTGTAAAAATTATTTCATGTTTTATGTCTTACGAACTATATACAAGATGTATAGTTATGTAAATATAGGAAGATTAATGAATGACGTGTTTTGGTTGCTGTAACCATCGTAAGTTAAACTATAGTGACTTTGTTTTCTATTCAGTCTGCAGCCTAGTTCTTTGTTTGTAGTATTTATGTGTAATAATAATTTTTTTAATGAGCTGCAATGATACATATTTTCTGGTATTGTTCTTTGTGATTAGTTTTGGGACAGCGAGTAACCTGAATTTTTCTCTGTTTACAGATATTTTTTGAGGTTTACTCACTATGTATATTGCATTAAACATAAGAGTCCCAAGAATGCATGAGTGGAAGTTTAGTTGAATTTGTACGAAGTTTAATAAACATTTTTACCGTTGTTCACACAACAGTGTTTAACTGTCTCATTCTAGCCTTTACCACCACCACACACTTCCACTACAAAGCCACATGAGATGAGGAATAAAAGGGGGAGATAGAGAATTATCTTTTTATTTTGGCCATTTTTATTACTTTTTTTGCAATTGTTTGTGTGTCTACAACATTATTGCATGAAGTTCGAATTTTGTGTGTTTTTTCACATTTTAAACTTTGGTTCTGCCTATGAAATGATGTCTCGTTGATTCTACGTCCGTGTCAGCCCGGTGAACTATGGTTCAACACCGGCAGCTGTACGCGAGGTTTTTGTCTTGAACCTGTCCCGGAAATTTGTCATCTTCAGCTAAGGCCGTTATTTATAATTTCATGAACTTTCTTAATTAATTGTTTGCCATCCAACCTTTTAGTCACATTATGCCTACAAAAGACATTTGTTAACGAACTAATTTTTTTAAATTATTTTTACTTTTGTTTTTATAGAAGCTTATTATCTACGTGTGAAATTCAAATACTCAATTACTCATATGTCTATTTAAGAACATAATTTTACTATTTAATATATAATCAAATAATATACAAAGTATACCTGGGCTAGCGATTGTTACTTTTGTAATTGGCAGCCGTCTGCAAGAGAATCCATCTCCTTGTTTGGCCGGGCCATTCAGGACGCGTTTACTTCCGCACTGGATGGCTATAATTTGTGTGTATACAGTAGACATATACCTGATATAAACCCAACCAACCAGGAAACGTAGACAATGCTTGAACACACAGCTGGTATGAAAATCTTTTCAATATAAATATATAGCTCTACCAAAATATTATTTCATTTAGGTACTAGAAAAACCACGTAAATATATGAGTAAAATATTTTTCATAAAAAATTAAGAAAGTTTTATACAGTATATTTCAAAGCACTACCAATTTATTGACATAAACACTTGTCCCAATGCAATTTGTGATTGGAACCTTTACAACTATTCAATAAGCTTTCTTCGCATAAGTGCCGAATTATGTCCTGTAGATTATTTACCCCCATTGGTGATTGAAGAAGAATTGGGTAGGGTAAAGGGTGTTACATCTGTGTCATGTGTCATGTATCTCGTCTCAAATTTTACAGGGTTAAAAATAATTCCTGCTATCTATTTAACATTTGCCACTGTTGTCCTGTCCAAAATGTTTACAAACTTCATTGGGTTGTTGTTGTTCGTAAACAATCGTCACGTGATCCCGGGCCGTTGAGAAAAGGGAGGGAAGCGAGCACCGAGGGGGCCCGAACGAGTTTAGAGTTTTGTTCTTGCAAATGCTATTAGAATTCGCTGGAAACCTATCAAGTTATGATTTCCACGCAGATTGAGTTTACAGTTGTTGACATGGTAACATTTACAGTCTTTATTTTTCTTTAATTGTAGGGTTTGCCAAATTTTTCACTGAGCAATGGGCCCTTTGTTTCCCTCGACGGCTCTGCGGTGATTCTTTGCAAGCTACATTTGGAAAATGGTTACGACACTGTAAATACTTTTTTTTTGTTAATGGAACTGAGATTATCGTGTAAAATGACAGATATTTGTAAATTTGTACTTTTACATGAAAACAACTCAATCGCTACAAAACAATTGTTAGCAATATTACGGGGTTCGGATTCTTGCTCGGGCATTTATACATTGGTTAAAGTTATTTGTTATCTTTCCCGGAATAGCTTTCAAATATAACTGCGCACATTAATAAGCATGACATATATAATATCGCATTTACTTCCCATGGTTTAAAATAATTATGATTTTACTAAACATAAATCGATATTTAAATATTTATGTAAGCACGAATATATATCTTAATATATATAAATCTCGTGTCACAATGTTTGTCCTCAATGGACTCCTAAACCACTTAACCGATTTCGATGAAAATTGGCATTTATGTGTAATTGTTTCCAACTTGAGAGATAGGGTAGTTTTTATTTCGATTAATGGTCTTAATCTAATAATTTTAGAGTTTTCAAATGTAATGTATGTATGAGTTGGCAGAAAATCACCACGGCAACGGCTGTAGCATTGTTGATGCTTCATTCGTCTCCATGGCAACGACTATTTCATTGTTAGTGTAGTCCTCATCACTCATTAAATACAGACCACCAATTTTTAGATATATACAGGTAAATAACTATACACTGGTAGAACAAAGTCAGTCGGGATTTGAAAGTGATATAAATTATTCAAATTAAGAAGACAATTACTAACTACATCTGATTTCTAAAAAGGTCCAGTGAACTCTTTACCAAGTCAACCGATTTCGATGAAAATTGGCATTTATGTGTAATTGTTTCCAACTTGAGAGATAGGGTAGTTTTTATTTCGATTAATAGTCTTAATAATTTATAATTAAAAATGGCATTTATGTGTAATTGTTTCCAACTTGAGAGATAGGGTAGTTTTTATTTCGATTAATAGTCTTAATAATTTATAATTAATAATAAACTGATTATCAATGTTGATTGTTTAAGCCCGGGAAACAGTGGGTACTTCGTCTCCATGACAACGTTGCGTGCTTGAGAGTCGGGAAACCATCGGTGCTATTCGTTTTTTCTTCGGTACATTACAAAGCATTGTATTAAGTTTTTGTCAAAATTAATTAATTTTCATTTTATTTCATTTATTATAACTGTAAATAGGAGATTTGGTCTCATTTTCCCCCCCATAAATACAACCGTGCGAAGCCGGGTCGGGCAGCTAGTATATATATATATATATATATATATATATATATATATATATATATATATATATATACATATATATATATATATATATATATATATATATACATATATATATATATATATATATATATATATATATATATACAGTATTTTTTTTCCAAAAACGTACTTCATATATGAAACAATAACAATAGAAATGTGTTGTAAACATTTACAATGGTTTTCTTGTGGTATTACATTTGTTTTCCAAAGGAATAATTTGTAAAAGTTCAGAAAATAATAATTGTCTGTGCACCGGTGTTTTCTGTTAAATTTGAGACCCGTTACATAACCCCTAGCTCCTGGTTTGCGTGTCTGCTGCCACCCCCTGCCTATACATTCACCCGCCTGGCTCCAGCCCTCGCTGTGGCGTTATGGGAGGGGTGTGTTGCGTGTCTGCTCCCGCGGTTAACAAACAACAGGGTATAAAGCAGGCGCTTGGCGCTGAAGCAGGGGACGACAGAATAAAAAAAGGAAAAAAGGGGATGACAGTTGACTTTTTATGGCTTTCTGTTAGCGAAGCAAGTCGAGGCGTGGACGTCCTGCGTTAAGCCCTCCGGGCTCACTTGCAAGGCTGCTCCTCCCTGGACGATCCTGCCATCTTGCGGTCATCTTTGGTGGCTTCCAGACCACTGGCTGGAGACAGGGGAATAAAAGGATTACCGTGATCGAAGACTTTAAGCTGAGTGCACAATTGAAAGAAATAACGATAATTGTAGGTCGTGCGCACAAGATTTGACCGCCATGTTTTTAAACCTTCTGACTCAAAACAGCGCATAGGACGGGCGTGTGCATGGCAGACGGATCGGTTATTCCTGTCACGGACGCAGGGTGCGAAGGGACTGAAGAACTGTTTATTCTTATAAATCATATTGTGGCAAGAATTTGTTGAAATATTAGGTACAATGCTTATGTGCAATTCCTGTTTGAAACGTTAATGCTATTTATTATATAAAAATAGTCACTAGCAATTAATGTAAATAAAAAATAAGAATTTTTCGTGGTTAAAATAGTTAGCTAAAATTTTTACATTACCCTTATTAATAAATTACTGGTCACATGTCACAGGATAATCATTTGGTAGTTAATGTAGTTGTATGCTAGCACTACCAACATATGTCGGACACATCACGAAATTTCATCGGCTGAAATCAAGAGTAAGATTTAAATTTCGAACCGTTTCCGCACAGGTCGCGCGCACAGTCGTGTCTATGCACTCGCTTGTGTGTGTGTAGTGTGTCGCCGCGCAGGCTCGCGGGATGACCCTCATGCACAGGAACCTGAGATACTCGCCTTGTTCTCTGGCGCACGATGAACTACACACCGGAGCCGTCAGCAAGGAGGGGGGGCAATACGACACACAAACATTTTTTTGTTGGTGAGGGGGGGGGGGGGATATTTTAGAACACTTGAGTGGGAAATAAGAAAAAAATAAATAAACACAAAATCTAAAATAAAATTATCAGTTCACATTAACTGCCTCTAGACAATGTTACGACGATCATTATCTTTATGTTATATTTGCATTTTAAAAAAGTTTTGAAAAACTAATTTTCAAACATTTTCTGGGTAAGGACCAACCTGTTGGACACTATCAGATGCAAAGTCCTTGATACGTAATGTTTTGTATGGGGGGGGGGGGGGGTTGTAACGATTACTGGTTTATGGGGATGTAGGAGAGTGCGCCGTCATCATTGGAGAAGACGGGTGTGTACACAAATAAGTCCCGTTCTACCTTCCGACCGGTTCGCATGTGATAGGGTCATTTACATTCTGTAATGCTGTAGTAGATTTAATGTCCTTTGGGGCGTGTCAAAACTACCTATGATACAATCGTCCGATATACTGCCTCTCTCCACTTAAATAAAATATTCCTACTCTTGCAAAATTAGGTGGGGACTCATATTGGAGGACGCAAAAGTGGATAAAGGCCCAGCTACAATTGCAATGTCCTAAACTGCATCCAACGGACACTGATCACTGATTGGCCAACGTGACTCTGACGTCATGCGTGGTGTGGGCGGTGTTCGGAATCTCCCTGGTCCGAATACATTGGTCAACTTGAACTTTTGTCCTAATCTGTGTCCTTTGGTACCATGTAATAATGAAACTTTGTGATATGTGCTGTTTCCCGTTCCCGTTTTAAAAGGTAAACAGAAAATAACAGACATTTATAAGAGTTTACGTTAGTCTTACAGAATCAATAAATATTATTATTGATCTCCCACAAATTTCACAAGTTAATTAAATATTCAAAACTTAGTTGCGTAAACATTTACAATGATATAAAATAGTATTAAAAAACAATAGAAAAACAATTGTTTTGGCGCTGTATATTTACTGCGCGCTGGTTTAGAAATCAGTAGGTATAGTCGGACATCTGACATCACAATTGTAGGACAGAGCTGTTATTTGTATGACAATGTGAGGTTAAGAACTCGGACCGCCCACAGGTTCGGATTGTTGTAGACGGGCCTTAAGGGGATTTAACCCCTCCTGACGTTATTGAGAAAATATGCGAGATCTCGGAGAAAGGTAGTAACTATGTTATTTGGGTGATGCACGGTGAACTGTTACAACACCTGGAATCACAAACCAGAGCTAGTGATGCATTTTGAGAATTATATTGTAACTGTCCAAAACCCTTTGTTGTATACTTAATTTTTTTAGACACAAAAATTCTTAATATATTTAATTTTAAAAATTTACAACCCCTTCCCCCGTCGGAATAAATTCTTCTATCCGCCACTGGGGATAAATTAAATGACTAGAGACCTGCCAAACTCACTTTTTTATTTGGTGACAGGAAAAAAGGCAAATGTATTGTCTTGTCATTGGATTACGATTTATTTGACACGCCTTGCATAAAACCGGAAAGAAGACGCAACGTGGCCTCAGCCAATAAACACATGGCATTGCTTTTGGTTATGTATACTTTTGTGGAGGCTAGCCTGGCGAAAGAAAATAATAATTTGTGCGGTTTTTTTTGTTTTGTTTTAGAAATTGCTTATGGCCAAACACCCTTGAACAATATCATATTTCAAAACGAAATAGGCCTATATCAGTACACACAGAAACTTCCTGAGTTTAAAAACTAAACCTAAAGATAAAATATTCTTAAATATTAAACCTGTAATTGATTAAATTTGTATATGTAATATTGTTACTTTCATTAAGAATACTAAGGATGCATAGGGGAAGTCCGGGCAAAGCGCATAGGCTGGGTAAAACGAATAAAGGCAGTATTAACTGAACGACAACAGATGGCTCTAGCCTACTAGCCCAGGATGTGGAGCTAGCTATTGGCCCTCGAAGGAACTCGGTACGAGATGGACATCAACAGGAACGGCGCATACAGATAATTACAAAAGATTTTGCAAGATTTGTAAAGATTTTATAAAGGTGAGTTGTTTAAAACTACTCAAGAAGTTTTAACAACAGAATAATTATTACTGTATCATATGATACCCATATAATGGCCTACATGTATATCATATAACGTAAATAGTAACGTGTCAGTAAATTTTATTTACTCTCATTGTTCTGTAACGGCTGCAAAGCGGGCAAAGTGAATAGGGCAAAGTGAATAGCTATTCACTATGCCCGGATTAATATTATTAGCTATTCACTTTGCCCTGACAACAATTTTATGATACAAACATGATTAATATTGATATTTAAAGTAACTACCGAATGCGTGTCCCGAGTGTGCATGTCGTATCATTCAGTAGAATAACACCGTAAAATTACAGTGGAGAATAAACTGCTGTTCGTGGAATGTTGACAATGTTAGAATTAATTTTATTTTTGTAAATTAGATATTATTCTCTTTATGTAAAAAACGGTTAGATTTATTTAACATGTAAATATTGAACTGTATAAAAACCGAGTTATAAAATACAAGTATTAAAATTACGAAGCAGGAACTTTTTACTCTATACAAAACTTATTTATACTAAGATTTTAAACACTCATCTTCCAGTGCTTTTAATCCTACCACATATTTGTTGTTCTTAAACTTTTCGTTTAGTGGTATAATGTTATAACTGCAAGCATACAGTTGCGGTAGGAACTCACACTTAATGAATAAATTAAAGAATTCTAAATTTAGGCCTATGTGTTTTCTAATAAGTTAATAATTTTGCATAGTTTCCGTAATGCTCATAAATATTACACCATACAATCAGTATACAACATTTTAAATCAAAATGAACTCTATCCACAGATGGTGTATAAATACAAGAGAACAACCAACCAAGGAAACTGGTCGGAGGAAACCATGAAACGAGCGATGGATGAATGTGAAGTTAATTCAATAAATTATGTTGCTACAAAATATGGAATACTCTTTGCAACTCTTTATAGACATTGTAAGTCAGGTTCAAGCAAAAAGCGGCTTGGTAGGTTCAGAACTGTATTCACAGATGAACAAGAAATTGAACTTTTAGAATATATACAATAAATGGACAGCATCTTTTACGGTTTGACAAGACGTGAATTCATAAGACTAGCATATGACTTCACCCAGAAAAAAAAAACATAGCTCATCCATCAAACTGGGATAAGAATCGTAGTGCTGGTAATGAGTGGCTTATGGTATTTCAGCAAATGCATCCTGAAATTTCGCTTAGACAGCCGGAACCGACAACAATCGCTAGAGCAAGGGGCTTTAATCGGCCGCAAGTTGATAGGTTTTACAATATTTTATGGGACCAGATGGAGAAATATAATGTGATAGCAAGCACATTGTTCAACATGGACGAAACAGGCATTCAGACGACGACAAATAAAACCCCTAAAATTCTCTCAGTTTGTGGAAAGAAACAGGTAGGAAAAATCTCAAGTTCAGAAAGAGGAACACTTACTACAGTGATTTGTTGTTGTAATGCTGCTGGAGGTTTCATTCCACCCTTCTTAATTGTTGCTAGAAAGCGCATGCAAGAGAGACTGCTGGATGATGCGCCACAAGGAACACAAGCAACGTGCACAGACAATGGATGGAGTAATGGTGAAGCATTCTTGCAGTGGCTGCAATTCTTTGTTGAACATGTCCGCCCTAAACCAGAAAAAAAAATTCTGCTTTTGCTTGACAACCACGAATCACACAAATTTTACCCTGCTCTTCAGATTGCCACTGAAAATAATGTGGTTTTTGTGTCTTTTGCTCCACACACCACTCACAAAATGCAGCCTCTTGACCGAGCTGTTTACGGGCCTTTGAAGAAATAGTTTGAACAAGAAGTAAATTCGTTTCAGAAGAACCATGTTGGTAGAGTTATCAACGAATACGATATTTCTAAATTGCGATCCCCAGCATACTTGAAAGCTGCCTCAACACAGAATGCTGTAAGCGGATTCAAGTCTGCTGGCGTGTGGCCCTACAACCCAAATATCTTTGGTGATGAAGATTATGCTCCTGCTTTAGTGCCGGATAGAAATGCAAATGAAAATGGTAGTGGAGAAGAAATAGTGCATAGCAATTATTGTTCCAGCATTGTCCCTGGCACTTCAAATGTTTTAGAAGGTGAAGCAGGACCATCAGATGCTTCCAGGACTAGTCGAAGAGACGTTAGACCCCTGCCAACTGCATCTCGCAAGCAAAACACAAGAAAAAGAAAATCCCAGCAAGCTGAAGTACTGACTTGCACTCCAGTTAAGGTCTACCAAAAGATGAAACTGGAAGAAAATGCTAAAAAATTAACTACTCTTCACGTTTCAGCAAAGAAAAAATTGTTGATACTGAAGAAGAGTGAAAAACACGTCGAAAGCACAGAATCAGAATACAGTTGTCAAATATGTGAAGCACCATATGAGGATCCCCCAACAGAAGACTGGATTCAGTGTGCTCTGTGCAAACTCTGGAGTCATGAGTCCTGCACTTCATATTGTGGAACTGGACAATATTTGTGTCGTGAGTGTGAGTGAGGTGTCAGAATTCAATATAACGCTGCAACATCTCAAGCATGATGTTTTAAAGTGTAACAGAATTTCAGAATATGCCTTAGTTGGGACTTTTATGCTTTTCAATTACAATATAAATATTAGGGCCTACATTAACATTAAGAAAGTTACATTGCCGCCTATATTGTTTATGAAAAAAAAATGAAATATGATAAATTAAAGCTTATTTTTTACAAGAGAAGTAACTTGCCACTTAAGTTTTAACTGTCAAGTCATAGCTAAATTGTACTGGCTTAATATTGTTATTGATATCATTGTTATTCACTTTGCCCTTTGCTCTTATTCATTTTGGACCTATACAAGGGCAAAGCGAAAAATGTGTGTGATATTTTAAAATAAATAATTTAAACAATGTATAATTTAAAATAAAATTTAATTTTGGCAAAACTTAATAGTACATAAAACAAAGAATCAACACAACAAATTTCAGTTACCTGAGTTATTTAACGACATGCAGATATTAGTTTAAAATTAAGTTATTTGCTTTGCCCGGACTTCCCCTAATCAAAGTTATACAGAATTATATAATCGTTCGCCATGATTAATGTGGCCGATACTATCCTCCAAATGTTTTTAATTTTTTTCTACAGGGCTTATGACCGAAAATTATTTTAAAAATCAGGGAGAAAATGTCCGATTCATTAGAATTAAAGCATACAATCGAAACTCCTTAAAAATTTTCAGTGAGTGCAAATAAATTATTAAGTTTCGTGGGTTGGTCAATCAATGGGTAAGGTAGTTCGTGCTTGTACATTCACAGAAGTATCGCCACTTCCCGCCGAGGAGTATCCCTCTCCTGCCCCTCCCCCCTCCCTTCCTCTACCTTCTCCAATCGCTCCACACTCGTCTCCCCTACTTTCCAACAATTCACTTCCTCGTATCCTCGCCCACCGCTATCGACTGCTCGCGTTCAATGCGAAGCCCTCCGCGCAGCCGAGAAACTCGATGTATCGACTCTTCCGGTCCAGCGCTCCAAAGTAACGACTCGATACGCGTGGTTTCAAACCAGGAAGGATGTTGAGAACAGTGGAGGATATCAGACAAACAGCGCGCACGATTTTATATATATTCCCGGTATCACTTGCGCATTTAACAGTGGATATGTGAAACATATTTCGAAAATCTTTCAATTGTGAGGATATTACAGCTAGATAAAATTAAATTAAAGAAATTCAAACCCTGTTATGGAGTAAGTAGCAAATAGCAATGTAATAAAACGTATATAATTTATGTCCTGAAATTCATTAAACTCTCCTAATGTGTGTTCTATATACTTTATGAATATAACTTAAGCGGCTTATTACGTGAAAAGTATGATATATGAATAGTTTTTATACTTTTTTTTAAAGCTAAGAACCTCAAGAAGTAAATCAATTTAACAGCTTTTAACGTAAAGACAATATAATGACCTGAAACGAGACTCAAAACACTTTTTGAACGTAGAGAGATCCCCTCCATCTTGGATGAATTTTGTAACAATTTTGTCAAGTCAACATTACGCATAAAACAATCTAAATCAAAGCTTCTACAAAAAAAATCTCTAGAAGAGTAAAGTAATTAATTGATATTGTTAACAGTTACAAGTGTGACAGTATTTTTTATTCCATGTTTACTGTTTGTGCCCACAGATTGGCCAGATCTTCCCTTCACCGTCCATAAAACCTTTTAAAAAAAATATGTCACTGTCATTAACGAATTGAAAGGTTTTGAAAGCAAAAAGCTCCACTCCATCTCTTTCCCCCGCCCCTTTTTTTCCCCAATCAATCCGCGGCCAACGGAAAAGAAATTCTGTAAACGCTCTTGAAAGTGGCTGGACAATTGTTACCAGTTGCCTGGTAAACCTTTTCCCTAGGTTGGCAATCAGAAATTTAATACCTTTTAGTAGGTAGCTGTTTTTTAATTGCTTTTTAATAATTTTAGTAATGTTAATTTTTATTTCTGTTAATTTTGTGGCTGGTTAAAGTATTCTTTATTGAAATTTAAAAATGATAATCTGTTATTTTTCTTGTTTGAATTTGCGTTTGCCCGAGATACACTTGCTAAATATTCCCGCTTCGGTTGTTTTCGGAACGAGCCGAGTGCGCCCGAAGACGGACCAGAAACAAACGAGCAGCGGCAGAGTGTGCTTGCCCGGGGACTAGTGAACTGGCCGGCTACGAGGGCGGAGGTCCGAGCTGCCTGGGCGGACGACGGCGAGGAACTCACACCAGGAGCCACGAGGGTCGCCTCCGGACGCCTCGTCGTGGAGTCAAGTGAGGTTGAACACTCATAAATACCTTTAAGTCGTTGGGAATCGTGAAATACACAAATTCGGAAGGACGGATTTTAGTGTGACGAAGCATGCCGTTGCTTCGAATGGGTCAGCTACGAGATTTAACACGTGTATATTGGTTCCCGAGTTTTGATACGGACGTTTATGTTGCTAGCGAACAAGTATGAATAAGTTGTCTTGCAAACGGAAAAAATGTCTGAGTGATTATAATAAATTATGTTTTCTGTATTTACAAACTGTGACAAATTGAAAACAGTTAAATGAGAAGACAATGTGGTTTATGAAAATACTGCGTGCACAAACGGTAAATTTTTTGTCTGCGAATTAACATAACTATTACGAATTAAAGTCTAGGAAGGTGCGTAGTTGGGCAAGCGTACTTATAATTGATAGAGACCGGAAAAATTCGCGAATTCCATTCGCGATAGGTTAAATTACAAATAGTTATACCTCAGTGCTGCTTCTTCTATTGGCTCACAACTCACCTGGATGACTCTGGGCCAATGAGAAACACCCAACCAAAGCTTTATAAAATCACAGGCTGCTACGTTGGGATGTCTCACAAGACAGCAGCCAATGAGTGGGTGACATTTAACCGAGTGTACGTAGAACTATGGAGTTCATCCTGCAGGTCATTGAACCCGCGAATTTTTCCGGTCCCTAATAAGTAATAATTGAACTTGAAATTCATGATGAACTGTAAGCATTATAAACTTTGATGTAAGAGCGCTCCATTAAAATTGTAGTACTTCAGATAATGTGTTAGATAACTATTGTTTTTATTATTTAGCTGGTTAATAAAAAATAATTTTTATATCTTTTATTTGTATTATTGTGAGATTTTTTTAACTTTATTGTGATGTTATGAGGCACGTATTTTAGTTGCAATATTTTTATTAATATGTGTAGGTATTATATATATATATATATATATATATATATAATACCTACAGTTTATTTAGTTTGTTTGCTTCATAACATCCATTATATATATATATATATATATATATATATATATATATATATATAATGGATGTTATGAAGCAAACAAACTAAATAAACTGTTTAACATGTGCATGATAAGGTATGTTGAAGTATCTCGCAATAGTCATTGTCGATTTCACGATTGTACCTAATTGAATTTAATAAACTGCAGAATGTTACCTTAAAGTTTAACTGGTTTGTTATATTTTTATTATAACTACCCGTTAAATGATTTCTAGAATATTTTCATGATGTTAACGAGTTGGATACATATCTGTAATCTCACATTGTATGCTGAAGGGGAGAAGACTCATGATTCGAGGAAGCTAGTGTAGACAGCTTGTATTGGGCAGCTGTGTGATTGACCCTCTGCGTAGCGTGCGTGTGGGGAGTTTTTGTCGGCCTTAACCGTGGAAGTATGTCAAGGTCGTGACATATTCAACACTAAAATCTTGAATAAATTCAAGATGGAGGGCTCTGGCCTCCTTACGGAGACTCGTGTGGCTGAGGAAACAGAAATGCAGAGTCTACGATGTAATTTGTTTTGTAAATGGAACAGAAATATCATTGTAAAATTACAGATGTTTAGAAACCCGTACATTTATATGAAAACAAATATATCACTACAAATTGTGTTCGCTGGGATGCTGGGTTCGGATTCTTACAAAGGGATTTATGCTTTGTATTGTCCCAGTACCTCCAATAGTTATAAGTTGTTTGTAAAACTTTCTTTGAATAGAGTTCCGGTATTAACAAGCATAATTAAGTCAAATTATATAATTTGCTTTTATTTTCTATGGTTTAAAAAATTATCCCCGAATGGAAAAAATATATAAAGTTAAAATAATGAGTTAATTTTCGTGAGAAATTCTCAATATTATTTGCACGAAGTTACAATATGTTTGTTGTTGTATTGGCACGGAGCGCGGACTCCAGCTTCGGTGACCTGTAGGGCCGAGCGATGGAGTTACGCGGCTTCAGGCGATGGAAGACGCTGGAAGTTGGTCATCCGACGACGAGCAGGACGAGGAAGAGGCAGCCCCGTGGTGGCTTCCCCCGGCTTCATTCCCTGCCCCAGTCCGCAACTCCCTGGCGCGCGCCTCTCGCGAGGAACTTGCCCGATGTCGTGTGCTCAGGCGGGGCCTCGGAGGGCAAGGGGAGGGCGCGAGACAGCGAGACAGCGGCAGGGCGTGTCAGATACACGGAGCCACACTGCTGTCTCTGGACTCCCCAGATACCACATACCACACACTCAAGGGCGTGCGTGTACCATTACTTTTACGTTTAACACGATTAAACTTGTAGACTTTTTGGGTGACTGAACTTCAACAAAATGAAAAATACGCACAGTGCATACTTTTTTTTTTGGCATAATTATCAGTCAAAGTTTAATATTTAACATTTTAGTGTAGTATGAATAAGGAGAACCAAATGGAAAAAAAAAAATAACTAAATTTTTTGGAATTAAAGGCAAAACTAATGGCTACTGGTGGTATGATTTAAAATTATTTCAGAAAATATTATTTAATTTATTTTAGCATTTTAAAATCATAAAGTTCTGATGATTTAAACAAATAGGTAAAATTAATGTTTTTTTTCTAAAAGAAACTGAACCATATCAATTATTAACAGCCAGTAAAATAGACTTTAAACCTAAAAGGTTCCATATTTACATTCAATTTCAATCTCCTTAACCATTCTGGTCAAAAATGTTAAAAATGCAACATTGCCAGCTAATTATGCAAAACGTCTGTGATACATATTTTCATTTTGTGAAAGTTCAGCCATTCAAAATGTCTTACCAGATTGACCGCGTGGATTTTAATTAAAATAATGGCCTGAAACTGGACATACTTCCTTAATCCGTCGTGAGAGGTTCGCGAATAACACCTGAAGTGAGGGCTGCTGCACTGTTAGAAAATACGGTAAATTTAACCACTTTCCAACGAATAAACTACCTGAAATAAATGAAGAGTTCTTCATAATTTCACATAACCGAATAATCGTAAAAAGTGCGCCGTGATCTCACATCCTTGTTACTAGCTCAATGCTCCGCTGTAAACTTGCTGTTGACTTAACAATTTTTTCGACTGTTTTTGATTTTGTACTAAGATTAATTTTGCGGATTCATTTTCAATGTTAGCGAAATCAGTACGCGTGAGCTTACGAAGATAAAACTGAAATTTACGAAGGTCCCTGGACGATTTGTAACCAGCGTTATTCGTAAATTTAACAGTTTGTGAGCGATGAAGGCAAAACCGAGACTCTAACAATAATACTTAAAAATCTAAAAGGCCAAACTGAATCTTGTGTGGTCTTTTTAGTATCAACTAAAATACCTCTTCAATACATTTTTCCGTGATATTGTGCTATTTAGTTTGTGAGCATTCGAGCATCATGACTGTAAAGTCACATATGTAATCAATAGCAATTGAAAAGTATAATATAAAAATAAAAATTTCGTAGTATGTTTATCTAGTTTGAATTTTAAATATTAAGCAGTGAATAAATAATTGCATGTTTGTTAGTGTTGTGAGAAGGTCTTCATTAGGTTGGTCGTGAATGGTGAAGTCCATCGCCAGTGTTAATCCGGCCAATTGGCAGGTCCTCTGTTGGCCTGGCCTCATCATCACCCACAGTCTTCACCAGAGCTCCTAGCTGTGTCTCCCTATCTTCCTGCAAACTTTGTGTTGCTTTACCAAACAGAAACCAACTTATTTCCATCTGTGCCTTTACTTATATTGCAGTTCTTAAACAATGTCTAATTATATTGTGTCCGTCCAAAGCTCATCTTCCTTTTCCTGTTTTTTTTTAATTGCTATTATTTTCTCCTTCATGTTGAAACGATCATATGCTTATAAGTACATTGGATTTTGAAAATTATACATAGGTCTTAGTTTCTAACAGAAGTAAGTGACGTTGTTGCGTAAGTCTGCATGTTCTACACTCTTAAAAGGTAACGTTGTCTAGAGCCATGAAGTGTTTATAATTGTGGCATGATCTTTCAGTTGCTTTCCCTTCACGAACTAAAATATACATTTGTGTCCAATCCATAATGTGCAGAATTATAGGAGAAAAAAAAACCAGATCTTTTGTTGGTAACATATGTCAACACATACAAGTGGACATTGCAGTAGATATGATCTTATACTTAACCACAACAGCGTTTGAAATTATGGTTTGTTGATTGGCTGCTGATTTCGAAGATTCGTGAAGAGATCACAAGTGGTACGGTATTTTTATCGGAGGTTTATCACAGTTTTATGTTTTCATAACTTAATCTTTATGAATTATAACTTATAATGGATGTATAACGTGTTACGAGGTTGATCGAACTAGACATGGAGGTTTCAGTTACTGTGTAGGAAGCATTACAATCGCTGTGGTTGCACAGTTGTTCAGCAGCAGAGAAGCAGAGCCTGGAGGAGCCACGCCCTCACAGAGCCGTGAGCTGAGGAGTCGAGCTCCTGAAGAGCCCCTGGTCCTCGCGGCCCTGGGCTCAGCACAGTCCGCTGTCGCACTCGTCGCTGCGACGGGCTGCTTGCGGGGGTTTGCTCCTCGTGTTGGTGGTTGTGGCATCAGCCCCTCATTACATCAGGCTCAAAGCCCAGTGAAGGGTGTGATACAGCCTCCGGACCAATCAGTAGGACGAAAATACAGTTATTTGATCTAACCGTGCCGTCGGATCGACTTACAAAAATATTTCCTTTTTTTCTGGGTACAGCACACTAGTTCGACTCGAGACTTCTGAAAACCACCCCTGCTTCAGCTTCCGAAAAGCCTTGCGTTCAACCGCTTCAGTTGACAACAGATTCGGTGAAATACCTTGTCATGTGACTGAAATGAAAGACCAAATAAGGATTTTACAAATCTTGACCAAAAACGCAAACCACGAGCACAATTTGGCTATTTTTTCACGGAGAAAAAGGTCACCTACATTTTTGCTTAGAAGATTAGTCTCCGCCATTATAGTTCATCTCAACGCGAGATTTTTTTTGGAAGCAGAACAATTTCTGCGGAGGAAACGCCATTAAATCAAGTGTTTGCATAATCTACTAGATCAGTATCGCTGCAGAAGAAATCATTTCAGAAATGCAATATTGTTGCACCGCGCATCTGAAGAAGGCTTCGTGAAATGCCAGGACCACAAATGGGCGCATGTCTCGTGTGGAGAACCACGAAGGATCCAAGCTTACCACGAGACGCGTTCCCGCTGTTTTCCTCGAAGAACTCACTCCCCCCTCCTTTCAGGCAATGATCGTTAGTTTCTGAAATATTACAAGCACGAGCGAGGCGCGGGGTCTTAGTGTCTGGGAATATGGTTCCGGGTTACCCTTTCTCGCCGCCCTCACGGCTTGTGTATGGAATAATTTTTTTTATGCGGAGAGGGGGTTGGAGGGGAGGTTATAAAAAGGAGACTAAGTAGAAATATTTGTCATATCATTTTCTCCCTTTTTTTCCAAGCGTGGGAAAATAACACTGCAGAAAATGACATGAATATTACCGTGAGGAAATTTTTATTTTTATTTTTTATTTCTCATGTCTCGTAGATTTTCCTCAGCTGTAGGATTCTTTTAGGTATGTTTCCTTCCCCCAAACCCCTCTTTAAATTTCTTTTCCCTTGTGTGACGCCGCACCGAGCCGTTTCCTTCCGCCTGAGACGCCGGGAAGGCGTGTGCAGGCGCGCACCGGCTCGCGCGCGACGAGCACAGTCCCAGGTTCCAGGGACCGCTCATTAAGGGTTGCCCTCGTGTCTTTCGTTCGCCGAGGCCTCCCCTGATCCGTCTCCCCGTCGCCCTCGCCCTTGTTTCGATCCGCGACTAATGAGTCTCGGGAGGAAAAAGTTTCCGTGGAAGGGGAAACTTCCAAAGACGGCGCGAGAGCACGCGAACCCACCCGTCGCTGCACCCGGAGAAATCATGTCGAGACAATAGCATGGCCGCCACACGCGTCATTTCAATATAGATTCCACTGGAACGACGAAACTAGGCAAACGATGTTCACGATACCTAAGTTCGCAATATAGGTTCACAATTGTACCAAACATGACGACGAAAAACATGCAAAAAGTCTTACAGTTTCCTGACTCTCTACTTTATTCTTCATTTTCTTTCCCCTTCCCCGCTACGCCATCCAAGTACCCTCATTTATAAACGTTGTAGTTATAGTTACGCCCTGATGAGTCATCGCCTACTCTAACACAAACAGCAGTTTTCTTGGAAATAAACTATAAAGACCATGCGATCACGGTCTACGAATCGATTCTGAATGCAGGTGTTGACTTCGTTCTCTTGTTGCGGGATTTATTCGCAGTTTGTTCCTCGCACGTAGCCAACATGTTTTCTAAGAACTTGTGTGTGAACTGTTCCATATATGCGTAACAACTAGCTTGCTACAAAAGAGAGTTTTCTGAAAGGTAGAATAAAAATATGCATTGTCTTGGGTGCAGTACTGTCACCCGACTCGAATTGCATGTGTACAGAGCTAGTCAGAATCCAAACGACAAGCTTTGGCTGCATGTTACCCACGGGAAAAAAATTGTGAGTGAGTCTTTCAGTACTCGCCAGTGATTTGTAAACATCTAACCTCGGTCACAAGCAAATTCATGTGTTCTTGTGTTGCAAATAAACTATTAATACGAAGCTTGGGTCTGACACGAAATTTAACGCAGTAGTCTTTAAAATAATTGTAGCGTGATAAATATACGAATCACTGTGATTTCAACTACATTTCAAGACGCGAATCACACTACGTTTCCGCAGCCGCCTCTAGAATTCGCTGCCCGAGCAGATACGTCGATATAAAATCATTCGATTTGCAGAGCGAAGTTAAACTATACAATGAAAAGGCTCCGTCCGATAAAAGCGAAAAAAGACTTGAAAAAATACTTAACCCCAGCTTTGGAGCCGATTTTCGCAAAGGAATTCTATTAAATTACTGACCATATTGTTTAAATTTATTAAACAGTTAATATTATAATGTTTCTTTTTGAATTTGTAAACTTTGGTTTTGCGCTATCTGCCACAGATGGCAGCACCGTGGTCAATAATTTCCGTCCCATGCGACTTCCGTTCCATGCAATTACTCCTACCAAATGCCGTATGCCGAGAGCTGAGATGATAACACATCAAAATTGTTTAAACAATAATATTTAACGATGGTTGGCGCGGCGCTTATATCTGGCGAGACCCCGCTGTATCATATATAATGCCCGTCTCTCCCCCTTCCAATCATCTAGTGCCTTTCCAAATAGTCGTGTTGCGTTATTGTCTCACCTAGTATGTTCTGCGCGTTCCCAGAGCCCCACCTGCGTGAAGTGACGTAACAAGGACGTCATTGTTCTGGTTTTCAGGTGTCAAGTCATCCCTGATGACGCAACACTCAAAAGGGGTGTGAGACCATTCCAAAATGGGGGCTAAGGGCTATAAAAACGATGACGCTAGCCTTAAAGGCAGCGAAGTGAAGAGGGCGAGTGACCCCTTGGTGAGCGACGGGCTTCGTGTGCGAAGACTGGAGCATCGAGGACTGCGCTGTGTGCGACGGACGAGTGAGTAGAGCGAGGCAGTGTTTGTTGGGAAACAGGTGAGTGGTATGAAGGACTACTGTCGAGTCGAGCTCCAGTCGGGAGAGTAAATTGTGAACTAAACGAAAGAGTGAATAATTTGTAGACAGACATTTTAAGTCTTCTAATACCAGTAAATAGTTGTTGATAACTTAAACTGTAGTTAGTTAATTGGGCTAACTAACCCTTTTCCCTACAGTAAAACTACTCTGTTGAAATAAGGGTAGGTAATGCCTTCCTATTCACACGTTTTTCTGATTGTTGCTATCCCCGTTATGGAAAAAAACACGTATAATGTTATGACAGTGACAAGTTTTTCTGTGGTTGTATAAATGTTTACATTTTAATATGATTAGGACGCTCAGTTACCAATGTCACATACTTTCTATATTATTTGCAATAAAAGTTTTGCTTGGCTCCAACTTCAAAAACGTATACCAGCCTTGAGAAGCAACTTAAGACCACAATTCAGTCGTTTGTACGAGTTCAACTTCTTAATTTTTTTCGGTTGATTTCTGTCTCAGCACTTATATAAACGTATATTCCCTGGATAGATACGATCGATGCAGACATACGTCCATTTTATATTTCGTTCACTCGTCGCTTTCCCACCGGTAAAGAACAATTTCCCCTTTCCCCAGCACACAATATTCCTAGGAATCAAATTGGTCTGGTACTCGGCGAACGCTGCAATTTCCAGTCCTCGAGTGAGCAAGTTACGATCTTCAAAGAACACGTCCCTGCAGACACAAGTGCTCCACGACGAGGTATTTTCTTCTGAATGATCGCCGGTAGCCAAGGTATAACTCCTGCGGGGGGAATACATGATCGCTCGCATTACCTTGCAAACTGGATTCTTTGGAGCAGTTTGTCGGGCGTGAGTGCCCACAGCTACGCATGCCTTTGCAGACAATCTTCTCAAGTCCCTAAACTGGGACCCGTATTATACAAGGGACCATATTTTACGACACGTTAATTGAAATTGTTATAATTATTGACTTTTATATATATATATATATATATATATATATATATATATATGTTGCAACAAATGCTTGAATATCCAAACATTTATTTTTAAAATGAGCGAGTCTTTCTGTACTCGCCAGTGATGTGTAAACATTTAACCTTGATAACATTTGTACTCGTGTTGCTCATATTTCAAATAAACTTAAAACA
Source organism: Bacillus rossius redtenbacheri (assembly GCF_032445375.1). Classification (NCBI taxonomy): domain Eukaryota; kingdom Metazoa; phylum Arthropoda; class Insecta; order Phasmatodea; family Bacillidae; genus Bacillus; species Bacillus rossius. The sequence goes on along the minus strand of NC_086330.1, from coordinate 97,136,610 downwards.
CAAAACGATAATGCCGAGCATGATAAATAAACTGGTAAATAAAAAATATATTTTCAAATATCATTATTTCTGAAAATCTCACATTTGTTCTGCGCCCGCCGCTATAATTCGCTCCCTAATACGTAAACGTTGATTGCCGCCATCAAACGCAGATAGCAATTAGCAGCATCAAACAAGCTGAAATTTTAAACTATTAGAGACTGTTCCGGTAAAACTCACGGTTTGGACCAGATTTTCGACAATGATTTTAATTAAAATACTGCCTGACTTTAAATTTCACTAAAAATTTAATAATATAAAGTTTCCGCACATTGGTGGCATTACTAAAAAATTTACCTGAAACATTTTAAAACACATATTACAACCACAAGTATGTGTTTGCTTAAACGACTGAACTCAGTCCGTTCCATTTTCACGAGATAACTTTTACCAAATGCAGTATACCAAGAGATAACATATCTACACGTAAAAAAATTACAAGCCATAAGTTAGGTTTTTGGAATTCCAGAATTTTTGACAAAATGTCTTGACGTATCAGTCAGGTTGGTACTACTTTGCACAAACATAATGTAAGCTTATATAACCTTAATGGCTGAGGTTTGCATTTTGTGCAAATATTTTGCTATTGAACTCCTGTAACATCAGTAAAGCAGTCCCATTTACAATGGAATCGCCCTGTAAATGTGAACCCTATAACCACTCAGTTGTAACCAACTATATTGTTGACGTGTAAGCATTTTATCACTAGGTATACGGCATTTGTTAGAAGTAATTTCGTGAAAATGGAACGGAAATAGATGAACGGAAATGTGACACAAATATGGCGAACCAACGCGTAGCAACATAAACCCGTATATAGTCATTTTCGTAATAATTAGGGTACGTACCAAAAGTATTCGTTTGCCAAATAAAAACGTATGATAGTAAAACTACCATGGAAAATATTTGATAAAGTAAAAATAATTCATAGTTAAAAGTAATCTCAAGTTTTATAATACCCAAGACAGTTGGTATTACAATAATTCTAAAACATATTTTCCTTCTCAATTCATAATAGGCTTGATAGCCGCTGACCTCCGTAGCGTAGTCGACTTTCTGTGCTAGGGGTTCTGGGTTCGAATCCCGGGTAAGACATGGGTATAAATTTGTATGTCTACATTTGTCATTAATTCGTCGAAGTCAATAAAACTGTCACACGGTTAGTCAAACTATACGATATAGTAATTAAATAATAAAGTTTTTTTTTGGCTGGCTTGTGAAGAAAAGAATGGTTCAGCTAATCATTATAAAAATGGTGCCAGCGCTTCGTAACCTCAAGGGGCGTTGTTCGGATATCGTCAGTGGAAATTGTTTTTAATGTTTTATTAAAATTATATAATATAATCATGATTTGAATCAGCTCAATAAAGTTAAAGTTTGTTTGTAGGAAGTATTTAAAGACTGATTTTGTCGTTTAAGCAAAAACAAATATACAGACATATAGGCCAAATTAGTGTTATAATTAGTGTTTGAAAAGGTTTCGAATTAATATTTGAGTAATGTCATAATGTTTAACTTTTAACGTGTGCGGAAACTTTATAGTATTAACGGTTTAACGAATTTAAAAAAAGGGCAGTATATTAATAATAGACTACAGCGTTTGCACGTCAAAGTTATGCAGAATATGAGCTAAATTATATAAAATGTATACTTTATTCAGTCAGAAATTTCTTCATAATTAAGCAAATAAGGTGCCTTGATCAAATTTTATATAATTTAATCTGCAAAAGCAACAAATGTTGTTTACTTTTAAATGAAAATAATTATGAAACTTACAATGCCAATGATAAAATGGCGTCATAATTTGTATGGCTGTAATTATTTTTAGTCGCTCTTTGCAATTGGAATAGTAAATTATTGAAAACAGTTCTTCACGCTCAATAAATGATAACGTTAATCCATCTAAATATCCAGTTGTTCAATCGGAACCATAACTGCAATAAATGGCATTGGAAAATAACCATTATCTGCTATCTGCGTTTAATGGTGACAAGCAACGTTTACTATTGAGGCAGCGAATTCTAGCGGTGGGCACAGAAAGTATGTGTGTGATTCGCATCCTGAAATTTTGGTATTTGAAAAGCGACTATTGCATTTATCAGTTTATTTATCACGTTTGGCATTATTTTTAAAGTATTCTACGTTAAATTTTGTGTCCGAGTATCGTATTATAAGTGTATTTTCAACAAGAGATAACATGAATTTGCTATTTACTGATGTTAGATGTTACAAATCTCTGGCGAGTATTAAAATACTCGCTCACATTATTTTTATAAGTAAAGATCGTAGGCTCTCACGGCAATTGTCTGAAGTTTCTATCCTTGAGGGCTCTAGCCGCGTTGAAAGTGAATATTTTTCCGACTAAGAACTGCGTTCCGGAAGATGGCGGCTGAAATATCGACGAAACTTCAGTGAAATCTTCGTCTTTAACGGTAGAACCTATGTGTCAATCTTCTATAGGTATTTTACCAAATTCGATATACCTATTGTGTAAATATATTTCTCTCTTTAAAAGTGTTCCATTTTGTACTGTAATATGTTCAGGGTTCAACTAAGTAATTATTTGTAGAAATATTTTTTGTAACAACAATTTTCGAACGGCTTAGACATGAATTTTTATTCCTGTCTAAATAAATGGTTCGAAGTTTAAAATTTATTGGACGTCGTCACTGAATAGACCTCAGAATTTGTTTCCCCACTCTGTTTCTCACGACTTTCTAAAATGGCCTTGATGGCAAATACGGCATTTAAGGCTGATTTTATAAACTTCACAAGATACGCAAAAAACTATTGTTTATAAAACACGCAAGTCGCAAGACCTCGCCAACCATATATATTTTAACCATAAATTGTAAAAAAATCCACCTGTCTAATTTTCATAATTTTTTCATAAACCTAGTAGATAATAATTTGATTAAAAAGCTAAATTTTCTGTCACTGTTGGATGATTTAACAAAAGAAAACGTAAATAAAGTTTTCGGAACACTTCACTTCAAATATAGAAGGCGGGAACTTTAACCAAAAAGCAAATAATTGATTGTTTGTCAATAGTTGCGTTGCGTGTTTATTTGCGTTTTACGTATCTTATGAGCGGTTGTTCGTAAACGTTGTGAGGAATATTCTTCCACAATTCACATTTGTGTGGTCAATAATTCAACCATTTAAAGTTCTAGAATTTGTTTAGAACGTATTCCACGTTTTTTCATGTTTTTATCTCTATGAATGTGTTAAAATAACTATTATGCTTTAATTTAACTTCATATTTGTGTTTTGAATCTTTGATTTTATAGTTTTCGCATAGCGATCAATCGTATTTAAGCTTTGTAACTTGTAAAATAATATACGCTTCTCGTGAATGTTTCTTTTGATGCAGAATACCGCAGGATGTATTTTATTAAATTAAAAATGAACTAGTATTTGTTACGTTTTAAAATTGTTTTGAAATCAGTGTGATTATTTAACGACACTTCGGACTGACGCATTACGGTTTCCACGAGAGGCATATATCCCTATACAGCTGTAAGGAAGTAACAGTTGAATACTGGCCACAGCGAGAGACGGTCGGCATACAGACATTGGCTCCAAATTTTGAAAAATGACTACGAAAAATAAATCTGAAACCTATCAAATAAGGTATTTAAGAGTATTTGTGCACTGGCTGAAAATATAAGGTGTAGAATTATATATTTCGACGACATTTTATGACTGCACTAGGAAGATAGTATTGCATGAACGTCATACGCAGAAAGTAACTATTCCACAGCATGACTATATAGTTGTCATCTGTGTTGAAAAAAGATTTCTGCGAATTGTATTTGGAACTGGTAATATTTATTGGAGTTGACAAGCTTTTTTACGTCGAAAGCTTATATATTATGAGGTCGTGAAGTAGCACCTGCAGAACAGACAGTGTGTTTTCGTCATCGAGTACTGTGCTGAATAGATCATCGTGCAGTAAATGCTTCTACTTCTGGGTTCTTCGGACACGGAGAGACGTTAGGAACGTCTGTCAAAAATAATATAAGGAGTAAGTGATATTGTAAATACGGTTGGTAAAGAAAAAATTGAATCAAATTAAGAGCTTTAAATAACTACTCTGTATTCCATATTAATTTAAACACCTATAAAATTAAATATTTAATTTAGTACAATATCGAGATAAATTTTAATTTAAAATGAAGATAAATAAATATGCTAAATGTTTATTCTAATTTTTAAAATTTTAACCATTTACTTAAATATAGTGTTATAATTTATAGTCAAAAATAATTTATTCATACAGTAACGTAACCTCACAAATACTCCCATGAAAGCGGTCAGGAAGACTATTAAATTTTCTACTGAAACTCCCTCCAGTCAGTCAGTCAGTTAGGTTTTTATTCATACATATTCACACTTTACATGTTTTGGACTTTTTTTTTTTTGAATGGCACTCCAGCACGCAGTGCTCTTTTGCCAAAGTTATTTTATAATTATTTACAATGATTAATATTATTTACACAATGGAAACTTGCAAGGAACCTAACATAGTTATACATACGAGAACATAACCTTACTTAAATAAATACACTCGAAAATACACCTGAGAAGAATATAAATAAAAAATATATTTTATATGGACCAGTATTCAATATCAATCACTAAATTGTACGATTTAAAAGCACTATATATTTAATATTTATATGAGACCTTTTTCATCGTATCATATTTTTGTTCATGCTGAGCAAGCATCGTAAAAATTTATTGTGATCATTTTTTTCATAACGCGCCTAAAGAAGTATAACTTAACCTCACTTTTATAAATACCCTTGAGAATACACTCTAAAAAGTTAATAAACACAATTTTTATCAGTAATATTCACAATAAATAAATGTATTTAAGAACAATCACTAAAGTATAAGACTTAAAAGCACATAGCTATAGAATTATTTATATATATTTAATTTTTTTATGTTTGTAGTTTTTTTCTTAATACTGTGAGAATTTCGTTGAATTGTGCGCACGTAAGTGAAGATTCACTCTCATCATCTTTTTCATAGCGTGCTTAAAGAAATCGGCTATAACTTCATAAATATTTGTGACAGAACAGCAAAGGATGTATCGAGTTAGAATGTCAGAAATAGCCCTCAGATAATAGTAACTAATGAGGATCAAATGAAAAACACAGTGATGAACATGGCATGGGAGACCGAACCTTCAGGCGAGGACGCTAGGTCTGGAAGCTCTGTTATCGCGGGAAATGAAAACTTCCCTGGCTCTAATCCCTCCAGCAACCGGAACAGAGCCATGGGTATTAACCCCACCCCCTTTCGCCAGTTCCGCTGACATTTCCGTATTAGCGCTGCGGATCGAACAAAGGAAAAAACCTCCCTTATCCAACTTTATAAACATACGTAGCTGGCGGGATACAGTAAAATGCAAAGGAATATAAAAAGGAGGATTCGTGCAGATCGTAACAGTAGTATATGAATGACGGAGCTGGGACAGGCGCCAGGCGGCGGTGCTTGGTGCCGAGCCACATCTCTGATTCTGACGTCACGGCGGCCATCTTGGACGAGCGTAACGGGACTAAACGTAACGGGACACAGCGTAACGGGACATAACGTAACGGTACAAGTAGATCACGGCGGCCATTTTGGATCCGCCATCTTGGATCCACCATCTTGGATGACGTCATTTTTTTCTCGAACTTTCCGCCATTTTGTTTTCTGCCATTTTGAATTATGTCGTCACCGTTGCAATTTCCGTTACGTCCGCCATCTTTAACTTTTTTATTTATTATCCGATTTTAATGAATTTTTTTTTAAAAATTATAAAAAAATTCAAATAATAAAATTTTAATAAAAATATTTAAAAAGCATACATTAACGACACGGAGCTCGGAGTCCGCGGTTCGAACCCGGTGGGTGCAAAAAAAATTAAAAATGACGACAGATCCTTCCCCCTAGGTGGCTGCTGGCAGACTGACCCCCACCACTTTTACCAATGCACATATACCATCAGGTAGTATGACGTCATGTCCGCCATCTTGTCTTCGATGCTGGAAGCCAACATCATTGTATCGTCGGCTAGAGTGCGCTGACACCATGCTAGTTTAATTCTTACCCACTAGAGTGCAGTAATCATTTATTACTAGGACACCCGCCATCTTGTCATTTGGCCGCCATCTTGAAAATCCATAATTATTTAGCTAGAAATTCGGGAAAAGTTCCAAAATTCATTAAATAAATCACTCATTAATTTACATATTGATTCGATCGATTCCCGTCCTCGGTTCGATACCCGATCGTTGCAATAATGTTTAATCTTATGTAAAAAAAATAATTTAAATAAACCATGTTCAACATTCGTAAATAGACTCTAAATCCTCTACGACCACCATCCTATCAGACATCAAGACCACCATATTGGAAATGTGTAATTTTAATGCTAGAGATCCGGGAAAAAGTTCAGAAATCATTAAATAAATTTCCGATCAATATACTGATTAATAAGATCGACTAAGGTCCTTGGTACGATCTAGGATGATGCAAAAAAAATTAAATATAACATCAATTTAACATAAAAGTAACAGGTTCGAGAAATTAAACACCGCAAGTTCTTTTACAAACATAATATTTATTACATAATTTCTATTCTACTACAGGATCACTTACGAAAGCCAGCAATCTTATAATCATTTAGTTCCGCAGCGGTGTGAAATGACTAATTCTTAGCTCCAATCGGTTTATACTAGACAGAGTCCAACCAGAACCTTTACAGACATAGTCCACCTCTTCTTGACAGAGTTTCTGGATACCGTTTTTAACAGTTTGCTTCACATCGTTAGAACTGTAAATAACTGCAGCCGATGTCTTGAATGCACACTTCTTCACTTTGTCATCGAACGGATATGGCTTTCCATATATACAGTCCAACCACAAGTTATATTTCAAAGGTCCGTTTGTTGCTATATCATCAGTAAGCTGATTGATTATCTTTTGTCTGATATCGTCAAGAAAATTACAACTGTCCTTCGACTCACCGAACGTATTTAGATAATAGTAGTCTTTCAACGTTCCACGAAATGCAGACTGCGTCAAGTAGAAGCCATTTCGTTCACTTGTAATGCTCCGAACACAGTCTTAGGTTTAGTTCCATGTTCAGACGTCATAACAATCGGTTGCTGGGCATCTGTTTTATTGGTTGTACACTTTCGTGTCTCCAATCTAATGCGAGGAGTCGAAATGTCGGCAGGTAGTTCAGCAGTAGGAGCACAGACTCCACCTTTACATTTTTTCGCATGATGTCGCAAACTATCGATTCGAGTAAACCATTCATGACAATCATCACATCGAAACTTTATACGAGAAGGATTCTTTTTGCATTTGCCCCGCTCATGTCTTCGTGCATCATGGAAAAATGCGAACGACGTATCACAGTAGCTGCAAGGATACCGTGCTGATGTAGACGAACCTTTCAGACCCGATCCAGATATGGACGTTGCAACAGTAGTACCATTTCCAGGCATACTCTTATGAACATCGATGCATCGCTGTTGCACCGAAACCTTTACTTTCTGCCGCACAGCAGGACCTTTACATGCCTTCATGTGCGTTTTCATATTATCTTTTCTGGCAAACTGCTTATGACATTTCTCACAAACAAACATTTTACGATATAGGTTCTTGACACATTCGCTCCTCTCGTGTCGCCGAGCATTGCTGTTGTTTGAGAAAAATCTTGTCGCAGTAACAGCACCGATGTTCGCTAGTTGTCAAATCAGCATCCATTGAAGTCTCCATCGAGGTCGTATCGTCGATCGTCGTGGTTTCCTGCACATCCAGATCAGTAGTTATTAAGCTATCTTCTGCTGGTGGTATCACATCTATTGAAATCTCCTCCAATGTTGACGTCGTCGTCGTTGCCAACGAGATCTGCTCCACCATTGTCGTCGCTGACGTCAAGGTTCCCGTAGACGATGGTACAACATCCATCGAGTTCGACGTTAAAGTCGGTAAAGATGCCATCGAGTTCTCAAGAACTGGTAATTACGCGACTTATGCACCAGATGAAATAATCTAGGTGATCCTTACACCGTCGACGACAGTAACAAACTGACCGACCTGCTGTCTAGGACTCGCTTATATACATGCACCGGATGGAATAATACGCTAGTCAAATCAAGAATCATTTACAATAATACTAGAGTCAAAACAACATTAAAAATAGAAGGACCATCAACGAAAAGGCAGCACATTTGGAAGCACCGACAACGAAAAGGCAGCACATTTGGAAGCACCGACAACGAAAAGGCAGCACCGACAACGAAAAGGCAGCACATTTGGAAGCACCGACAACGAAAAGGCAGCACCGACAACAAAAAGGCAGCACATTTGGAAGCACCGACAACGAAAAGGCAGCACCGACAACGAAAAGGCAGCACATTTGGAAGCACCGACAACGAAAAGGCAGCACCGACAACGAAAAGGCAGCACATTTGGAAGCACCGACAAAGAAAAGGCAGCACCGACAACGAAAAGGCAGCACATTTGGAAGCACCGACAACGAAAAGGCCGCACCGCCAACGAAAAGGAAGCACATTTGGAAGCACCGACAACGAAAAGGTCGCACCGCCAACGAAAAGGAAGCACATTTGGAAGCACCGACAACGAAAAGGAAGCACCATCAACGAAAAGGCCGCACCGCCAACGAAAAGGAAGCACATTTGGAAGCACCGACAACGAAAAGGCAGCACCGCCAACGAAAAGGAAGCACATTTGGAAGCACCGACAAAGAAAAGGCAGCACCGCCAACGAAAAGGAAGCACATTTGGAAGCACCGACAACGAAAAGGCAGCACCATCGACGAAAAGGAAGCACATTAATTTGTCATTGACTCCAATATTCATTGGCTCCAATATTCATTAGCTCCAATATTCATTGGCTCCAATATTCATTGACTCCAATATCCATGAGCTCCAATATCAATTGGCTCGAATTGCTCCAAAAGGTTCCATCAGCCTTTTGGCTCCAACAGTTTTTTGGCTCCGATAGTCATTGGCTCCAATAGTCTTTGGCTACAATATTCATTGGCTCCAATAATCATTGACTGCAATATTCATTGGTTCCAATATTCATTGGCTCCAATATTCATTGGCTCCAATATTCAATGGCTCCAATATTCATTGACTCCAATATTCATTGGCTCCATCAGTCATTGACAACTACAGTCTTTTGGTCCCAAAAGTCTTTTGGCTCCAAATATATTAGGATAGAATTCTTCGAGTCTAAGAGACTATGTGACCACATGGTTACAGAACTACGTGACTACGAATCTTCAAGTTTACGAGACTGCGAGGCTACAGAGCTACGAAGCCTCTAGTACACAGGTTTACGTGACTGCGAGGATACAGGACTACCAGTCTGCATGAGTACTTGACTACGAAGCTACTCGTCTACAAGGCTACAATTACAGCATCTGTTTTCGTCAGAATTTTCTCTTTTGCTCCAACTGCACCACCAGCATTATGTTATAAGATTACAAGGCCGCTTGCTTACGTAGCTTCAAGTCTACGAGGATACTTGGATACGTAGCTTCAATTCTACGAGGTCCTAAGACTTCATGACTACGCGACTTCGAGCCATGAGGTTACGAGATTACGTGACTACGAATCTTCATGTTTACGAGACTGCGAGGCTACAGAGCTACGAAGCCTCTAGAAAACGAGTTTACGTGACTGCGTGGATACAGGAATACAAGTCTGCATGAGTTCTTGACTACGAAGCTACTCGTCTGCAAGGCTCCAATTGACACATCTGTCTTCGATGGAATTTTCTCTTTTGCTACATCTACACCATCAGCATTATGTTATAAGATTACAAAGCTACTTGCTTACGTAGCTTCAAGTCTACGAGGCTCCAATACATCATGACTACGAGACTACGAACCATGAGGTTACGAGACTATGCGATTGCAAGTCTTCAAGGTTACGTCATCGCGAGGCTATAGGACTACGAAGCTTCCAGAACGCATGGTTACGAGAATGCATGACTAATTGACCGCATGGCTACGAAACTTTTCTCTAACTGACTACAATAGCACTATTCAGTGGTGAGAGTTAATTTATTTCATGCAAAGGTACTTGCTGCAAGCATTTCCGCTTTTCAACATCAGATGACGTCATGTTTTGCTTGCAGGTAAAATAATATTTATTTATTTTATGCGGGATGCGGGTTGTTCACTATCGGTCGCATAAGAAGAATGGCATCGATAGTCTTCAAGGAGAAGGAAGTTCGTCCTTCCTGCTAGTGCTTCTCAGATTTCTCACGGTCCGCCATCTTGGATTGCGACGTCACGGCTGCCATCTTGGATGGGTGTGACTTTGACCTTTGACTGAAACCGCAGGAATGATCGCAAGCACACGGATTAACCATCATAATATTGATAAGAATAATCAGGAGCACACGGAGAAAACCATCATAATATTGGCAAGAATAATCAGGAGCACACGGAGAAAAACGACACATGTTTTCTTTGATATCATAAAATTTCGGAAAAAAATATTTAAAAATAAAAATAAATTAATAAAAAAATTTAAAATAAAAACAAAAAATACATAAACTGATTCTGCTAGCTTGTAAACTTATCATTGTTGAGCAAAGATAGAGTTCTAGTACAAGCCAGAATTTTATGAATTTTTTGTTTTTATTTTAAATTTTTTTATTAATTTATTTTTATTTTTAAATATTTTTTTCCGAAATTTTATGATATCAAAGAAAACATGTGTCGTTTTTCTCCGTGTGCTCCTGATTATTCTTGCCAATATTATGATGGTTTTCTCCGTGTGCTCCTGATTATTCTTATCAATATTATGATGGTTAATCCGTGTGCTTGCGATCATTCCTGCGGTTTCAGTCAAAGGTCAAAGTCACACCCATCCAAGATGGCAGCCGTGACGTCGCAATCCAAGATGGCGGACCGTGAGAAATCTGAGAAGCACTAGCAGGAAGGACGAACTTCCTTCTCCTTGAAGACTATCGATGCCATTCTTCTTATGCGACCGATAGTGAACAACCCGCATCCCGCATAAAATAAATAAATATTATTTTACCTGCAAGCAAAACATGACGTCATCTGATGTTGAAAAGCGGAAATGCTTGCAGCAAGTACCTTTGCATGAAATAAATTAACTCTCACCACTGAATAGTGCTATTGTAGTCAGTTAGAGACATAAAGTTTCGTAGCCATGCGGTCAATTAGTCATGCATTCTCGTAACCATGCGTTCTGGAAGCTTCGTAGTCCTATAGCCTCGCGATGACGTAACCTTGAAGACTTGCAATCGCATAGTCTCGTAACCTCATGGTTCGTAGTCTCGTAGTCATGATGTATTGGAGCCTCGTAGACTTGAAGCTACGTAAGCAAGTAGCTTTGTAATCTTATAACATAATGCTGATGGTGTAGATGTAGCAAAAGAGAAAATTCCATCGAAGACAGATGTGTCAATTGGAGCCTTGCAGACGAGTAGCTTCGTAGTCAAGAACTCATGCAGACTTGTATTCCTGTATCCACGCAGTCACGTAAACTCGTTTTCTAGAGGCTTCGTAGCTCTGTAGCCTCGCAGTCTCGTAAACATGAAGATTCGTAGTCACGTAATCTCGTAACCTCATGGCTCGAAGTCGCGTAGTCATGAAGTCTTAGGACCTCGTAGAATTGAAGCTACGTATCCAAGTATCCTCGTAGACTTGAAGCTACGTAAGCAAGCGGCCTTGTAATCTTATAACATAATGCTGGTGGTGCAGTTGGAGCAAAAGAGAAAATTCTGACGAAAACAGATGCTGTAATTGTAGCCTTGTAGACGAGTAGCTTCGTAGTCAAGTACTCATGCAGACTGGTAGTCCTGTATCCTCGCAGTCACGTAAACCTGTGTACTAGAGGCTTCGTAGCTCTGTAGCCTCGCAGTCTCGTAAACTTGAAGATTCGTAGTCACGTAGTTCTGTAACCATGTGGTCTCATAGTCTCTTAGACTCGAAGAATTCTAGCCTAATATATTTGGAGCCAAAAGACTTTTGGGACCAAAAGACTGTAGTTGTCAATGACTGATGGAGCCAATGAATATTGGAGTCAATGAATATTGGAGCCATTGAATATTGGAGCCAATGAATATTGGAGCCAATGAATATTGGAACCAATGAATATTGCAGTCAATGATTATTGGAGCCAATGAATATTGTAGCCAAAGACTATTGGAGCCAATGACTATCGGAGCCAAAAAACTGTTGGAGCCAAAAGGCTGATGGAACCTTTTGGAGCAATTCGAGCCAATTGATATTGGAGCTCATGGATATTGGAGTCAATGAATATTGGAGCCAATGAATATTGGAGCTAATGAATATTGGAGCCAATGAATATTGGAGTCAATGACAAATTAATGTGCTTCCTTTTCGTCGATGGTGCTGCCTTTTCGTTGTCGGTGCTTCCAAATGTGCTTCCTTTTCGTTGGCGGTGCTGCCTTTTCTTTGTCGGTGCTTCCAAATGTGCTTCCTTTTCGTTGGCGGTGCTGCCTTTTCGTTGTCGGTGCTTCCAAATGTGCTTCCTTTTCGTTGGCGGTGCGGCCTTTTCGTTGATGGTGCTTCCTTTTCGTTGTCGGTGCTTCCAAATGTGCTTCCTTTTCGTTGGCGGTGCGACCTTTTCGTTGTCGGTGCTTCCAAATGTGCTTCCTTTTCGTTGGCGGTGCGGCCTTTTCGTTGTCGGTGCTTCCAAATGTGCTGCCTTTTCGTTGTCGGTGCTGCCTTTTCTTTGTCGGTGCTTCCAAATGTGCTGCCTTTTCGTTGTCGGTGCTGCCTTTTCGTTGTCGGTGCTTCCAAATGTGCTGCCTTTTCGTTGTCGGTGCTGCCTTTTCGTTGTCGGTGCTTCCAAATGTGCTGCCTTTTCGTTGTCGGTGCTGCCTTTTCGTTGTCGGTGCTTCCAAATGTGCTGCCTTTTCGTTGTTGGTGTTTCCAAATGTGCTGCCTTTTCGTTGTCGGTGCTTCCAAATGTGCTGCCTTTTCGTTGTCGGTGCTTCCAAATGTGCTGCCTTTTCGTTGATGGTCCTTCTATTTTTAATGTTGTTTTGACTCTAGTATTATTGTAAATGATTCTTGATTTGACTAGCGTATTATTCCATCCGGTGCATGTATATAAGCGAGTCCTAGACAGCAGGTCGGTCAGTTTGTTACTGTCGTCGACGGTGTAAGGATCACCTAGATTATTTCATCTGGTGCATAAGTCGCGTAATTACCAGTTCTTGAGAACTCGATGGCATCTTTACCGACTTTAACGTCGAACTCGATGGATGTTGTACCATCGTCTACGGGAACCTTGACGTCAGCGACGACAATGGTGGAGCAGATCTCGTTGGCAACGACGACGACGTCAACATTGGAGGAGATTTCAATAGATGTGATACCACCAGCAGAAGATAGCTTAATAACTATTGATCTGGATGTGCAGGAAACCACGACGATCGACGATACGACCTCGATGGAGACTTCAATGGATGCTGATTTGACAACTAGCGAACATCGGTGCTGTTACTGCGACAAGATTTTTCTCAAACAACAGCAATGCTCGGCGACACGAGAGGAGCGAATGTGTCAAGAACCTATATCGTAAAATGTTGGTTTGTGAGAAATGTCATAAGCAGTTTGCCAGAAAAGATAATATGAAAACGCACATGAAGGCATGTAAAGGTCCTGCTGTGCGGCAGAAAGTAAAGGTTTCGGTGCAACAGCGATGCATCGATGTTCATAAGAGTATGCCTGGAAATGGTACTACTGTTGCAACGTCCATATCTGGATCGGGTCTGAAAGGTTCGTCTACATCAGCACGGTATCCTTGCAGCTACTGTGATACGTCGTTCGCATTTTTCCATGATGCACGAAGACATGAGCGGGGCAAATGCAAAAAGAATCCTTCTCGTATAAAGTTTCGATGTGATGATTGTCATGAATGGTTTACTCGAATCGATAGTTTGCGACATCATGCGAAAAAATGTAAAGGTGGAGTCTGTGCTCCTACTGCTGAACTACCTGCCGACATTTCGACTCCTCGCTTTAGATTGGAGACACGAAAGTGTACAACCAAAAAAACAGATGCCGAGCAACCGATTGTTATGACGTCTGAACATGGAACTAAACCTAAGACTGTGTTCGGAGCATTACAAGTGAACGAATTGGCTTCTACTTGACGCAGTCTGCATTTCGTGGAACGTTGAAAGACTACTATTATCTAAAAACGTTCGGTGAGTCGAAGGACAGTTGTAATTTTCTTGACGATATCAGACAGAAGATAATCAATCAGCTTACTGATGATATAGCAACAAACGGACCTTTGAAATATAACTTGTGGTTGGACTGTATATATGGAAAGCCATATCCGTTCGATTACAAAGTGAAGAAGTGTGCATTTAAGACATCGGCTGCAGTAATTTACAGTTCTAACGATGTGAAGCAAACTGTTAAAAACGGTATCCAGAAACTCTGTCAAGAAGAGGTGGACTATGTCTGTAAAGGTTCTGGTTGGACTCTGTCTAGTATAAACCGATTGCAGCTAAGAATTAGTCATTTCACACCGCTGCGGAACTAAATGATTATAAGATTGCTGGCTTTCGTAAGTGATCCTGTAGTAGAATAGAAATTATGTAATAAATATTATGTTTGTAAAAGAACTTGCAGTGTTTAATTTCTCGAACCTGTTACTTTTATGTTAAATTGATGTTATATTTAATTTTTTTTGCATCATCCTAGATCGTACCAAGGACCTTAGTCGATCTTATTAATCAGTATATTGATCGGAAATTTATTTAATGATTTCTGAACTTTTTCCCGGATCTCTAGCATTAAAATTACACATTTCCAATATGGTGGTCTTGATGTCTGATAGGATGGTGGTCGTAGAGGATTTAGAGTCTATTTACGAATGTTGAACATGGTTTATTTAAATTATTTTTTTTACATAAGATTAAACATTATTGCAACGATCGGGTATCGAACCGAGGACGGGAATCGATCGAATCAATATGTAAATTAATGAGTGATTTATTTAATGAATTTTGGAACTTTTCCCGAATTTCTAGCTAAATAATTATGGATTTTCAAGATGGCGGCCAAATGACAAGATGGCGGGTGTCACAGTAATAAATGATTACTGCACTCTAGTGGGTAAGAATTAAACTAGCATGGTGTCAGCGCACTCTAGCCGACGATACAATGATGTTGGCTTCCAGCATCGAAGACAAGATGGCGGACATGACGTCATACTACCTGATGGTATATGTGCATTGGTAAAAGTGGTGGGGGTCAGTCTGCCAGCAGCCACCTAGGGGGAAGGATCTGTCGTCATTTTTAATTTTTTTTGCAAACACCGGGTTCGAACCGCGGACTCCGAGCTCCGTGTCGTTAATGTATGCTTTTTAAATATTTTTTATTAAAATTTTATTATTTGAATTTTTTTATAATTTTTAAAAAAAATTCATTAAAATCGGATAATAAATAAAAAAGTTAAAGATGGCGGACGTAACGGAAATTGCAACGGTGACGACATAATTCTAAATGGCAGAAAACAAAATGGCGGAAAGTTCGAGAAAAAAATGACGTCATCCAAGATGGTGGATCCAAGATGGCGGATCCAAAATGGCCGCCGTGATCTACTTGTCCCGTTACGTTATGTCCCGTTACGCTGTGTCCCGTTACGTTTTGTCCCGTTACGCTCGTCCAAGATGGCCGCCGTGACGTCAGAATCAGAGATGTGGCTCGGCACCAAGCACCGCCGCCTGGCGCCTGTCCCAGCTCCGTCATTCATATACTACTCGTAACAATCAAGGGACTTAATGCCGTCCCGTGCTTTCGTTCGTTCCAAAGAAGGGTTCGCCTTTCTTAGTCGTATTCCTCGCCCACTCCCGCCTACAAGCTTCTTGTTATCAAGTTATAACTTCCGTAACGATGGTGATACCACCCCACCCCTCCTTCTCGACCGGATAAAAACACCGTAAAGTAGCAAAATGGAAATACAATCGGGCGCGCCGTAGATCTGCCACTACCTCTTGAAAGTAAATATAGCTCGGACTGTCAGTTTTAATAAGGGTTTGCCTTGCGCTGGTGATGTATGGTGAAGACAAATTGTCTTGCTGAGATGGAAACGTGTCGTTCGTGAAGAACCGGCAGAGCCAAATAGTGCCGACACGGCCCGGCCATGTAAACACCTACTGTTAAAAAAATATATTAATATTTGTAATGACCTTGGTGTGTGTATCTCCGTATAGGCCGCTAAGCACTTCATGGACAACATATTGTTATGGTTGGAGAAAAACCAGGTCTGGAAGAATAATTCAATCAGTTAGCTGCAGATCTTATTTTATTAGCTGTTTGTCCACAAATTAATTCCCCCTTCACAAGTGCACTGTTCACTCTCCTCTATGGAGCTGGGCTCGACAGTGGATCTCCCCGCTGCTCGTCTCTTGCCGCGCACCTCTGCCTCAACACTACCTCACACTCCTCGCTCGACACAGTCCCCGATGCACAGTCCTCGCACCTCTTCACTGCCCGCTCCGTGCCCGCCGAGGGGTCACTGCCCGAGGATACACAAGCATCGCGCGCACTTACACACACACACATTACGCACACGCAGGTCGGTGTCCGTCTCTTGTATACCTGACAAGTCCCGCTCTGGAAATGTCGCGTAGCCCTCCAAAGTGTCGCGTCATCAGAATGATGCGAGAACAATGGTGTCCTTGTTACGCCACTTCACAGGATGGGACTCTGGTTGCTTGCCAGAGAGAGAGAGAAAGAGAGTGAGAGAGATGGGAAGGTGCCACGTACCCTTTTGGGGAGGGCACCCCAATTAGATTACCGTGTAGGGGTAATAAAGGGACGAGCATTACCTTCATCGCACTCCCGCATGCTGGCGCGCCCACTGCCTGGCCAACCTCATCGCAAGCAGTCTTGTAACATCGTTGAATTTAAACTTCTTGGCTGAGGGGGCTAAAATTTTCGAACGTTACGAAAATTTCTATCGCACGAGTGGAATAATTAGGACCTGGTTGGGGGGATAGGTATGTAGTGTAGCATGCCGGAGAAACGGCAGGGGTGAGGTATAAATAACGGAGCAGTGATTCTACGGAATTCTCGCAACGATGCTTGTGTTTGACTACTCCTCAGTTTTCGTAACGGCCAACGCTTGAAAATACCACATTTATTTTATTTCGTTTAAAGTATCTACAATTTATTAATGCTTGTGGAAAAGAGTTTTTTAATTTGTTTAGTTATATTAATAATTATCATTCATTTTTATATAAATAGTATGTTTCAAAAATGTACAAAAGACTAATAGACGTAATTAGTTTTTTATATAATAACACTGTAATTTGAAAAGTCCAAGGACTTAAATACTTGTGAGATAGACTTTTTAAGAGTAATTTATGTTCGATTGGAGTGATTTTATGTTGTTTAATTTTATTCAGCTGTAGATCGTGATTTAACATCATGCTCAAAAACAATAAAATTACAAACGCAGATAAAATGTATTATCAAAAGCAACTTGGTAATATACCGCCAAAATAGGTGCCAAAAATTGCCAGTCAACGGATGCAAGAGAACAGGGCGCGGAAAAAGGCATTTTTTTCAAATTTGAGATCATACCCGCATCCTTTCTATTCTCAATTATTATCTCCCGTTCAATAAAAGAAATACTAATATTTTATCTCTACCTATACTTAAAGAGCAAGAAGTTTCACTTACATCGTGCGTGGACTCCATGCACAAAATTTATAAAAGGTACAGCACTAGAACGAAAAAGACATGCACAAGGAGATTTTACGACCTCCTGATATGTCTCACTGATACATGTTCACTTCCCCTACTTCTCCTTCTGTCCCGCTGACAGCTCTCCAGACTTTTGATCTGCACTATATACAGTTTTCCCATATGTTCATACAAGAATGTCCCTGTTATAACTTTTAATAGTATCAACTGTAAGAGTGTAAAGAGTTGGTTCAAGTTCACAATTAAAAAGTAGTTCAAACATGTTTAGATATGCGCATGCACGACTACAGATTTGTTTATTTTTATCTCATGCAGAGCCACCTACGCAAAATGGTGACACCTGAGTGTAAAATGTTTTGTGCTCTGCAATTTTTTAACAGTGAATCTGTAAATTTAGTTACACGTGCATTTCTTTCAAGTTTAATTGTGATCCTACATGCGGTAAAAACATCCACCGATGGTCGCTGGCCTCCGCGTTCACCTGACATAAAGACAAGTGATTTTTTCCTTTGGGGTTCTATAATAGCTTGGGTCTGCATTCCTCCACTACCTGATGATTTGCCAGAGTTGAGACACAGAATTGAAGAGTCTATTCCTTCCATTACTCCGGACGTGTTAACAAAAGTGTGGGAAGAATTAGACTTTAGGTTAGATGTGTGCCGTATAACTATAAATGTACATATTGATAATTGGCAAAAAATTTACGTTTGTTTACCTTCAATTTGTTGTATGATATGCTGTAAAAAAAGTCTAAATTAAACTGTTATACTATACCTTTGAAACTGAGATATTCTCTTATGGACACCCGGTACTTATTTTAAAGTGATCTTGATTATTTAATATTCAAGAAAGTAATGGCCGATTTAATCATACCTACCGCCACAAAAATGATTCTGTCAAAAATCTTAAGAGAGTTTTAATGAGTTAGCAGAGCTTAGCAGGGTCATGAAAGACGGTTATGTGTTATGAGATCACAATGCAGGTTCGATTGAAAGAATGGGCGGGGAGAAACGGGAATTCTCCGAGGAAAACTCAAAAACTCGAGGCTACTTCTGCCACGCTTCCCACTTTTTTTTTAGTATTTATGTGAAACAGTGTTAATATTTAGACTTTTAACTGATTTAACTTGCATTTACATTATATACCTTGCATAAAGTTGAATGATCAGTCTGCAAAGTCACACAGTTGACGGTTTCGGAAAAAAAAAATAATTATTAATTAATTACGCTTAGCCTAATATAAATGAAAATTTTTAAGTTATTCCAGCTTAATTGTGTAAATTCTACGTTAATTTAATATAAATTCTAACAATGTAGCTAACAACACTGATTTCAGACCTGGAACCAGTTTTATAGCCCAAATACTTCGTTTTATTTGTGCGTTCCAAGAATGGAAAAACTTACAGCTAACAAAAAATAAATTAAAAAATGTTTCTTTTTGTGGATTTTAAGTGATTAAGTCACGTAAAACTTTCGTAAGTTGAAAAAAAAATGTTTTACTGTAAGAATTAATAGAAGGAGGAATAACAAATCATGCCCTTTTTTAGAGTAAATTCTTTAGTTACAGTTTTTTCTATGCATAAAGTTCTTTTTTAACCAGTTAATATTGCTCATGTTTTCAGAATGCTAATGACAAAAAAAATTACTTAAATGTATTTTTGTTGTAGTTAAAAACGAAAACATTTTACTGTGTTAATTTGTAAAATGCATCTGAATGTAGGCCACAGACGCCAGATTCGGACAAAAAAAAGAAAGAAAGAAAAAAGACGGAATGGGATGAAAGAAACTTCTGAATGTTTAACGCAAATAAATATTTATAGGTTAATTTCCACTTTGGAATTTGAGTTTCCGAAGTATTTTTAAAGTCTAATCCCTACCCGGATTAAACAGAGTTAAAATACGGCCACGTATTTTTTTTTGTCTGCTCTTAAATTTGTTATGTCTTTGTGTTGCCCGGGCGGGCTCTCGGCGCTTCACGGGCCTGGCGAGCAATTGTGATGGTGCAGCGGACAGGCGAGGGCGGGCGCCGTCGCCGGCGCGAGCTGGGTCCGAGTCCCGGGCGAGCCATGTGTCCCGCCCGCACAACCAGTCGACGCCCGTCGCTGAGTACCTGGCGTGCTTCGCGCTGCTCCCGCGGAGTTCAGTGCGAAACGGTTAAAGGAAGTAAAAAACTGGTGACAGGGAAAAGAAAGTGTACCAACGGGTACTATAGAACAAATTTGCGAGGAAGAGACTGTCAAACGTTATACAATACTGTACTGTAAATGGAACAGAAAATTTCACGTAAACTTGCATATATTTGTAAATAAGTACATTTACATGAAAAACAACTGTATTATCACAAAAGAGTGTCAACAGTAATACTGGGTTCGGTTTCTTACCCGTGCATTCATGCTGTGTTGTCCCAGTACCTTAATAGTTAAGAGTTATTTTCAAATCGTTCCCTGTATAGCTTTCCAGTAATAACTGCGCACATTACTAATTATAATGAAACAAAATATGTAAAGTCAAATTGTTAAATAATCAATTATATTTTCTATTATTTAAAGAAAATTATGCTTGAAAGAAAAATTAAATTAAACAAAAAATGAAATTATGCGCCGATTTTCGTAATAAATACTCAGTATTATCTCGAAAGAATTATTTCCGACGTGCAATAATAACAAAAGCCATGTGTTGTCAAAATTTACAATATATTTCTTCTAGTATTACAAAACTATTTCTTGGCAACTGGTTTTCAATAGAATCTTTTGTAAAAGTACAGAAAAATGTTTTTTTTTTCCGTGTACTAATGGGTTAGCAAAACAAGAATAGATCGCTTCACTTGCTGGGAGGCTTCCTCCTCAAAGGCTTCATTCCCCGGAGGGGTTTACGCCCAGACTTCGCCTTTTGGAGGCTTCGCCTGCAAACATCCCTTTGGAGGTATTTCGCTCATAAAGTTTATTTTCGGGAGTTCAACCCCCAAAAAACGCCTTAGAAGTTCTTCATCCTCAAACGTTTAGGCGTTGGGGAGATCGTTGTAAAAGCTTGTTCACATCGGGAACCTCCACACCAGTTGTGATCCAAACCTTCAAGTTTGTCCCAATTTCTGACAAAGGGGTGCTTCACGACCCAAGAATCTTCAATAAGTAGCTTCCAGGCTTCCCATTGGGGGGATCTACACCCCCCATTGGAGCTATACTCCGAAACGTACAGAAATTGGGCTGTTCACCACTCATTAAGTGCTTCGCCTCCTATTTCATCCCCAAACTTCCTCGAAGGGAACTTCAACCCCTGTTGGGGTTATTGTCCGTAACATCCCCTCTAAAACACTTTGCCCACACATGGAGCTTTATAAATATGCATGTAAATATATAAATAAATTTTAATTTCTACTTACCTAACAGATCGCTAGAGTCATCTAGTTGGGAAATCACAATTGCACATCCAAGTGCTATAGTGTGCCAATTATGATGGTTCTACCGTTTTTTATATATATAATACAAGCAAGTTGAATAAGTTTTAAAGCAGTCAGCCATCGTGGGGAAGTTAGCTGATATTATACGAGGGCTGTTTTTTTTTCAACCTCCGAAAGGCTATATAAAAAAAGGATATTTACGTAACATAGTAATTCTACCACGAAAAGTACAGTAGGGTCTTACTTATTTTAATACATTAAAGCCAAAACTATCGAGGCATTTGTCATATCGTAACACAAGCTTATCTATGCATGTTTCGAAGAAGTAAGCCGCCAGTGAATAGAGATAACAGGACAAGTGCCTTGATCTCCCGCTCCCTCACGACACCACTGTCAGGCGGGTGGACTAATCACGCGGTGCACTGGCTCCCGCGTCAAGAATTATCGCAAGAATATGAATAATGAGGCACAATACTCCGCACAATTAGTCCACCCGCCTTACAGTGGTGTCGTGAGGGAGCGGGAGATCAAGGCACTTGTCATGTTATCTCTATTCACTGGCGGCTAACTTCTTCGAAACATGCATAGATAAGCTTGTGTTACGATATGACAAATGCCTCGATAGTTTTGGCTTTTATGTATTAAAATAAGTAAGACCCTACTGTACTTTTGGTGGTAGAATTACTATGTTACATAAATTTCCTTTTTTTATATAGCCTTTCGGAGGTTGAAAAAATAACAGCCCTCGTAATTAAACAAATAATTTAAAATAGTCAGTGAAAATTGTATTCTTAGACGTACTGGAAAGTTATTTTTAGTATAAATTTTAAAGAAGATTAAAATTATGGTTTTTAATTCTTCTGTTACAGAAAAAAACTTAAATTTTTAGATGTTTACAAAACACAATAAGTAATAATTTAACAATATACTACTTCAGAAAACTATTAAAAAGATGAATAATATACAAACCATATGGTAAATTCAAGCCAATTAGTTTAAGTAATACATTTAAAACTTTCTTGTTAACTTTACCTTTCATTTCGAAATTCTGAATTCCGTACTTAACTTGTCTTTTTCTGTAACTATTTAAATATTTTATTTGTCAGTCTTGGCTTACATTATATACACCCTACATACATCCGTGACTGATTCCTAATCAACTGCCAAAAGGAAGCACGTGCATATAACAAACTTAACTGCCAATAACCTCTTACTGTTAAGAAGACTGCAGATCGTCACTCTACCTTCTGGCTCTGGAGTAGAGCGTCTGACTTGTGACTTGTAGGACCCGGGTACACGGCTCGGCTCCTCCAAGGCGGATTGCCCCAGGCAGGTGGTGGCATTTGTCTGATAGGAATACAATCCCTTGCAACAAGTCAGGCCTCCAGAGAGGCGGTTTGGGTGGGAACAGAAAAATCTGCCAAGAAGTATTCCGCACGAGGAGCGCATTTCTTTATTGGTGCATCCGTGCGGAGGCCATCAGGGAAGTTTCTACGGGGTCGCAGAGTTTGGCCAAAATATTTGTTGTTTTTCGTTAGAAATAAAACTCAATTAAACTAGTTTCATATAAAAACACGTCATTATGTCTCTGTGTCTACTTTACTTGTGTTCTCGCTTGGATTTTAACTCCTGGGACGTCGGCATTTTGAGCTCGAGCATCATGGCTGTCATTCCAGAAAGGGGTTTCTTGTTTTAAATATTCGTAGCAAGTACTTTTTATGGCATGGGTTCGACTCTGGCATATGCACTACTACGTTTTCTCTGTTGCAAGTTGGTAGGTGTTTTGAAGTTATTCCAACCAGTAGTTTACATGTACCGGGTTATGATTTCAACTAAGTTTTTACGCGTTGGCGAGCAGGCCGGGCGAGCAGTGCTGTGTGAGCCTCGTTCCGACATCTGGCTGCCGCAGCATTCTGCGAGCTTGCAGCTCTCGCGCGCAGGCCCTGGTTAACCTGCTTGAATCTAGGTACTTTCACTAGTTGTACAGAAGTACTTTTAACTTCGTGTGTATTTGTATACAAATCCCTATACCAGGTAAAAACAAAGTTGCTGTTATGCCTGAGGTAGGAATCGTACATACGACCCTCAATCACATGAGTGACTAGCGCTTGGTGAGTGTGCTATCACATTGTCCTCTGTCCAGCTGTTTCATGGGATATTGATGATTTTTTTTAATTATGTGCCTGAAACCTAGAATTTTGTACGATGATTAATTTAACTAACTCCGTAGTGCCTCTGATATAGGTTCAAAGACGGGAATAGGACGAGTCAACCAATATGTTATTAGGTATAGGTATATTTAATGATGTTTTAAGAATTTTTTTGCACATATTTTTTTTTATAATTACAGATTTTTAAGATGGCTGACATGACAATAGTTGACTGTCTGGTAATTGGTACTTGACTCCAGCGGGTAAAATATAAATCACTGTGGCAGTATCGCACTCTAGCAGACGAAATCATATTGGCATATCTAAGATGGCTGTCGTTATATTGGTTGAGAGATGAACATGCCTTGGAATTATTAGGTCAATTTAGTGGAATTGTTTGTAGAAAGCTGCTATGTTTATTTTTACAAGTACATTACACTAGAATTGAACCAGTTGGACTCCAATATGTATTATGTAAGTGCAGTTTTCATGTAAGTATTTTAATACATTTTTATTACTATTTTTAAAAATTGCCCTGGACGGGATCGAACTGCAAATGGAATACAAAATTTTTTATTAATTTTTTAAGAATATTTATTAAAATATTATTTTTATTGTTTATTAAAATGAAATTGTAGTGATACATTTAAAAAAAAGAACACAAATTTCAGTCAAAGTTCACGATCCATGCTTAGAGGCTAGAATTTAATATTTATAAGGAGACTTAAGCTTCTTTTAGGACTTTTCAAACCTTTTCGATTTTTAGGATTCAAACGGGGAATTTTCTTTCAAAGCGGTTCTTTTTACTCGATAGGTATAAGTCATTCTTAAGTGATTTTTGAGAAATTTTGTGTACATTTTCCCTAAAAAATCTAAGATGGTGGTTGGTCATTGACCCCATTCACTGATTAAAAACCTGGTTAAGTTTACAGTAAGAACACTCATATTGCCAATGTGTGTGTTTACCTTAGTTCAGAAAGAAACATACAACTCTGAAGTCTAAAACGACGTATCTTCTACGAAGATTCAGCTATCTGGAATTTCGAAGAACGCTTCGTTTATTTGTTTTGATTCCCGTAAATTTACTATATTTTCTAAGGTAGAATAAGCCCATTTAAGTCTAAAATTTAATTGATCACTGTGGGTGGCCATGATTGGAGGAGGGCCTGGCCAATCAATATTTGTCTGCTTAGGTAGGTGCTCAGGTCTATTCAGTTTATATGGTACCAGCAACTATACTCTTCCCAAACAGAGATTTGATTAACTTTTTAGGATTTTGTGACCAGGCTCAGTGGCTACTTTTCAGCTTTTGGATTGACGGTGCCTTGAAGATGCCTGCATCAAGGCGTGCCGAAACATCAGACCCTTCGTATTTTCAAGGACGTTCCCCTCAAGCAAAAGGAAAAATGTAGTTACTAATTGATTATTTTCTGCGTATTTTATTTCCATTGCCTTGACATGTTTCAGCCTCCAACTGGTGTACATTAGGCACTTTCGGTTAGACTACAATATTGTTTTCTGTGATAAAAAATGTCATTTAAATTTCTTTCACTTGCACGTAAACAAAGCAAAATCCCATTTCAACTACGGCTACGACTTTAATAAGCTTTTATAAAAGACTTGTTGACGAGTGTTTTGTTAATTTAAGACTTTCGAGATACAAAACTTTTGTCATGCTAAAATATTTTAGTAAATCACAAAACTAAAATTTAATTGCTTGGTTTTAAAAGACAAGACTTACGATATAACTTACAGCAAAGTGTGCCAACTGAGTTACGCAGAAAACTTTCGCATCTGTTTTCATAACGTCCCGGAACAAACAATCGCTCTAAGTAAGAGAACAAATTATAATTTTCAATCTTCAAACTTTGTGTGAATAAATAGCTTTTTTTTTATTACAGCCAGAATCACAGAAGTAAATGTTGCTAAGATGGAAATGAAGCTAACCCAGCAAGAGCACAGAAAAAAACATTTTCTGTTTTTTTGCAAAAGATTCCTTTTGAAACCAGTTGCCAAGAAATAGTACATAACACTAAAAAAAAAATAAAAAAAAATTATTGTAACTTTGTACCAAACATGGCTGTGGTTATTATTATTACATATACGAAATAATTTTCCCGATATAATACTCAGTATTTCTTAAAAAATTGGCGCATAATTTTTTATTTTAATTGATGATTCATTCAAGCATTTTTTTAACTATGGAAAAGATAATATAATATTCAATAATTGAACATTATTTTTTTTTATTATGCTTTTAATGTGCGCAGTTAGTACTTAAAAGCTATTCAGAGGTCTGTTTACAAATAACATTAATTATTGCAGGTACTGGGACAACAACA
Organism: Bacillus rossius redtenbacheri; assembly: GCF_032445375.1. Classification (NCBI taxonomy): domain Eukaryota; kingdom Metazoa; phylum Arthropoda; class Insecta; order Phasmatodea; family Bacillidae; genus Bacillus; species Bacillus rossius. The sequence goes on along the minus strand of NC_086330.1, from coordinate 97,110,904 downwards.
CAAACCATGAATGCCCAAGCAAGAATCCTGAACCCGGTGTTACTATTTTGTAGTAATACAGTTGTTTTCATGAAAAAGTACAAATTGACCAATACCTGTATTTTAACATGAATATTTCTATTCGATTTACTATATATATATATATATATATATATATATATATATATATATATATATAACGGTGTGGTCAAGTTTTGTGATTTTTGGAATATTGGAAATGCCAAGGAGCAAGAGAGTCAAAGAAGGACTGAGAATTTTTTTTAAGTTCTACCCGCAGAGTGCTTCGTAAAACACGCCACACACATGCGAGATGATTTGCTGGATTGGCACGCACGACCCATCATTTACGCAGATTTTTAGGGGGGGGGGGGTAGAGGCATCGGTTGTCTATTGTACGAGTGACGGACATTACAGATACGTCACTCCCAGTTGGACGTCGCACGGATGACGAACGAAAGAGTTCAAAGGTCGTCACGGTTCGATAAAAAAAAAAGGAAGCACAAAAATAAAAAAGGGAAAATGGAAAATGGAGTTTGCTGTGAAATAATTATTCAGCCAGGTCACGGTGGACGGCTTTCAGGAGCCTCGGCGTGATAACGGTGCAAAGGGGCAACGAGCAAGGAGGGGAGGTGGGTGCGAAGCACAGTGGGAGGGAAGAAAAGTAAAAAAAAAATGCTCGCCAGGTGCGTAGATGAAATGCGAACTCGCGCGAGGATTCGACGCAGAAATTTATAAATTAAAAAAAAAATATCGATTAATATCGACTATCGAGGTCACGGTCGAGCGGGTCGAACAGCCGTTGCGTTTTGGGACATCGAGACGGCGGAAATATCACTCACGAAACTTTTTTTTTTCCTACGGAGTAAACTTGGAAACGTCCGCCGCGCTTCCGACTCAAGTGGACCCGGATGCGACGAGTCTCGAGCTCGAACAGTCGACGCGATGAATGCTTAGAAAACATTTCCACTAATTAATTAACTTAGTTAGTTTATCTTATAACTTCATTCGTCTTAAACTTTCGTTGTTAATAAATAAGAATCGAAGACCAACTTCACTCTTTTCGCAAGCCACGTATCATTTTTTTTAACTAATCTGAGGGCTAGGCATTTATTTATTAATCTTGCATTTTCCCAGCAATTTTTAGTGTATTATATTATGTTCTGTACAGCGAATAACAATTCAAATGTGATGAACTTATGAAAAAGAGTTTTTTAAAAATGTATTTTCAAAAAATAAAAAAAGAGTGCGTGTAACTCAGTACATGTGATAATAGTGAAACTTCTTTGACAATTCAAACCTTGACTCGAAAGTATATCGTAAGGTGTAAAACGGCAAAGAGAGAAAAAGAGAGAAAGAAGGCAATCTTTCTAAATAAACATGAATTAACATAATTATTAATCAGTTCATAATAACAGGTCAGGGTATCAATAATTATTGATCAATCAATATAGATTAAGAAAAGATATTACTCACGGTTGAAATACTCAAACCATTAAGACATTTTTTAAAGTAAGTATAATAGCTAGGATTGATTATAATAACTTAGTTTTTAATTAAATTTTATTTTATATATAGATTATATGTGATCGAGCATTTTTCTAGACTTATTTTGTAGCTCTGCAAATATCACCTTATCATTGAGTTATGTGTAGTGAAACAGATTTCGCCAATAGGCTACATAGACATACTGCAAGGTATTCATAGTCATTGATAGTGTTCGGCCATCGAATGAATGCACAATGAGTAACATGTCCGCCACTCCGCGACGCAAACTGCACGGACCTTCCTTACAGTAATTCTTTACATTATACCCATAATGCCACAAAGTGAAAATAAAAACAATTAATATTCTACGTACGGGATTTGCTTGAAAAATTGTTTTTAACTAGCTTATTCTTAGTTGGACTCAACATATTTACACGCTCGTGGGCTCATAATTATATTACGGTGTTTGATAAAGTTAATCAAATAATAATACGTGACAAATAATTAACCTGTAAAACTAAAGCGTAAAAAGCATTACACTAGCAAAAATTATTTAGTTACACAGCTAAAACAATACTCATATAACACTGTTTAACAATTTTATTTACACAAGTAATTAAAATAATAGCCTACGTACTTAAAAGACCACCATGTTCTTGTGAAGATAGCCAATAGCATGGTGCACAACAATAACCTCAAACCCCGTTGTGTTGCTCTCTGCCCAAATACTCCCTTACTACATGCAAGCAAGTCGGATGCCTCCCAAGTATGGTATATGATTTTGAATTTGGGGCTGAAAAATATTTCGAATGTAAATAATATAAAAAGTATTTCAGATGGAGCATGGAGTCTCAATTATGTTGATTTTAATGAAGTTCTACATCAACCCCGAAATTTGTAGCTTTAGCAAAATTATTTCATTGATATGATTGGATGTACATAACACCTTTATTTTCAACGTATTTTTGTGATGTGTCCATGCCCGCAAGCCTTTCGGCCCATGGACCGGCGAGGATCCGACTAAGCCTCGGAGGTTTACTCCCGAGGCCCTGACGATAGAATTAAATTTGAATCCAATTCCGTTCAAGTGGTTCAAACATGTTCTCTATTGCCAGCAAAAAGTATGATGGTTATAAAATATCTGATGTGTAAACATCTTGGCTCTCGGTATACGGCATTTGGTAGGAGTAAGTTCGTGAATGGAACGGAAATGCGTAAAAAACTAGTGATGAACCGGATAGCTGTTTGGCCGGATAGCGGATATCCGGCCAAACTTGAAGCCATGTAGCTGTATGTCCGGCCGCCGGATATTTGGCTAAACATTGACGATCGGCGCATCGTAACGAGCGAGCTCGCGTAGGTGGCGCTCGAACGATCGGGCGGACTCGGGCGGATTCGGGACTTTTCGTTCATGAGCGAAGTTAGGAAGAGTTTCTTTGACTTGTTGAATTGATTGCAAACACAATCATATGAGGTTATTAAAAAGTGCTATTGTAGTTTGAGGTTATTAAAAAAAATATTTTTAATATAATTAATTCCAAACAGATTTTGTGACGATAAATTACATCGGTTAAGAAAATATCGCCTTTATGGAAACACTTTAATATAAACAGTACGATCAAAATTTGCTGTTTGTTTGTTATGCAGTGTTAAAATTTCTTGTGGTGGTGAAGGATAAAAAGCAGGTATGTAACAAACAAAACGAGCTTATTTTTTTATTTTATTTTTATTTACTTCATGTATTTTCTTAAAGTTATTGGTGTAAATTTTATATTTTTTTATATAAAACATAGTTTTTGAATAAACTTCTGACTCACCCAGACAATACGATAGCAACAAAATCATTTACATCGTGTTTTCGATTTTTAATTACTTTTCGTAAGGAACGTTTGTAGCAGAGTTTTGTTTACGGCATCCTACCTTTTCTAGGTACTTCTGCCATTAAAAATCATATAAAAACAAAACATCCAGATGAATTCCGTGCAGTGAATAAAGATCCAGCCGCTGTTCTGCCTACTGCAATGCCTTTAGGCTTCCCGCGGACAAATTCGTCTTCAGTCCCGGCAAAAAACCAACTGACTATGAGAGAATCATTCGAAAGGAAATTGCTTTGGGACTTAAATGACGCTAAAGCCAAGAAGTACCATTATTTAAAAGCCAGACTGATTGCACTAGACAACGAACCATTATCAATAGTAGAAATAACCGGGCTCACCAGACTCCTAGAACAAGCTTTACCACGCTATCAAAACGCCAAGCACCCTCCAGCAGCGTGTACAGCGAAAGACTTTTATCTGAGGCTGGCTGTGTCAATGAAGACAAGCGAAACCGTTTGTTACATCTTAAGGCAGAGAAATCGGTATTCATTAACCGTAATTTGCGCTTAGTGCACAACGAGTATTATTTGTTCCCGAACATCGGGGAAGTAATTTTTTTCCTCGGAATATTACTTCGGGAGAAAAAAATTAAATAGTAAAAACCTTTATCAAAAATAATTTTTATAATACTTATAAAAAATTCAATGTAATCACACATATTTAAAATTAAATTTTTCCACGATATAAGCAACAATAATTAAACAATAAATTGAAGTTTCAAAACGCTGTCTAGGAAAAACATTTTTTGGCTGATTTTTAATAATTTAATTGAACACTTTTGAAAACAGTCTCTTCCACATGCCCAAAACCCATTCATTTCATCATCAATGTTTCGTACCCGCTTCGTCCCACCTTACGCATCAAGCTCATTTCCATCCGTGTTTTGGAAGTTCCTACCACGCCAGTTCGTGGTGTCCTCGGTCTAAATACCTCGCATGGAAACAATAGTATTCTGCAGTAGATCACAGGTTTTAGCGGTCATTGTCTATTAACTATATTGGCTTTCGAAGGTTGAGCCGTACGGCAGCGGTAGTCTACGGTAGCGCCCTCCCCCTACTCCCAACGGTCTAAAGATTTTCTTTATCCCACAGCTAAAATAATAAATTGGAGAGCTAATCTACTTCAGGCCGCACCTGACATTTAGAGTCGGTTCATTTTTATTTTGTAAAAATGTAATTTTTGGAGTTAAACTCCTTAGGCAAGTTATAAAACAAATGATAGTGAATTTTTACGATACGTTCGCACGATAATAGATTTCCACAGGATGAAAAAAGGTTCTATACAAATAAACAGTATATATGTGCTTTGAAGTCATATACTTAAGTGCGTGATATTTAATACTGGTCCATATCATTAAAAACATTTATTTATTATGAATAGTAGCGATATAAATTGTGTTTAGAAACCTTTTCAATGGTATTTATATCACTGAAGTTATGTTCCCGTATGTATTTTTTATTTGCATTATAAATTATAAATTTTTAATATTATTATTTAAAAAATAATTAAAATTAATAAATTAGAATAACCGTTCAGCATGTTTATTGATTTTCGTAATTAATTAATATTCATCTCAATTATTTTACTAAATTAAATAATTTTTACATGTGTTTATATTAATATTGATTGATGAGTATTTATCTAAAAAAATTAATTTGATTGAATTTATACTTAACCAAACGTGTTTTTTATATCATTCAGCTCCCATCCCCTTTCTGTTTTCGATAATAATTATGGTAATCTCGCGAGCAACGCGTGTAACAAAAATATTATTTACATATTCCATACCGACTCATAATAATTTTAAATTTGGTGTATTACAACAACTACTAATATTCAATTACTTATGAACAATATATAATTTCAATCAATTTGTCTACTGTTTTCGTCTATGCTGTCGTTTTGTTGCACATTATCTGATTTCATCACTGGGTTCACCTGTGCACCGCTGTATTGTCATAGTGTTGCCTAATTATCTATTTAGTATCATCGTTGGGTTCCTCTGGTGCTGTGTTATCCAAGTTTGGTTTTTGCCGGTATTTACTTTTCTAATCTGCGCTGTGATATTGTTCTAATTATAGTGACGGAATTCTCTATGCTGTCTATAAAGTTAACATTCGACATGGGCCGATTTTGGTTTGTTTTCTGTGTGTTTGGGTATTCATATTTTCCTTGTCCGTTCTTCGGTTGTTTTTGCTATGAAATACAGTGTAGACCAGCGTATGTCCAAAATAATGTTCTTGATAAAAATTCCCCATTGAAAGAATCATTCAAAGATCGCAAGTCATCTGTACATAATGATAATTGTATTGCGTCCAGTGATGGAATATAGGTACTTACATTACACTGGGATAAAAAATATAACAACTTATTTAAAAAAAGACAATTGGGGAAAAAATGGTAACGTAGAAACGGTAGCTAGGTTTCAAGCCCGCGAAATACTGCATGTTGACATCGATTTTCAGCAGCGGTGTTGTGTGGGATTGTTAAAACTGCGTGATGAAAACCGTCGGTTTGACTTGTAATCCTTCTGGCTGGGCGTGGAACTGAAATAGGTCAGGACTGTTGTAAACTTTGTGTGTCGCCGGCGCGGTCGTTGAAATCCTGTTCCCGTTATTTCCCCGTATTATTTTTTGTTTGTTTTGTTTTGGTTTTACTGGCCATGACTTATGAGGTTTACGAGAGCCATTTCAAACTGCAGTTCCGCCAGGCCACTTCAACGACGCGTTTGTTTCCGCCAATCCGCCGGCGTTAAAACTTAACTGTCATCTGCATATCCTCTTCCCGTGGGGCGTACATTATGCTGAAGCTCGCTTCGCGGTAAATGTTTGTCCCGTTAGTTAAACACGCGGAGTGGTTTATTATGTTCGAACCTTTAATTTCTCTGTGATCAGCGGCAATCGCAGGGGTTATCTTCTACGGAAACAGACGCCAGTAATTACAGGGCATCGCCGGTTTAAAAAGACCACTTCGTTGGGTGGATGCAGAAATAAAAGTTGCGAACTTTAAAGCATCGCAGGCTTGCGCAGCCATTGTCTGAGGTTTCTCAGTTTTTTTTCAACGTAAAAACTGAAGAGTTCAACAACAATTCGGTCGATATTGCAGTCGCCTTCATCAGCGTAACAGTTTCCTACCGAGAGTAAAAGCAGTCTTTTGCCTTTAAGTAGCCCGCCTAGCCAGGGGTGTATTTGTGTTAGTGAAGTGGGATGATAAGTGCGACTATCACTGGTACTTCTAAAGCAATGTCGCCTCTAAGCGCATGGCTCTGATCTGGTCGCGCAGTCTTTTAGTCGTGCATAGGAAAACTATGACATTTGAGTGGTAACCATACCATTATATGGCGGAGAAGTGAAGATAAACGTGTAATGCAAGACCCTTGAGCACTTTCAACAATCTTAACCCTGTATTTCAAGACTAAAATTTATTCTTAAAACAAACGTTTTAGCCATTTGAACGCTTTTAAAAATGCAGTTTTAAAACGAAATGCTGAAAAATAACTACTCATCCACACTGGGGTATTTATAATATTTTTATATTTTTTTCCGTAAACAGACATTAATCGGATATTTCGAGCAGTTTTTAAATTATTTTTTTTTCTGAAGCTCTGTACACGTGTATGTGCCTGGGTGGGCAGGGCTCATAAATGTATTCGCTTGAAAAGTGAGAGTTTCCACAGCTGCAGCTGCAGGCCAATCAGAGGCTTCCTTCCTTCTGGTTGACTGGATGGTTTCATCATTTAGAAATTGGCCTATATCAGTGGTTCCCAGACTGGGGGTCGCGACCCCTGGGGGGGGGGGGGGGGGTCGCGGATCGTTTCGAGAGGGGTCGCGAAAGGTTTCCAAAATAATTTTAAAAAGTCGAAAAATACTCTCGAATAGAGTAACGAAAAAAAAAAAAAATGAAGTTCTGCCTAAAACAAATTAATTTACTTTAAAAGTAAATAAATACTAATTTACCATTAAACTAATTACTAAACACTAAAGACGATTGTGGTGAATTAAAAATGAAATATCTTCTCAAACTTTCAATATATCTATTTATTAATTATAGATTAACACAAAATAAATCAGCTACATAATTCTTGGCTTCTGGGCCTGCGATGTATGTTAAATCGGCTACAGTTATAAAGTTTTTAAATAAAAAAATAGCAAATATGTAAAAAAAAGGAACTGATGTGGCTTCAGTGCGACACATGTGCCTGCTTCTCGTTAACAAGTTTTTCTAGGTTTGGCTTAATTTTTGAGATACACAAAAAAAGATCATCTTCCACATCCAGCCGATTTCTCGCCTTGGTTTTTATATTAATCAGTGTTGAAAACCCCAGCTCGCAGAGGTAAGACGTTGCAAAGGGCATAATAATTCTGAGGGCTGCCGTAGTCAAACTCGGATATTCGGTTCTTCTATCCAGCCAGAACTTGTCCACGTCTTTGGTGCTGAAAGACAGCTGCAAAGTCTTGTCACAAGACAACTCAATAAGTTTGTCGTGGATATGTGGGCTTAGGTCCGCTTGGTTAACAGAATGCTCGTTAAAAGGGTTCAGCACCCACCTCAAATCGGTATGTTCATCTTCGGGAATGTAGTCGATGATCTGCTCTCGTAGACCCGTCAAATGTGTAACAATCAGTTTGGACAGCTCGCTGACGTCAGGAAAATCTTCATCGCGTTCATCAAGGCACGTAAGAAATTCGTGTGCCAATTCGAAGTTTTCTAAATTTTTTTTCTCAACCCTGGATGCCCACACTGCCAATTTTTTTACAAACGCATTCACTCTGTCTTGGGCAAAAATGATAGTTTTGTCTCTACCTTGCAAGGTAATATTCAGATCGTTAAGATGTTGAAATATGTCCGCCAAGTACGCAAGCTTTAATAGCCACTCCTTCTTGTCAAACAAACCAACAAAGTCTTTGTTTATAACTTGAAAAAATGCTTTAAGCTCAGTGCGCAGAGCGAACACTCGAGAGAACACCTTCCCACGTGACAACCACCTAACTTCTGTGTGCAGTAAGAGGCATTTGTATTCCGCCCCCATTTCTTCGCACAACTGTGAGAACAATCGACACTGTAATGGCCTGCTTTTTATAAAATTTACCGATTTAACGACATCGTTCAAAACTTCTTTCAGTTCGATGGGCATGTTCTTTGAAGCTAATGCCTGACGATGTAGAAAGCAATGTACCCAGACAGCCTTAGGCATAATAGCCATTAGAAGTTTCACGAAACCACTTTTTTTACCTGTCAGTGCTTTGGCACCATCACTACAGATCGAAACACACTTTTTCCAGTCAATGTTAAGGGAAGCGGTGGCAGAAATAAACAGTTTGTACATTTCCTCACCTGTTGCGTGGTCAGGCAAAGGTTTGCAAAATAATATGTCCTCCTCCACACCGTCATCATTTTCGTAGCGAACAAAACACATAAACTCTATCAAATTAGATACATCCCTAGACTCGTCTACTTGAATAGAAAGAAATTCACTTTTCTGCAATTTTTCTTTCAACTGGTTCTTGCAGTCTTCAGCCATTTCAGTAATACGCCTCCCCACTGAATTATTTGGCAATGGAACATTGGACAGTTTGCTAGCTGCCTCCGGACCAACCATTGTTGAAAGCATGTCTTGAGCGGCCGGTAGAATGAGATCTTCAGCAATCGTGTGTGGCTTGCCTTTCTTCGCTATTCGTAAAGCTACTTGATACGATGCTAGCAAAGCATTTTTACTCACATTATTGCTACTCAACTGAGACACCGAGTTTTTCTGACCGACTAGAACAGTTAATTTTCGCTCAAAAAAGTCCACTGGCTTGTCTTTCAAACTTGAATGTTTAGTTTCCAAGTGACGAATCATCTTGGATGGTTTCATACTCTCGGCGGATAACAACTCACTGCACACAACACATTGTGGCCGATTACCGAGCACTGTAAATCCGTACTTAATATATCAGTCATTGTACTTTCTCATCTTAGCCTTTTTTGTTTCGTTCTTATCGTGAGAAACTGAAGGCCCCGCACGTTTAACAAATTTATCCATGACAGAATAAACGCAAACAATATGTGACCGAACAAAACACTATTAACGCACCAAACGACAGTTCGCTCGAGCCACTGCACTCTCCAGTGCTTTGTTTATCTCCGTTTTCCATCACGGCTTTGTGTGCCATCTTTTGGGGACAGTTTGAACTATTTCTTCACATATTTCAGCTCCGATGGCTCGGTGACTAAAAAAATATTTGTTATACACATTTTTTTTTTTAATTTATAAAAAAATGTAGCACAATATTTATATGTTTTAATTTTATCACTGTACCAAAAATGTTTAAGGGGGTCGCAGCAAAAATTAGTATCCAAAAGGGGGTCGTGGAACCAAAAAGTTTGGGAACCACTGGCCTATATGATCGGTTGGAGCTGCTGGCCTCTTCTCTTCTGATTGGCATTTCTATCTATGGTCAGTCGGAGGCGATATGTTTTTTGTTAAGTGTAGAGCTAGGTTTTGAAGGTTTTCGAGAAGTTGTTCCCTGATTTTACTTAGTTTGTACTCATCGTTTTTGTTTATGTTTGATGGGTGGTTTAATATTTCTGTTGCTAGCTTGCAAACTCTCAAAGTCATGTCCAGTTACCCTAAGCCCGCACAAGAAACGCTTGTGGAGTGGAACATTTTTATGTGCTAAGTGCATTCCGTTTCGGCTGACGTAAGCATTTTGTGATCGACTTCTAACATGTCATTCATGCAAACAGAAGCACAAATATAAACTTGAGCATTGCCTGTCTCACACATGTTCCGGCTGGCAAAATATTAGGTCAAATAGTTTAATATTCTATTCAAACTCCTTAACACTTATCACGAATTAAAAAAGCTTCAGATCAGCTGTGTTAAACTATGGATAATATTTAATACAAACTGATAATGCAATAAACACATCTTAAATTTTAATCGGTTTACTTTTCACTTCCATGGAATGAAATTTCTTTAAATTTTGACACTTGTACGTTAAGTTTTGGTGAGTATTAAGTATAATTTATTAAATAAAGTTACATTTGTTTGCGTTAAAAAGTATGTTTTCAAAGTTTATTTTATCGTTTTGAAATAAATTCGATAGTTTAGTGGGAAAAATACGAATTGTATTTCATAACGTGAGTCGTTCTGTATAATTATTTCTAACCATCCCGAAGTCAGCAGGACATAAGGCCCATTTAAAACCAATGCACATAAAACTGGCACGGGAATCTCGTATTACACTATGGATACGAAAACTACACGAGAAAAATATAGGGTTGTTGGAACGAACAAGCTGTTAATAACAGGGCAACAAAAATACAGGTTGGTAGTATATGCCATGCGCGTGAAAATGTTTTAACTATCGTTCAGAAGGTTTTTTTAAACGCATAGGAATTCTGTTACCGTTTTCTTGTAAGTAAAGCTGTTGTGTTCTCATTCCCACGGGAGGGGGGGGAGCATAAAACCGAACTATTGTCGAAGGAATGGAACCAAGAAGGGAGAGAATATGTACAGCTGTTGTGCCATGTTGAAAAACACGTGTTTTTTTTTATCAAAAGAAAGAACGGTCGTTTCCTGGCAACGGATCCAGTTTGTTTGGCTTCACTTTCGCCGGCACATGCTCCATCTGGACTCTTCCCATATCTTTGGTTTTTTCTCTGCTCATTTTTTTCTTTCAGTGTAAGTTGGATGGATTAGACTGAATTAATACACTCTGTTCAAAATAAATTGATATTTTTCAACAGGTGCTTTAAGGAACATTTAGACTTTGACAGATGAATATTGTGGCAAAAAAAAATTGTAAATCTCGACTAAATAAAAATATTTTAATTATTGTTGTGTGAATTTTATAAACATAAATTAAGGTGTCAGTGTTGCAGTACCTACATAAAATGCAGAGCCTAAACTGGTGGTCCTAGACATGTAAAATTCGGAGGAAATATTCATTGAGTACCTTAGGGATGCACTTAGAAGGATTTTTTTTTTAATTCCATCCCTAACGATGTGAAAAGGAGTGGTAAAGTTTGTACTAAGAAACTTTTTTTTAAGTTACGATAATGAAATATGCTCTTCAAAAGAAATAAAATATCACGTGTTTCATTATTTTTAAAAATTCCTCTCCTAAAATGGGATGGGAGTTCGGGGGTGCTAAAATTCAAAATTCTCGTTATTGGTCGAAAACCCCCATGTTTACTTTGTCTCCATGGCAACGGCTATTGCATAGTTTATACATTCTTCGCCTCCGTTAAAATTTTGCATGGACGTTAAAGCTGCAAATGTTCCGTTTTTCAAGTAAATGTCCTAGAGATTTGAAACTTGGCACTGATGTTCCTTACACTACATATCCATCACAGGGAACGAGGTTTTCCGAAAATTAGCTCCAAAGGGTGGTTTGGCCCGAGCAATTCCAGGTATGTACTCCAACTTTTTATAGGAAATTTTAGAAACACACTTTTTAAGCCCCTTTCACTTAAAAAAAAAACAAAGTTGAAACGTAACAACCGAATTATCATTCCGTCCTGAAACATATTTTCATTTCCTTTTTCTTTATGCAAACAGATTCCTATCGGATATTTTTAGCAGTTTTTTAGACCACCCTCTTTTTCCTTAATTTCTGAATGACATTTAGTAGCCCAATTAGGCCAATCTCTAGAAGTAAAATAATAATAATAATAGTTGAGTGAGTCTTTCATTTCTCGCCAATAATGTGTAACATCTAACCTCCGTAACGAGCAAATTCATGTGTTCTCATTTTGTAAATACACTTATAATACAAAATTTTGATATTAAATATAACGCAGAATTCTTTAAAATAATGCCGAAAGTGATAAATATACGCAAATTTTGTTTTTAACTACAATTCTGGACGCGAAGCATGCGTAGTTTCCACACCCGCCACTAGACTTCGCTGCCGGAGCAGCTACGTTGACTATTAAATCACTTAATTAGAAGACGAAATTTTAAACTGTAAAATGAAACGGCTCTAATAAAATCAACAAAAAAACTTGAAAAAATACTAAACCCTGTCTTTAGACCTGATTTTCGACAAGTAATTTTATTAAAATAATGGCAATATTTTTAAAAAAATTAATCAAACAGTCAGTACTTTAAAGTTTCCCTCTGGATTGGTGAACGTTGGTTAGCGTCATCCGTCACAGGTGGCAGCACCGTGGTTACACATTTTCATTCCTTGGAACTGCAGTTCCATTCATGATATTACTCCTACAAAATGCCGTATACCGAGAGCTTAGATGTTACACATAAAAAAACACGTCCACGTAGTTTAGAACTAGTCTGCTAGTTTTTCTTTGTAATTATTGATGATGCGAGGAAATTTAACCTACGTACATTACGTTTACCTGCGTACCACAGTCTTCAGATTTTTATGGATACTTCCTTAAAGGACCCTTTAGCCTAAAGGATCATTGAAAAGTGCTTCTTAAAGGATGTAAACCCACATCCCCAACCCCCCACCCCTTTTTTTCTTCTGAAGTGTTTCAGGCATCCTCACAGAATTACCGATTCAACCTTTCTTGAAAGGGCGACTCACTCGCGTACTTTCATGCATCCTTTGTGGACTTAGATAGGTTTTCGGTGCTATCTTTTAGTATAAATGTAAGGATAGTTTGTTGCTCATCCACCCAACTACGGTGTACATCACTACTATTATGAACCATGGGTGTAGATGCATGGGAAGGGGCAGAGGAGCAGGGGGCAGATCCGCCTGGATTTAAGAAGCTCCTTACTGAGAGGACCCACCTGCGCTTGTAAAAGTGTGACTGTGAAACGGGATTTCATGTCAAAACCCATTTTATGGAAAATTTTCTGTATTTTTCACTGACTCCAGTCTTGAAATGGAAGGGTCAGTTCGACGCTCGCTGGTTCTTCTAGCACGGTATCACCTCTAAGTGCAACGCTGTGGACAGGTGCGCAGTCCTCTCGTCGTGCATATGACCGTGACATTATATGGAAGAGCAATGGAGATTAAGATTTAATACAAGTCTTTTGAGTATTTTTAAGAATATCTACAGTTATTTTCTTCTGAAATTACGCGTTTTTATCTATTTTCCCTTTCTTAAAATAAATACATTTTAAAAACTAAGTACGGAAATAGAACTACTCAACTGTCCTCAGTGTATTCGTAAATGTTTTTCGTAGACAGACACCATTCGAGCAGTTTACAAATCGGGTGGTTTCTTACGCCGTTATGTGTGCCCAGGCGGCCCTCAAAGCCCGGGCACGTGCCCAGGTAGGTCCTAAAGGCCTCCACCTACCTGGGTACGCATACGGCGTGCAGAGCTTCAGAAGAAACACTCGCGATTTGAAAACCCCTCAGGATATCCGAGTGGTGTATGTTTACGAAAACCATTTAAGAACGCGCAGAGGGTGGATGTGTAGTTCTGTTTTCGTATTTCAACTGTATTCTTGGGAGAGTGGAAAGGGTAAATTGAACGCGCGTTTTAAGAACAATTTTTAGACACGAAACGCCCGGTAAAGTGTCTTGAAATTACCTAGGGGCCTTGCAATACATCTTTGTCTTCCGGGCTCCACTATCTGACCTCTTAGTTGTCCTATGCACGACGTGATAACTGCGTGCCAGTTCAGAGGCGACACCGCGCTAGATGCACCAGCGAGCGTCGCACTTATCATCCCGCCTCGCTGACATAGACACACCCCTGGGTAATGCTCCATCAGTAAAAGACACGTACTTGCTATTCGGAAACGAAATTCGTTCGCGGTCTCCATAAGCCCGCAAGGTATTGCCTTCACGCGCACGCAGTTGTGTCTGTAAGTAGTCAATGCGTGTTTTGGAGAAAGGGGGGGATTGTCCTCTCTATACTTCCCTCCCCCCCCCCTCTCCCACCGGGTCCCAAAACTCCGGAGTTGTTATGTTTGCCCGGTCTACACAAGCGGTCTTTCTACGCCCGCGGCTGCTGCAGTTCACCCCCTCTTGCCCCTGCCTATGCCAACGTGCAGTGGCGTGTTTGCCTTTTCTGAATAATTCATGCCAGGTTTGCTCGCTCGACGAGGGACCAGGAGAGTTGGGGGGGGGGGGAACTTACGTACGCGCAGTTGGCAGCAAACACACGCTCGTGCTGTCTCCGTCGCCCTTACGCACACACGTAGTAGCAGGATCCCTCGCCCACCCCTGCTCTCCCCTCCCGGGAGTTTTCGCTCGGATTCATAAATTTCCCCGCGACAAGACGTTTTCTTTGCCCTGTCCCGCCTTTGCCTCCACCCCTAACCCAGACATCGCATCCCCCCTACCCCCTAACATCCCAAACAAACCGTTTCTTCTATCGTCCCCCTCCCTTTGCCGTTACGCTTTTCCCTTTTGCTCACCTGTAGGTTTTTTTTCCCACGGGAATTTTATCTCCCATTTCTGCCTGCGTGGCCCTATTAAATTAAGCTGGCAATAAAAAATATATATATCTACTTTTTTCTTCGTTGCGTCGTACTGTGTACTTACTCAACACGAAGCAAGTAAAAAAAAAAAACACAATAAACAAATTTTACGATCACTCTAACACTTGGAATATGTTTTGAGTTTTAATTTAAAAAAAATAGAAATGATGAAGTGTAGCTTTCATTATCAAAAGAGCTACAAACAGATTTATTCATAATATCCAACGTTAATTTTACTTAAATGAATCATGTATCTATCAAGAAGATTCAGGGGTGTTTTTAAAAGCATTTGTAGTTCTTGAACGCCATTTTTTTTATTAAGATAAAGAGATACTTTTTGCACATTTGTCTCCATTCTTCTGACATTATTACTTCATAACTATTACTTTAGTCGTTATTTACATCTAACCAGGAGAAAAAGTAAAAAAAAAAACAACAATATATTGACAGGAATAACCAGGTCCACATGGAGAAAACCATTAGAAATCTCTCTAGGAATAATCAGGAGCAAGCGGAGAAAAAACCAACATTGAAGGACGTTGATGATAAATGGAAGACTGAAGACAATGGAAGTATCATTACCATGAAAAGTGAGAATACATTCAAGACGAATTCAGGTATATCCACTGTACTTAATAAAAGTGATGGACTCTTAAAAAGGAAGCTTGAAGGCGATGAAGAAGCTTCGACGTCAACGATGATTTCTAATTCTTAAAGTAATCTGGGTGAAGACGCTGACTTCTAGGATGATGGCTACAGTGACTCGGAAGCTGGCGACAAGACTAAAGATTGTGATGAAGCACCTAAAGCTGGGAAGATCAAAAGCTGCGATGAAGCCCTGAGACCGAAACGATGGTAACAGCGTGATAAATATATTATTTCGATCAAGCTTACGATTAACACTGGGTCAATAATGATTTTAAAAATATTAATAACATACATTTCAGGAAGACGACGATAGCAGAAGTGATTGATTATACATCATGGAAAGATCCTAACATATTGGTTGATCGCCTGAGACTATTGGTATCATCGGTTCATGGAGGAAATAACTCGCACATCGACGAAGTAGCCTCCATACTTAAAGAACTGAGGGAGGCTGGCTGCATACAATAACAACTTGTTTAACTTGCATGTGTAAAATATTGAAAAATAAATCAATAATTTAGAATTCAAAATGTATTGTTTTATTTATTTTATTCTGATTTCTAACTAATGCCGAGTTCTAATTATACAGCTTCGTTTTTTTATTGTGCTTCCAAATGTGCTGGAGGCTGGTAGACTAGGCACCTAAGCTTCTTAAAGGATTTTCCACCAACTTTAGACGGAAATAATATGTCGGATCCAAGTTGGCGGCCTCCAGCAGACAAAAACAAGATGGTGGACGGTACGTCATACTAACTGGCACTATATATATCTTGGCAATAATGGTGGGAAGTCAGTCTGTCGGTGGCTTCCATGGAGGCAGAATCCGTCGCCATTTTTGGTTTGCTCTCACTAGGTTCCATGATGTTATTAAAATTTTTATTAAAATTTGATTAATTAATTTTTATAAATTTTCTATTTTTTTCCTATTTTATCTAATAATAATTACGGATTTTCAAGATGGTGGCTGTGATGTCATAATTAGAAATATGTAAAATGTTTTTTTTAAATTGTTATTAATAAATTTTTTATTTATTTTTAAAAATTCCATTTAAATCGGATAATAATTACGCATTATAAAGATGGTTGCCTTAACGAAATTTGCAACGGTGACGACAGAATTCCAAATGGAAGCCCATAACATCCTAATTGTCAAGATTATGTCCTAAATGGCTTATGGTGGCTTGCTTTTAAGACTCTCAACCTGTTTTAGAACATTTCAAGCCATAGGCATTTTCCGGACTAAAACGGGAGATTTTCCCTCAAATTGGGAATTTTCCCCTCGAAATAGGAAAATGTTTGGTTTTCTGATTTTTGAGATTTTGTAGCAAAAAAAAAAACTGGAAATGTTGTCGGATCATGACAAATTTTGGCTAAATTTTAAGGACTTTGAATCTTTTTTTGGCAATATTTGGCTAATTTTGCAAGTCAAGTACGAGGTCAAATGTCAGGGACAAAGTCATCCAAGATGGCCACCGTGACGTCAGAATCCACGATAGCATCGACAATCTTCAGTCCTGACCCTTTTTATATACTGTTACGAACGTGAACAAGGCCGCGTCACGCGCAGGTGCAGAGCTAGCTGGGCTGCATCACATGCCGCCGCAACTTGAGGTATGCTGTGCGCACCTGGGTCGCCGCATCCCCTCCCTCCAGCCCTTCGCTCCCCGCGCGGCGCTGATAGCTAGACACCTGACACCTCGTAGCTGGGGAGTCCCGCGCGCTGACCTGGCAGCCGCTGACACGTGTATCGAGAGATTTATGCCATTTGGTCGGCACGGAATGACGCGACTGGCCCCAGCCGCGCTCGTGAATTCTAGAAGGACGCCTGGGCTGATATATAAGCCGAGGACGCCGGCCTGAGAGAGTCAGAGTTCAGTCGGGAATTCTCCCGCGGCGGAGTTTCCGGGGCGATAGTGCTGTGGGTGCGGCAGAGTGGCGAAGTCCTTGTACGAAGGTTCCAGGGCAGGGTGTGAGTCAGTTCAGTGGAGACAGGAGTTTTCCCGCGGCGGAGTTTCCGGGTGATAGAGTGGCGAAGTCCCTGGACGAAGGTTCCAGGGCGGAGAGTTCAGTTCCGGGCGATAGTGTCGTGGGCGCGGCGGAGTTCTGAGCGAAGTTCCGAGCGAGGCGTCGAGTGGGTCCTCGGCGAAGAGAGGTGCGACGGCGGCGGCGGAGTGCGGCGACGGAGTCCCGCGACGGAGGTCCACGAGGGGTGCTGCGGCGAGAGTTGCGCCAGAGGTGCGGCCCAGCGTGGTGTGTGGTGTGTGGAAACTGAGTGACTGGGGAAGCAACATTTTTAAGTGCAATTGATTATTTGCCATTTTAGAAGATTATTTGTTAGTGAAGTAAATAGTGGCAATAAATAAAACTGTGTGGTAGTAAAATCTTTAATTGGGTTATCCTTTAGGAACCCGATCGCAACAATACTATTAGGAACGTTCTGAAAAATGCAACAATTAGAACATTTTTGTTAGTTATCTGTTAAATATCAATAGTTTCTACTATGTGTTTACATTTATAGATAAAGCGTACCATGTACTACTGAAGTTATATTTTCGATAGATATAAATATAAAAAAATTAAAACTTTTATGGCGTTGACTACTATCCTTAAGGGTGTGAATCCTTTATATTTAATTTTTAACATTTTGCCCTATTCTGAAGGGCAATGGGATGAAGGGATGAATGGGAAGAACAACACACTATGCCACGTCTCTGCGCTCAGCCACACGAATAATATTACAGCGGTTTACGAATTAAATTTCTTGTAAATATCTAATTACAGATTTGTAAATCTTTATTTATGATACATTTTTACCATCTGTTTTATATTCCACTAGGAAACATTTTGATGCGGTAAATATTCAACACTTTTTGATACACATAAGTATATATAGTTTCACAGTCAATATTTTCCACTCTTTGATATACCTTACTTACACATTTCCCTCTGATATTGACGTTATTTGACACGATAATCATATTTATTTAAACTATGCGTTATAGGCAGGGGTGCCCATACCCCCAATGATGATGGCACATCGCCCCCCTTGCCCCTTTAAACCAACAACCTTTCCCCCACCCACCTAAAAGATTAGATACCTACTTAGGGCATTTAATTTGATAGTGGTAGTTCCGGGTTACTAACCCAGGGAATTTTTAAATTAAAGTTTATCAAAATTTTATTTTAATACAAATTTAACACTAAAAAATTAAGCAAAATGTTGCACAGTATGGGGTATAGAATCAACTTATAAATATTTTAAATTTTGTGTTTTTTTTATCCCCCCTAAAATGTTTGATGTGTAAACATGCTAGTTTTTGGTGTACGGCTTTTTGTAGAAATAAATTCGTAAATGGAACAGATGTCGATTTTAACGGAAATGTGAAAACACTATGCTGCCATCTGTGGAAATTTCAGAAATCTCGAAAAGATGGCAAGGGTAGGTTATTCATCCGTTTATATTAAATTTCATGAAAATCGGGTGATGTAATAAGCGTTTTTCTATGCCAAACAAAACTTTATAATCGTACAACTATCCTTTATTACTTTACGGTATAATTCATAGTCATAACAATAAATAAACACAACTTAAAAATACGCATTGTAATTTTGATAATCCTTAGTTAACATTGAAATGTAGAGATAGCGCAACGCTTGGCTTACTATTCAGAGATAAGAAATTATTAGCCTATATATATATATATATTCGACGCCATGTTTAATAAAATAAATTTCGTGATGAAATTTTTACTGTCAAATATTAAATGTTGAATTACGAGTAGTATAGGAATGGCGGAACTAGATCTGGCGCTGGCGCGTGGAGCCGGAGCCGGTGTCCGCCATCTTGGATTGTGACGTCACGGCGGCCATCTTGGATGGATGTGACCTTGACCTTTGACCTTGACCTTGAATTTGATCCTCAAAATCCGCCAAAATTGGGCAAAATTTGCCCAAAATTCCTCAAAAATCGCCAAAATTTCCATTTCTGTGGAAAAAAAGTTCCGCCAAAAAATTTCAAAAAATTCCACAATTCAAAAATTAGGATTTCGAAAATCCTCAAAAGTCGCTTTGCCCTAGAAAAAACGAAAACTCCTGAAAGTGGCTTAAGCATCCTTAGAGCTAGCCGCTTTAAGCCGCCAAGGTCATGACCTTGAAAATTAGGATGCCATGGTAGCCATATTGGATGATGACGTCACCGTTGCAATTTTCGTTACGGTCGCCATCTTTAAAATCTTCATTTATTATCCGATTTTAATGAAAAAAATTTTAAAATTTATTAAAAAATTCATTTAATAAAATTTTAATAAAAAATATTTAAAAATAATACATTAACGACACGGAGCTCGGAGTCCGCGGTTCGAACCCGACGAGTGCAAAAAAAAATTAAAAATGGCGACAGGTCCTTCCCCCTAGGTGACTGCTGGCAGACTGACCCCCACCACTTTTACCAATGCACATATACCATCAGGTAGTATGACGTCATGTCCGCCATCTTGTCTTCGATGCTGGAAGCCATCATCATTGTATCGTCGGCTAGAGTGCGCTGACCCCATGCTAGTTTAATTCTTACCTGCTAGAGTGCAGTAATCATCTATTACTAAGGTGTCCGCCATCTTTAAATTTGGACGCCATCTTGAAAATCCGTATTTATTTAGCTAGAAATTCGGGAAAAATTCCAAAATTTATTAAATAAATTTGCAATCAATATACTGATTGGCACGGTCAGTTCCTATCCTTGGTTCGATACTCGATCGAGGCAATATATTTTTTATTTCATGTAAAAAATAATAATTTCAATAAATCATGTTCAAAATTCTTAAAGAGACATTAAAACCTTTACTGTCATCATCATCCTATCAGACATCATGTCCGCCATCTTGGAAAATTCATAATTTTAATGCTAGAGATTCGGGAAAAAGTTCAAAATTCATTAAATAAATTTGCAACCAATAAAATGATTAGTTAGATCAACTTAGGTCCTTGGTACGATTCGGAATGAAGATAAAAAAAAAATAAACATAATATAATAGTGGCAGGTCCGAGAAATAAAACAACACAAGTTCTTTCACAAAATAAACTTTATTACATAATTTCTACTTTACTACACGAACACTTGCGAAAGCCAGCAATCTTATAATCATTTAGGTCCGCAGTGGCATGAAATGACTAATTCCTAGCTCCAATCGGCTTATACTAGAAAGAGTCCAGCCAGAACCTTTACAGACATAGTCCTCCTCTTCCTGACAGAGTTTCTGGATACCGTTTTTAACAGTATGCTTCACATCGTTAGAACTGTAAATTACTGCAGCCGATGTCTTGAATGCACACTTCTTCACTTCGTCTTCGAATGGATACGGCTTTCCATATATACAGTCCAACCACAAGTTGTATTTTAATGGACCGTTTGTTGCTACATCATCAGTAAGCTGATTGATTATGTTCTCTTTGATATCATCAAGAAAATTACAAATGTCTTTCGACTCACCTAACATATTTAGATAATAGTAGTCTTTCAATGTCCCACGAAATGCAGACTGCGCCAAGTAGAACCCATTATCATTCACTTGTAATGCGCCGAACACAGTCTTAGGTTTATTTTCATGTTCAGACGTCATACCAATCGGTTGCTGCACATCGGTTTTCTTGCTTGTTCTCTTACGAGTCTCCAATCTAAAGCGAGGAGTCGAAGTTTCTACAGGTAGTTCTTCAGTAGACACACGGACTTTACCGTTGCATTTTTTCACATGTCGTCGCAAACTGTCAATACGTGTAAACCATTCATGACACCCATCACAGCGAAACTTTATACGAGATGGATTCTTCTTGCATTTACTCCGCTCATGTCTTCGTGCATCATGAGAAAATGCGAACGACATATCACAGTAGCTGCAAGGATACCGTGGTGATGAAGACGATCCTTTCAGACCCGAACCAGATGATGTTGTTGCAGCAGTTACACCATCTCCAGGCATACTCTTATGAACATCAATACATCGTTGTTGCACCGAAACCTTTACTTTCTGTCGCACAGCAGGACCTTTGCATGTCTTCATGTGCGTTTTCATATTATCTTGTCTTGCAAATTGCTTGTGACATTTCTCACAAACAAACATTTTACGATAAGGGTTCTTAGCACATTCTCTCCTCTCGTGTCGTCGAGTATTGCTGCTGTTTGTGAAAATCTTGTCACAGTAACAGCACCGATGTTCGTTAGTCGTTGTTGAATCACCAGTCATTGAAGTTTCCATCGAGGGTGAAACGAAGTTCGACGAGTTTTCCTGCATAGTCAGCACCACCGGCATTAAAGTCTCTCCTGCTGACGGTATCGCGACTGTTGAAATCTCCTCTTTTGATGACGTCGTCTTTGCCGACGGGATCTGCACCTTCTCCACCGTAGCTGACGTCAGGGTTCCCGTAGACAATGGTGTGTCGTCCATCAAGCTCAACGTTTTAGATGGTAAAGATGCCATCGAAGTCTCAAGAACAAGCAATTACACGACGTATGCACCAGAAGAAACAAACTAGGTGATCCTTACACCGACGACGTCAGTAACAAACTGAGCGACCTGCTGTCCAGGACTCGCTTATATACACGCACCGGTTGGAATAATACTCTAGTCAAATCAAGAACCAATTACCATAATACTCGAGTCAAAACACCATTGAAAGAAGAAGCGTACCAAAATAAGGTAACGCATTTGGAAACAAATTCATCAAATGAAATGAACACACAAGAAACGGAACGTACACACAGTACACACAGGAAAACGAAAAGTACACACAGGAAAACGAAATGTACACACAGGAAATCGGTACGTACACACAGTACACACAGGAAACGGAACGTACACACAGGAAAACGAAATGTACAAACAGGAAAACGAAATGTACAAACAGGAAAACGAAATGTACACACAGGAAAACGAAATGTACACACAGAAAAACGAAATGTACAAACAGGAAAACGAAATGTACAAATAGGAAAACGAAATGTACAAACAGGAAAACGAAATGTACAAACAGGAAAACGAAATGTACAAACAGGAAAACGAAATGTACAAACAGGAAAACGAAATGTACACACATGAAAACGAAATGTACACACAGGAAAACGAAATGAACAAACAGGAAAACGAAATGTACACACAGGAAATCGGAACGTACACACAGTACACACAGGAAACGGAACGATCACACATACAGTAGCGGAAACACAGACTTATTTGGAAATCAGGATACAAGAAATAAATCATACTTTTTTAAAATATAAATAATTCATTTTATTTTTCATTAGTACACACATGACAGTTAATCAAATGATTATTGTAAGTAGCCAGCGTTCCGAAGCTCTTTAAGTATGGTCGATACTTCCACGATATGCGAGTAGTTTCCTCTACGAACAGATGCCACCATCAGTCTTAGCCGGTCAACCAATATGTTTGGATCTTTCCATGATGTGGAATCAATCTCTTCTGCCACCATCTTCCTTGCACGTTTATTATAAATATTATGATCTCTGCTGTCCTCCGTTTTAACACCAACCTCAGGGTTACTTTCATCATCGAGCCAGTGATCATCACAAGCTTGATCAGATTTATTTATTACATCACGACGTTTCCATCGCTTCGGTCTCAGGACACCACCACATTCATCGGTCTTGACAGCTTTAGGTTCTGCATCACAGTCTTAGATCACGTCGCCAGCTTCAGAGTCACTGTAGCAATCACCGTAGAAGGCATCGTCTTCACCCAGATTACCGTATAAGAACTCGTTATCGTCGATGTCGAAGTGTCTGCATCGCCTTCATCCTTCCTTTTCAGGAGTCCATTATTTTTACAAAGTATGGAGTATCTGCTAAATATAGGCTTGAGTGTATTTTCACTTTTCAAGGTGCTGATACTTCCATTAGTTTCAGTCTTCCCGAAACCATCAGCATCCTTCAATATTTGTTTCTCGTCACGATCGACGTGCAACGGCTTCCATCTTTTCTATATTATTAATATTATTTGTCTTAAAATCTCCGCGTCCGTGTCACTATCACAGACGTAAAGACATCATTTTCGTAGCTGTCATCAATATTATCATGAGCTGCATCAATATCACTCATTTTATGATATCGTTTCCACATTTCAGTTGTCAGTGATTAACCACAATCTATGATCTTGTGAGCTCCATTCTCATTTTCTGAAAAAACCTAAGTGTTCAGTTTTATTATTTAATCCTTCAACCCATCATCCCAAACACAATTATATCATCTTAGTATATAGAGGAAAAAATCATCAAAGTTCCTTTCATTTAATCATAGGAACCGCATCATCCTTTCCACCTATAGTATATTTTCTTGAGCCCAAGAGTCTTTCATTATATATACCATGCAGTGTTCTTCAAGTGATGTGGTATACTACCAGTTCTACATACAAATCCATCCTATCAATAATTTGTTTACTCAATAGAGAAAAAAATCATCTCGTTATTTTTACATGTTTTACTAAATTATCACTTCGACTAGAATAACTACCACACCTAGTAATTTCTACAAAGGACACTTTGTCCAAGACATTTTAACCATCATCTGTCTGAAAACAACCATGTCCCATCTATATCACAAAGTAAACGAGGGTTAGTGGAGATAGGTCAAACAAGTGCTAGTCACTCATAGGGTAAGAACCATGTGTTCGATACCTATCTCAGTCAATGTAGCATCTATGTATTTTTCTTACCTCATGTAGAAAAATATGTTCCAATGCATACGAATTTAAACTTATTCACGTACGACAAGGCAAAGAATTTAAATTCAAACACGTTAACCTCAAAGAAAATTTAAAAAAATTCTCAAGGATAGAGGCAGAGACTTCTCGATCGAGACACGCATACCGCCACCTGCAAATGAACATTGACCCCTCGCGCAGGAGTTTCAAGCTTGCAGAATGCTGCGGCAGTCATATGTTTGCTCGAGTCATACACACATCACGACGCTAGTCTTCCCACTCATTTCACGTAAAACTCCAGTGAAATCGTAATCGAGCATACGTAAAGTACTTGCTGGTACCACTTCAAAGTATGCATCACTGAACCAGAGCAGAAAATCAGCCTACGAATGTATAACTCGATACTATAAAAAAAATTTTTGTAGTGTATATACGAGAGGAGTCGATTCCTACATACCATACTCAATACTCTGATAATTATAAGCAGCAAAATATTTTAAATCATGACCCCGGCTAGTATACATTTTTTTCGTGAACCCTAAATTCATGTTAGTAATCAGTACGAATGTGTGAGTAATTCAGACAAATAATCGCTTACCAAGTATCCAGAGTATTACTGTTACAGCCCAGCCAGTGCACCAGCATACCCCGAAGTGTGGTCAATTGATAAACATTCTTTAATTTTTTAATATCACCTCCGTAGTGTACACCAATATATGACAGGTTACGATTTAAGACCATAAATTTCCCACAAGTCTGTTAGTTTTATTTCGGGAAGTAATAAATTATTTCTCAAAAATAATAAATCAAGTTCTTAGTCAGATTTGCTCTAATGCTACGGTATTACCTGTACCCGCACTTTACCAAAACATCTCCCATAAAAATCTTAAGAATGCAGACGGCATACTCAGACTGAAATAAATTTAGCAAAAATAAAAAAAAACTGTCTTCAGCATTATTGGTAAACAAAATAATACACATAAACAAGACAAAACGAACATTACAAATCCGACCTAAATTACGTGTCACATGAAGTTTATTACATTAAGATAAACGATGGAGGTAAAGAAAAATAAATAAAAAAAATTCTTTAATTCAATAATTTATTTTAAATTGTACATTCATACACAATAAAATCTGACACTGTATGTATATATATCGTATACATTTTCTCAGTCCTTGCAACATTCATTTTTAATAAAATTATTATATTTCGTTTTAAGAGTGACAAAATACAGCTAATTCATACAGATCACGATACATCAGATCAGGAGTGTAACACCTTAGAGGACCAGAGATGATGCTAGAAACCCATCTTTACAAAATTTATAATGTTTTTTCAAGTAAAATTTTCGTGTAACCTGTACACCGCACTTCTCACACAGAAATTTTACACGGTCAAGATTTCTTCTGCAGCCATTATTTTCATGGATGCGTGTACTTCGTAGTCGTTCAAAACGTTTACCACAGTAGCGGCACTGATACAGATATTCATCGCAATTATCATCGCTTCCTCGATGTTCAACTTGCAAATGAACTTTACTTTTACAATGCCTAATCAAATTACTTTTGTTTGTGAAATGTACACCACATGGGTCACACGGAAATGTCACACGATTAACGTTTCTTCTACAGACATGATTTTCATGTCTTCTTGCATGTTGACGGTATTTAAAACTCTTATCACAGTACGTACACAGATGTTCGTTAGTCGTTCTTGAATCACCAGCCATTGAAGTTTCCTTCGAGGACGAAACGAAGTTCGTAGAGTTTTCCTGTGTAGCCAGCACCACCGGCATTAAAGTCTCTCCTGCTGACGGTATCACGACTGTTGAAGTCTCCTCTTGTGATGACGTCGTCGTTGTCGACGGGATCTGCACCTTCTCCGTCATAGCTGACGTCAGGGTT
Organism: Bacillus rossius redtenbacheri; assembly: GCF_032445375.1. NCBI lineage: Eukaryota > Metazoa > Arthropoda > Insecta > Phasmatodea > Bacillidae > Bacillus > Bacillus rossius. The sequence continues at coordinate 97,084,883 of NC_086330.1, read as the reverse complement.
CCCGTAGTCGATGGTACAACATACATCAAGTTCATCGTTTTAGATGGTAAAGATGCCATCGAGTTCACAAGAACAGGTAATTACGCGTCTTATGCACCAGAAGAATCAAACTAGGTGCTCCTTACACCGTCGTCGTCGCCAGTAACAAACTGAGCGACCTGCTGTCTAGGACTCGCTTATATACATGCACCGGTTAGAATAATACGATAGTCAAATCAAGAACCAATTACTATAATACTCGAGTCAATACATCATCCATTGCTATTACTAAAAAAAAATAGGAATTTCAAGGAATAAAAGTTTAAATTATATATTGAAACAACGAATCTCTCATCCTACATACACGGTTCATTTAGACTTACTAGAAGGATTAAGAGTCTCTGAACAATGTAACTTTCGGAAACCAAACATAGTTTTAACTACTCAAATTTAAATTTTATTATGTACAGCTACACATAACCTCCAACTACCAACTAACCTACAACACATTTCTAAAATAATTTATACGATACCAGGCTAGGTCCAAAGTCAATTATTTTTTTACCTCACATCTGCAGTTCAGAGGTCCTTCAGTGTTGATATAGCTACAGACAAGACATGCTCAGTACCATACATCTTCAAAGCCTTCAGAGTCGATCCTTGTTAAGCCTTATGACAAAAGTCTCCGAAACAAGAGTCCTACTCTATAAGTTTACTATACACTTTTATGGTTTTCATAGCACACATCGATAAATATCTTCGTAAATAACCCAAAATATTATCAGACCACTAGCATTCGATTTATGCACATACAGTAGGACACCAACATATCCATCAACACAAGTCCATTCTGCATTAAGCTCCTCACTTATTTTCATCAGTCTACTCGGCTACACTCATCACACAAAAACTAAAATGAAGTCAATTAACAACCTAGTATTTATATACATCCAGTCATTTAGCAGCATACCGATGGCTAGTTAAATAAGATTGACAGTGATCATGTTAGCAAAGTTTAAATTTATATAGGACCAGGGACCCATTGAACCTTCAGAACCGAGCTACACATACTCAGTGCTGGATGCAAGTTAATTCTACACTCATTTGCCATCACTCATATTACATCATAGACACTTGAGTCAACACTTACTTTCCATAATCTAAACTCAATTCGGCACTCATTTTCCATCATCGACACTCAATTCGGCACTCATTTTCCATCATCGACACTCAATTCAACACTCACTTTCCATAATAATGGAAACTCAATTCGGCACTCATTTTCCATAGTCGACACTCAATTCAACACTCATTTTCCATAATCGACACTCAATTCGACACTCATTTTCCATCATCGTCACTCAATTCAACACTCATTTTCCATCAACTACACTCAATTCGACACTCATTTTCCATCGATAACACTCAATTCAACACTCATTTTCCGTCATCGATACTTAATTCTACATACTCCTTCCTTCTTCGACACTCATTTTCCATCATCTACATACAGTAAAATAGAATCCTTCCACACACACACACACACACACACACACAGCGATATATATTAATATATTCATACTCAACTCAATTCTTTAAAGTAGCAAACACATGAACTTTATTAGGGCATGAATAACGGCACATTTTAATAACAATTTTTAAAATTATATTTATATCAAAAAATACAAAAGTATAAAAATCCCTCAGTCAATAAACATTACTAACTTATTATATATACCCTGAAATTCCAAGTTCATCAAGAATATTCCACGTTTCTTTGATAAGTGATAATATTTCGTCATCTTGCGAAACAAGTAAAAGTCGCAACCTGTTCACCAACACGTTCGGGTCTTTCCACGATATATAATCAATTTCACTTGATGACACCATCTTCTTCGATTGTTTGCCGAACATATTCTGAAAATCGTTGTAATAATGATTATGATAATTTGTATCATCATCATCGCTGCTGTCCACATCTTTATCAAACACACTGACATCTTCATCTTGCATATCCCAGTATTTCGAATTTTTTGACATTGGAGTACCGTCATTGACATCAAGCTTACTTGCTAATTTTCCAAAAAAATATTCCAAAGTCCGTAGAAGTCTACTATAAGACGTCTTGTCACTTTTTCTGGAGATGTTACTTTCATTATCTTCTACCTTACTTATATCTCCAACACCATTTAAGCTATATCCTTTCTCAAGACCTGGAGAGATTTTAACACAATCGCTTTTAAGACTAGGTCGATCAATTTCATTGTAAGACATACTGTCCCCGGGCATATCGTCTCCATCTATGTACTTTATCTCCTGAACGAGCTTGGCTTAACAAATTTTATAGTGTCTTCTTAAATTCTCTCTTCGTGTCATCAGCCTACCACACTTGCCACAACTTAGTATTTGACGGAATGGACTTTTAACACAATCGTTCTTTTCATGTCTACGAGCATTATAGCTTTTATCAAAGTATTTGCTACAGTATGTACAATGTCCTTCAGATCGAGATCGATATTTGAGTATCGTACCTTCACTAGACTGTACGTACTCCATAATGGTTGAATAGTCACTAAAAGTATTATTTAGGTCCTTCGTATTTTTATGTATGAACATTCATCAATTATTTACGAAAAAAGATTATTTTTTTCTCATTTTGACTAAAAAACTCATGTTCCACGTAGTTTTACTACCCACCTTCATATTTCCTCATATGTTATGTTGTAAAAGCAACCAAAGTTGGTTGTAGGTTACGGAATGCACACTCACTATCTGTTGAAAAAGGTGTGCTTCCCTAGATCTCAAGAGGAAGAACATTGACCTTATTTAAAAATTAGTGAATAATATCATGGCCTAGCAAGAATCACAAGATAATCTGTTCACATATTAGCAACCATCATGTATCAGTTGTCTGTATATGCAGTCTCTGTTGTCTGTATAAGTAGACAATGTTTTGTGTGGGATGCGGGATGCTCCCTAACGATCGCAACAGAAGGAGGGCTTCGCTAGAACTCAAGGGGAAGGGAAATCTTCGTGTGTGATAGCTTTTCCCATTTGTTTCAAGACATAGTAATCGTCTGATTAATGAACTTTGGTTTTTGTGTGATTTCCACCTGTTAAAATTCGTTTTTAAGTGTTGATTTGATAATATGACTTCGGAAATTTATACGAAACTCTGAATAAAATTACCTGTCTTAGACACCAAGGACAATACAGTTTGTCTTTCATGTTAATGCTTCTCAGCTGTCTCAAAGCATGTTATTTGTCTGAGTAAAGTTATTATTTTTTAAATCCACCTTGATAAAAATATTGTAAGTGCTGATTTATTGACAGAATTTCACTGATTAAATGTAACTCTGAATAGAAATGACATGACTCAGTAAGTAAAAAATTCTTCATGCAGAGATAGATCTCTCACAAATAATCTGAAGCACTCGGTGAAAACCATCAGATGTCTAGTTAGGTATAATCAGAAACACTTGGAGAAAGCCATCAATATAATAACAAAAATAATCTGAAGCACTCGGAGAAATCCATCAGATGTCTAGTTAGGTATAATCAGAAGCACCCGGAGAAAACCATCATAATATTGTCAAGAATAATCAGGAACACACGGAGAAAACCACCATAATATTGACAAGAATAATCAGGAGCACACGGAGAAAACCACCATAATACTAACAATAATAATCGGAAGCACACGGAGAAAACCACCATAATATTGACAAGAATAATCGGAAGCACACAGAGAAAACCACCACAAGTTTTCTTTGATATCATAAAAATACAGAAAAAAAATATTAAAAAAAAAATAAATTAATAAAAAATTTAAATGACAAAAAAAAAATTAAAAAAATAAATAAAATTCTGGCTTGTACTAGAACTATATCTTTGCTCAACAATGAGAAGTTCACAAGCTAGCAGAATCTGTTTATTTATTTTTTTAATTTTTTTTTTGTCATTTAAATTTTTTATTAATTTATTTTTTTTTTTAAATATTTTTTTTATGTATTTTTATGATATCAAAGAAAACTTGTGGTGGTTTTCTCTGTGTGCTTCCGATTATTCTTGTCAATATTATGGTGGTTTTCTCCGTGTGCTTCCGATTATTATTGTTAGTATTATGGTGGTTTTCTCCGTGTGCTCCTGATTATTCTTGTCAATATTATGGTGGTTTTCTCCGTGTGTTCCTGATTATTCTTGACAATATTATGATGGTTTTCTCCGGGTGCTTCTGATTATACCTAACTAGACATCTGATGGATTTCTCCGAGTGCTTCAGATTATTTTTGTTATTATATTGATGGCTTTCTCCAAGTGTTTCTGATTATACCTAACTAGACATCTGATGGTTTTCACCGAGTGCTTCAGATTATTTGTGAGAGATCTATCTCTGCATGAAGAATTTTTTACTTACTGAGTCATGTCATTTCTATTCAGAGTTACATTTAATCAGTGAAATTCTGTCAATAAATCAGCACTTACAATATTTTTATCAAGGTGGATTTAAAAAATAATAACTTTACTCAGACAAATAACATGCTTTGAGACAGCTGAGAAGCATTAACATGAAAGACAAACTGTATTGTCCTTGGTGTCTAAGACAGGTAATTTTATTCAGAGTTTCGTATAAATTTCCGAAGTCATATTATCAAATCAACACTTAAAAACGAATTTTAACAGGTGGAAATCACACAAAAACCAAAGTTCATTAATCAGACGATTACTATGTCTTGAAACAAATGGGAAAAGCTATCACACACGAAGATTTCCCTTCCCCTTGAGTTCTAGCGAAGCCCTCCTTCTGTTGCGATCGTTAGGGAGCATCCCGCATCCCACACAAAACATTGTCTACTTATACAGACAACAGAGACTGCATATACAGACAACTGATACATGATGGTTGCTAATATGTGAACAGATTATCTTGTGATTCTTGCTAGGCCATGATATTATTCACTAATTTTTAAATAAGGTCAATGTTCTTCCTCTTGAGATCTAGGGAAGCACACCTTTTTCAACAGATAGTGAGTGTGCATTCCGTAACCTACAACCAACTTTGGTTGCTTTTACAACATAACATATGAGGAAATATGAAGGTGGGTAGTAAAACTACGTGGAACATGAGTTTTTTAGTCAAAATGAGAAAAAAATAATCTTTTTTCGTAAATAATTGATGAATGTTCATACATAAAAATACGAAGGACCTAAATAATACTTTTAGTGGCTATTCAACCATTATGGAGTACGTACAGTCTAGTGAAGGTACGATACTCAAATATCGATCTCGATCTGAAGGACATTGTACATACTGTAGCAAATACTTTGATAAAAGCTATAATGCTCGTAGACATGAAAAGAACGATTGTGTTAAAAGTCCATTCCGTCAAATACTAAGTTGTGGCAAGTGTGGTAGGCTGATGACACGAAGAGAGAATTTAAGAAGACACTATAAAATTTGTTAAGCCAAGCTCGTTCAGGAGATAAAGTACATAGATGGAGACGATATGCCCGGGGACAGTATGTCTTACAATGAAATTGATCGACCTAGTCTTAAAAGCGATTGTGTTAAAATCTCTCCAGGTCTTGAGAAAGGATATAGCTTAAATGGTGTTGGAGATATAAGTAAGGTAGAAGATAATGAAAGTAACATCTCCAGAAAAAGTGACAAGACGTCTTATAGTAGACTTCTACGGACTTTGGAATATTTTTTTGGAAAATTAGCAAGTAAGCTTGATGTCAATGACGGTACTCCAATGTCAAAAAATTCGAAATACTGGGATATGCAAGATGAAGATGTCAGTGTGTTTGATAAAGATGTGGACAGCAGCGATGATGATGATACAAATTATCATAATCATTATTACAACGATTTTCAGAATATGTTCGGCAAACAATCGAAGAAGATGGTGTCATCAAGTGAAATTGATTATATATCGTGGAAAGACCCGAACGTGTTGGTGAACAGGTTGCGACTTTTACTTGTTTCGCAAGATGACGAAATATTATCACTAATCAAAGAAACGTGGAATATTCTTGATGAACTTGGAATTTCAGGGTATATATAATAAGTTAGTAATGTTTATTGACTGAGGGATTTTTATACTTTTGTATTTTTTGATATAAATATAATTTTAAAAATTGTTATTAAAATGTGCCGTTATTCATGCCCTAATAAAGTTCATGTGTTTGCTACTTTAAAGAATTGAGTTGAGTATGAATATATTAATATATATCGCTGTGTGTGTGTGTGTGTGTGTGTGTGTGGAAGGATTCTATTTTACTGTATGTAGATGATGGAAAATGAGTGTCGAAGAAGGAAGGAGTATGTAGAATTAAGTATCGATGACGGAAAATGAGTGTTGAATTGAGTGTTATCGATGGAAAATGAGTGTCGAATTGAGTGTAGTTGATGGAAAATGAGTGTTGAATTGAGTGACGATGATGGAAAATGAGTGTCGAATTGAGTGTCGATTATGGAAAATGAGTGTTGAATTGAGTGTCGACTATGGAAAATGAGTGCCGAATTGAGTTTCCATTATTATGGAAAGTGAGTGTTGAATTGAGTGTCGATGATGGAAAATGAGTGCCGAATTGAGTGTCGATGATGGAAAATGAGTGCCGAATTGAGTTTAGATTATGGAAAGTAAGTGTTGACTCAAGTGTCTATGATGTAATATGAGTGATGGCAAATGAGTGTAGAATTAACTTGCATACAGCACTTAGTATGTGTAGCTCGGTTTCAGAAGGTTCAATGGGTCCCTGGTCCTATATAAATTTAAACTTTGCTAACATGATCACTGTCAATCTTATTTAACTAGCCATCGGTATGCTGCTAAATGACTGGATGTATATAAATACTAGGTTGTTAATTGACTTCATTTTAGTTTTTGTGTGATGAGTGTAGCCGAGTAGACTGATGAAAATAAGTGAGGAGCTTAATGCAGAATGGACTTGTGTTGATGGATATGTTGGTGTCCTACTGTATGTGCATAAATCGAATGCTAGTGGTCTGATAATATTTTGGGTTATTTACGAAGATATTTATCGATGTGTGCTATGAAAACCATAAAAGTGTATAGTAAACTTATAGAGTAGGACTCTTGTTTCGGAGACTTTTGTCATAAGGCTTAACAAGGATCGACTCTGAAGGCTTTGAAGATGTATGGTACTGAGCATGTCTTGTCTGTAGCTATATCAACACTGAAGGACCTCTGAACTGCAGATGTGAGGTAAAAAAATAATTGACTTTGGACCTAGCCTGGTATCGTATAAATTATTTTAGAAATGTGTTGTAGGTTAGTTGGTAGTTGGAGGTTATGTGTAGCTGTACATAATAAAATTTAAATTTGAGTAGTTAAAACTATGTTTGGTTTCCAAAAGTTACATTGTTCAGAGACTCTTAATCCTTCTAGTAAGTCTAAATGAACCGTGTATGTAGGATGAGAGATTCGTTGTTTCAATATATAATTTAAACTTTTATTCCTTGAAATTCCTATTTTTTTTAGTAATAGCAATGGATGATGTATTGACTCGAGTATTATAGTAATTGGTTCTTGATTTGACTATCGTATTATTCCAACCGGTGCATGTATATAAGCGAGTCCTAGACAGCAGGTCGCTCAGTTTGTTACTGGCGACGACGACGGTGTAAGGAGCACCTAGTTTGATTCTTCTGGTGCATAAGACGCGTAATTACCTGTTCTTGTGAACTCGATGGCATCTTTACCATCTAAAACGATGAACTTGATGTATGTTGTACCATCGACTACGGGAACCCTGACGTCAGCTATGACGGAGAAGGTGCAGATCCCGTCGACAACGACGACGTCATCACAAGAGGAGACTTCAACAGTCGTGATACCGTCAGCAGGAGAGACTTTAATGCCGGTGGTGCTGGCTACACAGGAAAACTCTACGAACTTCGTTTCGTCCTCGAAGGAAACTTCAATGGCTGGTGATTCAAGAACGACTAACGAACATCTGTGTACGTACTGTGATAAGAGTTTTAAATACCGTCAACATGCAAGAAGACATGAAAATCATGTCTGTAGAAGAAACGTTAATCGTGTGACATTTCCGTGTGACCCATGTGGTGTACATTTCACAAACAAAAGTAATTTGATTAGGCATTGTAAAAGTAAAGTTCATTTGCAAGTTGAACATCGAGCAAGCGATGATAATTGCGATGAATATCTGTATCAGTGCCGCTACTGTGGTAAACGTTTTGAACGACTCCGAAGTACACGCATCCATGAAAATAATGGCTGCAGAAGAAATCTTGACCGTGTAAAATTTCTGTGTGAGAAGTGCGGTGTACAGGTTACACGAAAATTTTACTTGAAAAAACATTATAAATTTTGTAAAGATGGGTTTCTAGCATCATCTCTGGTCCTCTAAGGTGTTACACTCCTGATCTGATGTATCGTGATCTGTATGAATTAGCTGTATTTTGTCACTCTTAAAACGAAATATAATAATTTTATTAAAAATGAATGTTGCAAGGACTGAGAAAATGTATACGATATATATACATACAGTGTCAGATTTTATTGTGTATGAATGTACAATTTAAAATAAATTATTGAATTAAAGAATTTTTTTTTATTTATTTTTCTTTACCTCCATCGTTTATCTTAATGTAATAAACTTCATGTGACACGTAATTTAGGTCGGATTTGTAATGTTCGTTTTGTCTTGTTTATGTGTATTATTTTGTTTACCAATAATGCTGAAGACAGTTTTTTTTTATTTTTGCTAAATTTATTTCAGTCTGAGTATGCCGTCTGCATTCTTAAGATTTTTATGGGAGATGTTTTGGTAAAGTGCGGGTACAGGTAATACCGTAGCATTAGAGCAAATCTGACTAAGAACTTGATTTATTATTTTTGAGAAATAATTTATTACTTCCCGAAATAAAACTAACAGACTTGTGGGAAATTTATGGTCTTAAATCGTAACCTGTCATATATTGGTGTACACTACGGAGGTGATATTAAAAAATTAAAGAATGTTTATCAATTGACCACACTTCGGGGTATGCTGGTGCACTGGCTGGGCTGTAACAGTAATACTCTGGATACTTGGTAAGCGATTATTTGTCTGAATTACTCACACATTCGTACTGATTACTAACATGAATTTAGGGTTCACGAAAAAAATGTATACTAGCCGGGGTCATGATTTAAAATATTTTGCTGCTTATAATTATCAGAGTATTGAGTATGGTATGTAGGAATCGACTCCTCTCGTATATACACTACAAAAATTTTTTTTATAGTATCGAGTTATACATTCGTAGGCTGATTTTCTGCTCTGGTTCAGTGATGCATACTTTGAAGTGGTACCAGCAAGTACTTTACGTATGCTCGATTACGATTTCACTGGAGTTTTACGTGAAATGAGTGGGAAGACTAGCGTCGTGATGTGTGTATGACTCGAGCAAACATATGACTGCCGCAGCATTCTGCAAGCTTGCAACTCCTGCGCGAGGGGTCAATGTTCATTTGCAGGTGGCGGTATGCGTGTCTCGATCGAGAAGTCTCTGCCTCTATCCTTGAGAATTTTTTTAAATTTTCTTTGAGGTTAACGTGTTTGAATTTAAATTCTTTGCCTTGTCGTACGTGAATAAGTTTAAATTCGTATGCATTGGAACATATTTTTCTACATGAGGTAAGAAAAATACATAGATGCTACATTGACTGAGATAGGTATCGAACACATGGTTCTTACCCTATGAGTGACTAGCACTTGTTTGACCTATCTCCACTAACCCTCGTTTACTTTGTGATATAGATGGGACATGGTTGTTTTCAGACAGATGATGGTTAAAATGTCTTGGACAAAGTGTCCTTTGTAGAAATTACTAGGTGTGGTAGTTATTTTAGTCGAAGTGATAATTTAGTAAAACATGTAAAAATAACGAGATGATTTTTTTCTCTATTGAGTAAACAAATTATTGATAGGATGGATTTGTATGTAGAACTGGTAGTATACCACATCTCTTGAAGAACACTGCATGGTATATATAATGAAAGACTCTTGGGCTCAAGAAAATATACTATAGGTGGAAAGGATGATGCGGTTCCTATGATTAAATGAAAGGAACTTTGATGATTTTTTCCTCTATATACTAAGATGATATAATTGTGTTTGGGATGATGGGTTGAAGGATTAAATAATAAAACTGAACACTTAGGTTTTTTCAGAAAATGAGAATGGAGCTCACAAGATCATAGATTGTGGTTAATCACTGACAACTGAAATGTGGAAACGATATCATAAAATGAGTGATATTGATGCAGCTCATGATAATATTGATGACAGCTACGAAGATGATGTCTTTACGTCTTTGATAGTGACACGGACGCGGAGATTTTAAGACAAATAATATTAATAATATAGAAAAGATGGAAGCCGTAGCACGTCGATCGTGACGAGAAACAAATATTGAAGGATGCTGATGGTTTCGGGAAGACTGAAACTAATGGAAGTATCAACACCTTGAAAAGTGAAAATACACTCAAGCCTATATTTAGCAGATACTCCATACTTTGTAAAAATAATGGACTCCTGAAAAGGAAGCATGAAGGCGATGCAGACACTTCGACATCGACGATAACGAGTTCTTATACGGTAATCTGGGTGAAGACGATGCCTTCTACGGTGATTGCTACAGTGACTCTGAAGCTGGCGACGTGATCTAAGACTGTGATGCAGAACCTAAAGCTGTCAAGACCGATGAATGTGGTGGTGTCCTGAGACCGAAGCGATGGAAACGTCGTGATGTAATAAATAAATCTGATCAAGCTTGTGATGATCACTGGCTCGATGATGAAAGTAACCCTGAGGTTGGTGTTAAAACGGAGGACAGCAGAGATCATAATATTTATAATAAACGTGCAAGGAAGATGGTGGCAGAAGAGATTGATTCCACATCATGGAAAGATCCAAACATATTGGTTGACCGGCTAAGACTGATGGTGGCATCTGTTCGTAGAGGAAACTACTTGCATATCGTGGAAGTATCGACCATACTTAAAGAGCTTCGGAACGCTGGCTACTTACAATAATCATTTGATTAACTGTCATGTGTGTACTAATGAAAAATAAAATGAATTATTTATATTTTAAAAAAGTATGATTTATTTCTTGTATCCTGATTTCCAAATAAGTCTGTGTTTCCGCTACTGTATGTGTGATCGTTCCGTTTCCTGTGTGTACTGTGTGTACGTTCCGATTTCCTGTGTGTACATTTCGTTTTCCTGTTTGTTCATTTCGTTTTCCTGTGTGTACATTTCGTTTTCATGTGTGTACATTTCGTTTTCCTGTGTGTACATTTCGTTTTCCTGTGTGTACATTTCGTTTTCCTGTTTGTACATTTCGTTTTCCTGTTTGTACATTTCGTTTTCCTGTGTGTACGTTCCTTTTCCTGTGTGTACTGTGTGTACGTACCGATTTCCTGTGTGTACATTTCGTTTTCCTGTGTGTACTTTTCGTTTTCCTGTGTGTACTGTGTGTACGTTCCGTTTCTTGTGTGTTCATTTCATTTGATGAATTTGTTTCCAAATGCGTTACCTTATTTTGGTACGCTTCTTCTTTCAATGGTGTTTTGACTCGAGTATTATGGTAATTGGTTCTTGATTTGACTAGAGTATTATTCCAACCGGTGCGTGTATATAAGCGAGTCCTGGACAGCAGGTCGCTCAGTTTGTTACTGACGTCGTCGGTGTAAGGATCACCTAGTTTTTTTCTTCTGGTGCATACGTCGTGTAATTGCTTGTTCTTGAGACTTCGATGGCATCTTTACCATCTAAAACGTTGAGCTTGATGGACGACACACCATCGTCTACGGGAACCCTGACGTCAGCTACGGTGGAGAAGGTGCAGATCCCGTCGGCAAAGACGACGTCATCAAAAGAGGAGATTTCAACAGTCGCGATACCGTCAGCAGGAGAGACTTTAATGCCGGTGGTGCTGACTATGCAGGAAAACTCGTCGAACTTCGTTTCACCCTCGATGGAAACTTCAATGACTGGTGATTCAACAACGACTAACGAACATCGGTGCTGTTACTGTGACAAGATTTTCACAAACAGCAGCAATACTCGACGACACGAGAGGAGAGAATGTGCTAAGAACCCTTATCGTAAAATGTTTGTTTGTGAGAAATGTCACAAGCAATTTGCAAGACAAGATAATATGAAAACGCACATGAAGACATGCAAAGGTCCTGCTGTGCGACAGAAAGTAAAGGTTTCGGTGCAACAACGATGTATTGATGTTCATAAGAGTATGCCTGGAGATGGTGTAACTGCTGCAACAACATCATCTGGTTCGGGTCTGAAAGGATCGTCTTCATCACCACGGTATCCTTGCAGCTACTGTGATATGTCGTTCGCATTTTCTCATGATGCACGAAGACATGAGCGGAGTAAATGCAAGAAGAATCCATCTCGTATAAAGTTTCGCTGTGATGGGTGTCATGAATGGTTTACACGTATTGACAGTTTGCGACGACATGTGAAAAAATGCAACGGTAAAGTCCGTGTGTCTACTGAAGAACTACCTGTAGAAACTTCGACTCCTCGCTTTAGATTGGAGACTCGTAAGAGAACAAGCAAGAAAACCGATGTGCAGCAACCGATTGGTATGACGTCTGAACATGAAAATAAACCTAAGACTGTGTTCGGCGCATTACAAGTGAATGATAATGGGTTCTACTTGGCGCAGTCTGCATTTCGTGGGACATTGAAAGACTACTATTATCTAAATATGTTAGGTGAGTCGAAAGACATTTGTAATTTTCTTGATGATATCAAAGAGAACATAATCAATCAGCTTACTGATGATGTAGCAACAAACGGTCCATTAAAATACAACTTGTGGTTGGACTGTATATATGGAAAGCCGTATCCATTCGAAGACGAAGTGAAGAAGTGTGCATTCAAGACATCGGCTGCAGTAATTTACAGTTCTAACGATGTGAAGCATACTGTTAAAAACGGTATCCAGAAACTCTGTCAGGAAGAGGAGGACTATGTCTGTAAAGGTTCTGGCTGGACTCTTTCTAGTATAAGCCGATTGGAGCTAGGAATTAGTCATTTCACGCCACTGCGGACCTAAATGATTATAAGATTGCTGGCTTTCGCAAGTGTTCGTGTAGTAAAGTAGAAATTATGTAATAAAGTTTATTTTGTGAAAGAACTTGTGTTGTTTTATTTCTCGGACCTGCCACTATTATATTATGTTTATTTTTTTTTATCTTCATTCCGAATCGTACCAAGGACCTAAGTTGATCTAACTAATCATTTTATTGGTTGCAAATTTATTTAATGAATTTTGAACTTTTTCCCGAATATCTAGCATTAAAATTATGAATTTTCCAAGATGGCGGACATGATGTCTGATAGGATGATGATGACAGTAAAGGTTTTAATGTCTCTTTAAGAATTTTGAACATGATTTATTGAAATTATTATTTTTTACATGAAATAAAAAATATATTGCCTCGATCGAGTATCGAACCAAGGATAGGAACTGACCGTGCCAATCAGTATATTGATTGCAAATTTATTTAATAAATTTTGGAATTTTTCCCGAATTTCTAGCTAAATAAATACGGATTTTCAAGATGGCGTCCAAATTTAAAGATGGCGGACACCTTAGTAATAGATGATTACTGCACTCTAGCAGGTAAGAATTAAACTAGCATGGGGTCAGCGCACTCTAGCCGACGATACAATGATGATGGCTTCCAGCATCGAAGACAAGATGGCGGACATGACGTCATACTACCTGATGGTATATGTGCATTGGTAAAAGTGGTGGGGGTCAGTCTGCCAGCAGTCACCTAGGGGGAAGGACCTGTCGCCATTTTTAATTTTTTTTTGCACTCGTCGGGTTCGAACCGCGGACTCCGAGCTCCGTGTCGTTAATGTATTATTTTTAAATATTTTTTATTAAAATTTTATTAAATGAATTTTTTAATAAATTTTAAAATTTTTTTCATTAAAATCGGATAATAAATGAAGATTTTAAAGATGGCGACCGTAACGAAAATTGCAACGGTGACGTCATCATCCAATATGGCTACCATGGCATCCTAATTTTCAAGGTCATGACCTTGGCGGCTTAAAGCGGCTAGCTCTAAGGATGCTTAAGCCACTTTCAGGAGTTTTCGTTTTTTCTAGGGCAAAGCGACTTTTGAGGATTTTCGAAATCCTAATTTTTGAATTGTGGAATTTTTTGAAATTTTTTGGCGGAACTTTTTTCCACAGAAATGGAAATTTTGGCGATTTTTGAGGAATTTTGGGCAAATTTTGCCCAATTTTGGCGGATTTTGAGGATCAAATTCAAGGTCAAGGTCAAAGGTCAAGGTCACATCCATCCAAGATGGCCGCCGTGACGTCACAATCCAAGATGGCGGACACCGGCTCCGGCTCCACGCGCCAGCGCCAGATCTAGTTCCGCCATTCCTATACTACTATTACGCCGTCTTATATACTTAAACAATATGACTGCCTCTCTCGATGAAATCATTTCCTGCAGCACTAGATGGTAAATAATATTTCTCATCTAATAGTGCAGTCTCCGCGTAACTGTCGTGTATCTCATATTCCGCAGCACACTATGTTATATGAGCCGTCTCGTATACTGAAGCAGTCTACCCGCCACTCCAGCTGTCATCGTTCCCTGCAGCAATCAGTGGTAGTTATTTTACAATTTGTTTAAACCTTTTGTCCTCTTTGCCAATACAGGTATATGTTTTGTTTCTTCATTCAGTTAAAGGTTATAAATATACTATCGTAATATATTTTTTCATGTCCTGTTTGTTGCATTTGTTAAAGTAGCACTCTGCAGGTCATTGTAAGGTACTTAAAAGGCTGAAAACTGACATATGAGACAGAGATAGGCTAATTAGTCCCTGTTATGAATCCAAAAAAAAAAAATCTAAAATGGATTAATTTTATAGTTATAGGCTTTTATTTAGTTTTAAAATTGCCGCCCTGCACCAAATTATTAGATACGCTGATTAAATTATTTTGGTACGCAATCATAAATAACCATACTATTTCTAACAATATTCAAAATAAAATTAAACAAGATATAATTTTGGGGAAAAAATATTATTTAAAATACTTAATGCAGAAATAAAATTTATCGGGAAAATTTACCTAGTAATTTAAAAACTTTTCTTTTGTTAGATTAGCAAGTTATTTGAAAATATGGATAATCAAAAATTACTTTCTAAGTAAACAAAATATGTTTTACAGTGTAAATAGTCAAAGTTATCCGATAAAAAATTTGTTGTCAAGTAATTCATACTAAATAAGCACGCAAATAATTTGCAAGTAGAAGATTAATAAAAATTTTTTACATGTAAGCTATATCACTAGGTACGATTTTATTAATAGGAGAAAAACGTTGTTTTATAAAACACATTAACACAGTACAATAATATACAAAATAATAAAGCAGTTACTCAAAAAATACCAAATGAAAATTATGTAAACTACACTGGAAACTAAAAATTCAAAACTACTTATCACAAACATTCTAAGTAAACATGAAACACTCACACATTGACACAAAGTTGTATAAAAATTATAACACAATCTACATAGGCCTATATCTAGCTATATTCTATATTTATTGTTTTTATCATTTAAACCAGCTGTACCGGCCACACGTTACTGTGGCTCAGCTTGAATTAATGGGAAAAAATTAAGAAGGCACACTTTTTTTTTTTTTTGTAATTTGTTTGCAGTAGGTACAGATATAAAAAGCATCTTTCTCTCTCTCTCTCTCTCTCTCTCTCTCTCTCTCCCGCTCTACATATATTTATTTTTATATCTTATCTCTATACATCTACATACTTATCTCTTTCCATATCACTGTATCTCTACATCTCTCTATGTATTTATGTTTCGATATATATTTCAATCTATCTACAAACCAATATCTTTCTAAATCTCTATATATATCTATATATCCCTCGCTCTATCTCTCTACCTTTATATCTCCCAATCTATAACTTTATATTTACGAAACAGAAGCCGAACACACAAACATTCATATTGAACACACAAACATATTTTTTCCTATCTATAGTTTCATCTATCGTTTTACCTGTCACAAGAGTGACATAGGTATATAAAACACGCGCGTATTCGAATGCAACGTTGCGTCAAAATTTCACAGAAATTGATGAAGAAGTACCGGAGATTTAAGACTCTGAACAAAAGAACATTTGCATTTTTATTTATATAGATATTTCACAACATATTTTTTGAAAGATGAAAAGGCTAACGTTTGTTTACTGTCACTTCGGGTGCCTTCCAAATGCGTGCTGCAGCTTCAGGGGAGGATGTGTGACAGGCCTTGGAGTGACAAGTTTCTCTTGGAACGGGTACGGGTCTCACACGTCAAGTTGAGTTTTTTTTATTATTTTATCGTCCCAACTATTAGTAAATGGATATTTGTGAAAAATTTAACAGTTAACCTCTCTTGCATTTTTTGTTACGTCACAAATATTTCCAACAGATATAGTCATAACAATTACAAACATTTGCACCAGATTTTACGTCCATTATATAACCCCTGTTAAATATCTATAGAAAATATTGGTGACAAAACCACAAATAAAAGAGAGATTGAGTGTTAAATTAACATAAATAACCCTTAACTATTAGTAATGACGAAAATATGAAAAAAATATTAACATGGCGTGTAGGTACACCAGGAAGTCCACGCTCATATTACGAGGCATTAAACGCCTGCCTTTTTGTAGAAACCTGAAGTGACCCTAATATTATATTTGTTTGAAAATAAATCATTAAAATTATTAAAAAATCTTTAAAAAATATCTTTATTTTTTAATTTTAACTTCCAAGTTATTAGGGCCTATTATTTCTTTTTTTTCTTTGCCAAAGTAGTAATGAAAATATCTCAAAAAGATATGAGGTTTTCAACACTATAGGCCAGCTTCCTTTTATATTTATTTTGTGTTTGTTTGAGAGGAAAAAAAATATCGTAAAACAACGTATTATTGCGGATTTCTACGCCCTTTCAGCGAAGGAAAATGAGTTTAGTCTGCTACGCGATTTGTTGCGCTACTAGCGAACACTTCCGTTCAAGGCGCAGATTCGCGATTTTTCCAGTAAAAAAAGGATGGATATTTTAAAACGAGGTCGTGGTGTCACCCCTTTTCGAATATTTCCGATAACACGCGAAATTATTTTCCCGCGGCGGGGACGCGCAAAGACTTACGACCTTCACGGCACATGGCCCCCCCCCCCCCCCCCCCAACCCTCCAACAAAGTTTTCGACCCCAATCCTCGCACATCACGTGTGGAAATGGAATAAATCCCGCGAATGAAAATCTTCCCACCGACCCCCACACGACACTCATTCTCGAAAAAAAATCATTCTTCCTTCGGTTCCCGCTCAACTGGTCGAAACCTTTCACGCTTTTATCTCTTCACTGTTATCTTCATGTCCCCCACCCCTCTTCCGCTCACTCGGGGAATGGTTGGGTGGAGGAAATCCTGCGTTCTCTTCCGATGGCTTTGTTCTTCGTCTGCTTTCTTCCCTTTCCGAGTAAATGCTCGCTCACAAAGGTTAGTTCTTGCAAGGGGTGGGAACGCGTTAGCTGCCTCCCTCCTTCCCCGAACGCCCAAGGGGTGGACACTCCATACGGAGCGCTGAGCCAGTTTTTTGTGACACCTCCACGTTGAATCAAACCTTCGAAGCTATGTTCTTTACCTATACAGTATGTCTATAAAACAATGTTCCTGTTATAAAATGTAATATTACCAATTGTAAGCGTTGTAGAGTGTTGGTTCAAGGTCACAATTAAAGAGTAACTCAAACAGTTTTCGATAAACTCTTGCGCGAATACTGCTTCTTTTTTTTCTCTTGCTTGCAGCGCGAAATAAGTAGAGGGTGAACCTGTAAACTTTATTTGGCAACAGGATGTAGCATCTCCCTATTGGAATCTCTTTGTACGAGAAAGGTTGAACGTCGAAGACCCTGACCGTTCGATTGGTTGTAATGGTCGAGACGACAGAGCTCTTTTTCGATGGCCTCCAGGTTCACCTGACATAACGCAATGCGGATTTTTTCTTCGGGGCTTTATTAAAGATAGTGTCTACGATCCGCAGTTACCTTATAATCTGCCTGAGTTGAGGCACAGACGTGTTAACTAAAGTGTTGGAATAATTGGACTTTAGGTTGTAAATGTGCCGTATCATTAAAGGTACATATTTTTTTTTAAACAAAGGTTAGTTTACCTTCAATTTGATGTATGATTTGTTGTAAATAGACAAAATTAACATGTTATAATTTACCATTAAATTTGGGACCTTCTTTTATGGACACATCCTATGCATATGTAAGACATCGAGCATTTTATTGCATTTAGTTTCGACTTTATAAAGCTTCCAAACTGTCATTACTTTTAAAAATGAGAAACAGAATTTTTATTAATAGGTATGTATCACGGCAAACGGGAGACAACATGGCGCGATGAAAGTGACCGGCGTGCTAGTTTCAAGGATTCTCATTCAGTGACAGGAAAAGTTTGTGAAAGATGCGTGAATTTGATATGCACAGTGTGTTCTGCTACAAGAATAAGAGACTAAACAACATTTGTATTTTTTTCTTCTATCTCCTATCATTATATCGACTAAATAAAATGTTACAAATCCCTGGGAAAAAAATTGGAGCTCCTGCTAACGAAAAAATCCCTACTTTCCTCATACAGATTTTATACAGATTTACATAGGAGGATAAAATATAAACTTGCAGTTTATGAATAATACACATATTATAGACTTGAGAAACGTTTCTCATCAATAAAAATCATGACAAAACCGCATTTATTTCTGTCAAGTTTGCAGTCTGGTAGCAGGAATATTAAGGAAAAAACTCGGAGATTCAATAACATTAGAGTCAACTCTGTACTGAATTTTTTATTGACTGAGTGCGAGAACCCTTATTTGGCTCCGACCTCCGCTCCGATGGCATCATTTTCCTGTTCTTTAGGGGGTTGTTGCTATTGAAGTTTTGTCTTTCAGCTGCTCTTTTCGCGCGCATGCGCGAACGGAAGTACTTGCGAACGTAAATTATATTTCTTTGGGAGCAGAATACTCTATCACACTGTAGAGACTTAAGAAATTAAATGTTTATTTTATTTTGAATGAAAAAGTTCGGGATGAAATTTTTACTGTTAAATCTTAAATGTTGAATTGGCTCACTAAAGTTAAAATTTGTTTGTAGGAAGTATTTCCAGCATGATTAAAGTCGTTTAAGCAAAAACAATTATACAAACATATACCTAGTGCCACAGTAGTTAAGTTTTTTTAAAAATGTTTCAAGTTAATTTTTTTGTGCTGCCATAAGCTACCACAAAGCCACGAAGGAAACAACACGACAGGCCTTACGCGCTCAGTAGCCAATGAAATACAGGGCCCCCGTTACGTCAGCTCGACGAAATACGCACTCCGAGGGCCCGCAAGAAGTAGATTCTTATTATTTTTTTGTTTTACTTTCGTCGTGTCATGCCGCCTGATGGTAAGCAAAACGGAAACCCCACAAAACTAAATTTCAAAAATTATTACCTGCTTGGAGAATCTTTATGCTGAAAAATTAAATTTCGTTTTACGTTTGGGTACTCGTTCACATTTTTAGTGTTCCTTCAACCGTTAATTACATTCATTTTATCCTAACAGCGGATTATTTTCTGCCCTTATCAACATATGCAATATAGCTGGCTTCCTCGTAACTAAAATAAAATAAATCTCTAACAATGTGAAATAAAATATTCATATTAGGTACACTTTGTTTTTAGCGCATTTGGCATGGGAAGATTTGCCGCCAACCATTTTAGAATTCGTCGTGTTAATGTTGTCGTGGTATTGTGACCCTACGCTATTAAATCTGTCCCGCTGGAACAATGCACGACGTGTAATCTGATCTGACGTGTCGTTTCCATCGTGGCATTGTGGCTGCAGCTAAAGAAGTATAGTTTCCAACGCGTGTACACAAGTAGACACACACGCTTTTTATCTTTATTTTCCATCGACCATGCCGCGTACTTATGGCGGTGACTCCAGCCATGGCGGTTTGAGTGGTCGTGGCTCGTGCGGCTCGCGGTTTGATTCCCGGTGGGATGTAACCAGGAAATTTTTTGAACTTATACATTTTAGGCACGTTTTGAAAAAAATAAGAACTAATTTTTACGATTCGCGCGCACAGTGCAACGAAATTTTTTCAGGATGGAAAATGGCTACATACAAAATAAAGCTACATTAAAAAAAAAAAAGCTACATACAACCATAATAACTGTATATGTGCTTTTTAATCTGATACTTTCATGAATTATATTGAATCCTGACCCATGTAAATAAAACTATTTATTTATTGTGAATATAAGTGATAGAAATTATGTTTATTAAATTTTCAAGTGTATTTATATAAGTGAATTTATGTTCCCGTGTGTATAATTTATTTACATTATACATAATTACATTATTTTTAGTAGACAATTAGACATATTAAATTATAAAAAATTCTGCATATTTATTAATTTTCATTCTTCAATAAAAAATTTTCTGATTATATTATTAAATTATATAAGTAATTTTATACACAGGTTTAAATTAATATTAAATACTGATTTCTTATTTAATTTTTTTTATTGTTGAATTTATACTTTACCAACCGTATTTATAATAGCACTAGGAGGTTGTAAGGCGCTTAAGGCGCCAGTTGTAAAAATTATGACTATAATAAACACTTTAATATAATACATATAAACTTTTTATTAAAAATAAATATTCTTTAATAATGAGGAATTAAAAATTATTTCTGATATTTCTGTGCTATTTTCCCGTAAAATTTAGCAGCAAGAAATTAAGTGACCACAAAAGAAGAATACAATTAAAAATTTTAAAAAGTGTTACTACAATAAAGTAAATCTGCCAAAAACACTTTCGGGCGTACAAACATGTATACATAAAATAAAACAACACCAACGCTTTTTAAATAAAAATATATAATACAAAGATATAAATAGATTTAAAAATAAAAACAAAGATTTTCGAAAGAACCTAAGCAAAAAATACGAAATATCAAAAGATTCGCGCAGTCGCAAAATTTTTCCAATAACAGAAAGTTTTTTTTATCTTTTTTCGCTTAAAGCTAAATTTTTGGAGATATAAGCGTTTTTAGTAATTACAAGCATAGTTATTCGTAAAGCGCTAAGGTACCCATTAAAATTTGTTAATATAACAAACATTTTAATTTAATAACTAAGGCGGGTTCCACTTATGTAGCTGTAGCCTATTTCAAATGTTACTCTATTGTTACATTTCCATTTTCTATTTTAAACACATCTCCATGAAGTAGGCTAACATTTGTGATTCGTGATATCCTTGTCTCCAAGGTATACATTTATATTTGGCATTACAGAGTCAGTGAGTCAGGGATGAGAGTAAATATATACATATATGTACTATAAACACGTGTATCAAATTAATTATATAAATTCGTAAAAGGATCGAGATAAATTTAAATTAATAATAGTAGTATAGTTTAGGGGCTCCGGGCACCGGCTTCAGACTGTGGGGCTTGTGGTGCCGACCGCAATCTTGGATTGTGACGTCACGGCGGCCATCTTGGATGCTCATGACCTTGAAATTGAACCTTGACATTTGACCTTCAAAATTTGCCAAAATTCGCCCAAAACTCCTCAAAATTCGCCAAAATTTCAATTTTTTTGGAAAAGATTTCCGTTAAAAAACCCCATAAAATTTCACAATTCAAAAACTAGGATTTCAAAAAAACCTCAAAATTCATTTTGCCTTAGAAAGAACACAATGTCCATTCAGAGGCTCGGAGTCATCGGTTCTAACCCGGTGAGGGCAAAAAAATAAAAATGGCGACCGATCCTTCCTCCACGGAAGCCGCTAACAGACTAAGCCCCCCACCACTCATGTCAAAGTATATATATCGTCACCTAGTATTACGTCATGTCCGCCATCTTGAATATCCGTAATTTAAATAAATGCTAGAAAATCGGGAAAAATTATAAAAATTAATAAAAAAATTTATTAATTCAATTTTATGTAAAAATCTTTAAAAACTTCGTTGCACTTTTCGTTATGGCCGCCATTTTGGAAAACCGTAATTTTTATGGCAGAAATTTGGAAAAAACTTAAAAAATTATAAAAAATTGTAATAATAACATTTTAGTAAAATAATATTTAAAAAAACGCACTTACTCCTTGAAATCCTTGGTTCGAACCTAGTAAGAGCAAAAATAATTTTTTTTTATAGATCCTTCTTCCATGAAAGCCACCGGTCGACTGGCCTCCCATCACCTATACCAAGGTATATATCATCAGCTGGTATGACGTCACATCAGCTTTATTGTTTTCGTCTGCTGGAGGTCACCATTTTGTTTTCAGCTACTAGAGTGTGCTGACACCATGCTAGTGTAATTTTTACCCACTAGAGTGTAGTAATCATTTATTATTACAGAGGCACCCACCATCTTGAAATTTGGGCACCATATTGGTATTGTGTAATTATTTAGCTAGAGATTCGGGAAAAATCCAAAATTCATTAAACAAAATGCAATGAATATACGTATTGATTCGATCGATTCCTGTTCTTGGTTCGATCACTGTCGATACAAAAAAAATATAATAAATAATAACTTCAATAAATCATGTTCAAAATCCTAAAAGAAGCTTAAAATACTCTACTATCAGTCTCCAGCAAGCCATTATGACCACCATTTTGAAAATTTGTATTTATTGACATATATATTCGGAAAAAATTCCAAAATTCACCGAAAAAAACTCATTAATTTACATATTTAACCGATGGATTCCTGTCCTTGGTTTGATTCTTGACCAGTGACAAATGTAACTAAATATTAAAAAATATATATTCTGGTTTCTATTAGCCTACCTTTCGCGGATTTTATTAAACATTCACTCTACGAAAAACAACTCAAGAATATATACCTGACCAACGAATTAAATATGTTGTTGATAAGCGTAACACGAAAGTCTAGTTTTTGATACTTAGAATAACCTTTAAAATGTTCATGTACAAAATAATCGGAACTAAATACACCAAGCGTCTTTGTACCGCGAGACCGGGTTCGAACCGAGGACTCCAAGCTGCATGTTGTAAATGTATGTTTTTTAAATATTTTTAATTAATTTTTTTTATAAATTTTAACATTTTTAAAATTAAAATCGGATAATAAATAAAGATTTACAAGATGGCGGCCGTAATAGAAATTGCAACGATGACATCATAATCCTAGATGACGTCAGCGGCTTAGAGTGGATAGCTCTTAGGACTTTTAAGCCCCTTTTAGGATTTTGAGTTCTTTCTAAGGCAAAAGACTTTTGAGGTTTTTCGAATTCCTAATTTTTGAATTTTTGAGGGAATTTTAGGAAGTTTTGAGTCCAATATGGCCGCCGTGATGACACAATCCAAGATGGCGTACCGACAATCACAATCCACCGCCTGGCGCCTGTTTCAGGACAGGCTATCCTACACTACTATTGAAAATTAAAATTTTTAATATATTGTTTCGAACACAGACAGGACCGTGACGCGCGCCAAGTTCGGAGCTAGCTGGGGGCCCTAAACCACCATTGACGTCAGGCGCCGTCCACTGACATAAGGCATGCCACGCGTGATTGGCCAGTTTACAAAAGTCCTCGCTACCCCTCTCCCCCCTCCAAACCCCTTGCATTGTCCTGCCTCAGTCCATAGTCAATGACTCTTTTAGCGGCCTGGGAATTATGAGGGTTTCCCGACGATACCGCGAGGAGTGGCGCGAATAAACACCGCCTTTCTGGACTTTTCTGGCGTCGGGTCGGCCCAAGATGACGCGGTACTTCCAACCCCCCAGTCGGTTCCAGAAAGTCTGACAAGAGTATAAAAGCAGCGACGCCGGCCTCCGCGTGTTTCGAGCGAAGAGCGAATATCGGATTGGCGGAGAGTTTCTCCCCCCTCGGGGAGTGATTCTGGCGATACCCGTGCGATCAGCGAAAGGTGAAGAGGGCAAATGGCCCTTGCTGAGCGAATCGGATCTATCTGGAGGCGATACCTGCGAGAAGGCCTGGCGAGCCAGTCGGGTGCGACGAGCGATAGTTGGGGACTGCACTGCGGCGCGGTGTGGGTGAGTGTGCTAAGGAAGCAGACAGGGCGGACAGTAGAGCAAGCCTCTGTCGAGCCAAGCTCCAGTGGAAGTTTTAATGTTTCAATGACCAGTGTATTAATTGTTGTGGACAGAGATCTTTAGTACAATAATTAAATTTATGGGTGTAGACAAAAGTAATAAATAAAACTGAAACAATTAACTGAGATATATCACACGAACCCCGGTTTCTCCCTACATTATACTCGTAATAATATTTTAATATATTGCCAGCACATTAATAGTCTCTGGTGATTCAATACTCTTCCTTGCTGTTGATTTATTCAATATACACTTTCACCTGACTTGCAACTCTTGATCGTGTCAAAGCCATATACAGTTAGTTGTATGAAGATATCTTAAACAATAAAACATGTTTCATATTTATTTGCATATAAAGGTGATACCAACAAAAGAAGGAAAGACTTTAATCAACATTATGACATAAATCATCATTTCACAGAATGACAAAAGGGAAGATACTGGGCATACATATGGAAAGATAATGGTCATGTATAAGTGAAGATAATGGTTGAACACATAATAATTCACACACAGAATTATACAAATCAACTAACACACAGAATCATACATTTCAGATATCTAACTCACCGATGATGTGCAGGAAAATGGCTTACCCAACACCTATATGTAGCCATAATATTATCTTTACGCTACGAACTCGGCAACAATGTTAGGAGGAACAGGTTATCAAAGAGCAATGTTGCCCTGTAAGCGCATGAAAACAGAATTGCGCCACTTACTCGGTCACAATGCTAGGTGCAGGTTAGCAAATAGCATAATAAAAATGATAAAGCCTCCAGCGTTACGCGATCATTAAATCAGTGATGAGCGTAACTATATGTACGATTCCAGTTCTTTTATTGTTTAATATTAATTATTTGCATGCAAAATAGTTAGTTTTATATGGCGCCAAGTAAGTGTAACTTCTAACGCACGTATATAAGTACAAGCACCAATTTTTATAGAGGGGTAAACATAGCAGACGTATTCGTAAGCCAGTTTTTTTCCCGCGTTGTTCCCATTCCCTCTCCTTATACATACTTGTTGCTTGGTTCCCTCGTTTCAACCCTCAGTCCGCCTCTAAAGACCTTGATGGTGCTTAGAATTAACAAACATTTTTGTCACAATTTACAAATTACTACAATAAAATCTTAATGTTTTATATTTGTAAATTTCTGTTCTTTGAAAATTCGTAATATGATAAATTTATATAAAATAACTGAAATAACAATCGTATTAAAATCTTTACAATTACTACAAAACTATTCTTACAGCCATAAATGATAATGCGGAATAGGATGTGGCGTATGAACTACGCATTAATAGTTTATGTGAACATCTATCATTGGGATAAATCGTATAGGTATTACAGTGGACAAACGGACTGAAAGGTTGAATGTTTTATTACGCTGAAGCTCGAACCCAAGAGGACATTCTCGCCGCTTAAAATTTAAACAACGCAACGCGACGTACAAATTAGTCACGAAACTCTAGTGTTTGTCACTGTGACGAGGTCCTTACTAACGAGTGCTGGACCGTACAGTTTTCTGGTAATAGCCTACGTGCAATATAACCGCACGCCACTAGAAATTACTGTAAGTCTCCGTGGTTCCAGATGACACGGTGTTAGTAAAAACTAATCTGCGTTACGTGCTCAAAGTTCTGTGTTTTTCAGCTGTAAAGAAGGTAAACCCCCACGAGGAAGTAAAAAGAATGTTTCTGTTGTAAGTAGACGTGACTAACTTTCGGAAGGTTTTGTTTACACCCGAAGATAAATCTTGTGATTTCGTCTGAATGCATGCCTACGTTTACTATGACTTTGTAAGTTAAGGGGGATTAGGACTCGCCATTTTGCAATTGCAATAAAGTTTCCATGCTGTATTTTTTGGTTTAACATGGCATAGGACTTAGCTTTGGCAGCTTGTGGAAGTCAGCACTTGTGAACTGGTGTGGTTATCTTGATAGTTGTAGTCGCCCGCGTGAAATAATAAGTTATTTCCTCGCAGTGCTTACAGACTGGAGCCTGTTGGTAAATATGCGGTTGCAACAAGGTAGGTATAGAAAGTCTGAGAGAGCTGATTTATGTCTTAACAATAAGGATAAATAGTTCAAAATTAGAATTGTATCAAAATGATGGGAAAATGCAAGACGGCGGGGCCTAATCCCCGTCAATGAAGATTTTGTGATAATTTGTCATCAGTGTAAACTCCTTGTTCCTCCCGACTGGGGTTTAACGCTGTGAGTTTGCAGGCGGGCATAGCTTTCAAACTCGCTCAGTGCATCTGAGGTCTCAGCTGACACCCGCCCCTAGGAAGCTGCGAAACAAGACATCCGCGTGCGTGACAGTGAAAGATGCAACTTAGAAGTGATGGGGGAAAAGGGTGGGGGGAGAGGTTAGTAAAAAGAGACAAAACATCCAAGGCCATTTGAAGCTATGGTTTTCCACACCCGGGGAATTGGGCCAATGGCCCTCATTCAACTCCTTCCTTGGGCACCCTTACCCATCCTCAGGCGTTATATCAAATGGGGTGAAATATTGAGGACACGTGACTGCAGTAGAGAGGTGGTCGAAGAGAGAGAAAAGAGAAGTAGAGAAAAAAAAGAGAAGGATCAGAAAAAACTTGGGATTAGAATCGAGGGGAGTTGTTTCCCGCCGCGTGAAACAGCTCCTACGCTCTAAAGTACCTTTCTTTAACATATTATAAACATGTTAGTCATTCAATTTTATTCGCAGGACTCTATTTAATGATTATTGCCGTTAATTGATAAAGATTATTCTCTTGCATTTTACGTCAGAAAATAAAGGTAAGAGTAAGGTTACGAACAGCCTAATGGTTTCATACACTAAGACTTAAGGCAACTAAGACCATAGTGGACTAGGCCCTATAACCTTTTAAAAACACCTACACAATGTTTAATTTTTTTTTTATTATTTCTGAAAAAAGGGGTAGTGTTTAGTGTTGTATCAAAGTAGTATGTGAATGGGGTTCCGAGGACAGGATGCAGGATGTGGAGCCGAGAGCCGGCTCCGCCATATTGGATTCTGACGTCACGGAAGCCATTTTTGACTCAAAATTCCTCAAAATTCCTCAAAAATGACTCAAAATAACTCAAAATTTCCCGTTTTCGAGGAAAAAATTCCCGTTTCGAGGGAAAATTTCCCGTTTTATTCCGTAAAAATCCCAGCGGCTAGATAAGTCCTAAAAGTGGCTTAAGCATCCTTAACTCAAGCCACTGTTAAGCCGCTATCAGGACTTGACCTTGAAACCGACCGCCATCTTGGATCCGCCATTTTGGATGATATTGTGTTCTCGAACATTCCGGCGATGTGTTTTCCGCCATTTTGAATGATGACGTCACCGTTGCAATTTTTGTTACGGCCGCAATCTTTAACTTTTTTATTTATTATCCGATTTTAATGAAATTTTTTTTTAAAATTATAAAAAAATCCAATAATAAAATTTTAATAAATTATTAATAAAAAATGTACTTTTACGACATGGAGCTCGGAGTCCTCGGTTCGAACCCGACGAGTGCAAAAAAAATAAAAATGACGACCGATCCTTCCCTCACAGTGGACGCAGGCAGACTGACTCCCACCACTTTATTTAAAGCATATATATCGTCACCTAGTATGACGTCATGTACGCCATCTTGAAATTTGGACGCCAACTTGTAAATCTTTATTTATTATCCGAATTTAATGAAAAAAATTCCAAAATTAATCAAAAAATTAACGTATTTGAATTCTGATTGATTAGATCGAATAAGGTCCTTGGTTCGATTCCCGGCGAGAGTAAACGGTCGATCCTTCCTCCATGAAAGCTACCTAGACTGATCTACCACCAACAATACCAAGGTATATCGTCAACTGGTATGACATCATGTCCGCCATCTTGTCTTCATCCGCTGGAGACAACCATCGTGTTTTCGTCTGCTAGAGTGTGCCGATAACATGTAGTATAATTATCTGGTCACCATTCTATTGTCCTCAACTGTTGACACTGAACATTGACCTTGAACTTTGACCTTGACCTTGAACTTTGACCTTGATTTTGAACTTTGACCTTGACATAGAACTTTGACCTTGACCTTGAACTTTGACCTTGACCTTGAAATTTGACCTTGACATTGAACTTTGACCTTGACCTTGAAATTTGACCTTGACCTTGAAATTTTACCTTGACCTTGAAATTTGGCCTTGACCTTGAAATTTGCCCTTGACCTTGAAATTTGACTTTGTCCTTGTCGAACATCACGAACCCGACATTTTACGTTCAGTAGATGCTACCAGGAGCTACCACCTGCTGGAGTATGCCATCTTGTGTGTGTACTCTTATTATAGAGTACATTTCCATCTGGATAATTTTATTCTAACCCGCTACAGTGCAGTAATCATTTATTACTATGACACACGCCATCTTGAAATTTGGACGCCATCTTGAAAATCCGTAATTCTAATGCTAGAGATTCGGGAAAAAGTTCAAAATTCATTAAATAATTCACACATTAAAGTAATGATTGATTAGATCGATTCCCGTCCTTGGTTCGACCCCTGACCGATACCAAACAACTTTAATTTTAAAAAATACCACAAAAGCGACAGGTTTGAGATAATAAAAACACAGCAAGTTCTTTTAAAAAATACTTTTATTACATACATACTACACTACTACAAGTACATAAAAAACACAGACAAAGTACTAAAGTCTTGTGGATTCCTCGATTCAAACAGTCTTCTTATTGTACGGACTAAGCCTTTTACATGACTTTAAATGTCTATCCGATCCAGTCATCACCGCAGCCAGAGACGGACTGAAGTTCATATCACTTATATAGTCTCATTAGCCGGTACAACACATGAGTCAAAACAAGAACCATGTTCATTATACTCACACTTAACTTTCTCGGAGCATTTTTTTTATAATGAAGATGTAAGCTATCAAGACGTAAAATTAGTTTTTTGCACTTATTGCACTGAAATTGTATTCTTTTAACATTATTAGAACAACTGCTTCTTTCATGTCTGCGAGCATTTGAGGTGATAGTAAATGATGCGTCACAGTATTTGCACTGACGCAATGTACGCTCTTCATTAGTTGAAGAATCCATTGCTGACGATGAAACTTCGGATGATGGTGGTATCACATCTGTTGAAATCTCCTCCAGTGTTGACGCCGTCGTTGCCAACGGGATCTGCACCTTCTCCATCGTAGCTGTCGTCAAGGTTTCCGTAGACGATAGTACATCCTCCGAGTTCGACGTTAAAGACGGTAAAGATGCCATCGAGGTCTCAAGAACAGCTAATTGACACGACTTATGCACCAGAAGAAACAAACTAGGTGATCCTTACACCGCCGACGTCAGTAACAAACTGAGCGTCCTGCTGTCTAGGACTCGCTTATATACATGCACCGTATGGAATAATACGCTAGTCAAATCAAGAACCATTTACAATAATACTAGAGTAAAATCTACAAATTAAAAAAGAGGATCATTTGATCGAAAAAAATATCGATCTCTCCAATATACGCCCGGCTCCAAGAGCTACAATTCACGTCATCAGATCCAACTACATTTTGCTCCTATGCTTCAATTGACCATTAGCTGCAAGTGCTCCAACAGCTCCATCAGCTTCAACACGTAATGTACGCAATGTACGCGCAATACATGCAATTTACACACAATAAATGGAATGATTACACAGTACACACAGGAAACGGAACGTACACACAGTACACACAGGAAACGGAACGTACACACAGTACACACAGGAAACGGAATGTACACACAGTACACACAGGAAACTAAACGGACACACAGTACACACAGGAAACTGAACGGACACACAGTACACACAGGAAACTGAACGGACACACAGTACACACAGGAAACTGAACGGACACACAGTACACACAGGAAAATGAAAGTACACACAGTACACACAGGAAACTGAACGTACACACAGTACACACAGGAAACGGAACGTACACACAGTACACACAGGAAACTAAACGTACACACAGTACACACACAGGAAACTGAACGTACACACAGGAAACGGAACGTACACACAGTACACACAGGAAACGAAACGTACACACAGTAAACACAGGAAACTGAACGTACACACAGTACACACAGGAAACTGAACGTACACACAGTACACACAGGAAACTAAACGTACACACAGTACACACACAGGAAACGGAACGTACACACAGTACACACAGGAAACGGAACGTACACACAGTACACACAGGAAACGGAACGTACACACAGTACACACAGGAAACGGAACGTACACACAGTACACACAGAAAACGGAACGTACACACAGTGCACACAGAAAACGGAACGTACACACAGTGCACACAGGAAACGGAACGTACACACAGTCCACACAGGAAACTGAACGTACACACAGTACACACAGGAAACGGAACGTACACACAGTACACACAGGAAACGTAATGATCACACATACAGTAGCGGAAACACACACAGGCTTTGTTGGAAATCAGAATACAAGAAATAAAAAACATTAAATTTTACTTTAAATATTTTATTACTTCTCAACATTACACAAATACAAGTAAAAGAAGCCATTATTGTATGTAGCCAGCTTTCCTCAGTTCTTTGAGTATGAAGGATATTTCTTTGATGCACGGATAGTTTCCTGCACAAAGAGAGCCATGTAGAAGTCTTAGCCGGTCAACCAATATGTTTGGATCTTTCCATGATGTGTAATCAATCTCTTCTACCACCATCTTACTTGCTTGTTTATTATAAATACTTTTAATATCACAATCATCCCAGTGATCATAATAAGCATTATCAGATTTATTTATTATAACACGACGTTTCCATCGTTTCGGTCTCAGGACATCGCCACATTCTTCGATCTTGTCAGCTCTAGGTGCTTCATCACAGTCTATGCCTTTGTCAACAGCCTCAGAGTCACTGTAGAAGACATCCTCTTCACCCAGATTACCGTATGAATTTGCTATCGATGATGTCGTAGTGTCTTCATCGTCTTCATGCTTCCTTTTTAGGGGTCCATCATTTTTACAAAGAATGGAGGATCGACTGAATATAGGCTTGAATGTATTCTCACTTTTCACGGTGTTGATACTTCCATTAGTTTCAGTCTTCCCGAAGCCATTAGCATCCTTCAATTTATGTTCTTCCTCACGATCGGGTGAGCTAATACCATCACGCTCAGGACAGGGAAAATTATTGTCATAATGCAGATCACTCTTCTTTAGTCTAGTGGATCCATCGGTGTTCTCTATGCCGTAAGTAGTCTTGACTTTACATGTTCTACCATGTCTTTTTAAGCTGTCATTTCGTGTTAACAACCTGCTACAACGATTACAGCTTAACATGTTGCGTAGTGGGTTTCTAGCACAATCATTCTTCTCATGACGTCTAGCATTCCTTCTCATGACAAAATCCTTGCCACAGTATCTACAGCGGCTTCCTTCCGATTCAGCTATAGATAACAAACCACGATCCATGGTAGCTTCTGTGACTAATGTTAGATACAAACTGTCAGTTTTCTCCAATTGGAACCATTTCTTAAATAGAGTTTTTGAAATATTTCATCAGCGAGAGTTAAGTTATCTAATGCAAAGCAAATTGTTGCAAGTAGTTCCGGCTGTCGTCAACAGATGGCGCCACGTGTTGCTTGCAGGTAAATAATTTATATTTCATTAATGTGAGATGCGGAACGCTCACTATCGATCGCAAAGGGAGGTTGGCTTCGATAGTATCCATTGAGAAAAAAGTTCGTCCTTCCTGCTAGTGCTTCTCAGATTTCTCACGGTGCGCAATCTTGGATTACGACGTCACGGCGGCAATATTGGATGGGTGTGACCTTGACCTTTGACCGAAACCGCAGGAATGATCGCAAGCACACGGATTAACCATCAAAATATAGATAAGAATAATCAGGAGCACACAGAGAAAACCATCATAATATTGGCAAGAATAATCAGGAGCACACGGAGAAAACCGCCACAAGTTTTCTTTGATATCATTAAAATACAAAAAAAAATTAATAAAAAATTCTAGCTTGTGAACTTTTCATTGTTGAGCAAAGATAGAGTTCTAGTACAAGCCAGAATGTTTGAATTTTTTTTTTCGTTTTTATTTTTTATTAATTTTTTTTTGTATTTTAATGATATCAAAGAAAACTTGTGGCGGTTTTCTCCGTGTGCTCCTGATTATTCTTGCCAATATTATGATGGTTTTCTCTGTGTGCTCCTGATTATTCTTATCTATATTTTGATGGTTAATCCGTGTGCTTGCGATCATTCCTGCGGTTTCGGTCAAAGGTCAAGGTCACACCCATCCAATATGGCCGCCGTGACGTCGTAATCCAAGATTGCGGACCGTGAGAAATCTGAGAAGCACTAGCAGGAAGGACGAACTTTTTTCTCCATGGATACTATCGAAGCCAACCTCCCTTTGCGATCGATAGTGAGCGTTCCGCATCTCACATTAATGAAATATAAATTATTTACCTGCAAGCAACACGTGGCGCCATCTGTTGACGACAGCCGGAACTACTTGCAACAATTTGCTTTGCATTAGATAACTTAACTCTCGCTGATGAAATATTTCAAAAACTCTATTTAAGAAATGGTTCCAATTGGAGAAAACTAACAGTTTGTATCTAACATTAGTCACAGAAGCTACCATGGATCGTGGTTTGTTATCTATAGCTGAATCGGAAGGAAGCCGCTGTAGATACTGTGGCAAGGATTTTGTCATGAGAAGGAATGCTAGACGTCATGAGAATAATGATTGTGCTAGAAACCCACTACGCAACATGTTAAGCTGTAATCGTTGTAGCAGGTTGTTAACACGAAATGACAGCTTAAAAAGACATGGTAGAACATGTAAAGTCAAGACTACTTACGGCATAGAGGACACCGATGGATCCACTAGACTAAAGAAGAGTGATCTGCATTATGACAATAATTTTCCCTGTCCTGAGCGTGATGGTATTAGCTCACCCGATCGTGAGGAAGAACATAAATTGAAGGATGCTAATGGCTTCGGGAAGACTGAAACTAATGGAAGTATCAACACCGTGAAAAGTGAGAATACATTCAAGCCTATATTCAGTCGATCCTCCATTCTTTGTAAAAATGATGGACCCCTAAAAAGGAAGCATGAAGACGATGAAGACACTACGACATCATCGATAGCGAATTCATACGGTAATCTGGGTGAAGAGGCTGTTGACAAAGGCATAGACTGTGATGAAGCACCTAGAGCTGACAAGATCGAAGAATGTGGCGATGTCCTGAGACCGAAACGATGGAAACGTCGTGTTATAATAAATAAATCTGATAATGCTTATTATGATCACTGGGATGATTGTGATATTAAAAGTATTTATAATAAACAAGCAAGTAAGATGGTGGTAGAAGAGATTGATTACACATCATGGAAAGATCCAAACATATTGGTTGACCGGCTAAGACTTCTACATGGCTCTCTTTGTGCAGGAAACTATCCGTGCATCAAAGAAATATCCTTCATACTCAAAGAACTGAGGAAAGCTGGCTACATACAATAATGGCTTCTTTTACTTGTATTTGTGTAATGTTGAGAAGTAATAAAATATTTAAAGTAAAATTTAATGTTTTTTATTTCTTGTATTCTGATTTCCAACAAAGCCTGTGTGTGTTTCCGCTACTGTATGTGTGATCATTACGTTTCCTGTGTGTACTGTGTGTACGTTCCGTTTCCTGTGTGTACTGTGTGTACGTTCAGTTTCCTGTGTGGACTGTGTGTACGTTCCGTTTCCTGTGTGCACTGTGTGTACGTTCCGTTTTCTGTGTGCACTGTGTGTACGTTCCGTTTTCTGTGTGCACTGTGTGTACGTTCCGTTTTCTGTGTGTACTGTGTGTACGTTCCGTTTCCTGTGTGTACTGTGTGTACGTTCCGTTTCCTGTGTGTGTACTGTGTGTACGTTTAGTTTCCTGTGTGTACTGTGTGTACGTTCAGTTTCCTGTGTGTACTGTGTGTACGTTCAGTTTCCTGTGTGTACTGTGTGTACGTTCCGTTTCCTGTGTGTACTGTGTGTAGGTTCCGTTTCCTGTGTGTACGTTCAGTTTCCTGTGTGTGTACTGTGTGTACGTTTAGTTTCCTGTGTGTACTGTGTGTACGTTTAGTTTCCTGTGTGTACTGTGTGTACGTTCAGTTTCCTGTGTGTACTGTGTGTACGTTCATTTTCCTGTGTGTACTGTGTGTCCGTTCAGTTTCATGTGTGTACTGTGTGTCCGTTTAGTTTCCTGTGTGTACTGTGTGTACATTCCGTTTCCTGTGTGTACTGTGTGTACGTTCCGTTTCCTGTGTGTACTGTGTGTACGTTCCGTTTCCTGTGTGTACTGTGTAATCATTCCATTTATTGTGTGTAAATTGCATGTATTGCGCGTACATTGCGTACATTACGTGTTGAAGCTGATGGAGCTGTTGGAGCACTTGCAGCTAATGGTCAATTGAAGCATAGGAGCAAAATGTAGTTGGATCTGATGACGTGAATTGTAGCTCTTGGAGCCGGGCGTATATTGGAGAGATCGATATTTTTTTCGATCAAATGATCCTCTTTTTTAATTTGTAGATTTTACTCTAGTATTATTGTAAATGGTTCTTGATTTGACTAGCGTATTATTCCATACGGTGCATGTATATAAGCGAGTCCTAGACAGCAGGACGCTCAGTTTGTTACTGACGTCGGCGGTGTAAGGATCACCTAGTTTGTTTCTTCTGGTGCATAAGTCGTGTCAATTAGCTGTTCTTGAGACCTCGATGGCATCTTTACCGTCTTTAACGTCGAACTCGGAGGATGTACTATCGTCTACGGAAACCTTGACGACAGCTACGATGGAGAAGGTGCAGATCCCGTTGGCAACGACGGCGTCAACACTGGAGGAGATTTCAACAGATGTGATACCACCATCATCCGAAGTTTCATCGTCAGCAATGGATTCTTCAACTAATGAAGAGCGTACATTGCGTCAGTGCAAATACTGTGACGCATCATTTACTATCACCTCAAATGCTCGCAGACATGAAAGAAGCAGTTGTTCTAATAATGTTAAAAGAATACAATTTCAGTGCAATAAGTGCAAAAAACTAATTTTACGTCTTGATAGCTTACATCTTCATTATAAAAAAAATGCTCCGAGAAAGTTAAGTGTGAGTATAATGAACATGGTTCTTGTTTTGACTCATGTGTTGTACCGGCTAATGAGACTATATAAGTGATATGAACTTCAGTCCGTCTCTGGCTGCGGTGATGACTGGATCGGATAGACATTTAAAGTCATGTAAAAGGCTTAGTCCGTACAATAAGAAGACTGTTTGAATCGAGGAATCCACAAGACTTTAGTACTTTGTCTGTGTTTTTTATGTACTTGTAGTAGTGTAGTATGTATGTAATAAAAGTATTTTTTAAAAGAACTTGCTGTGTTTTTATTATCTCAAACCTGTCGCTTTTGTGGTATTTTTTAAAATTAAAGTTGTTTGGTATCGGTCAGGGGTCGAACCAAGGACGGGAATCGATCTAATCAATCATTACTTTAATGAGTGAATTATTTAATGAATTTTGAACTTTTTCCCGAATCTCTAGCATTAGAATTACGGATTTTCAAGATGGCGTCCAAATTTCAAGATGGCGTGTGTCATAGTAATAAATGATTACTGCACTGTAGCGGGTTAGAATAAAATTATCCAGATGGAAATGTACTCTATAATAAGAGTACACACACAAGATGGCATACTCCAGCAGGTGGTAGCTCCTGGTAGCATCTACTGAACGTAAAATGTCGGGTTCGTGATGTTCGACAAGGACAAAGTCAAATTTCAAGGTCAAGGGCAAATTTCAAGGTCAAGGCCAAATTTCAAGGTCAAGGTCAAATTTCAAGGTCAAGGTCAAATTTCAAGGTCAAGGTCAAAGTTCAAGGTCAAGGTCAAAGTTCAAGGTCAAGGTCAAAGTTCAAGGTCAAGGTCAAAGTTCAAGGTCAAGGTCAAAGTTCAAGGTCAAGGTCAAAGTTCAAGGTCAATGTTCAGTGTCAACAGTTGAGGACAATAGTATGGTGACCAGATAATTATACTACATGTTATCGGCACACTCTAGCAGACGAAAACACGATGGTTGTCTCCAGCGGATGAAGACAAGATGGCGGACATGATGTCATACCAGTTGACGATATACCTTGATATTGTTGGTGGTAGATCAGTCTAGGTAGCTTTCATGGAGGAAGGATCGACCGTTTACTCTCGCCGGTAATCGAACCAAGGACCTTATTCGATCTAATCAATCAGAATTCAAATACGTTAATTTTTTGATGAATTTTGGAATTTTTTTCATTAAAATCGGATAATAAAAAAAGATTTTCAAGTTGGCGTCCAAATTTCAAGATGGCGTACATGACGTCATACTAGGTGACGATATATATGCTTTAAAAAAAGTGGTGGGAGTCAGTCTGCCTGTGTCCACTGTGAGGGAAGGATCGGTCGTCATTTTTATTTTTTTTGCACTCGTCGGGTTCGAACCGAGGACTCCGAGCTCCATGTCGTAAAAGTACATTTTTTATTAATAATTTATTAAATTTTTATTATTGGATTTTTTTATAATTTTTAAAAAAAATTTCATTAAAATCGGATAATAAATAAAAAAGTTAAAGATTGCGGCCGTAACGAAAATTGCAACGGTGACGTCATCATTCAAAATGGCGGAAAACACATCGCCGGAATGTTCGAGAACACAATATCGTCATCCAAAATGGCGGATCCAAGATGGCGGTCGGTTTCAAGGTCAAGTCCTGATAGCGGCTTAACAGTGGCTTGAGTTAAGGATGCTTAAGCCACTTTTAGGACTTATCTAGCCGCTGGGATTTTTACGGAATAAAACGGGAGATTTTCCCTCGAAACGGGAATTTTTCCCTCGAAAACGGGAAATTTTGAGACATTTTGAGTCATTTTTGAGGAATTTTGAGGAATTTTGAGTCAAAAATGGCCGCCGTGACGTCAGAATCCAATATGGCGGAGCCGGCTCTCGGCTCCACATCCTGCATCCTGTCCTCGGAACCCCATTCACATACTACTTATCAAATCCCAACAAGTGTTGCATTATTTATGTAGGTTCATGTTATAAATCAATGCGTTTACCTAAAGCTATCGTACTATTTTTAAAACTTTTAAAAAAATGTAATGATAAGGTTTAAGCTTATTTAGAAACTGCACTTTTAAAAATTATAACAGGTTTTGAATTCGCCAGGGGTCTTCGTGAATTTTCACTATTTTCGTGAATTTACGAATGCTGAGGTTTTTTTTTTTTTTTTTTTGGAGACAGATTAACAGGAATTATCTTGGAGTATTTACATAACATTAAAAAACTCTGAGGACATTTTTCTTATTTCTACTTGCCTGTTTACGCCTTGTTTACAACCGGATTTAGAACTAGCAAGTCTGAGCCCAACGTAGCACCCACGAATATTCAGTAATATGGCAGAATCCATCATTTAGTTCAAATGCCTTCTCCGCTGAAAAGTGAAAACATGTACTACGATATATAGAATGTTCCAGAACTCAACGTCAAGCCAAGAACAGTTGATATGGACCAATAAATTACGATTTTGAATATCAATTTTTTGAGTAAAAAGAGTAATTTTCCAAATTTTTTAAATCCACTCATGGCACCAAATTATTAGATAGACTGTGATTACAATTTTTTGTTACAAAACTATGAATAACCCTACTATTGATTAAAATTTAAAAAAAGGGGGTTGTCTGTAAAGTCGGTTTACGGACGATAATTTTACGTGATAACGTCATAAGAAAACATTGATGAAAAAGTGCAGACTTTTTAATTTTCAAATATTATTTACAGTTTTTGCAAATTTAATTTAAATAATTTGTTTAAATATAATCACGAACAATTAGTTAAAAAGCCCGCCTTCACCTGTTTGATATTATAGAAGATTTTCTCGCACGGTGGTTGGCCGGTTCTTGCACGCTCGGCTCAGGCGGAACGTGACAATTTTTCGTGCGTGCAGCCGGCGTTCATCGATTTATAAGACGTTATCACGTAAAAAATATATATATATATTCCTTGGGGGAAAAAAGCATTCTTGGCACGACTTATGCAGCAAAAAAATTCGAATTGGTAACTTTCATTATTCATACTGTAAAATAAATACAATTGTAACTTAGCTAGTTATTTGAAAATATGTCTTATTTAAGAAAATAACTTATCAAGCTAGCATAGTAACTTTATAGAGTATTATCATTCAAAATTACCCGACTCAATATGTTTCTTGCATAAGTCATGCAAAGAATTTTTCCTCACGAAGGTATAGCATGTTTGATCTTATTTTGAATTTTGACGTGATAACGTCTTATAAATCGATGAACGGCGGCTGCACGCACGAAAAGTTTTCACGTTCCGCCTGAGCCGAGCGTGCAAGATCCGGCCAACCACCGTGCGAGAAAATCTTCTATAATATCAAACAGTATAAAGCGGGCTTTTTAACTAATTGTTCGTCATTATATTTAAACAAATTATTTAAA
This sequence comes from Bacillus rossius redtenbacheri, assembly GCF_032445375.1. NCBI lineage: Eukaryota > Metazoa > Arthropoda > Insecta > Phasmatodea > Bacillidae > Bacillus > Bacillus rossius. Next base: position 97,046,059 of record NC_086330.1, on the reverse strand, counting down.
TTAAATTTGCAAAAACTGTAAATAATATTTGAAAATTAAAAAGTCTGCAATTTTTCATCAATGTTTTCTTATGACGTTACCACGTAAAATTATCGTCCACAAACCGACTTTACAGACAACCCATTTTTTTTTTAAATTTTAATCAATAGTAGCATTATTCATAGTTTTGTAAAAAAAAAATTGTAGTCACAGTCTATCTAATAACTTGGCACAGTGTAGGGATTTTAAATATGCTAACATCTCAAAAACTACAGAATTTTAATTTTATTTTCTTCATTCAGAACCGTAATTAATTGGCCTAATAACTGTTCTCGGATTGACGAGTTCTGGCATACTATGTTATATATACATATATATGTGTGTGTTTATGTGTGTGTGTGTGTGTGCGTGCACGCGACTTGAGTCTTTATTCAGGCACATAGGAAGACTGTTGGTTTATAGGTGTTGAACTTTATCTTGAATTTTGTACTTCCCGCGCTACCAGCTACAGTGATGCCAACACCCACATCTGAGCTTCCCGAGCCGTAGTAGTTCGACTTGCTCCTAGCTCCTACTAGCATTGCCGGCAACCAACAGCAAATCATCGATAACCCTTTCAGTCACATTTTGTCAATTCCTAAGATATGCTTATTTTATTTTTTTATTGTAACTAAACAATTTTTGGGAATTTTTTTGTGTGGTAATAATATTACGTTATAATATAATTAATTTATAACTAGCTAATGTGTAGCATGCGTTGCAATGCCTCAATAAATTATTGTTGTGTATTTTTAAGTACACATATACAAAACAGCTCTCCATTCATCTCTCTAATTCTATATTTCTCTATCTATCTCTATGTCTATATATATATCTCTATCTTTCTATCTCTCTATATCTCTATGTACATATATAACTACCTCTCTCTATCTTTCTTGAGCTTTCGCTATCTATATATATCCCTATACATTTTCTGTACATACCTATATATATATATATATATATATATATCTAAATATATCACTCTATAGGATTGAAAGTAGTAAAAATCTATGTTTTACCTATATGTTTTATATATTTTTTACCTGTAACATGTGTTATATAAGTACATAAAAACAAGCGCCTATTAGAATGCAAGGTTGTACCAAAATTTCAAAGCAATCGGTGAAGACCTTTCGGAGATTTAAGATTTTGAACGAACGAATATTTAAATTTTTGTTTATATAGAAGATATATACATAAGTTAAAAGTAACATAAAATACATTTATTTAATAGTCATAAAGTATGATGTTTGCCATAATGTAGGTACATATTAACTCAAACATTCAAGTTTTCAAAAACTCCATCTATAATTGTGGCATAAATTGTTTTCGAATAAACTGAAAGGATTAACGAGAATGCTTGGTAAGTCTTTGCGTGGTGGATAAGTTCTGCTCCATACAGTTCCCGGGCGAAAAATTTTTAAACGTGTGCATGTATTATTTTTTTAGGTGAAACTTCTTTACAGCCGGTAGAGAAGTATCAAAATCACAGGGTAACGGAAGTGAGAAGTAACAAGAGCTAACGTCCGTAACGAATATTGATCGATGGCAAGGGGTTTTTAAACAAATATATGCTCTGCATTGAAATATCGTACATTCAGTTACAGATGGCAGCAGCAGTGCATGATTTCGTATATTTTTAAATACTTTTGAAAACGTTTACACACAGTCTCATACTTTTGCATACTTTTCGCATACTTTCGCAGCTCTAAACTCTGAACTCTGAGGTTCGATCCGGTGTTAGCATTAGAATTGTGACAGTTTATGTAGACAATTTCCAATATGGTTATGCATCATATTAATTAATTATATAATTATTATATAAAGAGTTAATTCATTCTTAGATTCCACTGATGACATGGGCAGACACTAGTAAATAAAGATGTATGTCCAACGCATTATTACACGTGTTTCAAATAATAGAGAAGTTACCTAAAGGTTTCCAATCCCTTTTTATCTGTGAGATTACACTTCTAACGCGGCGTGGCGGCCACGAAGCCATGTGTTTTTTTACTGTGTAGGAACGAGGTAGGAGGAGGGAGGGAGGATAGGGGTGCAGTCGGGGTCACGAATGCGAAATTTAACACCGCCGGTTGGACGTAGGAGACCGTCTGAGGGAACATGTGTTTTCGGCGGGAAGGGGTGGGTGGTAAATACAATTACACGCGAAGCGTTCATCCGAGAAGAGAGAGAGAGAGAGAGAGAGAGAGAGAGAGAGAGAAAATGACCCCGTTCTTTTTTTTGTTCCTTGCAATCCACCAACAACCACCAACTCTCGCTCGCTCCCAACACCTTTCCTTTCCCGTAACAGTTGGAACACCGGGATGAGAAGAATCGCCGAGCAATGCGCAAGATATACAACCACGTTCCCCCTTCCCTCGAACGAAATTCTTTTCTTTTGTACACCTGGGAAATTGGAAAGTTGGAAAGATGAAAAGAAAAAAAGAGGCACGTATGTTCTTACGTGCGCACGTTAAAAGTCTTACTTCGTGGACACTATTAAAAGGAGAGAAAAAACTGAGATTAAACGCGCGCTCTAACCAAGTACATAACACAGGAATTGTTTATTACAAATAACGTGCCAGAGTTCCTAAAACGTGTGACATTTGCACTGCAACCTTTACTTTGATAAATAAACTAAAGAATGTAACAAACATAAAAAAAAGGATAGCGCAAGCTTTGAACCATAACTAATTTCATTATCAACCAGAAGATTTCTTGGTGAAATTATTTCCAGTGTTTGTTCACGTAGTAATGCAAGTTATTTTTATTGTGAAGCGACTTTTCGGACCGCTTGGCTTCACAACGCGCTCAGGGTTGCGTCAGTATCGTTGACTTCGTGAAACTCGTCTCAAAGACGAAGTCACGACGCGCGACGGTGCAAACGATCGAACAGCAGTACGCGATCAAGTTGTGCGCCAGACTCTGCAAAAGATTATACCGGGAACTCTGCTCTATCGTGTTTCAATGTGTTTGAAAGTGTTTAAGGGTGTATGTCCCATCCCAGGTCATTACTTTACTTTTACGTTCAACACGATTAAACTTGTAAACGTTTTGAGTGACTGTTCTTCAACAAAATGAAAAACACACACACACACACATATATATATATATATATATATATATATATATATATATAGTGCATACATTTGCATAATTATTTGTCAAAGTTGAATAGCTAACATATTTTAGCAGAATTTATGAGGAGAACGAAATGGAATATATAAATGATAATGTTTGCGTTTTAAGACGATGCTGGTGGCTACTATAGGTGGTATGGTTGAAAATTATTTTATTGAAATCATAAAACTTCTGATAATTTTAAAAGGCCAAGTCAAATAATATATTTTTTTCTGAAAAAAAAAATTAAACTATAACACATAGCAGTCAGTAAAATTGACCTTTCACCTAAAAATATCTAGTTTTATATTCCATTTTAATTCCCCTATCCATACAGCAAAAAAGAAAAATGTTACAAATGCATCTTTGCCAGCTCATTATGGAATAAGTATGCGCTATACTTTGTGGAAGTTCAGCCTCTCCAAAGGTCGGCAAGGGTAAATATAAAACAGTGACCTGGGACGGGACACGCTCCGGAAGGCCTTCACCCAGCCGCAGCGCACACCGCGGCGGTGCTCCCAGCCGCAGCGCACACCGCGGCGGTGCGCCCAGCCGCGCGGCTCTGCGTAGTCCTCGCAGTCCCCGCGCGGCTCTGGCGCATCAGGACGGCCCTGAAGGACAGCACCGAGGCCATCCCAGCCGCCGCTACGGGGTTCCCGCGAGGCCTTCCAGAGCGCGCGCCGCGCTGGCAAAATCACTGGGAAAAAATTGTAGATGTATGACGGGAGAGTTTCAATTTCTAAACATTTGTAGCTAGATCTTAACCTATACGCTATACCTGGATTCACGGAATTTTCGCGCATTCATTTAGTCGCAAGCTAGAATGCAAACCTCCACACTGCCGCACTGTGTTCATGATTGGACCGCAGTTATCTGGACACGCCCCTCTACGACCGTGAGCCAACGATGTCCAGCTAGGAGAGAAGTAAGCGAATCAGGTAGTGCCAAATAACAAGGATAAAAATGTTCTCGCTAAGAAGTCAACCAATGGGAAAGTAAACATGGGTCGAGCAAACCTATAACTTTGAATTCTATCCTGAGGCCAGAGGAATCCGCGAAATTTCCGGGACTCTAGCTATACCTCTCGGTAAACGAGATCTGGTAGGAGTGATTACGCAACTGGAAGTCTCAGGGAACAGAAATGTGTAACCATATGTGATGCATGGCACGAAAAAAAGTTCACAAAACCAAAGCGAAGCTCTACAGTGTTAATTGTTCATTGAATTTTAACAAGATAGTGAGCGTATGTACTATGTAAACATGTGTTAAAGACTGAAATAAGTTAATTCAATGGCATTGTGATACCTAGTTATAAAGTTTTGGGACCATTTCATAGCAGCAGTAATACAAACAGACTGCAAAGACTATTATTTTAACTTTAATTCACATAGTTGTCTATGAAATTTCCTATTCTTTTCTCAATGCACATGTTAACTGTTTTAATATTACCATTTTGTTTAGTATATAGTAGTTATAAGTGTTTCTCATTATTTTAAGCTTTATGGGAACTATGACCTCAGGCCATAGACAAATTTTCTTGACCAGTATGATTGGGATTGTTGAAAATATTTTTCAATCATGGCAATCAGAATATGTAATACTGAATTAAGACATCAAGATGGAAATAAATGATTGCAATAATATTTGTAAAGAATATAATGCTTATTATTAGTAAATTGAGGTGCATAAAACTAGAACTGAGGTGAGCTGATTATCTTCACTATTTACGAATATTGGTTTGACTGAATATATTGGATGGCCACAGAAATTGACGCCATGGAAATAATCACCAATACCCAATATATTTTTCCTTACCATAACTTGTGCTAAAACCAGGAGTCTTGTAGACTTTACGAGTATCTGAATCTACCGAACTGAAGTCGAGGCCACATTGATATACGAGAATATTTCTAGTTCAAATTTGGTTTATTAATAATTATCATAAACAATAATATTCTATTAGATTTGAACTTTTGATAAAAGCTGGACCCCACATAACTTCCTGCTAGTATACCTACAAAATATAATTTAAAACATGTGTTTGGTTCATTATATTAGGTATATGATTTGTGTATTGGGCATTCAAAAACAGTAAGATATACCAAACACCTTTACTATTTACATATTTGACAGACCTGCAATCAAACTCAATATTCGTATATATTATATAAATAATAATTATGTAATAGTAAATTTAAATAGATACTGCATAGTAATGGCACACCACCATAATACACCCTTACATATAGTCTATTTTTGGCGCTTACAACGAGGGGCCATCGAAACAAGCAAGTTGTGGGATAGAAAATTATAATTATAATTTGTAAATAAATAACTTCGAATCTGACCAACACCATGCATAAGCCTACTAACTCTGCTTATAGCTTGCGCAATCGCAATGAGATTAATAGTAATGAGAATACAGAATCTGATAATGTAACAGAGGTTTTATAGGAATTGGTTAGTCTAAGTGAACAGTACGGTAGAGGAAATAGTGAGATACAGGAAATGAACTCAGAGCCTCATCTGGAGCGGCAGACAGAAAATACTGTTCATCCATCTCATCACACTCAAACTGTTAATACTGTTCGCAATGTAGTGAATACCACATTGCCAACTACTAGTGAAAATGTTGTCACTGAGTTGCCAAACAACTGGATGCAAATATTGCTGGTAAAACTGAACAATTTAGATAACAGGTTTGATGAACAGAATCGCAGATTTGATGAGGTAAACCATAAGTTTGATGAACAGAATTCCAGATTCAATGAACAAAACAGTAAATTTGATATCAGATTTGATGAACAGAACCTCAGATTTGACGAGTTTAAACAAGACATCGGGAGCTTGGAGAACAGGTTAGAATCGCGGTTCAGAGCACAAGAATAGCAATTAGATAGCCTAGCTGAAAACATCGCACAAGCTAACAACCGACTTGAACAACATAAACAGATCACAGCAACTACTCTGGTGGCGACCAGTACCAAATTTAAAAATATTAAGGATCAGTGTAACAAACATTACGAGACATTGAGGAACACTGTTCAAAAACATAATACGACACTGCACCATATCGTAGATGGGGTATTAGAAAGAACAGCAAACGTTGAACAGCAGATTGAAACAGTGAGCGTTTCATACTGTAATATGTCAGCTCAAGAAATAATAATGTAGTAGCTAGGATACACGATATTGATCATAAAGTGAAGACTTTACAGCTAGGCACAATCTCACAGCCTTCGTCTAGCACTGGAGTGGCCGATGAGGCTGCGCAAGAGACCGCACGTACAAGTGACACACCCGTGCGAAACCCCGAGTACATACACGCACAATCTAATTCACAGATCAATGCCACACGAATAAATTCCGTTGCATTAATACACCATCCGGCAAGGCATTGGGCCAAAAACATGCCTACTTACTCAGGTCATTCTCACGAAAATCCTATAAGATGTATAAATAAATTAGATGAATATTCGAACATGTTTGATCTGTCTGATGCAGAGCGATTGAAGTGATTAAACAATGCTCTTCGTGACGTAGCATTTTACTGGTGGGAGGTACAACAGGCTAACACGACATCTTATGACGACTTTCAAACAATATTTAGGTTACAATTCTGGAACATGCGCATTCAAGGTAACTTAAGGGCGCAACTGCACACAGAAATTTATGAACCTAGGAAGGGCAAATCCCTAGAAACTCATGTATCATCTATGTTTGAGCGTACCAGATACTTGGACCTTAACATGACCGATGAAGAATTAATAGTAATTGTTTTGACACAATTACCATTACGCTACCAAATGCAGTTGGCTGGTAGAATATTCCGAGATTTCACGGAATTTAGGGAACAACTCTTAGTGTTCGATCGGTTAGATAAGCATACCAAAAACACGTCTTCTCGCGATGAAAATGAGAAAATCAATCATTATCAAGGAATTCAGCATGTACCAGTAAACAGTCACTGGAACAATCGAAACAACCAACAGAAAGGAGAACACAAAGCGGTGCACACTCTGTCGTGGCAAAACGAATGCCAAACACCACAATGGTCACCACATCGAAAGGGATGGCATGGTGGTAAAACCTACCACAACAAATATTATTACCGCGGATCGCAGTCATACGGTAAGCGAAAGGGAAAGAATCATCGCTTCAATGACCACGAATGGCAAGAGGACAAACTTCACCGGGAAGGTACGCCGATGAATAAACGCCTGCCTACTCCACCTGCACAATGGCCTCCCATGGATAATGGAGACTTCAGGGAGCAACAGGACGGTCGAGAAAATTTGTCGCCTGAATCACCTCGAGATCGGCCGCCAATACTCAGATCCCCTGTTGGGTACGAGCCGTCCCAGCAGAGACAACAATGTCAAGACGTCGAACAAGACTGCATCTCATTCCCACCTACGAAAGATGGTTATTTTAAGAGGCAGCAACCGCTGAATCCAGCTGCAAACACTTTTCAGCCACCACGAGAACGGGGAAATGCCTCAACTTGTGTACATGCTGAAGCGGCTAAGTCGGACAATCATATTCACAACCCTGACGAAAGGTTAAACTAGAACGGGTCGAGGTGATATTACCCCGCGCCGAGACCGCAGTTCCAGACGAGTGGTTATGTAACATTGACACCTCACGAAATACTTTGTATGGAACCATCGACAGCAATACTACCATCGTATTTACCAAAGTGCGACCACCCCGAAGGAGACCAGACCTTACCAACGGGAGAAGATATAGAACAGCTTGTCAATGCTAGACTACGAAGGGAAGCAGAAATACGTAAGAAGCGGAAGCCTGCATCACGCCAGAGCAAATTCAAGGTCGGCGACCTAGTACTGCGGAAAACCGCTAAAATTAGCAGGAAGTGGGAAAATGTAGCTAAGAAACTTTTTCTGTTGTACGAAGGACCTTTCAAGATTGTCGGAATCACCAAGGAAAACTGTTACACGCTAGCGGATGCAGAAACAGAACAAGTAGTGGGACGTTATAATATAACTAGTCTACGAAACTACAAGACGCCAGTAGTACAAGACGTCAACAAAAGAACATAAATTACTGTCGCAGTAGAGGAATTATAAAAAAAAAAGTACTCTCAGCTGGAATAGAAAATTTATTTATTAATCTCCACAGTTTGAGATATTTATTGCAAGCTATGCAAAGTGTGATATTACATGGGTTATGAAGTTATGTTTGGTCGTATTCAATTACCTCTGCTTAACAGAAGATTTCAGCAAGGAATGTTTATTGGAAATTTAAGTGTCATAGATCTTCGTTGTTAAGAGCAGTTTTTTTTTCTGGGTAATTGCCTAGTTATCAGACTGCTAGTTTGATATTTTGCTGCTAAATAGTATGATTTAATGACACGGCCCATAACGTAATCCATGTTTACACTGATAGCTATCTATTATTTTGGCAAGATTCTATATTTTGTTGTAACAGCTGAAATACTGTTTATAGTCAAGGTGGATATGCTAAACTGTATGGTTGTACATGTTCGTATTTACAGCCAAAAGGGTATTCAAGGCTAAGATATTCGTTGACGTATCACTATTGTTCTGAGATAATTATTAATTCACTAAGGTTCATGGATAAGCTAGCAATGGAAGTTGAAGTACACAGCAAACACAGCATAGCTACAACATTATGTTTAATTATGTTAATATACCTATCTCTTTGACTTACCTTGTGCAAGAGACCCTTCAGGCTATGATACCCTTGAATTATATTTATTGTTTGTTGTGATAAAACGTAAACATTATTAGTATGAGAGACTATAGATGTTATTATTTAGTAATTTAATGTTAGTAATAATAAGTTATGAATAATTAAGAACCTATAACACATGCTTTAAATTATTGCATCAAGATCATAAGTTTTATTCGGTTGGAGGGGATAAAGGCTGGCTAATTATAAGCACGATGATATGCTGGAACACTATTTAGAATGATAGTTATATTTCTGGACTCCTAAAGTAAAAAGGTACGACTAGACCGAATTAAGTGAATGGTTGTGTCCGACGGAATTCTGTGCATAACTAGTGCTACGTGATATGAGTAACAGCTACATGACGTTGCTACCCTCTGGTAATGGTTCGTGGACTATCATCAACGCAGCGGACGCTTGACCAAGGTGCGTCGCAGTGAGTTTCACCATGTTCGATGCCTGGCTGTATCGTCAATCAAATACCAACTTTACCCCGTCGCCTTCAAGTGGTAATGGTGACAAGGCAGTGGACATCACGTCTAGCACCTGCATAAAACGCAGTTCTTAGTAACCTGCCGCTGCATAACATGGTCGTAATGTACTTTCAGGTAATGTACTACCATGTCTCAGTTGATACACTCCCGATGAAACTTCTGCAATTGGTGAATTGATAAACCGCAACAACGACGTCCGTTTCGCAGACGGCTATATATATATATATATATATATATATATATATATATATATATATATATATATATAAAGAAGCACATATAGAGTCTACGGTACAACCTGCACCGAATAAGTACTGAGTGTGGTGTAGTGTGTTATGTATGATCCATTTTGATCTGACCGTATTCTGTGTTATGTTAATGTTGACTTTAACATTATTTTTGTCTATCAGATACGGGTTAAGAATAACATGAAATATAGAACTGTTTTCTCAGTTATCTTTTTAATGGAAGCGGCATCTGAGCGGGTAATGACCTCTCAGAATAAACAAAAATAATATACAAATAATTTTATATGTATAAAACTATGTAAACATGTGTTAAAGACTGAAATAAGTTAATTCAATGACATTGTGATACCTAGTTATAAAGCTTTGGGACCATTTCATAGCAGCAGTAATACAAACAGACTGCAAAGACTATTATTTTAACTTTAATTCACATAGTTGTCTATGCAATTTCCTATTCTTTTCTCAATGCACATGTTTACTGTTTTAATATTACCATTTTGTTTAGTATATAGTTAGTTATAAGTGTTTCTCATTATTTTAAGCTTTATGGGAACTATGACCTCAGGCCATAAAAAAATTTTCTTGACCAGTATGATTGGGATTGTTGAAAAGGTTTTTTAATCATGGCAATCAGAATATGTAATACTGAATTAAGACATCAAGATGGAAATAAATGATTGCAATAATATTTGTAAAGAATATAATGCTGATTATGAGTCAATTGAGGTGCATAAAACTAGAACTGAGGTGAGCTGATTATCTTCACTATTTCCGAATATTGGTTTGACTGAATATATTGGATGGCCACAGAAATTGACGCCATGGAAATAATCACCAATACCCAATATTTTTTTCCTTACCATAACTTGTACTAAAACCAGGAGTCTTGTAGACTTTACGAGTATCTGAATCTACCGAACTGAAGTCGAGGCAACATTGATATACGAGACTATTTCTAGTTCAAATTTGGTTTCTTAATAATTATCATAAACAATAATATTCTATTAGATTTGAACTTTTGATAAAAGCTGGACCCCACATAACTTCCTGCTAGTATATCTACAAAATATAATTTAAAACATGTGTTTGGTTCATTATATTAGGTATATGATTTGTGTATTGAGCATTCAAAAACAGTAAGATATACCAAACACCTTTACTATTTACATATTTGTCAGACCTGCAATCAAACTCAATATTCGTATATATTATATAAATAAATAATAATTATGTAATAGTAAATTTAAATAGATACTGCATAGTAATTGCACACCACCATATTACACCCTTACAATAGGCAGTATATTAATACAATTCATTGTCGAAAATCAGGTCCAAAGCCGGTGTTTAGTTTTTTTTTTTTCAAGTTTTTTTCGCCTTCATCGGAGCCGTTTAATTTCATATTTTAAAATTTTCGGTCTGCTAATCAAATGATTCGATTGTCGACGAAGCTGCTCCGCGGGAGTGAATTCTAGCGGCGGGTGCGGAAACTGCATGTGATTCTCGTCCAGAAATGTAGTTGTAAACCCAATTTACGTGTATTTATCACGCTCAGCATTATTTTAAAAAAATCTGCGTTAAATTTCGTGTCCGAGATTCATATTATAAATTTACGAGCATCATGAGAACACATGAACTTGCTTTTTACCGAGGTTTAATGTTACATATCACTGGCGACTACTGAAAGACTCATCTTTTATTTTTTTACAAGAACACTTGCAAGTATACGAGTTGCCCTCTTTGCTGCCTGCATTAAACATTGAATTACTGTACCAACAAAATTGAATATAACGGGTCGATAGTTTTGTTAGATGTGAGCTATCCTGATGGTGCTGACGCCGTGCCGTTTTTGCAAGAAGGTTATCAAATTACGAGATCATGGTTCTGAAGTAGTTATATGAAAATAATATATTATATAATTATAAATATATTTGAAACTATTCCGAGGGCTTGTCATATGTGAATTACAATTAAATATATGACATAACATTTTTTTTAAAACAACACATTGCTTTCAGCAGTGAAGAAAAGTGATCCACTTAAAAATTGTCTATAGTATTTACGAAAAATAAAAATAAAACTTTAAATACAAGGAGAACTGCCACTAACAAATTATAGATTTTCAAAAATACGATTTATATATATTTTTGTGAGAATATAGTTGTTTACGAACAATAGACATATCTACTGGCAATTTGTTCTTCATGCATGAAAACAAATACGGCTGTTTGCTTACAAATACTTTCCTTTAGTTGATAGGAATTACATATTTTTATTCGGTATGGGCCGAATTTTTCCTCAAAAAAATTATTAAATCCTTAGAATTAAGAATGATTCGATATTAGAGAAAGATTATTCGAAGGTAAATATAAGACGAAATAAAGTTAATTTAAAAAATTCAACACTGATAACCTCTGATGATTACTAGGTAAATTTAATTTCTTCATACCTATCCTGTTAACATACCCCAATATATGGTAATGTTACATGTAATTATACAAATAAAATTACAATATGTATTGATTTTGGAAACTTATTTTGCAAAACAAATATTTAAAGGGTTGAATGTCTCAACACCACAGTTAACATTTTTATTTTTTATGCATTATTTTATTTTTGACCATTGAGACTTGGGTTCGGATTCGAGGGGTATATTTGCAGTACTTTTTGGGATTCGAATTTGAGATTCGGATTAGAGAAAACTGGGATTTTGCCAATCACTAATTTTTATGGATTTTTTTTTATGACTTCGTGGGAGAGGTTTGTATCCCCCACGTAAACCACGTCTCCCCCCCAGGGGCGTAACCAGGGGGGGGGGGGTGGTTTAATGGTTCAAACCCCCCTCCCCCTTAGCACCAAATCTTTAATTAATTTCTTATTTATCACTCAAACAAATTTCATATTAAAATTAATAACATATTTACTATTACAATATTTAAATTTAAATACTGAAAACTGTTAAAATAGCCCTATTTTACACCTTAAAATCCAATTTTACCCTCTTTAATACGGGGGGGGGGGGGGGCCATGCTTCTTAACACCCCCCATACACAAATACTGGCTACGCCACTGCTCCCCCCCCCCCCCCCGGACGGTACGCCACTGAGTGTACCTGATAATGTTATTTTGTGTAGATTCTTCAAGCGGACCGTAAGAAACTATGTCGCAGGCCACCACACGGTCTGGAAGATTCTTAACATCGTTGCCACAAATTAATTTAGTCATTCCAAATGTACAGATATACTGCAACCTCTCCCCATTGCTACATGTCGTCAATAACAAATGTTGAGGGGTTTGTAGGTACGGACGTCACGGCGTGACTGGAGCCTGCCAGACGAGGAGATTCTGCGGTGATTCGCCGTTGCATTTCGCAGCGTGGTGTTGGAGGAGCGGCACTACTTTCATTTCTGAAAACGGGAAGGAAATTCCCCATATTAGTGTGTAACAGGCGGTTCTGGTGCAGGGCGGTGGGTGTATCCACCGGAAATCTAAACTCGTACTTTGAAAATTAAAATATTTTTAACATTTTTTTAATTTTTATTTATTACGTTTTTTTAAATTTTTTTTATACGATTTCCTTTGCAGGGATCGAACAGACGACTCCGGACATTAAAACATAAGAAATTACTTTTATTTAATTTTTTGAAAGTATTTATTAATTTTTTTTAGTAAATTTTCTAATCAAAGATGGTTCAATGAGAGATAATTAGGATTCAAGAAGGTGAAATATTCTAGAATCTAATATGGTCCCATGGATACAATTGGCGGACTGGAATGTTCTAGAATCTAAGATGGTAATCTAGATTTTTAAAAATTATTTTTTTTTAAGTAAATACGTAATCGAGGTGGCAAATTTCACTCGTATCATATTTAAGTCGTGTTATATCTTTCAACTTCAAGGTCAAGGTCGCTGTAATCCAAGTTGGTGGTCGGATATTGGCCTGCCACCCTGCACCAAATCCGCCTGTTTACACACTGCATACTTCCCACGAAGAGAAAACATCCTTGCCCCCGGCTGGAATCCGAACCTTGGCTAAAAGGTCACACATGTCAAAAAGTTGTCATTGAAACATTTGCCCGCTTCAGTTTTCATATTCGTTTTCAAGAGTTTTTTTACTTGAATTCCTCTGGTGAATGATTATTAACTCTGTAAACGTGTGCATGTTTGTGAAAATTTTCAATCGGATTTACTCTCTATTTGACAAGCCCTGGAGGCGATCAGTTTGTCGACTGAATTACCATTTTTTTTTACACTCCCCGGGGCCGGTAACACGCAAACTGAATGTAAAACATAAGCTAAATCATTCGCAAACCCGTTCTGAAGAAACATTTGCCTTTATTGCAAATGACAACAGTTACAGAATCGATGACAAAGGCTCGGTAATATCTCGTAAGAATTTGACGTTTAGATTAAGTAAACGCTAATTAATCTTGTCTTCCTTTCAAATATGCGAATAAAATTATGACGTCTAAAATTTTACTTTAATTTTACGGAATATATTTAATCTTTTAAAATCACACTACTTCTACACACCATCAAAATTTATGATAAATAAGGTTGTTACTAGTAGTGCCACCCACCATTTTGGTTGTGACGTCACGGCGGCCATCACAAATGACCTTAACTTTGGACATCGACCTTGGCTCCTACCACCATATTGGATTATTGTTACAGCCTCCATTTTTTAGTGTGCTGAAAGCCGTCATATTGTTTTCGTCTACTGGAGGTCGTGATATTGGATGATATAAAATGTCCACAATTATTTTTTCTTCTAATGAATATAAGCCATCTTTGTAATCTTTGTACCAGGATGTAAGGTTGATGTTCCATTACCTACCAGTGTTTTTATGATCTTTATGTACAAATTAAATTTTGATTTTTCTATACAGAATACATCCGAAGCGAGGTGATTTCAATCATGAAATGTCAGAACTATAGTATGTAAAACTTACATCCTTAAACACACGGCCTTTGAGACATATACCAGACTAAGAATTAAAAATGTTATAAATAAAAAACTCATATTTGAACTTGTAATATTTTAATATGAAAAATAATAGCAGCACACAGCTACTATCTTCGTTTTAAACACTTGATACTAGGAGTGCTAGTTTCATATAATGCATACATATTATGCTATAGTGTGCACTACCACCATCTTAATTCTAAATACTTGCAACTAGGAGCGCTAGTGTCGCAAATTGCACACATCATCTGCTAAGTGCTCCAATGTCATAGTGGTATTTTATGACTGCTAGAGTCCAGTATTGACAGTCACCATATCGTGAGCTAATGCTGCATTCGCTATGTTGTCGGCCATTATGGCCACCATATTTAAATTTTGTAATTATCATTGTAAAAACACAAAAATATTAAATTGAAATTATTTTGAAATACCTTGTAGTAATTGATTGATTCTATTCATTGCTGCCCCTAGTTCAATAACAGGCAGTACAGATGTAGTAAAATCTATTCATTATAAAACAGTTTAGTTTTCAGGTTCAAAAAATAAAACAACATAATTTTAAAAATAAAATTCATTAAATAACTTCTGCTCTACTGCAAGTACAAACATGCGAATTATTAAAGACTTTAGCGTTTCTCGAATTCTACAGTTGCTACCTAAGAAATAAAGGTGAGGTGGGAAGCCCACCACATTACATAGAATAATAAATTTCTTAGTTTGAGAACCTTTTCTCCCCGGAGCTGAGAGGGATGTAAGTCACTACTAACAAGTAACACAATTTAAGTCATAACTTTCTCTCGCTCGTAGCTAGCTAATGTGAGTGGAAAAAGTGCTTCAAAATAACCATCAAAAACATCTCTATAGTGTAGTTTGGTCTGTACAATTTATATTTGTTAATCTGTTTCAATTTAATTTAATAATGTGAGTCAATTCCAAGTAAGAATATAACTGTACCAGAGCCGGCCGTCTTTTTTATAGCTTTATGGATTTAAGCTAGTATGCCTAATTTCTTTAACAAACAAATTTAAAAACGCTTTAATGCCACAGTTCTTTTAACCTTTAAAATGACTCACCAGTAATAAACCCACAGACAAGATGGAAATTCCTGTGTGTAATTGGGTGCCTCTTCATAAACCAAATCTGAAAGCAGAACTCAAGTGGATTTTGTTTAGTAAATGTATTTTTTTTTTATGGTTAAGGGTGTTACTAAGCCACTTAATTATGATCCAGTACAACAACACAAATAATTTTGTGTCGGTTTGAGTAAATTTAATTGACTTTTTTTCAAAAAACTTTTATAAAATATTCAATCTTGTCAGACTAGCATACACGTCTAAAGTTATCGTGTAAATTTCACTATTTAAGAGGAGCTCCCGACTTCGTGTCGCTGCATGGCAGCATTAATGTCACTCTTCCTGGCGAGTTCCTTCCAGAATATAAAAAAATTCTAGCATTAGCCTTTATAATGCTACGGTTTATTTTTCGCAAACAAATTGCTATTTAGAGTGTCTTCGATTTAAAACAGACACAATTTCATTGACTAATACCTATATTTGTTGTAACAACACATGCGCTCCTATGCGAAGTCACAAGTGAGTAAGTTCTAATCTTATACATGGGATGGAGCAGTTGACTGGCTGAGTTAACGGTCGCTGCAGAAGGGCAAAAAATTATGAGTTTCCGTCAACAAGGACAGGTCTGGAGTACAATGTCAATGGCAAAGGTACCGTCCAAACCTTTTGGGAAACTTAATTTGCTTCCGCAGAACTAGAATGATCGTGTCAAGGTCGCACACTATAATTATTATTTTTTGTATATGGCCCATACATATTAATGTAAAATTACAAATGTAAGTAAATTTGTACATTTACATAAAAACAACTGTATCACTACAACACTGTGTTTGCAGTAACACTGGGTTCAGATTCTTACACGAATATTTATGCTTTGTGTTGTCGCAGTACCTTCAATAGTTAAAGTTGTTTGTGAACCGTTTCCTGAATAGCTTTCCATTCTTAACAGAGCAGGTCAATAAGCAAAATAAAACAAGATAATGTCCCAATTTTTGAATATTGGATCAAATCTTTAATGTTTTAATAAAATTATACTTCAATTAAAGATCAATTAAAATTTAAAATTAAGCACTAATTTTCCTTAGAAACTAACTGTATTATCTCAAAAAAGTATTTCATACATGCAAAAAAACATAGCCATGTGTTGTACAAAGTTACAATATCGTTTATGTAGTATTACAAACTATTTCTTGGCAACTGATTTCCAAACGAATCTTTTGTGAAAGCACAGAAAATATTTTTCTGTGCAGAGTTTGTCAATAGTGGGTTACAAACAGGTGTGTGTTACGGAACATGTTTGCAAGTGTTCAGGGGCTCAGATCGGTAGGATTCACGTCGAAGGGAAGGAGTGGAACTGGCGGTCCAAGGCCGAGTGTTTTGCGCACATCTCATCAGCAAGGGGCTTATATAAGCCAAGGGGGGAGGAAAACTACCTTGCCTACCCCTTCACCATCGTGATCGACGTGTTTCTACTAGTTTTCTTTTTGTAAATACACAAGAACAACATCATACATATCAGAATGAAGCACATTAAGGGGCCCTGAGTCAGGGGTGTATGCGTCAGCGCGACGCTCGCTAGTGCTTCTAGCGCGGTGTCGCCTCTAAGCGCAATGCCTTGTACTGGCGTGCGGTCTTCTCGTGTATAGGGTAACTATGATATCTGAGCCGTAACCATGCCACTACATTGCATGGAGATAAATAACTAATGCAAATCCCTTGAGTGCTTTCAAGAATCTTTACAGGGTATTTCATGCCTAAAACGTATTCTGATAACACGCCATTTTAGCCGTTTTCACTTCACTAAAAATACAGTTAAAAACTTATTCCAAAAACAGAACTAAGAACTACTCCATCCGTCCTCAGCGTGTTCTAAAGTGCCTTTCGTAAACTGAAGCCAATCGGATGTCTCGATCAGTTTAGATAGCATGTTGTTTTCCCTGAAGCTCTGCACACTGTGTGTGTGTCCGGGTAGGCGGGGCCCTTAATCTAACCCTGCTCGGGTCTCAGGAAAAAAAAAAGGGGGGTTTGACGTAAAGGCAGGGGATTCGGGATCGTTACCTGGTTCCACCGAGTGTTTTTTTCTTTTCTTTTTTACGAACGAATGTTGGCGCACGGCTTTTACCTCGAGGAAAATCCACAAACAAGCCAGTCTTCCAGGAGCGGTCAGCCTGAGGCTGGATGGAAATAAAACAAGCCACCGAGATGGCTTCAACACGGGACAGCGTCTCTCTTCTTACCTCCTGTGCATCAGCCACCACACACTGCAAAAATATGTTTTGAAAATTTATCTGAAATAGTCATGAAAATTACAGATATTTGTAAATTTGTACATTTACGTCAAAGCAACTGTATCGCTGCAAAAAATTTTTCACTTTATTACTGGTTTCGGATGTTTTCTTGGAAATGTATTCTTTGTTTTGTCCCAGTATCTACACAAGTTAAAGTTTTTTGTAAACCGTTCCCTGAATAGCTTTCCAGTATCTACTGGTTGCATTGATGATAATCATTATGAACCAAAATAAAATTCAACTGATGAATATTCGATTATTATCTTCCCTGGTTCAAAAAATGTATTCTTGTATAGTACATCAATCAATTTTTAAAATAATGCGCTAATGTTTGTCAGCGCGAAAATACATATTCAGTATTTAATGTATGGAAAAATTACCACAGCAGTGTGTTATACAAATTTACAATATTTTGAAAATTTCAGGCGTCCTAAGGGCGATACAGTTTTACACATGAAAAAAAATTCTACTTTTACAAAATATTGTTTTTTAAACCTGTTGCCAAGAAATAGTTCGTGAAATTAGGATACGTGGCGTGTAACCTGCCTTTTCGAGCTACAGTAGGTACATTGATGCGCCACAATCAACAGCGAAGTTTCCGGGAATTGTGGCAACACGTCTGGCCGGTGGACGGCGGACACGTCGTCGTCTCGGCTTCCCCCCTTGTGACGGACGCCCGTACCTACCGGCGCCGCGACGCTACACCCTTCACGGAATGCCGCTGCCCTCCTCCTCTACGACCATCCTCTACCCGGTCCACCACGCATGCGCGCTCCTTCCACCCCCTTTCTTCTTTCTTAATAACCTTCTATTCATTGACGCCAAGTCAGATAACCCTCCCCCCCCCCCCCCCACACACAACCAAATAATCAGCGTTCGTGCATCTTCGGATTTTCTTAACCTGTTTTAAAAGTTAAAGTTAAGTTAGGTAAGATCTGTTAAGGCCCGGACACAACTAACATAGTACTGAAACAGGGAAAGTTATAGTGATAAGCACTAACACAATACAACTGACACAGCGACCTAGCTACAATAAAAATAAACTTAACTAAATTCTTTTGATTGTTGGGTTGTTTTATCTTTCTAAAATTTATGCTGCTGTATAGTTGATAGTGTATAATTGTAAGAAAAAGAGGTTTTAGCAGAATAAAATCTATAATAGAATAGAAATTGCAAAATTACAAATAAAAATAATGAACAAAAGAAAACTATGTGAGCAAGTCTTTTACTACTTGCCATTGATGTGGAACATCTAACCTCGGTAACGAGCAAATTAATGTGTTCTCTTGTTGCAAATACACTTATAATACAAAACTCGGACACGAAATATAACGTAGAATTCTGTAAAACAATGCCGAGCGTGATAAACATATATAAATTGTGTTTTAAACTTCATTTCTGGACGTGTATGATACGTAGTTTCAGGACCCGCCGATAGAATTCGCCGCAGAAGCAGCTACGTCGACTGTTGAATAATTTTATTAGCAGACCGAAATTTTTAACTTTATAATGAAACTCTCCGATAAAAGCAAAAAAAAAAACTTGAAGAAAATTTAAACCCCCGCTTTTCACCAGATTTTCGACACGAAATTGTATTACAGTACTTCCCATAATATTTGAATTCATTAAACAGTTAATAGTTAAACGATTTTCTTTGGCTTTGTGAACTTTGGTTCTCGCCATCCGCCACAGATGACAGCACCGTGGTTACACATTTCCGTTCCATGCGACTTCCGTTCCATTCACGAAATGACTCCTACCAGAGTATGTATAACGAGAGCTAAGAACATCGATAATATTCGGTGCAATCTAGCCAACACATGCGTATTTTTTTAATTTATTCAAATAAGTCTTTAAGTGTCGACGTAGTAGGACGTTTAGAACTTCAGATTGGCCAAAAACATAGCATTACTTTAGTAATAACGCAGTATTAAGTATTAAGCAAGAGTAACACCGGGTATGAACTCCACTTAAAACTAAAACCGGACTTGTGAAAGTGCTTATCGCAATTTACGATTGTAGCTAGTTATATTGAATTACGTGGAGTTCTAATGTTATGTCCAATACTCTGTTGTTTTAGTGAAAATCTTATAGGGAGGGACGTAGTTGCGTCTCAGGCCGAAGCCTATACGCCTAGTCATGCTGAAATTAGCCATGCATGCATCGTGTACTTTGTGCGGGGATTGGCTCGCCGTTGCAGCGATTTTAGCCATAACTAACTCCCCTATCTTAAAACTAGCTTAAAACAATGCTTACTTGGGCCCAAGAAAAACCTGCATGGACACATGGAAAAAACCTTGGGCATAGACATGCTGGATGAAAGGGCATGCATACAGTATTTCTGGATGAAAGGGCATGCATACAGTATACAGGATACAGAGGATGGCATGGATGAATAGTTGGTCAGAGTAGAAGAGTCTACCATGCGGGTGGTTGGGAACTTGGACGTGTGGTCCGCTGTCATATTTATAACCATTGCTGGGTTTATGGCCAGGGGCGCTCGCACTCGGATGGTGAGTGGCTGCACTACCACTCACTCTGCGACCAGCCAGCACCTAGAACTAGAGGAGAAAGAAAATCAGTCAAACTTACGTACTAGCTAAACTTGATTAAATGTTTTCTATGCTATGCACAGCTCACAGCCGAGTCGTGGACGCACATTGTTTGAATTTAAACGTAATATAATAAACTGGAACTGAATTCTTTTTTTTTTTTTACCCATATCGCAAAGCCGCTCGACCGAGCGAAGAACATTCGGACACGTTCGTGTTTGATCGGGGGTCGGTGAATCCCAGGGGTTTCCCCCCACCCCTGCGCGCCTCATATAATCGATGCAGGCGCGCCGCGCGCTTCCAGTCGTCCGACGGCGGACGTAGCGGCGAGTCGTGCCAGGTTACGGCGTTCGACGTCGAAGCGCGCGCGCGCCCCGCGTCTGCCAGGTGTCGCGGTATGCCGCCGCCGTCCGGACAAGAGCTGGTCCTCTGATCGACGACTGACACTGACTACGAGGAGCTCGAGGTGAGTAGCGTCCCCTTTCAACCTTGAAATGCGGAAAATAGAGTTATAATTTCGTCTCGTACTTAGGTCAATTCTGGTTTTCATTAAAAAATCAGTTTTTTTGGCAAAAAAAAAAAAAAAAAATACCCGAAAATATTTTCAAGTGATAGTTCTTTGCTTTTGGAGGTACAATTTTCTAGCGTTACGAAAATTCCGATCGAATGAGGGGAATAGTAAGGTACATGGTGGGGGAACCGGTAGAGGAGGAGAGAGTCAGCGGTGACGCTACTCCAACGCATGCGCTAGCGGTCGAATGGGAAGACGGCAAAGTTTAGGGGGGGGGGGGGCGGCATAGGTACGTAGCGAGGCATGATATAGGCCAGTTGTAACGGCCAGACGAAGAGAAGGCGGGAGAGAGGTAGAAATGACGTTGCAGTGATGCTACGGAATTATCGTAACGCTGCTTATATTTGTCTACTCATGAGGTTTTTTTTTATTTGAGATAATACCTGCACTCTTACTATTCTCAATTCTTATCTCTTGTTTAATAAAAACACAAATAATTTATTGCTATCTATACTTATAATGTTTCCCTATCTGTACATAATAAGCAAGAAGTTTCACTTCGGTTGAGCGTAGACTCCGCGCACAAACGTTTTTTAAAATATTATTTAATATTCTTTACTATTCACTTGAAACGGAAAACAGTCTTGGGCTCAGCCGTTACGTACATAAATTAAACGTCCCTGTATTTTCGAGAAAAAAAAATCCTCGGCTATGCTATATTCATAAGGATCTCTGGACAACAGGATCAGGGATATCTCACAGGATCAGAGATATCTCTCAGTCCCAGCCACGCTATTAAAGCACAAAACAAATTTACTTCACTATATTCACTCTACACGTAATGTTTATAATAATTTTACACCATCCATTAACCCGAAAATACCTTTTTACGTTTACCTGGACTCCAGCGTGTCAGCGGCCGAGTTACCGCACTGGCTAACGTAAAATTTTTTATTAAACGTGAAATTATTTTATTAATTACTTAAGCTACTCAACAGAATCCTTAGAAATTAAAAACAATGTATCAATTTGATTTTTGATATACTGGTGCCCCTACAGTAGATAATTACAGGTTTTTTTTTTGTGCCTAGTGACGGTAGGCAATGTGAGGTCCCGAAACGTCACAACTGTTTTTGACGTGACAACGTCTAATAAATCAATGAACGCCGGCTGCACGCACGAAAAAGTGTCCCGTAACGCACATTGTTCCGTTACGCTGTGTCCCGTTACGCTCATTGTTCCGTTACGCTGTGTTACGTTACGCTGTCGGGGAGTGCAGTAATAATAGGTTATGTTACAATTGACTAAAAAATTATGGTGATTCATATAATTTATGATGTATATTTTATTACAGTTTATTGATATGAAAACTTGTTCATAGTTATATTTAAACTTTATAGCTAAACGCCAGTTTTTAAAATTAATTACAAGTCATTTACACGTGAACTGTTTCGTCGACTGTTTATAAAGTGAAGTGAAAAGTTAATGTGGTTTTCATTGCTTGTTACAACAACAATTTCGGCAATAAAGGTTAATTATTCTTGCATTTTAAAAATCTTATTACTAGTATAATTTCAAGTATTTATTCTTTTATTATTAAAATTAAAATGATTCAATTTTATTCATAAAAGTATGCAATCATTTCATCAATGTTTTGTTATGACGTTGTCACGTTAAACTATCGTCCGTAAACCGACGTTACAGACAACCAATTTTTTGTCATAGAAAGACGAAAATGTTTATTCGTGCTGTCATCCTTGTGTCGTCCAGATTGTCTGTTTAGTTTTCATCACTGGGTTAGTTTGTCTGAGCGTCGCTGTGTTGTCCGTAGGTGTTTTTTTGTATATATTGTTCTTGCTCCAACTGTTTCTTCTTTGCTAGCCTATTGTGTTCGTCTGTGCTGTCTCTTTTTTTTTTACTAAGTTCCCTCCACGGAATCATTTGTTTTGCCCAAGCACGTAATGTGACATCAGCTGATATTGGATTATTCTCAGTGTGTTACGTATTCATCTTTGAGGTCAATTTCTGTGTTTTCTTTATTAGACAACAGGCAATGGTTTATGCTCAAAATATTATGTTTACTTGAAGAAAGAAAAATTTACGCTGACCTCACACTAGTGATGCGGATGGCGATTTGTTGAAGGTTTGAGCCCAAAATAACGATAACTCGCTTTGTTTGCATGCACAGAGTTTTGAGAGTGTTCCGTAGGGTTCAAGGTCAAAGCACATCACTGAAAAAAAATGAACAGTTAATTTTAACGTTGAATAAATCTATTAGATTTTCGCACAACAAAAAAAATGTACATGTTGTTTTTAGTTTTGATAAATTAACTTTGTAAAAATTTTTAAAATTGCTCTCTTTTATTTCGCATTGTCGATAACCATACCTCGAACAAGAAAAATACAGATCGATGTGGTCCGAACGTAAACGTACAAAACAACGCCTCGACTGATTGGAGTCTCGCACAAAATTTACCAATATATGTCTGCGAAGTGAACGAAATTCAATCCTGTGACCATGCATGTTTTTGAAATGGTTTTGTTAAAAATAAAAACTGTGACCTAATCTGCTATGGTTTTATTTTCAAGTTTTTATTTTAGATTCAACTGAAAAAATGTGAAAAGTTGAGTGTTTGGTAAATTAAAATATTTACATTTATTTATTTACAATCATTGTTATAAAAAATCACAACGACAGTTCAAAGAATACTATCTTTAAAAAATACGATAAAAATATCGTCATCGTATCTGCAATAGTGTTCACGTGATTACAGAAATAAAATAACAGTGCACTATAATTTTGTTCTGTAAATGGAACAGAAACATTCATGTTAACTTACAGATATTTTTAAATTTGTACATTTACATGAAAACAACTGTATTACTACAAAATGGAGTTCGCAGTAATACCGGATTCAGATTCTTACCCGGATATTTATGCTTCGTGTTGTCCCAGTACCTCCAATAGTTTAAGTTATTTATAAATCGTTCCCTGAATAGTTTTCCAGCATTAACAGCGCAAGGTAAAACAAAAAAAAATAGTATCAATTTTTTGAACATTCATTTATCTTCTCCATGGTTTAAAAATTTTTGCTTGAATGTAAAATTAATTAAAATATAAAATTATCTTTTGAAATAATCAATATTACCTCTAAAACGTATTTCACATTGGAATAATTATCATAGCCACGTGTTTTACAAAGTTGCAATATATTTCTTGTAGAATTACAAACTATTTCTTGGCAGCTGGTTTCCAAAGGAATCTTTTGTATAATAACATAATTTTTTCTGTGTGGTATCTGTCACTCAAGACGGGACTACAGAATACGCTTTAAGCGAGATCAGGTAGAGTGGGATTCGAACCACTTGGGTGCCCACTCAGTGCTCATAAATCATGAGCCATGCCGGAGTCCTGGGGATCGATCCCACGACCCTCGCTACATGAGCATATCAGAGATCGCGGCTGTCGACAGCCCCAGACTACGATATTATTAAAGACTTTTTCTGGCCAATAACCCAATACCCAAGGGCTAATAGTAGCCTACGTCTCCTGACTTCGATTCTCTCCATGCAAACACTTTTGAAAAATGTTTCTGTAAAAAAAAAACATTAACTTAGTGTAAAAGATTTCCTAGACACCACCCTAGATTTCAAAAACAAATATTTCCAGAAAATTACGGAAATTTCCGTAAATTTTTTCGTTATTTTTATTGTGTGGTTCAGAAAACTTACTTTTAAAAACATTTTTTTTCGTGATGAGGTTATTGCATCGAATCAAAACACTTAAGTAATTTTTTTATTATATCTTGAATAAAAACACAAATATTTGTCACACTAACCACTACCCCGCAAATACAACATACCATGAACTGCAAAATGTTGGTATTTAAAGAATTTCAGCTTCGAACAGTAGCAGTTTTCTCTCCCGGTGTGATTTGCGCCATGTGTAGGTGTTATTGGTGTGATCGTCGTAGCTGCACTACTAAGGAGTATTTTCGCACCAACGATTTGTTTACCTGCAGCTGTCATCGAACTCGACTCTTAAAGTTTCAAGAAATACGGAGAAGTCCGTATTTGGAAAACCCCAGTGATTAAATTGTTTTTTTTTCCTCGACGTTGCGACTATGTATCCGCTAACTGTTGGTACTTTTTATAGTGTGATTTTCCATAAATATGTGGAACTGTCAAAAAAATTTGTGTGAAATATTACGTTTACCTTTCTTGGGGTAAGTTGACACTATTGGGTACCAGCGTAGTCCGGTTCGGCGAACTTTACTCGCGACCAAGACCAGGACACCTACTGACCACAAACCCGAACTTTGCCCGTAATTTTCAGTATTATAAACTTTTTCCAAGCAGTCGCAGCTGCAGTGATCATCCAAGACGAATGTGGTGTGTTCGAGGAAGAAATGGAAAACTAACAGAAAAGTTTTAGCTAAGAAATGGTTTCAACAAATAACTTCAATTTAATAAACTTTATCATAGGTGGCAATCCTGGCAAGTACGGATACAACGAGAATATTCTATATTTACTGAAAAAGCAATAACTGTGTTTGCATAAAAACCAGCCACAAAACTGTTAAATGGCGAAAGGCATAGCTCGTGATCGCCTGCGGAGCGACTGCCGACGTGGTGATAGTTCACCAGTTCACGGTCTGCAGTGTCTGGCGATGTTTGAAGCCGAGCCCCGTCCACGACCTTGTCCAACCGAGTCGTCACAGCCAGTGTTGCTAGGCGTATTCGAATTCTGGGCACGTACCCAAATTACTACGTCTGTATCTGGTACCCAAGAAGGTACACTAGAAAACGCAAATGTACCCGAATTTAGGGAAGGGGGCGGGGTGTTGGAAAGTGAAAATATTCACTTGGAATGAAAAATCTTTTAGGGTGGAAAACCGTATTTGCCCTGGTATCTCTGTCTTTTTGAAGGGAAAAAAACACCCTTGGCTGCGCTGTATTCCCAAGAATCTCTGGAGAACTACAGGATCAAGTTGCAGCTAATATCAAGTAAATAGTGGGGTGGCGTCATCAGGATCAGAGATATCTCTAATTGAAGACAGTTTCTGCTACACTATTAAAGCACAACACAAATTTTAATCACCTTATTTATATTAAATGTATTATTTACAACAATGTTAGACCAACATTTATCCTGAAAATACCATTTTTCATATGTGACTGGAATAGCAGTACTCAAGGTTTACATTATAACCTCCCAACTAACCCAACGACGAATGTTAAAATCCTACGCACGGGTCTAAACAGTAGAGCCATTATTGTATTTGAACTACAAAATTTTATGTTGTCACGCTATTGTGACATTTTATAGAACAGCGTGTATGATATTTGCATTGAAAAAAAACAGCAATATTTTTTTCGTGCTTTTAATGTGAATGTACCTGAAAGATACCCGAACTGAGAACTTCTTATACCCGAAAGTGCTCGAACGTAGAGGTGAGTGTACTCAAACTGTGTGTGCTATGTTTGCAACACTGGTCACAGCCCACACACGTCTGAATGTTCTTCGAAGGTCGAGCCGAGTGCAAGTCCTATTGGCCGCTCTTCCGTGACCTCACGGAAGGGCCTGCTTCTGTCTTCTCCGACAACGATGTCGTTAGGAACGGATCACAACAGCAACACACATCTTTCGAGTCTTGTTATCTTCCGTGGGAAAGATCTGACCGCGTGTTGGGTGCCCACGTCTGCAGAAGTTTCTTATTTCGTCGGTCGCGGACATTGTGGCGGGTAAGAATGGAATGCCCTTTCCCACACTCGGCTCGTCCAATGAGCGCGCGGTCACTGCTGTGCTGCAGACAGGATATTCGTGATACAAAATGTGAGCGAGTTTTTCAGTACTCGTTAGAGATGTATGTGTTACAACTAACCTTGGTAACGAACGAATTAATGTGTGCTAGTGTTCCAAATACACTTGTAATACGAAACTAGGACACAAAATTTAAAGTAGATTTTTTTTTAAATAATGCCGAGCGTTATAAATATAAGAAACTTGAGTTTTAAACTAAATTTATAGACGCGAATCACACGTAGTTTCCGCACCCGCCACTAGAATTCGTTGCCGGAGCAGCTACGTCTACTATCGAATCATTCGATTTGCAGAGTGAAAGACTTGAAAGCACTTAAAAACATACTAACACCGGCTTTGGACCTGATTTTCGTCAAGGAATTTTATTAAAATACTGCCCATCATGTTAAAAATCATTTAACAGTTAATGCTATAATGTTTACCTTTGGCTTTGTGAACATTGGTTCACGCCATCCGCAACAGACGGCAGCTCCGTGGTTACACATTTCCGTTCCATGTGACTTCCGTTCAATTCACAAAATTACTCATCGAATGCCGTATACCGAAAGCTAAGATGTTACACATGAAAAATATTGGACTGGTTCTACCAAGTCAAGGAGTAAAGGCCCCAGCAAGATTGTCGGGTGCAAATCGCTTTGGAGTATCGCGGGTCACATGTTGGCCACAATGATGGCTGTCTGGCCATGGACTACAGTACGATATGCCCGTGCCAGCGATAGTTTCCTCGTGATTGGCGGCCGTCTTCAAGAGAGGCTGGTCATTTAGGACGTGGTTGCTTCCGCACTGGACGGCCATGATTGGTGAGCTGACAGTAGACATGTGCCTGAAATGAACCCAAACCACGAAACACAGACAATGCTACAAAGTTTTATCGCACATCTGGTCTGGCAAAGTGAATGACCCTATTTACGACTGCCTGACAGCCGTCAAGAGCGTGTCGCCGCGGTGAAGTCCACTCGTCACCACGTAGCAGATGTAAATGTGCTTCAAATCTAGTTTGTTAACCAATGAATTCGTGAAATAATCATTGTTCTAGTCAAGAAAAATATTTCTGTACTTTAACAAATGATTCCATTGGAAAGAAATGATTTGTAATACTACAAGATAAATATTTTAACTTTGTACAAAACATGGCAATGGTTATTTTGGCCTACACATAAATTACGTTTTTCCAGATAATACTATTTCTTATGAAAATTTACAAAGATAGTCGTATATTTACGAAGATCCCTGAATAATTTGAAACCAGCGTTCTTCGTTAAATGAAAGTGAAATTTTTAACAGAGTAGATATACATACCTAAATATGTCAAGTTTTTTTAGAATTATATTTTATAACTTTAAAAATAAGCGTTAAAATACTGTGGCGCATTGGATTATGTGGCGAGGGTTATATTTTCCCTCATCGCTAAGCTTTTGAGCGGCAACTTCGTCCAGCGAATGAAACATAATTTCAGCGCCATCACATATCAAGCCGAGCATCTAAAATCACTCTGCATTTGTGGCTTGACCCGCGGGGTTTGCGGGCTAAAAGTTTTTCCAGTTGTCAAAACTGCTCGTGTGTGAACTCCGTATTTTTATCCGTCGGTCGATCCGCAATGTTGGTACTAGTGAGTGCTCTAAAAGTCCGTAATTGGCTTACGTTGATGGACGATTATCTGTGGAGCCTTTATTGGGGGGGGGGGTTGGTATTAGGTTCGTTATTTTCGCAGATGAAAATTTCATTGCCCAATTTGGACGATTAAATTTAAAAACCCAAATACGGGTTTCGTAATAATAAAAAATAATGGCTTGTTCTGGGTAATTCTGACGGTAAAAGATTCTAGCGTCTAAAATGCTGTCATAAAACTTCGGAGCCCCGCTATAGTCCGGAATAAATACAAGGCAGAGGCGGAAACATTCTTCCGGGCATTTAACATTTTTGAATGTGAAAGTTGGGACCCGCGTCGTCGTTGTGTGAACGCGACACGCGAAAAGCTCGTTCGTCAAGTAAACTATCCCCCGGGCTCGACCTTAACGGCGGAAAGTTTGGGCTCAGAGGGGAAGGTGCACTGTTTCGGCTGCCTGTCCCGCTATTGCCGGCTTGTGGTGATAAAGGCTGTTCCAACCATCGCGTCGCGTCGAGATGGTATTAATTCGCCGGCGGTAACTTCCGCCCGTCGTTGCTGACGGTTGAGTTAAGAATTCCAGATTATAAACAAGGTCGTTAAAAGAAAATAGTGCATGTACTTATACACACGCGTTTAAAAGTACTTTTTTTATGTTATAATCATAGAACAAGGGAGAAATAGAAGTGCGAGTCTTACAGTGGAAACTGAAAGCATGTTTTGCAAGGCAAGTAACGCTATCTGTTAAATGCGCCCATCACTACCAACAAACAAAAATTCGGACCGGGAGTAGGGATGGCACCGATATATCGATATGTCGGAAAAATCGATTTTCAGGTGCGAAATATCGATAGTTTTGTATCGATATTTTATTGTCGATATTTTTCATATCAATACTTTATTCCGATAGTATCGAATTTAAATAAAATCCGTTATATAGTTACTCTCATCACTGAGTCACTGACTCTGTAACGCCAAAGAAATATGTATATGTATATTGTAAATGTATATGTATGCAGGCAAGCCTGTCATGAAGCACAAACATTAGCCTACTTTATAGAGATGTGTATCAAATAGAAAATATAAGTGTAACATTAGAGTAACATTTGAAATACAGCTACATAAGTAGAACACGCCTTAGTTATTAAATCAAAGTGTTTGTTATATTCATCATTTTTCAATGGGGGCCTTAGGCTCCTTAGGAATAACTATGCTTATAATTAATAAAAATTCTTATCTCAGAAAGTTTAGCTCTAAACAATAAACGGTGAATTTTTCCCCCTTTTTTTCTAAATCTAGTTTCCGACGCTAAAATCTATTAATGATATTTTGAATTTTGTAGTTATGCCCTTAAAATTTTTTTTTATATTTTTTTATTTTTAAGTTTAATGTTTTATTAAAAAGCCGTTCGTACTTTTGTATTTTATGTTTATAATAAATGTTTGTACTACAGAAAGTTTTTTGCAAGTTTGATTTTTTATAGTTACGCCCTTTTGAATTTCTATATTATTATCTTCCTTTGTGATCACTAAATTTCTTACTGCTTAAATTATCCGTAAATATAAAAGATACACTTAATATAAAGATAATGTTTTTTCAAAATATTTTATTACTATATATATTTATATGGATGTGTGTATTTCATGAATAATTTTAATTTGCACAATACTAAACGAAAATGAACTTTTAATAACAATTTCGTGTGTATTAAAAAAAGTATTTGATTAATTTTTAATTTTTCAACGGGTGCCTTAGGCGCCTTACAACCTCCTAGTAAAATAATATTTTTCAAATATAAAAAACTATTTTACTAAATTTATTTTTAAATAAATTCTACTTTTTTGTTGGCTTCTTTTTCGCTTAACATCTTCAAAAGTCTGTTACAATAAATATTTAAAAAAACTTTACAATTTAAAAAAAGTTGGATAAAAAAACTCTCCAACATATAGAGAAGGCATTATTGAATAATAATATATTAAATAAGGAATATTTACATGTAGGTATTCACTTTGCTAGAAAGCGCTACACTTGTACTGGGAAATTCATTTATATTAGCTTGTATATATCAAGAACTCAGTACAACATATTCTAAAAATAATAATTTCATAACAGTTAAAACGTGGGTAAATTTTTTGTATTTAATAGACGGATATATCGAAAATATCGATATTTTAAGGCCGATATGTTATCGGTATCGATATAATTTCAACGATGTAACGAAAGACTTTTGTATCTATGTATTGAAAAGTTTTACCATCCCTAGTCGGGAGGTTCAAATCGTTAGCTTTATAACTACTTGACAACTAATTAATAGTAGAAGGGATTTAAACTAAAAAAACAAACATTTAATACTGTTTTATAATTAAAAACATGTTCCATGTAAATTAGTAGAAGATGAATTATTTCTGGTATGCCACACAAAAAAAAATATGTGGCTAACAAATTAAAGTGAATTATTTTCACTAGTTCGTTTGTCTGATAATAGCTGAAGCCTTACTTCTCACAACCATTGTAGCTATGTTAGTAATATATAATTAAAGTAAATGTATAATTAAGTCTATGGTGGACCAATACTACCTAAATAAATAAGTTCTCTGTCTCAGCCATTGTTTCTTCCCATTGTTTCAATTTATCTAACATTAAAGGTATCGCCGCGTTAATAATTTTATAGAGAACCGACAAAATGGAAATAATATTTGACGCTATTGTAAGTTATAGGTATATAAAATTTTGCCTATATATCTTGTTATGATTATTATAGTTTACGAAGTGTATTCAGGATAGTTTCACTGTCACAAAGTTGCATGTGCGAAGATATAAGGATGCATGTGGCCACACGTGAGTTCGCCATCTTGACGACTTTGGCTCGTGGCTATAGCAGAAACGCACATGCGCATTGGGCTTACACATGATTAAATTTTCCATGGTGTGGCCACATCTTCGTGATTACTTGGTGTGTGAAGCTGATTGTTGCGCCATATAGGCTAGACGCCCGAAACATTGGCTGAAGTGTAGTGTTTGCATTGTGGAAACAATTTTAAATTAAATGACTTTTTGATGTGTAAACATCTTAGCTTTCAGTATATGGCATTTGGTAGGAGTACTTTCTTGAAAATGGAAAGGAAGTAGATGAACGGAAATGTGACACATAGATGCCGAAACCCACTTGTAGCAACATAAACCCGTATAAGTCACTTTCGTAAACATTAGGATACAAACCAAACGTATTGGTGTGCCAAAAGAAACATTATGATAGTGAAACTACCCTAGAATACATTTCGGTAAACTAAAATAGTCGGATTAAAAAGTAATCCCAAGTTTTAACATACATAAGAAAACTGGCAATACATATCATCCTTGCAGTATTTCAACGGCCTCGGTAGCACAGCGGCAGAGCGCGCGCTTATTAACCTCAAAGGACTTGGTTTAAATCTCTTCACTGGAGTTTCTTTAACTTATTAATGACATTTTAATATAATAATATTGTATAATACAAATGTTGAATCTGCTCAGTAAGATAAAGGTTTGTTTGTTGTCATTATTACAGACTAACATCAGTCGTTTAAGCAAAACCAAATATACAAACATATAATTAGTCATATAATATGAGTTAAAAAAAGTAACAGGTGAACATTTTAGTAATGCCAGAGAAGTATAATTTCTGACGTGTGCAGACACTTTATAGTATTAACTGTTTAATTAATTTTAACAAGTTGTACAGTATTTTAATAAAATTCCTTCTCGAAAATCATGGCCAAGTCTTTTTCACTTTTATCGGAGCCAATTCCAATAATTTAAAGTTTCAGTTTATTTCGTGCTGCCATCTGCGGGTATGGTGGCAAGCAACATTCATGATTCAGACAGCAAATCCTAGCGGCGCCGGCGGCACAAAAAAGTAACTTTGTGATTCGCGTCTAAAAATGTTGGTATGTACTTGAAAAGCGAATATTTTATTGATAAGTACATTTATCGTGCTCGCAATTATTATAAAGAATTCTGCTATAAGTTTTGTGTCCGTGAGTTTCGTATTAGGCCTATAAGTTTATTTGCAACATGAACCACATGCGAACACATGAAAAGGCTCGTTACTGAGGTCAGATGTTTACACATCATTAACAAGTACTGAAAGACTCGCTCACGTTTTTTTAAATGAAAATTACTGTGTTTAAGAAGTCTAATTCATACTTACTAACCATTAGAGACGTAATCACGCAACATTTCTGCCATGTTTTCGTCGGAACAACATGGCGATGGCGAGGATGTTGTAAAGTGACTTCAACTACGTCACAGCATGTAGTGTCAAGACAATTCATAACTCCATTACATTACCGCTGTGTGATGCGTGCGCACTTATTTGCATTTCCGTTGTATGCTATCATTTCACACTGAAGGCGCCTAAAGAATTATAACTTCAAAAATAAGTAAAACGTACCTGAAGTTCCTCTCTCTACATATTTTTTTGTAATGTTATGTACGACGTAGCCAATGGCGGATACACTAATATTTGATTTTTTGTGTGTGTGTGTGTTTGGGGGGGGGGGGGGTGTAACTATGAAAAAGAGACCGAAAAAAATTAAATTTTGCACACGTGTATTCAAATAAACTTACATTTATATTGACACTAACACAATGGGCTTACGGTAGTAGCACACAGTAACACTTGTCATCACTGATATTTTGAAAGATTTTCCATAACTTCAGGGGAAGACTTTATCCCCCCTATAACCCCTTCCCTGCGTCCACCACTGGACGAAGCAGCAACGTGTTTAAGGTAGCGATTCACTTATCTATTTTTAAGGGAGTAGTTTCCTAAATTTTCTTGTATGTATATTTTTTATTACTGTCAGTGCCATCAATTAAATAAATGTCATAACAATAGTAAAGTTTATGAATAGTTTATCGTGCTTCAATAGGTGTTATTTAAATGTTTAGAGAACCTTACAGGGAATTTATAGCTCCATCCAGCGTCAGTTCAATTGAGAGCATGAGATCTTGGGTTAAACAATTTTCAGTTAACCGTATTTATGTAGCCTGTGCCATAAAATACTTTATTTTCAGACTATGATTCACACATTTAAAAAATTCTGTTTTCCCAAAACCTTGAAATATATCAGGTTTCTTGGCTATTTAGAGATCAAAAATTTTATGTATTCACGAATAATATCTTAAAAATAAGTAGTTTTATAATAAAGGCCACAAACAAATTTTTAATTCAAAAACTGTATACCACATGCTCTATGAAAATGGAAAGATTAAAGTATGAATTAGCCTTTAAGTTTATCAAAACCATTAAATAAACACTAATGAAATTTATATCACCATATAAAAACAATTATATATCTATGGTTTTAGCACGAATGAATTTAAAATTAATGATTTAAAGCACTAATTTATAGAAGCATAACAGTTAATGATTTTCTTTAGAATGACTTTTTGGCAAGACTCTTTTAAACTCTTTCTTCTTCTCCCGTGTGCGTGCTGTTTTAAACATAGTTTTTTTTTCAAGCAAAAGATTTTAAAAAATGGAATCTATAACTAATAACCAAAATTTTGAAAATACTTATGTTTGGGGCTGCCAATAATATCCTTTATTAATTTAATGTTATAGCTTGAATCCTGAATGTTCATTTTTTTTTTTTTCACTTTTTTCCTTGTTTTGAAACATTTTGTACACATTACCAAGCACGAAAATTATCACTTTTTTTTTTGAAAGGGAATGTGTACTACACTAGAATACGTTAATTTTTATTTGTTCAGTCCATAGATGCTGTGAAACCTGCTATAGTAAAAAATATTCCAGATGCATCATTAGTAAAATAAATTAAAAATATTTAGTCGCATAACTTTAAACATATAATATGCATGTGTAGAGTTTAGTCAATATTTTGTTTAAATTATCGTGAATATTTCACCCTTGACACTAAAAATTATAATAAAAACGGAAAAATAAATGATGGCAATAAATAATTTTAGCGAAGCCAGTGGAATATTCTCCTAGAGGAACATTACCAATAGCTAGCTAACCAAATAAAATGAAAATAGTGTTTGCTTCAATTCTGATAGGTAATAAATCAAAATACAACTCAAATAATATTCAAACTAAAAGCCCTTCTTTGTTGAAGTTTTTAGTAACAAAAACTTTGTACTTATTTGTTTCCGAAATTTCTAACGAATAAAAATTCCGGTTCAAACAAACTTTCTTTCCCTTTCTGTTTCACAAACGCAAAAATAAAAGTTGTAAAACTTAGAGAAACTTAAAACGAATAAAGCGAAAGTAAGTTTCCAAAGAACAGTTGAAACGCAAGAATGTGCAAGAAATTTAAATTCACAGTTACCACCAAGAAGTTTGTACGGTGCAGCTACGAAGGAAAAAGAGAACATGGACTTAGTTCTACTGGATACCTCACGTGAATTCTTCTTACGCCACGAAGGGTTTTTCTTACACTGCAGTCGAATATTCGGTGATAGTTCAACCCGTTCCGTGGGAAAATGCCGAAGACAGCCAAACGCCGTGACCACGTGTTGCCAGCGGACGAGAGGGTGCAGTAATATTTATATATGCATATACACATATATGCATATGTACATATATATACATTTGTACATATATATGCATATACGTATACATACACATATATGTATGCATATACACATATAGACTTATATACACATTTATACACAATTCCAATGAGATTGAGACCTTGTTTTTTAAGTAGTTTTTGATTCCACCTGCTAGATAGTACTTTTCATTATCTATTACTACATAGCTACATTTATTGTGAGAAGTAATGCAGTCGAACAGGCCAGTGAAAATAAATAAATTTATTTTGGTAGCCATATGTTTTGTGGTGTGGTATACTAGAAATAGTTCATCTCCTACTCATTCATAATATAACATGCTTTTTTTTATTACAAAACCGTATCAAATGTTTTTATGCTCGGTTTAAATCTCTTCTACTAAGCAATTAGTTGTCAAGTAGTGAAATTAACATTATAAAGCCAACGACTTGAACCCCTCGTTTTTTTTATATAGCTAGTAGTTGTGGGCTCACCCAACAGATAGCGTCACATGTCGGCAAAACATGGTTTCAGTTTCTACTGTAAGAGAGGCACTTCCATATATCCCTCCTTGTTCCATGGGTGAACCTGTTGAGAAGTTGGACTGGCGTTCTGGTTTGGTCATTACTTAGACACACAACTTAGAAACACACAATAGAGAATTTTCTATGTCACAACTTTCTAAGTTATGATGTTTCTAATTTCTGTGTTTCAGCGTTATGTGCTCTTAAGTTACGTGTTTCTAAGTTATGACAGTTTTATTTTGTCTATTTCTATGTTGTGATAGTTCTAAATTATGATTTTTTTAAGTTATGACGTTTCTAAGTTGTGTGTTTCAACGTTGTGTGTTTCTAAATCAGAGGTTTCTAAGTTATATATTTCTATGTTATGATAGATATAAGTTGTGTATTTTGAATTTATGATAGTTCTTAGTTATGATTTTATAAGTTACGATGTTTCTGTGTTGTGTGTTTCGGCGTTTTATGTTTCTAAGTTATGTGTTTCTAATTTGTAAACGTTCTAACTTATGATAGTTCTAAGTTACGTGGGGTTTTTTTTCAAGAATTCTAAAATGTGA
Organism: Bacillus rossius redtenbacheri; assembly: GCF_032445375.1. NCBI lineage: Eukaryota > Metazoa > Arthropoda > Insecta > Phasmatodea > Bacillidae > Bacillus > Bacillus rossius. Next base: position 97,010,004 of record NC_086330.1, on the reverse strand, counting down.
CTGTTCTAAGTTGTGACTCTCTAAGTTATGTGGAGATCCCTGGCTCGTTGCTAAAACCAAAACATACGTACATGCAAAGAACAAGGTGGGAGACATAGAACTACATGCCTTCGGCAGTTACGCAGCTGTGCACTTAAGCTGGACTCACTTGCATCCGTCTGTACCATCCTTCACGTGACGTGCAGACGATCAGCGGCCTGGGAAGTACCATCCATCCGTCCGGTAACACCTTACCAAGCTTTAACTTTCGATGGACAGACGAATGAAATTATAACCTCAAAAATGTTGGAAAGGCATTGCCTTTATTTTTTAAAAAAATAGTTTGTTTATTGGTTTAGCTGCTTATAAATTACATTTTTAACTTGCATTTTAACTCGTATTGAAGTTTTATATTTTAAACAAAAATTGAAGGAGACAAAAAGGTTTAGTTAACAACGCATTATAAATAATGATTTATAAGTACGTATTGGTGGCTTATAAATGGTTTTATCTCCTCAGTATGTGGTATTGGTGGTTTGGATAGCATTAAAGAAAAATTTATATTTTAATCCTAGCGTCAAATAAGAGCATCATGTAGTGGGTTATGCAACTTGGAACTTACCGTATTTATGTAGCCTGTTTCCTAAAATACTTTATTTAAAGGATGCCATAAATAACACTATGTTTGTCAAACTAATAATTTTTACAAAATAAAATTTTCTTAAACATTAAAGCCTTTTGGACAGTGAGCTGCATCCAAATGGAAAAATATTATGACAGACGTAAGGTTCATTGTGAATTTTTCCACATGTTAACGGATAGACGGATGGTGGAAGGACGTATGCCCGACTGACGCGTAGGATAATTGATAGTCCACGCTACAAATTTTTGGACCTGTAGTATCTAGAGCCATGTACTTCTCGCGAAAAGATTTCCAGACCAACTGTGTGTTAAAGAACTTTGAAGCAGTGTCTGTTTCGTGGTTGGCTGGGCTTATTCCAGGTACATGTCCACTGTCGGCACTCCAATCACAGCCACGCAGACGGAAGCCAACTCATCCTGAGTGATCTGGTCAAATAGTACAATAGCTTCTCTTGCAGACGACCGCCAATCACAAGGGAACAATAGCTAGCGCAGGCATGCTTTATTGCAGTCTAATGAACGCTCGGATTATTTCCTATAAAATGCGTAAAATACATGCCACTAGTAACTCGATGTAGTTTGTGTCACGTAGCTCGTCTCAAATTTGACAGTTCTTGAAAGTAGTGCCAATTTTCTACGCATTATTTCGCCACTGCTGTTACGTGTGGTCGTCAGTATCGTAAAAAAAAAATATCTCAGGGACGTTACTAGAGGGGGAAAGCGTGGCTTGTGCCCCGGGCGCCGCATTTGAGAGGGAGTGGGCGCTATACTAGCAGAGCTATGTTAACTATATACATATACTTGAGTATCGCAGTGCTAGAACACAAAAAAATTGTTGGAGGACAGATGAACTGATATATTTGTATTGATAAATAGATAAATATTTCAAAACTGGTAATTTTTAAATTCGGTACAACTTGCAATGTATTAAAAATGAAACCACTGCAAATAAATAAATTTATTTACTATATAAGTTGAATACATTTTTGGAATAGTGGAATTAATATGTGGTGGCGATATTATATGTTGTCGGGAAAGGTTTTAGTTTGGTCGGTTAAAAAAAAGGTGACGTCAAGACGAGTTCTTTCCCCCGGGTGGGAACTAGTCTAGTTACGTCACTGAACATCGTGTGCTTCGCGGGTGACAGTTGGGGAAGTGCGGGTACCACGTGTGCTACTTTCGACAACATTAGGTAAACTTTGAGACAGGTTGCGTGACGCAGGCTTTATTGTCCACGCACGCGCTTATGTGGAACTCGCTCGCAACGCGTTTCGTACTACTAATGGCATCGAAACGGTAGCAAGCGTTTTTTTTTCCTCCATCCCTTCTCCAAGTTCCCGCGCGCGAGACGAACGCATTTGCCGTCACAACCCACTGCTCCGAGCGTCGAGGCGAACGCGCGGCTGCTCTGAAAAATATGACAAGTCACGCGATACGGCAATTGCGGGGGGGTTATTGATGTCGAAGTGGGAAGGGGGGGGGGGTCCTTCCACGAGGTAGGTGGAGAGAAACAATTCCATTTCCTCCTCCGCCCGATAAAGCGCCGGATATTCATATTCGTCCGTCAGAAGGACGCATATACAGGGCGGAATATACAGTAACCATCAGAAAATTTAAAACTATTAGTGAATTCGTGCGAAACGTCATTGTCCTTGAAAACTTGGCGTAATCATTGAGAATACATGTGTCACATTTTTTTCTCATCAAAATGAGAGTTTATAAAATTAAAATAAAAATATTGAAATCTGCTTATTTTAGTTTACAAGTAACAAAATTTTGCGGGTTTTAGAAAAATAGAATTTTGGTGCATTTACTACATGGAAAAATATATAGACACAATAAATTGTCTAATATCTTAGTGTCGTTTATAGTTTTGTATAATTTTTTGGTATGTACTTTTTTTTAGAAAAATTCAAATAAGAAGGAAAATATTCCCATGCAGCTTTTAATAATAATTTTATAATAAAATTTGGTGAAAAATCAATGTTGATTTGCCAAGATTATAAAATATATTTTTTTTTTATACAAACCGAACCAGCGGAACGGAGTTTCATGCGCTCTCTTGAGCCGGAACAAACTGACACTAAAGACCCTATCCCACTGGCTTAGTTTGTACGGAAAGTATACATTTATCAGTTTTGGCCCATTTGAAGCTAATTTTTCTTAAAAACACTAATTTAAATATTGTTTGAAGAAGACTGTATGCAATTTTTCTCTTTCTTCATTTTACCTTTTTAAAGAACATATAAAGAGGTAAATTAATACTAATATATCACAATAAGATACCTGAAACTTTATTGTGTGTAGCCTAAACTATTTCCAAATAATTAAATGCACCAAATTTCTGCTTCTATAAAACCTGTAAAAAATTATTAACTTGTAAACTAATTTACCGATTTTAATAGTTTTGATTTATAAAAACATATTTTATTATAAAAAACAGTGGAAAAAAGTATCACCAAAAATATCATCCAAATATTTAAGGTCCGTAACTTTGATAATAATTTCGCAATGGCCTGTCCTAAAGTTTTTGCGGGTACTGTGTAGATATGTACTTACTCCTCATGCAGACAGAAACGGTGAAATGTTCAAGAGAGGTCTGTCTTCAAAAGGGTGTTCAACAGCAAAGGAAACAGGGAAAACCTATATTAGTCAGGAACTCTCAAAACAAAACTATAAAATAGTCAGGGAAATAAAATATAGTACAGAAAATTTTAGTAGAATGGTTAAATGATTCTCCTGTATCGTTATTATATTAACTGTGTAATGTATATTGTATTATATTTGGGGTCAGTATGGTTTGTTGCAATGGTGGTTGTCAAGTATTTTTGAGCAGGGTGGTATTTTTTTATTCGTGAGGCCATATTTCATCTATTATGGTGCCTTGGATTGGGATGAGAGGAAAAAAACTATTGTACAAAGTTACTAGTTTTTTTTTTTTTTGTAACTGTGCAAACGGTTCTGACTACCATTTGAAAAATCCATAAGACCCTACGCAATAACTGATATAGTATTTTCCATTAAAATATTTTTGTTTTGGATAAGTGAAAAATTATTGAATTAGTTATGTCCAAATACCGAATATATAAAAATCTTATCTGGCCAATTTGTCAGCTGTAAAGTAATTTTAGTATCATCGAAAAGGCACACAGCTCTATTTTTTCCCCCAGATTTTATGCTATTTTGGTTTGTAATGGGACATGACTACAAATAACTGGGCATTATATCAGTGAAGTTACAGATTTAACATAACAAAAGATTTATAATGTGTAATCTTATTTTAACACAATTTCTTGGACATACTCCATTGCAGTTTTGCAATATTTGTCATGACATGCGTATGTCCAAGAAATAACACTATTCATTTAAAAAACGTGTTATCTTGTAGTGTTGCCAGGCTACGCCGGGTCAAAAATGGCCGGCTCGCTGGCCGTGGGTTGGCTACCCCTGTTTTACTGCCTTTTACGTATAGGCCTTGGTTTCGTGACCCGTGGCCGAACAGTTCTGACATTTCAGTGTAGAGTATGCTATGGTTTATTTGTGCTAAACAATATTAATTTTTAAATTTGGTTTATTATTAAAACCCTTTAAGAAACTATTTGAAACGAGGTTTGAAGTGGTTTGCATAATTTTGATACAATTACGTTCTCCTCTAGCTTCTCATGCTAGCTACGAACATACATAATTCTATATTTGTTTTGGTCTGATTTCAAGGTTTTTGCAAGCTTTTGGTGTGTTAGTGGATTTTTTTACCTAGCGTTATCATAATCACACAACAGCTAAAATTCCAGGCCAGATAAAGGCTTTAAAAATATCCAAACTGAATTAAAATTCTTTTATGACTAAATTATTGGTTTATCATACACATAATACTGATCTCAATAATTAACAAGAAAGATATCTTGACATTTTTAATTAATTTCCTTAAAGTTTCATTAAAAAAATTATTTTGTTTATAAAAATGCTGACTTCACACTCCAGTTTCCGATCTTTCCCAACAAAGAAATAATAATTTGATAGTAAATGAATAGTTTTGATGCATAAAAAAATGTTCTTCTTGATTATGAGTAAACATGAAAATTTCTGAAAAGTTTGCATTGGACTCGATAGTGAAATCAATGTCGAATGTAACTATGCAATTTTTGCTGTTAAAACCTTTGCTATTGTGGTGTAATGTCCTATTAAATATTCATTTTATTCTTTAATTTGCAACAAAGCTTAGTTGCTAATAAGAGTTGAAGATTCTTTTGTAAAAATTTATTAATTGCTGTAAGGGTTTTTTGAATTGCAAATGATTAACTGGACATAAAATAATGCTTAAGAAAAACAATCTGCGCGTGAATAGGGAATAAGCGGGAAAGGGTGAAGTGAAATAGAGATAAAATGCTGAAGCAAGACTTAAAGGCAAATTAATATAAAAATAAACAAAGCAGAAAGTTTAGGAAGACTGTAGATCTCGCAGTAGAACAATAAACAAGCGAAGAGCTTATAAGGCGACAAATAAAAAAAAAGTATGAAAAACTTCAGATGCGCTGTAAAGATGAAGTAAAATTTTCTTTGGGACAACTATCATAACAATATTGCATTACCACGTAATAAAAACAAGACACAAACATTTGTGTTTATAAATATCACCAAAATACCAAAGATTATAATCTGTTCATGTTCGTTCAGAAACAACCACAAAATAAACCATCAAATAATTTCAATAGAGGTTTACATGTTTGAAACTAGTTTTAGCGTGGAACATTTTCATGTCACATGTTATTTGGCCGGTTATAATAGTTTACAGGGGTTATCGAATGCGATCTACGTGAGAACGTTCACTAATTTGTCGTCTTGAAACAGAGCAATAAAAACCTACGAAAGGTTCTACAAGCCGCTTTACTGTTTTAAGGAGCGAACAAGAATATACATCCTTAATTTTATTTATAATTTAGTTCATCCCAATGTGAAAAGATTAAACATTAGACACCTGTGTATGAAATCTGTAGCTATGGGAAAAAAGGTTTTTTTAGTTAACATTTAGAGAAACAACCTTGAATATTTTTAAGGTTTTTATAACCATTTATTTGCGTTTTTTTGAGTGGTTCTTTCAACGGGAAGATGCATTTAAGATGTTTTGGGACATACGTTATTGCTGATTGCACTTTATGTCACATAAACTTAAATAACAGGAAAAAAATATAAATACGCAAGCACTCAGAAAACAAGACAAAATAAGGCGTTGTCAAAAAAATTAAAATATAAACAGCACAGAAACTTTCGTGGAAGGAATTAGCCAAAACATTCTTACAGCACAGACGGACATAGTAGGCTACGAGTCAGAGCAACAAGAATAGTAAATAATCAAAAAATGACCTTGGATGGTACAAAAGACAAATAAAAGGACCCAACGATGGTACTAAACAGATAAAAATTGACAATACAATAACACGGAGACGCACAGGCGAACCCAGCGTTGTAGAAAAACAGACATTCTAGACACCAGTACAACGACCCCACAGACAAACACCGTAGGGTTCTTAAGGCAACAATTGCTGTCGTCGTTGTGGATGTAGCTAAGATGCTATAATTTTCTTATTCTCTTAGCTTATGTGTTTTTTATATGTATAAACATCTTAGCTCTCGGTATACGGCATTTAGTTGGAGAAATTTCGTGAAAAGGAACGGAAGTCGAATGAACGGAAATGTGTGATCAAGATGCTGCCATCTGTGGAATTCTCAGAACTTTCGAACGGCGGACACGCATGATTCAACCGTATTTATTGCTTTCTTGAACATCGGAGAATTTACATTGCGCATATGTATTAAGACATAAAACATTTATTAAAATGCTTTATGTTATACTTTATAGTCATAAACATAAATAATAACTTAAAAAAATACGTTACTAATGTTCATCATAATGTAGAGACACAACAAATTGTATGCCTACATATATTCAACGCTATGTTGAATAAAATAATACGTGATAAAATTTTTACCGTTTAATCTTAAATGTGGAATCAGCTCAATGATGTTAAGGTTTGTTTTTAGGAATTATTTGCAGACGTATTTATGTCGTTTAAGCAAAAAACAAATATACCTTAATATACTTAGTGTTATGATATATGTTTGGAAATGTGTCAGGTGAATTTTTTAGTAATACCTTAGAAGAAGAACTTCAGACGTGTGAACCTAAGTAAACGCTCCTTTTTATAAGTTATACTTATTTAGACGCGTTATGGAAAAATGATGAGATATAATTGTTTACGATGCGCGCGCACCATGCAACGAAATTTTCACAGGATGAATAAAAAGGGCTGCAAATCAAATAAGCTACATACAAATAAAAATTATATGTTTGTGCTTTTAAATCTTGTACTTTATTAATTGATATTTCATAGTGGTCCATATCGTTAAAAACTTTTATTTATTGTGAATATTAGTGATATAACTTTTGTTTAAAAACATTTCAATTGTATTTATACAACTGATTTTATGTTCCCGTGTGTGTGATTAATTTTTATTATTAATTATTACATTATTATTTAATAAATAAGTAAAATTAATAAATTATGATAAACATTTGACATATTTATTATTTCCATTAATAATTAAAATTAAATTCATTTATTTTACTAAATTAAATACTAATTTTATTCATGTGTTTTTATTAATATTGAATAATGAGTAATTATTTTTTAATTTGATTGAATTTATGCAATACCAACTGTATTTATAATTCTACTCCAGTCATTTTATTGTTTTATTTCTATTGATTTATTTGCATTAAAATACTATTATTGCCGCTAAGTTCAAACGCGCGTACTTGTTTAAACTCTGGCAAGGAGGGTCCCGGCACTGTTGGCTGCGCCCCTGTTCCGCCGGAGATTGCGCCCCCGGACTGTTTGCTCGCGGGGGAAGCTGCTCTTGTATGCGCGCGAGGTAAGGGTTGCTCGGCCCGCGAGAGGGGGGTGGGGGGGTTCTCGCTCCTGAGGACTAACGAGCGCAAGGGCTGAAGGATCTGTTTACACGCTTCCGCGCTGTGTCGCCTTGCGCCCCGCGGACACTGGGGGGCCGTGTTGGCTTTAGCGGAGTTAAGCCCCGACTGCCCAAGTATTGGACAAAGTCCTACCCTCCCTCGACCCCGCCTTAAGACGGCAGTGTCCTAAATTATTTTGTTTTTTATACTTCGTGTTTTTGCACGTGGTTTTAGGTAAATTTATAACATTACCGTTTACAAGGTCAAGGTCACAATCATCCAAGATGGCCGCCGTGACGTCACAATCCAAGATGGTGGTTCGGCTCCCGGCTCCTCGCCCCGGACCCGTGTGCCCGGAGCCCCTATTATATACTACTGACCATATTTCTAATAGCTGCAACAATTGCCTAACATTCCTTCTTCGTATGATAGATAGCTGCCAGGAGTCTGGTACTTACGAACATCCTTCGAAGCAAGTGTTAGGAACTCATGTACCTAGAGTTCGTGGTAATTTTTGGGATATGACACACTAAAATTAAGTTTTTTCCTAAAATAAAACAAGTCCTCTATAGGCACATTATAAAAAAAATATAAGTGTGAAGTTTTACGATGCGCGCGCACCATGCAACGAAATTTTTACAGGATGAAAGTGAGGTTATGTTCCCGTAAGTGGAATGATGTCGGGTTGCTTGTAAGCTTCCATTGTCGCTGGCAGGGAGTGTCTGTGGAAAGTTTAGTAGTCTCCTGGTCGTTTTCAAGGGAGTGAATGTGAGGTTATGTTCCCTTATGTAGAATTTATTTGGATTAAAAATTATAAATTATTACAAAATTATTTTATAAATAAAATTAATAAATTAAAATAAAATTATAGCAAATTAATCGATTTTCATTATTAATTAGAATTTATCTCGATTATTTAACTTCCTTAAATAATTAATATTATACACGTATTTATTGAATGATTAATATTGAATACTGATTATTTAATTTAATTTTTATTGACGTGACAACGTCTAATAAATCGATGAGCGCCGGCTGCACGCACGAAAAAGTGTCCCGTAACGCACTACGGATGTCCCACTACGGATGTGTCCTGTTATGCTCATTGTACGCATGCGTGGCATCTCTCTTACACTCGATTGGAACAACCATCGATTTGACTTTTCAATCATGTTTTCGTCGTTTGAATTATTAATATTATGTAATTTCACGATCGTCCACCGATTTTCAGCACAATAGGTACGGCTATTTAAAAGTAATGTTGAATATTCAAATATGTTTTTAACGAAAAATTGTGTTTTACAGTTACACAAAATAATTCAAATTACACCCGGGATCTTTTGCACAACGTTTTAAAAAATATTGTAACACATTATAAATAAGTTTGGTGTATTTGGGATGCGTATTTGTTATAAAATAGTGTTATAAAAACGAAATAATATTATTCCCCTACCGTGCTGCAATCTACGGTGACGGACGCGAACCGAATGAATCGCGATATCTACCCGCTATCGCAGGAACCAGGCACTCCTTAATACATATTTTCCTTTGTTTATCGCGAGGGGCGTTATTATTAATGAATTATAAATAAAATTTCGTGGCCAGGGCCACAATTGCATATCATTTTGAGCACTGGAAGACATAAAAATCAAAATATTATCGACGGATTTTAATCTGTGGTTTTCATTGTTTATAACAACAACAATTTCGGCAATAAAGGTTAATTATTTTTGCATTTTAAAAATCTGATTACTAGTATAATTTCAAGAATTTATTTTTTTATTATTTAAAAAAGTAGCATCTGTCAGCGAGTGCAGTAATAATAGGTTATGTTAGATATTTGATTACAGTTTATTTATATGAAAACTTGTTCATAATTATATTTAAACGAAAAGTTAATATGGTTTTCATTGCTTATTACTACAACAATTCCGGCAATAAAGGTTAATAATTCTTGCATTTTAAAAATCTGAATACTAGTATAATTTCAAGTATTTATTCTTTTATTAATAAAAAAAGTAGCATCTGTCGGCGAGTGCAGTAATAATAGGTTATGTTACAATTGACTAAAGAATTATGGTGATTCATATAATTGATGATAGATATTTGATTACAGTTTATTTAAATGAAAACTTGTTCATAATTATATTTAAACTTTTTAAATAAATGCCAGTTATTAAAATAAATTACAAGTTATCTAGACGTGAACTGTTTCGTCGACTGTTTATAAAGTGAAGTGAAAAGTTAATGTGGTTTTCATTGCTTATTACAACAACAATTTCGGCAATAAATGTTAATTATTCTTGCATTTTAAAAATCTCATTACTAGTATAATTTCAAGTATTTATTATTTTATTATTAAAATTAAAATGATTCAATTTTATTCATAAAAGTATGCAATCATTTCATCAATGTTTTGTTATGACGTTGTCACGTTAAACTATCGTCCGTAAACCGACTTTACAGACAACCAATTTTTTTAATTTGATTGAATTTGTATTTAACCAACCGTATTAATAATTTCACACCAGTCATTTAATTTTTTTATTTAAATTAATTATTTTGATTGAAAATTGAAATAAGTTTTTTTTACATCAAGTCAGTATACATCTAACGCACGTACATAAGTACACGCACCCATTTCTTTAAGACTTAAATTGCAAATATTATGAATGTGTACCATAGCAGAAAATAATGTAATCGTGTGGTATGCATCTTTAGATATAACTTTCGTATATAGCCTTCGTCTTCCAGCAATATATTTATAGTGTATCTTTCATAAATCATTAAAAAATTATGTTTTACTAATTTTTATTGATTTATGACTTATACATACGAACGGTTACACCAACTCTGGATACCACACGATTCAATTCTGTCAGCACACACTCGGACTGACATAAAATTTCCCTTCAAGTTAACAGTAAACACTTTATGAAATGTGGGTGCCATGTGAATTTTTTAAAAATTATGTGTGAAAACAAAAAAAAAATTAAGTAGGCAATATAATGGAGAATACTGCTGCCTGATCAGCCCTCTGTCTCAGCGCGGGCTACTGCCCCTCGCGGCGCTCTCAGATGTCTCGTCACTGCTGTCAACCTGCTGCCCCGAAAAAGACACGCCAATTAGGAACATTCGCCACCATGGGAGTGACGTCTCTGACCCTCTTCACTTGCTCTGTGCCTGGCTCAGTGAACCTAGTTTTAAGATAAAACCTATATATTTTTTGCAGTTGTAAATCAATTTTAGATGGGAAAAAATGTGATAGCGAGTCTTTCAGTAATCGCCATTGTCATGTGAAACATCTAAACTCTGTAATGAGCCAATTCATGTGGTCTCATGTTGCAAATACATTTATAATTCGAAACTCGGACAAAAAATATAAAATAGGTTTCTTTAAAATAATTCCAAGCTTTATAAATATACAAAATTTGTGCTTTTGACTAAATTTCTTGTCGCGAATCACACGTTGTTTCCACATCCACCGCTAGAATTCGTTGCAGGAGCAGCTTTGTGGCGATTAAATCATTTTATTAGCAGACTGATGAAATTTAAAGGACTTGAAAAAAACTAAACCCTGGTTTTTGATCTGATTTTCGACAAGGAATTTTATTAAAATACTGTCAATCTTGTTCAAATTCACTAAACAGTAACAATTTAAAGATTACCCTGCTCTTTGTGAAAATTTGTTCGCGCCATACGCCAAAGATGACAACACCGTAGTTGTTACACATTTACGTTCCTTGATTTCCGTTACATTCACGAAAATACTCCCACCAAATTGCATATACTGAGAGCTAGATATTACACATCAAAATTTGAAACTAAGTGAACGTGTGTACTATTGTATCACGTATAAGCAGAAACAATAGTGTTATTGTTTGTTATCGAGAGCTGTGATTTTATTTTTTTAGCAGAATTCAAATGTAAAACCGCCACACTAATGACCCTGGCACCACTACATTAATAATTTTAAATCTTAACATTGTTAACGATGTAAAACTGAGACGTTTCTATATTTTGCCTTTTGTGAAGTATCTTGAACAAAGCAAAACTGTAAAACTGTACTTCTCCACATTTGGTAGTGTTGAATTAATGACCAACCGTGCACAGAAAAAGTTTATCTGTACTTTTATAAAAGACTAGTGATTCTAATATCGCTTATAATTGTAAATGTTCAAAAATCTAAAACAAATATAATTTTGCATTAATTTGTATTTAAATCAGACACGAAATTGACAAAAATTGTCTATCCGATCGCTACCAAACTTCAGAGGATCACCCGCAGGGCTAATCTGAAGATTGCCTGAAAATTTCATCAAAATCGGGCTAGCCGATTTGGAGTCCATAGGGAACATACATAGAAACAACGATTTGTATATAATGTATATAGATAGATTCCTTTGGAAACAAGTTGCCAAACAATAGTTTGTGATACTGCAAGAAAGATGTAATTTTGTATAATACTTGTATATTATTATTTTTGCATTTATACAATACGTTTTTCGAGATAATACTGAGTATTTCTTACGAAAATCGGCGCATAATTTTACACTTTAATGATGTTAAAGTCAAGCATTTTTTTTTCAAACCATGGGAAAACTATCGAATATTGAATAATTGGACTTTATTTTGTTTTATTATTCTTATTAATGTGCGCAGTTAATACTGTAATGTTATTCAAGGAAAGGTTTACAAATTACTTTAACTATTAGAGGTAGTGGGACAACACAAGCATAAATGCCCGGGTAATAATAAAAGACCCAGTATAACTGCGAGCACTATATTGTAATAATAGAGTTGTTTTTATGTAAATGTACTAATTTACAAAATTCTATTATGTGACATGAATATTTCTGTCCCATTTTCAAAAAATACAGGATACTAAAACAGGAAGACTGTGTGTAATATAACCACATATATCTCATCTAACGCAGGAACATAACTAACTATAAGTGTCCCCGGGTAGCTGTTGTAAATTTTTATGCTTAACTGACAGCAAAATATATTTGACGAAAAAAAGTGAACTGCGAGAACCTAATTAAGAAGACGGAGATTTTTTTTTTAATGAAGACACAGAAACAGTGACTCTTTGCCATAAAGTTCTTAAATAATCCCTAAACATTGTTGTTTTACTTTGAACAGTGTAATTAAAACCTCTTCTCTGTTACAAAAACAATTAAAAACGAATCGACTGAATTTCATTTAAATAAGTGGGAATAACATTATAAATTGTAATAAATTTTTCTGTCATTATTTTCGTCCTAATTATTTTAATGAAAACGTCTTATGACATCGCCACGTTTTGCGGAGTTTGAAAAAATTGGTTCAAACAAATATTATTCAGACGCTCAGTGTTCCATCTTAAGTAATTTCTCTATTATACCTTTTAATATTATAAATATAAAAGTGTGATTGTTTGTCCTTCTTTTACGTAGTAACGGAGCAACGGATCGACATGATTTTTTGCATATAGACAGTTTATAGACCGGAGAGTGACGTAGACTACATATAATTATGAAATTGTATCCCTCTGTGAGTGAAAATGAGTGAATTCAGTTACAGAAAATCATAGGAGGTAGATCATAGACACACGAAAAGTGAATTTGTGTCATTTCACTATGTCCAACACACGGTCATATAGTAAGGTCTGGCAAATTCATATCCTTCTCCTTGGCGAAACCCATTCGCTAGTGAAGCTGGCGGTTGCTAGCGAACTAAAGGTGATAATAACAGTTTAGTTTAGAACTTAAATAGTTGGCATTGCCTTGAATTCGTAACGCGCTATCGTTTGGTGCGTCACGTCTTGCCTACGGGTTACCTGCATTTCCACAAAATGAAACTAAAGATTGGCGTCACGATAGCATTGATGCACCTAGATTGTGTAATCAGTGGAACTTTAAATTCAAAATTTTCCGTTTTTCAACTGAATGTCATACAAACTTGAAACTCGATAAGTATTATATAGAAGGGGCTCCTGGGACAGGTTCCAGGTTCAAGAGCTGGGAGCCGGTCAATGACAACCGCCCTGACGTAACGGCAGCCATCTTGAATGATCACATCACTGTTGCACTTTTCGTAACTGTCGCCATTTTGGACTGTGATGTTACGGCGGTCATCTTGGATGACGACGTCACTATTGTACTATTCGCTATAGTCGCCATCTTAAATTTCGACATCATGGCAGCCATATTGGATGACGACCTTGACTTTGCCCTTTACATTTGACCTTGAAGTTGAACTTTGACCTGATATTTAACATTGACATTTTACTTCGACCTTGACCTTTGACCTCAGTCGCCATCTTTAATTTCACTACCTTGGAATCGAGAGCTCCAAAACCTGAATGCTGCAATTTTCGTTACGGCCTTCACCTTTAAAATCCGTACTTTTTACTCGCTTTTATTAGGAAATTTTTTTAAATTCATAAAAAATTAATTTAGTTAATTTTTTTTAATTAAATAAATAAAACGTTATTTGGTTCGAACCCGGCAAAGTCATTCGATTAAAAATGGCCACAAATCTGTCCTCCATGGAAGCCACCGGCAGACTGGCCTCCCGCCACTAATTCCAAGGAATATATTACATAGACCAGTATGGCATCATGGCGGCCATATTATTTTAGTCTGCTTAAAGCAAACATCTTGGATCTGCCAAATTGTTTGCGTCTGCTAGATGGTGCTGTCGCCATATTAGTTTGTTTATTACCCAATAGAGTGCAGTAATTATTTGTTACTTTAACATGCACCATCTTATTGTCCATCTTGGCTGCCATCTTAAAATTCTGTAATTATTAATCTATAAATTAGGAATAATTAAAAAACAACATAAAAAATAATGGTAATAAAAATGATTGACTCAAACGATTCCTGTCCTTGGTTTGATCCTTGCATAATACAAACTATTTTTATTTTAAATAAAATAACCAAAAAAAGTTCGAGAAAAAACAACAAATATAAAATAAATGTATTACATTATTTCTACTCTACTACAAGTACAAAATAAGGAAATCGCTAGCAATTTATTATTTCTGCATCTGCTACCCATGAATTAAAGCGAGTTGGATAGCTCCACCACTTGATGTAGGATCGTCCATTTCTTCGGTTTAGAATATTCTCCACCAAGTATGTATTGAGATACATCGTAGATTGAATCTATTCAGGATAGAAGCCGCCACAAATAGGCTTGTGGTCCAAATATTCGAGGTAGTAGGTCCTGGGCTCCGATTCAGGAACGTGTGTCACACGGGACTCCAATTCACCGTGAAACCTTTCTTCTTGGAGATCCGCACAATGTCGCCGGCATTCGCTTTAGACTTTCGTGAATCTCTTCTTCGTGTTGGAAAACATTGTTCGAAGCAAGTGATCATCCTTCATGTCTTTAGGCTTTATTTTCGTGGTAGAATGCACTGTGGAATTGTATTCGCTTATTAGTTTCGGCAAAAAAATCCAGTCACTTGAAATTTCCGTTAGCTGTGAACTCTCGCCACACCTTGTTGCGCAAAGTTCTGTTAAACTTTTCCACAATGGATCATTTAACATTACTAAATGTAGAGTAGTGTTTGATGCCAAATTTCTTCATCAAAGCCTTGAAAGTCGCATTGTAGAATTCTTTACTGAGATCTGTTTGCAGGTTCTGGCCCAAGAAAACTTCCTATACACATAGATGACAATCAACATGTACTTTAAATTTTTATTCATTCGGGAATATGTGTATCATCTCAACCAGGTTTGCCTGGAATAAATCATCAAGTCTACACACTACGACTTTGCATCGAAGGCATTTTCGTCTTGCAGGAGCATGAAGTTTGCTAGCGATTCCTCTTCGACTCATTGTATTTAGCATGCTTCCTTTAGTTCTTCGAGTATGGAAACTATTCAGTTGATGTGTGAATTGTTTCCTGCATCAAGCGAAGTAATGTTTGGGTCATTCCAATACACATAGTCAAAGGTCTGACCAGTAACTAGCTTTTTTTTAACATTCACTATGTATTGCTAGTTCACTGAAGAGATTGGTGAGAATTTCGATTTTTTAATGATCTTCCTGCTTATACATATCACTTTCTGGATTGTTATCGTGAAAATGCAAATGTGTTAGTTCTAGAAGTTTCTTGTACTCTTGTAAATCTTCGAGGGAATATCCTTTACGTTCCCTACGAAACAGTAATTCGTACAGACCTTGAGTCCCGAGTGTTTTGTACTCTTTTACACATATAATATTTCCTGGTAATTAGTTTATTTCTGTAGCATCCAGGAACCACTTATTATGTTTTCTGTACTCTCCGTAAGTCGTGTCATTATTCCGAATCGTGAAATATCTCAGGTACGGCTAGACCATTGCATTAACATGGTATCAGCATTTCTGTAATTTTTTCCAGTGCATAATCTCTGTACTCGTAAAGTCCTCTCCTTTTGGAACTGGTTCATAGTACCTCTTCTTTGCAGTAGACATCTGGTCATCAATTTCTGTCTTCACATTGATCGTTGGTTCTTCCCTAATTTTAATTTCATCGAGACGACTAGTGATTTTTATATATCTCTTCATTTTCCATTTCACGTGCAAGTCTACCTCTTTTAGCAAAAATATATTTTTCACGAACATACTGTATAGCACGATGAAGGTTACTGGCCAATTCCTACATTGAACTGGCTGAAAATATATTTAAGACTTCCTTTTATACATTTATTCGTCCACAGAAACCTCTTTCCTGTGGTTAACAAGTACTTTTTTTGCTGCCAAGTGCGTTAGTGATGCATTCAGGCTGCTTTTAAAAGCCCTCAAATCGTAATGTCCCTGTGCATTCGAAACTTCGATCATGTCGCGAATTAGAAAATCCTAGACCTCCACGCACTGGTGGATTGCTAATGGGTACTCTAGTAATTCATTTTTCACACTTTCTACTCTTTGAACCAGTAACGAAATATATCTCCGGATATCGGCATCGTGAGTCTATAGAACAGCATGCATTTCGGTAGTGCGGCTGCTACGACCGGATTTCAAAATGCTATGACTTATGTTTGACGATAAACTGATCGAATCCTTGTCTGTACCTGCCTTTATATAGGGGCCAGCCTTTGACTATTACTAGAAATCTATGCTCGTTTTTCCAGCACATATATCAAAATTACTGAAATGTCATATCGGTGTTTACATGATCGTCATAAGGGTGACGTAAATTAAGTTCATCCATGCGAAAAAGTACTATGGTGTACGCGTTGTCTCGGAGTAAATTTTTCGGAATTCGACTGTATGTCTGACACAAGTAAACACAGTTTACTTTGGCGTATTAATCCATGGAAAAGTACTCTTAAATTATGCCTTGCTTCTCGCAAACGACGTCGTCAAAATCCATTACTGATTTGGCTTTTGCTTCACTAGGAGGCAGAACATCTGCATTATCATTAAAAGGAAAATGCTCAAGGATTTTCACCGATCGTATAATTGTAGCTAGGCGCTGGTAATTTGGCTGTTGTAACGTCTTCGGATAGAGATACACATATACGAACGTAAGACCGTTTGGTTCCTCCAGCAAACTCAGTAGAACGCACATTTCTCCTTAGTTGGTAGGGTCTGCCATAATGCATCGTACAGTAGAATACAATAACGCGAATGTCGTGATTCACGCGCACTGAATACGTCGTCTTGTGTAATGCGCACAGGCAAACACACTACTTGCTTGACGACTTTCATTGTACTTGCAAAATCTTTAAAAGCAAAGACATTTATACTTTCAGCTCAGATGTGCGTAATGATTCGAAGAGGTAAGAACAAAAAACACATTGGTACTACCTTTCCAGCTACACATTCAAGGATAAAGGTTCTGTGGTCCAGGAAATAAACTGGCCAAAGGGATAGCTCGAGGCGACGTGGGCATTCATTATCTCGGCGAACATTGCAAGCAGCATAATATTTCCTACATCATAAGCATAGATCTGGAACTAAGGCAACGAGCTGATGAGATATTGGCACAGGAAGCCAAAGTTATGAGTAAATCGTCAGACGCAGGTTTTTGAGAGAAAATCGTGGCATGGGGTGTATCAAAGGTGATGAAGACCAAGACTAAATTAGGAATGGGTGCTCGTCGAGCCAGGCCACGCAAGACCAAGCGCAAGACTGGTGCAGGCGTGCAAAAAGCAAAGAAAAGAAGACATACTCTCGACAGAAAGATAAGTGGTGGTTTCTACCTTAACCTTTGCCTGCATTGAACTTAGGTGGCCTCATCTATGCTACGAGTGGTATTGTGCGGGCAGTCAACACTTCCAAGAACGAGCGTAAGAAGTTGGAGGAAACACGAAGTCATAATGCCAGCATGGAAGCCATTGCCGTGGGCAAAAAAAATGGCGAAGGACTCTTTTATGACCCCACAAATTAAGTCAAGGCATGAGCAAGAAACGAGTGAAAAAAACTTAAATTCTCTGCTGAAATGTCCCCTCACCAATATAGATTTAAATAAGTATGCTCGAAAACTGAAAATAACAAATTTCCAATGAGTGTTTATGCGAGACACTTTACATAACCAGCCAAAGATTCGTTAGCATGCCATTATTAAAATAGATGTGTCTACATGAAATTGCACGCACTGAGTAGTATACATACAGTCTGGGAAAAAAGGTCGAGTTCTATGACAGTTGCGGTAATTTTCGAACTCCGTCAGAACTTAATATGGTACCTGCATGTGACAAACCCTTGCTATAGTTATGAAATAGAACAGTCGCTTAACCAAATAAACTGCGGTCCTTTGTACCTTCACTTTTTAAATATAAACCTTTAGCTAACTTTTTTTGTATTTAAAGACTCTCGGATTTGAACCAAATATTTACATCGCAGGAAAAACATACGAATCTATGCAAACAGTAAACATATTGCCTGTGAATGTCATACGAATAAACTGCGATTTGTCAAGTGGACAATATCTCAACTAAAGACTAAAAAACATGCTACTCGAGTTTTCGCCAATAACCCCACAGGATGTAAATTGATAAAAGAGCTGCAGGGTACCCTTTACTTTCAAGTCGTGAAGTGCGCACACGAAGTCGTCGTCAAAATCGTTGACCAGCGAGGACGCTTGGTGAATTTTCAAGACAAATAAATAACATTACGTCTGAACTTGAAGCGATGGTCATAAAGTTTGTGAGACCGGGCAGTTATAAAAGAAATCGCATTGTCATGCAAAAGACCAGTTCTCGACCAGATGACAGTACATTAACACCTGACAGTGTAAAGTTTCTTCTCAGTATTGAACAAGTGCCGAATAAATATGGAAGACGAAATTCTCATTGTGGAAGATCTGGTTATTTTTGACCTGATAAACTAAAAAGTAATTTTAAGTATGCAAAAGACTCGCATCACACTCTAAGAAGGTTGTAAAACTCGAGAAACACTAGTAATTTCCGTATTTTTGTAGTTGTAGTATATGTAACAATTTTTTGTTTGTAATTTTGTTGTTTTTTTTCTCGATCCTGTAATTTGTTTGGTAATTATAATAATTTTTACTTTTTTATTGAGAAGAATCGAAACCAAGCTTGTAGTTCGCGTGGTACGGATACAGTGAGGCATAGAACCGTGAAATTTCGTGCGTGAAATATCCGCCTCTACTTAGATTTTTTTTTAGAAATTCGCCTTAGTTTTTTTTAAGTCTCACCTAACAAAAACCTTCATGTTTGTAGCCAATTTTTATATACAGCTACTTTTCTGTACGTGTACATGTGATATCGACAATAATAACAATAAATTTTATTTGGGCGGCTCTATTGTTTACTATTCTCAAAACACAGTTTGTTGAGTATTGATAGCCACATAGAACTAAATAATATTCTTTTAATATCATTAAAATGTATCAGATTAATAGTATCAACTGTAAACATGAGAAATGGTATAGAAAAATTGAAGAAGTCCTCATTACAAAGATGTGTTCTCGTGCAACGGCCGCCTCCCCAGCCCAGTGTTGTGACGTCACTTTTTTTGTGCTCCACCCCTCTTGTGCTTGTCTCATGCGCTGTGGTGCCTGCGTAAGGCATAAGTACGAGTGGCGGGGTGGTCTCCGCCTTCTTTCGGGTCTGAATTTTGAATAATGCGTTTGTAGTTACTCTGCGACGGGAGCCTCACCCTTGCTTGGCCGAGTTCAACCTGAAGTTTTCAGTTTAATATTTTCCATGGGTCGTCATATGTGTGTGTTGCACGATGGCTGCATTAATGTAACGTAAATTCACTTCATGTGCTTTTTGCTTTATTATTTATTTTATTTGAATCGCCATCATCTAATTTTAACTGTATAAATTCTGTGTTTTGAAGAATTAATGTAATTATTGTGCTCTGAAGTCGACGAACGACCGCTAGGCCATGCAGGCAGTGTGTGTGTCCCGGACACCAGATTTTCGGTATGTTTAACTTATTTGTGTTTCTTTTCATTTTTTGCTTCGTTCACTGTAATGCCATGCAGGTTTCCTTGTCTGTCGCGATTCTCTTGTGCGTGCTACGTGTAAACGCTTGCTCATGAGTGGAAGATTCTAATGACGTCTGCATTTGTCAAAGCAATCACGTCATACTTTTTGTAATTGAATGTCTTGGAGCAATATAGGCTCATATAATCTTTGATGTATTTGTACTTTAGTTATAACTTTTTATGTGCTGCAGTACGATAAACGTAAAGTAAGAGTTGTAAATGCATGCCTGCATTTTAAATGTAAATTGTTATAAATTATGTTAATGCTTCTTAGAGGCATTATTTTTCATATATTTTGTGTGTTATAAATGGCTACCGCTACGACGTAAATTAATGTGTTTGAAATTCGCACTGTTTTGTATTGGCATTGAATATTTGCGTTTGGGAATTTTGTATTGGATTAATCTTGCCATGCCAATTTAATTACCTTTACGTGTAATTTTCCTCAAGCGGTTTAAGTTTTTTGTTTAACTTGAATCACGTTGCGCATATGTTTTCCAGTTTGCCTATTATTATGTTTTTGAGTAGACATAACCGAAACTTACTTAGCAAGTTTTTTCTGTTACAGTAATATCTTAATTACTTTATAACACACTTTTATTGGTGCTCTGCACTGTGGGTACTAGAACCAACCATGGTTTATTAATAGTGTTTTGACTTCCTCGTATAGTCCCGGGACGCTACAAAATAACAAACCGATAACTGGACAGTGTGTAGTTAACAGTGTTAAAGTGTGGCACACATGAACTCACATACACCTACAATAGTTAATTTTTAAATACTGATATTTATTTATTTTTACAAACACAGCTTAGCATAACTGTATCGGCCTCTCTTGCTACTGGTCTGGAAATTTATGTCGGACACATGTCAAACACAAGAGTTCTATTTACAGTTTCTATACTTTCACTGATATGAATTACGCAAAATTTGATACGTGTTTTGTCTCTAAATTGGTATCAATATTACTCAAACTATGAATTTAATTAACATGTATGAGATAGTTACTTGTTATTGTCCGACTAGTATAGACTCGGGGTGACACAAGTCCAAAACCTCTGGACCATTGAGGAGGAAAGTAAAATTAACTTGAAGTAATAGTGCGCATAGGCAACGTTAAGTCTTTTCAATTACATATAATAACACTTACAAATCCGTGTAAACCGGTATTTTACCATACAGTCAATACGTAACATTATGTTTGAGGCCGTAGATTTCTTTCTGGTGCACATGGCGTATTTAAATTATAGGACTTTAGAGAAATTGAAGTCAGAAAGTTTAAGAATACTTACTGGGGATTTGCATGTATTGTACACTCCTATTTTACACCTCATTTGGGAGTTGACCTAGTTCTATACACTTTGCTAAGTTTAAAGTGACTTAAATTTAACAATTTATAAAAAGGGTTGCTTATGAGTGGTAGGAAAGCACGATTATTTATATTTATCTATTTTTCCACGTCCATAGTCGATGGCATCTAGTCCAAGAAGAATGTTTTATTCCGAACGTTTTAAAAATTTGCCATGACCTAAAAGAAATGTTCTAATTGGCCAGCTGTGGCCCAAGCCAACTGACGCAAATGTAAAAGTTCATAAATTCAAACTTGAATGCTAACACGAGATGAACAAACATCAAATTCACATAAAAAATGTGTGGACTTAATAAAACATTTAAATAAAGGTTTATGTTAAAAATAACATATTTCAATACCGTGTAGAAGGGTTCGGTCAATTGTTGTCAAACGGCATCTCTAACTTGCATAGTCCATAGATATGTAGGCTCTCATAGTTTACAACAATCATAGAATAAGATACTAACAAACATAATGTTCTTAAAAGTAAATAAACAGTTTTATATTGAACGCTGTGACTCGTTTCTTCACAGTTTGATGATATCTCTGGTTCTTGGAAACGGCTAATGCATTCTATAGACCTCGTACCTTTTCGCATCAAACTCCAAGCTTACCGTAATCATCTTCGTCATCATCAACAGGAGAAAAAGTGTTGTGGTTTTTAAAAAAAAGTTTCTTTCGAAACCAGTTACCAAGAATTGTTTTTAATACTACAAGAAAGATAATGTAACAATGTACAACAAATAGCTGTTGTTACTTTTATATATGAGATATGTTTTTCGAGATAATACTTTGTATTTCTGACGAAAATAAGCGCATAAATATATATATATATATTAATTGATGTTTATTTCCAGCGTAAATTTTTTAAACCATGGAAAATATAATCGATCATTCATTAAATAGACTTTATTTTTTTTATTTTGCATATTAATGTACAGAGTAAATAGTAGAAAGCTATTCAGGGAACGGTTTACAAATAATTTTTACTATTGGAGGTACTGGGACATCACAAAGCATAAATGTCCGGGTAAGAATACGAACCCAGCATAATTCCGAACACTATTTTGTAGTGAAACAGTTGTTTTTATGTAAATGTACAAATGTAGAAACATCTGTAATTTTACATGAATATTCCTGTTCCATTTACATAAAAAATTACAGTGTACTGACACGGTATTGTTGGTTAAATAAATGCAAATCTGAAAGACCTTGAAAAAAAACTTTGAATCCAAGATAGCGTATTTGGTTTCTATTTCTCTCAGTTTATCTTAGTTTCAACTTGCTTAATTTTTTTTTTAGCCCCCTTCCGCGAAACAGCTCTTAGAGGTATCGCTTGCTGTGCCAACACAGCCCACTTTATTATTTTTTTCATGCGGAAGGGAAAACTGTTTTTCCCCGAAGCACGCCATTACCTGGTTCCGCCGGCGCCCTGCGCCGCAGTTTGCTGAGTGGCCCGCCACTTCCCGCGCTAATGACACGCAAACACTGTAAACAATTTTCACCTCCAATCCACGAAGAACGCTGGTTATAAATTATCCAGGGGTCTTCGTAAAATTGCGACATTCTTCGTCAATTTACGGACACTGAGTTCACTTACTGTACACGTGGATCCAAAAGAATATTCTTCGTATATCAACAAAATATTTATAAAAAAATAAAACGGGTTTAAGTCAACAATAAGAACAAACTTATTTTTTCAATGTGTGGCTTAGATATGTCAGAATGAAACATAGAATTCTAAAATCGGAATACAGCGTAGTTCCTACGCAGATTCAGTTATTTAAAATAACGAAGAACGCTTGAATTTGTTAGGTTAAATTCTTCGTTGAAAATTTCGTAATTTTAGTGTAATTTCTAAAAGAAGTACCACGTGACGCGACTCCCAGTCCTCAGCGGGTAAGCAGTAATACGGCTCGTTCTTAGTCCCGTATTTATTATTTTTACCGATTTCTTAATATAACTATCGTTATTTGTTATTAAGTATTTTAGAAATTTAAAATGTTTTGTTAATGGTCTCTAGAAACTTTAATTCCAAATTTGTATGTCAACCCTTGCATTAACTAAGGGCATGTAATTGTGTTTTACACAGTTTTAAATTAATCTTTTGCATTTACTCTTTGTAGTTTATTTAATTATTTGTATAAAATTCCAAAATTAATAAGTTTATTTAATTATTTGTATAAAATTCCAAAATTAATAAAGGATTGTTTTTCAAGAAGCCTAAAAAAACTGTGTTTTTCCAAAGTTTTTAAAAAACATTTTTTATGGATTTCTGAATAATAAACGCAGATTAAGTTACACATGTCAAAGGCTTCACAAAAACGATTACTTTAAATCGTTATACAACAACTTTACATGTTCATTGTGCATGCTAGGGTTGACATAAAAATTTACATTTAAGCTTGCAAAAACTATTTAATAAACATACATTAATTTCATATAAAACTTCATAAACAATAAACAAAGCTATGTTATTAATTTTTTTTAATAATCAGCGAAAACAATGAATAATGGAAGCAAAATAATTCAGGACATCCTTGGGTGAGAGGTAGGAACAGGAAGACGCCATTTTGGTGTCAACAGATTTTAAACTCGAAACAATTTCATATTCAGAAAATTATTTTGACATAATGTATTTCTAGTTTGCACTGTATGTCGTAGAGAAAACCTGAAAAAATTCTAAGAAAGATGAAACAGAAAACAAATACATAAAAAAATACAGAAAATACCTAAATCAGCCGATGTTAAATGCAAAGAAAGCCCAAAGACTTCCGTGAATAGAATTATTCAGAACACTATCACACCACAGATAAACACAATAGGCTGACAATGACGAGTCCAATGTGTTCGTCTATACTGTGATATTGTTCTAATTCTTTTTTACGAAATTATTTGTGCTGCCCTTACATTCAATATTTGACATCGGCAGAATTTTGCATGTTGATCAAGAAGTTACCCAAATACTTATACGCCATAATAATTCCTAATTTAATTTCCCAATAGGAAAAATTCAAACACATTGTTTGGGAACCTTCCACGGTTGGCCCTAGTTTACTTAGTAGCCTCGCATCCAATTTAAAACCAATTCAACCAAACAAATATCTAATCGTGTATTGGATCACGCGCAATTAACGAATCTCTCAAGTTGGCAGCCAATGAACAGGCGACATTTTCCCGATTATGTAGAAGACTGTGGTGTCCACTATAAGGGCCTTTAAACCAGCAAATTTTTCTAAGCTCTTTATTAAATTTAACTAAAAGGCCTATTTTCTGCTATGAATCCCAAATACATTTTACAAAAAAAAAAAGTTAGGTACTGCATGAACTTGGTATTTGTGTATTTAGATACATATTACACCCGGGTGTCATCAACTATATACGAAGTTCTGGGCCATACTGTAGTGAGTAAATTCCGCTCACGCATGATTTTCAACCTTATTGACCATCCTCGCGCGCCCAGACTCGAAGGCCGAGCCTGAGATCTGTATAGGATTGCAGGATTGATGCAGATTCGGATAATCAGGCGACGTCTGGCCGACCGCCGGCCACTCGAACATCACAGTCGCGGCACCGAAGCCCACCCTGGTCATGAATACTACTGCTGCTGCGCAGATACATGCTGATACGCTCCATACCTGGTCGTGAGGCGGAGGGGTGGCCTGACTTATTCAGCGGCGCGCGTCCGCCCTTGTCAACCCGCACGACGTGACGCGTCATTTATTCAACTCTGCCAGCTCTCCTACTACCACCATCTTCCCCCACTCCTCCTGGCTGGGCCTTCCCAACTCCTCCCTCGCTCCCCTACTTCCCGATTACCCCCATTCTCCTGGCCTCTCCCTCCCCACCAACTGTCTGGAACACCTACTCCTTCCCGGCTGACCCCGCGATGTCCTTGTCTGCCAAGGTGGCGAGGCGAGCATCACTTATCAATGTCTCCAATGTTAGTCCTTTCCTACTACATCTAGTAATTTTATATAAATTGTTGGTATTTTAATAAGTTCTCCAACAGATCTAGTACATTTTTTGTTAGTCAGTGCTTTCTGTGCTTTCTTTTTTTTTTAACAGCAGGAACTTACAGAACATTTTCAGTAGTGACATAAAACAAAATTAAATTGAGGAACAAACTACAAAAACCTATGTTTAAATTGACTACTTTAGAAAAAAAATAAAATATGTATCAGCTGCAGATAAGTTTCTAAACTTCAGAAGACCACATTAATTTAGCATGCTGTAGTAAAAATGTTAATGAATAGTTTCTTTTTTTTTTCTTATTGTGTTATAACCTTATGCAAGAATAAATGTAATGATGAATGAGAAAAACTTGAATGTGAAATATTTTTAATTGATATAAATGAATATTTTAGTAGTAACCATTACATAAAATATTAATAAATGTTTCAAGTGTAGGAATTCAAATTCTGACATTTGTTGTCTTTTTTTTTTTTAAATCTGAGGCCTAACAGAAATTTTCAAAATCTAAATTTAGATTATATATTTTTCTTTTAATATTTTTATTGTTTAAATGATTTCACATTTCAAGTTTATTTTAACAGTATCACAAAATTATCTAAATAGTGTAAAATAATATAATATATCTACTGCATTTTCTTCAAATCTATTAAGTTTTGCCTCCAAAGTTAATAAGAAATTTTTTTCGTGCTGGAGGCACTGTCACTTATGCTCCAGTGAGGCCTCAGGGGCAGCCCCAGCCGTAACCATCTGGGGGATAAACCGACCAACATTATTCAAAATGCCTACTCTCTTCATTAGCGCGGTTAACACACGAGCGCTTTGCGTCACGGCTGTTCGTTTGGAACCGGCCTGCGACTATCTTCCGAGGTCCACTCCGCACCAGATCTGTTAGCTACCCACACACAATCATTCCAGCTCCCAGGTCGGATTTCTCAGTCCGAACTGACAGTTTGGACTGAACTGAGGCCCAGTTCACACACGATCAGTCCAAGTTCTCAGTTCGGAATGAACAGTCTGATCTGACAGTTTGGATTGAACTGAAGCCTTCACCACACACGATCATTCGTATGGTTGTTGTTGCTATTATATGTATCGTTTAATCCTAGAATATGGAAGGGACCTTGGATGTTGCAGTTAGTTAGAAAAAGGAAAAAAATAACAAATCAACCTTAAAGTATAAACAAAGGTGTCTGCAATGACATTCAGCTGATGCACTGAAGGACTGAGTTTTTTGTACTGACGGGTGGGACTGATGAGACGCTGTCCCACACACGGCAGTTCGGACTGAGGGTTCTCGAGTCCACAGTCCGATTTTATGGAAAGACATAAATTTTGACTGATCGTGTGTGGGGGCCTTTACTTGCACCTGTCACTCCGAATGTCGTGTCGGAGAGCTCAATTTATTTTCCGCCCATAAAAGTAGTTAATGAGGTGCGCAGTAAAACCTTTAGCACTGTCAGCAATCAAGATTGCCAACTAGATTACTATTTACAAACTTAGCTTCAAAAATATACATTTCGGCTCTGCCTACGCGTGCAAGCCGATTTCTAAGTTAATATTTCTGTACGTTGTAACTAAAAAAATAAACACAAATAAAAAAAGACTTAAAAAACAATTCCAAAACAAATTAATATGCACTAAAAAGCAAAAAAAAAATTGCGTATTCTTCTACAACTTAATAATCAACTTACTTTTTCTACTCATCAATATGTAGGTATGATCTATGAGTTTACCACGCAAGAAGGTATAGGCCTTGTGTAGTTACAATTATTGTTATTTTTGGAGTCGGGGTCACACTTAAAATCTAACTCAACACATACCTACACCGTCCTTCTTACGGCAAGTCTTTGTGTTTAATATTGACTATATTTTCGTATCACAGTTTGCTACATTATGTCTCAGCATAGTGTCGTATTAAAGTTCGTTTGTTTGGTTTAATTAGGTATTATTTATGTCGTTTCAAGGTCACAGATATTGTCACCGTATATTGTCGTATAAAAGTTAATTTGTAAATGGGTTTCATTAGGTATTGGTATTCTGTCACAGTACTCACTGTATATCGTCGTTCGTATAAAAGTTAACTTGTAAAATATATTTCTTAAAGTATTCTCGTAATATTATTGCTAGTTATATTGTAGTGTTTCCTTGGCTGACACCGACTCCAAAAATAACAATAATTGTAACTACATTATACCTACCTTCTTGCGTGGTAAACACATAGATCGTACCTTCATATTGATGAGTAGAAAAAGTAAGTTGATTATTAAGTTGTAGAAGAATACGCAATTTTTTTTTATTTTTTAGTGCATATTAATTTGTCTTGGAATAATTTTTTTGAAGTCGGTTATTTTCTTAAAATTTGTGTTTATTTTTTGTTTTTTAGTGAATCTGAAGTACACTAACTAATTTGTCTGAATATGGGTAGACCTACTAAACGAGCTGTTCATATGAGACAGCGCCGTTCAAATGAAACAAACGAAGTCAGGGAGAAACGCCTATCTCAACATAGGAAATCTACTTCGAGGACAATTTCAAAAGAGAATTGCGAAGAGCGCAAAAATAGACTTTCGAAAATGCTGCTTTACATGAACAAGTTTTGAACAGGGAAAATATCGAAAAACGTAGTCACCGTCTCGGCTTGATCAACGATCGTCTATCGAATGAGACGGAGGAGCAACGTGTCCACCGACTCAGCGTGATACAAGATCGTCTATCCAAAGAGACAGAAGAGCAACGTGCAAACAGTCTCAGCTTGATCCACGTTACGGTAGGTGACCACAATATCCGGATAGCCTATAGAAGATACGGGCCGAGTATCGTTAATTTGCTCCTAAGAATTGAAGAGTTCCGTTATTTTGTAATGGATCCCGTAAACAGAACCTAAACAAACTTATCAAACTACCCGTGATGTTCATCCTTTCCAATAAAAAAAGAATCATCGAAATCGGTTGCCGTGATATTGAGTTATTCGTTCATTTTTCGCGCACATACTTAATGTAAATTTAAGACTTATATGGTTTTCTAATGGAAGCCATTGTCAGAACTGTACCAAATTGAAATGGGATCACACGGGAAGCACCAGCTTTCAAATAAAAAAGAATCATCAAAATCGGTTCATTCAGTCGAAAGTTCTGAGGTAACAAACATAAAAAATACAGACGAATTGAGAACCTCCTCCTTTTTTTGAAGTCGGTTAAAAGGGCCAAAGGCCATTCAACCCAATTTAACCCACTGTAATAATGATTGTTCGTATAATAAATGTTTCAGACAAAAGTTTAAGATAAAATTAGAAGGATTTCCACAGCTTTGCATGGTTTTGATACTGTGTCTACTTAAAGAATTTATGGAATAGTTTGTCCTCCAACCCCTAATTTCCACCCTTTAATCTAACGGTTGACGTTACCAAATACTTTCCAAACAAAATTTAGTTAGTGTATCTCTTAAAAAGAAATAATTAATTTTTTATCAAATTATGTTAATTTAATTGATTTTCTGATTTTTCGAAAACCTTCCAGTATTTTATCGCCTTGATACAATTTTGCCCATTAGCAATCTAGATGGAGTTTTTCCATCACTGTAATTTATGTATTAGTTGGAAGAAATTTATGCAAAATTAGGGTAGTCATTATGTCCTTAAAAAGTTAAAAAGCAAATAAACTTAGAGTTAGAGATGGTCGAGAGACAACTAAACAAAATGTGAGTGATTCTTTCAGTACTCGCCAGAGATGTGTAACATCTAATCTCTGTAACGAGCAAGTTCATACGTTTTCATGTTGTGAATACACTTATAATACTGTAACGTGTGTACCTGCGTACACGTGCAAAGAATAGTACCCCTGACTTTTCACTGCATACCACCCGCGCAACAGTGAGTTGGGCAGGCTTCCCCCGAATAGACGAGACTATTCTTCTTCCAGCTCGTCAGGGAAGCCAACGAGTATAAAAGGGCATGCGCCAAGTCAATCGAGGAGCAGAACAACTGGGACATCAAGCGGGCAGGCTGCCACGCTGCTCCGACACCGCTCGCCGGCCTACACCTTCAACAACCACGGAATTTGGCCGCCCGAGAACCGAGAAGACTTCGACGGGGTGAGACCTCTCCGAGTTGTAACCCAGGATATGGACAGTTCATGTGGAAGCGTCGCTGGATTAGGCATAAAATCTTTCCGAACTGACATTAACTAAAAACGAAGGTCCAGCCACAAGGGCAAGAGGGCGTGCGTTAGCAACTTCCGTGAGGGCCAAGCGAGCGGGTGTCTTGACACCGTCATGATACTTACCAATCTATCACGACACTATCACCACCAGATTACGACACAGTGCGGACTTTAACTCTACTGCCGGTAACGAAGAATTGTAGACACAAGAGACAGCGAGCGGGATAAGAACTTATGCGTTACTGCGGCGATGTGTAGAGAGCTTCACTTGGTACCGGGGGAAGAGTAACAGAAAACACAAGACATAAACATTGACTACGTTACACGAATGGTTATGTGTAAATAATTGTAACCACTTGTATTAACTATCTGAATGTATGTTACGAGTAATATTGAGTAATATTAATATTTTAAATGTTCAGTGTGACTTTGTATGTTTTCTAGTCTTAGTAGTTTAGCTTGACGGCGTATCGGTCGTAGGCGGTGACGAGCCCACAGCTCCCCAGAATTAAGGGTATTGTTTTTTTTTAATTGTTCTGCAATCCATCACAGAAAGTTAATTCATATGTCTTGCATCAGCAGTTCGACTCCACAAGAACCCGACTTATTTACTTTTTATGTCAGTTTGAGAATCAATGAAGTACTTATTTGTGCTATTGAGTTTGTCAATAAATTGTTATTGGAATGAACGTAACTTAGCAACTAATCTCAGAACCACCCGCAAACGTTCTTTTTCCTCCTTGTTAGGGTTTTCCTATGTCCTCAGTAAAACCCGTGACAATACGAAATTTCGACACGAGATTTAACGTAGAATTCTTTAAAATAATGCCGAGCGTGATAAATATACGGAAATTGTGTTTTCACCTATAATTCTGGACGCGAATCAAATGAAGTGTCCGCAACTGCCGCTAAAATTAACTACCGGAGCAGATACGTCGACAATTTAATAATTTTATTAGCGCACCTAAATTTTAAACTATATAATGAAACGGTTCTATAAAAGAAAAAAAGACTTGAAAAAAAACTAAAACCCGGTTTTCAACCGGATTTTCGACAAGAAATTGTATTACAATTTAAAAATTAATCAATCAGTCAATACCATAAAGTTTCCCTTTGGCTTTGTGAACTTTGGTTCGCACCATCCGCCACAGATGGCAGCCCTGTGTGACACATTTTTTTTCCTTGCAAATTCCGTTGCATTCTCAAAATTACTCCTACCAAATGCTGTATGACGAGAGCTAAGATGTTACACATAAAAAAAAAAATAGGTAAAAATATTCCGGAAGTCACGCAATGTTAACGACTGAAATAGGCATTCTTTCTTTGAAATCATTAAAAGTTAGCAAATTATAATTCTAGCAACAATTTATGTAATATAACAGGTTTTTAAATCAAATAATTACTATACTATTCAATTCAATTCGTAGTATAAGACGTTTTCTAAGTAAATCTGACCATAATATAACATTGAATGAGGCGTACGTACACCTTCAAACGTTTGAATAGTTCCTAACTGCAGGTAGATAGTCTTCTTCAATAGCGATATTTTGTGACCTTTTTTCCGCCATCTCAAATGAATTAAATGGTGAAATTTAAAACATATAAAACCGAAACAATTAAAAAAGTTCCTCCCCTCTTTCTTCATCACTTCTCCAGCTATCCCCTTCCCTCTCAGCCAACGCGTGACGTCATTGCGCCACCCGCGGGCAAACACACCTCGCGATGATTCATTCATGCACTCTCGCATTTCGACGTGTTGGCTTCGGGAGTGAGAAATGAAGCCCTCGCCCCTTCCTCCTCTGCGCCGTCAAGGGGTGAAAAAATACGAGACGCTTTGACGCGCGTTCCCTCTCTCCCTGTGCGACTGACGTGATAATGGATTAATGTTATTACTGTGGCGATGGGGGTGCAAGGGGGTTGCGGGCTGCCTTTTACATGCAAATCACACACTTGGGGGCTGTGCAGCTGCGCTGGCATTCGCTGTGGTGGCGGCAAAGTGCGCTTGCTTCTTGTGACGTGTTACGTTTCATTCTCTAGTCTAATGGCTTGAGAGAAGTTATGGCATCGCGTTACTTCGTCATATGTCATATAACAGCTATGAAATACTCGATACGTAACTCATTCAGACAAGAGAATTTTTGAAACACATATTATAATTATAATTTTCTGCCTTAAGAAATATATTTGGGATAATAAGTAATTGATAAAAATAGTAGTGCATAATAAGAGGTACTGGTGCAGGAGTATGAGTGAAGATTTAATTGCCGCAATCTTGGATTATGATGTCACGGCCTCCATATTGGGTGACCTTGATCTTTGACATTGACCCGTGGCTGCCATCTTGTATTCTATACCATTAAACCAGTGCACGAGGTATCCTCGCCCCGCTGGTCCCAGTGTCACAAAGTACAAATGGTGCAAGCCTTGAGTTAGGCCCAATGTTTGCGTCTAAATGGTTTGCTCAAGTGCATTTGAACAAGTTAATTTGGAAAAATGTAAAAAAAAAACTATTGAATGAGAACATCATACCCTAAATATGTTGTTTTACTAATTATTTTCAAAACTATAACACACATGACCAACACTGTACAAAAGCCCGAACACATCTAGGCTTTTACGCCTTTATATTTATCTAAATAATTCATGAATGGGTACAATTACCTTGCAAGCAAACACATCGTTTGGGGGAATTGTGGCATACTAATGTGCCGTATACATGTGCAAGCCATTTTTTTACAATTGCAGTGAACACGGCAGAAAGTAGCCTATGCAGCAGGAAACAATACAGCTATGTCTTGGCGATTCACTGCGCACAAATGATCAGGGACCACGTACGAATGATTACAAGCTTTTACCACAAACAAAGATGATATTCCTTAACTACGGTGCACATAAACATGGCCGAGACAAACAGTGAACCAAAGCTACGGATCGTGTTCCTTTTCCGCCCTAACCGTTCTGCCCGCTCCGAGCTGCAGACCCAGACGCATGCTGTCAAAACAAAAGGGGCGGTACGCCTGTCGGAGCCCGAGGGATCCTCACAGTTAAGGCGGAGCTTGATGTTACAAAATGCAAACTGTGAAAAAAATAATTACAAACATTTCTCAGCAACGACTTGCTCTCGTGACGAACTAACTCCACAGCGAAAAGACAACCGTCTCGCCCCAGCTTTGAGGGTGCACGAACGTGCACGAGTCGTCACCAGAAAGGCTCTGCTACCTGAAGCCGCCACTAACACTGAAGGCAGGTCATGTATACATTACCAAGACCCTGAAGTACAATAATGGTCAGACGAGAGGCCCTCGCATCGCACGCCGCTATACTGCAGCTACAAACTAACTGCAGACGCCGGCTCAGCTGGGGGCGCGTGGCCGCTCCGAGGACGTCATGAAGAAGAACCTCTACACCTATACACAACCAGCACAGCCTGCTGGTCCAGACACGCGCGGAGGGGAAACACCTACTCAAGGGGAGAGCGAAGGAATAATTATAAGAGGTGAGAGGGGAAGCGTCACACTGTCCGAGGAACACCGATATTATAGGCGCGCTATTCAAAAGGTCGGAGGGGCGGGACCACTAGGGGCACAATCAAGCTTGCGAAACTTTCTGAAAGGTAAAATGGAGGCCGTGACGTCACAATTAAATATTTGCGGTCGAAAATCCCAATTCTCGCTCCTACTCCTGGGCCAGTATTAACATATTATATACTAATTCCGAAGTTTAAAACACAAAAAAAAAATCCAATTTCCGTACATTGGCGATTATCACGGAGGTCTTCAAAAAAAATTCAACTTTAAGGATTTACTTGGTTGAAGGTATATTCTTTTAACGAGGCGAAAGTGATAGGATCGACTTTTATAGTTATTTCACATAGTATATATTCTGTCATACCAATTAAAAACTAAAAGGTCAACGAATTGTTTTGTGCATTAAAATACAAATGTTTTTTAGTAAAATAAACTTTTTATTAGTAAAATTTTTTTAAATATGTTGAGGCTCGATCTCATACGGAAATTCGATAATTTCATTTTAATGGCATTTCTTTGCTCAAAGTACTATTTCTTAAACGATAGCTCCCCTGCGTGTGTTGTTTGGTGGCGTGTTTTGTCGCCCGGTACTTACTAACCGTAATTGGTGAGCTGTTAAACAACGAACTACTGTTCCTAATAGCTAATATGTGGGTGTATTTTTACGTCCAGTATATTACACGTAGTAAATATCCATTAAAACTGTTTGTGTCAGAACCACGAATAAAAGAGAGCTACTGTGTAAATTTACATAAATAACCCTTAAGTAATAGTAATGAAAGCAAAACTAAAAAAATGACGAATGAGACCAGAGCCTTAAATCACTGGACATCACTGATAAAATAGTTACCCTTGTTAACCGGATTAAACAGTTGTAATTCACGTATTCAAGTTGGACATTCGCACATTAGCAGACAAAGTTCACATAAACATATAAGTGTTAAGTGTTACTGAAGTGAGTGCCTCGGGGGCACTCAAGGGAAGACTAGTTTGTTTCTTTAGAGGTGCAAGTCCTTGGTCGAGCTTGGTTCTCCGATACCTTGACTCCCGGTGCGATGTCAGAGCGATGTCGGAGAGCCAGACTAAACAAAGGACTTGGAACAGGAGTTCAAGTATGACAACTGGCTCGTGCTGAGTAGACCTCGTGTGTCTCGTTGCAGGTCTACGGGAGGATGTGCTCTCGGCGGTGCACAGCCCTCTGGTGGCAGGTCTACTGGCTGCTGCTGGCCGAGGCCTCATCGTTCGACATACGTGAGTACCATTCCCCGTTGACGCCAGCAGTCGGGACGAGATGCAAGTCCAGGTCGTTGGGGCCGTCCAGACGAGGAGACTAGTTGCCCCTGAGAGCCCGCAAGGAGAGGGTTTCCGAGCTTGGAGTGAACTTTAAGAAAGCGAGAAATTTTATTCACAATAGTGTCAAGCTTAAATGGCACACTAAACAATTGACATGTCCTTATGAATAACTTGAACAATGCTACATGTAACAGAGCTGCTCTCGCAGTCAGATTATTTCTGTTGACAAAACCAGAAGAAACAATGATATTAATACGAATGTTTTACATCGCTAATCACGTGGTATGCAGTATTTACTAAAAACCAAAAATTACTTATTACCTTTGAATTTGACCACTCCTAGACATTAATGCTAAAAATTGACTCTTTGAAACATTTTAAACACAAAACAGTAAATTTAAACACTTCAAGAGGGCTTCTCGGCAAGTACAAAATTTAACTGTCTGCCGCTCTGGGCCCTTCATTCTAACACAATTAAAGTACAAAAGGCAGATTGTAAATAAATGGCTAACCAATTAAAGTTATGACTACTAGGCCAGAAACTTCAAGTTGATACTTTTAAGTTCGCTCTGTTATTTATTCTGGTTGAGGACTGTTCGTCTGAAGCTGTGTCCCCTCGACAGCGAGTGTATTTACTGGTTCGTCGCTCGCCTTGAGGTGCACGCAGCTGCCGATGTGCGCCTGTTGTCTGCTGCTCGCCGGCCGAGTGACACCCCCCTTCCCCCCGGAGCTCCGCGCGGACTGCTCTGGGCTCCGCCACTCCGCACACACCACGAGGCTATCCTGCGAACCTGCACTCGCAGCCCCTAGGTGATTCCTACTCGTGGCTGCCTTGGACACACTCGTTATGTCTCGTACCACTGTCACTGTCTCGTTGATTCCCCTCGGGAAGACCCAACACAACATGCACTAGTTGATAAGTGTTTTACGTCTCTGTCTATACACACGCCGCGCCCCACGACACTGTCTTTGACCAACCAACCCCTCTTCCAGCTTCCAACTGTGCTCATTTCTCACTTAGTCCTTCAACTCGCTTTCCCCTTACTCGCTTGACGAGTAACCACTTAAAGTCGTTGGCGAGTTGCTAAAGACATGCCCGGTACTTTATTCAACGAGCACTCTTGGATACTGAGAATTTAACTTTCGTTAATTTAATTTCTGAACGAGTTCACTACTCTTTGAAAAAGTTACCTTCTTACTGGTCATGAGCCAAGTCCGTACCCACATTGAGGCTATCTCCGCAATTGTAGACTTCGTTGATCTCGTACAGCGTGACACCTTCTATCCGGTCAGAGGTCAAGGCAGTGGTGACGTTGTAGTCTTCGGGCGACGTGACACCCTCTGGTAGCCAGTGCGGAGCACTCTGCCTTGAAGGAGCCCCTAAGGGGCTATATATAGTCGCTCGGCTCCAACAAACTTTGCCGACCCCAGAAGAGTCTTCCGTAGTCTGTCTAGCCTGGTCCGTTCCGGCCACGTGTGACGACGCGCTGTCGGTACGTATCCTGACGTGGAGTAAGTCGGAGAGGTGTGCCCCTTGCAAAATACTCTGCAGGCAGATTTACAAACACGGATGTATGGCGGCTGGTCTACCACCAGGCGCTGACAACTGACAAAACAAGAAGGGTAGGAAGAATGTTACAGGTGACTGCTTGTACCTGTAACAGACTAGTTGATTGGACGGGTGTCAGGGAGTGTGGCGATGTAGCAGGTGATTGGGAAATGCCCGAACCCCTTCACACGCAGTCAACTCGTCTGCTCAGGCGGGTGGCCAATAGGCGCCTGGGCCACTCACGTGCTCATCCCCACCAGTAGATTCAACACAAGACACCACTTGGCATTCGTCCTTCACACCAGTCGCCGAGTCGAGTCCACTGAGGTCATTCCACCTGTCGGTTTCAATGTGGAGCAGTTTATAGAAGAACATAGTAGTAGTCCCGCGATATGGGATATGAGATGTGAGTAATATAGCGATAAAATAAAAAAGAGTGACACTTGGAGGGAAGTGACACAAAAATTCTATGCCGAATCCTTTTTATTTTTTTCTTGCAAGAGAGTAAGCACAAAGATTACTCCTGCTTCCTCGGATTCTAACATTGGACTGACCTCCCTTTGGGGAGAGAAGTTGATTCCACACATTGTCTAGTATGAAACTAGCCCTAAGAGAGTTTTAAAATGGAAGAAAAATAGTTGAGAGTCAACCAGGAAACTTAGTTGATTTAACAGAACCGATTCGTCTGAAAGGGGACTTACATTTTTATGAATCCCGATAATTTGCTGTATTTATTTACGACAGTGAAGAGGACTATTATTATTATCATTATTATTTGCCCTTTGAATGGTTCTTGCATTGGAAAAGGTTTATTTAAAATTATTTGTTTCGGACATACGCTCTTGTTGGATACACAGCATGCCACCGATTAACCTAAATAAATAGATGACTACGTAAACACACAGAAAACCAGCGATGTCAGCCGATGTCAAAATTTTTATGCGTGTACTGCACAGAGAACTCCGTAGAACTAAATAGTAAAAAAAAATTAATTTCGCAGCACAGACGAACAGAGTGGACTGATAATGACGAGGCAGTTTCAACAAGAAAAAGTAAATAACGATTTTTAAAAAACTGACCTCGGACAACACAGCGACAGACAAACGAACCCAGCGGTGATACTAAACAGAGAGACGCACGGGAAAACACAGCGATGTCACTGAACAGACACCACAGAGACGACCGCACAGACCTAAGGCAACAGTTACGAGATCTGATCGCCATTGAGAGATGACCTTGGTGCGACTGACGGGGTGTAATAGTATTATTTATTTCTCCTCCTGGCCTAACGTATTCCGAATGTACTGGATTGAGAAGAGCCTGGATCAGCTGCTTATCAGACCGAAGCTTACAGATCTTATCACGCATGGTTTCAACCACGCAAGAATGGCAGCATGCATCGTTTGATTTAATTGGGGAGGCGAGACGATTATAGAATAGTTTGCCGTTACCTTCTGCAGTATGAAGGTGTAGGGACGCAGGACCATCGGGTGAGTTGATGAGTTGGAAAAGGAAGGGGGGGGGGGGGGGGGCAAAATACTAGAGGTCCGAGCACCAGGGTTTAAGTTTGGAGATTGTTTTCTTCAATACTTGGTTCAATCTGTTAGCACGGGAGTTTACAGTTTACAAGTATTTAGCTTTATAATTCATTGGAAACCTTTCAAGTTATGCGGCACGCATATATTATTTTACAGTTAAAGCTATAGTAACTTTTAGAGTTTTTAATATGTTTTTAAACTAAGGTGTTTGAAAAGTTGTACATTAGGTAAAAAGGAGGAGGCCCGATAAAATTGTTTATTCTTGGCCCCTAGTTTCTCACGACGGCCCTGGGACATAACACTATTTTTTTTAGTAAATCGAACATATATATTCTTGTAAAATTACAGATGTTGTAAATTTGTACATTTAATTGAAAACAACTGCATCACTATACAAAAAAAATTTGCAGTACTGCAGATTTCAGATTCTTTCCCAGGTATTTATGCTTTGTGTTGTCCCAGTACCTCCAATAGTTAAAGTTATTCGTAAACCTTTCTCTGGATATATTTCCAGTATGAAATGCGCATATTAATAAGCACGGTCAAAATTTTAATTATTCAATCATCTTTTCCGTGTTTTAAAAAATGTATACTTGAATGAAGCATCAATTATGTACAATATAAAATTATGGCCTATTTTTTTTTTTTTGAAAAAATATATATATATATACAGTATTATCTCGAAAAAAATTTCATAGATGGAAAAATAACTATAGCCGTGTGATCTACACGTTGACAATATATGTCTTATAGTATTACAAACTATTTTTTCTCGGCAAAGGAATCTTTTGAAAAAGTTCAGAAAAATTTGTTTTTTACAACGTCCGAATGTGTAGAAAAACTCTTGTTTAGTATCAGAAAATCATTTTTTTTTTTATTTATTCGACACGATGCGTGAAATTTTAACAAATGTAAAAAAATTATCCCATCACATTTAAAGTCCATCAGGAATTTATTTCTCGGAACGAATCGAGTTCCATAGTAAGTTCTGTTGAAGCTTTTAAATGATTGTTGCTTTGTTCGCGTGTGTGCATATTCTGCGACTACTGCACCCAACCTGCAACCAAACCAGTAATTCGGCGTTCTTGTTACTGGAAGTAGTGCATAAGTTACTGCAACTGAACAAACATTAACATAAACAATTTAAC
Organism: Bacillus rossius redtenbacheri; assembly: GCF_032445375.1. Lineage (NCBI taxonomy): Eukaryota > Metazoa > Arthropoda > Insecta > Phasmatodea > Bacillidae > Bacillus > Bacillus rossius. The sequence goes on along the minus strand of NC_086330.1, from coordinate 96,971,436 downwards.
ATACTTGATAAAACACTAAATTTCTATTATAACCTAGGTACTCTCTGAAGAAATTCCCTAACCTAATGGGGTATAGAGGAATAGTTCTTAGGTTAAATTGACGAGATTTTTTAAATCTCCCCCCCCCCCCCATAGTAATAATAACTATTTTAAATATTACCTTATGAATATGTTATTTTAGCACTATTGCTGCATTAAAAATTTTTACTTAGCAGTATTTTAAGAACATAGACGTATTTTACTAAACTTTAATTTATGTACATGGTGATCACATCTTGAAGTAATTTTTGTGTGATTATTGACGTTTTTTGTATCCCGGGTTATTTGGCTCCATGTGGGACTAATATAACGTGATAAATAATCAAATAAATAAATAAAACCCTTTGCACTTGTGTGTGCTGCATATTCTACACACACTCGGGCTGTTGCGTCGAATGTTGTGAAATATGTGGGTAGACGAAAATTACAAATTTTATTTCCGCAATATATATGTGTGTGTGTAGGTGTGTGTGTGTGTGTGTGTGTGTGTGTGTTGCTCAAAGGTTTGCAAAGTTGTGCTTTTAGGAGTAAATAATGGCTTACGTACAAGATTTTTTTAAATGAAAAAACCAAAGCTAGGAATAAATGTTTTATTCTCAACCAAATGTTTGTAACCTCATATGCATATTATTTATTAATAATGTATATTATGTAATTTTCGCCATTTATTTATCTTATTTCAGAGTCTAGTCATAATCTGTTTATATTTGTCAAATTTGCGATATTGTGTACGTGAAGGCCATACCCGAAAAGTTCTCCGAAATTGGCCGATCGCTCGACAAAAAACACCATATTGTAATTATTTATATATTTTAAGGTCATGGAGTATTTTTTGAAAAAACGCTAACCTAACCTAACCACACTTCCATTTTATTACGATAACCTAACCTAACTTTCATCTTGGTTACGATAACCTAACCCAACCTAACATTTTTCTTCGGTAAACTTCGGAACTGTTGGGATTGTAGTCATGGCTTTCATCCCTGTGAACTGTAGGCTATCAATATTGTATAACGACTAACAATAAACAAAATGCGAATATTCGATGGCATCGAGGGGCACACTTCTTTTACTCTATGGCGTACAGCGGCAGGGCGTACTACGAGCGACGGAACTGCACTCGCGCGCGGCGATCGTAAAAAGAAGGCAGACGAAGGAAACACGCCGGGGCTGCAAGACCTTCCCTGCCTTAAACTCGCGCGTCGAACGGACAGCGCCTCGAGGATAAAGTTCCGAGGGAAACTGCGCGTTCCACTTGCTCTTAAACCTAAAAAATAGAGGAAAATCGCCGGTGAAGACGACGTTCGCCTTTTTTTTTTCTGCTTCTCGCTCTCGTCCCCACTACTACCAACCCCCTCCGCGAAAGTACTTCCATCCTTAAATAAGGTGATGTTGGCAGCAGTGGGGCGAGTGGTAGCGGTCCTCCACTTCGGGATGCGGCCTGCAGGGTTGGTAAGGGGTGAGTGGTGGTTGTTATAACCCAAGAGTAATGGGCCAGAACTACGCGCAAGGTGCTATTAAGGGAACAATAGGGGTCTCCACTGTCTCATTATGGGTAGCCGCAGACCACATTTCCCAAACCCACGCTTCCTCTCGTCTCCGAGATGAGGGGAAAAAAAATTTTTTCTAGGTAAAACAAAAGCACGGGGTTTGTGTGGTGCTTTCAGCCCGCTGTCCTCCACTTGTACGGTTGGGCGTTTTGGCAGGGTCGGTGTGGATGCTTGCCGTGCTAGGCTCCAGTCTGCGAACCCCCGACCCAGCGAGGCCTCGCCTTGCCTCACAGTCGGGGGAAATTCCCGCCGTGAATTCACAGTGAATTAGTCGTGAAAACTTACAGGAAACCTCGCAAAAATATATACACAGAGTTTGATTTTCTCGTGCATCCCAAACAGTATCCGCGTGTTTCGTAAATGAGACTTAATAAAGATGTTGAAACGTTTTTCTGCACAGTAATTAAGTAGTAAGAGATATTTTATATTTTTAATTATTACATGTGTGCCTTTAAATGGAAATGATTTCAATGACATTGTGATATGACAAAAACGATATTCTTCCAAAAAAGAAATTTCTGTACCATAATTACTCCATTTACCTATAAGCCGTTATTATATTCTGAATATTACCAACTAATGAATTCTAACGTTGAATTATAATTTTTTTCGTTGTTTTAAAAAATTACACTGCCCCTGGAGAAGGGGTAGGGGGTATACAATATTTTATGATGTAGTAGTTTTGAGTAATAGTAGTGCAAATATTTCTAATGCGGGTCTTGAAAAACAATTGTTCTATTGTTAAATTATAATATTTAAACACGGAATTAGGCGTGATGGATAGGATAAATGTATTTAATTATTTACACACGACTGCACTTATTTCGCTTAAATAAAGTAGGTGCTAGAGGCATAGGCGTGTTTATCTTCTTTACCAGCTTGCATTCCCATCGCCACCCCTTACCTCTTAGACTATGTTCACTGTATTTTTTTTGTAAATGGAACAGAAACATTCATGTAAAATTACAGATATTTGTAAATTTGTACTGTTACATGAAAACAACTGCATCACTACAAAACCGTGTTCGCAGTAATACTGGGTTCACATTCTTACCTGGGTATTTATACTTTGTGTTGTCCCAGAACCTCCAACAGTCAAAGTTATTTGTAAACTGTTCCTTAATTAGCTATCTGCTTTCAAATATGAACTGCGCACATTCATAAGCATAATAAAACAAATAATCACCAATTATTGAATATTCATTTATCTTTTCAGTGTTTCAAAATATTATGCTTGAATATTATGAGCCAATTTTCGTAAGAAATACTCAGTATTATCTCTAAAAACATATTTCATACATGCAAAAATAGCCGTGGCCATGTGTTGTACAATGTCGCAATATCTTTCTTATAGTGTTACAAACTATTTCTTGGTAACTGGTTTCCAAAAAAATATTTTATAAAAGTACAGAATATTTTTTTCTGTGTTCCAAATGACATCCTGAATTTGGCAGGTCTCTGTTCGTAACCGTTGAGTGTATTGTAAGAACCCTTTTTTTGGTACCTATAACCCATTAGATAAATGTCCCCACAGTACCCGTCTAATGGGTTGTGAGTGCCGATATTCGGTTCCAATTTTTTTTTACCTTAGGGTGCGTAAAGCTGGGTGCACAATTAAAAAAAATAGCACGAGCAGTAACAGTTACAGTAGGTTGAGCGCACACGATATGACCGCTATGTTTTGAAACTCAATGATTCACAATATCACATATAATGGTTGCGTTCATGGGAGACAGGTCGTGCGCATAGGAGAAAAATTAAATTATTTTTATTTCTGTCACGGACGCAATCGCAACAACCAATGAGAGTAGAGTGGAAAGCCATTTTGGCAAGACTACAGAACGGCTTATATTTATCAACCATATTGTGGCAAGAAATTGTAGAAATATTAGGCTACAATCCTCAGGTGTAACTCCTGCTTAAAATTAATTAACGTTATTACCTCTAAGTCACTAGCAAAAATTGTAAATAAAATAAATGTGTGGTCGTTAGAATGGTTCAATAAAATTTTTTATATAAACCTTATTTATATGTTGAAAAAAAAATGTGCTCACAAATTACTAGTCAGATATCACGCGATAGTTATTTGGCAATCAATATATTTACTTTACAATTAATATATTTTCTAACACTGCTAAAAGATGTCGGATGCATCGCGAAATTTCATTGGGTGAATTTCACAGGAAGATTTCAATTGTGAACCGACTTCGCACAGGTCGTGTGCACAGTAGTGCGCGTGGCCTGCTGTGCACTCGCTTGTGTTTTTCAAATGTGAACCCAGACTAATTATCTTCAGAGTCGTCTGACATCGCCGCAGTGCGTATTACCCATCATACCACTTTGGCTGTGCCCATTTACCACATAATGATAAGTTTATACAACTTGTGATACCTTTCATGAAGTAACGTTTGTTGTTAATTGACATTTGTTTACGCGATTGGTCGTAACTGGCCCTCGAGTAAGATGTGGAATAAAAACATTTACACTTTAGCCCCAAAACCGACGATGTGGAACGTTACCGAAAAATAATTCAATAGTAAGAGATATTTGGTATTTTTAAACCTTACATTTGTGGTTTTCAATGACATTGTGACAAGGCTAAAAACCAAAATACTTCCATAAGAATTGTTTTGTCATAATTACTTTACACTTTTATAAGCCGCTATTCTATTTTATATATCCCAACTAATGTCTTCGAACGTTTAACCAATAAAAAAGGCACGCACTAACTTTTGTTACTGTTGTTATATTTTATCATGTAAACAATAGGAATTAAGTAAAATTTAAAAAAATGGTAAACATTACTTTAAAAAAACGAGAGTTAAAAAATAATCAAGCCCGTTTTATGACGATGGAATCTAAAAGTTATTGAATTTTTCAGCTGGTTGTTGATTATAAGGTTGTGCGAAATGGTGCAAATATTCTATAATAAAATATATTAGTTTTTGGATACAGTATGATTTAATTAATACATTGGCAGTTGTTGACTCTCTTTTCAAATTTTTGTGTTGTACTGTGATATATAAATCGCCACAAAAACAAACTCGTATATTAATTAAAGCTTGAAAAATCAACGAAACCCGAGAAAAAAAAATCACAATTAGTCGAGATGAGTAAAATGAAATTTCTGTTGGCATGAGAAAATGAAAAGTGTTCGTTTTTCTGTTTTCCAAATTATCAAACACGTACCAGTAGTTCATTTTCAGGCGGATTTAATCCGACCTGCTGGCTAGCGCGCCCGAACAGCCGTGGCTCTTATCTTCATTACCATTAATCTGCGTGCGATCGGAATTATTTTCCGCAGTCCGCAGAGTGCGCCGGGTAATGTCCCAGCTGGAAACATCCGCCCCCGAGGTCCGGTGACGTCACCAACGCTGCATTCCGTAACCTCCCCCAATGCGCTCTATGCGGTCATAAAGTTATTTACCACTAGCCCGGCCGAGCTCATAACAGATGCATAATATACATCCGATTATGCTTTTTGGCTTTTTTTTTCATTTTATTTTCGTTCAAGTGATTCATTTAAATTTTTAAAAACCCCTTACATGTGTTGGGTAGGGTCCAACGGTTAAAAAAAATTTACATTTTATATAATGATACGAGTGCGAAAACGGGATTTAAAGGATAACCCTATTGATTAAATACTGTTTTATTTATTAACTACTATTTACACTATTTGTTTTAACATTTAAATTGTCCATCCACAAATTTATCGCTCTTTTATAATGTCCACAGTTTACTCTTCCCTCTGGAGTTCGACTCGACAGTGGCTCTCTCTACTGTTCGTCTCTTGCCGCGCACCTCTGTCCCAACACCTGCCTCGCTCTACTCACTCGTCCGCCGCACATGCAACACCGTCCCAGATGCTCCGATCTTCACACACGAAGCCCGTCGCTCGTCGTTCACCTTAGCTCACCAGGGAGTCAGTCGCCCTCTTCACTTCACTCCTCGGAGGCTGGCGTCGCCAATTTAAACTCCTCAGCGCCCCTTCTGAAAAGGGGTGTCGCGTGACTTTATAGTCGAATCTCCCAGAACCATGGCGTGCCAGTTACGCCACTCCACGCGGCGGTCCCCGAGAATCCGCAGAGTCCTCCAGAGGGGTGGAGATTTCAATGGCAAAGCGCTGTGGAAGGGTGGTGCGGGGGAAGGAGGGTAGCGAGGTGCCGCGCTAATCTGTCAAGGAATGCGTCACGCTAATAGACGCCCTCCCCCTCCACGGCCAACGGGCCAGCAGACCGGCGAGCAGGCCTCCTTTTCACTTCTCATAATGTACCTTAACTTAATAACTACAGTTATAATATACTGCAGTCCACATGTGACATTTGATTTTAAGTTTGTTCGTTTGTTTTGTAACTTTTTTTTTGTTGTTGTTACATTTTCAGTGCTATTTTAATTTTTCAAAACTTTGGTACTATTAAAAATCAGATGAAACGCTTTTTTGAAAATGGCTTTTAAGACGTCAATAACGAGTTAAAGTGGCTTTTGTAGGGGATATATATTATAAACTTAACTGGGGAGTTTACTCCCCAGTTGACAAGGAGATATTCCACACCACCAAAATCCCTCAGGTCATTCGCCCTCTCCAAAATGCAAGCTGGGTCCGCCCCTGCATGTGACCAGGGTTGCTGGTTCGAATTAAAACACCCTGGTATGACTCATATTCACGAACATCGAGTCGATACCTAACTGTTTCGGCACCCACTTCAATTTGTGATTCCCAGTTTCTCGCTCAACGAGGAAAACAGGGAAACCGGGAAGTAGTAAACAATAGGGGCTCCTGCCACAGGGCTCGTCAGGAGGAGTCGAGGAGTCGGCCGCCAGCTGGATTGTGACGTCAAGTAGACCATATTGAATGCTCTGGACGTTGAAATTTGACCATGACCTTGAACCCGACAATCTAAATTTGCCAAGATTCGCACAAAATTACTTTAAAACTCAAGTTTATAGCGGAAAAAATTCACTAAATTATTAAAAACCTAAAAATTAAAAAAACCAAATACCTTTTCTAGGAAGAATTTCCCATCGAAAAAATCTAAATTCTAAATATCTCAAATTCTGTTTGCCTTTAAAAGAATTAAAAGTCCTCAAAGTGGCTTCAGTATGCTTAAAAAATAAAATCAATTCCCTGAAACTGAATTTTAACCTACACCCAGTCGTCAGCCATCTATTTGGAATATGACATCACGTCCACCGTTTTGTTTTTAAAACCTTCCACCATCTTATATTCCGCCTTTTTATAATTATGACGTCACCGCCGCCATTTTTAATTATGACATCATGTCCGTCCTATTGAAATTCCGTAATTACTATCCAAAAGATCTGGGAGGTGTGTATAAATTAAAGAAAATATTTAATTACAATTTTAATAAAAGTTTAATAAAAAAAACTCATTAACTTACTTACAGCTACATGTGTGCAAACCAGCATGAAAACACATTTCCTGCCGCTTCTGTGTGTCGAGTTATAACGAGGAAATACGTTATTGTTGATAATTGTGTGTTACAATAACCCTTCTGAAATAATTTCTCTGAAACCTTAAATAGCTAATTTTCTGTTATGTTCTTATTCTCTCTTCTCTTGATTTTTTTCTTTTACATCTACAGCGGCTGCTGCTACCGTTTCAAACGTGCGCGCGTTTGCCGACCTCCCGTCAGTCATAGGTCCCCTTCCCATTTCCTCCCCTCCTTTTTGTGATGTGCCTTTTCTTCCCCTACCTCGCCGGGGCGCTTGCGCAGTGGCGTAGGCAGGAGGCTTTATAGTGTTGGTCCGCCATCGGACGAGGCCTTGTTCGTCCTCTGTCCGTCGCAGAATTAGGGCTTTGTGATTCAGCTCCTGCTGAATACTTTGTTTGCGATGTGATAGATTTGCCGTAATTACTAATTAATCGCACGAGATCACGAACCGACATGGTTTTGCAACGGTTGCGGTGTTAGTATGGTCTATGCAGCGCTAGGGTAGTCGCGCTTTTAACGTAGTTTATAAATTCTTCGTGTTCCTTCCTGTGTTTAGCTACCTGTAATTGTTTGATGTTAGTGCGTGATAGGCGCGGTGCTGCAACATCGAGCGTTTCAAAGCCATGTCTGGTAAGTGTGTATCTCAAGTCCCTTCTCTTTTTTTTTTGTGTGTTACGATTCCGTAATTAAATTTTTGTAGTGATCAGTACATTCTTAAATTCTTATCTGTTATGTTCTCGCGTTATGTTCTCGCTTCTACGAAGTTGTTTGTTCGTGCGTTCACCCCGTTAGATTTCATGATTGCGGACGTTTCCGTGTTTGTGAAATATACGTCTCACGTGGGTTAATAGTCTTTTGCTTGCCCTTTTGACCCATGTTTCGGTCATTTGCTGTAACATTTCACTAAAATGTGTTTTAATTTTTAATTGTATTTGCATATTACGCGTTGCGGCGCAATATATCCAACTTACAATTTTATATCCATGTATATGCATTTGTTCAGCGTGCTGCGGCATTAATCTTTGTATTTCGTTAAAGTCATGTTATTTATTGTACGTTATAGTGCTGTATTTAATCACATATTTGTATTTGAGGTTCGTCTGAATATAGAAATTTTGTTACCTTATTTGGAAAATAAATAAGAATAACGTCTAGTTACTACAATTATGCTTGTTCTCTTAGCTATAATGTTCAGAACACCCGACTTTGGCTGCATAAACCATATTGGGCATTGTATATGTGTGTCTTTCAGCGTGGAAGTGTAGGCTACTGGGACCTAGGGATCCCTGGAGGCTGCACATCCTGGAAGGTAGTGGTCGTACACCACGGAAACTCCTCCCTGGAATTTTTTTCCCTTACCTAATTAAAACTAAGTGTATTTGTTTGGGAGGAGTTCTGGGTTTTAGAAGACTCTAGGTGAGTTCCAGGTTGAAGCATTTACACCTAGTCAAGCTGGAATTAGCCATGCAGTGAGAGGGTCGTGTACCCCTTTTTCTCGGGGTACTGTTTTACTAGAAAATTAAAAGGAAGTTTATATTATAGTTTTCCTTTAGTATAGTTTATATTGAGTATTGGTGTTATCCGTACGGCGGTATTTTTGAAATGTTGGTAACGTTTTTCAGCGCTAGTGTCGCCTGGGAGCACCTGGTAACAGTTAGTTTGAATATCATTAAATAATTGTGTTTATTAGCTATAGTTATAATGTAGTTATATATTTTCATTTGTATAAAAGTATTTTAATTATTAATGCGACAGAGCAAAGTTGGACAAATTGTGATCGGGGTAAAATGAAACAATTCACGAGCACGGCGCGCATGCGCGTCAGGGACAGACTTTTTTCCCCTCCCTTGGTTGAAGGAGGAGAGGGGAATGGCAGGCGATCAGCTGTTAGGTACGACGGGCCGGCGAGTATGATTCGGTTCGCGCCAGGGGCCTCGCTAAAAATGATTTTTGCGAGTGTGGGGCCGGCTTGGGCAGCAAAATAACTCGTTGATATGTGTGTGCAAGAATAGCTGTAAAGCTTGTGAAGATGATAGCCGCTGTTCTATCGCGGCGGAACGAGGCTCCTTCCGGCTGGTATAGCCGTCAGCACCGACTGGCCTGAGGACCAGTGGGGATTAGCGAGGATTCGCTAATCATACGGAGACGTCGAGCCGATACGTGAGTGACTTCCCTTGTGATTGCCCTTGTGCCACGGAGTTATACTGCAAGAGATTGGTGGCAGAAATAATTACATCAAGCCTGAGAGTGTCATTTTACATCGGAGGTCTGTTTTTCCCGCAGTTACATGTAACAATTTTCGGATATGGACACGTGAAGTAAATAATTGATAAAATTCAAATGGTAGAGACTCGCGTTGAACGTTTTAAGGGTACCTGTCCCCCGAACACTTGAGCACGTCGCGTAACCAGGAAGGCCTTTACTAACTGGAACTTGGTTTATTTGAGATTTTAAATAAATATAAAGTGTCTTGGTAACTGATGTTAAGATTAGGGTATTTTTATATTTCCTTATCATGTGTTGGGTATGAATATATATATATAGTTTATAGCATCGGGCCCGATTTAATTAATAGGTACCGGCGAATGCTTATATATTTTTTATGCTTGTAATAGTTTGATGTCAGACTTTCAGATAAATAAATATTGTCTTGTCGTATTTGCCGCAAAAGTTGTGCTTTCTCAAGCAAATTCCTTTCTTTTGTTGTTTAAATTAAGCCCTGATATTTTCTATACCCGCGTTGAATGCCGAGAGGTTTGGGTGAACTGTGTGCCGTAACTTATTTTGCTGATATGTCGGATGGCGATACACTATACCAGGTAATTCCCGGCAATTTTACGCGGTTCACGACGCTCCCTAGGGGCTTGCGGGGGCGTCAAATGCGCCACTCTGCTACTGGAATTTGCTTGTGGCTAAGCATAGCGGTTGTGATTAGTATTGGCGTAATTTCAATGATGCCTGTTAGCTGGATCTATAAGCTGACTAAGCCCGAGTTACTAAGTAACGTCCAGACTGCGGGTTTGACTGTACCTGACGATGTGCACCCCGACGAGCTTCGCAAATTATTTTTTGAATATTTAAAGACTGAGGAAAAACGTAATTCGGAAGGCCAAGTTGAAAATAAAGTTATCATGGAAGGTAGTAAAGGGGTGCCGGGGTTACACGAGACTGCCATTTCGGAGTGGGTTCACCAATTGACGAAAGAAAATGTGGTTAGTAATTTGGAAAGTCTTGGGGTAGAGGTAGATGAGAAGGATGATTGGCCTATGTTGCAATTGCAATTACTAGCTGAAATGTTAAAAGAAGGTAAGGAATCGCGTAAACAAATCCCGCGACGTGTCGACAGAGAATTGGAAAATAAACTGGATAAAATGTCATGGTTAGAGAATATTAAGGCGATTCCCAACTTGCAACGGGGGGAAATCGAAGATTGGATTTTATTTTGTAGGGAAGTAGAAAAATTCCTGGAATTAAATTATAAGGTGAATCAGGAAATTTTGATGAAAAGTCTGGCAAGTAAATGTTCGGGTGTAGCCCACACTATTATTACCGACGGCATAAAACGCGAGAAAAATTGGAGCGAGGTGAAAGAAAATTTATGGAGTAGTTTGTGCCCGCGTAGAAAAAAATTGGGATTAATGCAACAATATATATTTAGGTTTCAAAAATTTGATGAAAAAACTGTGCAATATGTAAATGATATTAAGTTGTATTTGAAGGTTTTTGGATTGGAGCTGAGTGAAAGGGCGGTAGTCGATATAATTATCGAAAATATGAATCCTGATATCAGAAGGGAATGCAGTTTTGTCAAATGTCCGGGGAATTTAGTGGAATTGAATTCTTGGGCTGTTGAGGTCGATAATGTTATGTTCATGCGTCGTGAGTACGATAAAGGGCGAGTGGATAATAAGACTGATGTAGTAAGCGTGGGTAGCAGTAGGGTAGGAGAGGTGAATAAGGAGGTTGAGAGTGAGGTTGTGGAGCGGGATAGAGTAATGAGTAGGAGAGGGCAAGAAAAATGTGAGTGTAGTTATTGTGGGCGGGCCGGGCATTTAGCCCGTTTTTGTTTTAAAAGAAAAAAGGTCAAATACATCGCTGAGAATAAGGGATTAAGGGCTTGTTATGGTTGCGGAGTGAGGGGTCACGTGTTGAAGGAGTGCAAAAAGAATACAGCAAAATATGTGGTGTGTGGTTTTTGCGGTAAACGGGGGCATTGGGCGCGGAGGTGTGGCATGAAAGCCGAGCTACGTAGACTTAGGTTCGGAAATAAACATTTTTTAGCGGTGATGAGGAGTTCAAACACTTTCAATATTGGCGTTGAAATAGAGGGAAAGGCGGTTAAAGCACTCGTGGATACGGGTGCAAATAAAAGTTTTATAAACAGAAATTATTTTGTGGAATGCCAGCGAGAAAATAAAAAATTTAAAGGGAAGAAAATTGTTCAAGAAGTGATTAAGGTGCAATTAGCGGACGGGAAAGTGTATGAGTGCGCTGAACGGGTAAGGTTGCATGTAAAAATTGATAAGTTTTCCTGGGACAGGGAGTTTTTTGTCATGCCGAATTTAGTCAGCGATCTGATTTTGGGGATGGATTTCCTCACGGATACCCAGGCAGTTGTTAATTGTAAAAGAAAAGAAGTGAGGTTTGGGTTTGAACCAAGTGTGAAAGTACCGTTTGGAAAAGGGATGAAAGGTAGGGTTATTTGTGGTGGTATTGAGGGTGTGAAGGAGCGTTTAAATTCGGAAGAGGTGAAGCAAATAGAAAGGATCATAGAGGATTTTAATGACGTGATACGTAAAAAGGTGGGTAAATGCGAGTTGGCTCCCTATAAAATTGAGCTGACAGATAACACCCCGGTAAAGTGTGTGCCATACCAATGTGCCCCTCCCAAATTGAAAGCTTTCCGGCAAATAATTAAGGAACTTGAGAAACAAGACATCATTGCTCCTTCCAACTCAAATTATGCTTCTCCGGCGTTTTTAGTAAAAAAGAAAAAGCCGGGAGAATATCGTTTAGTTTTGGATTATCGTTTGCTCAACCAGAAAATTAGGCTGGATCCTTTCCCCTTACCAAAAATCGAAATTATTTTTCAATATTTAAGCAAAGCTAAATATTTTACGGTGTTAGATTTAAATGCTGCTTTTCACCAGTGCGTCCTGGAAAAAACCAGTCAAAAGTTTACAGGATTTGTTACACCCTGGGGGCAGTATGAATGGAAGAGGGTACCATTTGGGGTCAATTTTGGAGCGCAATGTTTATCTCGTATCTTAGGAAATATTTTGCAGGATTTTCAATATAAGTTTGTTTTAAGTTTTTTAGATGATATTTGTGTATTTTCCGAGAGTTTTGAGCAACATCTTCAGCATTTGAGAAAGGTCTTGGAAAAATTAAGAGATGCCGGATTTACTGTAAACCCGGAAAAAGTGTGTTGGGCGCAAAGTAAGATTAAGTTCCTGGGTTTTCAAGTAGAGGAAGGTGTATTACAAATGGACTGTGAAAAAATTGCCCCAATTGTTAATTTCCCTGCGCCAAAAAACGTAAAAGGAGTTATGAGGTTTTTGGGAATGATAGGTTTCTTTAGTAAATTTATCCCTGAGTATGCCGATATTTGTGTTCCCCTAAATCAGCTAAAAAGAAAGGGCAAATTTTTGTATGGGGAGATGAGCAAGAACAAGCCTTTTTGAGACTGAAAAAAGCGATCTCTGAACCCCCCATATTAATGTTACCGGACTTTGAAAAAAGATTCGTAGTGCAAGTAGACGCCTCTAGCAAAGCGTTAGGGGGAGTTTTGCTTCAAGAAGGTAAAGACGGGTTTCACCCAATTATGTATGTAAGTAGAACATTGAATAGGCATGAACAAAAATATGGCGTATATGAGAAGGAGGCGTTGGCATGTATTTATGCTATTGAGCGATTTGAAAATTTTCTAGAGCACGCGGAATTCGATCTGTGGACTGATAATGAAGCATTAACTTGGTTATTCTCCCATCCCCGCCAATTGGGGAAAATTGGAAGATGGGTTATGAGGTTAACCCGTTTTAGGTTTAAAATTCACCATCTTAAGGGACGTGAAAACGTCATTGCCGATGCCCTCTCTCGAGTGTATGATTCACAGAATTTTTGTAGCGAGCCAGACGAGGAAGAGGTAGGGAGTTGGCAGGGAGATGATAAAGGCGAAGGAAGTGAAAATGAGCACAGTGATAGTAAGGAAGAAGGCGAAAATGGCGAACCAAGGGAAAATGAATTTTGTAATGTGCTGTGGGGTTTTCCGGAAAGTTTTGAAAATATTAAAGAATATCAGGATAAGGATCAAGAAATACAAAATATTAAGACTCGTATGCGAGGATCGAAAGATGATGAATTTCAGATATTTAAAGACCAAATTTATAGAGTGCAAGGTGGAAAGAGAAGGCTGGTAATCCCTGTTTTGATGAGGCCCATGATTCTACGTTATTTTCACGACTCAGTAATAGGGGGACATGGTGGAAAACAGAAAACCCTCGATAAAATTTCTGAACATTTCTATTGGGAAAGTTTAAAAAAGGATGTGGAAGAGTATGTAAAGGGGTGCGAAGCCTGTCAATTAGCGAAGCAGCCGGTGAATAGTAAGGTAGGTTTTTATTCAGTGGAAAGCCTTTCCAGGCCCTGGGAAAGGGCCTATGTTGACGTGTTTGGGCCCCTGCCCCGATCTTTGAAAGGGAACAATTGTGTTTTAATTTTATTAGATGGTTTTAGTAAATTTTGTGTATTATTACCTATGCGGGATATGAAAAGCGCCAGGGTGATTTCCGCCTTAGTTGAGAGAGTCTGGAAGCTTTTTGGGGGACCCGAGCAATTGGTCTCAGATAATGCGAGTTATTTTAATAGTCACAGTTTCCAGCAGATGTGTTTTAGCTGTGGTATTAAACACGTAAACACTAGTCCACACTATCCGCAACCGAATTTAGTGGAAAGATTGAATAAGGGGGTGAAAGCAGTGTTAACGATTTTTCACCATGAACAGCATAGGAAGTGGGATGAGTCACTGGAATTTTTAAATCTTGGATTAAATATGACGCAACATGGAAGCACAGGTTACACCCCGGCTAGTGTATTTTTGGGACGAGAATTATGTCATCCCCTGTTGAACATATGGGGAATTGAGCCAACTAACTTTACGGTGTCTAGCCCCCGCCTTTTGGAAAAGGTTTGGACCGAGGTGTCAAAAAATCTGGATAAAGCTCGCTCTAAGTTAGCCCAGAAATATAATAAGGGGAGAATTGCAAACTCTTATAGGGAAGGTCAAGAGGTGTTATGCCGCCAATTTTTAGCCAGTGATAAGGGAAAATACCTTAGTGCTAAATTGCAATTTTCGTTTGCCGGGCCTTTTATAATTAGGAAGTTTTTAGGTTCAGTTACGGTGCTTCTAGAAGATGTGGAAAAAGGGAAGTTGGTAAAAAAAGCACATGTTAGCCATCTTAAACCTTATTCTAGGAAATCTTAAATATGGTAATTTATAGTTTTCTAAGTTATTAGGGTTTAGTCTTGTTAGTAATTATATATTAGAGATTGTAAAGAGTGCTCAAATAGTTGTATTGTACGCGCCGTACGTTTTTGTTATTTATAAGTTTTTGGTAATTTTTTTTTGGTGCGTTAATTTTGGGGTAGGTTTAGTTTAGCTTAAGAAATTGTTATTACCTTAATTTTTTTTAAATTTTTTTTGGGGGGGATATTGTACCCCTTTTTCTCGGGGTACTGTTTTACTAGAAAATTAAAAGGAAGTTTATATTATAGTTTTCCTTTAGTATAGTTTATATTGAGTATTGGTGTTATCCGTACGGCGGTATTTTTGAAATGTTGGTAACGTTTTTCAGCGCTAGTGTCGCCTGGGAGCACCTGGTAACAGTTAGTTTGAATATCATTAAATAATTGTGTTTATTAGCTATAGTTATAATGTAGTTATATATTTTCATTTGTATAAAAGTATTTTAATTATTAATGCGACAGAGCAAAGTTGGACAAATTGTGATCGGGGTAAAATGAAACAATTCACGAGCACGGCGCGCATGCGCGTCAGGGACAGACTTTTTTCCCCTCCCTTGGTTGAAGGAGGAGAGGGGAATGGCAGGCGATCAGCTGTTAGGTACGACGGGCCGGCGAGTGTGATTCGGTTCGCGCCAGGGGCCTCGCTAAAAATGATTTTTGCGAGTGTGGGGCCGGCTTGGGCAGCAAATAACTCGTTGATATGTGTGTGGAAGAGTAGCTGTATAGCTGGTGAAGATGATAGCCGCTGTTCTATCGCGGCGGAACGAGGCTCCTTCCGGCTGGTATAGCAGTCAGCACCGACTGGCCTGAGGACCAGTGGGGTTTAGCGAGGATTCGCTAATCATACGGAGACGCCGAGCCGATACGTGAGTGACTTCCCTTGTGATTCCCCTTGTGCCACGGAGTTATACTGCAAGAGATTGGTGGCAGAAATAATTACATCAAGCCTGAGAGTGTCATTTTACATCGGAGGTCTGTTTTTCCCGCAGTTACATGTAACAATTTTCGGATATGGACACGTGAAGTAAATAATTGATAAAATTCAAATGGTAGAGACTCGCGTTGAACGTTTTAAGGGTACCTGTCCCCCGAACACTTGAGCACGTCGCGTAACCAGGAAGGCCTTTACTAACTGGAACTTGGTTTATTTGAGATTTTAAATAAATATAAAGTGTCTTGGTAACTGATGTTAAGATTAGGGTATTTTTATATTTCCTTATCATGTGTTGGGTATGAATATATATATATAGTTTATAGCATCGGGCCCGATTTAATTAATAGGTACCGGCGAATGCTTATATATTTTTTATGCTTGTAATAGTTTGATGTCAGACTTTCAGATAAATAAATATTGTCTTGTCGTATTTGCCGCAAAAGTTGTGCTTTCTCAAGCAAATTCCTTTCTTTTGTTGTTTAAATTAAGCCCTGATATTTTCTATACCCGTGTTGAATGCCGAGAGGTTTGGGTGAACTGTGTGCCGTAACTTATTTTGCTGATATGTCGGATGGCGATACACTATACCAGGTAATTCCCGGCAATTTTACGCGGTTCACGACGCTCCCTAGGGGCTTGCGGGGGCGTCAGTCGCATGCTTGTGCTTTGTGCAGGGATTGGCCAGCCATGGCAGGGAGTGATGCCATGGCTAACTCCCCTTAGATCTAAACTACAGATGGTTAAGTTGGGATCAGTTAAACCAGTATGGTCACAGGGATTGAATATTGCTAGCAGACATGTTCAGTACGGGACAAGAAGGATGGTTCAGGAAGAAGAGTTGGTCAGGGTCAGAAAAGTTCCAACCATGCTGGGGTCGAAAGCTGCTTCCATGACCTCACGTTAGTTACGCCGACAACTACTTTCCGTTTTTTGTTTGTTGTTGATGTGTGGACTTCTTAGCTCTCTTGATATACGGCATTTGGTAGGCGTAATTTCGTGAACCATACGGAAGTTGCAGGACAGAACTTTGAAACCACGGTGCCGTCATCTATGGCTGATGGCACGAACCCAAGTTCATAGAGACTAAGGAAGACGTTATAGAATTAACTGTTTAATTACTTTTAAAAAGATGGTCATTATTTTAGTAAAGTTCACTTTCGAATATCAGGTTCAAACCTTGGGTTTAGTATTTTTTTCAAGTCTTTTTCGATTTTGTCGGAGCCGCTTCAATATATAATTTAACCTTTCGCTCTGCAGTAGTATAGGAAAGTATTAACTGGGACACGGGTTCTGGGTGTGGATTGTGATTGTCGGTCCGCCATCTTGGATTGTGACGTCACGGCGGCAAAAATTCCTCAAAATTCCTCAAAAATGACTCAAAATGACTCAAAAATTCCCGTTTTAAGAAAAAAATTCCCGTTTTCGAGGGAAAAATTCCCGATCCGAGGGAAAATTTCCCGTTTTATTCCTCAAAAATCCCAACAGCTAGAAATGTCCTGATAGAGGCTTAAGCATCCTTAACTCAAGCCTCAGTTAAGCCTCTATCAGGATGTGACCTTGACCTTTGACCTTGACCTTGACCCCGGCGGCCATCTTGGATCCGCCATTTTGGATGACGTCATTGTGTTCTAGAAAATTCCGGAGACGTGTTTTCCGCCATATTGGATGATGACGTCATCGTTGCATTTTCCGTTACGGCCGCCATTTTTAACTTTTTTATTTATTATCCGATTTTAATGAATTTTTTTTAAAAAATATAAAAAAATTCAAATAATAAAATTTTAATAAAATACTTATAAAAATATACTTTTACGACACGGAGGTCAGAGTCCTCGGTTCGAACCCGACGAGGTCAAAAAAAAATTAAAAATGGCGACCGATCCTTCCCCCGTGGTGGCTGCAGGCATACTGACTCCCACCACTTTTTTTCAAAGCATATATATTGTCAGGTAGTATGACGTCATGTCCGCCATCTTGTCCTCGTATGCTGAAAGCCATCATCAGTGCATCGTCGGCGAGAGTGCGCTGACGCCATGTTAGTTTAATTCTTATCCGCTAGAGTGCAGTAATCATTTATTATTGCTGTGACACCCGACATCTTGTCATTTGGCCGCCATCTTGAAAATCCGTAATTATTTAGCTAGAAATTCGGGAAAAATTCCAAAATTCATTAAATCAATAAATCATTAATTTACCTATCGAATAGTTACTTGGTTCGATCTAGGATGATGCAAAAAATTAAATATAACATCAATTTAACATAATAGTAACAGGTTCGAGGAATTAAACACAGCAAGTTCTTTTACAAACATAATATTTATTACATAATTTCTATTCTACTACAGGATCACTTGCGAAAGCCATCAATCTTTTAAATATTTAGCCCTGCAGCGGTGTGAAATGACTAATTCTTAGCTCCAATCGGTTTATATTAGACAGAGTCCAGCCAGAACCTTTACAGACATAGTCCTCCTCTTCTTGACAGAGTTTCTGGATACCGTTTTTAACAGTTTGCTTCACATCGTTAGAACTGTAAATTACTGCAGCCGATGTCTTGAATGCACACTTCTTCACTTTGTCATCTAACGGACATGGCTTTCCATATATACAGTCCAACCACAAGTTATATTTTAATGGACCTTTTGTTGCTACGTCATCAGTAAGCTGATTGATTATGTCCTGTCTGATATCATGAAGAAAAGTACAAATGTCCTTCGACTCACCGAACGTATTTAGATAATAGTAGTCCTTCAATGTTCCACGAAATGCAGACTGCGCCAAGTAGAAGCCATTATCATTCACTTGTAATGCTCCGAACACAGTCTTAGGTTTATTTTACTTTTCACACGCCATACCAATCGGTTGCTGCACATCGGTTTTCTTGCTTGTACGCTCACGAGCCTTCATCCTAAACCGAGGAGTCGAAATTTCTGCAGGTAGTTCAGCAGTAGGCACACGGACTTCACCTTTACAGTTTTTCACATGTCGTCGCAAATTATCAATTCGAGTAAACCATTCATGACACTCATCACAGCGAAACTTCATGCGAGAAGGATTCTTCGTACATTTGCTCCGCTCATGTCTTCGTGCATCATGGGAAAATGCGAACGTCGTATCACAGTAGCTGCAAGGATACCGTGGTGATGAAGACGAGCCTGTCAGACCTGATCCAGATACAGGCGTTGCAACAGTAGTACCATTTCCAGGCATACTCTTATGCGCATCGATGCAGCGTTGTTGCGACGAAACCTTTACTTTCTGCCGCACAGCAGGACCTTTGCATGCCTTCATGTGCGTTTTCATATTATCTTTTCTTGTAAATTGCTTGCGACACTTAATACAGCCAAACATTTTACGATATAGGTTCTTGGCACATTCGCTCCTCTCGTGTCGTCGAGCATTGCTGACGTTTGAGAAAATCTTGTCACAGTAACGACATCGATGTTCGTTAGTTGTTGACGATTCGCCATCCATTGAAGTCTCCATCGAGGGCGAAACAGCGTTCGTCGAGGTTTCCTGTACAGTCAGCACTACCGGCATTAAAGTCTCTTCTTTTGGTGGTATCACATCTGTTGAAATCTCCTCCAGTGTTGACGTCGTCGTTGCCAACGGGATCTGCTCCTTCTCCATCGTAGCTGTCGTCAAGGTTCCCGTAGTCGACGGTACAACCTCCATCGAGTTCGACGTTAAAGACGGTAAAGATGCCATCGAGGTCTCAAGAACAGCTAATTGACACGACTTATGCACCAGAAGAAACAAACTAGGTGATCCTTACACCGCCGTCGTCAGAAACAAACTGAGCGTCCTGCTGTCTAGGACTCGCTTATATACATGCACCGGATGGAATAATACGCTAGTCAAATCAAGAACAATGTATTATAATACTAGAGTCAAAACATTAAAAAAATAGAAGCACCATCAAAAAAAAGGAAGCACACTTGGAAGCACCGACAACGAAAAGGCAGCACATTTGGAAGCACCGACAACGAAAAAGGCAGCACCATCATCGAAAAGGCCGCACATTTGTCATTGGCTCCAATATTCATTGGCTCCAATATTCATTGGTTCCATCAGTCTATTGATTCTATCAGTCTAGTGACTCCAACAGTCATTGACACCAACGGCCTTTTTCTTCATCAGCTCCAATGATATTTGGCTAGAATGCTATGAGTCTAAGAGACCATGAGGCTACAATTCTACGAGTGTACAAGACTCCTCCAACTACCTTCAAGTGTATAAAGCTCCAAATGCTCCAACAGCTCCAACACGCAATGTACGCGCAATACATGCAATTTACACGCAATAAATGTAATGATTACACAGTACACACACAGGAAACGGAACGTACACACAGTACACACACAGGAAACGGAACGTACACACAGTACACACAGGAAACGGAACGTACACACAGTACACACAGGAAACGGAACGTACACACAGTACACACAGGAAACGGAACGTACACACAGTACACACAGGGAACGGAACGTACACACAGTACACACAGGGAACGGAACGTACACACAGTACACACAGGAAACGGAACGTACACACAGTACACACAGGAAACGGAACGTACACACAGTACACACAGGAAACGGAACGAACACGTAATATTCACGCAATTGACACACAGTACACGCAGAGTACACGCAGAGTACACGCAATTTACACAAAGTACACCCAATGTACGCAATATATATGTAATGTACACACAATGACTACGCCTCGTTCGCGCAGGACAAGCATTTAATGAAAACGAAGCACGTTTGGACGGAAATTCTATAAAACGAAAGCTCATTTAACGAAAAGGAGGCGCATTCTCTCGTTCATTCAACTTGGTAGGATACGATCTTCAATGATAAGTTAGGATATAATCTCTCCAACAGTCTATGAATCCAACAGTTTATATTTCCATTAGCCATCGACTCCAACAGTCATTGACTCCAACAGTCATTGGCTCCAACAGTCATTGCCTCCAACAGTCATTGCCTCCAACAGTCATCGTCTCCAACGGCCTTTTGGTTCATCAGCTCCAATGATATTTGGTTAGAATGCTACGACTCTAAGAGACTATGAGACTACAATTCTACGAGTGTACAAGACTCCTACAACTACCTTCAAGCGTACAAAGCTCCAACTACTTCAGCAGCATTATGTTATAATAGTACAAGGCTACTTGACTACGAAGCTACAAGTCTACATGGCTCCAATTGCGGCATCTGTCTTCGTCTGAATTTTCTCTTTGACTCCAACTCCGCCCGCCAGCATCTCTTCGATCTGCACCTCGATTATGTTATAATAGTACAAGGCTACTTGACTATGAAGCTACAAGTCTACATGGCTCCAATTACGGCATCTGTCTTCGGCTGAATTTTCTCTTTGGCTCCAACTGCTACAGCAGCATTATGTTATAATAGTACAAGGCTACTTGACTACGAAGCTACACATCTACAAGGCTCCAATTATCACATCTGTCTTCGTCAGCATTTTCTCTTTTGCTCCCACTGCTCCAACAGCAATATGTTATATGATTCCATGGATACTTTGTTACGTAGCTACAGGTCTACGAGGTTCCAATGCATCATGTTTACGAAGCTTCCAGAACACAGGGTTACGAGACTGCGAGGCTACAGGACTACGAAGCTTCCAGGACACGAGGCTACATGGCTACGAGACTACATGACTAACTGATTACAATAGCACCACTCAGTGGTGAGAGTTAGGTTATCTCATGCAAAAGTACTTTATGCATGTAGTTCTGCTTTTCAACAACAGATGTCGCCACATGTTGCTTGCAGGTAAATAATATTTAGTTCTTTTATGCGGGATGCGGGATGCTCACTAACGATCGCAAAAGAAGGATGGCTTCGCTAGACTCCAAGGAAAAGGAAGTTCGTCTTGCATGTTGGTGCTCCACAGATGTCTCATGGCGTAATATTAATTTGACTGAGTAATGATATTTGTCAATTCCACCTGATAAAAATATTGCAAGTTTTGATTAAGTAGCAGAAATTATCGAATTAAATGTAACTCCAATTAAAATGACATGTCTCAATAGACAAAAAAAAATCCATGCAGAGAGTGGTTCCTCAGAATAGTCAGAAACACTTGAAGAAACCACAGGAATGATTGCAAGAACACTTGAAAAACCATCAAATTATTGACATTAATAATCAGGAGCACACGGAGAAAAAACCATCATAATATTGGCAAGAATAATCAGGAGCACACGGAGAAAACCATCATAATATTGACCAGATTAATCAGAAGTACTCGGAGAAAACCACCACATGTTTTCCTTGATATCATAAAATTACAGGAAAAAAATATTTAAAAATAAAAATAAATTAATAAAAAAATAAAAAAAATAAAAAATTGCATAAACAGTTTCTGCTAGCTTGTAAACTTATCATTGTTGAGCAAAGATGAGTTCTTGTACAAGCCAGAAATTTATGCAATTTTTTATTTTTTTTTATTTTTTTATTAATTTATTTTTATTTTTAAATATTTTTTTC
The DNA here is from genome assembly GCF_032445375.1 of Bacillus rossius redtenbacheri. Taxonomy (NCBI): domain Eukaryota; kingdom Metazoa; phylum Arthropoda; class Insecta; order Phasmatodea; family Bacillidae; genus Bacillus; species Bacillus rossius. The sequence continues at coordinate 96,949,415 of NC_086330.1, read as the reverse complement.
CTGTAATTTTATGATATCAAGGAAAACATGTGATGGTTTTCTCCGAGTACTTCTGATCAATCTGGTCAATATTATGATGGTTTTCTCCGTGTGCTCCTGATTATTCTTGCCAATATTATGATGGTTTTTTCTCCGTGTGCTCCTGATTATTAATGTCAATAATTCGATGGTTTTTCAAGTGTTCTTGCAATCATTCCTGTGGTTTCTTCAAGTGTTTCTGACTATTCTGAGGAACCACTCTCTGCATGGATTTTTTTTTGTCTATTGAGACATGTCATTTTAATTGGAGTTACATTTAATTCGATAATTTCTGCTACTAAATCAAAACTTGCAATATTTTTATCAGGTGGAATTGACAAATATCATTACTCAGTCAAATTAATATTACGCCATGAGACATCTGTGGAGCACCAACATGCAAGACGAACTTCCTTTTCCTTGGAGTCTAGCGAAGCCATCCTTCTTTTGCGATCGTTAGTGAGCATCCCGCATCCCGCATAAAAGAACTAAATATTATTTACCTGCAAGCAACATGTGGCGACATCTGTTGTTGAAAAGCAGAACTACATGCATAAAGTACTTTTGCATGAGATAACCTAACTCTCACCACTGAGTGGTGCTATTGTAATCAGTTAGAGTCATGTAGTCTCGTAGCCATGTAGCCTCGTGTCCTGGAAGCTTCGTAGTCCTGTAGCCTCGCAGTCTCGTAACCCTGTGTTCTGGAAGCTTCGTAAACATGATGCATTGGAACCTCGTAGACCTGTAGCTACGTAACAAAGTATCCATGGAATCATATAACATAATGCTGTTGGAGCAGTGGGGGCAAAAGAGAAAATGCTGACGAAGACAGATGTGATAATTGGAGCCTTGTAGATGTGTAGCTTCGTAGTCAAGTAGCCTTGTACTATTATAACATAATGCTGCTGTAGCAGTTGGAGCCAAAGAGAAAATTCAGCCGAAGACAGATGCCGTAATTGGAGCCATGTAGACTTGTAGCTTCATAGTCAAGTAGCCTTGTACTATTATAACATAATCGAGGTGCAGATCGAAGAGATGCTGGCGGGCGGAGTTGGAGTCAAAGAGAAAATTCAGACGAAGACAGATGCCGCAATTGGAGCCATGTAGACTTGTAGCTTCGTAGTCAAGTAGCCTTGTACTATTATAACATAATGCTGCTGAAGTAGTTGGAGCTTTGTACGCTTGAAGGTAGTTGTAGGAGTCTTGTACACTCGTAGAATTGTAGTCTCATAGTCTCTTAGAGTCGTAGCATTCTAACCAAATATCATTGGAGCTGATGAACCAAAAGGCCGTTGGAGACGATGACTGTTGGAAGCAATGACTGTTGGAGCCAATGACTGTTGGAGTCAATGACTGTTGGAGTCGATGGCTAATGGAAATATAAACTGTTGGATTCATAGACTGTTGGAGAGATTATATCCTAACTTATCATTGAAGATCGTATCCTACCAAGTTGAATGAACGAGAGAATGCGCCTCCTTTTCGTTAAATGAGCTTTCGTTTTATAGAATTTCCGTCCAAACGTGCTTCGTTTTCATTAAATGCTTGTCCTGCGCGAACGAGGCGTAGTCATTGTGTGTACATTACATATATATTGCGTACATTGGGTGTACTTTGTGTAAATTGCGTGTACTCTGCGTGTACTCTGCGTGTACTGTGTGTCAATTGCGTGAATATTACGTGTTCGTTCCGTTTCCTGTGTGTACTGTGTGTACGTTCCGTTTCCTGTGTGTACTGTGTGTACGTTCCGTTTCCTGTGTGTACTGTGTGTACGTTCCGTTCCCTGTGTGTACTGTGTGTACGTTCCGTTTCCTGTGTGTACTGTGTGTACGTTCCGTTTCCTGTGTGTACTGTGTGTACGTTCCGTTTCCTGTGTGTACTGTGTGTACGTTCCGTTTCCTGTGTGTACTGTGTGTACGTTCCGTTTCCTGTGTGTGTACTGTGTAATCATTACATTTATTGCGTGTAAATTGCATGTATTGCGCGTACATTGCGTGTTGGAGCTGTTGGAGCATTTGGAGCTTTATACACTTGAAGGTAGTTGGAGGAGTCTTGTACACTCGTAGAATTGTAGCCTCATGGTCTCTTAGACTCATAGCATTCTAGCCAAATATCATTGGAGCTGATGAAGAAAAAGGCCGTTGGTGTCAATGACTGTTGGAGTCACTAGACTGATAGAATCAATAGACTGATGGAACCAATGAATATTGGAGCCAATGAATATTGGAGCCAATGACAAATGTGCGGCCTTTTCGATGATGGTGCTGCCTTTTTCGTTGTCGGTGCTTCCAAATGTGCTGCCTTTTCGTTGTCGGTGCTTCCAAGTGTGCTTCCTTTTTTTTGATGGTGCTTCTATTTTTTTAATGTTTTGACTCTAGTATTATAATACATTGTTCTTGATTTGACTAGCGTATTATTCCATCCGGTGCATGTATATAAGCGAGTCCTAGACAGCAGGACGCTCAGTTTGTTTCTGACGACGGCGGTGTAAGGATCACCTAGTTTGTTTCTTCTGGTGCATAAGTCGTGTCAATTAGCTGTTCTTGAGACCTCGATGGCATCTTTACCGTCTTTAACGTCGAACTCGATGGAGGTTGTACCGTCGACTACGGGAACCTTGACGACAGCTACGATGGAGAAGGAGCAGATCCCGTTGGCAACGACGACGTCAACACTGGAGGAGATTTCAACAGATGTGATACCACCAAAAGAAGAGACTTTAATGCCGGTAGTGCTGACTGTACAGGAAACCTCGACGAACGCTGTTTCGCCCTCGATGGAGACTTCAATGGATGGCGAATCGTCAACAACTAACGAACATCGATGTCGTTACTGTGACAAGATTTTCTCAAACGTCAGCAATGCTCGACGACACGAGAGGAGCGAATGTGCCAAGAACCTATATCGTAAAATGTTTGGCTGTATTAAGTGTCGCAAGCAATTTACAAGAAAAGATAATATGAAAACGCACATGAAGGCATGCAAAGGTCCTGCTGTGCGGCAGAAAGTAAAGGTTTCGTCGCAACAACGCTGCATCGATGCGCATAAGAGTATGCCTGGAAATGGTACTACTGTTGCAACGCCTGTATCTGGATCAGGTCTGACAGGCTCGTCTTCATCACCACGGTATCCTTGCAGCTACTGTGATACGACGTTCGCATTTTCCCATGATGCACGAAGACATGAGCGGAGCAAATGTACGAAGAATCCTTCTCGCATGAAGTTTCGCTGTGATGAGTGTCATGAATGGTTTACTCGAATTGATAATTTGCGACGACATGTGAAAAACTGTAAAGGTGAAGTCCGTGTGCCTACTGCTGAACTACCTGCAGAAATTTCGACTCCTCGGTTTAGGATGAAGGCTCGTGAGCGTACAAGCAAGAAAACCGATGTGCAGCAACCGATTGGTATGGCGTGTGAACAGGAAAATAAACCTAAGACTGTGTTCGGAGCATTACAAGTGAATGATAATGGCTTCTACTTGGCGCAGTCTGCATTTCGTGGAACATTGAAGGACTACTATTATCTAAATACGTTCGGTGAGTCGAAGGACATTTGTACTTTTCTTCATGATATCAGACAGGACATAATCAATCAGCTTACTGATGACGTAGCAACAAAAGGTCCATTAAAATATAACTTGTGGTTGGACTGTATATATGGAAAGCCATGTCCGTTAGATGACAAAGTGAAGAAGTGTGCATTTCAAGACATCGGCTGTAGTAATTTACAGTTCTAACGATGTGAAGCAAACTGTTAAAAACGGTATCCAGAAACTCTGTCAAGAAGAGGAGGACTATGTCTGTAAAGGTTCTGGCTGGACTCTGTCTAGTATAAACCGATTGGAGCTAAGAATTAGTCATTTCACACCGCTGCAGGGCTAAATATTTAAAAGATTGATGGCTTTCGCAAGTGATCCTGTAGTAGAATAGAAATTATGTAATAAATATTATGTTTGTAAAAGAACTTGCTGTGTTTAATTCCTCGAACCTGTTACTATTATGTTAAATTGATGTTATATTTAATTTTTTGCATCATCCTAGATCGAACCAAGTAACTATTCGATAGGTAAATTAATGATTGATTGATTTAATGAATTTTGGAATTTTTCCCGAATTTCTAGCTAAATAATTACGGATTTTCAAGATGGCGGCCAAATGACAAGATGTCGGGTGTCACAGCAATAATAAATGATTACTGCACTCTAGCGGATAAGAATTAAACTAACATGGCGTCAGCGCACTCTCGCCGACGATGCACTGATGATGGCTTTCAGCATACGAGGACAAGATGGCGGACATGACGTCATACTACCTGACGATATATATGCTTTGAAAAAAAGTGGTTGGAGTCAGTATGCCTGCAGCCACCACGGGGGAAGGATCGGTCGCCATTTTTAATTTTTTTTGACCTCGTCGGGTTCGAACCGAGGACTCTGACCTCCGTGTCGTAAAAGTATATTTTTATAAGTATTTTATTAAAATTTTATTATTTGAATTTTTTTATATTTTTTAAAAAAAATTCATTAAAATCGGATAATAAATAAAAAAGTTAAAGATGGCGGCCGTAACGGAAAATGCAACGATGACGTCATCATCCAATATGGCGGAAAACACGTCTCCGGAATTTTCTAGAACACAATGACGTCATCCAAAATGGCGGATCCAAGATGGCCGCCGGGGTCAAGGTCAAGGTCAAAGGTCAAGGTCACATCCTGATAGAGGCTTAACTGAGGCTTGAGTTAAGGATGCTTAAGCCTCTATCAGGACATTTCTAGCTGTTGGGATTTTTGAGGAATAAAACGGGAAATTTTCCCTCGGATCGGGAATTTTTCCCTCGAAAACGGGAAATTTTTTCTTAAAACGGGAATTTTTGAGTCATTTTGAGTGTTTTTTGAGGAATTTTGAGGAATTTTTGCCGCCGTGACGTCACAATCCAAGATGGCGGACCGACAATCACAATCCACACCCAGAACCCGTGTCCCAGTTAATACTTTCCTATACTACTCTCTGCAATTCGAATTACTCAATAATTGGCATTGCTGCTCTAGAAGTGAATTTTAGCGGCGGGTGCGGAAACTATTTTTGATTCGCGTCAGTAAAATGTAGTTGAAAATACAATTTCAGTAGATTTATCACGCTCGGCATTATTTAAAAGAATTCGTGTCCGAGATTCGTAATTATAAGTGTATTTGCAACATGATAACACACGACTTTGCTTGTTACTGAGGTCAGTTAGATGTTACACATTTCTGGCGAGTACGGAAGAACTCGCTGACATATTCCTCTCCCCCAACTATCAGCCGGCGATCAAGGGGCTGTCCGCTTGTCCGTAGGGACCGAGTTTCGATGGGTTGTGGGAGTAAGGAGATAAGTTTTGCAGGAGACGGGGGAGATCATTTGACAGGTACTTGAGACTCTATGCTCCAAGGGCCCGTGGGCGATTCACCCAAAGAATAACCGACACACGCTTCTTCCTGCGCCTTTCCTTAGATGCGGCGAGCTTTGCGTCGAGGTGAACACGCCTGCACGCCTACACGATAATGCTACCATGGGAATTTTGTCTTAGCTATTAGAAATGTTCAACAACAAAATTATAGCATATGTGAATCTCAGAATTGAAAACTTATCAACTATATTATTTTGGAGAACATTAGTCTGTCTGGCTTTTGAGTTCCTTATGTTACCTAATATATCAATAATTATTGCCACTATCTACACTCAACCGTTTATTATTCAATTATCTTCAAGTAAACGGAAACATTGTTGAAAGTAATTTAAAATACAAAATTAATTTTGATCACTTTTACATTTTTTTTTAGTAAAATTACAATTTTATTTTATTTTTTTTCAGTCAGTGTGCGTTAATTACTATTTACACCAAGCATTACACAATCATAAATAAAAACCAACGGAAAACATTACGAGTGTAACCTTTAACGGAATAAGTAACGGGAATATGTTTGAAGTCCTATGGAAATCATATTAGTATTTATCTTTGTTTTTATTTTACATGATTTATTCTAGTTATGTACTACTATATGTAACAGTTATTTTTGTAGCTATACTTTACATTTATATATATTCATACACATATATCCTGCAAAATAACGCACTCTGTGGCTCAGTGCATTTGAAATTTATTTCTATCTTAAGTTTTTTATCTGAATTATAACTGCATAGCAGCCGGTGTTCATTCTAAAATTTCAAGTTAATTCTAAACTTATGTCTGTTAATTTTTTTTTACATTTCACACACACACACACACACACACATATATATATATATATCAGCACGTTTCTCTGGAGCAGTGAGACATTATCAGAGAGAGAGAGAGAGGACAGCAGTACAGTTGTATGACAAGTTTGAAATGTAGCAGTATCCAAACAGAATGGACCTTATACAGAACCAAAGTTAATAACAGATACAAGTGTTGCAGGAACAGTTACTGGGTAGTTCTGTGCCAGATTATTGTTTACCTAATATTAACAATCTGAGAGAGTTATTAATACCTATAGAATTTTGGGCTCCTACGCCTGTAGATTGTTACAGTGTTAGTAATTTTTCCTTGAACACACTGCACATTTTTTTTTCTTCAAATTAATGAAATTGAACAATTTTAAAAGCTACATACATTTTAATTTTTTTACACATTTTAATAATTCAAACAATTAATAACTTTATAACAATTCAAACAATTAATAACTTTCGGCTTGAAACATTACAGACAAGACAATAATAAATTACTTGTTTAGTACTAAGCACAACGTAAATATTATAGGATACATACTAATCACATCTGTGAGTTATCTAAGAGCTCTTGATTTTTCTTAAAGAGATCAATTTTTGAGAAACCGCTCAGTAAATTTTAACGCACTACAAATTTTGACTAAGTGAAAAAGCTACAAGAAATTTTTTTCTCAAAGAAATCGCTCTAAGAGAAAAGTCGTGCAAACGTGGTCGCTAATGTCATTCCTTTTCCATTAGTGAGGATGGCGGTAACTTTCCCAATTTCATGCAAACATTCGATTTCACACCGAGAGTAATGCCTCCCCCCCCCCCCTCCTCTTTCCCGCCACCAAATCCGCAACTCACTCTTTCCAGAAACATTCTGCATAACCTTTGAAGCAGTTCGTCTCTTGGAAAATTTCCCTCGTAGAGAAAAAAAAGGTTTTTTTTTCTTTTTTCCCCTGAATTTCTCGTGAGAAATATTTTTTGTCGACCAACGAATGATTTCAGAACCACCTACCTCACTTTTTTTTCATTAAATAGCACGTTTAGGTAAGAAAACGGAAGTATATTATGAAGGTTTCTAGAGTGGGGTATTCATTTCCAATATTAAGTTTTCGCTGGTTACAAAGAATTTAAATGCCCATATTTTAGAGTAATTTAAGATTTTCAGCTACTAAGCCATTTATTTTTTCAGTGCTTTCACTATCAAGAATTATTTACAAGGAAATAAATAAAGAGTCTGTCACAAAGTTAAAGTCATTAATTCGCTTTTACAAAACTATTTATTTTCAAACTTATTAAGATTTTAAAAATCTGGTAATTAAATTGTGACCTACAGGCATAATATAAGTTTAAACATTTATATTTATTGTATTGCGATAGTAAAATAATAATTGCTTTACTTTAAATACAAGAAGTATTGTCCTCAGTACTTTTTTTTTTACTTTTACATTTATAAAACAGGTAATTCAAGTTTTACGGAGCCAAATTTTTACAAATTACCATCTCTAGCACAAATCGCAAATATCAACGGATACAAATAAGTTAATGAAGTCAAACTCGGAACATTTAACATTATTGTTATAGTAGCTGATGCTTGATTATCTATTTAAATAAAACTGTTAATATTCGTTTGTGCGAAATAGCTAATCTCCGAAAGTTTTGCTACTTTTTCTATGACATTTTGTCACAACGTTGCATTCGTATACGCAAGTGATTTTATAAAATTAAAGAAAAAAATTAATACAAAAAATATCTTTCGGCACAGCCCACAGATGTACCTAGGTAGATTTTGAAGTATCTATTTCTTATTGAAATGTTTTGAAACGTCTATACACTCCTAGAACATTTTAAGAAATTAATTTACATAAAATCCTATACAGGATGTCCATAAAGTCCCGTTACCATTACATGCTGTTACTACAACCAAACGGAAGAGATAAACGGTTGTGGTTTTTACTAAAATGCTGGGAAAGGTCGGTAGTTTTTGTGTGTAACAGCTTTTCCTTTGTTTCTGGAATGACACATTATGGCAACACCACAACAGAAAGCTCAGTGTGTGATGTGGTATGTGAAGACCCAGTCGCCGATCACAGTGCAAAGACGTTATCGGCGTCAATATCGGACTGCATCCCCTAGCAAGCCAAGCATCCTGATATGGGTTAAAAACTTTACAGAGACGGGTAGTGTTCATGACTTACCTCGTAGTGGACGACCAGGTGTTTCAGAAGAAAAAATCGAACATTTTCGAACCACTTGGTTCGAAGCCCCCGCAAATCTGTTCGTCGTGCATCACGGGAACTGCAAATGCCACCTTCAACAGTTCACAATGTGCTTCATAAACATTTAAGCCTTTACGCCTACAAAGTCGAACATACCCAGGCTCTGCAGCCAGATGACCTCCGTCGGCGTTATGACTTTGCCTGCTACATGCTTAACGCACTTGATGAAGACAGAGGCTATCTTAAGAAAGTTGTTTTTTTCTGACGAGTCAACCTTCCATGTAAGCGGCCACATCAACCGCCACAATGTTCGAATATGGGGGTCAGAACACCCACACCAAATCCGTGAAATCATTCGCGACAGTCCAAAGGTCAATGTTTGGTGCCAAAGATTACGTGTAAGCTACTCCAGTACCTAACATAAGGACACTGAAATTACGGATCACAGAACGTATCGAAAGCGTCAATGCTGCTATCCTTGGCCGGACGTGGGTGGAGATCGAGAATCGTCTAGACTTCCTGAGAGCAACAAAAGGGGATCACATTGAGACGGTGTGATTAGAAAACAAACTTTGGAATGCGTGGACCATAATGTTGAAAACCGCCACCGTTTATCTCTTCCCGTTTGGTTGTAGTAAAAGCATGTAATGGTAACGGGACTTTATGGAAATCCTGTATATCCTACAATATTCCAAAATTATCGATTAACATTTTCTCATATTCCATGCAGCGAAAATAGTTGATAGGTGATAGAAATGGAACTTATTTGGCAATAAAAACCTCGACGCGTAAGTACTCTCTTTATATCTCTTTGGCGTCAGAAACGTTACAAAACAATGTTTCACGAAAACGTTGCATAATAATTCGGCTTTTAAATTGTAATTGAAATTTTACTGTCATCGCGCCCAAAGAAGTTTCACTTCAAAAACTGTGAAATTAAACATATAAGAAACGTGTCCTTTCTCTTTTAATTCTTTTCCATTTAACCAGACTGAGCCACAGCAACGCGTGGCCGGTACAGCTGTACATCTGTATAAATAAAAATGTAAATTTTCCTCCGCTGCAATACTAAATCTCCGAAAGTTCTTCACCGATTGCTTTGAAATTTTGACATAACATTAAATTTAATACGTGCGTATTTTATATACCTATATCGCACCTATGACAGGTAAAAAGTTAGTTAAATATACCTATATAAATAAATGTTTGTGTGTTCCTATTCTGTTTTGTAAAGATAAAGATATAGATTGGAAAATATATAGGCCTACATAGAGATATAGGTATGGAGAGGTATAGAGAGGTATATCAAGTTGGAGAGAGGGATATATAGGTATATAGAGAGATGTAGATAAATATAGATAGGGAGATTGATTGAGATATAGATAGAAACATAGTTACATATGGCTATATAGAGTTATATGGAGATATATGGGTGGATAGATATATTTATGGAGATAGCTAGAGATATAGAGAGAAATATATTGAGATTTATAGACGGAAATATATAGAGAGAGATAGAGAGAGAGATGATTTTTATATATATGCACCTACTGCAAACAAATTACAAAAAAAAATTGAAAGAGTCATAGCAACGCATGCAGGGCATTAGCTAGTATAAGCTAAATAAATTAAATAAACATCAATAAAATATTTAAAAATGAAATAATAATGTAATCAGGGACCGAAAAAATTCGCGGATTCATGTCGCTATTACTTACACTAGTCTTTTGGGTCTGTTTTTGGCTCACAGCTAATGAGGATAACTCTGTGCCAAATACGAAATCTTGTGCAGGGTAAAAATCGAATCAGAGGTCTCACAAGCCACCAGCCAATGAGCTAGTGGCATTTGCCCGAGCTCGCAGAGGATCGAGGAGTCCCATTGATCCCGACTATAAGTGGTGTTCACGCACACTGCCAGCAGGCAGCGAGCGGCGCGGGCCAGGCCTGGCCGACGGGAGACAGCAGGTAATGTCTTAACGCGGGATAAGCGGAGTCGTGGACGGGAATAACACCGCTCAGGAGGAAATGACCGGGTCTCGGGGCTGGTAACAACCAGAGGGTGCGCAACTCCCGGGCGCCGCTGCCCGAAATGTCTCTATTCGTGGCCCGCGCCCGCCGCTATCGTGGCAGTAATGGCCGCCATACTTTACAGTATTAAACTGGGCTGCTTCTTCCACCCCCTGCCCCCCACGACTCCTTACTTATCGGCCGGCCGGGGCGTACCAGCCACTTAGCGGCACGAACCGCGGTACGTCTTCCGCTGACTCGCGGCCGATGGAAATGAGGCGAGCTCTGCCCTCGACAAGGGCGAGGAAGTCCTCGAGCGGCCGCGGCAGTAGACCTCAAATAATTAGTTTGACCGGCAGGCAGTAGACCGACAATCATTTTTCCGACAATAATCAAACCGAAAAGCGTTAAACTGACAGGCAGTGGACTGAGAGCCATTTTGCCGACAGCAATTTAACAGATAAGCTGTAGACCAAAAATCGCTAAACCAACAGGCAATAAATAGAACGATAGTCGTTTTCCTAATAGGAATCGAACCAACAGGCAGTAGATTGAAAATATCTTAATCGACAACCATTAAAACAGGCAGTTGAACAAAAATCGTTTGATCGACTGGCAGTTGATCGACAGTCATTTAACCAACCAACCGGAAGTAGACCGAAAATCATTAGACCAACATGCAATATACGAGAGCAATTTTTGCTGACAGTAATTTAACAGACAGTAGACCGAGAATCGGATGACCAACAAGAAGTAGACCGAAATTTTTTAACCGACAGGCAGTAGAGCGCCTGTAATTTTGCCTACAGCCATTTAAACGAAAGACTGCAGACCAAAAATCATTAGACCGACAGTCTTTTTCCAACAGTAATTTAATCAACAGGTAATTGACTGAAAATAATTTGACTGATAGTTATTTAATCAACAAGCAGTAGACCAAAAATTATTTGACCTACGGGCAGTTGTCTGACATTTTTCCGAAAGTCATTTAATCAACAGGTAATACACCGAAAATAACTTTACCGACTGTCATTTAACTAACAACCTAAAATCTTTAGACCAAAAGGCAGTAGACCAACAGTCATTCAACCAAAGTCGCAGTCGTTCCTCTCTGAAATATCGGTTAAATGACTTTCAGTCCACTACATGCTACCTGTTTCGAGAGCATGCAGAGAATGCGGCGTACAATGATTGTAAGTTTGATTTGGTTCCACACGACGCCCAGCTGCGCGCGGAGGCCTGAGACAGCGGTACCTTCAAGATTGTGGTAGGCTCCGAACCACAGGACTGTGAGTGTGAGTGGTGCCGGGGATGTTGGGACCCTCGCCTCACGAGCGCCTCATGCGCGTCTCGTGGTCTCGTGGCGACCACGTCGAGGTCACCTCGGAGAATACACACACAGGAATAGCAGATGTGCTTACAAGGTGGCATCATCAACCACACTCCAGTACCAGCAGTACAGCGCATTCTAAACAGCTGTTTATTACAGCTGCGTGTTTTGACAACAGTAATTGTAAGGGCGAACATAAGGTGTGCATCGATTCAGAAGAAAAAAACCACGCGATTTTACAATTGCTCAAGATATCAGATTGCTGCATCTTCACGAAAAGCTGTTTTGAATACACTGAGAGCAGATAAGTAGTTTTGTTTCCTTATTTCGTTTCTAAAGTGTATTTTTAGAAGAGTGGAAATGGCTAAAGCGCGTGTTTCCAGAATAATTTTTTAGGCATGAAACACCGGGTAAAGTTTCAAGAAAGCAGACAAGTGACTTGCTATACACCTTTTACTTTTATTTTTCCATAATCTAATAGTTTTCCTTTGCACGACCAGAAGACTGCGTGCCAGATCACAGCCTTGTTGTTGAGAGGCTAGGAGCACCAGCGAGCGTCGCACCTCTCATCCCGCCTCGCTGACCCGGTCGTGCCACTGACTAGGTGGGCCACTTTACTTACACGCCCGGAAACACCTGCACAATCTCTGTGCCATACAACTTGTCTTGAATTTTGAATTACTCAAATTTAGTACAAGTGATGTCCACTTTCCAACTGTCACTTGCAAAGCATCACATGATGTGTATTTACGAACTAACATTGACGACCACATGATTTTTTTTACATGCACTGTTGACAGAATGGCAGTGGTTTCAGGGTTTCTACTTTTGTACCATTTACTTACTATACACAGAAAAAAAAATTATCTGTATTTTTACAAACTTTTCCTGTTTCCAGTTTCCTAGATACTACAAGAAATATATTGTAACTTTGTACAACACGTGGCTATAGTTATTTTTTAATATATGAAATAGTTTTTCGAGATAATACTGAGTATTTCTTACACAAATTGGCGCACAACTTTATAAATTAATTTATTTTTTATTCAAGCGTATTTTTTTAAAACCATGAAAAAGATAGTGGAAATTTCAATGGAAATTTTAATCATTGGACCTTATTTTGTTTTTTAAGCTTATCAATACGCGCATTTGATACTGGAAATCTATTCAGGGAACGGTTTCCAAATATCTTCAACTACACAGGCCAACAAAAAAAAAAATTTTGTGCCTAGGATTTTGGAACTGATTTTAGCTATACTTGGGGCGCTGAATCTAAATATGAAATTAGTTTTTTTTCTATCAGCTCTAATTTTTGGGATAGGTTTGAAAAAATAAGTAAAACCGCTGGCTTGACGGAAGCCACTTCACCACAGGTATACCCCGGGCTCCGGATCTCCATTTCGTCACTGGGATACCCCAGGATGGGAATCCCATTCTTCATTTCAACGCTTCAAATAAATTTTAGGTCAGATTGCGAGTACTGAAAGACTAGCTCAAATTTTTTATTGTGACCAGTATGTCTATTCCCGGCATTTTCCCGGGGCTCAACTTAACTAGTATTAGTCCAGAGTTATGACACGGGAGTTAGTCATGTAATCAAGCACTACCTTGACTGGTTAATCCACTACTAAAGCACATGACTTATGCCACACTTCATGAATGGTTTAAACTCCGCATGATTAGGCGCATAAGCTTCGGCTTGAGTCGCACTTAGAGTCTTTCCTAATCATGACCCCTTCCAACCCAATACACTAAGGTCAGATAAAAATAAATAATTGCGTGGTCACCATGCATGTTAGAAGTGAGCCTTCACAGATATAAGTATAGAATATTTGTTGGTCGTCCAAATAGTATGGATACAAGGTTTCTATAACGCAAACATGCAGTCAAGTGATACTTCTGTAATCTGTGTTTTCGGCCAGTAATTTAATAGCTAAAATATTATAAATTATTTCGCTTTAAAATAAGTACTTAGTGAAGGTTCACTATCTGGGTTAACAAAGGTACAAAAAATGTTGCCAAAAAACCCTGCAAATTATTACTGTGAAAAAATTTTGTACATTTTACAAGGAAAATCCTTGGAAACCCAGTTTCCAACGGTTTCACTTGTAAAACTACAAGACAGAGCTTTCTAAAATTGCATATGTTACAAATCCCTGCCTTGCAATTTTACAAGTGATATCGTATGCAAACTGGGTTTCCAAGGACACCCTTGTAAAAGTACAAATATTTTTTTTACATGTACAGTTACTTGTCAGACCCTCTACTTTATTCGTTATTCCCTTTCCCGCTTCCCCTTTACTCTCACCAACACTCTTATAAGACAGACTTTTCAACGAAGCATTCACTTCAAATAAACGAAGAGGTATCGTAATTTTCTATAGCTGAATCTTCGTAGAAACTGCGCCGTTTTTAAACTTTAGAGTTCGGGAGGAGTGTAAACACACTCGTAGATAATAAAATAGCGTTTATGTCAAAATCTTAAAATGTTTTTGAATGTTTTGCTGGTGTAACAAAATTATTTTCGTGGATTCATTTCCAAAGTCAATAAACATAGTACCTACCCGTAAATTAACGAAGATAAAGGTAAATTGACGAAGTCCCCTGGATAATGTGTAACCAACGTTCTTCGTAATTTTAAGACGAAAATCTTTAACACTTTAGAACATAATTACTTAACGTAGCACTTTTCTGTTGTTTTTGTTGTGTTTTTTTTTTAAGTGAAAATTTTTGGGTACTAAATTTAATGCAAAGTTTTCCTGAAACACTGTAGTGAAACTTTTCTGACACGAAAAAGATGGAGAATATTTACTTTGCCAAAGAGATATAAAGAGAGCACTGTGCTATAAACGCTACTAGGCTCATTTTCGTTCTCCTCTTTGTGCGATGATTCATCCCCCACCAAAAAATATAGAACCGAGAATAATAGATGAACGAAAAAACAATACAGAGAGTGTACGCATGCGCTTGTTTCAGAAAATAGATATAGGTATCCTATACAGTCAGCTGTGAATGCCTTGAATTTCATATTTGCTACCAGCGCGCTCGCGTTCCTCCTTGTTCATCCAGCAGCGCAGAGAGCGCTGTAGAGACAGTCCCTGCATTTCCCGTATAAGTGCTATCTGTTACGAATTTCATGTTTCATTCAGAGATTTGGCGTGTTCCAAATGGCGGAATTGTTTGAAGAAACAGTAATAAGCACAGATTTTATTTATGGTGTAAGTATTTTAACAGTGAGTAGTATTTATTGTTGATTAATAATTGTTATAAAATTGTCTTCTATCTCTCTGATGTTTTACCCCTTGCAATATACTTACGAGTCGAGGTTTTAATTGCCAAAGATGTTTCACTTGTATCACGTGTACTGAGTGCCACGGCTGACGTCCAGCTCGCAGATCACATGATGATTCAAGCTCGAGCTTCGGCGGGCAACGGGCCAAAAGTGGAAGGAATTAGTCAGACTAATATCAAAGCGCCGACGAACACAATGGACCGACAACGACTAGACAGTTGCAACAATAACAGCAAATACAGACGAACAACAACTTCTAAAAACGTGGCGACAGACGGAGGAATCCAACAGCAAGAACAAGCGGCCTCCAACCGCCGGCCAGGATCGATTCAATTACAAAGACCCGCTCCTTTGAGGGGGGGAGGGGGGTAGACCCCGCCCCCAACACCGTCGTTGCCCGGTGTTTGTCCGGCGCACGGCATGCCGGGAGTCAGGGAACAGGTCTGCGTGCCGGAAGTCAGCACAAGGACGCCTGCTCGTGCCGGACAGGGGGGAGGGTTTATTGTTTTCTCTGCGCTCGCGTGCCAAACAGTCCTTTATAATATTTTCCTTTTTTCCCCCCTCTCCTTCAGAAGTGAACGGTGTCGGTGAAGGACCTTGCAAGCCGGCGTGAAGTGAGGCCGACCTACACTGTTAAACGATACAGCGAAGAATTCTTCGTAGTCTCAGAAAACTGGATCTTCATACAAACTACACCGGGTTCCGACTTTCGATATTACGTTTAAACAAGTTAAGCACACACGCAAAAAAAAAAAAAAAACTAAGGATTTTGCTGTAGACTTAAAAATGTTTCCTTAATTTATATTGTTACGAGTATAATGTGGGGAATCTGGCTTAGTAAGGGATAGCCCAATTAAGTTTTATTACAGTTTTATTAATTACTAATATTTACATTACTAATAAATAATTGTACTAAGAAATGTCTGATGACCGATCACTTGCACTTAAAAATGTTTATTTGCAAGTCACTTAATGTCTGTCAAGTTACACAGTTCTCACTCCTCACCGGAGCTAGGCTCGACAGTTATTCGCCCCTTACCACGCACCTGTCCTCACACACACAGCATCGCGCCACTCATTAGCACTCTCACGGTCCCGTCGCTCCTCGCCACGCCGCTCTCGAGAAGGTCTCTCACCGTCTTCGCCGATGTCGCACTTCCCTTCACTCGCGGAACTCTCTAAACCTCGGAACTCTCGCGGAGGCCAGCGTCGTCGCTTATATACCCTTGGCGTCCTTCTCGAATGGACGAGTGTGGTTGTGACGTGTCGCGTCATCCCGGGCTGACCCGACGCCCGAAACATCCAGAACAGCGACGCTTATTCACGCCACTCCTCGTGGCAGCCTCTGTAACCCCGGAATTCCCAGGTCGCTAAAGGTGACGATAGTTCGAGGCGTGATGGTACGCGGTGGGTAGCGAGGACCCTTGTAATCCGGCCAGGCACGCGTGGCATGCCTTACGTCAGTGGACGGCGCGTGACGTCAGTGACCGTGCGTGTCCACCAGTCAGCTCCGAACCTGGCGCGCGTCGCGGAACTTTCTTCTTTCGTAAAAATATGATTATTAGTGGTGAACTCAATATCCGTAAACTCACGAATATAACCGCAAATTATCGAATTTCACTGGATAATTCTTAAAAAGCGGTGTTCGTAATTTTTAAGGTGAAAATTTCCAACAGTGTTGGAAGCACGCCACAATACTGGAATCTTCTGAAAGTTTTGTTTTTTCAGCTTAAGACTCAGGTCTCACGCGCCATTGCTATTATTTAAGGGCTCTTTCTGAAACTCTAATCACCTCCTTTGCATTTGTTGTTCAATCTCAAATCTTTTTTTAATAGATTTTTATTTAGTGTTATATAATGGGTGTAAAAATTAGCCCAGTGTTCGTAGTTATTATCATTTGCGCGACTTTCTACGTCCATTATGAATACCTGATAAAAATATTGGTAATGGAACAGCAAAAACAAAGGATGTGTTAAAATTTTCAAAAAAGTAAGCATTTGATTAAAAGAATAACCATAAAATGAAGAACAAATCAACATGGCATGTCAGACCGAGCTTTAACGACTTAGGTGTACACTTCACCCGACGTGTTGAATTTTCTTTATAAATAGTTACAATCCTTACGTAGAAACATTTTGAAAATGTAACTTTGGAGATAAAATTGCTTTCATTAATATTCAAGCAAAAGTCAGTTTGAGCCCTCACTCAGGTTCCCCGCATCCAAGACTCGACACCAATGACGTAGCACGGTGTTCCGAGCATGGACGCCGCCATCGGCCTTGAAGTCGAGGAGGCGGGCGGCGAGATGAACCCATGGTGCCGTGAGAGTGATAGGGTAGAATACAAACTCCTTTAACTTTTTCGATTCTTCAGTGATATTACCTGCGTTTGTCTGAAGGATTATGAGCCATTGATGAAGTATCGAATAACAAGCATTTAAGTTAACAGGTGTCACGAGTCATTAGCCAATGATCAGGTATAATTTTTCCGTATACATAGAGGATCATGATGTCTATACTAGAGGTAAATGAAACCGTGAATTTGCGACTTGCGGTATTTTAACTGCATTATTTATGTATATTATAAAAAAAATAGATATTACAAAGATTTAAAAAATTACAAATTTAAAAGATACTAAATCAGTTTTTTTTTTTAAATTACAAAAAATGTGTGCGTGGAGTCCAGTTATACATATAGATAAATTACTTATATTTTTAATAGCAAGATCGCGAGAGCGCAGGAGCGCAAGAGAGCAAGTATGCTGCGTCATTTTTACCTTTCCCTGCCGTCTCCTCTATCGGTTCCCCCACCACGTTCCTAACTATCCCCCTCCTCTCCCGGTTCCCCCAACACATTACTAGCTATTTCCCCTCATTCGATCGGAATTTTCGTAACGCTGAAAATTTTACCCCCTCAGAAAATAAGTTTTATTTCAAAATAAATAAATACCGTTTAAAACGTAACTCAGGACGGAGTTTGGAATCCTACGATGTTTCTACGCAGACAAAATTATTTGTGATTACGAAGAATCTTTTATTTATTTGCGGTGAGTTCTTGGTTGTAAAGCCTGTAAATTAACTGTAGTTTCTAACTGTGTAGTAGGCATGAGGAATTCAGTCGGGCAAAAATTGTAAATATAATTTTTTTTTTTTTGCGGGACGTACTGCAAATAGTAGATAATATGAGGAATATGTCTGGTGTATAAAATACAAACAAAAATAATATTAAAAAGACGTGAAAATGCAGTAACACAAAATGGCTGTCATTTCCGTGTCTCATCCCGGTGAACAAAGATCGGAAGATGCGTGCTCGAGGGACGCCACTTCTGGGACGCGCTCGTTTCGGAACGAACCCACTGGCGGCGCATTGCCGGAGGATAAACCTTTATGGCGGGGGGGGGGGTGAAGCGGATAGCGCGAGTATAACTGGGACACTGACACACGCTTCTGTGACGCTATTATAGCGTGTCTCATTCTTAGTTTGCATTGTGCAGTTGTAGTTTCTCTCTCTCTTTCTATCTCTCTCTCTCTCCCTCTCTCTCTCCCTCTCTCTCCCTCTCTCTCTCCCTCTCTCTCCGGTGTACGATTTCTGCCATTAGCACTGGCCTTGTTTCGGTGCGCTGTTAACAGATATACTCCATAGAGCACAAATATTTTACAGACTCCTTCATTAATGCAATTTTTTTTTTTTAGATGAATCTGAAACGTTGTGTTGGAATGAAAAGTTTGGTAGTACAATTTTTTTTGTTGTATATTAACAATAGCGTTATTTGATATATTCAATTTTTTTTTACTTCTAAGGAGACTTACAAACGTTTTTGTCAGAAAAAAAGTTTCAATCAAATAATGTCAAAAAATTTGGCTCGGTTTGAGCATATCATATATTGTGCTGAAACTGTTACATAAAGTATTTCCTGTAAAGTAATAATTGGTTAGCATTAAATTAATTTTTTTCTTTCACAATGGCTAAAACTGAAAACATCCTGTCAAAAGATACTATTTGAAGGTCTTATTAAAAACCAACAAAAAGCAAACCATTAAAAGTAATAAAATTGTTTTAATTAACAATGGCAAGCGGGCCGGGTGGTATCAGCCCGGCAGCAGTTACTCTGCGCGGCAACATGAGCGCGGGCACACTACACGCGGCTCCTCGCCTTCCAGCAAGCCCCCTAGGAACCACCCCGCGCTAATTAGGCAGTCGCAAGGCGCCCGCTGCACGCGGTGCTTGCTAGTTATCACCTCTGCTGCCTGGCGCCAGCCTCCACGCTGCCTTCCCCGCCTTAACCACTCGCGTCGTAGAGTGAATGTGGAGGTAGAAGCTTCTTGTACCTCGTCCGCCGCGCCTAGCGAAACGTGACACACACTCTTGTTCAAATAAAATCAAGGAAGTGAGCCGGAAAAGAAAATTGACAAGAACGCAACAATTTTTCTCATTCAAACACAGCCATAGCAACACAACTCAGCTGGTGCACATTAAGGCGATTGGTGCACGGTAAAAAACGGTCACAGGCCCGAAAACAATGAATTTTGTATCATATGACCACTAAAGAGTCTAGATGCCTATGTGGGTGACCGTTACTATGTAGGGAGGTCAGGAGCTTAGTTCCAGCTCGTCAGTGGCGAGATGGCCTTCATACGGGAAGGGTGTCGCTGGTGGTCGAACTGCGGCCTGCCATTTAGCGGGAACTAACAAAACCTCGAAGGTTGTATCTCGCTCTCCCTCTAACACACAGCCGATAAGGTTCTATCGTGCCCGGAGGAGGGGAATGTTTATCAGGTTTCTCTTTCACTCATTCTTCCCCATGGGGAGGCAGAATGGATTATTTTTTTTTCCGCAACTGCGCAGACGTCATGTGGCCACTCCCGCACTCTTCTCACTCAACTCGCTCATTCTCTCACACTATTTCAATAAATCTTTTCAAATCTTCAACATCAATACTTTAAACCATTGCGCTTCCTACGGATTAATTATATTTCATGCAAGTGCCCGAATTCAGCTGCAAAAAAATAAAACGCGTAGTCAATTTTTTTCTTCAAAAACCTTCCCAAACACTGTGTGTTAAAAAACATTCTGAAAGCCCATTTTTCTAGATAAATGGAAATTCTAAATCACCTACGCCACAAGGAAACATTGTGCTTTAATATTATGTAAAGAAAACACCTCTTAGTTTTATAGTTATGTAAAGGTGGTGTGATATGTTTTAGATGTCGCACCATCTTATCATCCATGTAGAAGAGTTACCCGAAAAGCTAACAAGACTATTGCCATGGAAATGGAAATATGTTTAAGGAAATATTTTTCAAATGTTTGTAAACAGTAAACAACATATAAAAAATCTTATAACTGTAAAATTAAAATACAATCAACCCTATAGCAAATTTAATTTCAATATGAAAAAGTCTACAATAATGTTTACAAGAAACGAAATTGCAATAGCCATACAAAAATATCGCAATTTTGTTGCATTGTTAATATACATATTATTTTTAATAAAGGCAATAAAAATGACATACTCAATATTTGGAATACAATAAATACCTTAAGCCCTACATAATTGCTGCGATATTCACAATAAATGCTTTTCTTAAATATAGTAATTAAAAAACATCGTAAATAAATTATGAACATACATATTATGGTGAAGGAAAGTGCACACTATCACACTGAAAAATCTTAGAGGGTAGTTTTCCTCATCTTATTTCTTTCTTTGCGTTTTTGGTCTTGTTCGTTGAAATATTTCATGTTCAAATACTTGATACGCATATACGTTCTTGTCCTGACAAAACAGTATATAACTTCTTCTGGATATTTATTTTCAGTAGTTCCGCAAATAATTTTAGTCAGTGATTAAAAAATCCGCTCTTTTTTGCACAAATTGTTGCCATGAATATTATCAAAACACATTTCAGCGATCTTTATTAATTCAAAAAATTCATTAGTGGGACATTTTAAGTTACCCTTTGATTGTACATGTATCCAGCTATCGTCCTCCGAATTGAAATCCGTAGTGCCAAGATCAGGATATTTATTTCTGAAACGGTGAGCTATATAGCCAGAAACATATTTCAGCCCTTCAAGAGAAATTTCGTCACTTGAAAGGGGCCTGGCCTCTAAATCTAAGTCTATTTCTTCCATGTCAGCAAGATCTATTTCATTTAAAGGTGATTTCTCTTGAAATGTCTTTGTAAAATACATTTCCTTGCACAAAAGTAGTTCTGTAATTTCATTCGGTTAAGCACTGTCCTGTTCCATTTCATTTGACGAAAAATCACTTACCAAACACATTTCGTCTGTCTTCTCATCCGTGTTTTTCCGTTCAGCAAAAACTGCTGCAGAATGTTTTCACAATATGTAGTTTATAATTCTGTATTTAAAGTAAATGGGCGACAGATGCGTATTTTATTACATGCTTTATATTAGCTTCACCTGTATGTTTGTTTGTCTGTCCGTCTGTAACTCTTTCGACTAAGAGTGAGTGGCTTATCACTGTAAAATGTCCCATCAAGTTCATCAAGTTCGTTAGCCGAGTGTTCTAAGGCGCGCGACTTCTGAGACGTCAGCTTACGGATTCAGCGATCGTAGGTTCTACTCCCGGCCACGCCGGAAAAAAAGAAAGTTTTTTTTTTCTGGTAAATTCTAAGATTATATCCATACATCTAACTGTAAATGATTCGGAGAGACTTTACCATTTCTTTGTGACGTTTCAACTCCAAATAGTTATCTCAGATGGTAATAGGTAGTGTCGGTAACTCATTTCCCTATGATAATTATACATAAATATAGTTTAAAAAACTAAAAAAACATGCTTTTAAAGAATATCAAACTAAAAAGTTAAAAATAAATATAGTTTAAAAAACTAAAGAAACATGCTTTTAAAGATTATCAAACTAAAAAGTTAAATAATTTTAAAATTTAATTTATGACAATAGTATATAAGCAATACTAGTATAAATGAGAAAAAAGCATGGGGCGCTTAATATACAAAAAATATGGCACAAAGCGCTTCAAGCTTTTTTTCTCATTTATACTAGTATTGCTTCTATACTATTGTCATAAATTAAATTTTAAAATTATTTTTAACTTTTTAGTTTGATAATCTTTAAAAGCATGTTTCTTTAGTTTTTTAAACTATATTTATTGATGTTCCATACCTCTAATATACGGACAGAGAAAAAACCACTCTAACACATCTTAGTTCAGTTTAACTGTTAACCAATATTTAGGTTAACAGGTCCTATACATATTTCCGAATGTTTTACTGACTGAGTTATACTGGACATTAATTAAATTGATCGCTGAAATTTATACTTTTAAAAGAAATTTTGAATTTATCATTTTATGTAAACTCTAATGCGTTAAAAAGTGTAACGCAACACTACACACAGGTAGTGATGTCTAGTGCACTGCCCTATGCACATTAGATAACAAAAAAATAAAATGAAATATTAATTACTGATAAATAATACCTTGATGTCGTGATACAAGTAACACATGCTTATCTGATATTTATCTTAATTAGAATACGAAATAGGAAGATAAAATAATTAACTGATTTTAAGACTGATTTATTACTTACACAGTACAGTGCATTTTGAAGACAAATGGGTCTTAATAAGCGAAAATCGTACTCGATTAAAGGATGGTATGGTGTTCGGTATATTAAGGTTTCCCTCAAAGTAACGGTTTCAGAATGCTTTTAAGATATTAGTTACATCCCAACATAAGTTTAAAACATTTTTCTTAAGAGTGTGTTCGTAGCATTAAAAAATGTGCCTTAATTATTTTGCAAATTTATCATTGTTATGGTGACGATGTCAGGGGTTTTCGTAATTTTTTTTTTAGAAATATAGTACAGTATTATCAACTACGTTAAGAACTGTTATTTTATTCACACAGAGAAAAGAAATACAAAATGCTAAAATTTGGCGTTTGTCTTTTTATATACTATATAGGTTTGTTATTATATGTGTGTTGTAACATGTATAAAAATGTTAAATATATTCAACAATACTTGGTAATTATAGATATTAAAAAACTTTTATGTACGCGACTTGAAACTACGTGAAAGGTTTTCAGTCTATAAAGGCCTATTCTATGATTTTTTTTAAATTATTAATTCTTATGCAAACAATTAATAAAATTGGAAGTTTCTTACATTGTCAGTATATGCATAGCATTACAGTTATTCCAAACAATTCTCTACCAGTGTTTACCTAAGGTTTGCATGTTACGTTGGTTCTTCTACTAATACACGTATATTACAAGAGGTTTGTAATAGATTAAATGAGGTAAGTAAGAATTCGTTTTTATAAACGTTGTGTATGAAATTATAAATTTTGAGATGTATAATAACAAAAAGAAGTGCGTTCCGAAGACATATGTCGGTAGTGTTACCCACTGAAACATTATTCCCACTTCAACTCTCTGTAAAAATAAAAGTATGGGGTTGAATGCGTCAAAAGGGGTATATAAATAAAATTTGAGGCTTCTTCCTTATTTCATACGCTAGTGTCCGCCACTTACAATTGCAAACAAAAATTTTTCCTCGATGTTGTAATTTACTCTGCGTAATCACAAAACATTTTGGCAGTAAATAAGTATTTAATTTTTAAAAATGAAAGCATTCATGTTTCGAAAAAAATATTAAAGCGATGTGGGGAAAAATGTTTATAGATACTCCAGTAAAATTTTCAGTTTAATTGATTTGATAGTTTCGGAGCTGTTGCGAGTTTAGTTTGAGGATTCTTCGGCCGCGCGAGGCGTGTTTGGCTCTTTTTCATTTTCTTCCAGCGTAGGAAGCCGATACCCGGCTCTCCAGATGTATTACTGTATATTAGCTCCATGAGCACGACCTTTGACAGACCCGTCGTTTCTTCGGTCTCCTCTCGTCATCCCTCTACACCCCATTCTTCCCCCTCCCCACCCGCAGGCTGCGGCCAGCCGGCCGGAGCTCCGCCGGACTACCTGGTTCCGACAAGCGCCGCCCTCAGCGCCACGTCGCGGGGACATTCTTCCCGGCGGCGAGAGTTTTACACGCAGCACTAGAACTGTCATGCCAGAGGGCATGTTTTGAGTCGGATCGTATCAAAAACAAAAGGATATGAAAATATATACATAACTCAATAGTGTTCTGCCAATTATGTTTTCATTTTCATTTAAATTTATTCTTTAAATCGCTCCTGAAGTAGTCCAGCAGTGATCAATGGAAATTGTCAATATTAAACTGTAATTTTGACGATGAAAATTTTTTCTTCTTACTTTTATATGTGCAGAAACCTATTCGTACACTCGTTTCTTGAACTATACTTAAGTTTAACATAATTATGTGTTTTCTAAATAATTCTGGCTTGGAATAAAAATAAATGCATTTAAAATGACATAACTCAGTAAAAAAAAGTTTATTAAAAATATCCTAGGTATATTATGTCTTAAAAAGAAGCATCAAAAATAAATTTGTACAGTTAAAGTAGTTTTGTCGTAATATTTTCCATGCACCAATCGCCTTAAAACTGCTTTAGAACTTTATTGTTACACGTGTGTACATACAATTACGAAAGTAGGCCCATAACTCAATTAATCAACTACAGTTTTAATTCTTAACTACTATGTATTTTTTCTTTCCTAAATTACTGTCAACAAATTAATCGCACTTTCATAAACCCACTGGCGCATGGCTGGACCATGCTCTTTCTATACTGCTCGTCCCTTACCTCGCACCTGTGTCCCAACAAACACTGCCTCGCACTACTCACTCGTCCGTCGCACACAGCCCAGTCCCCGATGCTCAAGTCTCCGCACACGAAGCCCGTCGCTCGTCGCCCGCTATCGCTCGCCGATGGGTCAACTCACCCTCTTCACTTCGCTCTTGTATCGCTCCACGGATCCGCTGGTGTCGCTCCTCGCCGCAGGTCAGACCCACCTTATATACTTACCGGCGTTTCCCACGGGAAGGTCTCGTATCCCTCAGAAGTGTTGCGTCATCGATTCTCACCCCCTTCCCCCCCCCCACACTGACTTGACACTCGAAGCTGCGAGATCACTGGCGTCCTAATTACGCCACTTCACGCGACTGGGCTGTGGGAATCTGCCGAAACCTCTACAGACACACCGCATGGAAGTAGCCTGGGAAATGGTCCGTGGGGTCCGGACCCCTCCTTACCAGGATTTAAAAACTGATAAGCAAATTCAAAAATAACTACAGCAACTTAGCTGCTTAAGGTTACAGGGAATATTTTAGAAGGGCTATTGTAATCCACCGTGGGATACTATGTGCATTCACTTCATTCCGTAGCCACGGGCCGTTACTCGCGCGAAGGCACTAACCTGGACTTTCGCGTTTTCTCGTTCTGCAACTCCATGCATAACTGAATTACTACCACATATCCGGGGGGTTTTTTTTTTTCGTTTTGTTGAAAATTTTCTACCGTATTTTTGTCTGCAGTATTCTCTCTATGATATTAGTTTGTCTCCTCGACAGTTGCCTGTTTAGTTTTAGACGTTTGCAGACTTATTAAATTATTAATTTCACAACTTATCTACGTAATTCGGTTTGTATTAATATTTTAAAGTCAACATTATTGATTTTGCAAGTAAGTTACACTTTTATCTACAAATCTGTTTTTATCAATTAGAATTCTGATTGTACTTCATACAATATAAATTTTTTAACAAAAATGTACTATGTATGTTGTTGAAATAAGTTGCAGATGTATAAAAATGAGTAATATGAGACTACATGATTTGGATTATTTCTAAAGCAATTAACTGTTTTTCCCCTTCCCTTTATTTCAAAATTCTAAGATACATAGCATAGTATGCCATAGTTTTTTTAACAAACCCATGTCAAAAACGGTCATGCTAGCAGAATTAATTTTTTTTAAAGTTTTAGTAAGTTTTACGCCGCATATTTAAGGCTTAAATGTGTACGTTTAGCGCTTAATCAGTGACCTTGAACCATATAAAATACTTTTAACTATTTATTATAAATATCTTGATTTTTTGTCATATAATGAGAAACTCTAATTTTCGGTACGTTTTAACTCCAAATGATTTCACAGTCAGTGTCTGTCATTCATGCGGTGAAAACTTACTAATAATGTTCCTTATGCAACGTATTGATTAAGTTAAATCTTGGATAGAGAATATTCTTATAGCTGGAACAAATTCCTATGCATTTCCGTGTGTCAGCTCGTCGTGAGCTCAATGTTGAAAGAGCCTTGGCTAACTCGTAGCCCCTGTGAGTAGCAAGCTGCATCACGCATTACGTGCCTGCTTTGCAGCTGCATAGCCTTAGATAACTAGCTCAAGATATTGACTGTTTACCGGCTATCACCGACAATATCGATATGAGCAAGATTCTAGTCACTCAACGCTTAAACTATAAGTCATACTACCTATTGGTTTCCAACAATTCGATTTGGACCTCTCGCCTCATAAGCTTGACGCTGTATCTTACACAGTCAAAGAAAATAATCTACCATATTAGTAGATATTTCTTCATTATTGCTAATTTGTAAAGCTATAAATGCTTACACGAGTTATTAATTCTTAGCAAACATATTTTAAACAAAACTTTTTTTAAGAGAAACATTTTTACAGCCAGTAGATTAATATCAGAATCACCGGGTAA
Source organism: Bacillus rossius redtenbacheri (assembly GCF_032445375.1). Lineage (NCBI taxonomy): Eukaryota > Metazoa > Arthropoda > Insecta > Phasmatodea > Bacillidae > Bacillus > Bacillus rossius. The sequence continues at coordinate 96,922,687 of NC_086330.1, read as the reverse complement.
ATGAAGTGAGTAGATAATGGAGTTAACGTGAGGAACATATGTAACGTATATAACGAACATTATCATTGCCGCGAGGTAAAAAAAAACGTTTTACAGCCTGTTACAGATAGCAATAGCAGCGCATTATTTATTGTACTTTCCAATACTTTTGTAAACGTTTACATACTTTCTCATACGTTTGCATATTTTCGCAACTTTATACTCGCAAATGTGAGTTTGGATCCGGGTTTAGCATTATTGTGACAATTTGTATAGACATTTTCATTATGATTATGAATCATATTTTAGATATTAAAAACACATTGATTCATTCTTAGATTCTTTTGAAGACATGGACATAGCGATGGCATGGAACTATTATAATGTACAGTTATGTTAGCTTTTGTTATTCCTGTTACATTGTGTGTCACAGTAAAAATGACAATAGATAGCATTTATTTGGTTGCCGTGATTAATAGTTTGTATCGTCGTGTATTTGTGTATACATCTATGATCAAAGAAACGATGTTTTAAGCAAGAGTATATACAATATAAAATAAAACTACCTGCCAAGGTGAGGGTCCAATTAATTTTATTAATGTTGCCTACCTATCACCAGCGCCAGAATCATTCGTATTTCATGCAAATGAACGAAATTCGCACCTCTCTGTCCCGTACTTCTGAACCGACACAACTCTCCAACAACAACTAGACATATACTAAAAAATCACACATAACACAAAACTAGGGAATTCAGACGGACGCCTCAGCATTTTAATTACTCCCTATGCACACAGAAAAACAATTCTGAACTTCTACAAAATATTATTTTAGAAACCAGTTACCAATAAATAGTTTGTAATGCTACATAAATAATATTGTAAATTTTTACAACACTTTTATATGGTTATTTTTGCATGCATGAAATACGTTTTATTCGAGATAATACTAAGGATTTCTTACGAAAATAGGCGCATCATTTAATATTTTAATTGATGTTTCAGTCAAGCAGAAAATTTTTAAACCATGATAAAGATGATTGAATATTCAACAATTTGACTTTTTTACCGTGCTTATTTATATGCGCAGTTCATACTGCAAAGCTATTCAGGAAACAATTTACAAATATCTTTAACTATTGGGGGTACTGGGACAACACATAGCATAAATGATTGGGTAAGAATCGGAACCCTGTACAACAGCGAACACTATTTTGTATTGGTACAGTTGATTTCACGTAAATGTAACAATTTACAAATACATGCAAGTTTAAATAAATATATTCTGTTCCGGTTACAAAAAAAAATTACAGTCCTGCTATCCACGCCTTTTGCTAAAGACGGAGTGAAGTTTGTTGGGAACAATTCACACAACATAACACAAAGGCACGTACAGATCCTGGAGGATGATCAACTATGAGTGGTCAAATTATATTTTTCATCTATGTCACAAATTGACTTTGTTCGAAAATAATTAAAATTTAAAACTATTAGGTTCACTGAGGGCTCAAGCCCAAGTGAGTGCCCAAAACACAAATCTATAAAGTAATAATTTTAATCATACGGACTATCTGGGTGGAAACCAGCTACCCTTCCCTTTGTGGCATGTTACATTTTAGCCATCATGGGCACCATTTGTGTCATAGACATTGATTTAAATGTGCTGAGTTTAGTTTCTGCTGTGCATGATCGACGTGCACTATCGCTGTATTCCTGTAGTTTTTTGACTAGATGGTGGTGCTGTTTGTAGCTTGAAACGGTACATTTCTCTCTGACTGCTTTTCGCACAACGCCGCGACCGCATTGGAGTCGCCTGCGACCTCTTCTCCCAGCCCCCCCTCCCTCTCCCGGGATCTGGTGTGATAGATGGTCGGTCAGCTGTCGCAGCGTGATTGTGCGCTGGCTTGGATTCAAAAACAACTGTCCTCTGGAACAAACAGTCCAGCTCAGACAAGTTTTTCTGTATTTTTATAAAAGGTTCCTTTGGAAACCGGTGCCAAGAAATTGTTTACAGTACTAAAATAAATGTATTTTAATATTATACAACACATGGCTATAGTTATTTTTGCCTACATGAAACTACTTTTTCGCGATAATACTGAGTATTTATTAAGAAAGCTGGCGCAGTATTATATATTTTAATTCATGTTTCATTCAAACATAATAATTCTTAAACCATGAAAAATTAATCTAATATTAAAAATTAATTGGATTTTATTTAGTTTATGTATTATATTCGAGAAACGGTTTACAAATAACTTTTAACTATTGGAGGTACTGGGAAAACACATAGCTTAAATGTCCGGGTAATAATCAGAACCATGTATTATTTCAAACACTATTTTGTAGTGATAAAGTTGTTTTCGTGTAAATTTACAAATTAACAAACATTTGTAATTTTACATGAATATTTCTGTTTCATTAACAAAAAAAATTACATTGAGCGATGAAGTTTCCCTGTGTCGCTTTTCCACCGCTGTGTCCATGGCGGTGTTCTATAGTACATTCATTGTTAAGTAAAACGTTTTAAAAACCTATTTTTCTTAATAAAAAAAAACGTTGCCTCTGAAGTCATGCAACCTAGCAGAGACAGAAATATACACAATGGGATAGAAGCGGGCCTTAATTTTTTTTAACGATTCAACAAAATTTTTACTATAAATGTTTATTATTTTTGTAATCTTGTTTGTGTAGGCTTGAGTGTTAAAAAGTGTCAAGAATAACTATTTAGTCGCATCGCTGGTTCTCATGTGCGTCTCTGTCGTTGGGTTGTTCACATTGTCTGTTTAGTGTCGCCGTTGGGCTCGTCTGCTTGTCGCTGTGTTGTCCTTGTTTACTGTTCTCATCGCAAATTTCTCGTCTTTGGCAGTCCACTGTGTGAGCCGTCTCTGCTGTGATCTTTTCCTAACTTTTGAAATCGGCTGTTTTTGGCTCGATTTATGTGCGCTTGCACGCTCATGTGTTCAGGATATTGAGAGGTTTCCTGTGACGTGCAGTGTAACCGGCCATAGCGCATGCCTCGTGGCGGACCCAGACCTGAGGAACCCTAGACCCTTTTTCTTTTGATGTACCGCTATATTCTGTAGGCCTGGGAAGGCGGAACCTCATATAAAAAGGTCGTGTTCGGAGGCTCTACCATGGGACATTTGAGAATCAAACTCTTTGAAAATAAATTTTTAAGCCAACCTGGAACTTAAATTTCGATTACGGTTTTGCTTATTCGTCTTAAGAATTGTAAATATTCTTTCTTGATAAATTACACTCCGGTTAGTTTTTATTTTAAAATGCCAACGATAAAACTTTTTTGAAATTGTGTCTTTACGTGTGGAAATAAAATCTTTGAAAGATTTTTTTTTTCTAAAACCAAATCATGAAAACACAATTGAAATCGAAAGGTATTTACCAGCACTTCGAATTGCATGCCAGTTACAATTTAACTGTTTCTTTTCGCAATTAATATCCATTAAAATTTCACAGAAAACTAGACGAACCAGGAAGACGAAATTTAAAGAGGTCGGCGTAGGCCCCTGGGGAGTTTCCCGCCTTGCCCCAAATACACATGTTAGCTGTGTCGGAATACACATGGGTGCGTCCATGTCACACATATCCCTGCATCCCTTAGCATAGCAAACGCAACCACAATGTAGAGGACGCATTTATGATGGATAGATAGTATCCGAATACTTTTACTGCTTTTATTTACCTGTTTCCTATTGGCCGTACTAATATGTCACGTAGCCATTTTGAGTCTTGGTGATGTATTCAAATATTCGAGAAAAACCGTAAATAACGGCGACCAATTTAAAAAATAATAATTATGTAGTGTGACTGTTATAATTGTCAGCGACCTAACTAAAACATTTGTTGTGGACCTCAAACTATAGTTTAAAAAAAAAACTTATAATGATAATTAGAGACCCGTGAATTTCGCGGATTCATTTCGTGTTATGCTAAAATTCAAATAATTATACCTTAGTGCTGCTTCTGTCATTGGTTCTCTGTTAATCTGGAGGACTGAGGGCCAATTAGAGACTCTCACTCATAGAAATGTCGAATCACAGGCCACCCAGTCGAGACGACTCACAAGTCAACAGCCAATGAACAGTTGGCATTTGCCCGAGTGTGTAGAGGATATTGGAGTCTATCTTGGAGGTCATTGAATCCGCGAAATTCACGGGTCTCTAATGATAATTAAATACCCCTGTATGTTTAAGTTCGCTAAGGTGTCTATTTGTTTCAATTTGAGTTATCACTTGTGCTGATACGGTTTTAAACCAATCCTAAGCCAAAAGTCTCGAGCAATGTGATATTCGAAGAAAGTGCAACAGGAGAGTCCGAAGCTGGGGGAGTGTGCGCGCGGCGCGCTGACGGTGGGGTGCTGGTTGCAGGCTCGTGCGACGCGCCGCTGGGCATGGAGGCCGGCGCCATCCCCGACTCGGCCATCACGGCCAGCTCCTCGTACGTGCCCAACGTCGGGCCGCACAACGGCAGGTGAGTCGCCTCCGAGCCGAGCCTCTGCAGTCCAGCCCGTCCGTGGCTTACGGGATAACTCTCTGTGTAATTGTATATTTTAACTAGCGTTTCATTCAAGCATGATTATTCTTAAATCATGAAAATGATAATTAATTCGAATTTATTTATTTTATTAACGTGCGCAGTTAATACTGGAAAGATATTCAGGGAACGGTTTGCAAATAACTACTTCAACTGGGACAACACGTAGCATAAATGCACGGGTAAGAATCCGAACCCGGTATCACTGCGAACACCATTTTTTTTTCAGTGATTCAGTAGTTTTTGTGTGAATGTACAAATTTACGTAATATCTGTAATTTCACAAGAATATTTGTGTTTCATTTACAAAAAAAAAAAAATTCAGTTTACTAACCTAGCGACAAAATTTCACGCTTTAAAATTTTCGAAGAACACTGGTTACAAATAAGGAGGTACACATTCTGGAAAGTCAGGGAAAAGACAGAGAAGTTGATATTGGTCAGATAATTTACTTTGCAACATGGACAATTCATAGAAATTGCTTAGTGTTAGTAATTTAAGGGAGAAATATCATGTTCCGGAAAGCCATCACCCATGATTTGCACTTTTTTCAAATGGTGTTTCAGTGCATAGTCAAACACTGAAAATGTGTACACAATGTTCTGTTTGAACTAGTACAGCTAGAGCTATGGAGAAAGCTGGATATTTTTAATTTATTTCAGAAAATTGCAAAGTAGGTAATATAATTTTTTTAATTCTCTAGTGAAATTATTAATTTTGATTATGGAAAGTCATGGAAAAGTCAGGAAAATTTTTCTACAGATTTGTGTGTTTAATTTCACCAGTATGCGTATAAATATAACAAGAAACGTTTTCCTTAAAGAAAAATAAGTGGTTTTCAATGTCGTGATGTTCATTTCGTAATTTTAAAATAAAAATAAAAAAATTTAGTAGATATTTGATATTATGGTTTGGATTTATTTTCTGCTTACTTCGTTTTTAATACTGGGTAATCGGTATATATTTTTATCTTATTATTTTTAAAGGTCCTATATTATTCAACACATATAATACTAAAATACATTTTTATTTGGACATATTTAATTAAAATAATGCCATTGTTATTGGAATATTATGCAATTTTGTAATAAATAGTTTGTAACAATCACGAATTAGCTAAAACCTTTAAAAATAAAAATCACCAAGTGCTTATGTGTTTCAAAAATAAAGAGACGTGACAAATTTAAAAGTAAGTAATCGGTACGAGATGTTAGTTCCACAAGAAAAGTAAAATTAATTTTTCTTAATCCACTTAAATGATTTATTTTGGTTAAAACTTCGCCCTGAATCGATTACATTCATTGAATTTAATATCTTAAGAATACAGTTTTGTGATTGTTAAAGTGATGACTTAAATTATGATTTAATTTTCATTTCGTTAATTAAAGATGTATTGGCTAGCATCTCTTTGTTATATAGTACACCGACGTGATTTTCAGTGTTATTTGGGTTTTATCACAATCCTTACTAATATTATAAATGCGAAAGTAACTCTGTCTGTCTGTCGCGCTTTCACGCCAAAACTACTGAAACGATTTAAATGAAATTTGGTACACAGATAGTCTAGAGCCTGAGAAAGGATATAGGTTACTTTTTAATGCGAAAAAATGGTTGTAAGGGCTTAAAAGGGGAAGGGATGAAAAGTTGTATTGAAGTATCGTCATTTTTAGAGCTAGAAGCTGTAATACCCCAAGTGTCTTAAAGAATAATTAAATAATAAGGTTAAAAGATTTGGAAGCTTTGATTACTGAAGCCCTCAATTAATAACTATAAAAGTCAACAACAGAGGCGACACTAGGAGTAAACAAAGAAAATTTAGGGACTCCCTACAAATACTTGGGAGTAAAAGGATCGTTATTATATATTAAATAAATAAAAACAACTGTTACGTCTATAGACTTCCTTATTTTATTAATCATTGTTCTTTTTTTTTGATAGATTAAATTTTCCTTAGTAAAGACTGTTTTTCATTGATAAGTGATCTTATTTACATAACTCACAATTACACTTATTATATGATATTCCTTAACGTTATTTACGATAGAGCCGGCCCTTAATGTATAACAAAAATTAAAATATTTAACAACAAGACTGAAATTAACATTGGTAACTTTAAAGATTGTACATATAGTCCTTCCAAAACATAATATAAATTTCTTCTCCTCGAACTGCCTTTTACTGTCCGCTGTCTTAACTGGGTTACACTAATCTTGGGTTCGTGAATAAAAAGATAGAATTATGCGGGTATCCCCCGGGGCTGTAGTTAGACGGTGATCAAGGGAGTAGGCCTAATGATGTTGGATTCTGCGCAGGAACCGACTCCCGAGGTTCTGGCAGAGGATTTTGGTTGCCCCAAACTTGGAACCCTGTCTGAAACAAAAGTCCAAATTCCAAAGAATTAGACCTGTTTCCAGACAGTATACTTAAATGGCGCAAAAGGCCAATAGAGGGAAATTAAAGGGGGGGGGATGACGTCAAGACTTACCAAAACAGGGTGTTGGTCCTGGCGCTCAGGAGAGGGCGTCTCGTCTCCGCAAACTCGAACCACGATTCGCGGTAGCCACGGAAGTCATCATGATTAATTAAAAAAATAAATTTATATAAAAATAATAAGTTTCTCTACTTTCAACTAAACTACTGACTGGTTAATAATTTTAGCTAGGGACTCCATCCCTTTAGTCTGAGAAGACTACATAATATACGATGTCGATGATTCGCAGAAGATCGCAGATACAAACGGTACCAGTCAGTCCGGAGGCGCGCACCGAAGTAAGTTCAGAGCGGGATCTCACCAGGATATCATAAGCGCGGGGTCTCTAGAGAATGGGAGGGGGGGTAGGCTCTGGGCCGAAAATTACCGAGTCCACCCAAAGGTGTCCGGCATAAAAAAAATAGATCTTACTGGAGTGACTGCGCGACTGAGGCGCTATCTTTTGGTGGCGAGAGGAAGTACTAATAAATCGACTAGTGACCGACGAGAGTGTCAAGCTAGGGGGTTAATTGAGTAACCAGTGGTGCCACCTAGCGGCCTGAGACATAAGGAGGGGAGAGAGGTTGTCGTTACCTCCGCGCGAGCGCGGTAGTGTCGGCGCTGCCGACGCCTCACCAGTGGCATTAGTTACCACAGCCGTCGCTAGGTGTCGTTAAGGTGCAGAATCGTAACTGCGGCTGCCAAGCCTGAGATGGCCTTGAGTTCGGTTAACGCACTCGAGCGGTCGTCGCTCCTAGCCACTTCTGAGAAGAGAGGGTGGGAGAGCAGGCGGGGGGTGGCTTCAAAAAACGCATGGTCTGTGGGACACAAGGCCCACGGGATCCTCCTGTCGTGTCTTGCTGCTAGTGAACCTTATACCGATTCGTGACAGAGTTAGCAGGGCTCAGCACTGCTTCACAAGCTGCTCTTAGCAAAAGGAGACCCGCGAAGAAATAACGTTACCGGCCCCGACGTGCCTGGAGGCGGGAGAAATATTAGCCAGAATGCTAGCCTAGCATGAGGCTGGGAAAGAAAATCAGTTCGCCTCTGAGAACAGAGGCTGAGGGTCTGGCCGTAAAGAAAATAAGATGAGAGAAAAGGAAAGAAAAAAAAATATATTTTCAAAAATATTTAATATTACAAAATTTTAAATAAAACGTGCCTAAATCCCTAATACACGGCACATACTCCCCCGCGTTAAAGCGGAGCTTAGGGGAAAGCAAAAACAAAAACCAAAAATTTCAGTAGGACGAGTTACCAGGTTCGCCTGTATCCTACTACTTACATGCTAACACACACAAAAAAGATTAAACACTCTTATGAACTAATGTGCACATTCTTAATGACTAACATGATTAAATTCATTATCTTAAATAAAATTATTAACTTAAGTGGCCACTTAAACTAACACCTTATATTAAGTTTTCTTACAAACTAGTACCATGGATTTTTATTGTTACTTAATGTTACTACCTAGGTTTTTTATTCTTCAGTTAAACTCCTTATTGAGTCTTATATATATATCTCTGGCATGCCAAGGCTTAGAGAAAGTAATCGCTCCTATTTTAAATTCGGATGCGCTTTCTTAAGGTGGGAGATGTGCGCTCGTGTCACATACTCTCCGGAACTGGGGTCGGCTAGACTCACAGTCACTGGGGTTAGAAACCGTTGGATCTGTAATGGTCCAGTCCAGCGATACGATAACTTGGCCGATCGCTTATCGATGGCCTTACTCTGCGGATGTGCTTTGCACATTACCGTGTCACCTACCCTGTATGGGTTAGGGGAGCGGTACTTATTGTACCTTCTCTGACTTGTTTGGTGAGCTAAATTTAAATTCCTACGCGCCTTTCTCCAAATCTCCGTGATGTCCTTGGGATCATCCGGTAGTAGGTCTTCGAGAGACCAAAGATTTGAAAGGGGTGTGTTGGGCTTATAAGTAAAAATAATCTCAAATGGGGTGGATTTGTGTCCTTCATGTCGGGCATAATTAAATGCCATCTGTAACCACACCAAATTACTGTCCCATTTTTCCTGCGCATTCGCGTGGAACGCTATGAGCGCCGAACGAAGATTTCTATTAAATCTCTCCGCGTGCGAGGGTTTAGGGTAGTATGGCGATGTCGTCACATGCTGTATACCATGCGAGAAACACATGTTCTTGAAAGTTCTGGATGTAAACTGTGTTCCGTTGTCGGATACAATTATGTTCGGTAATCCTGAAGTTTTAAAAATATGATTTTGTAATGCACGCACAGTGGTGTCAGCTGTAGCCTTACGGAGTGGAATAAGCCAAACAAATTTCGAAAAGGCATCTATGGCCACAAGAAGCATAGAGTGTCCGGATTTGGATCGAGGAAACGGCCCTACAAAATCAATAAAAAGTTTTTGCATAGGTCTTTCGGCTACTTCTGAGGCAAGAAAACCGTACTGTGTATTTTGTGCAGGTTTACTTAATGCACATAGCTTACATAACTTAACTCGCTGTGTAATGTCCCGGTGCATTCCTTCCCAAATAAAATGGCGTCGGATACCTTGAATGGTTTTATAAATACCTAAATGGGCACCGAGAGGTGAACTATGGTAATATGTGAAAATCATATCACGCAGATTTTGTGGAAGAACAATTTTAAAGTGCCTTGACTGTTGTGTACGTTTTTGTAGGAGACATTTAGCTAACTTATAAAATTTCGGAGCTGTACCCGCTTTAACTTGTTCAATTATTTTTGCCAAATATGGGTCGGCTTGTTGATGTGTTTGTATGTCCTGAAAAGCTAAGGGGAAATCGGTTAGGAGTGCCTGACACGAAATCTGAGGTTCCTCCTGAGATATTGTTTCGGAGGGGTTCTCGAACATTCGAGAAAGTGTGTCAGCCACAATGTTTTGAGTACCGCGAATATGTTGAATATTAAATTTGAGAGAAGAAATTTTGGTGATCCACCTTCCAAGTTTTCCTAATTGTTTAGGGTGAGATAACAGCCAAGCGAGCGCCTGATTATCAGTTTCCAATAGAAATTCCCTATGTTCCAGAAACTGTCGGAATTTATCAATACCAAAAACTACTGCTAAACATTCCAATTCATACACTGAAGATGCTTTCCTTTCCTGAAAAGTTAATGTACGTGAGGCGAAGGCAATGGGTTGCCTGGCGCCATCTATTTCCTGAGACAATACCGCCCCTATAGCAACACTTGAGGCGTCTGTTTGTAAAATAAAGGGTTTACTAAAATCTGCCATGCGCAGAACAGGTGGATTCGCTATGGCTTCTTTCAAGAAATTAAATGCCTTGTCTTGTTCAGGACCCCAAATATATTGTGTATTTTTCTTACGTAATGCATTTAAAGGTGCCGCATGCTCGGCGAAATTTGGTATGTATTTGGCATAAAAATTAGCCATGCCAATAAAACGAGCTATGCCCTTTGTGTCTTTAGGTGGTTTGAATTCCCTGATCGCCTGTGTTCGTTCTGGATCAATTGTAACACCTTTGTGTGATACCAAATGTCCAAGAAAAGATATTTCGGAAGCAGCAAATTTTACCTTTTTTGTATTTACAGTGAGGCCTGCCTTGCGCAGTCTTTCAAGGACAAGAGTCAGATGCTGGATGTGTTCCTCAAAACTTTCTGAATAAATTACAAGATCATCTAAATAATTGTAAACAAATTTAAATTTAAAATCTCCTACTACTTGTTCAAGAAGTCGTGTGAGTACTTGAGCACCTGTAGCCAAGCCAAAAGGTACCACATTATACTGGTAAAGATTCCAAGGTACGCAAAATGCGGTAATAGGTTTTGAGTCTTGCGTGAGTGGGATCTGATGGTACGCCGAATTGAGATCGAACACACTGAAATACCTGGCCTTACTAAACCAATGAAAGGCTGAGTTCAAATCTGGGAGGGGTGTTTGCGGTATTTTAATCTGTTTGTTCAGTTTTCGATAATCAGTGACGAAACGTTGTTCCGTGCCCTTGGGTACTAGAAATGCAGGTGAACTGAAAGGAGAATTAGAAGGTTCTATTACCTTATTATCTAACATTTTCTGTACGTGTTTTCTCATAATTTCCATTTTGGGACCTAAAAGTTGATAAGGGTGACTTTTGACTGGCGTGGTATCAGTCAATTCAATTTGATATTCAATCAGGTTAGTTCGTCCTAATTTCTTAGTTAGCACATCTGAAAATTCATTACACAAATCTCGAATAGCAACTTGTTTACTGGGCTCGAGATGATCCAGGGACAAAGAATTTCTCTCGTCAGTGTTGGTAGAAACATTAGTAACTTGTCCTGACCTTTTATTTTCAGGTTCCACGAATGATATGACAAGATTTTTATTAAATTTAAATACAAAACTTCCTGCTTGTAGATCAATCAAAATACCTGTTTTAGCGATGAAGTCGGAGCCTAGAATAAGCTGCGTGGCTAAGTTTTCTGCCATAAGAAAAGGGAAATTCCAAGTGAATAATTCTATCCTGATTTTCACTATAGCCACTTTGGATATACTAATTGGTTCGTCCGCTGCAGTAAAACAGCGCACATCCGTGACTTCTGTTTTCAGAACCTGCTTGTTCTTCTGTAATTCCCTAAACAAATCGCCTGAAATAAAACTACGAGTAGCTCCTGTATCAATCAGACCAATAATTTGATTTTTGCCAAACATTGCTTTAGTGTATGGTATTACAGTTCGGACGTGACCGAAAATGTTGTGACACTTACGTTTTCCTTGGTTAGTCAGGCTAACACATGTTTTGCAAATTCTTGTGAATTTCTCAGAATTTCCTTTATGATTAATTTGCTGTGTTATAATCTTCTGCTTGTGTTTCCTGTGTTTTTCTGTGTATTTCTTTCGTTTATTTTTCTTGTGTTTTTGTTTTCCTGCGTTATGCCTTTGTTGATTTTTGTTTTGTTGTTGTGATTCGTTAGTATGCACATTATGCGCTGAAAAATTCCTCTCGGATGAAGTTTTAGGTGGACCAGGTAGAAATTTGCCTGGCCACCGCCTTACGCGTTTTTTGCCTTGTTGAAATTTGGTTTGAAATTTTTGTGGTTACATTGCTCAATGTAATGTCCTGTTTGCTTGCAATAATTACAGAAAGGTGTTTGTTGTTGTATGTTCTTGTTTGAACCATACTTATTATCTCTGTAGTAGTTTGTTTTCTGTTGTGGGTGGCTATTTTGTTGTTTCGTGTATGGAAAACTATTTGCAGTTTCTGCCTGAGAATCATGCTTATCCACGGACTTCGCTGACCTGTTTCTCTGAGTGTCTGCATATTCGTAACTCATGGCCTGTATACAGAGTTGATCTAGTTCTACAAAACTCCGTGGCCTAGCCTGGAAAACAGCGCGTGAGCGCTCTGCCTGATTTAGTCCGTCTACTATGCAACTAACTATTTCGCTCTCTGATACGCCCAATCTGAGAACCGCCGCGGCTTCTCTGATTGATGCTACATAGTGTGGCAATGCTTCATTACTTCGCTGTAGCCTGTTGTACCATTCCAAACGGTAATTTGTCAAAAGTCTGGCAGGTATAAAAAAATTCAAAATTTCTTCGTGGTATTTGTCAAAAGAGTAACTATTTTCTATAGCTTGACTCGTTCTTTCACTCAGTGGTGGTTGGGTGTAGGGAAAAACTATCTCCAACAACTGTTTGTCAGGAATGCCCCCTTTCTGTCTGATTTTAAGTAAGTGCCTTATGAATTCGATTAATTTATCTGGGTCAAGACCACTTGTTTCTGGAAAACCAACAAGTAATCTCTCGACTGGATGGGCAATTTTCCCATAACAGCTATACTCAGCCGCCCTTGGCGTAACTGGTAATGTTGTTTCTGGTTGATTCTGCGTTGATGGCGGAGGTGGGGGTGAAGGATGTGCAATTTGCGCGGTGGGGATAGTAGGGATTGTAGTTCCTTGCCCGGATGTCAATAAAGAATGAAACTGGGAATATGGATTAAAATATGGCTGGTTTGTGGCGAATGGGAAAAACAAATTTTGTTGTGTTAAAGGATGTGGATTTGCCGGCAAGTTACCGGAAAATGTGACACTGGTGATGGGAGCTGTAGAAGCATGTATGCCTGAGGGAATTTGAATGGTGGCTGCTGGGATGGGAGGTGTTGAAACCGTGATGAGTGATTGAGATGTTGATGTTGATGAAATGGGTGGAACCTGCCTTGTTTGACACAAAGATACTTGTGTGTCGGGTTGCCTTATTTCCTGAGGAAATTCCGGATTTTCACTCACTACCTTTCCTAGTGTTTCCATTCCTAGGTTTTCTGCCTGGGCAATGTTGGCCCGGAGGTCCTGTTGCGTTTCTAATTGGGCTGCCCTAGCTTTCAATTTAATTTGGAAGGCATTTGTCTGTTGCAGACAACGATTTAGCTCTGTTCGATAAACACCATTGAGCACATCTGCGGAAAGTACCACAAGATTTTCCAGTCGTCTGGTGACATGCTCTAATCGCATAATGTGTCGCTTTACATTGGGCAAATTCTCTTCCACATCTGAATAACTTACGAAAGCAGCTATGTCGTAAAATTTGGAGCAAGCTATATTGAATTCCTCGAGTATTTCTAAATTTAGATTATGTACTGAGGTAGGTAACTTATCACGTACTGCGGCTCGAAGCCTTTTTCGCAGCTCTTGCGCATTTCCAGTAGTTGGTAAATTACGCAACTGCAACTCGTAACTTAGTTCATCTACTAGTAATAGCTCCGGAGTAATCATCCTGTCCGGATTCATAGTATTACACAGAACAAAACAATACCCTCTTAAAATTATCTCTTAAACTTTAAACTTAGGTATATACTTAAATCTAGCTTATTATTAAAACAATTGCTTTTTTGCGTGGGAAGTATGTGCCTTCATAATTTATTATTATTATTATTACGCGCGTCGGGAAATGAACAGTGTACTCGGGTGTAACAAGCTGTCAGGTTAGCTTGCACAACAGGGTACCTACAAGGAACGTCACGTCAGCCGGCAGGACTGACCTTGGCGCGCAGCGCCTTTAACTAGGGGTGTGGGGGGGAGGGAGTATCTTGTCCAGCGGACACGTCTCTGTTGATAAGCCACGCGCGCGGGCTGAGTCGCGTGGGTGGGGAGCCAGCTGCCTCTCGGCTCGCGCCCAGAAGTAAACACAGAGACTGAAGTGCAGCAAAACTTATGATAATTTTAAAATTCAAGGTTCAATTTAGCTACTACGTGTATCAGCGGACAGTTCACAAATTACTTACTACAAAATGATTCTAAGTGATAAAAAAAATTTTTATTCAATTTTTTTTTTAATTTTAATTTTAGGTATGACCTTTCAAATTAGGTATGCCTATAGACGTAACCACGCTCTGCTACCATTTTGTAATACCCCAAGTGTCTTAAAGAATAATTAAATAATAAGGTTAAATGATTTGGAAGCTTTGATTACTGAAGCCCTCAATTAATAACTATAAAAGTCAACAACAGAGGCGACACTAGGAGTAAACAAAGAAAATTTAGGGACTCCCTACAAATACTTGGGAGTAAAAGGATCGTTATTATATATTAAATAAATAAAAACAACTGTTACGTCTATAGACTTCCTTATTTTATTAATCATTGTTCTTTTTTTTTGATAGATTAAATTTTCCTTAGTAAAGACTGTTTTTCATTGATAAGTGATCTTATTTACATAACTCACAATTACACTTATTATATGATATTCCTTAACGTTATTTACGATAGAGCCGGCCCTTAATGTATAACAAAAATTAAAATATTTAACAACAAGACTGAAATTAACATTGGTAACTTTAAAGATTGTACACATAGTCCTTCCAAAACATAATATAAATTTCTTCTCCTCGAACTGCCTTTTACTGTCCGCTGTCTTAACTGGGTTACACTAATCTTGGGTTCGTGAATAAAAAGATAGAATTATGCGGGTATCCCCCGGGGCTGTAGGTAGACGGTGATCAAGGGAGTAGGCCTAATGATGTTGGATTCTGCGCAGGAACCGACTCCCGAGGTTCTGGCAGAGGATTTTGGTTGCCCCAAACTTGGAACCCTGTCTGAAACAAAAGTCCAAATTCCAAAGAATTAGACCTGTTTCCAGACAGTATACTTAAATGGCGCAAAAGGCCAATAGAGGGAAATTAAAGGGGGGGGGGATGACGTCAAGACTTACCAAAACAGGGTGTTGGTCCTGGCGCTCAGGAGAGGGCGTCTCGTCTCCGCAAACTCGAACCACGATTCGCGGTAGCCACGGAAGTCATCATGATTAATTAAAAAAATAAATTTATATAAAAATAATAAGTTTCTCTACTTTCAACTAAACTACTGACTGGTTAATAATTTTAGCTAGGAACTCCATCCCTTTAGTCTGAGAAGACTACATAATATACGATGTCGATGATTCGCAGAAGATCGCAGATACAAACGGTACCAGTCAGTCCGGAGGCGCGCACCGAAGTAAGTTCAGAGCGGGATCTCACCAGGATATAAGCGCGGGGTCTCTAGAGAATGGGAGGGGGGGTAGGCTCTGGGCCGAAAATTACCGAGTCCACCCGAAGGTGTCCGGCATAAAAAAAATAGATCTTACTGGAGTGACTGCGCGACTGAGGCGCTATCTTTTGGTGGCGAGAGGAAGTACTAATAAATCGACTAGTGACCGACGAGAGTGTCAAGCTAGGGGGTTAATGGAGTAACCAGTGGTGCCACCTAGCGGCCTGAGACATAAGGAGGGGAGAGAGGTTGTCGTTACCTCCGCGCGAGCGCGGTAGTGTCGGCGCTGCCGACGCCTCACCAGTGGCATTAGTTACCACAGCCGTCGCTAGGTGTCGTTAAGGTGCAGAATCGTAACTGCGGCTGCCAAGCCTGAGATGGCCTTGAGTTCGGTTAACGCACTCGAGCGGTCGTCGCTCCTAGCCACTTCTGAGAAGAGAGGGTGGGAGAGCAGGCGGGGGGTGGCTTCAAAAAACGCATGGTCTGTGGGACACAAGGCCCACGGGATCCTCCTGTCGTGTCTTGCTGCTAGTGAACCTTATACCGATTCGTGACAGAGTTAGCAGGGCTCAGCACTGCTTCACAAGCTGCTCTTAGCAAAAGGAGACCCGCGAAGAAATAACGTTACCGGCCCCGACGTGCCTGGAGGCGGGAGAAATATTAGCCAGAATGCTAGCCTAGCATGAGGCTGGGAAAGAAAATCAGTTCGCCTCTGAGAACAGAGGCTGAGGGTCTGGCCGTAAAGAAAATAAGATGAGAGAAAAGGAAAGAAAAAAAAATATATTTTCAAAAATATTTAATATTACAAAATTTTAAATAAAACGTGCCTAAATCCGTAATACACGGCACAAAGCTTGAAACTTATTTTTTAGGCTGTTGATTCTATATAAATAAATATGACATTCAAAGTCTGTAAAATTTTTACCCTCAAGGGTGTAAAATAACCTTAGAGAATAGGGGATGAAATTTTGTATGGAAATATGTAAGGTTTATGTGAATGTTTTATAAGTTTGCGACTGTAACATTTACGGAGTTATTACAAAATGTGAAACTGAGCGAATAATGATTTTATCCGCTGCAAATTCATTATTATTCACTGCAAATTGATTACAATTCGATTTGCTTACATGATTTTTTGTTTATTTGATTAATGTTCTTCGTGAAATACAAATAACTTTAAGTTTTTGGGTTAGGTTATTTAATATTTTTTTTCTTTAGTTGGGTCATTGTTTTGTTTATTTCATTCGACAAAAGTAGATTACTTTCGAATTTAGTTAGATCAGCTGTTATAACGTCATTATTATTTGTTGTATATGTGGATATTAGCTAGGTACCTAAAAACGGTAACCCTTTTTGTTTATTTTGTAATAACGAACAATCTCAATACAACTTTTTTTCATAAGATTTTTGTTTGTTTTTGTGAATCATACATAAAATACCATTGTTGTCATTAATTTTGTAGTTGGTTTGCGTGTGCATTTACGTAATACGCAGATTTCATAATCTTTTGCGTTCTTTATGTTCTTAAAAAATTTAAGTAAGTTTATTTTGCTTTGATTATGTTCTTAAGTTTAGTGCAAAAAGTTATAGTATAGAGGTTTTGTATATTTGGGTCAATAAAAGTAGTTGAATACTAATTCATGTAGGTTCTTAAATGTAAATAAGTTATTTTCGTAATAGGAAAAGATTGGAAAACAAAAATGTAGTTTATAAAAATTTGTACTTAAATAATCTCACATTGATACTGTATACCTTATGTACTTATATACTGAAATAATTTAATAAGCTCTTTGCAGTGAAACACTGCAAATAGCTCATTAAAGTATTTATACGTATGTGTCTTATTTGTAAAATAATTAGCCTAAATAATTAAAAATGCTACCCATAGACTCTATTCCACGCGGACGAAGTCGCGGGCACAGCTAGTTTACTATATAATAGTGCCTCTAAAATGGGTCATACCAGACATATGTGCTGCCATATATTGTAGTGTGTGAAAATAAACGCCATCAATCCGCACAAAAGTCTTGCAGCTGTTGAACCTGAGATTTTTTTTAATTTTATCAGTGACAAACAACAATGCTTATAGTGACGTAGTGTTTGGAAAAAAAATACTCAGAAAAAATATAAACCTACATAATGTCCTATAATTCAACGACAAGCCGAGAACAGTTGATAGGCCAATTAATTATGGTTCTGAATGAAAAACCAAATTATAAAAAAGGGTTTTATTTCCAATTTTTTAATCCCCACTCTGCAAAAAATTATTAAATACTGTGACTAAAATCTTTTTCTACGCAATCATAAATAATGATACTACTAATAACAATGCAAAATAAAATCAAGTGTGCTGTACTTTAGAGGAAACAAATTATGTGGAAGACTTATGCGGCTACAATTTTCAATCGAGTGACTTTGACTATTTACACTGTAAATAATAATTACTTTGTTAACTTAGCAAACTTATTTGCTTTAATTGGGCAGCTTGCTAAGTTTGCAAAGTATTTCGTTTACAGTATGACTAATCAAATTTATCCGATTAAAATTTTTTTCCGCCCTAAAAGTAAAGCATGTTTGATTTTATTTTCAATTGTTATCAATAGTATAGTTATTTGTAGAGACTGGAAAAATTCGCGGTTTCAATTGCCTCTAGGATAGACTCCACGATCCTCTATGTACTCGGGGAAATTACACCTGCTCATTGGCGACTGTCTCGTAACACTTGCTATCTTGGATGCTTGTTATTCGATTATTCTATTTTTGAAGGTTTTTCATTGGCTGAGAGCCATCCAGGTAAACGCTTGTCCAATCACTGAAGCAGCAAGAAATTGAACGAGTTTGTATAACGAAATGAATCCGCGAATTTTACCAGTCTCAAGTTATTTGTGATCGAGGAGCAAAAGTTTATAGTCGCAGTAACTAATAATTTGGTGCAGGGTGAAAAAAAAGCCTATTGAAAAAAATTCATAAAACTCGAAAACTACGACCCTTTTTTATTTTATTTTTTTATTTAGAACCGTGATTTACTGGCTTATAAACTGTTCTCGTCTTTATTTTAAGTTATGGGAGATGCTGTATATTCGGGGCAATGAAACAAATATTCAAGGGTTCCGTGCATGCGAAAATGGTTTGCAATATTGTAAGGTCGCGCGCGAGAGCGGGTGTAGTGTTTGTGGGGGAGGGGGGAGGCAGATAAAGGCGGGAGAGGTCACGTGTTCCCGAGCGACCGGCCTCGGGCGCCCGCACGGCCAGATGAAGCTAATCGAGATTCATGGGCCGGGGTTGTTGTGCAGGCGGCGTGGAGAAGGGCAGGGAAGTGGCACTGCTGTTGTTACACCCTCGTCTCTAGAGAGCCCAGGGTGGGAGTGGGGGGGGGAGGGTATGAGGAGAGGGGGTAGTCTCGGCGGGAGAGGATAACCCTGTTTGTGTACGAGAGAGAGCCTAGCCTCCTTCGCTAATGGAAGGCGAATCCTTTCCCTTAACAAACCTGGAAAGAAACTGTCGGTCTGAGAGGAACCCACTCCGAGAGCAGCATGCGCATGCGCGCCGAACACACTCGTCGCTTTTTATTGACAGGATCAAATCATGCTTTCGCACCCAAATATTCTTGTGTGACTAGTTAGTTGTAAGGCGCCTGTTGAAAAATGGTGAATGTAACAAACACTTAAATATACACTAAATATTCATTAAAAATTTAATTTATTTTAATACTGATCAAATTAATATTATTTTTTATACATGAACTTGAAAAAATATTTAACAAAAAAATTGTGTTACATAAAGAACCTTTTTGAAAAACTACATTTTCGTGTGAATTGTCGCGTTCAATAATCTTTAATGAATCATAACAACATACTAACGTAATCAAAATTGATTCTCAGGGATAAATTGAATATCTACTTACTTTTCAAAGTTAATTAATCAAATTTTAAAAGTGAAATAATTATTAAAATCTCAATAATTAAAAACCAAATTTGATTTTACTTCTGGCTTCATATTTTGGTGAAAAATTCAAATGCACTTCTTGATAAATATTTATATATGTATATATGAAAGTGTAAAACTGTAAAGTGTAATTGCGTCAAGAAAAATTAAGTATTTTTTTATAAATCGTATTTCATATATGCAAAACTAACCATAACACTGTATTGTAAAAATCTATACTAATATTATAAAGTTGAATAGTTTGTTTGTTTTAACGCGTTAATCTCGGGAAACACTGGTCCGATTTGAAAAATGCTTTCAGTGTTGGATAGTACATTTTTTGAGGAAGGCTATAGGTTATATTATATTATCAATAATATTAGGTATCCGTACTAAAAGTCCAAAAAGGTAACCCAAAGTGTAAAAAAATGACCCGAAAAAATCCTTAGACGGCGTGCGCTGCGAAACTTATTGATTAAAGAACAAAACAATGTACTACCCCTTTGCAGAACATATAATTGTCTTCAAAAAATATCGCGTAACCATATGTCTAACTATTGTAGTTATCTCAAAATTAGTGTTTTCTTTTATTTTTTTAATAATTAAAATGCCGTCGCTTCAAAAACTCTTCATTGTGTACATTGATATTAATCCTTATCAAAATTAATTATTACTGCATATTCAAGACGAATTCAATACCTTTCTAGAACTTTTTGAATTATTCAATTCGGACGTTTCATTCAAAAGATATCGCGATATTTAAAATGTTAGTATTAGTGTTGTAGCCAAATAAGTATTAAGTATTGCACGCGCATGTATGACTAGCATTGAAGACCTAATCTCTAAAGTGTACCCAGATGTAGTCCATATAGAAAACAAAGAATACCAGCGGATGTGTCAAAGGGCAATATTGGCAGCTAGAAACAGTAGCGTTGACATCAATAACATGATACTGGGTAAACTTCCAGGAGATAGAGTGAACTACAGATCCATTGATAAAGTAATGGATCAAGAAGATGCGGTACATTATCCACAAGAATTTTTAAATTCTTTAAATCCGAGTGGCCTCCCTCAGATTCACTCGAATTAAAAACTGGCTGTCTAATTGTGCTGCTAAGGAATCTTAAACCACCAAATTTATGCAACGGAACCAGACTCCAAGTAAAATTCCTTCGCTATAACGTGATTGGTGCTACAGTATTGACTGTTCCAGCAGTAGGGCAAACAGTGCTGATACCTCGCATACCTATGATACCAACGGATTTGCCTTTTCACTTTAAGCGAATTCAATTTCCGGTGAAGATATCGTTTGCGGTTACAATTAATAAGGCCCAGGGACAAACATTTAAGTACGTAGGAATAGATTTACGCCAAGAGTGTTTTTCGCACGGGCAACTATATGTTGCTCTGTCGAGATCTGGTTCGGGAGAAAATCAATTTCTACTCCTGCCGGAAGACAAAACTAAAAATAGAGTTTAAGCAGAAGTACTTTAATATACCATTGGTTATGAGTGTTTTGAGAATAACCTAAAACTGTGCATCTACCATATTATCTCAGAAACTCACAATACCCCCCAACAAAGTCCACGCGGACAAAGTCGCGGGCACTGCTAGTATATAATATATTTCTTGTTGTATTACAAACTATGTCTTGGCATATGGTCGCTAAAGGAATATTTTTAACTAATGAGATATATAGTGTAGGAATGTGATCTCATTATCTATATCATTAGCCTGAATTTTTATTTGATGAAGCGACTAACACGTCACTAATGCTTTTTTTTCTAATAGTAAGAACTTGTTTACCAATGCAGCTTTAATAAAATTATCTTTTAATTCCAAGACTGCACTTAGTGAGAAATGAGTCGTGGAGTGATATCTGAATTATTTTTATCTTACAGAACCTGGTGTATCAACAAAGATATACTTTTTATAGTAGTCAGTTGTTTGTGTTTAAAAAAACGTTTTACACAATATTTGTGGAAAATTTTAATTGTTTTCAAGTTTCAGCTAAACTTTTGACAGTTATATTTTTTACTAAAAGATAACAAACATTCCATAAATCACAAGGATGCATGAAATGACTCAAGCGACTCATCCTTTCACGAAAGGCTTCAGCAGTTATTCTGTAATGATCTTATACAACTATTCGGAAGGTCAAGAAATGACTGACATCCTTAAGGAGATGCCTTTTAAGGATCCTTTGGGCTGAAGGGTTCTCTAAGGAAGCGTTCGAAAACAGCTTATGAGTGTGAACATGTTTATTTTGCCAAGTGGAAAAGACTCCACGATCCTCAAATTACAGCTGCTCATTGGCTACCGACTCGTGACACGTGTTACGTAGAATGCTTGTGTTTTGATACTTCTTTTGTTGAAGACAGAGTAATTCAGGTAAAAAGGTGGTCCAATTACTAAAGCAGCATGAAGGTGAACGAGTTTCGAATCTAGTCTCTCACGAAATGTATTCGCGAAATTTTCTGGTATCTAGAAATTACGCAAGGCTCTCAAATATGTACACTGAAATACAAGCGCAAAAATAGATGGGCGCTTGAATACCTCATGAATTTTACCACCTTGACAATTCATTCTACAGCTCTCTAGGGCTGGTATTTATAGTCGCATCTTGAGCAATGTCTTGAGACTGTCTTGACGAAGACGGTCTTGTATCTCAAGGCAGCGATTTCAATCTCCATGTTTCATAGTCCGCGAACAAGACGAGCTTCATGAAGATTGCATGCCCAAGCAAGAGCTTGTTTGCCGTACTTATGGCTTGACGAAGCACTTACTTGAGACAGCCGAAAAGACACGAGCATACACGAACTTTGCCGATTGAACTGTTTTCGTTAAATATTCTGGTACTATTCACACCAAGCACTGAAACCCCAGAATTTGAGGCTATTTATAGTAACAAGATTTAGTGAGTATATATCACTACATTCGAAGTGCGTTTGTACGTTGATGTGAGGAATTCGTTTATTGTTTTAATACTCTTGAATCACACATGGAAAATTGATGTTTTGCGACCACAAAAATGCATACCTTCTAGTACATCTCAGCTTGTGTCACCTGAGATGAATGAAATTAAGAACTTTATAGACTTTTGTCTTTCCTGTGCAAGTTTAACATTAAGAAATTATGTATCTAACGATTTAATAATACCCTTTTAAAAAATAATAAAATTAAGTTAGCATCTTCAGAACTGTTAATACTGAATTACTACTTGTTTAAAAGCTACCTGTCTTTACAGAATTATAAAAAAATATTTCAGGTAGTGAAAAACTTTTTTTGTTGAGAAAATGTCACTCTGCTTCAGCTTCAGGATAAGGTACAGTAAATGTTAGTTTAATAAAAATATCAGATTTAACTACACAGTAAAATAAAATTTTTAATCTAAGTATGAAAAATGTATGTTTAGAATTATAACAATAAGTTTGAACGAATCTGATAAGGGTACATAGTAAGGAACTTAAAATTTTGTAAACCCCTTTATAAAGTGTTTGTTCATCAATAATATAAGACATTAATTTCCTCATATAATAGGTTAATTTTTCTTGTTCAAGTTACTTGTGATTCTATAATTTAATCGTATTATAAGTAAAATATATAGACTACAGTATGTCTCAAAGCCTACTGTGTATGAAATAACCAAATCATTAAATTGAGCTATCTATTTAAATATATTATAACAATTAGATTTTAAAAAAATAATCTAATAAAATTTCTCTTAAAGCTATATTTGCATTTTTCATTTACTGTAACTATATAAAAAAAAATTATTGTCGGTACCAGGATTTGAACCACATTCGCATTGTATTCTCAATCTACGGACTTGAAACAATCAATTCAATCAATTCAATTCAAAAGATTTTTATTATACATTTTTACACTTCACAGTTATTTGACAATGGTTTACAAGACACGCCAGCACACAGTGCTCTTTTGCCTAAAAATACATTATTATTAAATACAAGTTAAACTTTGCTGGTATATACAAAATTCACAGAGGTTAACAGACTTGAAACGCATCTCCCTAACCATTACACTACGAAACCTCTAACGAGCTTTTGTGGAAAATTATGTTATATCAAAACATTGTAATGCCACTTTTTCTTAAATGATTTTTAATGTATTAAGGGTGTCACGAATGTAGAATTAAATTTTCTGATTGTGATATATACCATCAACCATCATTAAACGCATCGTTTTCCACATCCATTGTACTCGTTCTGTGATCGGTACGTAAATAAACGTGTCTGTTTAGCACTTGAAAATGTAACCACTGGTCACAAACAAACACTAAACTCATTTAAAATACATATAAAATTGCTTCAGCACTTCATACAGGATTTATTTAAGTTTAAAAATACGAGGTTCACGAGAATCCGCCATTTTCTACATTGCGATCAGAACAAGCAATTGCTTGAGACATGCCTGCAGTGGTCTTGGCAAAGACGATCTTATTCGTGTTCTTAAGCACGGTCTCAGCGACTATGAAACATGCTTCTACGATGGTGTTCTCAAGCAACCACTATGAGACAGGAGAATGCCCTCTCATAAATAAGAAATATGTGACTATCATAAGATGGTCTTCATCAAGATTGTCTTGTTTGCGATCACTTGAGATCATCTCAAGCAACCTCTATGGCACACAAATGTTAAATAAGAATGCATATAAGAATTTCTTGACGAAGGAATTGCTCAAGACGTGAATATAAATACCACCCTAGGCACTGAAGCCAATATCGTTTCTTCATTCGTTGCTGACTTTATGAAATCTGCTAAATAATTCGGTCTTTCTTTCGTAACTAGTGTGTGATTGGCTCGAAGCTTGCGTTATTTACAACACCGGAGTAGTATAATAGTTCCTCCTAAATCTGGAGTCGGAGTGTGGTTGTGGTGTGTGACGTCACGGCAGCCATCTTGGACTCAAAAATTCCTCAAAATTCCTCAAAAATGGCTCAAAATGACGCAAAAATTCCCGTTTTAAGAAAAAATTTCCCGTTTTCGAGGGAAAAATTCCCTTTTCGAGGTAAAAAATACACGTACAAGTCCATAAAAATACCAGAGGCTGAAAATTCCTAAAACTGGCTTAAGCATCCATACCTACAGCCTCTGATAAGCCATTTATAGGATTATGACGTCACCGTTGCAATTACCGTTACAGTCGCCATCTTGAAAATCATTATTATCCGATTTTAATGAAAAAAAATTCTATTAATAAATTTTTATTAAAATTATTTAAAAATAACATATATTTACGGCACGAAGCTCGGAGTCCTCGGTTCGAACCTGGCGAGTGCAAAAAAATAAAAATGGCGACCAATCCTTCCCTCACAGTGGCTTCAGGCAGACTGACTCCCACCACTTATGTCAAAGTATATATCTTCACCTAGCATGACGTCATGTCCGCCATCTTGAAAATCCGTAATTTTTATGTTAGAAAATCGGGAAAAAATTTAAAAATCATTATAAAAATTAATTAAATGAATTAAATGATAAATATCCTTAAAACCAGCGTAAAACTTTTCGTGACGGCCGCCATCTTGAAAATCCGTAATTATAATGCTAGATATACGAGAAAAATTCCAAAATTCATAAAAAAATATTACTTATTAGAATACCGATTGATTAGTTCGATTCATGTCCTTGGTTCGAAACCAGTGAGGGCAAAAAAACAGATCCTTCCTCCACAGAAGCCACCTACAGACTGACCTACCACCAATACCAAGGTATACAGGTATATACCGTCAGCTGGTGGGACGACATGTCCACCATCTTGTCTTCACCGCTGGAAGCAACCATCTTGTTTTCGTCTGATAGAGTGTGCTGATACCATGTTAGTATAATTTTCTGGTCACCATACCTTTGTCCTCAACTGTTGGCATTGAACTTTGACCTAGACCTTGAATTTTGACCTTGACCTTGAACTTTGACCTTGACCTTTAAATTTGACATTGACCTTGAAATTTGACCTTGGCCTTGAAATTTGACTTTTACCTTGTCTACCATCATGAATCCGACATTTTATGTTCAGTGCATGCTACCAGGAGCTACCGCCTGCTAGTGGTCATTGCCACCATCTTGTTATCAACTGCTAGAGTGCGCTGACGCCATGTTAGTTTAATTCTTATCCGCTGCTTGGACTAGAACTCTATCTTTGCTTAACAATGAGAAGTTCACAAGCTAGCAGAACCAGTTTTTGTATGTTTTGTAATTTGTGTTTAATTTTTTTAATTTGTTTTGTAATTTATCAAAGAAAATGTGTGGTGGTTTTCACCGTGTGCTCCCGATTATCCATGTCAATATTATGATGGTTTTTTCAGTGTGCTCCTGATTATTCTTGTCAATATTTTAATGGTTTTTTCCGTGTGCTTGCGATCATTCCTGTGGTTTCTCCAAGTGCTTCTGGCTATTTCTGAGAAACCGATCTCTCCATGAAGAAGTTTTACTCTTAATGAGACATGTCATTTTATTCAAGGTTACATTTAATTAGTGAATTTCTGCTACTAAATCACCACTTGCAATATTTTTATCAGGTGAAATTTACCTAAAAATCATTATTCAGTCAAATAATAAGCCCTGAGAAATATGAGAAACACTAACTGGAAGAACAAACTTCCTTCTCCTTGGAGTCTAGCGAAGCCATCCTTTTTTGCGATCGTTAGTGAGCATCCTGCATCCCGCATATAAGAAATAAATATTATTTACCTGCAAGCAACACGTGGCGTCATCTGTTGAAGAAAAGCAGAACTACTTACAACCAGTACTTTTGCATGAGATAACTTAACTCTCGCTGACGAAATATTTAAAAAATTCTATTTAAGTAATGGTTTTAATTTAAAACTCTTAGTTTGCATCTGCCATTAGTCGCAGAAGCTAACATGTACCCTGGTTTGTTGCCTGTAGCTGTATCAAACCGACATCACTGTAGATACTGCAGCAAGGTGTTTACCTTGAGAAAGAATGCTAAACGACATGAGAGAAGCGAGTGTAGTTTGGGTCCTTGTCAAAACCATTTAATTGCAGTCAGTGTCATAAATCGTTTGGTAGACGATATTACTTGGATAGCCATTGCAAGAACTGTACAACTAAGATGATTAAAGATAACGAAGACTGTGCTCCAACATCGTGGAAGAGGAACGAAGGCAGAATATTAGACGACAATAATGATTATGAAGAATGTAAAAAAGCTAATGCTAAAAATACTGATATAGATCAAGACAATAATTAAAATTAAAAACAAACGAAGAAAGTAGCAATCTCATTAGAAATGAAAAGATATTTGTATCAATATCTAGTCGACTCCATGAAAATGTGAAAGATGGAGAACCACCTGAAGCTAACAAGACTGAAGACTATGATGAAACATCTGAAGCTGACACGATTGAAGATTGTGGTGACACATCTGAGGCTGACATGATTGATGACTGTGCTGACACATCTAAGGCTAACATGATTGAGTACTGTGCTACAGCACCTAAAGCAGTCAAGATCGAAGACTGTGATGGCGGCCTGAGATCAAAACGATGGAAACTTCGTAATAAAATAAATTATCCTAATAAAGCTTGTGATAATCACTGGCTCGATGACGAAAGTGACCTTGTAGTTGGTGTTGAAACAGAAGACAACAGGAATAATAATATTTATTATAAACATACAAGGAAGATGAACGTAGCAGAAGAGATTGATTGTACCTCATGGGAAGATCCTAACATATTGGTTGACAGGCTAAGACTTCTACATGGTTCGCTTTGTGCAGGAAACTATTCGAACATCTAAGAAATATCCTTCATACTTAAAGAACTGAGGGAAGCTGGCTACATAAAATAATGGTTTCAATTAAATGCATGTGTATAAACTTGAAGAAAAATTAATATATTTTTCAAAATAAAACATATCACTTAAAGGTGTAAAAAAAAGTCACCACTGACATCCAAAATGTATACTAATAAAGTCATGCATGTAAACATGTCAAGTTCGATAAAAAAAAAAGTAATTGAAATCAGTTGGAGCATTTGGAGCATTTGGAGCTGTTGGAGCATTTGGCATTTGGAGCATTTGGAGCATTTGTAGCTGTTGGGGCATTTGGTATTTGGAGCTGTTGGAGCATTTGGAGCCTTTGGAGCATTTGGAGCTGTTGGAGCATTTGGAGCATTTGGTGCATTTGGAGCTGTTGGAGCTGTTGGAGCTGTTGGAGCATTTGGAGCTGTTGGAGCATTTGGAGCCTTTGGAGCATTTGGCATTTGGAGCTGTTGGAGCATTTGGAGCCTTTGGAGCATTTGGAGCTGCTAGGGCATTTGGAGCATTTGGAGCTGTTGGAGCATTTGGAGCATTTGGAGCTGTTGGAGCTGTTGGATCATTTGGAGCAGTTGGAGCTGTTGAAGCTAAGAAGTAGTCGTTGCACGTCTATGCAAGGCTAAATGTTTATAAGATTGCTGGCTTTCGCAAGTGATCCTGTAGTAGGATAGAAATTATGTAATAAATATTATGTTTGAGAAAGAATTTGCAGTGTTTTATTTTCGAACCTTACACTTTTCTGGTATTTAAATTAAATTTCTTTTAGCTTCGCCCAGGATCGTGCCAAGGACCTTAGTCGAACTAATTAATCAGTATATTGTTTGCAAATATATTTAATGAATTTTGAACTTTTTCCTGAATTTCTAGGTTAATTATTACGAATGTTCCAAGATGTTGGTCTTGATGGCTTATAGGATGATGGTAGTAGAGGATTTAAACTGTCTTTAAGAATTTTGAACATCTTTTTTTGAATTTTTTTACATAAAATTAAACATTATTACATCGATAGAGAATCAAACCAAGGAAAGGAGAGGATCGAATGAATCTGTAGAATGATTGTCAATTTTGTTGCTGAATTTTGGAATTTTTCCCGAATTTCTAGCTAAATAATTACACAATTACAAGATGGCGGCCAAATGAAAAGATGACGGGTGTCACAGCAATAATAAAAAATTATTACTGGTCAAAATTCAAGGTCAAGGTCAAAGTTCAATGCCAACAGTTGAGGACAAAGGTATGGTGACCAGAAAATTATACTAACATGGTATCAGCACACTCTAGCAGACGAAAACAAGATGGTTGCTTCCAGCGGTGAAGACAAGATGGTGGACATGTCGTCCCACCAGCTAACGGTATATACCTGTATACCTTGGTATTGGTGGTAGGTCAGTCTGTAGGTGGCTTCTGTGGAGGAAGGATCTGTTTTTTTGCCCTCACCGGTTTCGAACCAAGGACATGAATCGAACTAATCAATCGGTATTCTAATAAGTAATATTTTTTTATGAATTTTGGAATTTTTCTCGTATATCTAGCATTATAATTACGGATTTTCAAGATGGCGGCCGTCACAAAAAGTTTTACGCTGGTTTTAAGGATATTTATCATTTAATTCATTTAATTAATTTTTATAATTATTTTTAAATTTTTTCCCGATTTTCTAACATAAAAATTACGGATTTTCAAGATGGCGGACATGACATCATGCTAGGTGAAGATATATACTTTGACATAAGTGGTGGGAGTTAGTCTGCCTGCAGCCACTGTGAGGGAAGGATTGGTCGCCATTTTTATTTTTTTGCACTCGCCAGGTTCGAACCGAGGACTCCGAGCTTCGTGCCGTAAATGTATGTTTTTATTTAATATTTTTTTATTAAAATTTATTAATTGAATTTTTTTATAAATTTAATTTTTTTTCATTAAATTCGGATAATAAAGATTTTCAAGATGGCGACCGTAACGGTAATTGCAACGGTGACGTCATAATCCTATAAATGGCTTATCAGAGGCTGTAGGCATGGATGCTTATGCCAGTTTTAGGAATTTTCAGCCTCTGGTATTTTTATGGACTAAAACGCGAATTTTGCCCTCGAAACGGGAATTTTTCCCTCGAAAACGGGAAATTTTTTCTTAAAACGGGAATTATTGCGTCATTTAGAGCCATTTTTGAGGAATTTTGAGGAATTTTTGAGTCCAAGATGGCTGCCGTGACGTCACACATCACAACCACACTCCGACTCCAGATCTCGGAGGAACTATTATATACTACTCACCGAGATTGTAAATAGGGCAGATGTACTCTCTGCATTGATTCCTCATTACTGGGTCACATGTTTCCTTGCAAGTTTGTGATTGGTTTATAGTCCTCCAGGGAGCGTCACGCAACACACGGATTAATGACAAACATTAAATAGACCGGAAAATTTCGTGATATGCTAAAATTCAAATTATTATATTTTTGTGCTGCTTCTGCCATTGGTTCACCGTTAATCTATAGGACTCTGGGTTAATTGTGGACCTTCAATCAAAGCAGTATTAAATCACAGGTCATCCAGTTGAGACACCTCACAAGTCAGCAACCAATTAAAAGGTAACGAGTGCCCAAGTATGCAAAGTACAGTGGAGTGTAGCCTATAGGTCATTGAAATCGCGAATTTTTCCAGTCCCTACAAAAAATGGTATCAAATGTAAAATAATTGGCAAAATTGGCTGTTGACAAATTAAATAATTGGAAATTTGAAACTTCCTAGAAACAGTACGAGTATCGATTTCGTGACAGGCTGAAACACCTGATTTCTGTGACTTCAATCGGACCACAGTTCCTGTGGAGACTACTGCGACAGTTACAGACCTTTACATGAATAAGTTATGAATTTTTTGCAAAAATATTTTCAGATTAACTGTGTGTTTGAACTTTGTGGTTTGTGGTTGACTGGGTTTATTTAATATCGACTGTTAGCACATCAATCACAGTAATAACCCAGTGCGGAAGCAAACGCACCCTTGATTGTCCAGCCAAATACGGCAGCGGCTTCTCTTGCAGATGGCCGCCTATGGATCAATCGCTAGCACGGTAATACCTGATAGCAGTCTAATTAGTGATCAATTTTTTTGCATGTAAAATACATGCTCCATACGAGATGTGATAAAATATACTGTGAATAATTTTATCATCATTAAAGTAATAAGCATAATTAAATTTGAACCAATCTCCTTCAAAATACTCTCCTTGGCTAACAATGCGCACTTATCCCAATGTTGATACCATGGTTAGAAGCATTTCTGGAAGAGCCTTCAATTTAGCCCTCACAATGTCAGGAACGGTGTCAAAACGTTTTCGTTTAGCACGACCCATTTTTCTGGTCTCCGTTTCGCAAACAAAACTTAATGTTAACGCGTTGTTCGAAATCCATGATCAGAGATAGCCTACGGAAATTTTGCGCATTCATTAAGCCGCAAATTAGAATGCAAACCTCTACACTCTCGCACTGTGTTCATGATTGGACCGCAGTCATTTGGACACGCCCCTCCACGACCGCGGCCCAACGATGCCTAGCTGGGAGAGAAGTAAGCGGATCAGTTAGTGCCAATTAACAAGCATAAAAATGTGCTCGCTAAGAAATCAACCAGTTGGGAAAGTAGTCGTGGGTTGAACACACCTATGAATTTTAATTCTACCCCGAAGCCAGACGAATCTACCATATTACATTTGTCCAAAGTTGTGCCGAAATAACTCCCAACAAATAATACTGGGATAGATTCCTTCCAGATTATTCTTTATCTGTGTCACTGTGATTTGCTCTAAATGACCTCGCTGTCGACTAGACTTTAAGGCCAAATAATATAATTAAAAATTTCTGATTATCTCTGGCTGTATATTTCAAACAGGACACCCAGTAAGTGTTCGTCTAGCCACGAACCAATTTTGGTCAGGTACCTGAAAATTAGCGTTATTATTTAGCAACAGGCCAGTCTATAAACTGTAATACGTTTCAATATATTCTGCCACTGGACCATGTATTACTTGACACTCATTTGAGGAGTAGAAACCAATCCTAAACTTTAAAATAAAACCACGCGACCCAATCGTGAGTAGAGAAATGTAAAATTTTAGTAATTGTTTGACAGCAGG
The DNA here is from genome assembly GCF_032445375.1 of Bacillus rossius redtenbacheri. NCBI lineage: Eukaryota > Metazoa > Arthropoda > Insecta > Phasmatodea > Bacillidae > Bacillus > Bacillus rossius. The sequence continues at coordinate 96,891,370 of NC_086330.1, read as the reverse complement.
CTACACCACCTTTATAGAAGGCCGGATTTAAGATGTGGGTGACCCGGGGCCCATTTTGGTGGGGGGCTCATTGTTTCAAGGTGTTACATATGTAATGCTAAAACACGAAATGAAACGAACACGCGTTATTTACAAAATATATTTACGCAGAGAAATTCAGTTAAAATTATTTTAGTTTTTTTTTAATAAAAGGTATAGTATAGCGTAACTAACAAATATCACATAAATATATTACAAAGCATATAAATATATTATAACCATCACAATCCAGGCACTTTCCTTGATTTTTGTGCGGAAAAATCGCTGATGATGTCACTAAAGTCCTATTAACGCAGTATATCTGACTCTATGCTCATGATAGCCCAAATTACAAGTCATTCCTGATCTATGGATGTCCTTAATCGGTCTTCAATTAATTTGAGTTTTGAGAAGGAGCGCTCGTCACTGCATCAGAATTAGACATATCCTTAGAGCCATCTCAATGTTTGGGAAAGTGTCCTGCACACCCCTTTTCATGTTAAGCTTGTACTTGAAAATTTCAGTGCTGATATCTTTTGGCTCCTATTCAGTGAATATATTGGCAAATTTTATAAAATGACACAGTTCATCGATAAATGTACTGTCAAAGTCATCTGAATAAGACCTGACGAGTTGCTCTGCTGTGGTCTTAAGCTCGTCTGAAGATAGTTCTTTCAGAGAGTTAAAAAAGCTCAATTGGCTTGATAGGCCTATATCTTTATATGTTTGAAGACGTTAGTCAAGAGAAGCGATGAAGTGGTCGAAACAGGCAAGACAATTTCTGTTCAGTATTTTTCAGAAGGGCTGAGATGTACTTCTTCCATATGGCCATAATCCAATGGGTTCAGACGCACAGCTCTTCGCCTTGCTTCACATAAGTTTCGGAGTCACGCTTTGATGCGACGTAGTTTTTTAAGCTGGTCAGTGATGCCACAGCAGTAATTAGATCGAGTTTTGCGTGTTGAAGATTTGTACTAGTAGCATCTGTTATTTGCAGGATATCATTTCAAAAGGTGGGGTAGATACCAATTTCAGGTTGTGTTAAGAGTCCTTCTGCTTCACGCCGTACACAGCCGTTTTCTTCGAAGTCATCAACAATCTGTTTACGTACATCCTTAATCTGCTGATAGTCGTGCCTGAATGCATTAGTTGTGTCATCTCTGCAGGACCAACGCGTTGTTGTGACATGTTTGAGAGTCAATACTGAATCATTATTTTTCAAAGCCTCAGTCAGAAGCTGATGCCGATTCGTTGAAACTGTGAAGAAGAACAGCTTTTCAAGGAATTCAAAAACTGTACAGCACTCGAGCAGTTTTCTACGGCATTTTTAGTAACCAGATTTAGAGAATGTGCTGTACAAGGAATCCAGGAAGTATAATTGTTCTTCTCTCTCACTTTGGCTTGTATACCATTATACTTTCCACTCATTGTAGAGACACTGTCATAACTTTGACCGTGGCAGTTTCCCAGGTCTAGGTCATGTCTCTTCAAAAAGTCCACCAAGCCATTGAATATGTCTTGAACGCCATGGCCCTTGTTTGCCATGAATGTTACAAAGCCTTCCATGGGGCCATCTTTCTCCATATACATCAATACAAAGGTTAGTTGGTCAGTGTGGGCTGCATCGGGCGTGGAGTCCAAATAGATGGAGTAGAATTTTTATTTCTTAACTCGAGAAATAATTTCTCCCAGGTTTTGTTCACTCATTACACTGATAATTTCTTTCATTGTTGTAGATGACAGGTAGTTTGTGTGACCATTTCCGAGATTGGCTTGAGTTTCAATATGCTGTGTAAGAATGTCTTCGTTCTGGGCAATGAGTTCAAGAATACCAAGAAAGTTTCCATTTCTCGGTGATCCAACCTATTCGTTTTCTCCTCTAAATGCTAAGCCACGCTCAGCCATAAACTGACAAACATTTAATACTCGTATCAACACTGATCTCCAATAATTCTCCAGACGCTCGACCTGTTGTGTCAGCTCCGTATCAGTTCGCCCAATAGCTTTTAACCCCCTATTTGAAAGCAATCGCAACCTTCGCATGTTCCGCTGACCGCTCATGACTTTTTATACGTTCTTATGAATGTTTACAATCATAGAATCCATTGTACTAAAGCTGAGAAAACTCAGGTAGTAGTATATAAATGGGGCTTCTGGCACAGGATTCTGGCTGTGGTGGCTGTGGTGACACCCGCCATCTTGGATTGTGACGTCACGGCGGCCATCTTGGATGACCTTGACCTTGACCTTTGACCTTGGCCTGGAATTTGATCCTCAAAAATCGCCAAAAATGACCAAAATTGGGCAAAAATTGCCCAAAATTCCTCAAAAATCGCCATAATTTCAATTTTTTTGAAAAAAATTTCCGCCAAAAAATCTCAAATAATTCCACAGTTCAAAAATTAGGATTTTGAAAATCCTCAAAAGTCGCTTTGCCCTAGAAAAAACGAAAACTCCTAAAAGCGGCTTAAAACTCCTAAGAGCTAGCCGCTTATAAGCCGCCGACCTTGAAAATAAGGATGTCATGGCAGCCATATTGGATGATGACGTCACCGTTGCAAATTTTGTTACGGCCGCCATCTTTAACTTTTTTATTTATTATCCGGTTTTAATGAAAAAAAAATTAAAAATTATAAAAAAATCCATTTAATAAAATTTTAATAAAAGATTTATAAAAATTATATTTTTACGACACGGAGTTCGGAGTCCTCGGTTCGAACCCGGTGAGGGCAAAAAAATTAAAAATGGCGACCGATCCTTCCCCCCGTGGTGGGTGCTAGCAGACTGACTCCCACCACTTTTTTTCAAAGCATATAGATCGTCATCTAATATGACGTCATGTCCGCCATCTTGTCTTTGATGCTGGAAGCCATCATCAATGTATCGTCGGCGAGAGTGCGCTGACGCCATGTTAGTTTAGTTCTTATACGCTAGAGTGCAGTAATCATTTATTACTGTGACACCCGCCATCTTGAAATTTGGCCGCCATCTTGAAAATCCGTAATTATTTAGCTAGAAATTCGGGACAAGTTCCAAAATTCATTAATTAAATCACTCATTAATTTACATATTGATTCGATCCGCTCCTGTCCTTGGTTCGATCCCTGGCCGATACAAAAAAAATTAAATATAACATCAATTTAACATAATAGTAACAGGTTCGAGGAATTAAACACCGCAAGTTCTTTTACAAACAGATTATTTATTACATAATTTCTATTCTACTACAGGACCACTTAAGAAAGCTAGCAAATTTATAATCAATCATTTAGTTCCGCATCGGTGTGAAATGACTAATTCTTAGCTCCAATCGGTTTATACTAGACAGAGTCCAACCAGAACCTTTACTGACATAGTTCTCCTCTTCTTGACAGAGTTTCTGGATACCGTGTTTAACAGTTTGCTTCACATCGTTAGAACTGTAAATTACTGTAGCCGATGTCTTGAATGCACACTTTTTCACTTTGTCATCTAACGGATATGGCTTTCCATATAGACAGTACAACCACAAGTTATATTTTAATGGTCCGTTTGTTGCTACGTCATCTGTAAGCTGATTGATTATGTCCTGTCTGATATCATCAAGAAAAGTACAAATGTCCTTCGACTCACCGAACGTATTTAGATAATAGTAGTCTTTCAACGTTCCACGAAATGCAGTCTGCGCCAAGTAGAAGCCATTATCGTTCACTTGTAATGCTCCGAACAGTGTCTTAGGTTTAGGTCCATGTTCAGACGTCATAGCAATCGGTTGCTGCGCATCTGTTTTTTTGATTGTACGCTCACGAGCCTTCAATCTAAAGCGAGGAGTCGAAATGTCTGCAGGTAGTTCAGCAGTAGGCACACGGACTTCACCTTTACATATTTTCGCATGTCGTCGCAAACTATCAATTCGAGTAAACCATTCATTACAATCATCACATCGAAACTTTATACGAAAAGGATTCTTTTTACATTTGCTCCGCTCATGTCTTCGTGCATCATGGGAAAATGTGAACGACCATATCACAGTAGCTGCAAGGATACCGTGCTGATGTAGACGAACCTTTCAGACTCGATCCAGATATGGACGTTGCAACAGTAGTACCATTTCCAGGCATACTCTTATGAACATCGACGCATCGCTGTTGCACCGAAACCTTTACTTTCTGCCGCACAGCAGGACCTTTACATGTCTTCATGTGCGTTTTCATATTATCTTTTCTGGCAAACTGCTTATGACATTTCTCACAAACAAACATTTTACGATATAGGTTCTTGGCACATTCTCTCTTCTCATGCCGTCGAGCATTGCTGCTGTTTGAGAAAATCTTGTCACAGTAACAGCACCGATGTTCGTTAGTTGTTGTCGATTCGGCATCCATTGAAGTCTCCATCGAGGGCGAAACGAAGTTCGTCGAGTTTTCCTGCACAGCCAGCACTACCGGGATTAAAGTCTCTTCTGCTGGTGGTATCGCGTCTGTTGAAATCTCCTCCAGTGTTGTCGACGTGGTTGTCAACGGAATCTGCTCCTTCTCCGTCGTAGCTGTCGTAAAGGTTCCCGTAGACGATGGTACAACCTCCATCGAGTTCGACGTTAAAGTCGGTAAAGATGCCATCGAGTTCGCAAGAACAGGTAATTACGTGATTAATGCACCAGAAGAAATAAACTAGGTGATCCTTACACCGCCGACGTCAGTAACAAACTGAGCGCCCTGCTGTCTAGGACTCGCTTATATACATGCACCGTATGGAATAATACGCTAGTCAAATCAAGAAACATCTACAATAATACTAAAGTCAAAACAACATTAAAAATAGAAGGACCATCAACAAAAAGGAAGCACATTCTGGAAGCACAATAAAAAAAAGGCAGCACATTTGGAAGCACCGTCAACGAAAAGGCAGCACATTTGGAAGCACCGACATCTAAAAGACAGCACCGCCATCGAAAAGGCAGCACATTTTGGAAGCACCGACAACGAAAAGGCAGCACCGTCATCGTAAAGGCACGGACCGCAAGTCCGGGTCATGTCAATATCAGACATATAGACCATGAACTCAGTACACGCAGGAAAAACGGAACGTACACGCAGGAAAACGGAAGGTACACGCAGGAAAACGGAATTTACACACAGGAAAACAGAACGTACACGCAGGAAAACGGAACGTACACGCAGGAAAACGGAACGTACACGCAGGAAAACGGAACGTACACGCAGGAAAACGGAACGTACACACAGGAAACGGAACGTACACGCAGGAAACGGAATGATCACAGGCTCCAAAATTCATTGGCTCCAATATTCATTGACTCCAATATTCATTGACTCCAATATTCATTGACTCCAATATTCATTTACTCCAATATTCAATGGATCCAATATTCATTAGCTCCAATATTCATTGGCTCCAATATTCATTGGCTCCAATATTCAATGGATCCAATATTCATTAGCTCCAATATTCATTGGCTCCAATATTCATTGGCTCCAAAATTCATTGGCTCCAATATTCATTGACTCCAATATTCATTGGCTCCAATATTCATTTACTTCAATATACATTGACTCCAATATTCATTGGCTTCAATATTCATTGGCTCCATCAGTCATTGTCACCAACAGTCTTTTGGTTCCAAAAGTCTTTTGGCTCTAAATATATTTGGCTAGAATTCTTCGAGTCTAAGAGACTATAAAGCCACATGGCTACGAGTCTAAAATGATCTAGATATTTACGAGTTATACACGGCTTGCGAGGCTAGAGCTACGAAGCTTCTAGTTCACAAGTTTACGTGACTGCGAGGATACAGGACTACAAGTCTACATGAGTACTTGACTACGAAGCTACTCGTCTACAAGGCTCCAATTGCAGCATCTGTCTTCGTCAGAATTTTCTCTCTTGCTCCAACTGCACCACCACCATTTTGTTATAAGATTACATGGATACTTGCTTACGTAGCTTCAAGTCTACGAGGCTCCAATGCATCATGACTACGCGACTTCAAGCAATGAGGTTACGAGACTACGTGAATACGAATCTTCAAGTTTACGAGACTGCGAGGCTACAGAGATACGAAGCCTCTAGAAAAAGAGTTTACGTGACTGCGAGGATAGAGGTCATCAAGTCTACATGAGTACTTGACTACGAAGCTACTCATCTACAAGGCTCCAGTTGACGTATCTGTCTTCGACGGAATTTTCTCTTTTGTTCCAACTGCACCAACAGCATTATGTTATAAGATTACATGGATACTTGCCTACGTAGCTTCAAGTCTACGAGGCTCCATTACATCATGTCTACGCGACTACGAGCCATGAGGTTACGAGACTACGTGACTACGAATCTTCAAGTTGACGAGACTGCGAGGCTACAGAGCTACGAAGCCTCTAGAAAACGAGTTTACGTGTCTGCATGGATACAGGAATACAAGTATGCATGAGTTCTTGACTACGAAGCTACTCGTCTACAAGGCTCCAATTACTACATTTGTCTTCGACGGAATTTTCTCTTTTGCTACATCTGCTCCATCAGCATTTTGTTATAAGATTACAAGGCTACTTGCTTACGTAGCTTCAAGTCTACGAGGCTCCAATGCATCATGACTACGAGACTACGTGCCATGAGGTTACGTGACTATGCGATTGCAAGTCTTCAAGGTTACGTGATCGCGAGGCTATAGGACTACCAAGCTTCCAGAACGTATGGTTACGAGACTGCATGACTAATTAGCGGCGCGGCTACGAAACTTCATGTCTCTAACTGACTACAATATCACTATTCAGTGGTGAGAGTTAATTTATCTCATGCAAAGGTACTTGCTGCAAGTAGTTCCGCTTTTCAACATCAGATGACGTCACGTGTTGCTTGCAGGTAAATAATATATATTTCTTATATGCGGGATGCTCACTATCGATCGCATAAGAAGGATGGCTTCGTTAGTCTCCAAGGAGAAGGAAGTTCGTCCTTCCTGCTAGTGCTTCTCAGATTTCTCACGGTCCGACATCTTGGATTGCGACGTTACGGCGACCATCTTTGATGGGTGTGACCTTGACCTTTGACCGAAACCGCAGAAATGATCGCAAGCACTCGGATTAATCATCAAAATATTGATAAGGATAATCAGGAGCACACGGAGAAAACCATCACAATATTGATAAGAATTATCAGAAGCACACGGAGAAAAACGACACATGTTTTCTTTGATATCATAAAATTACAGGAAAAAAAAATTAAAAAATACATAAACTGATTCTGCTAGCTTGTAAACTTATCATTGTTGAGCAAAGATAGAGTTTTAGTACAAGCCAGAATTTTATGTATTTTTTAATTTTTTTTTCCTGTAATTTTATGATATCAAAGAAAACATGTGTCGTTTTTCTCCGTGTGCTTCTGATAATTCTTATCAATATTGTGATGGTTTTCTCCGTGTGCTCCTGATTATCCTTATCAATATTTTGATGATTAATCCGAGTGCTTGCGATCATTCCTGCGGTTTCGGTCAAAGGTCAAGGTCACACCCATCAAAGATGGTCGCCGTAACGTCGCAATCCAAGATGTCGGACCGTGAGAAATCTGAGAAGCACTAGCAGGAAGGACGAACTTCCTTCTCCTTGGAGACTAACGAAGCCATCCTTCTTATGCGATCGATAGTGAGCATCCCGCATATAAGAAATATATATTATTTACCTGCAAGCAACACGTGACGTCATCTGATGTTGAAAAGCGGAACTACTTGCAGCAAGTACCTTTGCATGAGATAAATTAACTCTCACCACTGAATAGTGATATTGTAGTCAGTTAGAGACATGAAGTTTCGTAGCCGCGCCGCTAATTAGTCATGCAGTCTCGTAACCATACGTTCTGGAAGCTTGGTAGTCCTATAGCCTCGCGATCACGTAACCTTGAAGACTTGCAATCGCATAGTCACGTAACCTCATGGCACGTAGTCTCGTAGTCATGATGCATTGGAGCCTCGTAGACTTGAAGCTACGTAAGCAAGTAGCCTTGTAATCTTATAACAAAATGCTGATGGAGCAGATGTAGCAAAAGAGAAAATTCCGTCGAAGACAAATGTAGTAATTGGAGCCTTGTAGACGAGTAGCTTCGTAGTCAAGAACTCATGCATACTTGTATTCCTGTATCCATGCAGACACGTAAACTCGTTTTCTAGAGGCTTCGTAGCTCTGTAGCCTCGCAGTCTCGTCAACTTGAAGATTCGTAGTCACGTAGTCTCGTAACCTCATGGCTCGTAGTCGCGTAGACATGATGTAATGGAGCCTCGTAGACTTGAAGCTACGTAGGCAAGTATCCATGTAATCTTATAACATAATGCTGTTGGTGCAGTTGGAACAAAAGAGAAAATTCCGTCGAAGACAGATACGTCAACTGGAGCCTTGTAGATGAGTAGCTTCGTAGTCAAGTACTCATGTAGACTTGATGACCTCTATCCTCGCAGTCACGTAAACTCTTTTTCTAGAGGCTTCGTATCTCTGTAGCCTCGCAGTCTCGTAAACTTGAAGATTCGTATTCACGTAGTCTCGTAACCTCATTGCTTGAAGTCGCGTAGTCATGATGCATTGGAGCCTCGTAGACTTGAAGCTACGTAAGCAAGTATCCATGTAATCTTATAACAAAATGGTGGTGGTGCAGTTGGAGCAAGAGAGAAAATTCTGACGAAGACAGATGCTGCAATTGGAGCCTTGTAGACGAGTAGCTTCGTAGTCAAGTACTCATGTAGACTTGTAGTCCTGTATCCTCGCAGTCACGTAAACTTGTGAACTAGAAGCTTCGTAGCTCTAGCCTCGCAAGCCGTGTATAACTCGTAAATATCTAGATCATTTTAGACTCGTAGCCATGTGGCTTTATAGTCTCTTAGACTCGAAGAATTCTAGCCAAATATATTTAGAGCCAAAAGACTTTTGGAACCAAAAGACTGTTGGTGACAATGACTGATGGAGCCAATGAATATTGAAGCCAATGAATATTGGAGTCAATGTAAATTGAAGTAAATGAATATTGGAGCCAATGAATATTGGAGTCAATGAATATTGGAGCCAATGAATTTTGGAGCCAATGAATATTGGAGCCAATGAATATTGGAGCTAATGAATATTGGATCCATTGAATATTGGAGTAAATGAATATTGGAGTCAATGAATATTGGAGTCAATGAATATTGGAGCCAATGAATATTGGAGCCAATGAATTTTGGAGCCTGTGATCATTCCGTTTCCTGCGTGTACGTTCCGTTTCCTGTGTGTACGTTCCGTTTTCCTGCGTGTACGTTCCGTTTTCCTGCGTGTACGTTCTGTTTTCCTGTGTGTAAATTCCGTTTTCCTGCGTGTACCTTCCGTTTTCCTGCGTGTACGTTCCGTTTTTCCTGCGTGTACTGAGTTCATGGTCTATATGTCTGATATTGACATGACCCGGACTTGCGGTCCGTGCCTTTACGATGACGGTGCTGCCTTTTCGTTGTCGGTGCTTCCAAAATGTGCTGCCTTTTCGATGGCGGTGCTGTCTTTTAGATGTCGGTGCTTCCAAATGTGCTGCCTTTTCGTTGACGGTGCTTCCAAATGTGCTGCCTTTTTTTTATTGTGCTTCCAGAATGTGCTTCCTTTTTGTTGATGGTCCTTCTATTTTTAATGTTGTTTTGACTTTAGTATTATTGTAGATGTTTCTTGATTTGACTAGCGTATTATTCCATACGGTGCATGTATATAAGCGAGTCCTAGACAGCAGGGAGCTCAGTTTGTTACTGACGTCGGCGGTGTAAGGATCACCTAGTTTATTTCTTCTGGTGCATTAATCACGTAATTACCTGTTCTTGCGAACTCGATGGCATCTTTACCGACTTTAACGTCGAACTCGATGGAGGTTGTACCATCGTCTACGGGAACCTTTACGACAGCTACGACGGAGAAGGAGCAGATTCCGTTGACAACCACGTCGACAACACTGGAGGAGATTTCAACAGACGCGATACCACCAGCAGAAGAGACTTTAATCCCGGTAGTGCTGGCTGTGCAGGAAAACTCGACGAACTTCGTTTCGCCCTCGATGGAGACTTTAATGGATGCCGAATCGACAACAACTAACGAACATCGGTGCTGTTACTGTGACAAGATTTTCTCAAACAGCAGCAATGCTCGACGGCATGAGAAGAGAGAATGTGCCAAGAACCTATATCGTAAAATGTTTGTTTGTGAGAAATGTCATAAGCAGTTTGCCAGAAAAGATAATATGAAAACGCACATGAAGACATGTAAAGGTCCTGCTGTGCGGCAGAAAGTAAAGGTTTCGGTGCAACAGCGATGCGTCGATGTTCATAAGAGTATGCCTGGAAATGGTACTACTGTTGCAACGTCCATATCTGGATCGAGTCTGAAAGGTTCGTCTACATCAGCACGGTATCCTTGCAGCTACTGTGATATGTCGTTCACATTTTCCCATGATGCACGAAGACATGAGCGGAGCAAATGTAAAAAGAATCCTTCTCGTATAAAGTTTCGATGTGATGATTGTAATGAATGGTTTACTCGAATTGATAGTTTGCGACGACATGCGAAAATATGTAAAGGTGAAGTCCGTGTGCCTACTGCTGAACTACCTGCAGACATTTCGACTCCTCGCTTTAGATTGAAGGCTCGTGAGCGTACAATCAAAAAAACAGATGCGCAGCAACCGATTGCTATGACGTCTGAACATGGACCTAAACCTAAGACACTGTTCGGAGCATTACAAGTGAACGATAATGGCTTCTACTTGGCGCAGACTGCATTTCGTGGAACGTTGAAAGACTACTATTATCTAAATACGTTCGGTGAGTCGAAGGACATTTGTACTTTTCTTGATGATATCAGACAGGACATAATCAATCAGCTTACAGATGACGTAGCAACAAACGGACCATTAAAATATAACTTGTGGTTGGACTGTCTATATGGAAAGCCATATCCGTTAGATGACACAGTGAAAAAGTGTGCATTCAAGACATCGGCTACAGTAATTTACAGTTCTAACGATGTGAAGCAAACTGTTAAACACGGTATCCAGAAACTCTGTCAAGAAGAGGAGAACTATGTCAGTAAAGGTTCTGGTTGGACTCTGTCTAGTATAAACCGATTGGAGCTAAGAATTAGTCATTTCACACCGATGCGGAACTAAATGATTGATTATAAATTTGCTAGCTTTCTTAAGTGGTCCTGTAGTAGAATAGAAATTATGTAATGAATAATCTGTTTGTAAAAGAACTTGCGGTGTTTAATTCCTCGAACCTGTTACTATTATGTTAAATTGATGTTATATTTAATTTTTTTTTGAATCGGCCAGGGATCGAACCAAGGACAGGAGCGGATCGAATCAATATGTAAATTAATGAGTGATTTAATTAATGAATTTTGGAACTTTTCCCGAATTTCTAGCTAAATAATTACGGATTTTCAAGATGGCGGCCAAATTTCAAGATGGCGGGTGTCACAGTAATAAATGATTACTGCACTCTAGCGGATAAGAACTAAACTAACATGGCGTCAGCGCACTCTCGCCGACGATACATTGATGATGGCTTCCAGCATCAAAGACAAGATGGCGGACATGACGTCATACTAGATGACGATCTATATGCTTTGAAAAAAAGTGGTGGGAGTCAGTCTGCTAGCACCCACCACGGGGGGAAGGATCGGTCGCCATTTTTAATTTTTTTGCCCTCACCGGGTTCGAACCGAGGACTCCGAACTCCGTGTCGTAAAAATATAATTTTTATAAATCTTTTATTAAAATTTTATTAAATGGATTTTTTTATAATTTTTAATTTTTTTTTCATTAAAACCGGATAATAAATAAAAAAGTTAAAGATGGCGGCCGTAACAAAATTTGCAACGGTGACGTCATCATCCAATATGGCTGCCATGACATCCTTATTTTCAAGGTCGGCGGCTTATAAGCGGCTAGCTCTTAGGAGTTTTAAGCCGCTTTTAGGAGTTTTCGTTTTTTCTAGGGCAAAGCGACTTTTGAGGATTTTCAAAATCCTAATTTTTGAACTGTGGAATTATTTGAGATTTTTTGGCGGAAATTTTTTTCAAAAAAATTGAAATTATGGCGATTTTTGAGGAATTTTGGGCAATTTTTGCCCAATTTTGGTCATTTTTGGCGATTTTTGAGGATCAAATTCCAGGCCAAGGTCAAAGGTCAAGGTCAAGGTCATCCAAGATGGCCGCCGTGACGTCACAATCCAAGATGGCGGGTGTCACCACAGCCACCACAGCCAGAATCCTGTGCCAGAAGCCCCATTTATATACTACTTCAGGTGCTGTAGTTGTAGTTAAGCACATCAGTCTGCACGTGGAGCAGTAACCACGTCCATTAGAGGGAGAGAAACATAACCAATTCCTCGTTATGACTTCTCCATGATGATTTTGACGACTGAAAAGCCCAATTGTGCAGATTCTTGGAATATTGCAGTCCTTTCTAGGTTGATGAACCGAGTGTGCAATGAACAATCTTTCATCACAGGCTGGATTGTTTATACACACCTTTTCAGCCAAAATAATAGGGTAAAGTAAGGTAATTTCGTGACACAGGTAATTTCGTGACATTTTTTATTACGTTTGTAACGAAAATACCAGCGGTTTTTTGGAGCTGAATTTTGGTCTGGTAGTTTCAGCGTTCTCCGCTAAATAGTGTGGTATGTATCGTTCGTGTCTTGGAATGCGTCAACGTCACAAAACAAAAGTTTTCGTAAAAGTGAGCAAAGTTTCGTTAAATATGAGTACTCTTTTGCAGGTTTAACTTCGAATATTCATAAAAGGATCCATGTACATGGTATGTTAGCATTTAATACACAGTTTTGTAGAGAATATAAACCTCTTACAGTGTGAATAATTTTATGATTTTGTGCTTCTGCATACAGTTGTTATTGCTTATGTTGTTCATGGCGTTTCTTAGCATTTTTGTCCTTGCTAAAGATAAATTTTCAAAGCCTTTAATATGAATTGATCTTGTAAGTTTTATAAGCTTGTTAGAACAAAATTATTATGAGAGTTTGTGTTGTAAATTAAGTTTACAATAACTTAGTTTCACTTAGAAAGCTAATTATAGTGTGTCACGAAATTACCTATATCACGAAATTACCTATATGCTATCACAAAAATACATTGGCTATTTTTTTATTTTAAAGTTGAATGATGAATAAAGCAAGAAGTAAATACAGCAAATATGACTCCAGACAGTTAATTGCAGCTGCTGAATTAGTTAAACAACAAAATTGTTCACTTTATAAAGCCTCCGAGGAAATGGGTGTGCCATGGAGTACACTAAGAGACTATTTAAAAAATATCCCCTGTGAAAACAGAAATGAACCTCTGCCAAAACTAGGAAGACCATTCGCTCTCACTTCAAACCTAGAAATTAGTCTGTATAATTACATCATAGAGATGCAAGAGTTAGGATTTGGTTTAACTGTTTCTACAGTAAGGAAAGTAGCACATGAACTCGCAAAAAGTGCCGGCCGTGAAAATTTATTAAATTCTGACTGTGAAAGTGCTAGCAAATGGTGGTGGACAAATTTCAAGAGTAGGTACAACCTCTCATTAAGAGCTCCAGAAAACCTTGCAGCATACAAGGCTTCTATGGCAAATGAAGAAATCATTTGGGATTTTTATATTAAATTAGAGGAATTACTGGACCGATTGGATATCAAAGAAGCACCTGATAGGCTATGGAACTGTGACGAAACAGGTCTTTCGTATGTCGCGAAAGCAAACAAAGTTGTAACAGCAGTGGGAAAGCGATATGTTTATAAGAGAGTTTATGCAGACAGGGGAGAATCACATACACTTTTGGGATGTGTGTGCGCAAATGGGACATGGATTCCGCCTATGATTATTTTCAAAGGTGTCAGGTGGAACGATAACCTAAAGAGAGATTGTTTGCCTAATGCAATAGTGAAGTTCTCTCCAAAAGGGTGGATTAACAGTGATCTGTTCTTTGAATGGTTCCAGTTCTTTGTAGCCTCCATTCCTCCTGCTCGACCAGTCATCCTCTTCATGGATTCACACGCATCGCATATTAACCCTGAAGTTATTTCGTTTGCGAAAGAAAATCAGATTTTTTTTTATTTACTTTCCCAGCCCATACAACTCATTTTTTGCAACCGTTAGATGTAGGAGTTTACAAATCCTTAAAATCACATTGGGTCAACGTCTTAACTCCTACATGAAGGAAAATCCAATGGAAAAACCAAATAGAACAAATTTTCATACGATTATGAATACTGCCTTTATTGGGAGCTTCTGCACTAAGAACATTACAAATTCTTTCAAGAAAACGGGAATTTATCCATTCAACAAGTGTGCTATTCCTAAGGAAGCTTTTGAACCCTCCAAACTAACGAACAAGCCTCTACCTCAAGAACAGCCGGAAAAGGATCAGATATTGGTAGCTGACAAGATCTTGGTCCTGCCATCAATGTGAAGAGACACCCTCATTAACAAAGGAAAGAGAAAGCGAGACTCAAGTGCAAGATGCCTTACTCCAGTAGGATAAATTACCATCTTGGGGTCAATAAAATACGCATCATTGAGACCTGCCACTTCAACTTTAGATGCTGCCCTACCAACATCGAATCCTGTAATGTCATCATCGAAGGATATCTTATCAACCACAAAGGCTACCCCATCAACGTCCAAGGCTACCCCATCAACGTCCAAGGCTACCCCATCAACTTCCAAGGCTGTCCCATCAACTACTAAGGCTACACCATCAACTTCCAAGGCTGACCCATCAACTTCCAAGATTGTCCCATCAACTTCCAAGGCTGTTCCATCAAATTCCAAGATTGTCCCATCAACTTCCAAGATTGTCCCATCAACTTCCAAGGCTGTCCCATCAACTTCCAAGATTGTCCCATCAACTTCCAAGGCTGTTCCATGAACTTCCAAGAATGTTCCATCAATTTACAAGAATATCCCATCAACTTCCAAGGCTGTCCCATCAACTTCCAAGATTGTCCCATCAACTTCCAAGGCTGTTCCATCAACTTCCAAGATTGTCCCATCAACTTCAAAAGCTTCGACACCAACATTAGAACCGTCCATATCTGGTCCAGAACTTCGCGAATACAAGACAAAATCAAAGGAAGTCCAAATTCTTGATGAAGATTGGATCTGTGGTATGTGCGGGAACAGTTATTTCAGAGACGTTCAAATAAGAAATGGCGCTAAATGGCTACAATGCTGTTATTGCTTGATGCCTTATCACGAAGAGTGCAAACCTGCTGATTCTGGGGAACTAGTTTTCATGTATGATAATTGTGCTAATGCTGAAAGTGAGTTGAGCGATGTACGCATCTAAATAAACTAGACTAAACCTAATTTTTCGAAGGTTATTTGACATTTTTTTTATGATGAAATGAAGAAAAAAGCAATTAGAATGCATGTTACAAGTTAAAATTATATTATTTGTTATTATAGTTGGTATTTGTTTGAAAATATTTGTATTGTTATTGTATCACGAAATTGCCTAACCCCTATCACGAAATTAGATACCCATATCACGAAATTACCTGTCAAACCATTTAAAATTTGAAATTAAATTTTGTGTTGAAAATATGTATATAATGGTAAGTATATTACTTATAATGTTAGTATTACACAAATGTTAAACGATTTTGCCCAAATACGACAGTAATTGTTGAATAAAACAATATTTATTAGCGAAAAATGAATTTTATCACGAAATTACCTTACTTTACCCTATATGGCCAAAGTCCAATGCCATTGTCCCTGGTGGGCCGTCAGCTTTTACATAAGATGTGCCACTCCTTTTCCTTGTGTTCTTCAATTGGACCTGTTACTACTTCAGCCTTTTCTTTGCCAGGATCAACAACAATTTATATGGAAGCATTGTCAGGTTTATCAGATTCTGTAAAGTCATCACTCCTTTCCGACACTTGTCTTGATTAAACAGTGAAGAACTGGTCCAATTTTCTTATATTTGCCATATAGTCTGCTGATTTCATTGTTGCTTCTTTTGCCTTACGTCTTTTAGAAGCCCCAGACTCCCAAATTATGTATGTGTTTATCTCCTTACGTAACGATTGTCCATGCTGGTAATTTAAAATTAACGAAATGAACTTGTCAACCCTTGAAGTCCTGAAGGGGGATTAAAAATTAAAATATTTATATGCATAGTGTCCCATTATTTAAAACTAGGTACGCTACTTACTTAAATTAAGACCTAATAACAAAAATAAACAGCTTAATTCAATACTCCAATTTCAAAATGTCGGTTATTGTTATACTTTGACGTATTTAAGTTATTTACATTCAGAACTTAAAATGACCGCCATTTTGAAATGCTACTAATGTAGCAATCCATACAAAAGTTAAAAAGTAAAGCTATTATGTTCGGTCAATGTAAATAACAAACTATAAATACCTTATACAATCAAATAAAAGGTACAGTGTTTTAATAATAACAATATAGTGATTAGGCCTATTTGCTTAGCAAAACATATTGAACTTTAAGTAAATTGATCAATATTAACTTAAATCTACAAAAATAATAAAAATATAATTATAAGAAAAAAACTTATTTAACTGTTTCTTTAATTGTACTGACAAACTATAGGCAGAGCAATAATAAAACTGCATCATAGAAATATTGCGAGATCCCTCCTAATCTTTTGAGGTTAGGTTTACACTGAAAAGACATCACTGTTAGCATGCATTCATTCTAATTAGAATAATAAAACAGATTTCACTTACCAAGATGTATCATATGACAAATTCCAGGAAAATGACCCTTGATAAATATTAAATGGGATAATCAGAATTAACTTCTAAACAAGTAAACTACACATAACTGAGATCGTAATTGTCAAAATAACTCATAACATTATTACTCTCTTGAAGACTAGTTCTGTTCTGGCATTGTGATTGTTCTGCCTATGAGTAAGTTAGAAAATTAAACCTACCTGCTAGAACAATGAATTCCTGGTCACGAGTAATAACACATTATTTTTATTCTTTTAGCATAATGCAATTTGTGTTTTTTCAAGTAAAATCATACTAAACTTTTCATTGTGAATAATTATACCTGATGTAAATTAGTAACTAAATTTAATGTGGATTACTACGTTGTTGGTAGAACAGGCGAGTACAACAACGTTTTATAATTTTAAATAATTTTAACTAATTTAAAATTTAAAGTTTGATTATTACATTTCTTAACGAGCTATGGAAGTAAGATAGAATGAATTGAGATTTTCGTTAAATGTTCCCTATCATTATAAACCGTTCACAGCATAAAGACGTGTATTTTTCGTGTTTTATGATATTTACTCTTATATTGGTGGGAGGCTCACTCTTGGTGGGTGGCCCAGGGCCCGGGCCTGCCGTTATATATTGTAAAAACCTCCATCATTGGATCACAGGTTATTTTACACATTCAATAACAAAATTTTGAGGAAAATTTGGCCCATACATGCTTCTGATTCAATACTTTTATCGTTGATGCTTCTGATTCAATACTTTTATCGTTAAGGGTTATTCCTTGGCTCAGAGCCCTTCCGACAAACTGGTACAATCACTGAAGTAGTAAAAAGTAAAAAGCTTTTGGTTTCCAGCCTATCTCGAAATGAAACCCCGAATTTTTCAGGTCTCTATCTGTGAGCCAATAGCAGAGCCAGCATTATGGTACAACTATTTCAATTTTAGCCTATAGCGAAATGAATTCGCCGGATTTTTACAGTCTATAACCATCTGTTGAGACCGAAAAAATTCGCGGATTCATTTCGCGATAGGCTAATATTCGATTTTAAGCTGCTTTTGCTATTGGATCACTGTTCCAACTGGACGGCTCTAGGCCGATGAGAAAACCTTCAACCAAAGAATTATCGAATCACAGGCAAACAGTTTGAGGCGATTCCTCAGCCAATGAATGAACTGGCGAGTATACAGAGGACCGTGTAGTCCGTCCTGAAGGTCATCGAACCCGCGAACCACGGAACGACACTGGCCTCATGACTAGAGACCCGGAAAATTCGCGGTTTCATTTCGTGTTATGCTAAAATTCAAATAATTATACCTTAGTGCTGCTTCTGTCATTGGTTCACTGTTAATCTGGAGGACTGAGGGCCAATTAGAGACCCTCACTCATAGAAGTGTGGAATCACAGGCCACCCAGACGAGACGACTCACAAGTCAGCAGCCAATGAACAATTGGCATTTGCCCGAGTGTGTGGAGGTTTGCATTCTAGCTTGCGACTAAATGAATGCGCGAAAATCCCGGGTCTCTACTCATGACGCAAGTAACGTGTGCCGCACCCTGGAGCCGGAATGGCTCAGCGGCTGTCCCCGGCCGGCGTCGGTGGAGTGGGGCGAGCCCCTGGTCGTCGTCGAGAGACCGGTGCGCCGGTCACGTGGCAGGAGCGGAGGGGGGAGGTGGCACTGCTTGCAGATGTCCGCGCCGCTTCGAACGCTGGTTACAAATTATCCAGGGATCTTCGTTAAATTACGGATATCTTCGCAAATTAACGGGTAATGGTACCACTTTTGTTGAGCACGAATACACAAGAATAATCTCGGTTCGCTAAAAAATAACATTCAAAAACTTCTTTAGTCAACAGCAAGAACAACCTTCTTCCTTACACTTGCCTGTTTACCTTCTTTACAGCGAAGCACGGAACTAGGAATAGGGCGTGGTTTTTACGAAGATTCAGTTTTTAAAAAAAATACGAAGAACTCCTTCTTTATTTCAAAAAAATTCTTCGTTAAAAAATCCGTAAATTTACTGTATTTTCTAACCGTGTACCCGGGAACACATGCGGTGTGCAGCGCTTCAGAAAAATAAACACGTGATTCGAAAACTGCTCAAGATATCTTAGTAGGGTCTGGTTACGAAAATCATTTTAAGAATACCCTAAAAGCATATAAGTACTTCTGTTAACGGTTTTTCATTTTTTTTAATATTGTGTTTTCCATTTCTTCGCCGTATTATGTTATGGTTACCGCACGTAACTCATAGTTGTCCTATGAACGGCGCCAGTTCACAGCCATGAAGCTGAGAGACGATGTCGTGCTAGAAGCACCATATCACCCTGTTTCAACACTATAGACCATTAGCTTCTCGTCGACGCGATTACATTGGACGAAATGAATGAGTGGGCCGAAAACGGGAGTACCCCGAAAAAACCGACAAGCTCCTGGAAACGTCCGCCCCGTTTCCCACATCCACCGGGATGCCAATCGCCTTGGCAGTATTCGAAGTACCTGACCACCAGACCACTGCGGCTATAACCCTGCTAGAGCACAACCACATCACATACACTACACACTAATAGCGGACAACTACAAGAAATGGTGTTAAAACCTGGCGTTGTCGTCATGTCAGTCCGATAGATGGCAGACGGTATGCCCTGCATGAACAATGCACCCGTTTAATACATGTGGTACCAACATTATGACAACAAAAATAACTTACTTTCCTTGTGGAAAAACGTTTTTTAATCATTATACAGATTTATGTGAGATATAACCCCCAGTTATTAAAGTTTAAAATATTTATTGTTTTGCACCAGATAATATTATATATAATTTGAAAATTAATCTGTAAATTTTATTTGCAATAACACATCTCTCCGCTAGGTTATTTTTCACACTCCCGCCTGTGTTGTTAGTATAGAGCTGTTCGATATTAGTTTCCCACGTTGTGCACTGGTTTTTGCCCCGGTGCATTCTACGTCAGGTGCACCCGTGACTCGCATCAACGACTGGCAAAACTTGCGGATTTTGAGGCTCAGTTTTCTCGCCATTAGCTAGAGACCAGAAAAATTTGTGGCATTCATTTCGCAGTAGGCTAGACTCCAAAATCGTTCGCCTGCATGCTGCTTCAGTGATTGGACAACCGTTTGGCTGAAGGACTCTGAGCCCATGGAAAATCTTCACCAAAAGAAGTATCGAATCACAAGCATTCCAGGTAAACCGTGTCACGAGTCAGTAGCCAATGAGCAGGTGTAATTTGCCGGAGTACATAGAGGTCACTGAAACTGCGAATCTCTAGTCATTACTTTTATTTGAATGCTAAAACTGAGTGCAACATAATAGCTGTAACAATTCGTAAATTTGTCGTACTGATTACCGCTTGTGCGAATTTTTAAACCCATTATATTACACTTAGTGAATATCCGTTGGAAATTTTTGTGGCATAATTATTATAAAAGCATACATTGTGTTAACATGTATTGTATAAATATCCCGTGACTTATAGTAATTACGAGAAATTGAATTCAGCGTGTGAGACCTTGTCTTAAGACTGTTTTCATAGGGTTGAAGGTCATTTGAGTGCGAAATAATGCTTCCTATGGGTGGAGTCGCGCTTGAAATTTACCCATAATTTTCTGTAAATTGCTTCTAGAAGTGTTAAGCAGTAAAATACTTCAATTTAGTTTATTTGACGTGAATGTTAAATTTTCTTCAAATTAAACCTGTTAAAATTCGTTTGTAAATAAATACGCCCATATATTTTAAAATGAGTTTTTATCTCCCTTTATATATTGTGACATTGAATTACAAATTTTATTTTTTTAAATTATCAAACATATTTTAACAGTGTAGGTTGCAATAAATTGTTCAGATATTGACTAGCGGTTATTAAAAATTACACTCCACTTTTTATTACCAAATCAGTAGCTATCCGACTACAACAGTTTTATTACTCTAAAAACAGCTTTTTAATGAGCTCTAATTGCGATTCATTAAACCCGCGAAAAATAATAAGCACATATTTTTCATTCAGAAAGTAATATTTTGTTCATTGTGCGAAGTTATTTTTAATTGTGCTTTAATTTTTCGTACATAAATAGTAATGAACGCATTACTTTTAATTAAATAATGATTACGGAATACTTTGGTTATCAACGAGGAATATTTTTAGTGAAATTTATCAGCTCACAGAACAATGGACACGATATCATTATATTATAAAATAACAACAGCGTGTATTAGTATTTAGATATTCAGTGTTTAAACACGCTAGGGAAGAGTTAAAACGCTCAGTTAACAGTCAATCCTGAAACATTAATCTATTTTTTAGAGGGGGGGGGGGGGAAGTTTGCTGAATTCGGATCCAGTAGTGGCTAGAAGACCATTTTGAAAATTCTTGTTCTCCTCTCAATGCCCTGTGACACTGCCAAAAATATTGGTCTCCAATATATTTGACAATAGAGTGGGAAGGCTAGTATTGGATGGAAAATGGCTTCCAATTTTGTCCTTCAAATATATTCTGATAGATAATCTCAAATATGTTTTAATTCACGTCACAATATCAAGGTTTATTTTTGGTCTGAGCTATCTCAAACTTTTCAATTTTTTTCTCATTTTTGAAATCAAACAATTTTGGATGGATTTTTTGAAATTATTATATTGGGCATTTTTATTTTTTGTTCATGTATAAATTTTAATCATACTAGTGATCAGTAATTTTTTAATGTTATAGAAACATAATTTCATTTTTAAACAAAATATATTTGCATATGACGATTATATTAGAATTATTTAGTTATTTAACTTTTATCATCTCTTTAATCGCCCATCTGCTCTTCGTCGTTTTAAATAATCGGGTGTCGTTTCCGTCACGATTTTGGTTGGCCTACTGCATCTAACATCAAACTTTTTTTAGAATCAGAACTATATGCAAAATATTATATGTAAACTCAAGTCATCCAACTTTTCAAACAAATATTGCTGTGCTTTTGACATTTTCGGTGATGTAACCGACTTTATTTGACACGACATATTGGAAGAAGTTGGAAGTGAAAACTGTAAAGTGTGGCAGGGCCTTTCTTTACCAAGCAGCCTCATTAAGCCTACGTACTTAAGGCTTTATCACACGCGCAGAGTTGGTCATTTATATTGTTGTATTTACTATTAATTAAGATTTTTCACCGACAATTCATTTCCATAGCACTGCCAGTTTTTTCAGAACATATATTTACTTAACGTTAGTTTTGAGCCGTTAAAGGTCGTGAAAGTATGCATAATTACGAACACTTGTGTGACATTTACCGATGTTAGATTATATTTTGTAAATATATGTTGAGAAAATTTTAAGACGACAGATACAATGCAAGAGAGTTGTTAAATACATTTTCACTCAAATCGCTCAGTTACCAGTAATGTCAAGAAAATGAAATAATCAACTCGGCCTGTGACACCAAGTATTCAGGGCGATTAGGCACAGCCATCTTGGATTTTTCATTAATTTTATTTTTTGCTAAAATTCAAATTTTTAACTATTCATCTCAATTTTAGGCATATCAAGGCATAACAAATATCTCCCTGACCTTCTATACTTACCTTGTTGCAACCGCATATGTACCAACAGGCTCTAGTCTGTCAGCGCCGCAAGGAAATAACTTATTATTTCACACGGCTGTTTACTGCTATCATGATAATCACACCAGTTCACAAGAGTTCAACTTGAAGCTAAGTACTATGCCATGATAAACCAAAAACCTAGAATGGAAGCTTTATTGCAAGTGGTATCAAGGTACCTGAAACTGCAAGGCAAGATGGAGAAGCCTAATTCCTCTAAAGGGAAGAGATACGTTTTGATCGAATGAAGATATCTTTGTTTCAACCATTTTTGTAAGCCATAAAATATTTCGGTCCTTTGATTCTCAAAATTTAACTTCTTTAAAACGTGTTATATAATTGAGTGTAACGCCTGAAGTCAACCGTGACAGACTGCCACAGGTAGTTTCCCCTGTGGATTCACTGGTGTTTAGTATTATATTAATTTATATGGAATGACTATAACTATAATAATACTGCCAATAGACACATTGTTACCGTCTTTTAAAATCCCATAATTAGTGGTTGCTGCCTTCATAAAGGAAAAAAATTAACTTCTCCACTGAAGTGGACAATTTATATATCAGTGACACATGGAGTTTATCAAGCCTATAATATGTGGTTTAGTGTGTACCTACATTCTACAAAGGAGATACTTTTTGGCTATGAAAAAAATAAATTTATTTTACTTTTATTAATTACTAGCAGTGCCCGCGACTTTGTCCGCGTGGTTTTTGTTGGGGGGTATTGTGACTTTCTGAGATAATATGGTAGATGCACAGTTTTAGGTTATTCTAAAAACACTCATAACCAATGGTATATTAAAGTACTTCTGCGTAAACTATATTTTTAGTTTTGTCTTACGGAAGAAGTAGAAATTGATTTTCTCTAGGGATGGGTTGAGTACACATTTTTATCGATTCCGATACCAGTACCGATTCCTAAATTTCGATTCTCGATTCCGAGTCATTCCAGTTTTCGATTCCTGGTAATTCTGGTCACATAATTAAAACTACTTAAGAATTGAATGCATTACATAATGATAATAACATGTATAAAGGATAATTATAAACTTAGGATGAAATGTTGAGGGTTGTTTTTTTTTTTTTTTTTAATTACCAGTGAAGAAGCATCTTCACATAAAGTTTGTTTGTTAGTAAGTACTAGGCTGTGCACAAAGAAGTTCAACATTTAGACAGGGTTATTTAACAGGCGATAACGCTGATAACATAACATCTTTGTTCAAAATGGGTTCAAAGGTAGCACTATTTTTTTCTGTGGTACCTTTTGACTTAGTTGGTGACAGTGCTGTAAACAAAAGTTTGTTCTTCTTCAAAGACTTATTTTTTCTGGTAGTAATGTGTGCCGGGATTTCAAATGCTTCATTAAATTGGTTGTAGATTTATAAGTACCGCTCCGTGAAATTTGCGCACTACCATGATTACAAATTGCATATTTGTCATTTTCACTATTGATGCGAAAATGTTCCCAAACTTTAGACATGTTGATACAATATCAGACCATTCGCATTGTAATTTGAAACGACAGTCGGCGAACATTTTTTTACTAACAAACTAGCAAAACACTTGAAAATAGTTTTAGCAAAACAATATTTGTGCCAAATAAATAGCATAAATGCGAAACAATTCACAGTAACCTCAATAGCACGACGGTGAATTACGCCGTAATTCACCGTTGTGCTATTGAGGTTACTGTGAATCGTTTCGTATTTATGCTATTTATTTGGCACAAATATTGTTTTGCTAAAACTATTTTCAAGTGTTTTTCTAGTAATTATTACGGTTTTCCTTTGCAAGAAATAAACACGAGCCTCTGTTGGCGGTATGGCCAGAGAATTCTTTATTATCGATTGTTGCTTTCATTATACAATTTGTCCCGTACGCAACGAATCGATACGTTTCGACTTGACTTTATATTTTATGGCCACCAGAGATTTTGTGGAGGCCATCATCCTTGAATGGCTCACAACTAAAATGGTGACGACACGTGATGTGATCTCGTTTCATAACCGTCACTTTCTTCACAAAAAGCAATGGACTTTTCTTAACTGCAAATAAAATTAATAACCCTTTTTACAATTTATTTACGTCTAATACATGAGTGAGGAATAATGTTCTTCGATCGTGGAGTTTAATTAAAGGTTAAACATGCCCGGTAACATTGTTTTTATTTATTTTTATTCGTATAAAATTAATATTTAATAATAATGAGCATTATTAGGAATTTTATGCGCATACGGCAGGTAAGATATATTAAAATAAGTAAGTAAAGTTCAGACGAAAATATATTACTACTGTATTTTCTTAACTTCACCGATTCCTAACCTACCTTGCCCTTTTTTAGTACCCGATACTGAGTACCCAAATTTTTTAATAATCGGTGGTATCGAGGAATCGGAGAATCGAATCGACCCATCCCTAATTTTCTCCCGAACCAAATCTCGACGGAGCAACATATAGTTGCCCGTGCGAAAAACACTCTTGGCGTAAATCTATTCCTACGTACTTAAATTTTTGTCCCTGGGCCTTATTAATTGTTACCGCAAACGATACCTTCACCGGAAATTGAATTCGCTTAAAGTGAAAAGGCAAATCCGTTGGTATCATAGGTATGCGAGGTATCAGTACTGTTTGCCCTACTGCTGGACAAGTCAATACTGTAGCACCAATCACGTTATCGCGAAGGAATTTTACTTGGAGTCTGCTTCCGTTGCATAAATTTGGTGGTTAAAGATTCCTTAGCAGCACAATTGGACAGCCAGTTTTTAATTTGAGTGAATGTGAGGGAGGCCACTCGGATTTAAAGAATTTAAAAATTATTTTGGATAATGTACCGCATCTTCTTGATCCATTACTTTATCAATGGATCTGTAGTTCACTCTATCTCCTGGAAGTTTACCCAGTATCATGTTATTGATGTCGTCAACGCTACTGTTTCTAGCTGCCAATATTGCCCTTTGACACATCCACTGGTAGTCTTTGTTTTTTTTATGGACTACATCTGAGTACACTTTAGAGATTAGGTCTTCAATGCTAGTCATACATGCGCGTGCAATACTTAAGACTTATTTGGCTACAACACTAATACTTACATTTTAAATATCGCGATATCTTTTGAATGAAACGTCCGAATTGAATAATTCAAAAAGTTCTAGAAAGGTATTGAATTTGTCTTGAATATGCAGTAACGTATTTTGATAAGGATTAACACCAAGGTACACAATAAAGAGTTTTTGAAGTGACGGCATTTTAATTATTTAAAAAAAATAAAAGAAAACACTAGTTGTGAGATAACTACAATAGTTAGTAATATGGTTACACGATATCTATTGAAGACAATTAAATGTTCTTCAAAGTGGTAATACATTGTTTTGTTCTATAATCAATAGGTTTCGCAGCGCACGCCGTGTAAGGATTTTTTCGGGTCATTTATTTACACTTTGGGTTACCTTATTGGACTTTTAGTAAGGATCCCTAATGTTATTGATAATATAATATAGCCTATTGCCTTCCTCGATAAATGTACTATCCAACACTGAAAGAATTTTTCAAATCGAACCAGTGGTTTCTGAGATTAGCGCGTTCAAACAAACAAACAAACTCTTCAGCTTTATAATATTAGTATAGATTATAATGTAACTATAAATTAATATTATAATTATTGCATAATATTATAATCACACAAAAATTTAGAAAATTGTTTAGTTACAATACAAATTAAAATTAATCATATCTTAGGAATAGACCAAGTGTGACGGAAAGGGTTGATTTCAAACGATACAAAACTGAAATAATCATAAAGTTTTCCCCTACATCTCTTCCCTTGAAATTGAGAATACAGTTAGGTAGGTAGAAGATAAGAAGGTAAAGAACAGCAGGAGCGTGTTGAAGGTTATGTACATAAGCTTAAGGCGTCACGGTCTCTTAGATTATGAAAGGTCAGAACCCCTGAAGTACACTCGGTTCTCGTGAACTAGAGTCATTCCAATGATTCGGTTCGAACCCGCAACACTCGGCACCAGCCACCGGTATCACTGAGAACGAATGTCAGAGTGTGAGAAATATGCTTATAACATTCTTCCACCGATGTATGTTGAAAAAAGTAGGTCATGCTTCTGTTAACACTAAATTTTCGCAGATATTTCAAGACAGACTCAAATGGATAAACTAATGACATGATGCTTGCACAGTTTGCATATATATTTTAGTAAAATCAATATTATTATTATAAAGGTAGAGTTTAAGTTTATTATATTAAGTAATCATAAAAACTACTGGACATATGTAAAAAAAAATATTTTTACTGTTATAAAGCTGCATTACGCCACATTGTCATAGTTTTTATGTTTTATTTTAAAAACAATTACGTTTACGTAAAAATGTAGTAATATTTCTAACTGAAACCTAAATAAAACGACCAAGTTGACTGCATGCTAGACTCACACTTTTAAAAAGTTACAGATACAATAAAAACAACCTTGTCACCCTGGCACGTTGTACACACGTGCGATATAAATATATATTGTATGTACTTTTATATAATTCACACGTGAAATAAATTTTCGTATCTTTGCCGTTATATTAAAACAGCATTTTTTACACAAATATTATTTTTAATGCCATATACGAAAAAAAAATATTTGTAAATTGACATTGACCTAATTATCATATTTTTAAGGTAATTCTTAAAATAAACCTTGCTTACTAAAATTATTCATTTAACCACGTCTAGTATGTAGGTACATAAAATATCTTCCCAATAAGGTTCCAATTTATTTGAATTAATCGAGGAAACTGCTTGATTTGTATGAGAAATTTTTTTTGTCAAATACCTTACGTAAAATGATATTAAAAAAGTTATTTGTCTTTAATTAAAATATAAAACTATGTATCACCAATATTATTCATTAGTCTGTAAGTATTCTTGATCTTAGCTGTTATTTGACAGTTGTGATACCTGGTCAGTTTTACTGACTATGGTTTTAATGGATGTAGTTTCTACTATACTGCAACACAAGATTAAATTACTTATGTTAACTATTTGAATAATTATGTTTCTTCCGAACAAAATATCTTGCATGGCAGGCAACACTGGTGTCTTGCTTTGGGGTCGTCCATTAATCACGTGATGTTTTTTTAGCAAATTTTTAACCCCCCTCCCCCCTAGTGATTTGTGGTGAGGTTTCAGACAAACCCCCCCCCCCCCCCCAAATAATCACGTGTATTTTTTGGTGCAAAATATTTTTAAAAATTTCGGAAAATATCTCTTAAATATAGGTATAATCTAATTTAATTCTAGAAAATTAAGCACAGTGATAAAAATGTCCAGACACACATTTAGGTTGCAGGTTTATTCTCACTGGCATAAAAATAATAAAGGAAAGGCTTATATGTGATTTACGCATTTATTCGGCGCCAAAATCACAGTCTTACTGGCGACTGGCAAGCTGAGCCGGGTGGTTCATGTTGCGGCGGGCGGGGATATTGTTGCCTGGCTACGGCGAGTCAAGGTCACGTATCGCTTTTCGGTTTAGTAGAAATCGGGCGAAAAAAAAATACACGTGATATTTCTCTACACCCCCTCCCCCCTTGTGATATTTCGTGATTTTTCCCTCCCCCCTCCCACCCCCCCCCCTTTCGAGCCTCACGTGATTAATGGACGATCCCTTTCTGTATTTTGATATAGTATATATTTTTTTAAGTTAAGCCGTTGTCTCTAAGTAGACTCTTAAGCTTTTCTTATTCCGAAACACTTTTTCCCTCTCCAACTCCATCTCTAAGAAAAGACTAACTTCTTAGAAGACATGTCGTTTATTTAACTGTGGAATGGCATTTCTACAGAGGTTGTCTGTTGGGTCATACATCTTGGGTTTCTATTTTGTTTTTGTATTGGGTTCCCATTAGCAACGACTCAGGTTCGATTTATTTTTCTTTCTCAGAAAACACAATCTCATTACTTGCAGTTTCGTGTCCTGCCTGTATAGAATTCTGCTTTCTTCCCAGATTCAGAGGAAATTTCGCCATGTACTGTAAAATAAGTCAAACTTTTCTCTTTTCTTGTACTGAGAATAGGACTGTCTACGTGTAATAGCTAACTTATTGTAAAGATTCTGCTTTAACTAAATAAAATTTGATCACAGCGCTGTGAATCAAAAACTATAAAATTACAATGAGTGTAATATATTATTAAAGCAGAACTTTATTTAATCCATATAATGTATATACGTTAGGGGTAGTATAGTTTTTGGATTCTGTTTAGAATAATTTAAAATTACTACTGCATAACTATGCACTTGAGTATATAATATCTATTTTATGGAGAGTTGTACTAGTTTCCAATTCCCTGTATAGCATGTTAATAACATGTTGCAAGTAATTTAATTGGTTAAAAGTTAGTACAAATCAAACATTGTAGTTTCTATTGTGGCTCGAGTGATATTTTGGTGTGCAGAACGCTTTATTTTTCATTTTTCTGTCGATCTGGGACATTCGTGGTATCTATACTTATGCGGTAAAGTGAGTAATTAGTTAAATGTTGTTGATTAAAAATATTTGTTATAAAGGATAAAAAAGATGCCCGTTAATTAAGTTGTTAAAATGTATTTTGGCCGTATGAAATAACTCATAGTTACGCTTGAAAGAATCATAAATAGTTATACATTATTAAACACTTGGGTAAGTATATGGTTTTCATAATTTAAAGTTGGATACAGTTTGACAGGTACAAATGGTTTCTGAGCATAACAAATACGAAGGCTTACAGTGGATGGACGGATCAATGAAGATTAAGTTAATTTTGAAGACCAGGTAGAATACTTCATTGTAGACGCTTCTCTGGTCAAGGCCGAGCGAGTTGGTGCAGTGGTTACAACACTCCACTTGTACTCGGTAGCTCCGGGGTGCACACTCCTGTCGAGGCATCCTCGTCTGGGTTTCTGTTGGTTTCCCGGATTAACCGAAGGCTGGGACGACTCAGAATGAAAATTAGTTGCTGATGAGTCCTACAATCTAATAACAATAAGTACTGAAACTATGTGAGATTAAATGGTTTATAAACCCTTTTTGCTTCTCATGAAAGTCAATCATAGGAATATTTAATCCTCCGTGTAAATTAATCGATCTGTAAAATCTAGTTCCCTTATAGCAGTATTATGAAACCAGAAAGAAACCTTTTCACGTGCAAACATATTTCTTTTATATATAAAATAGGCCTGGCTGAATATTTTCCCAAAATAATAAAGTTTTGAAGCCGACAAGTAGTTTTTGCACCATCTGACTTACCTACAGCATTTATGCAGTTAAAATCTGAGCTACTTCCTTCATGTTTACTTTTCCAAATATAACTTATTACTAACATTAACGTACCGAAGAGTTACGTGATTTATTCTTGACTAGTTAAATGTTGCTCTCAGTGTTATCAGACCTTGAGAAACAAGGGTCTACGAATATAGTACCAACCCGAACTCTTACTTGACCAAAATTAATGAGCCCCGAGTCGGCGACTCAGGTTTTTGGAGCCCAATTACAAGGATTATGATGTTTCATCAGAGTAAACTTCTGAGCTTAACATTTCTGTATAAAACCTTATCTTTATAAACTTCGATAAGAAGTGAGGTGCAAGTAGCTGGCACTGATTTCCAAAGCACTTGTGCTCCAGAGCTGTCCAAATCTGATTTCAGTTACCCGTGGTTACCCGAAGTAACACCAGGCAAATTCAGGAATGGTTCCTTACTGTAGGTCGTGACCGTTTCCTGTCACAAGTCATGTGTTATCGACTCTAATGACCTAGCTGTCGATGAAACATTACTTTTGTTGTGCCCAAATAAAAATGTTGGCTTCAAAATATTTCTAAAGTTGACAGAAGCAGTCACAGAGTGCCTACTGGCGCGGCGGTGCTGTGTTGCAATAATGCTGGTGTAACGAGCGGAAGGCGTGTGGTGAGGTTGCGCGTGGAGCTAACGCTAAAGACATATTGCAGTTGAGCAAGCGCTGTATGGCGGGTTGCGGGTAGAGCGGACGAAAGGCGTTTATTGCATTATGGCTGTTGTTGTGTGTCCAGGTTGCAGGTGGTGTGGACTCAAGGCGTGTATTGCTATAATTTGATAAGAAGCAAAAACAAAATTCTACGTATTTCCCTTTGTGCATCGATAGCCTTCCTCTCCTTCGGTAAGCCAGGATGTGTGGGAGCCAACCATTGGGCGTGAGTCAGTCCTATACGAACAGGAATATCGTAACTCATGAATCACGTCCCAGGATTTAAATATTTTTTAACAATACCATGTTACCGTGGATTTATGTATTTTTATATATTTTTGTTTTATTTAATGATATGACGGGAAACTGTAAATATATGGACATAGCTGGAAAATAATCTCATGATTTAAGTATAACTTGAGGTATAGTTAAACTTTCAAATATGTCAATAATTTCCAGAAGTACTTTAGTATCTATTTAGCAATATATACTGCTTCAGAACATTGATGCAGGAGTAAACGTGACCACAATAAGTGAACAAATATAAAAAAACCATTTAGTTCACTTTTTTAGTGCATTTTTACAATAAAACAATAGATTCGCTTTCATTATTGTTGCTATTCAACCTGTTTTGAATTCTTTTGTTTTAAGGATGATGATTATGTAGGTTTTTGTACATCTGAACACTATGATGAAAACTTTTTCAGGGAAATTGGACAAAAATGTTCTTTTCACATGCAGTAAAAAGTTTTCAAAATTCATTTCATCCATTTCATTAACAGACTTCTGATTTGACTCAAAAATAAGCGAACCATTCATAACAAAGTCTTTTCCTCCGTAAGCATATACGATGATATATGTGGACCAATCCCGATGTATTTTTGAAGTGAATAGCCGTATTTGACTTCTGACAAGTAAAAGCTCTGTGTGTAATAGGAACGTGATTTTTTCATTATTAACTATTGTTACACCAGACTTACGAAAGGCATGCGTTTGTTCGAGATTAGGGCACATTCCTAGAAACTTATCTAGCCATTTCCAACATTATTTTTCCGATATTTTCTTCCCTAGCGAAATCATTGTAACAAATTTCTCAACTATTACCTGCTGCAGTTTAAATCTCAGCTATCCTACAAAGGTTTAATTAACCTATTTTAAGTTTCGATGAATTATTTTACAGAATATAACTCCATCTACTTCAAGAACCTTCAGGTGCTAAGTTTTCTTACCTGGAGGTGTCAGAAGGTCAAACTAGTTTTGCTTTTTCCTTTTACCCCTGTCAGAATTCGTTTAGTTGTTGATATTGAAAACGTGTTGCAACACTAGAAGTTTCAGTGACATCGTACGTCAATATTTCACTGAAATTTTTAGCGGCATTGTTAACATCTCCCATGTTGTCCCCGCAGTGGTGTAACAGATTTTACACGAAACTTAAAATCGGACCTAGAAGCCATTCCGTAAATCGGATCGTGTAATGAGGCTGCGCGAGACCGATTTCTCGGCGAGCAGTTTGACCGGTCTTCGCAGGTTTTTTTTTTTTTTGCCTCTTATAGTATTATATAAGGCGGGGATGTGTGTTGCAGTTTGTTGGTTCGGTCGGACAATGCGCATGGTAATGTGTGATACAAGTTGCGGTTGGAACGGTCACAAGGTGCTTGGTGCTAGGATATGGTGGTGTGTTGCAGGTTGCGCACAGAGTGGACGCAAGGCGTTGGGTGCTAGGGTATGGCGGTGTGTTGCAGGTTGCGCATAGAGTAAACGCAAGGCACTGGGTGCTAGGATATGGTGGTGTGTTGCAGGTTGCGCACAGAGTGAAAGCAAGGCGCTGAGTGCTAGGATATGGTGGTGTGTTGCAGGTTGCGTTTAGAGTGAACGCAAGGCGCTGAGTGCTAGGATATGGTGATGTGTTGCAGGTTACGTTTAGAGTGGATTCAAGGCGCTTGGTGCTGGATATGGCGGTGTGTTGCAGGTTGCGTTTAGAGTGAACGCAAGGTGCTTGGTGCTAGGATATGGCGATATGTTGCAGGTTGCGCATAGAGTGGATGCAAGGCGCTTGGTGCTAGGGTATGGTGGTGTGTTGTAGGTTGCGCATAGAGTGGATGCAAGGCACTTGGTGCTAGGATATGGTGGTGTGTTGCAGGTTGCGTTTAGAGTGAACGCAAGACGCTGGGTGCTAGGGTATGACGGTGTGTTACAGGTTGCGGGTGGAGCGAAAGCTAAGTGCTGGGTGCTAGGGTATGGCGGTGTGTTGCAGGTTGTGGGTAGAGCAGACAGGAGGCGCTGGGTGCTAGGGTATGGCAGTGTGTTGCAGGTTGCGGGTGGAGCGAACCCTAGGTGCTGGGTGCTAGGGTATGGCGGTGTGTTGCAGGTTGTGGGTAGAGCAGACAGGAGGCGCTGGGTGCTAGGGTATGGCAGTGTGTTTCAGGTTGCGGGTGGAGTGGACGGCAGGCGCGTGGTGCTAGGGTATGGCGGTGTGTTGCAGGTTGCGGGTGGAGCGGACTTGAGGCGCGTGGTGCTAGGGTATGGCGGTGTGTTGCAGGTTGCGGGTGGAGCGGACAGGAGGCGCGTGGTGCTAGGGTATGGTGGTGTGTTGTAGGTTGCGCATAGAGTGGATGCAAGGCACTTGGTGCTAGGATATGGTGGTGTGTTGCAGGTTGCGTTTAGAGTGAATGCAAGACGCTGGGTGCTAGGGTATGACGGTGTGTTACAGGTTGCGGGTGGAGCGAAAGCTAGGTGCTGGGTGCTAGGGTATGGCGGTGTGTTGCAGGTTGTGGGTAGAGCAGACAGGAGGCGCTGGGTGCTAGGGTATGGCAGTGTGTTGCAGGTTGCGGGTGGAGCGAACGCTAGGTGCTGGGTGCTAGGGTATGGCGGTGTGTTGCAGGTTGTGGGTAGAGCAGACAGGAGGCGCTGGGTGCTAGGGTATGGCAGTGTGTTGCAGGTTGCGGGTGGAGTGGACGGCAGGCGCGTGGTGCTAGGGTATGGCGGTGTGTTGCAGGTTGCGGGTGGAGCGGACGTGAGGCGCGTGGTGCTAGGGTATGGTGGTGTGTTGCAGGTTGCGGGTGGAGCGGACAGGAGACGCGTGGTGCTAGGGTATGGCGGTGTGTTGCAGGTTGCGGGTGGAGTGGACGTGAGGCGCGTGGTGCTAGGGTATGGTGGTGTGTTGCAGGTTGCGGGTGGAGCGGACGTGAGGCGCGTGGTGCTAGGGTATGGTGGTGTGTTGCAGGTTGCGGGTGGAGCGGACAGGAGACGCGTGGTGCTAGGGTATGGCGGTGTGTTGCAGGTTGCGGGTGGAGCGGACAGGAGACGCGTGGTGCTAGGGTATGGCAGTGTGTTGCAGGTTGCGGGTGGAGCGGACGTGAGGCGCGTGGTGCTAGGGTATGGTGGTGTGTTGCAGGTTGCGGGTGGAGCGGACAGGAGTCGCGTGGTGCTAGGGTATGGCGGTGTGTTGCAGGTTGCGAGTGGAGTGGACGGCACGCGCGTGGTGCTAGGGTATGGCGGTGTGTTGCAGATTGTGGGTGGAGCGGACAGGAGGCGCGTGGTGCTAGGGTATGACGGTGTGTTGCAGGTTGCGGGTGGAGCGGAAGGGAGGCGCGTGGTCTAGGGTATGGCGGTGTGTTGCAGGTTGCGGGTAGAGTGGACGGCAGGCGCGTGGTGCTAGGGTATGGCGGTGTGTTGCAGATTGTGGGTGGAGCGGACAGGAGGCGCGTGGTGCTAGGGTATGACGGTGTGTTGCAGGTTGCGGGTGGAGCGGAAGGGAGGCGCGTGGTCTAGGGTATGGCGGTGTGTTGCAGGTTGCGTGTGGAGCGGAGGGAGGCGCGTGGTGCTAGGGTATGGCGGTGTGTTGCAGGTTACGGGTGGAGTGGACGGCAGGCACGTGGTGCTAGGGTGTGGCGGTGTGTTGTAGGTTACGGGTGGAGCGGAAGGGAGGCGCGTGGTGCTAGGGTATGGTGGTGTGTTGCAGGTTGCGGGTGGAGCGGACGGGAGGCGCGTGGTGCCCGCGCCGCCCCGTGGAGCGCGGGGTGCGCGAGCTGCTGCAGGTGGACCTGGGCGAGGTGCACGTGCTGACGGGAGTGGAGACGCAGGGTCGCTACGACCACGGCCGCGGCCAGGAGTACGCCGAGGAGTACACGCTGGAGTACTGGCGGCCCGGCCTGCCAGCCTTCCTCGAGTACAGTCGCTGGGATGGCCGCAAGGTGAGCTGTTCTGCCCCCTCAACATCAACCATTTATTTAAGGAAAATTATAGAAATTAACTTTTTTGAGTATTCTTTCAAATTTTCTTGTATGACTTGGCACCAAATATTCTAATAATTAAAATACCGTATTTTTAGTATTATTACCTTTTTTATATTAGCAAAATGAGATACCAGAACCGGGATATAGTAAAATTATTTTTTGCTTCCTGTGTGAAATATTTAAATCCAACATTAATATAGTATTTATTTTAATGCAATATTTTGAATGGGACTTACTTATTTTGATAACTAAACACTAAATTTTAATCTAATTGTAAAGCTAAATATGTGTGTATTAATTTTTCATTTTTTGAATAAATACCATATTAGAACAAAATTACAAAATTCCTTTTTTTTTTTTTTGCAAAAATTAAATTAAATTGCATTTTTTGTTTTGCTGTAAACCTTTTAAATATTTCGAAATAATTTTTAAATAATTTCAA
Source organism: Bacillus rossius redtenbacheri (assembly GCF_032445375.1). NCBI lineage: Eukaryota > Metazoa > Arthropoda > Insecta > Phasmatodea > Bacillidae > Bacillus > Bacillus rossius. Next base: position 96,856,350 of record NC_086330.1, on the reverse strand, counting down.
ATGGATTCAGTGTTGTTTTAATCTAGGGATGAGTAGGTAAATGATAAGTAACAAATCTATATATATAAAAATGTTATGTTGGTTTGTGTACGCTTCAAAAACTCAAAAAGTTCTGCACCGATCGAGCTGAAATTTTACCATTACATACAACCCGCATCAAGGATTGTTTTTATCTACTTTTCACGTCAGCAACATACCCACGACCGCGAAAAAGTAACTGCGCTATTTTATTAATGTGTTTTCTCACCAATAAAAACACAAACACGCATTTTCTCTTATAGAAACGTTTCTCCATGCCAAAGGATTTCTCTTAGCAGTGGAAAAAACTACGTCAAGTGAAGCGAGCGGGAAATGGCTATATACAATGAGAATGCTTTTATTGTGAGGTGCAATAATTAAAAAATGACCACGCGTACCGGTATGGGACTAATTATACAATATGAATGAGGTACTTTAGTGTGATCGAGTCTCGATTGTGCTGCGCCGTTATCCAAATCGTAAGTAGAGGTTATGTTTTGTATGGGTCTATCACCAATTGATGTGGGATTGCATGTAGATGGTTCTAGGCTATTCATTTTTTGAACTCCTTAGACCATATACCTTTTTTTAATTTTTAATTTAATTAATATGTTCTATCGCCAATAACTACAATTGCATCAATCGTAAGTAGAGGTTATGTTTTGTATGGGTCTATCACCACTTGATGTGGGATTGCATGTAGATGGTTCTAGGCTATTCATTTTTTGAACTCCTTAGACCATATACCTTTTTTTAATTTTTAATTTAATTAATATGTTCTACGGAATTTTTAAACTCACTTGATCTGCCAGGGATACCACCACACATACTTAAATTGAAAATAGGTGTGCCAATTATCCTCTTGCGGAATATTAATCAGCCAAAACTCTGCAACGGCACGCGACTTTCAGTTAAGAAATTAACGAATAACGTAGTGGAAGCAACTATTTTAACGGGGACTTTCAAAGGTGAAGATGTCCTCATTCCTCGAATACCCATGATCCCGACCGATACACCATTTCAATTTAAAAGATTACAATTCACAATTCGATTGGCATTTGCAATCACATTCAATGAAGCTCAAGGTCAATCTTTAGAATTGTGTGGTTTAGATTTAGATGCGGATTGCTTTTCACATGGACAACTGTATGTTGCGTGTTCCCGAGTCGGAAAAGCAGATAGTCTTTATATCTACGCATACAGTGGAAAAACAAAAAATATTGTATATCCACAAGTATTGCATAATTAAACTTATATGAAATGTATTCTTTGTTTTGTTTCTCATTTCTCAATTATTCAATCACAATGTGCCACAGCGAAGAGTGGCAGGGTACAGCTAGTATATTTATATATTTTTTAAAATTATTTTTCTGTGCTTGTTCTTGGACATAAATCTAAAAATGTAGTTTACATGGAAGCTTATGTGTACATAGTGTTTATAGTATTAAAGTGTAAATAGCAATAAAGAAAGCTTGTTTGCACTTACTGACATAAAGAGTTGTGTTTGATTACTATTTTAATTGAATTTTACTATTTTTGATAATAGTTCTAGAATTTTTTTGCCATTTTTATTTGATTTTCCGTTATGCGTTTTTCCCATCTGCGGAGTTTACACCACACTATATTATCTATGTTACGAAATTTTCCAATATTTTCCTATTTTACGTTAGTTCACTAGTATAGTTACCATATGTGTTTTAAATTGACTGTTAATGTTTTTTTAATAGATAAGCAAGATTTAAGATTTATTTTCCCTAGTTTGGAATATTAGATCGTTGAATAATTAAGTTAATGCTAAACAACTGTTGACGTGTAATAATAACTACCTATGGATTTTTTTTTAAGAATTTAACTCCAACTACTTTTATTGTCTATATTATTAGATACTGTTTCCAAACTACGTTTATTTGACAGACATTTTAATCTTAAGTATAAGTCAAAAGTTTAAAAAGATAAGTTTCATATCTCTTCTATATTTTATCATAACATAATTTTTTGGGGTTTTCACTAACTTTTACTGATGGTCTGACTCGAAAATCTCGTATTCTGATTACTCAGTTTAGCTACGGAAAAGTATTATTTAATCACTACATTAACTGAGTTATAAATTCTCACCTCTTATAAAATTAATTTTAACTGGATTTACATTTTATAAATTGTTATAGTAGCTAAAGTACCCAGCTTTTCCCGAGATAAGCCACCCTTGGGAGCTGTTTTTTGCAAATCTCATTCTCAGTTGAAGTATATGTAACATAAGGAACATCGCTGCCAAGATTCAAGTCTGTAAGACACACAGGTACTTGAAAAAATGGCAATTTTGATCTTTATCATCCCCGCAACCCCCATTGGGAGCTGATTTTCTTACATTCCGTTCTTAGCTGATGCCTATGAAACAGAGGGAACATTTAACGAAATCAAAAATTCTATATGAGACATCAACAATGCAATAGCCATTTTCATGGAGACGAAGGAAGCATCAATACTGCAACGGACGTTGCCATGAATATTTTCGACCAGAAACAGGAATTTTGATCTTTAATGCCCTCACAACCCCGCTGAGAGCTGATTTTATTAAAATCTGTTCTTAGCGGATGCCTATTTATCAAAAGGAATTCACGCATAAAACTTTCAGTCTGTAGGTTTTTATAGTTCGGGAGAGTTTTTGAGTCAGTGAGTCAGTAAGTTAGTAAGTGGTTTTTCGCTTTATATATATATATATATATAGTTTGGTATACGTGTACGTTAAGGACACAATAAATGGTTTTCTTATCATTATGATGTAACCCTTCTTCCTCCTTAATTGGAAGAGGGGTTGCGTCCCCGACTCACTCTGGGCGCGAAGGGAAAAAATAAATATTAAAACCAGGCATAAAAAGCTAAACAATATAAATTCCCCACACCACTGCCCAGGGGTCAGGCCAAAAAAATTCAAAGGATATAATAGTAGAGTAACCATTAAACAAACAAGAGGCAAGACTTTGGACGTATGTTATTAAAAAATAGAAATTTGCAAAAATAATTTTTACTATACATAACCATACAAGCTTAGTTACAAAAGCTGACGTTAATAATGGCAGCATCTTATCCCCATTTGCGATACTAACAATAACCTTTAAAAAATCGTAAAAATATAAATACTGATAACAACAAGTATAAAAATATATAAGGGCGTGAGGCGTGGCCACTATAAAATATCAAAATTTACTGACTGCCCTAATACCAAAAATCAAACAAGACAATCAATACAAATATATAAAAAATCTACAAAAATAATACTGAAGTACAAACAAATTATTTAAATAAAGTTCTTAAACTCTCAATCAACGGTTTAGTCTTTCTTCAGATGTTCGTTGCTAAAGACTTGCCAAAAAAACAAAGTTAATATCCTAGGCGTGCGCTGGCTTCCTGACCTTCCTCACCAACTCCAGAGTCTAATGCCACGCCGGGCCATTGGTACGAATTCACAAAGGCGTGAACGATGATCAAAAAAAAATTATCTTATTTTTAAGGGAAATGTAGCAAAAACTCTTCACGTAACATAACTATGTTACCACAGAAGTATTTATCATATACTTCAAACAAAGTCTTACTTCTTTATTAACTTGCCAATGATTTCATTAAAAACGTAGAATGGCCGCACCAACCAACATCAGGCTGCGCATGTAGTCCAATACCGATCGCATACATTTAATAATACTGCACAAGCTGATATATTAGCTAAATGCAACTTTAAGTATGCAAATTCCGAAGGCAAAGTCTCAAAAACAAATTGCAAAATGTTCGTTTCTTCCAAACTTATACTTTTATTACAACTACAGGCAAACGGGCGACCTTATTAAAAAAATCCCACACTGGAACAACGTGTGAAACAAATGGGCCTCTTCACCAAACAGGCTAATAAAAGTTCCGTCCAAATAAAATTTAGTATGGGAAAATACACAGTTCACTAGGTTTGCCAAAAACCAGTGCAGCACCACGAGGGTAAAAATCAAAATCGCGGCCTCTCTTTACCTTGATTTCTTCTGTACCACAGGGCAATCCATTTGCCCTGTCACCCATCGTGGAGCCTCCAACCCAATACTCTTCGTCGCCCGTTGCCGTCCGGCATACCAGTCCGCGCCGTCACATGGCTCTCTCCTCGACAGTCGCTCGGCACCCACCCTCAGCTGATTTTTTCTTCCCGGCAAGCCGAATGTCTGACGTCATCAGCCAACCGCCGGGCGCTCGCCAAGTGGTATTTACGTGAAACACAATCGATATTCTTAAACTCATAATCGATAGCTACCAAACTGCGTATAACTAATTAACAGAAACAAATATAATTAAAAAAATTTACAGATAAATTAACATTTATTAAAAAAGCGTAAAAATACGTGAAATAAAAAACCATATAAAACTAGAGACCAGCAACAAAAATAAATTACAAGTAAAAATGTGGCCCTGCCGGCCACAACCTCCGCCTTGAACAAAAAAAAAATTTAAACAGCAACCTTAAAAAACTAAAACGTCAAAAAAAAAACCTTGGACTTGGAGACAAAGTATTCTCAAAAACTTCTAATCCAACAAACCAGCCCAAACTCAAACAAACAAACCTGCAACAAGGAAAACTTGCCTCCAAAGCCTCAGTCAAAATTTCAACGCTCAAAAAAAAAAAAAAAACAAGAGAAGGATTTTCCAACAAGTAACGGAAAAGACAAACTAAACTCACAAACCGAACAAACGGGATCTAAGTATGCCAAAACAAAACAAACAAGCTCCAAAGTCAAGACCGAAACGTATTTGACAAAACCTTCTCTCTCAAAATTATCAATAACTAAAGGTTGCAAACTAAAGCAAAGAACTATAAAAACTATAACCTCACAGGAAAAAAATCAAAACCATCACTGGAAATCTAAAAGACCACTAAAATTCCTGGTGCTGATCCTGCTCCCGCAGCTTGCAAATTAGCGTAAACCTGTTCTTTGGGAAGTTTATAAATCCAAGAAACTGACATTATTAAAAAAATCAAAAAAGTCAGCAAAATCGCAAAAGTCCAAAGTCTCTGCCAAGCAGAGTGGCGCAGGTTGTAACCCCTTCTTCCTCCTTAATTGGAAGAGGGGTTGCGTCCCCGACTCACTCTGGGCGCGAAGGGAAAAAATAAATATTAAAACCAGGCATAAAAAGCTAAACAATATAAATTCCCCACACCACTGCCCAGGGGTCAGGCCAAAAAAATTCAAAGGATATAATAGTAGAGTAACCATTAAACAAACAAGAGGCAAGACTTTGGACGTATGTTATTAAAAAATAGAAATTTGCAAAAATAATTTTTACTATACATAACCATACAAGCTTAGTTACAAAAGCTGACGTTAATAATGGCAGCATCTTATCCCCATTTGCGATACTAACAATAACCTTTAAAAAATCGTAAAAATATAAATACTGATAACAACAAGTATAAAAATATATAAGGGCGTGAGGCGTGGCCACTATAAAATATCAAAATTTACTGACTGCCCTAATACCAAAAATCAAACAAGACAATCAATACAAATATATAAAAAATCTACAAAAATAATACTGAAGTACAAACAAATTATTTAAATAAAGTTCTTAAACTCTCAATCAACGGTTTAGTCTTTCTTCAGATGTTCGTTGCTAAAGACTTGCCAAAAAAACAAAGTTAATATCCTAGGCGTGCGCTGGCTTCCTGACCTTCCTCACCAACTCCAGAGTCTAATGCCACGCCGGGCCATTGGTACGAATTCACAAAGGCGTGAACGATGATCAAAAAAAAATTATCTTATTTTTAAGGGAAATGTAGCAAAAACTCTTCACGTAACATAACTATGTTACCACAGAAGTATTTATCATATACTTCAAACAAAGTCTTACTTCTTTATTAACTTGCCAATGATTTCATTAAAAACGTAGAATGGCCGCACCAACCAACATCAGGCTGCGCATGTAGTCCAATACCGATCGCATACATTTAATAATACTGCACAAGCTGATATATTAGCTAAATGCAACTTTAAGTATGCAAATTCCGAAGGCAAAGTCTCAAAAACAAATTGCAAAATGTTCGTTTCTTCCAAACTTATACTTTTATTACAACTACAGGCAAACGGGCGACCTTATTAAAAAAATCCCACACTGGAACAACGTGTGAAACAAATGGGCCTCTTCACCAAACAGGCTAATAAAAGTTCCGTCCAAATAAAATTTAGTATGGGAAAATACACAGTTCACTAGGTTTGCCAAAAACCAGTGCAGCACCACGAGGGTAAAAATCAAAATCGCGGCCTCTCTTTACCTTGATTTCTTCTGTACCACAGGGCAATCCATTTGCCCTGTCACCCATCGTGGAGCCTCCAACCCAATACTCTTCGTCGCCCGTTGCCGTCCGGCATACCAGTCCGCGCCGTCACATGGCTCTCTCCTCGACAGTCGCTCGGCACCCACCCTCAGCTGATTTTTTCTTCCCGGCAAGCCGAATGTCTGACGTCATCAGCCAACCGCCGGGCGCTCGCCAAGTGGTATTTACGTGAAACACAATCGATATTCTTAAACTCATAATCGATAGCTACCAAACTGCGTATAACTAATTAACAGAAACAAATATAATTAAAAAAATTTACAGATAAATTAACATTTATTAAAAAAGCGTAAAAATACGTGAAATAAAAAACCATATAAAACTAGAGACCAGCAACAAAAATAAATTACAAGTAAAAATGTGGCCCTGCCGGCCACAACGACACAGAAATTCCTGTCACTTGAATTCGTATATTTAATCAACCTATTTTAAACACGTTTCAAATCCATGCAGTTAAATACCAGTTAGCTTAGTTTAGTTTTGCCACATAAAATTATATGAGCATTTACATTATCTCTCACAAAAATTCTCATATTAGCTCCAAGAGTGTTTTTTTTTTCAAAACATTTTAATTTGCAATTACCAGTCTCGTGCTTGTAACAGAACAATTTTGTATTCTTGGTCTATAGCTCTTAAGAGAAGAAGCTGTGCAGAATTCGTCTTACATAAGTGTAGCCTTTATTGCAGATAGACAAACTGTATACATGTGTTGTTTAGTTACAGAATTTAACTTTCTACACTGTGTGGCCATTAAATATATATACAGTTTAAAATTTTATTAGCATACACTAGTGGGTCAGAGCTGTAAATGAGTATCTTTTTTATGATTGGCATACTAAAATAAGTATCAGTTTTCTGTTTGTCAAAATTTACCTCGACGGTAGGTTTATAGTCATCCGTAATCATATATCAGCCACTTGGAAATTTGAAATTTTTATTAACATAATGCATAATATCATGTTAATTTTCATAGACAATATATTTGTATGCCAACTAAAAAACCTTGAATGTTTTCACAGCGCCTACGTATACCACATTCAGAAAATATTGATGTGTGAATATTTCAGAGTGAAAATTAATTATTGGTACACAAAGCTCTCTCAAACGCACATTATTTGAAGAATCGATATTCGAAGTAATAAAGGGCTATTTCAGTTCTGTGGAGTAAAAATTAAAAAGGTGCTGAATAATTACTCCTTTGTTTGCATTCCTTTTTTTGTAGAGTTAAAACCCCTTTGTGAAACTCTACAGTTTACCTTAACATTAATCAAAACCCGTGATTACATTTCTCTTTTTATCTTATGTAAACTGTGACTTGAACCTTCCGCTCCTGTTAGTGGTCGAAACTTCTATCTGAATCGCTGTCCCACGCCCTCAGGAACTCGTTTCCTCATCAAGGACCCAGCTTCCTTGTCAATAATCTTGTCCGCCCATCACTTCGCCCGAAATTAACTCCAGGACTTAATTACATGAAGCCGAAAATTCCACTTAATCTCCTTGCCATCTCTTCGCCGAGCTATTAAAAATCACTCCCAATTAGCCATCCCGATTAATTATCCCTTACCCGTCGGGCCTGACGAGCTTTGGCGCGTAAGGCTTGCTTTCCTCCAGTATGAAAACTAAACTTGAAGCTAAAAATAAAATTGACTTTTTAAAGTAAAATCAAATTTACTGTTCAGCCACGTCTGCTTTCCTTGGACATTTAACGCTAGCCTGGACTCAACTCACACAAGGATGTGTACAAAACGTTAGGTCCCATGTCAGTTTAAAAATCAAACAATTACTTAAAGGGTAGAAATTGATCTAGAATAATTGTATACCCTGTGTTTTATTTTAATGAATGAATCAATAGATAACGTGGCCCAATACTAATCAAAAACCAATAATTAACTTCCTGTGCTGTCAAATGTTGTTCAAAAAGATCATTAAGAAGGTTTATAGCATCAGTAATATTATGTTCTTTGTTTCGTATTTAAATTAAGTATAAATTATTGAAACGTGGGATGGATTTGATAGAATTTTTATATTCGCCATTGCCGATACAGTGTATGTCATAAGAAACCTCAATAACGAAAAAAAATTATGAATATGCAAACACACATAAAACAAACCAAAATTAGCCAGCGTCAAAAAAATTAAATACATAGACAGCACGGAAATTCTGTGAATGGAATTAGTTAGAGATATATTACAACACGGACGGACACAGAAGGCCAACAATGATAAGAAAGTTGCAACAAGTACATAAAATAAAGACAAAAAAGACTTGGGACAACATAACGACAACACAGAAACGCACAAGTGGAACTAATGATGTGACTTAACATATTTTCTGGCCACCTCAACGACGGCAACACAAACGAACGCAGTAAGCTTCCAAGGACAACAGCTGCGACGTCTTGGGAACGTCTTGGCTGGTGACTTGTGAGTCATCTTCGCCTGTTAGTCTCTGATTCGACGTTTCTCTGGTTGAGGGTTTCTCATTGGTCCAGAATCCTTCTCATTATCTATGAGCCAATAAATACCCAGAACAATGGTATAGGTATTTCAATTTTAGCCTTTAGCGAAATGAATCCACTATCTTCCAGTCTCTAGTCACGAGGAACCAAGGCAGTGTAGCAGCAGCCAATCAGCAAACGACACTGATCTGGTACAGTGTGCTGTTACGTGGTTTCTATCCTGGTTCCAGAAAAAAAACGTAAATTTTGCAGATCTTTATAAATTATAAATTATTATGTGATGTAAAAATAATCATGTTTTCTCCCTGAAATGAAAAAAAGAAACAAAATTGGCTTTTTTACTCCGATTACTCGGACTGCCTGTAATTTGGGGAAATTCAAGCTTCCAGAACGATGCACAGGAATTAAATTATCATCCCCCTTTCCACGATCGTTAATAGCTACAAAATAACACTGTTTTAATTATAATTAAGTTAATTTATTAATCTGGAAGCGTTTAGTTATAAAAAGGGGCATTTAACGTTAGCAGTGTTTGTGTTTGGTAAATAAGTAGGCATATTTGGAGTACCTAGAAAAGTATGTAGTTTGCTTATACTGTAAAAAATTTCAAGGCGTGGTACACGAAGAAACAAAAACATACCTCGATCATGACTTTTAAAAGTAGTCAACATATTCGTTCCTCATCAAGTTTTATATATATATATATATATATATATATCCTGCAGAGTTAGCAAAGAGAAAATCCCATTATTTTAAAGCTTTGTTTTATCTCACAAAGAAGCTTTTATCGTAACACATATTTTACCTTTCTCTCACGCGTACTAAAGAAAATCAGCCAGCTACACTCTTTTAAATGTTAATGTTATATCACTTTATCCAGTTTTAAAAGGAATATTATCTCTTTTATGGGTGCATACGTGTATGAAAAGCTTAATTTAGAGTACATTTTATCACACAGCTGTTTCCCACGCTTACTTTAAATTTTTTTAAAGTCTAGATGCTTTACTCCGTAACAAATAACAAAAAAACTAAAATATGCCATCAAAAGAACATTTTAAATCCACTCTCATTGTGATAAAATTGCAATTTTCGGCACGCTCAAGTACCCTTAACTGTAACGAAGCTGAGTCGGTTCATCTAACAGATTGCGGGTTTTCGTTAACGAAACCATGTTGCCGGGTCAAGAAATCTTCCCAACCGCAAACTATTTGCATTAATTATTAATAATAAAATTATAATATTATATTAATATAATTATTATTTGTTCATAGGTTTTTGCCGTCGAGAAACAAGTATCTTGTTTGCGGAAAACAAATCTTCTGTTCTCGAAGCACGGCAAGAGTTTAATGCTGAAAATAAAAAGAAAATAAACATCGACAGGGGTCAGAACAAAGGGACCCTGTTCAAGTTCCTCGAGCCCCTGCACTCGCCTCGGGGCCGGACAGGAAGTGGCCCAGTTGCCAGGTCAAACGGGGCTTTTCTTTCCCCAGGCCCCATCACCAGAGCGACCGGAGGTCCCATTTTATTTGTCCTTTCACATCGAGTGTCAGCGACCTGAGGCAACATTCAGGACACACAGTATTTATTTTTTTTGTTAATGGAACAGAAATATTAATGTAAAATTACAGATATTTGTAAATTAGTACATTTACATGAAAACAAATAACTGTATCACTACAAAAATGTGTTCGCAGTAATACTGCGTTCTGATTCTTACCCGTGCATTTATGCTTTGTGTTGGCCCAATACCTCCAATAGTTAGAGTTATTTGTAAACAGTTCCCTGAATAGCTTTTTAGTATTAACTGCCCACATTTATTAACACACTCACACGAAATTTAATTATTGAATATTTTATTATTTTTTTAACTGTTTAAAAAAAATTCTTGAATGAAACATCAGTTATAAATATAACATTATTTGCAAATTATCGTAAGAAATACTCAGTATTAACTCGAAAAGCGCATTTCATATATCCAAAAATAATCACAGCCATGTGTTTTACAAGGTTTCCTTATATTTCTCTGCCAATGGTTTCCAAAGGAATCTTTTGTAAAAGTACAGAAAACATTTTTTCTGTGCATCGTCAGTCTGTTGAAAGTACAACTTGCCCCACTCGTGTAATTGTTTAACGTTCGCAACCAGAACATGGGGACGTAAATAACAAAATTAATACATACTATCTGGTACACCCGCGCGTCGCTACAGCAGTTTACAGGCAGAACACTCTCGCACTGTTCATTATACATGCCCCTCCTCGTGGGTAAACCACTGCCACGCCTAGAAAGAAAAAAATATTATAACTTTTAAAATCAATAATAAACAAAATCGCTTAACTAATATAAACGGGAAGAATGTAGTATTTAATTAAGGCTACAGGGCACTGGAGTCGGAACGTCAATGACCGACCGACCTCTGACGTCACGGCGACCATCTTGGAAGATCTTACCTTGACCTTTGACTTTGACCTTGACCCCGGCTACCAACTTAGACCCGTATCTATGATTACATCTTGAATCCCACCATTTTGAAATCGAGCGCCCCACTCTGGAACGTTGCACGTTGCGTTATGTACGCCTTCCATTTTTAATTTTGAAGTTACACCCGCTCTTCTTAATTCTGGTATCATGTCCACCATCTTGTTGTCGTCTGCTGGAGATGGCCATCTAGAATGATGTTACGTCCGCCATATTGGTATTTTTGTCGGCTGTCATTTTGAATACCGCCATCTTGGTTTCTGCTGGTTGTTCCTAGAGAGCGTCAACATAGCTCTGTTTCATGCACATAAGGTCGATGTTCCACTAACTACCAGTGCTATGGTCCTTATCGGTATAATTAATTTATTTTTAATAAAAATACATTGTTCATAGGAAGCACTGTGATTCGAACCATAACAGCTCTGACCTCTGGGTTGAAAAACATATGCCTTTAACTGCACGGCCATCGAGACATTTTGCAGACTGAGAAATAAAAAAAGCATATAAAAAGTAACACATATGTTCGGACTTGTAATTTTTTTTAATTTGAAGGAATAATAGCATTACCTGTTCGAGACCGAAACGTCGTCTTTTATTTTTCAATACTCGCTACCAGAAACGCTAGTAGCACATTGTACACACATCTACCAAAGAGCGCCGAGGCCATCTTGTATTCCACCATTTTGAAAATCCGAATTTATTATCGAAATAGAGGAAAATATTTATAATAATAATAAATTAATTAAATTTTGATAAAATGTAATTCCGCCATTTTCAAATTAATTCGTCACATCCATGCCCTTGAAAAAATGCACAATTATTTTTAAATATTTTATAATAAAATTATTTAAATACAATTTTATAAAATTTTACTCAAAAAATACACTTAGCTTATGGAGTTTTCGTTTGAACTTGATGAGAGCAAAAAAAAAATGGCAATGGATCCTTCCTCCACAGAAGCCACCGACAGACCTACCTCCCACCACTATTACCAAGGTAGATATATCGCTAGCCACGATGACGTCACTTCCACCATCTTCGATATCTTGTTTTCGTCTGCTGTATGCCGCCATGTTGTATTATGACATCACAGCCACAATATGATTTTCGTCTGCTGGAGGCCACCATCAGGGAATATGACGTAACAGCTGCCACCTTGTTTTCGTCTGCTGAAGGCTGCCATCTTGGATTATGAAATTATAGCCACCATATTGTTTTCGTCTGCTGGAGGTAGCCATCTTTATTTTTAGTACTTGCTACCAGGAGCACTAGTGTCATGTAGTAGATACATGACGTAGTCTAGATCGTGTTTTCAGTACTTTATACAAGGAGCGCTAGTTTCACATAGAACACACGTCGTCTTCCAGAGTGCGTTGCCACCATATTGATTTAATTTTTACCCGTTAGAGTGCAGTAGTATTTATTGCCAATGCACCCGCCATATTGTCAGCCGTCTGGGTAACCATCTGAGAAATTCGTAATTATTTAGCTGGAAATTCGGGAAAAATTCCAACTATATTTGACTCCAACTGCTCCAACTACATTGGGCTCCAGCTTATTTCAGTGGCATTTTGATTGAACTTCCCCCAATTTCTGGAATGACTATTATCGCTCTCCATTTTGTTAGTCATTGGTGATGATTTTTACATATTTAAGTTAGAAGTTGTGTTACAAGAACTCGGTTTTAGTTATAAATCTTATTTACCGAAATAAAATAATCACTTTTGAAACCATAATAAAAATTTATTTTTAATTATAGACAAATGCAAGTGAAACATAATATTATTGTATGTAGCCAGCTTCCCTCAGTTATTTGATTACTGTGGCTTCTTCTTTGATGTGCGAATAATTTTCTTCCCTAAGCAAAGTCAGCAGTAGTCTTATACGATCCATCAACATGTTAGGATCTTCCAATATCGTGTAATCAATCTCTTCTGCTGCTGTCATCTTCCTAGTGTGGTTATTATAAATATTTTTAAAATCTCTGACGTCTTCTTTTTAAACACCAAACATCAAGGTTATTATCGTCATCATCCCATTTATTGTCACAAGCTTGATTAGAATAATTTATTTTAACGTGTTGTTCCTAACTTTTTGGTCTCGCGCTTTATCACAATCTTCGATCTTGTGAGCTTTAGGTTATTCTTTATTGATCACAATTTCTTGGAGGCGACTAGAATTTGGTGTAAATATGTTTTTATTTTATTTTCAATGAAGATACTAATTTGTTGTTATTTCAATTTTAAATCAATAGCGATATCTGGGATAGTAGTTTACATATTATAATTATTACATTCTTCGTGATCATTATAGTTGTCTAATATATTGCCTTCATTCCTTTTCAATGGTGTTGTATATCCGTCCTTGTTATCTTTATTCAGCTTAGTTAGTTGTACAGGTTTTCCGATATTTACTAAAGATGTATCTTTGAGCAAAGGATTTCTGACTGACTGCAACTCAATGGTTTTTGGCAAGGATCAAAATACACTCGGCCCTTTCATAACGTTTAGCATTTTTTTTCTCAAGGTAAATTTCTTGCTGCAGTTTCTACAGTGGTGTCCATTCGATAATGCTACAGGCATCGAACCGGGATCCATATTAGATTTTGTGATTTATAGCAGATGCTTACTGAGCGTTTAAAATTGAAACCACTTAAATAGAATTGTTATCATTTCATCAGCGGGAATCCATTATCTCATTAAAGAAACTTGTTGCAAGTAGTTCCAATTTTTTTCCAACAGATGTCGCCACGTGTTATGTTGAGGAAATAGTATTTATTTTTTATGTGGGATGCGGGATGCTCTCTAACGGTCGATAGAGAAGAAGGGCTTCGCTGAACATCAAGGAAAAGGAGTGTTTCTCAGCCATCTCAAGGCATAGTAATCGACTGTGTAATGTATCCTTTTTCGTTTGAATTCCACAAAATAAAAATATATTTTGTAAGAGCTGATTTGGTAACAGAAATTCAGCAATTAAACTAAACTCTGATACAATTGCATGGCTCTTGTCGAAACAAATTCATGCATCGATTGTTTTCACAGAAATAACCAGAATCACACTGAGAGCACCAGCAGTTTCTTGTCAGAAATAACCAGGAACATTGGAGAACACAACCAGCAGTCTTTCCATAAATAATCTAGAGCATTGGGGAACACAACCAGAAGTCTTGCCAGGAATAACCTGGAGCACACGGAGAACACAAATAGCAATCTTGACAGGCGTAATCATGATCAAACGGAGAAAACCAACATAACTCTTAAAAATCCATCCATTTAGATGTAAGCTCGCATATTTAATATAACAATATTCCTAGCAAAGATATGCATATATGCATATTTGTAACAGATATATGCAAAGCATATTATTATGCAAGGCACATTATATATAAATTGTCTAAAAATCAAATGGTATATGGTATATATAATATCTTGGTATTAGTGGTGAGATTTCAGTCTGTTGATGGCTTCCATGCAGAAATAATCCGTCGACATTTTTTTGTTTTGCTCTCACCGAGTTCCAACGAGGATCCCATGACATAAGTACTATTTTATTAAAATTTCATAAAATTGTATTTTAATAATTTTTTTTATTACTTCAAATTTTTTCCCAAATTTTTCGGATAATAATTACGGATTTTTAAGAGCACGGATGTGACTTATTAATTTAAAAATGGCGAAATCACGTTTCGTTCAAATTTATTAATTTTTTTTGTTATTATTTAAAAAAAAATTCCCCATTTTTTTTATGATAAATTTGGGCTTTCAATATGGCAGAATCCAATATGGCGGCAGTGCTCTCTAGTAGCCGACGTGTGTACTACGCGCTTCTAGTGCTCCTGGTAGCGAGTATTGAAAAATTAAAGATGACGGCACGGTCTCGAACAGGTGATGCTATTATTCCTTCAAATTAAAAATATATATATAATTACAACTCCGAATATGTGTTGGTTACTTTTTCGTACCTTTTTTATTTCTCAGTTTGGTAAATGTCTCGATGACAGTGCAATTAAAGGCGTATGTTTTCCAGCCCAGAGGTCAGAGCTGTTATTGTTCGAATCACAGTGCTTCCAATGAACAATGTATTTTGTATAACTTAATAATAACAATATGTCGAAAAGTAACATAACAACACTTGTAGGTAATATAAATTCGACTTTATGTGAATGAGACAGAACGATGCTGCTGCTCTCAAACAAAGATAGCGGTATCCAAGATAGTGGCCTTCAGAAAATACCAATATGGTGGTTCTGACGTCATATAATATGGCCACCTCCAGCAGACGACCACATGAGCTAACATGACATCAGAATATAAAAAATTGGTTGTGACATCAGAATTCAGAATGTCGGATGTGACATCAGAATTCAAAGTGGCAGAAAATTACGTCAGGATTCAAGATGTTGTGGGTAACGTAAAAATTCAAGATGGCAGGCGTAAAGAACGATGCAACTTTCATGAATGGGGCGCTCGATATCAAAATGGCGTAATTTAAGATGGCGTAATTCAAGATTGCGGATCTAAGTTGGCAGCCTTGGTCAAGGTCAAAGTTAAAAGTCAAGGTAAAGTCTTCCAAGATGGTCGCCATGACGTCAGAAGTCGGTCCGTCATTGACTTCACAGCCACCACGCTCCGACTCCAGTGCTCTGATGCCTTAATATTATATACTACTGAATAAATACAACCCAAAAACGCCAAAGACACCAGATTGGATTCAAGAGTTGTTTAGGGCCTGCAAATTCACATTTTTTTTTAATCAATGCTGGGTCAATATAATGCTAAAGATTAAAACAGAAAGCTTGGATTTAGATGAGAAAGTGAATGAATCATCAAAAATGCAATAGCCATTGCCATTCGAATCATCAAGAAAACGTGGTTTAAAATCTCTGAAAAAATTAAACTTAAAAAACTAATTAGGACTTTTAAAAATAATTATTTTGAGGTGCAAACGGATTATATCCCCCTCCACTCCTTCTCCATGGAGAATCCTCATACCAAATTTCACCTCTCTAGGCCTCTTCGTCTACGCGCTAAACGAACTATAGACAAATTCTCTATTTTATTAATATAGATAAATGTCATCTTAAGATAATACATAATGAGTCTGAATTCGACCGACAGACTTTCGCTGCAAGTTCATCACGACAATAAAAGATGAAAACATCTGTACGACTTACGGTCTAAAGTGCTACTCAAGGCTGACATACGTTTTTGAAATTGGGACTGAAAAACAATTTTATTGTAAATAATAGAGTATTTAAGATGGAGCACTGAACGTTTGTATTATGTTCAAATGTATGAAATTCTACAACCACCGCAAATTTTATGTCAATAGAAAATATGAAATAATTGGGAATAGTCACACATCACAAAAATATGTGTAAAATAAAGGTGGTACTCCCAGTTATGTCAAATGAAATAATTATGCTACAACACCAAAATTCGCTATGGGTTTAGACCATCATTCGATGAAATATAATCGTGAACATTAGTGTTTTTTTTTAAATACAAATCAGATTTTACCATCGAAAAATGGGGAAAAATTTTAAAATAATAACAAAAAATTAATACATTTTAACAAAACGTGATTTCGCCATTTTCAAATTAATACATCACATCCGTGCTCTTGAAAATCCGTAATTATTATCCAAATAATTGGGGAAAAATTTGATTGTAATAAAATTGTGTTCAACTCCGACTTCAAAGGCGTATACCAGTCTTGGAAAGTACCTTAGACCATGAGTTCTACAGATGTTTTCTTTTTATTTGGCCGGCCGAAGTTATCCGGTCGAATTCAGACTCACCCTCTATTACAATTTAGATTGTAGACTTTCGTATTCAGAGTCCCTAAACTACTTATTGGCTTCCGCGTGTGAGGCCACGTTCGTGGGAATGACGTCTTGTTGCAGCCAATAGGGCGGCCCTTTAAGATGGCTGCAGAGAAAGACATCCCGAAACATCGGGCACACTGCCATATCCACGTACGAAGCATCAACTCGGTGACCTTCCTTTTGCTCTAAGATAGTGGTCTGCAGATATTCGAGTAAGATGAGCAATTATTAAGTAAACCGATTCTCCAATTTTTTAAGTAGCCGCAACGTGTATTTTCTCTGTATCTACATTGAAATTTAAAACGATATAAAATATATATAAAATAAAAATATTTTTAAGGGCTAGTTAAACACCTCAATGAAATATTATCGTAGTGTTGAAACTGAGAAAATGATAAAACAAGAAAAATCTAAATTATTTTAATTAACTAATTATTGAAATAAAAAAAGCACCTCGTTTTGTAAAATTGGATAGATGACCTTGCATCGCTTTCAAAAGCAAGTAACAACTTATTTTCAATTTTAGGCATGATTGTAAGTTGTCGGTTGATTTACTTCTTAATTTTATTTTTTATTTTATTCATTGAAGATAATTTCAGTACACACGAATAGGTTAGAGCCAAAGATGGTTAAATAGCAAATGCTATTTTTTTTGTCATATGTTTCAGGAAGACTATTCCCCGTATCAAACATGGTTTGCTCTATTTCAAGCATTTGTTTGGAAGCGCAGTGAGTGGTAGAGTAGTAAAATTCTATAAAAAGAGCCGCAGGCGGTCTGCCGACCCCTGCTCTGAGAGAATTGTACATGCTAACCTAACCAACTGTAACTACCCCCTTGCTTGACCTCTCCTCACACTCTATTTGGGGACAAAGCGGAAGGCAGCTACTTAAAAAAAAAAAATAAGAGAGCTGTGGTTAAGTAGTGTATTCTAAACAACAATAAAGATTCTTACAAAATGGCAACAACAACTCTGCATAAAAGGGTAATATACTTTCAACTTACAACCCATAATCATAAAAAAAAAAAAAAAAAAAACAATTTTATCATGCTCAAAAAATCACCTCGTTCACTTTCACTACGAACTTTGATAAACAGGAGTACAGGTTAGAAACTCTGACGTTAAACACTTACAGTTTTTTAGCTGACTCGTAGAGTTAACCTTTAAATTGCCCATCTCGGCAATTTAAAATACGAAGGATACTTGGTTCGGATTCTTCCTTTTCAACTGTGCACCAGCATGACAGCCCCATTCAAGCAGCCACAGCGAAATAAAACGGGGATCGCTTCTTCTATGGTGTAGTCGGCATTTGAGCAGAAACCAGGCACCGAGTCGTCGTCAATCAGCTAACCGTCAGAAGAAGGAATATTATTTCTCACCATAGAAATAATACTGAGTATGTACGAATATGAAATGCTGTTTCGTACTTTTTGCCACAGCATTCCCTACGAATCTCTTCCCACTAGCTTTGGCTGAGGACTCGCCATTTGACTCAAAGCCCCAAAGTCAATGGCCGTCGATCAGCATCAGATGACGGAGTGATTAATTCTCACCCAAGAAATAACTGAATCCACATAATTTTCTATGCCCACTCATAGTAACAGCATGTAGCAACATACAAAATACAAAGGCCGGAGCACAGCTATTTCAGCGACACTAAAATTAAAGAAAAATTAACATTAACAGTATTTCTCGTTGAACCCCCTTCATCGTGTTTGCAGTCCCCCCTCCCTTTTTTTTTGAACTACTCAATCCATTGACCACCAAAAATCGACTGACTACAGACATCGCTCGTTAGCACTAAATCCTCCAGACACACTGCTACCAACTCCAGAAAAACTAAAGGCAAGTTCAACAATCCCGAACACCACCGAACTTACCCGAACTCTCTCGACACGCTCGGAGCAACACAACACAACTCCAGAACAAATCAAACACAAAAAAATAATGTGGCACTCCAACCTTTACTGCGTTGCTTCCAAGCTATTTTCCACTCCGCGCCACTAGATGCCACTACTGTAACTAGTCTCGTGCGCTTCAAATACATATTGTACAGAAACGTAGGTACACTCCACACCGCACCGCTAGGTTCGCTGACATCACTTGTCTCGCGTATTTCTTACCAGTTTCCCGTATTGTCCCTATTACAATATTTTCCTTAAACATTGTATAACTGACTGCTGACAAGTCATTCCTGTCAACAGCTTCACAAAGTTGTTCGATTTAAACACAGCCTGTCTTTCAACTGCACTGACTGACATCTTATGAGAACGAGTAGTTTTTTGACCTAGGTAAAACAATCTGCAGGAACCGGCGAGGTTTGGTGCTAGTTTTGAACGCACTGTACGTCTTTGAAGCCGGGTGGAAACTCAACTCGAGATTTCTTTGTTTGATCTTCGGGATCGTCGGCTCGCTACGCCCTTTGAACTCCGGCATCTTGTCGACGTCACTAGTTGGAACACATACTTAAATAGAGCTTACATATTGTTAACATCAAAAAGGAAAAGAGATAGCGCAGTGTTCGTCGCACTACTAAAGAGAACCAGCAGAGTGGTTTAATATCATTAGCGCCATGTGTGTTCCAAAAAAAATATTCTCGGTCAGTATAAGTTGACTTGAAGAAGACAAATTTGCAGAAACTGTGTTCGCAGGTTTCATCATTTATAAAATAGTTACTATTAGATGTAGCTATTAGTTGAACATTAAAAATGTATATGATTTTTATTTTTCAATTTGTTTATTACATGAACTATTTCTATTCGTTTGAAAATAAACCAGTTAGAGTTATGATTTGATTTTTTTTTTTGTTCTTTAACCCGTGTTTATTCCACCCTTTGCAGAAATTGTTGGTTGTATAAATTATGTTTCAGGCAAACGGTTTTACTATTTTTTAATATTTACAACAATTTTAATGGATTTAATAGCGTGCCTATTAAAGGAGCACCGAAATCATTCCCTCGGCGATCGAGGCCACTACTCCCCGAGAAAATCCTAGCCTTCGGACTTATTGTCTTCTCTTCGATACAGCCGTTGTGGGTATATTAGGGAGTAGTGGAGCCCCAAGAAGGAAAGGGAGTTTTAAAAATAATTATCGGTGAACCGCGTATGTGCATTTGACTTCCATCATTTTAAATTTCACACTTAGCCCACCTGAAAACGCGTAAATTAATTTCAACTATAATGTTTTTTAAAGTATCGTTTTTTTTTTTCAAAAATTAATTTGTTTATTTTGTTTGATTAATTATCAATATTTCTTTGTAGCTTGTAAACACAAACTTAACTTTAAATCATTAAAGCAAACTAACTAAACCTTAAACAAAATTGTTTCAAACTAAAAGCTTGCTTTAACTACCAGAAGATATGTATTTTAAAAAATAATTTTTAGTTTTTAGCAACGTTACCTTACAGTGGTTCATATTCATTTTTCTTTGCCATAAAAAATCATATTTTGTTGTAAAGAAAAACATTTTATATATACCAGCATGCGTGGCTTCGTTTACTCACTCGCTGGCTGATAACACGAACCTGAGCCACCTGTGAGCCCAATTATCTTCCTTCCCACCTCCTTTCCACGTCAGAAAACCCGTTTACTTTTCTCTCTCTCTCTCTCTCTCTCTCCCTCTTTTTCACTCTCTATCATCTCCACTTCCAATTTTCCACTTTTTTACGAGGTCAGAGAAGCCCTTTGATGTCAGCGCTGACCTTATCTTTTTCTTTTTTTTCAAGTTTTCAATTTAGTCCCGGGGTTGCGCACACCTCGCTGCACGCCACCTTACCTCTGGCCGTCGGGCGCCGCAGGGCCCGCGTGTCTGGCGAGGTGGGCTCGCGCCGCGTGGCGGCGGCCCCGTGTCGAGGTGCTTCGAAAGCAAATGACGGCAACCTCGAATTTTTGTGGTCCTACGTTTCTGGGAATATTCACCATCTATGTTAGTAGTACGTAAATGGCGGTCCTGGCACAGGCGCCAGGTGGTGGTGGTGCTGTGGTGCCGACCGCCATATTGGATTGTGATGTCACGGCGGTCATCTTGGATGGCCTTGACCTTTGACCTTGACCGTGATATTGACCTTCAAAATTTGCCAAATTTGTCCAAAAATTGCCACAATTCGCCCAAAATTCACCAAAATTCAATTTTTTTGGAAAAAAAATCAGCCAAAAAATCTCAAAATAATTGAAAAATAATTTTTTTTTCGAAGGAAAAATTCCCATTTCGAGGGAAAATTTGCCGTTTTAGTCCTTAAAAATACCAGCGACTAGAAATGTCTATATTGAGCTTAAGTATCCATGTCTAATGCCTCCTTTTTCAAGTGTATTTTTAAAAATGTTTTAGGTTTTACTTCTTTAAACGCGTTATGAAAAAAAAATGAGAATTAATTTTGACGATGCACCTGCAACATGCAACAAAATTAAAAAAATGGCTACATACAAATAAAAATTATGTTTGTGCTTTAAAAACATATATTTTAGTGAATGATATTCAATACTGGTCCATACAATTAAAAACATTTATTTATTGTTCATATTAGTGAAAGCAATTTTGTTTCTAAACTTTTTGAAGTGTATTGTTACGATTATTAAAATTGAAATAATCGTCGTGGGAATAATACTGGGTTCGTAAATGGATAGCCCAATTAAAGATTTTACTACACAGTTGTATTGATTGCTAAAATTTACATCACTAACAAATAATCTTCTAAAAATGCCTAATAATCAATTACGCTTAAAAATGTTTATTCCCCAGTCACTCGGTTCTTACACACCGCACACCTCGCTAGGCCGCACCTCTGGCGCAGCTCCCCTCGTGGACCTCCGTTGCGGGACTCCGTCGCCGTACTCCGCCGTCGCCGTCGCATTTCCCTTCTCCTAGGATCCGCTCGACGCTTCGCTCGCAACTTCGCTCGGGACTCTTGCCCCACCAGCCACGCTATCGCCCGGACTATCGCCCCGAAACACCGCTGCACCCGCAGCACTATCGCCCGGATCAACTCCACTCCCCTCTGCTCACTGAGGCCGGCGTCCTAGGCTTATATAGGTCCAGCCGCCACTTCTATAATTCACGAGCGCGGCTGGGGCCAGTCGCGTCATTCCGCACCGACCCGACGTCAGAATTATCGAGACGCGTCGGTAACTCGCGTGGAGCCCGCCGAACTTCCCAGCTGCAATGTGTCAGATAACGCCGCAAAGGCAGAGCGTCACTAGGGGTGTGGAGGGAAGGAGGGGGGAAGCGACGACCCTTGTAATCTACCAGGCGCACGCGGTATGTCTCACGTTGCGGTGGCCACGTGACATCAATGGCCGTTTGGGGCCGCCAGACAGCTCCGAACCTGCACGCGCCGCCGCTCTGCTCACGTTCGTAACAGTATTTTCAAGTGTATTTATATATCAGAGATTTTTTCAGATCTATAACTTATTTGCATGATAAATTACTAAATTATTATTAGAGAAATAATTTAAAAATTTTAATTAGTTTAAACAATCAAAATTTTTATTGAATTTTTTGCTTTTTAAAATTTATCTCATTATTTCACTGAATTAAGTAATTAATTTTATATACATTTTATGTTAATATTGAAACCTGAGTATTTATACATATTTTTAGTTTGATTGATTTTATATGTTACCAATTGTATTTATAATCTATCTAGTATTTTATTATTTTATTTCTATTTATTATTTTGCATACAAAATTAAAGTTAGTTTTTACTACGCTAAGTAAATATAACTTCTAACGCACCTATGTTAGTACACGCACACATTTTACTTTCCATCTAACATTAACTTTTATTCGTACGAAAATTTGAGCTTTCGTTAATAAATGTAATACTTTTTAACACACATACAGAAATTTGCATATACTTGCTTTGTTCTTTCTTGTAGCATTCACGACAAAATGTGGGACGAACATTGCTCACATCTTCCACCCCAAACGTTCCCTCGTGATATTTTATTGATGTAGACGTCAGATTCAGAATCCCAACTGCTGGGCTTGGTCACATCTCAATGATAAAACGGCGTGAACCGAAGAAGCCGCTGTAAAACAATCCGCGCGCGGCAGTTATCTGACAGCGTCTGAGCCGCACTCGCCTGACGCGCGACGGGAAGTGAGTGGTCCGTATAGTAGGTAGCTCCACGCCACTCTGTGGCGCCACCGGGACTCGGGGAGTCGCGCCAGCCGCCACAGGCGCGCCACCGTCGCCCGTGTGGAGGGCCTTCAGACTGCAGTCTTTGAATATATATACTGTATAGAAGTCGCCAGCCCAGGTTAAAATTTCTAATACGGTTTTGAGGTAGTTGGTTAATTCATCGCCGCAATCGCCACCATCTCTAGGGCATCGACTTGTGGTGGTCCCTGGCGGACAAGTGTCGAACTCTTCAAACACCCCTTCCCCCTCCCGTTGAACGAACTTGAGCTGCAGTGAATGATGGGTGGGGGGTGCGGGGAATGACAGCGGGCGACAGAGCTGCGCTCTAACGTGTAAATAACAACTAAGACGATACAGGGCGTTACGGCAGCGCACTGCAGCGGTGAAGTTCCCAAGCTGCTGATCATACGCTTTTGAAAAACGTAGAGTAAATCCTATCCACTCGCGACTTCTATACAGTATATATATTCAAAGCTGCAGTACATGGCAAATGGCTCCACTGCTGCCAGGCTGATACTAGCCAGCTGGTTAACAATAACGTTATTATTCTGTATACACTCTGTAACTATAAGTTTTAGTACATTTAAAATTTTACCATTTTCTGATTTTTTTTAGACTATAAAATAGTGCATTTTGATATTTATCACAGATTTATAGGTACATTTGGAAAGAAAAATACATCAATTCTAAACCCCCAACTAGTATTTTACATGAGAAAATATTTGTAGCAATCTGTCATTTCTAATACCAAGGCATTCCAATAATTAATTTATATTGTCGATCAGACCTCAATTTTTTAATATTAAAATATTTTTAAAACATGATGACAAAAAATTGACAAAAATGGTTCAAACCAAGATGACGTCATTTTGAATTAATTTTCTAAGATGAGAGAATTGATTATTATCAGATGGTGTTCTTGGTGAAACACGACAGGAATCTATGTTTTAAATATCTCATTCCAGATTATTTTTTTTTAAATACACCTAGCAACAGAGACACTGAAACCAGGAGAGCGCTATTAACAGATAGCGTGCACCGGAAAGAGAGAGTAGATGCCCTTTTTAAATGCACCTTGCTGTCTAAGGACGAGACACGCTTCTGTGCGCTCGGCGTGAGACCGTGAACACGCCCACGTGTCTGACCAACCAATCACGTTCGAGCTGCTCCGGAACTCAGTGCTGCGAGTCAGAAAATATGGCACATTGGAGTTTCACAACACAAATAATAATATTAGTAGTATAGGAAAGGCCTGCGCCAAGCTTCAGGCTGTGGAGCAGGGAGCCGACCGCCATCTTGGATTTGTGACGTCATGGCGGCTATCTTGGATGACCTTGGCCTTTTACCTTCAAAATTTGCCAAAATTGGTCAACATTTGCCCA
Source organism: Bacillus rossius redtenbacheri (assembly GCF_032445375.1). Taxonomy (NCBI): domain Eukaryota; kingdom Metazoa; phylum Arthropoda; class Insecta; order Phasmatodea; family Bacillidae; genus Bacillus; species Bacillus rossius. The sequence goes on along the minus strand of NC_086330.1, from coordinate 96,831,687 downwards.
AAATTCGCAAAAAATTCCAGTTTTTTGGAAGAAAAAAATTCCGCCAAAATAATCTCAACAATTTTGAAAAAATAAAAATTTCTCTTTTCGAGGGAAAAATTCCCGTTTCGAGGGAAAATTTACCGTTTTTAGTGCTTAAAAATCCCAGCGGCTATAAATGTCCATATTGAGGCTTAAGCATCCATGTCTACAGCCTCCGATAGGCCTCTGATGTCATCATGGATTATGTCATCATGGCATATGACGTCACCGTTGCAATTTCTGTTATGACCGCAATCTTGAAAATCCGTAATTTTTGTGTTAAAAAATCGGGAAAAAAATTAAAATTTAGAAAAAAAATAATCGATCGAATTGAATAATAAAGTTTTAATAAAAATTATTTTTAAAAATTACAAAAAAACATACATTTACGTCATGGAGCTCGGAGTCCTCGGTTCGAACCCGGTGAGGGCAAAAGAAATTACACATTTAAAAATAAAGTTCAAGTTTTCATTTCCGTCGACAGTCCCCATGACTGCCTTTTCGGTTTTTTTTAATGGGTGTCACACTGGTAAGTTTGACAGTCAGCAGTGAGCCAACCATACCACCCTTTAATGTTGTTGTTTTATGTAACCCGGAGTCGTTCAGTAAATGTGGTTGTTATTGTAGTTGTTCTACAAACACTATTGGATGATTTATAATCAGTGTTCTTCGCAAATTAAAGGTTAACATTTTTAACACTTTCGGAACGATTCCCGTACGTGATAAGGACACAGCGTTTTAATCTGTCAGCTTGCACTTGTCCATTATACAGCCAGCATCTTTCATTTAGCTTAAGGGTGTTTAAACAAAGCCATCTTGGATATTACCATATATTTTGCTATAATTCTATTTGGAATATTTGTTCCAATTTTTCGGCATGTCCTTGCATCGCTATGTTGTCGGAAGTTGTTTTTTTTTTCTGTAGGTACTGTTCCGTCTTCAATTTTATCGTCGTTGTCAGAATACTGTGTTTGTCTGTGCTTTCAATTTTTCCGATTAAATTCCTTTCATATAATTATTTGCGCTATCTAACCATGTAACAGTTGGCATCTATTTTATCATATTCATCTTTGTTGTCCAATCCTAAGGGTTTTTTTATGACAACCAGCGTGAACCAGGAAAGGTGTATGCCCAAGGTGTAACATGTGTAATACATATTCTCCATTGCAAGAGTGATTCAAAGAAGGTATTGAGAGTGCTACCTGCCTAGGCATTAAGAGTTGACTTGCATGTGATGTATCTGCAGGTCCAGCACGTATCACGCGACTGTGACAGGAGCTGATCGAGGTCTCAGGGAGCCGGGGACTGGGGGAGGGCTTGAGGGGTCGAAGGATTGGCTAGGGGGATGCGGTGCGAAGGCCGGACGTCCACGTCACTTACCACAGGGCGCCGGCCTCACCTCGGGACTAGGCCTGGGTCGCGCTGTGAGGGTGGACCCCACACGGCGAGGTCACACAAGGCCGCACACTTTTTTTCCCTGACCTAACTAAAAACTAAGAGTATTTGTAGGAGGGGTATGTGTTAGAGAGAGACTTAGGTGCGTCTCGGGCCGAAGCCTATACGCCTAGTCATGCTGGGTGTTAGCCATGCAGGGAGAGGGTCGCAAGCATCTGGTGCTTTTTGCGGGGATTTACCAGCCATGGCAGTGATTGGCGCCATGACTAAATCCTCTATCTTAAAACTATATTTAAACTGTGCTAAGTTGGGTCCAGGTAAACCCTGCACAGACACATGGAAAACCCTGGGCACAGACATGCGGGATGCAAGGTCGTGCATGCAGTATACAGGATACAGAGGATGGCATGGATGAAGAGTTGGTCAGAGTAGAAGAGTCTACCATGCGGGTGGTTGGGAACTTAAACTCGTGGTCCGCGTTTATATTTGTATCCATTGCTGGGTTTATGGCCAGGGGTGCTCGCACTCTGGCGGTGAGGGGCTGAACTACCACTCACTCCGTGGCTAGCCAGCACCTAGAACTAGAGAAGAACGACAAGAAGGCAAACTTACATACTAGACACTTTATTAATTAATTTATATGATATGAACAACCCACAGCCGAGACAATGGGATACATTGCTTGAAATTAGACGTAATATAATATACTAAAACTAAATTTATTATTTTTATTTTGTTTAGTTTTTTGGGGTTTTCGTAATTTTTTTTTTTATAATTTTTCCGATCCAGCCCGTCTTCACCCGAACTCGCGCCGCCGACGATCACTTGCATCGACTCAAAGAGAATTCTTCAGCGCTCGTAAGCCCGTTCTACAACGACACGGAAGCAGAAAAAGATCACCAATAATTATCTCGGTAAAGCCAAACTCTTCCTAAAGATCCTCTAAAGACTGGGTGTAATCGAGCGCCATGTTTGGTCACGCGAAAGTTGGAATGCCGACTCCCGGCCAGCGCAGCAGCACGCCGCGGTGGACTAAACTAGTCACTGTCTAGTAACCAACAAACCAAACTCAAAATAATTTTATGTTTTTTTTTTTTAATTAAGCTTCATAGCCTCGTATAATTCAGTTTTTAACACTCCAGTCGCTGTAATACGACAGAAAAAAATATACATTACCCATCGTTTTTGAGGCTTGTCAGATGTTTATTCTGTTTTCATTATCGAAGGATATTTTTTTCTTTAACTACCGTAGGTGGATAATGTAGGCGTATGTAATGTGAATTAATAGGTCAAGTATCAAACTATGTATACCAATGTTAGTAGATATAGCCGTTTCCTCACGATCGTCTTGTTTTGTTTTTTCGGGTGCTGTGCGCTCGCGCGCATGCGCAGTGGAAATGCCTCTCGGAACTGCGGTCTCGATAAATTTATCTTTATTTTAAGTGTATTTTCAAAGAAATATTTGCATAGGAGATTTGTTTATGAAGGTATTTATGTCACACCTTCCTTATAATACGGTGGCAAAAAAATGGAAAAAAGACAACGTATGATAACGTTTGTCAGATGAGACGGTTCAATTTTCGTCACCAAACATTTTTTTCTCTTATAACCCTAGGTAGATAATGTAAGTGTAAGAGATATAAATAAAGGGTCTAATCTTACCATGGTGTTGAGTAACCCAAGATGATCCCATTTTCTTACTATCATTTCAAATGTTTTTAGTCCACCACGTGGAAGGAAGGTGGCCAGAGGCAGCTGTTCCAGCTCTAGTTTCTCCTTTTCTCTTGCCTGTGTTGCAGGAGGGAGATGCGAAGTGGAAGCATGTAACATTTGACAGCCTTTTTTTCCTATTGAAGTGGTGTGCTATTCTGCACTTAATTCTGCAAACCGCACAGCTGCGGGTTTCCCTTAATTTAAATTTACAACTTATGAAGCTCGAAAATGATGCTTCAAAATTATTACATTTTACATATCTTTCATTTTATCATATTTCGTGTTTCAGCTCTTTATTCAAATTATTTCATAAAACAATTGAATTAACTAAATTAATAATATATGTTTTAATTAGCTAAAGTTTACCTAGTACTTTAAATAACCTCAAAGTTTAATACACATATATTTCAAACCTAGCTTGGACTAAGTCATGTAATCATGTGATACACGGTTTTTAATTAATAGTTTTTATGTTGTTTTTGTTAAAAAAAAAATTAAGTTTTAGAGTCACATTTATTAATCAAAAAGAATTAGTACTTTCACGATCCTAAGAAAACGATTATTTAAGTTTTTTTAGGGAAAAAAATATTTTCTTTTAGAATTCATGTACAATAGCCTAAAACAATAATTTTTTTTGACAAGATGGAACAAATAATGAATCACCCCACGAATCATTCACTGAAAAATTCTATGTTATTTACTCAGGAGTTATTTACTTTAAAATAACCCGCCAAAATTGAACTTCACTTCAAGCTAGTTAACAGCCACGCTGTTCACAAAAATCGCCACAATAGCACTGTTGTCAGATCTTGTTGTTTGCAGTTGTACCAACTGCCGTGCCCTGCTAAATAAAGGCGTTGCCATGGAAGAACCCTGGCACTCAGTAGAGCACGGCTTGTCATGTTTGCTCTCTGAAACGTTGTTCGTGTAGGTGTAAGCTCACGTAAATTCTGCCAGACATTAATCTTATCGGGAAAAGCAGCGACTGTGTAAACTTCGGGCGCGTAATCTGATTATAGAACACAGCAACGAATAAGTAAACATTGCGAGTAACACACACAAGCTAAGTAGACAGAAACGTTTACCCCGAAAGTTGTCTAGAATACAGCACTGTATGGAAAAAAACGTCTCAAGATGCACATTATAAATAAGTCTTTGCAAACCTGTGCAAAGAATATCATTGAATACAGAGCGAGTAAATTATATTTTTTAATGTAAGTATTCTTTATTCGGAAACTTTCTAAGATTATTAGAATAAGTTATCAGTAATTTTTTAATTCTCATCACTATTTATATGGATTGTTATTCAGAACAGTGTCCCATACTTTTAAATTTTAAATTAAAGTTTTTGAGGATACGCTTTAAATATCTATCGATATTTATTTCAAGAAAGATACTATTTTTCGTACATGTATTTCTGACAACACAATGCTTTTTTTGTTGGTCTAACATAAGACAAAAAGTTAAAAAACATTTTGATAATATGAAATATATGTAAAATTTTATCCAGGTTATTTAATGCTTGTCAAATATTTCAAGCCTTGGTAGTAAAATTTTGGAATAGCACAAATATAAACTGTTTCTAGTTGTTATAACATTTTTGTACGATCTGAAAGCACTGCGGTCCATATAGAACAGCATATAATATTTAATATATTATACATGATATAGCCTAAATTATAATTTTTAAATAAATTCTATAAATGTTAAGTACTTCGTACGAATTTATTTGGATTAATGTCCTTGTTCTTGAATAGATTATCACAAGATTGTAGCAGAAATTACACATTTCTAACAAAGGAAAAAAAAAATTCGATAATAGAAAATGCTGCTCTGTTTGAATGCTTATGCTTAAACTGTACTTCGCAAAACAGTTTAATTCGCGGTACGTTAGTTAAATAGGTACAATCAAATATTGTAGTAGGACAACATAGGAAAGCCGTGGCAAATCCGGGTGACTAGTGATAGCAGTGTTCCTGGTGACATGAGCTGTACTCAGCGTTGCAAACAATGTTAGTGCGAGATTTTTGAGTTTTCATATCACTGCTAATGCGTTATAAACAAATAATTTGCATTCTTTATGGCTTCTACTACAATTACTGATTGAAGTGCAGGCTTCCAGAATTACAGCTGATAATCCATAGAGGTGGCAATGGGTAGCAAGAAGCATACGTACACAAATTTAAATTTCACGCCATTAGGATCACTGTGTCTCGAGCCTCTCCCATGTTAACGGGCAGGAGTTTTTACACTGTCTTCTTCAATATTTGTTACAATCTACGTAACATTAATTAGGCTATACCCAAATATTCCAAGCGGGAAAATATTGCAAAGAGCCACTTACGAAGAATACATTTTACCTGAGATCAAGAGCACTGTGTTGGGCGTCAGACTCATCTGTGTGTTTGGATCTATTATTTGTGAGTATGGTTACTGACAGTAGTGCAGTAATACACTTAATACTATTCTCTGTCAGTATATTAGTGTTCATATACTCATAATACTACTAAACCGTTTAACAGTGTATTCTTCCTAAAGTCATGTGACTAAAGGAAAGGAATTGCTATTTTGATATGTTTTTACTTTTTCTTTCAAAATTACTTTGCAATTTCAACGTTATCCCTATGAATGGTTTTATTTTATTTTATTTGTGATTTCTTAATTTGATTTAATATTTTTGATTTTGGAAGTTTACTAACGGCAAGGATGCTTTGTAAATTTCTAAATTATATTTTTATATATTATAATTTATTTAAGTAATATCGAGAAAGAATGTTTCTTCCAAAATAACTAAACCTATGTCGTGGAATGCAATAGCAATGTTTTTATTGAGAAAATTGAGTTGTAATTTATTAAATAATATTTTATGGTAAAATGTCAAATTTTGTAAGGAAAATTTTGATTGTCTATCAAATTTAGAAGACTTTTCCGTTTGGAACGATCAGTTGAAGTCCAACCATAAAACACATCATATGTGAGTGAAGGCCTTCTGTAAATTTGAAAAGTTTTTGTGAGATTGAGTGTGATTAAAGTTAATATCAATTTTATTCAGAAGGATAAATAAGTCAATCCACGATGATGATAAATTGATTTTCGACAAATAGTGCCCATGTTACACCAATACAATACAATAATTATATGTACATTGAATTACATAAATGTAATTATTATTTGTAATTTGTTTAAAAGTAAAATATATGGCATATGTTTGTATCCCTCACACATATCTTATGGTTAGTAGGTTCAAGAGATGGAATTTGCAGTATTTTAGGTAGGGCACAAATGTCTAATCAAAGTTATTTATAAGAGTTTCAGTATCTTTACTACAATTGTTTTTGGGTCCACAATGTTTGAAGTTTTTACTAAATTCAATAGACCTTTTGCTTAGCGTATTAATTTTGGCATGAGAATCAACTCGGATTACTGGTTTTCCACTAATCGAAATAACTGATCACTAAATGTTTCAGACTTTAGTTGAAGATTACAATTTTATAATCAAAATATAAATTATCCTAGAGATTTGACGAATCAGACAGTTTGAGTAAAAAAATATTTAAATTTTGACTGCATTATATACAGCGTCGCTAAGTCCAATGAATGAGAAGGCTTATCTCCACAGCATGAATTTCACCGTCATTTTAACTATTTATATTCTATTATCTTATTATCAAAATAGTTATTATAATTCCAAACAACTTAAAGTCCGTAAAATAAACCACGAAATCCTAGCAACCTATAATACTAGCTTGACAAATTCGCTACACATATCATGGTGTTGCTTTCTTGGAACAATATTTTTTAAAAAAATCACAGATAACATTAATATTGTTACATTACTAATATCAGAGATGTCACACTTTGATTACAATTCCACAATACAAAAATCCTGTAACTATTACCAAATTAATGTCAGTAACCAACACTAAGTTAAAAATCATTATTAACCTATTTATATTTTAACAACATTTTTGAACGTCACTGTGTGTGCTGTACCGCACAACATATTTACAGGAATCGTAGTGAGAAACACATCAGCCACTGTAAAGTGTATAAATTATTATAGTGTTTACTCTATATCAATGCCCTTTTAATGGTTTGAACTTATTTTAAAATATAATTTATATTATTAGAAATATGTTTAAACTTTAACCTAAGGGTAGCTCTAACATGGCCTATAAACTACTTTTGTGCCGATCAATATTCGAGCATCAATAAAATAAGTTTCATTAAAAAAAATCTGTTTAAAGGTGTCTGACTACTTATAATTGGGCTATCTATTTTTCGCGTAAATATTTTATCGTTCATTAGACTGTAATAAGGTATGCATGCGCTAGCGCTTGTTCCCTTGTTATTAGCGGCCGTATACAGGAGAAGCCATTGCCCTACTTGGCTGGGCCATTCTGGATGAGTTTGCTTCTGCAATGGATGTCTGTGATTAGAGTGCTGACAGTAGAGGTGTCCTGGAATAAGCCCAGCCAACCACGATACACAGATAATGCTACAAAGTTTTAACACACAGCCGTGTGAAAATCTTTTCGTGAATAATACCTGGCCATAATAATAGCATCTAAAAGTATCTAATCGCTGATGCAAAGTGATTCGTGAATAAGTGTTATAAACGAAGGAGCTGATTATAAACGTTATTTCATAAAGAAAAATGACCCATTTGAAGCGCGTACACTCGTAAAGTTGACCGGTAGTAGTCACCGCGAAGCTTCCGAGGTTGGTGTGTTTGAACACATACCGTAAAGGACGGTAACCATTACAGCAACGTCAGTTTATCAGCTTATTCATTTATTCTACTTCGACACCGCTCACCTTGTATAATTGAGTAGCTGCTGCCACGTGCCAGTCCAGGATGATGAGGACCAGCAAAGATACACGAACAAGACGTATGTAAGCCAAAGTGACAGAAATGGAAATTGTCAAATATTGACGGTCTTTTAATTAGCCCTCGGCTCTGGAATGTTGTACCGAAGGACCAGGTGACGTAATTAACCCCAAGCGTCCCAGACCACCATCAGAGAGAAACACGATAAGGCGAGGGGGTTGGTAGAGGGGCGGGAGGGGAAATGGAGGAACGAGCGGGTCTCATGTGGCGACCGGTGATGAGAGGAATCGGTTGTTGAACGCCTCGCGTCCCAACACTCGCCCCTAATTGGCGGGAGGAAAACCAGACGTTTCGTTCGCCCCACAGGATTCTGGGTAATGGATGTTGCCAAGGGGAGGGGGAGTGAGGAGCAGACCGCCTTCCTTCCAGCACGGCTGCAATAACGCCTCGAAGCTCACTCTGTTCCCGGCCGAGGTATCGCTTACCGCCAGGGGTTGCGGGAGGAAGAAAAGAACAGAAGCCCCGCTCCGGTTTCAGGGGTGGTCGGAGACCCCGTCACAGGTGTTCCCTGGAGCGTGCCTGCTCGCACAGGACCGACCGAACCCGAGGGTCTGAGGTGACGCGCCGAAAGAAATTGAGGGGGACCTCTTCTCGCGATATTGCCTCCCCGCTGCGCGTTCCCGGTTCCTTCCCCCCCCCCCCCACCCACATGGCTGCGTGCGGAATGTCATTACTGCAGGAGAGCTTCGGGACCGCTCCCCTTGCAAAGGGCGCATGACTTGAAAACACAAAACAGTTTTGTCAATACAGAACCCACAACTCCTATCTTATATGCGACCTTTGAATGTTCTTGCTATGGAGATGATTGGTTTAAAATAATTGCATGATTTACTCTGGTCATCGCAAAATAAATTAAAGAAGCCCAAAGAATGGACAACATAAGATGAACCAATAAAATAAAACCGAAAATAAGCCAATATGATTTGATGTCAACTGTTGCATGACTATACAGCAGATATAATTCCGTGGAAGGAATTAAGTCAGCACAGACGAACACTGTTGACTGACAAATGACGAGAGGCATTTACAACTAAACCAATAAATACATAAAATACAACAACACAGCGATGCAAATACAAACCCAACGATGAACCCAAACAGATAATCTGTAAAACACGACACAGCGACGCACAGACGAAACTAAACATTAAGGACTATTTATATTTGGCTTGTAAATGCTCCCGCTTTAATACAAGCCGAAATATACTTAAGCTTACATTTGGAAACACTACATAACCTTATCACTACCTGGGATTCGAACACTGACAACCTCTTACATTGGTGCTTTAACCATGTGTGCCACGCAGGTCGGCAGATCAGTTTATTGGTGTCGACCAGTTTATTGGCGTCGATCACGAAATGTTTTGTAACGAACAGGCTTTTTTTAATGTTCTCGGTAAGTATTATGTAAATGGGCATACTAAAACAGGCGGCAGGCGGTGGATTGTGATTGTCGATCCGCCATCTTGGATTGTGACGTCACGGCGGCCATCTTGGATGACCTTGACCTTGACCTTTGACCTTGACCTTGAATTTGATCCTCAAAACTTGCCAAAATTGGGTAAAAATTGCCCAAAATTCCTCAAAAATCGCCAAAATTTCAAATTTGTAGAAACAAATTCCGCAAAAAAATCTCAAAATATTTGATAAATTGAAAATTCCCGTTTTTAAGGGAAAAATTTCCCGTTTCGAGGGAAAAATTCCCGTTTTTAGTCCTTAAATATCCCAGCATCTAGAAAGTCCTAAAAGAGGCTTAAAACTCCTAAGAGATAGCCGCTTATAAGCCTCTGACGTCATCTAGGATTATGACCGCCATTTTGAAAGATGACGTCACCGTTACAATTTTCGTTACGCCCGCCATCTTGAAAATCGGCAATTTTTTTGTTAGAAAATCGGTAAAAATTTTAAAAATCATTAAAAAAATTATTTGATCGAATTAAATAAGTATCTTAAAAACCACTGTTGCAGTTATCGTTACGGTCGCCATCTTGGATTATATAAATGTTGCAAATTTCGTTACACCCACCATCTTGGTTGAGTACCATGTCATTCTTACACTTTACGTTACGACCACCATATTGGATCCTATTAATGTTGCAATTATCGTTATGGTGGCCATCTTGAAATTTAGACGCCATCTTGAAATTTATACGCCATCTTGGAAATCCGTAATTTTTATGTTAGAAAATTGGGAAAAATTCCAAAATTCATCAAAAAATTAACTTAATGGAGTTCCGATTGATTATATCGATTCCCGTCCTTGGTTCGAAACCGATGAGGGGAAAAAAACACATCAGATCCTTCCTCCACAGAAGCCACCTACAGACTGACCTACCACCGCCAATAACAAGGTATTTACCATCAGCTGGTATGACGTCATGTCCGCCATCTTGTCTTTGTCCGCTAGAGGCCGCCATCTTGTTTTCGTCTGCTAGAGTGTGCTGACGACATGTTAGTATAATGTTCTGTTCACCATAACTTTGATATCTTATATTGACATTGAACTTTGTCATTGACCTTGAACTTTGACCTTGACCTTGAAATTTGACCTTGACCTTGAAATTTGACCTTGACCTTAACTTTGACCTTGACCATTAAATTTGGCCTTGACCTTGAAATTTGACCTTTGTCCTTGACCTTGAACTTTGACCTTGAACTATGACCTTGAACTTGAACTTTGACCTTGACCTTTAACTATGACCTTGACCTTGAACTTTGACCTTGACCTTGAACTTTGACCTTGACCTTGATCTTTGACTTTGACCTTGACGCCCATCATGGATTCGTCATTTTATGTTCAGTACATGCTACCAGGAGCTACCACATGCTAGTGGTCATTGCCAACATCTTGTTTTCGTCTGCTGGAGGTCACCATATTGTGTGTACTCGTCTTACCATCATGTAAGTTTTATTCTAACCCACTAGAGTGCAGTAATCATTTATTATTTTTGCTGTAACACCCGCCATCTTGAAATTTGGACACCATCTTGAAATCATGTAATTATTTAGCTAGGAATGCGGGAAACATTCCAAAATTCATCAAAAAAATCACTCATTAATTTACATATTGAATCGATGAATCCCTGTCCACGGTTCGATTCTTGACCAGTGACAGTTGTAACTAATTATGAAATAAATTTTAGATTCTGTTTTCCATTACCTTTCGCGGAGTTTATTAATCATTCACTCTACGAAAAACAACTCAAGTCAATATACCTGACCAACGAATTAATACAGTGCCGATTAGCCTATTATGAAAGTCTAATTTTTCAATAATCTGAATAACATATAAGCCGTTTATGTACAAAGCCACACATATAGATCAATTGTCTTCAGTCCATGAGACCGAGTCACGTCATTATCAGACGTATAGGCTAGTCATTTCAGGTCCACGTGACCTTCGTCGTTAGCTAATTATATTCAATTAATCCATCGTGATATTTTTATACAATCTAAAGGACCAAGTAACCTTGAAAAATATTTTAGTATCACCAAGAGGTTTTAAACTAGTAAATATTCAATCCCTACATTTTGTACTACGCGCAATCAACAAAAAGGAAGCACCAACAACGAAAAGACAGAACCGACAACGAAAAGGCAGCACATTTGGAAGTACCGCCAACGAAAAGGCAGCACATTTGAAAGCACCGACAACGAAAAGGCAGCACCACCATCGAAAAGGCAGCACCGACAACGAAAAGGCAGCACATTTGGAAGCACCGACAACGAAAAGGCAGCACCGCCATCGAAAAGGCAGCACATTTGGAAGCACCGACAACGAAAAGGCAGCACCGCCAACGAAAAGGCAGCACATTTGGAAGCACCGACAACGAAAAGGCAGCACCGCCAACGAAAAGGCAGCACATTTGGAAGCACTGACAACGAAAAGGCAGCACCGTCAGCGAAAAGGCAGCTCATTTGGAAGCACCGACATCGTAAAGGCAGCACTGCCAACGAAAAGGCAGCACCGTCAACAAAAAGGCAGCTCATTTGGAAGCACCGACAACGAAAAGACAGCACCGTCAACAAAAAGGCAACTCATTTGGAAGCACCGACAACGAAAAGGCAGCACCATCGACGAAAAGGAAGCACATTTGGAAGCACCGTCAGCAAAAAGGCAGCACCGACAGCGAAATGGCAGCACATTTGGAAGCACCGTCAACGAAAAGGCAGCACATTTGGAAGCATCGCCAACGAAAAGGCAGCACCATCGACGAAAAGGAAGCACATTTGGAAGCACCGTCAGCAAAAAGGCAGCACCGACAGCGAAAAGGCAGCACATTTGGAAGCACCGTCAATGAAAAGGCAGCACCGCCGACGAAAAGGCAGCACATTTGGAAGCACCGACAACGAAAAGGCAGCACAATCGACGAAAAGGCAGCACATTTGGAAGCACCGTCAACGAAAAGGCAGCACCGCCGACGAAAAGGCAGCACATTTGGAAGCACCGTCAACGAAAAGGCAGCACCATCGACGAAAAGGAAGAACATTTCGAAGCACAAGTTACGAGAACTAAGTCTTAGTTAGAAATCAGAATACAAGAAATAAAAACATTAAATTTTTATAATTCAAATTATTTATTTTATTTCTTTACATTATACAAATGCAAGTAAAACAAGCCATTATTATATGTAGCCAGCTTTCCTCAGTCCTTTGAGTATGAAGGATATTTCTTTGATGCACGAATAGTTTCCTGCACAAAGCGAGCCATGTAGAAGTCTTAGCCGGTCAACCAATTTGTTTGGATCTTTCCATGATGTGTAATCAATCTCTTCTACCACCATTTTACTTGCTTGTTTATTATAAATATTATGATCTCTGGTGTATTCCGTTTTAACACCAACCTCAGGGTAACTTTCATTATCGAGATAGTGATCATCACAAGCTTGATCAGATTTATTTAATATATCACGTCGTTTCCATCGTTTCGGTCTCAGGACACCGACACAGTCTTCGATCTTGTCTGCTTTAGCTACTTCATCACAGTCTATGCCTTTGTCAACAGCCTCAGAGTCGCTGTAGCAATCACCGTAGAAGGCAACATCTTCACCCAGATTACCGTAATAATTCGATGCTGATGATGTCCAAGTGTCTTCATCGTATTTAAAAATAAAAATAAATTAATAAAAAATAAAAAGTAAATAAAAAAATGCATAAATTTCTGGCTTGTACAAGAACTCTATCTTTGCTCAACAATGATAAGTTTACAAGCTAGCAGAAACTGTTTATGCATTTTTTTATTTATTCTTTATTTTTTATTAATTTATTTTTATTTTTAAATATTTTTTCCTGTAATTTTATGATATCAAAGAAAACATGTGGTGGTTTTCTCCGAGTACTTCTGATTAATCTGGTCAATATTATGATGGTTTTCTCCGTGTGCTCCTGATTATTCTTGCCAATATTATGATGGTTTTCTCCGTGTGCTCCTGATTATTCTTGTCAATATTTTGATGGTTTTTCCCGTGTTCTTGCAATCATTCCTGTGGTTTCTTCAAGTGTTTCTGACTATTCTGAGAAACCGCTCTCTGCATGGATTTTTTTTTGGTCTAATGAGACATGTCATTTTATTTGGAGTTACATTTAATTCGATAATTTCTGCTACTAAATCAAAACTTGCAATATTTTTATCAGGTGGAATTAACAAATATCGTTACTCAGTCAAATTAATATTACGCCATGAGACATCTGTGGAGCACCAACATGCAATACGAACTTCCTTTTCCTTGGAGTCTAGCGAAGCCATCCTTCTTTTGCGATCGTTAGTGAGCATCCCGCATCCCGCATAAAAGAACTAAATATTATTTACCTTAAAGCAACATGTGGCGACATCTGTTGTTGAAAAGCAGAACTACATGCATAAAGTACTTTTGCATGAGATATATTAATTCTCGCTGATGAAATATGAAAAAATTTCTATTTAAGTATTGGATCTAATTTAAAACACTCAATTGGTATCTGGCATTGGTTTCAGTAACTAATATGAATTCCGATTTGGGATCTGACGCTGTATCGAAAGAACATAGGTGTAAGTTTTGCAGTAAAGAGTTTATCTTGAGAAAGAATAAAATACAACACGAGAAGAATGACTGTGTTAAAAATCCACTGCGCAATATGATAAGTTGTGTTCGATGTAGCAAGTCGTTTACGCGGAGAGAGAGCCTAAAAAGACATGGCAGAACTTGTTTCGCCAAGCCTGCGTACAAGCTAGAGGATAACGATGAATCTACTAGCCTAAAGAAGAGTGATCTGCATTACGACAATAATTTTCTTGGCTCTTCCGATCTCGACAAAGAACTTAACTTGAAGGAGGTTGATGATTTACGGAAGAATGAAGACAATGGAAGAATCCTTAACGTGAAAAGTGAGAATATATTCCAGCCGAATTCAAGTAGATATTTCCTACTTTGTAAAAATGATGGACTCCTAAAAAGGAAGCATGAAGACGATGAAGACACTTCAACATCATCAACATCGAATTATTACGGTAAATTGGGTGAAGACGATTCCTTCTACGGTGATTGTTACAGTGACTCTGAGGCTGTTGACAAAGACATAGACTATGATGAAGCACCTAAAGCTCCAAGATCGAAGAATGTGGAAGTGTCCTGAGACCGAAACGGTGGAGACGACGTGATATATTATATAAATCTGATCAAGCTTGTGATGATCACCGTCTCAAACATGAAAGTTACCCTGAGGTTGGTGGTAAAACGGAAGACACCAGAGATCATAATATTTATTAAAAAGGTGCAGGGAAGATGGTGGTAGAAGAGAATGATTACACATCATGGAAAGATCCAAACATATTGGTTGACCGGCTAAGACTTCTACATGGTTCGCTTTGTGCAGGAAAATATTCGTGCATCAAAGAAATATCCTTCATACTCAAGGAACTGAGGAATGCTGGCTACATACAATAGTGGCTTGTTTTACTTGCATTTGTATAATGTAAAGCAATAAAATAAATAATTTAAATTATAATAATTTAATATTTTTATTTCTTTTATTCTGATTTCTAACTAAGACTTAGATCTCGTAACTTTTGCTTCCTTTTTGCCTTTTTTTTTTTTTTGTTAATGGAGCTTCCAAATGTGCTGCCTTTTCGATGATGGTGCTTCCAAATGTGCTGCCTTTTCGTTGTCGGTGCTTCCAAATATACTGCCTTTTCGTTGTCGGTGCTGCCAAATGTGCTGCCTTTTCGTAGTCGGTGCTTCCAAATGTGCTGCCTTTTCGTTGTCGGTGCTGCCAAATGTGCTGTCTTTTCGTTGTCGGTGCTTCCAAATGTGCTGCCTTTTCGTTGTCGGGGCTTCCAAATGTGCTGCCTTTTCGTTGTCGGTGCTTCCAAATGTGCTGCCTTTTCGTAGTCGGTGCTTCCAAATGTGCTGCCTTTACGTAGTCGGTGCTTCCAAATGTGCTGCCTTTGCGTTGTCGGTGCTGTCAAATATGCTGCCTTTTCGTAGTCGGTGCTTCCAAATGTGCTGCCTTTTCGCTGTCGGTGCTTCCAAATGTGCTGCCTTTTTCGTAGGCGGTGCTTCCAAATGTGCTGCCTTTTCGATGACGGTGCTTCCAAATGTGCTGCCTTTTCGTAGTCGGTGCTTCCAAATGTGCTGCCTTTTCGTTGTCGGTGCTGCCAAATGTGCTGCCTTTTCGTTTTCGGTGCTTCCAAATGTGCTGCCTTTTCGTAGTCGGTGCTTCCTATTGTTTTTTTCTTTTTTGAAGGTGCTTCCAAGTGTGCTTCCTTTTTTTTTATGGTGCTTCTATTTTTTTAATGTTGTTTTGACTCTAGTATTTTAGTAAATTGTTCTTGATTTGACTAGCGTATTATTCAAACCGGTTAATGTATATAAACGATTCCTAGACAGCAGGACGCTCAGTTTGTTACTGCCGTCGACGGTGTACGGATCACCTAGTTTGTTTCTTCTGGTGCATAAGACGTGTAATTGGCTGTTCTTGAGACTTCGATGGCATCTTTACCGACTTTAACGTCGTACTCGATGGAGGATGTACCATCGACTACGGGAACCATGACGTCGGCGCCGACGATGTTGGAGCAGATCCCGTTGGCAACGCCTCTGACAACACTGGAGGAGACTTCGATATGTGCTGTTCCACCATCAGCTGAAGTTTCATCAGCATTGAATACTTCAATTAATGAAGAGCGTACTTCGCATCAGTGCAAATACTGTGGTGCATCATTTACTATCACCTCAAATGCTCGCAGACATGAAAGAAGCGGTTGTTCTAATAATGTTCAAAGAATACAGTTTCAGTGCAATAAGTGCAATAAACTAATTTCACGTCTCGATAGCTTACATCGTCATTATAAAAAATGCTCCGAGACGTATAATGAACATGGTTATTGATTTGACTCATGTGTTGTACCGGCTAATGAGACTATATAAGTGCTATGAACTTCAGTCCGTCTCTGGCTGTGGTGATGAACGGATCGGATAGATATTTAAAGTCATGTAAAAGGCTTAGTCCGTCCAATAAGAAGACTGTTTGAATCGTGGAATCCAAAAGGCTTTGGTAATTTGTCAGTGTTTTTTTTTGTACTTGTAGTAGTGTATTGAATTTATGTAATAAAATTTTTTTAAAAGAACTTTGGTGTTTTTATTATCTCAAACCTAACACTTTTTTAGTATTTTTTTTAATTAAAGTTGTTTTGTATCGGCCAGGGATCGAACCAAGGTCCTTAGTCGATCCAATCAATCATTTTATGGATTACAAATTTATTTAATGAATTTTGGATTTTTTCCCGCTTTTCTAGCTACATTATTACATGATTTCAAGATGGCGGCCGAATTTCAAGATGGCGAGGGGAACCTCCATAATAAATTATTACTGCACTGTAGCGGGTTAGAATAAAATTATCCAGATGGAAATGTACTCTATAATACATGTACACACACACAATATGGCGTACTCCAGCAGGTGGTAGCTCCTGGTAGCATGTACTGAACATAAAATGTCGGATCCATGAGGGTCGACAAGGACAAAGTCAAATTTCAAGGACAAAGTCAAATTTCAAGGTCAAGGTCAAATTCAAGGTCAAGGTCAAATTTCAAGGTCAAGGTCAAATTTTAAGGTGAAGGTCAAAATTCAAGGTCAAGGTCAAAGTTCAAGGTCAAGGTCAAAGGTGTGGTGACCAGATAATTATACTAACATGGTATCAGCACACTCTAGCAGACGAAAACAAGATGGTGATCTCCAGCGAACGAAGACAAGATGGCGGTCATGTCGTCATACCAGCTGACGATATATATGCTTTGAAAAAAAGTGGTAGGAGTCAGTCTGCCTGCATCCACCATTGAGGAAGGAGCCTGTCGCCATTTTTAGTTGTTTTTTTTTTTTGCACTCACAGGGTTCGAACCGAGGACGGTGATCGATATAATCAATCAAAATTCGAATAAGTTATTTTTTTGATGAATTTTGGAATACATCCCGATTTTCTAACATACAAATTGCGGATTTTCAAGATGGCGTCTAAATTTCTAGATGGCGACCATAACGATAATTGCAACGGTGACATCATCCAATATGGCGGACAACAAAATGCCGGAATTTTCTAGAAATTAAATTGACGTCATCCAAAATGGCGGATCCAAGATGGCGGATCCAATATGGCGGATCCAAAATGGCCGCCGGGGTCAATGTCATGTCCTGATAGCGGCTTAGAGCGGCTAGCTCTTAGGAGTTTTAAGCCACTTTTAGGACTTTTCGAACCGCAGGTATTTTCCTGGACTTAAACGGGAATTTTTCCCTCGAAAACGGGAATTTTTTTTCTTAAAACGGGAAATTTTGTTTCATTTTGAGTCAATTTTGAGGAATTTTGAGGAATTTTGAGTCCAACATGGCCGCCGTGACGTCACAAATCCAAGATGGCGGACACCGACACCACAACCACATCCTGAATCCTGTTTCAGTATGCCCATTTACATACTACTGATGCTGTGTTAATTGATAATTTAAACATTTTTGCTCGTTGCCGAGGTTAAATGTTACACATCACTGGCAAGTACTGTAAGAATCGCTCACTTATTTTTTAGTATTTTTCTATTGCAGAACATAAAACAATTTTAACTTTCTGACCAACACGCACAAGTATATTTGAATGTTAGTTTGCTATCAAACATGATCAAAAATCTTGGGTCACTCGTGATGTAAGACAAGAAACCATGAAAGTGTTCTAGTTCAGATTCTCATCAGATTGCAGCGAGAGTTTTGCAGGGGAGAGTTTTGTAATTAACTATGTAAAATTAGTAAAAAAAAAAAAAACACGTGTTTTAAAAACGTGTCTTCGCGAAACATTATTCTCTGCGTATGCAATTATGTATATGTGGGTATAATTTTTTTTTCTTGTAAAGGTCGCTGCAAGAATTTAGTCCCCGTGGCACGAAAGTAATTATAAATGCGAGGTCGCAACGAGCCGCGGAGCGGTGGCTCGCACAGATAATGACGTAATTAGTTTCGGAAGCCGGCGCTTCTTTGTACGACCGGCTTTGTCTCCGGGCTGGCGGTGGCCCGCTGAGGACAAGTCCCTCCTTCTCCCTGCCCTGTCCCTCCAGAGAAGCCGTCCACGTAATTGGTGGAGGGGAGAAGAAGGATGGGGAAGTGAGGAGGGGAGGGGTGGAAAAAATAAGTCCGTGCGGTGCCGCCGGAGATGGGAAAGTAATTAAAACAACATTACAGCCAAGCGCGGAGCGCGCATTCTGTAGGTGCGAGCACCGACCATATTTCACCGCACGGTCCATTGTTTTTTGAAACTCCGAGGTGTAACTCCTCTGCCCTTTTTTTTCTTTATACCACCGTTATTTCAGCAATCCCTTCGTCTTGCAGCGTGAGATAATCTTGGCAAATATTTATATCAGTAATCTAGAGAGAATATATTTTTATGTGTAACATCTTAGCTTTCGGTATACGGCATACGGTAGTCGCATGGAATGGGTACGTGTAACCACGATGCTGCCTTCTGTTGCGGATGGCAGGAACCAAAGTTCCCAAAGGTAAACTTTATAGTATTAACGGTTCAATGAATTTCAAAAATTTTTCCAGTATTTCAATAAAATTCCTTATCAAAAATCAGGTCCAAATTCAGGGTTTCGTATTTTTTCCAAGTCTTTTCCGCTTCTACCGGAACCGTTGCATTATGCAGTTAAAATTTTGGTCTGCAGATCAAATTATTGTATAGTCTACTTAGCTGCTCCGACAACTAATTCTAGTGGCGGGTGCGGAAACTACGTATGATTCGCGTCAATAAATGTAGTTGAAACACACTTTGCTTGTATATTTATTACGCTCAGTATTATTTTTAATTATTCTACATTAAATTTCGTGAACGAGATTCATATTATGAGTGTATTTGCAACATGAGAACACATGAATTTGCTCGTTACCGAAGTTAGAAGTTATACATCTCTGGCGAGCACTAAAATACTAGCTCACACCTACTTTAAGTATTGTTCATATTCGCTCAACACCATCTTACTTTCCATTGTTCAAGTCCTTCACGTGCTGACCAGCAGCCTGTCGGGCGTGGTGCATGCGTCACTGGTACCAATCCACCGCGCACAAAAACCGATGCGGACTGCAAGGTCCAGTTTCTGACCCCCCACCACACTTGCAAATACCATGGTTTAAACTTTCTGACATAACCAATTTTTTTGTACCATCGTTCTTGTTTTGTACTGTACCTGCCTGGTTAACGCTTGAAATAATTTAACCCCGCATTTCTGTGCACAGGGTTTTCCCTGTGCCTATGCATGCTTTACCTTGTCCCAACTTATGGGCGCCATCTGCTTCAGGTAAAACAACGCGATTTGAAAACTACTCGAGATTTGTGAGTGTTTACCGTTTACGAAAAGCATTTAAGAACTGGCTGAGGGCCAAAACGTAGTTTTGATGCTGGATTAAGTTTTTCAACTGTATTTTTAGAAGTGTTATAATGGCTAAAAAGGTGTGTTTTCAGAGTGATTTTTAGGCATAAAACAACCAGTAGTACAGATTCTTGAAAGCACTTAAAGGACTTGCATTACACATTTATCTTAATTTCTGTGCCATATAATGTTGCTGTCACTACTCAAATTTCCCAGTTGTCCTATGCACGACGAGAAGACTGCGCGCCAGTTCAGAGCCTTGCGCTCAGAGATACCGCTCTAGAAATACCAGCAAGCTCGCTTATCATCCCGCCTCACTAACACAGATACACCCCTGAGAAGGCAGGCCCCATAGTCAGTTGTAGTCAAGATCTAAGATAGGGGAGTTAGTCATGACATCAATTGCCGCCATGGCTGGCCAATCCCCGAACAAAGCACAGGGTGCATACTACCCTTCCTGCATGGCTGAAACCCAGCATGATAAGGCGTATAGGCTTCGGCCTGAGACACACAGTCTTCCCAATACAATTAGAACAAGTTAGGTTAGGAAAGAAAATTGCTATTATTGTGCATCGTAATCTTTAGTTAAATATAATGCTATTAAAGAGATTATTTTATGTGATTTTTATTACAAATAATATACAAAGACTTAAAACGACACTGGGCTTCCAAGATTATAGTGGTCTCCGAACTACTTTAATTTTAAACCTCTTAATTTTATAGTGCTAAAAGCAATTTTTTTCTTAACTGACATACTTAGGACCATGCTATTTAGGGTAACCACGTGTTGTTACAGAGAGGACTGGTTTCAAACCCTGGTGGATCCGGACCTGCGGGTTTCACAAGTATAACATTTAACTAATGTTGCTGTAAAGTCTTTGGGTCGAAATGAAATATTCGCCAGTGCTGGCTGTACGGGTTGCAAAACGAATACTCGAAATAACGTAAAGAAAATCTTAACATACATATATGCGTTCATTTGCGTTTGGCATCTCAACAAACAAACGCTTTTTTTAATATTATTCTTAGTTTTCTTAATTTTGTAGTTCACCTAATGCGTGTTTTATTATATTGTGTAGTGAACTTTGAAACAAATTTTGCGTAGACAATCTGTTGTATAAAAAGATAAAAGCTTTGAAACAGGGCAGGAGGGCCGCATCATTTCAATGAAAAAAAATAATAGCTTTCTAAAATAATGATGAACCTGATAATTTATTTTCAGTGATCTCACATCTTGGTTGACTAGGGTACTTGATTTCCAAATTGTATACACAATTCGAGTGGTGACAAAGTGGAATAAACGAAGGAAATTTTGGCTGAATTTATTTGAAGCCAAAAATATTGTATCAACAATAAGTATATGGATTTGTGATTATGCGTGAAATGCATTTTTCCAGGGAAATTCCTCTGATTCATAATATTTCTGACAGTTTCACACATGGAGCGGAGGTGGTGTCTTAGGCTAGTGGTATGAGCACGAGTGTCGCGAGCAGCAGTCTTTGTGGTGTGGCTCTGCCATTCCCGATTATGTATTAATTATTGTACGTATTTTTTTGGTTTTAGTTTTATTTAATTATGTTTAGAATTTAATTGGTTTAAATTTATTTTTATACACATGGTAAATTTGGTTCAGGATGTTTAACGTTGACGTTGATTTTGAAAAGACGCTGTAATGGAATAGAAGCTCTCAGGTGAGATACGTTTTTATTTCAGTTTTAGTCGTTAGTTCAAATTTTTATGTTAGTTTTAAATGGTTGTGTTTTTATCTCTATTATGGCTGTGAGCGTAGACACTTTTAAGTGTTTATGTTTCTATACTTACGTGTGAGAGCGTAAACTTCTAGAAAGTGCGAGCTGGTGCGGGAGGGGTGAGAGGGGAGGGGAATGACGTCACCGAGTCTGCCGCTGGCCGGGTTCGCGCGAGCTCACAGCCGCGAGTACCGGAGCCGTGTGTTGCTTGACGTCTGAGTGAGAGACATGCGTGGCGACCTTCACTGCGGTGGCGTGGAAGTGTACCAGCTGTTGTGCAACCAAGATTCCCCGTCGTCAGCGATGCGAATTTCGGCCGTCGGTGCAGCGACACTCCCGTGCTTTGGGGCTGTCGGCAAGTGCATCAGCGTGCGTACACCCTTACACCCCTTTCATCGCCAGTGATTTTGGGCGTGATTAAGGGATACTCGTGCAAATGGAGTACCAGAGTCTACTGCACAAACTTGCAAGTAAGTCTCGCATTCTGGACGCCCTCGAAGACTGCCATGACTGTTAATTCAATTTAGTGACAAATTAAAGGTCGTTCTCCCTTTTTTTTATTTTGCCAAGTATCATAAACCTTGCTGTTTGAAACAAGTCCTGCAGGCGTGCAAATGTAACATGTCGTGGCAGACAATTAAATTGCGTGTAATTTAAAAATACTTTTCAAAACTCTTTAGATCGAATTTGTTCAAAACGAAAAGGTAATCAAAATTTCGGTCCGTACGCTCACAAACGTCAGAAACTGTTATTTTTTTTAGTAATATTTGCTAACGCGAATATATTGTAATAAATGGTACAATTTTCATACTATTTGATTATTTTAATATTTATTTGTACACTATATTATACATTATAACCAACGTACGTGTTATATTTTAACTATTTCAAAGGTAAATATTTTTAAGTTGTAGCTGTATGACGGGACAATGTGTTCATCGTTGGTTACTAAAATGAAAGAAAACTGAAATGAATGCAATATGTTAAATCTCAAAGAATGTTCAAAGAGAAGTGGTTATAAAGTCATAAAAAATCGTAAATCTCATTTTGTAACTTTTAATATTATCTCTAAATCTTTTCAAACCAATGACACAAGAAATTTGTTTACAAAAACAAACTGATAACAAAGATAGCTCAATGCTTTTTAACGATCAATAATCATGAAAAACAGGCAAATATATTTACATAATCTACCTTCTCATAAAATGTATAAAAAAAATAAGAATTTAAACCCACTTGCATTAACCCGATCCTTGAACTACACCAGTGTGGCGCAAATTATTGATTTTAATTCGTACTTCTGATAAGTGTTCAGGGGTTCACATTAATTTTTTTTATTTCCTTATTCCAAGGAGGTCCTTATTGTTTAAGCGTTAAGCAGTCCGTCCGCCCGCGGCCAGGGCTCCTGCGCTAAGCGGTCGCCCATGCTCTGTTAGTAGCGGGTCCTGCTTGTCCCGCCTGGCCGCACGTACCGCCTCCAGTGCCCCGTGCAGGGTTCGTACCTGCAGACACGGCCAGTTAGACACCCGTGCTGCGTTACCGTACCACCCACGTGCCAGAGCGGCCGGCGCAGCTCTACGACAGGAGTTCCCCCGCCCCTTCTGGGCGCAGCTACCCCTAGGGGCAGTGTGTGTGGTGCATTTGCCTGGTGTACTTCTACTTATCTTCACCATCTAATTCGGGAGCACATCCGCGGGGAATTAATCATTATGTAGTTACTATAATTAAGGCATTTAATCCCTCGCCAGCCTCCTTTCCTTTAATGTTGTAGTTTTATTAGTGTTTTTTTTTGTTTTCGCTACTGCTACATACTTTGGACTTTGAGTTTGTTTTCACCACCATGTATTAGCTTTTGGACATCCCCACGTATGCGGTAAGTGGAACCATCAACCTAACTTCGCCATTGATCAAGTTTTTAATTCGTAATTGTCATCACTTCGTTTTTTTATTATTTATTTATCTATACTTTTTTATTTGTGTGTGCAGTGGATTTACCTGTCGGGGACCTATTTACTCCTATTTTCTGCCCTGACTTCTCTGTTGGCACTTTTCTCGGGATATGAGCCTCTGTCAGAGACCGGAGATAATCAGTGACTTTCTCTTATTAGCGGCCAGCCTTCCGCAAACAACCCCCACCGCACGTCTGGCGCGCAGTATACACCCAAGTCCAATGGAATGTGAATTATCTAATTACATCAGTTTAATTTTGGACAATGAAATTTAAGTATAAATAAATACATATTGAATAGAATCATATGTCAAAACTCATTTGCCAAAACGCAAATCAATTTGGATTTTATTAATAAAATAATTAAATGTTTATAAAGTTATAAAATATTTAAAACAGAACAAATTGTGATTTTAACTCTATCGTAATCAGTCAAATTATGTCAACTCATAATAAATGAAAACATTTTGTTACTGGCCAGTTTTTTTTTTTTTTTTTTTTTTTTTGCCTTTAGCAGGTTCCTTTTTTTTTACATACGTAACTTTGTTATCTGTTCTTTTTGTTAACACTGGATTTATGAATCAGTAAATACGAGCTACCAATCAGAATTATTTGCTTTCATGTTCATTTCTTTCAGACATTCTATTATTATTATTATTATATTAACCCTTCCATCCGCTTAAATACAGGTTGAAAATGAGCGTCTGCATACTTTCACTAAATTTAATTTGTTATGATGTTTTCCTTCTCGTGCACGCCTTCCATTTTAACTGTTCATCTGATAGCTGGACACATATCCAGACGTTGGGGAGCAGCGTGTCACCAGTACCCCAACATGCACAATTTACCAAATTTTCCTACATTCGAATACAACTACATGATATATTTATATGTGTTTCATTGCACAAGACTCCAACAGAAAGAACAACAAGGCCTTCAAATTTTTAGTGCAATCTCAAAGTCAAGACGTGTGCGTGTTTCGCAGAGTACCTAGTACACAGGACAAATTTTCTTCTGATCAAAAACGTTGCAAAATGCCACCAGGAAAATTACACACTTAAGGCCTGTTGACGTTTACGGCAAAGCCAGAACATTCAATAAACCCTCTTAACACTATTTTATTCCGCAAATAAACAATACAGGAAAAACGATACCCAACAACGATTACAAATTTCGTAACGCAAAATGCCTCGCATACAAACCAATGCATTCATTAACCCAGCCAATACTCGCCTGTACGCGACAGTTTATCACACGTAAACAAAACGAAACGGCAAGATTAAATAACATATTTAACGTACTGGCAATTAAATAAATACCAACAGCCGTTCCAATAATCAAATGTTGACAAACATCACTCACGACTAGAGATAACCCGTTATAATACTGACCATGATGACGGCATTTAACAGCAACTTTCAGGCCTAACTTCCAGCGTTCTGCCGGCATTTGCCTAAGCTATATTAATCAGCAAACAAACAAAACCAAAACTATGTTCAGTTGCTTCACATTAAATTTCAAAATGCAAACCCAATAATAACTACTTAACCGAAAACTGACAATTCCCATGATCGCTGCCGCCCACGCACTAGATACATAATTCGGGACCGTCGCCTATTCCATGTCTAACCAAGAGCTCGCTGAAGAAGGTTATTACCAACATGACCTCAGTATCAGACCTAGTCACGAACACGTGCGCCTGCGCGGAGGGGAGGAATCACATCAGGAGAGGTAGGGAGGGAGAAGTCGCTCTGAAGGGAGGGGAAAGGCGCAGTCCAGAAACAAAATACAGTCATTCCGCGGCGACTCCCGGCTCGAAGTAACTTTTTAAATAAACAAATGAAACAATATTTCCGTTTGTATATTTTGTAATATTGGTTATATTATACGGATTTATTTACTTTTTTAATTACTATTTGATGGATACTTTGAGATTTTTATCTTTTGTGCTACTATCACGTTGTCCTAATAACTGGCCTTTTAAGCTTTGAAAATAAATTATTTCTTTTTGGGCTCACGCCCTTTTGCTGTCGAAGCATTCCTTAACGCTTAGGCGCCCCATGATTACGTTTAAATTCGAAGTCACGATGCTGTTGAAGAAAGATGCATGATCAGTGTAGGTGTGCAGACGAAAGACGCTCGCTGGTAGTAACAGCGGCCACTATCAACTTTGCGGGGCCTTTACACGTTAACTTTCGCGGGGTCCTTTTATTTTGGAGAAGATCCCTACTGTGGCATGGTAGGGACGGTATGGAATAATCTCCAGAGAATAGGGAAGTCCGTTTGTCCTCCCCCAGAATACTTTAAGAATAAACTCTTTAAAACCACATTTTTAAGCCAACGTGGAACTTAAATTTCGACGATGGGTTCGCTCATTTATCTTTAAAAAATTAAAATTCAAATTATGTATACCTACATTGTAATATAATGAATAAGATTTTATAATAAAATTGAAACCATTCACTGCCTTGAAGGGGGCTTCGAAGCTGTTCCTGTCAGACGGGTCAGCTCAGTTCCTGGGACTCATGTCTCGTAGGGGAACACCTCGATTGTGGCGCAGGGCAGCAGGGCAGGACTTCAGTGCCTCTCCACGCGTGCTCTGCTACCACTTGTGGACATCACTCACAAACTGTGCCACATTCCTTCTATCATACTTCAGTTAGCGTTATTTGATTGTTTGTTTTTTTTTTACAGAAATAGTGTGTACCTATCAGTGATTTACGATGCCAGCAATTCACAGTACAAAAAAAAATATATGAAAATAAATAGTAAAAAAAATTATTCCAATTTCTAGGTATTAAACCTTGATATCGAGCAAGATGGTTCCTCCATTTTGAAACTCGGCGATATTTGACAAACACAAAGCAGGGTCTTCGTTAACTGCCTCGCAAAACTTCTAGACAATATACGTTAACAGAGACACACAGTCCCATCCCTGCCACACAGCACCCACACATCTCAAAGTGCGCCTGCCGTAACTACAGAGTCAGCCCTGGTGGCAGGGTCTCCAGCCCAGGGTTCGGAGGACTGTGTCGTGTTGCAGATCCTGAGCGGCAACAGCGACACGTCGACGGTGGTGGGGCACCGCCTCATGCCGCCCGTGTACGCTAGCCAGGTGCGTGTGCTGCCCTACAGCGTGCACCGCCGCACCGTGTGTCTGCGCGTCGAGCTGCGCGGCTGCCTCGCCGAGGGTCAGTGCCTGTCTGCCTGTCTGCCTGTCTGTCTGTCTGCCTGTCTGTCTGTTTGCCTGTATGTCTGCGCGTCGAGCTGCGAGGCGGCCTCGGCGAGGGTCAGTGCCTATCTGCCTGTTTGCCTGTCTGTCTGTTTGCCTGTATGTCTGCGCGTCGAGCTGCGAGGCGGCCTCGGCGAGGGTCAGTGCCTGTCTGCCTGTCTGTCTGTCTGCCTGTCTGTCTGTCTGTCTGTCTGTCTGTTTGCCTGTCCGCCTGTATGTCTGCGCGTCGAGCTGCGCGGCTGCCTCGCCGAGGGTCAGTGCCTGTCTGCCTGTCTGTCTGTCTGTCTGTTTGCCTGTCCGCCTGTATGTCTGCGCGTCGAGCTGCGCGGCTGCCTCGCCGAGGGTCAGTGCCTGTCTGCCTGTCTGTCTGTTTGCCTGTCTGTCTGTTTGCCTGTATGTCTGCGCGTCGAGCTGCGCGGCTGCCTCGCCGAGGGTCAGTGCCTGTCTGCCTGTCTGTCTGTCGGTCTGTTTGCCTGTTTGCCTGTATGTCTGCGCGTCGAGCTGCGCGGCTGCCTCTCCGAGGGTCAGTGCCTGTCTGCCTGTCTGTCTGTCTGTTTGCCTGTCCGCCTGTATGTCTGCGCGTCGAGCTGCGCGGCTGCCTCGCCGAGGGTCAGTGCCTGTCTGCCCGTCTGTCTGTCTGTCTGTTTGCCTGTCCGCCTGTATGTCTGCGCGTCGAGCTGCGCGGCTGCCTCGCCGAGGGTCAGTGCCTGTCTGCCTGTCTGCCTGTCTGTCTGTTTGCCTGTCCGCCTGTATGTCTGCGCGTCGAGCTGCGCGGCTGCCTCGCCGAGGGTCAGTGCCTGTCTGCCTGTCTGTCTGTCTGTCTGTTTGCCTGTCCGCCTGTATGTCTGCGCGTCGAGCTGCGCGGCTGCCTCGCCGAGGGTCAGTGCCTGTCTGCCTGTCTGTCTGTCTGTCTGTTTGCCTGTATGTCTGCGCGTCGAGCTGCGCGGCTGCCTCTCCGAGGGTCAGTGCCTGTCTGCCTGTCTGTCTGTCTGTTTGCCTGTCCGCCTGTATGTCTGCGCGTCGAGCTGCGCGGCTGCCTCGCCGAGGGTCAGTGCCTGTCTGCCCGTCTGTCTGTCTGTCTGTTTGCCTGTCCGCCTGTATGTCTGCGCGTCGAGCTGCGCGGCTGCCTCGCCGAGGGTCAGTGCCTGTCTGCCTGTCTGCCTGTCTGTCTGTTTGCCTGTCCGCCTGTATGTCTGCGCGTCGAGCTGCGCGGCTGCCTCGCCGAGGGTCAGTGCCTGTCTGCCTGTCTGTCTGTCTGTCTGTTTGCCTGTCCGCCTGTATGTCTGCGCGTCGAGCTGCGCGGCTGCCTCGCCGAGGGTCAGTGCCTGTCTGCCTGTCTGTCTGTCTGTCTGTTTGCCTGTATGTCTGCGCGTCGAGCTGCGCGGCTGCCTCACCGAGGGTCAGTGCCTGTCTGCCTGTCTGCCTGTCTGTCTGTTTGCCTGTCCGCCTGTATGTCTGCGCGTCGAGCTGCGCGGCTGCCTCGCCGAGGGTCAGTGCCTGTCTGCCTGTCTGCCTGCCTGTCTGTCTGTCGGTCTGTTTGCCTGTATGTCTGCGTGTAGAGCTAGGTGGCTGCCTCGCCGAGGTTCAGTGCTTATCTATCTGTCTGTCCGTCTGTCGCTATGCAGGGGCACCACATATCAACACGCAACTTATAAACGCACTAGATAACATTGTATAAATTACAGCAGCTGTTGTTTATTATTTAAGTATGTGTTTATATGTGTTTGTTGTTTTTTTCTAAGTTAACTTTGATCTGTAGGTGATGTTTTATTTGTATGGTTTTAAAGTGTGTTTATAAGTTAAAACTGTACTCGCCTATGACATTTGTATTCTATGTCAACCATTTTGACATTTTTTAAAGTTTTAGCAGATCCTATTTATGAATTTCTTGATTATATGTGCAATACGAACGGGTCGTTTGCGCCTGAGCGACTGTCGGATAACCAACTTGTGGCTACCGGTGGTTATGCAACCCCGCACTGCCGCGACTGTGACTACTGTTTGTTCGTGTGCTTGGGAGCGCCAAATTACCTAGTTCATTTTCTTGATAATGAGAGTCAATATACAGAAGATTTTCGTATCGCCAGTATCCTCACAATTAAAAGAGCGATGACTAAACCGGGCCGTTGTCTTTATCACCATAGTTAAATCTTCAGAGTGATTTTTTTGGACTCCTAATCATCACGTAAGCCACAAGTGTGCGATATTTGAGTGATAGAGGATTACTCGAAGAAGGTTCTTCAGCCACCCCACATTGGCCTCAATGAGAGAACCTCCACATTTGAAATATACTCCAAACCACTGAAATACCAATTCTGTACTCTAAATTTTAAGTGATAACGGGAGTCTGGATGAGCATCACATGCTGGCGATCACAGACACTAAGGAACACTCATTTTGGCTTTGCAGATGAACTTTAAGCTGACATGTGTCAGAATGACTGCAATTTAGTTTATTTTTGCAGTTATCGGAAGACGATATAAAAAATTTCAGATTAGCCGGATTGGAACGAGGTTGTTTCAAGCTAACTTGCTGCAAGCTCACTTTGTTGTTTGCGATACAAGACCATGCAAGCTAGCGTGAGGGTCTCTGAAAGATGGTCATCAGGACAATACTCGCCATCGCAGCTGACGCGGGGCTCGCCAAGTCACGGAGTTGATGAGCAGAGCGCAGTCTTGGAACCCAGATGCCGCGGTTAACACGCACAAGAGCTTCTCTCGAGGCTGGAAGTCTCTGCAAAGGGGGTTGGATGCTTTCCTTGTTCCGGCTCATTAGCGAAGTTTTCCCCCGACGACGCGGCTCTGGAGATTCTGCCTGCGTCTTCCCCCGCCAACTTCCTTCCTCCGCCCAACACCACCACGCCATCTTGCACTCGAACCTCTTACCGCGTCCTGGCACCCACCATCCCTCTCGAGTCTCCACTAATTTGTAGACGTCACTCAACTTAAATAGTTTACTCGCCGCTTCTCCTCGGAGGACTGGTGTAAGGGCAACACAGGAGTGGGTAACAACTTGGGCGCCGGTTTTTTTTTGGGGGGG
Source organism: Bacillus rossius redtenbacheri (assembly GCF_032445375.1). Classification (NCBI taxonomy): domain Eukaryota; kingdom Metazoa; phylum Arthropoda; class Insecta; order Phasmatodea; family Bacillidae; genus Bacillus; species Bacillus rossius. The sequence goes on along the minus strand of NC_086330.1, from coordinate 96,801,821 downwards.
GGGGGTGAATGAGGGGTTGAGCGGTGGAGGGTTGGCGCCGCTTTCGACCCTGTGCGCACCCCTTCGCTTGACGAGAACAAATTACTGCCGACCTTTCACCCCAACCCCAACCCCAATCCCATCTTCCACCCTTATAAAGTATCCTGGTTTCCCGCTCTCTTGCTGTGTGAGCAGCCACGGTATCGCGACTTGCCGAGCTCCTGGAAGGTCTTCTGACCTCCGTCAATTGTGTGTCGTCTTCATTAAGATTCACATAATCCCACATATCATGGTAACATTGGTGATGGACGTACCAAGGTGATAATCTCTCCTGGAAGTTTGAGTCAGGGTCCAATTATATCTTGAGGAAAATTCCATTTATGACTCGTTACTTGTTTGCAAGGAGTCAAACATTTCGTAATTCATTCCTCCGCTGGGCTTCCCTTAAAACATGTGTGCATTTCTTCTTGCTGAATTTTTGGATCATCACTATCCTGACACATCTAGGTACACCTGAGCTCTTGGGTGTGGCTCATATGAAATAGTAAGATGTGGTCTCACACAAGAAGTCGCTGAGGGACAGTGTAAGTGCAGGACTACGGTGCCCTTGAAGCCCTCTCCACTCTTCCAAGCTTCCCTCGTGGTCAGTTCAGTTGCCTTCGTCCTCCGCTTGGCAGCGCTACACGCCAGACCTTCAAAATCTAAACTACAGTAAGAATTGTGACACAATTAAAGTCTACTCATAATCTATCTACATTTAAAATACACACACATGTGCACAATTGTGGTCACAGTAAAGTATTTTGTAAGTATTTACACAAGCAAAACTTATGCAAGTGACAAAATAATTTCATAATTTCTATAGAGCGATTTATTAGTAATATAAAAATATTGTTGTCATTCATGTTTTGTTTTCAATGATTTTGATAGGACTGGTGGCCACATATGTTTTCATTATGTGATACCGATGGGATTCAGTATTAAAATTACAATAACTTCAAAAGTTATAAAATGTCAGCGTTTAATCTATTTCAGTTTTAGAAAATCTATAAACGTGTGCTCCCTCTATTAACGAACGCAAAATACCAATCAATAACACCTACAGACTGTTGAATACAAGACGGCGTCTTTCAGTTTTTACTGCTTCCCGTAAACATTCCGGACTAAGTTTTGATGATGATTGCGTATATAACCCGGAGGCTGGTTTGGATCCCCAGCTATCGTCAATGAAAGATGGCCATGGCGAGATGATACTGCGATGGTACGCCACTACCTTCCGCGGTATGAGGGCGAAGGGTCAACACAGTACCCATTTATGAACCCAGCCAGAAAATTTTCCACAAGTGATAAAAACCCCAACTCGGCAGGGAATCAAAGCCAGGGAACGTTTGTCTCGCCAGCAAGCAGCTCTTACCACCGAGCCAACAAGTTGGGCGAACACAACCAGTTTTACAGTAGAACTGACAGAAATTCCATAAATTTACAGAAAAAAAAAATAAATATTTTTTTGTTAATGGTTTTCAAGAGGTGTCAAAAAATTCAATTAAAAAATTGTTTGTGGTTTCTGACGTTTTTACGATTCTGTTAAACGGTATTAAAATATGTTTACTTTTTTAAAAGGTGACTTAGGTTAGGTTAGCAACATATAAAATATTGTTAAATGGTGTTAACAGTTAGTTAGGAATCTTTACCTAACTTAACGAACCTTTAACACGTTTTTACAATCGTTCAAATGTAGCAAACTCAAACCAACCAACCATTGGAACATTAATTTTCCAGACAAATATTTCACATATCGCAATGCCAATTTAAAAAATATCATTAGAGTAAATTCAGGAAGTGAGGCCGCGGTGGTCGAGTGGTCAGAACACTCGCCTGCCACCGAGGCGATACGGGTTCGATACCCGACGGGGTGGAACCAGGTGGGAAACGTAGCGGACGTTGCTGCTCCGTACCCCCAATCTCCTTTCACCGCAACGCACTCGGCACAGGTGTGGCCCTCGGGTACTGTCTGTCTGTACGTCGCCAGACACGTGCTGGAAGTCACTGTGCAGTCCCGCTGTGTGTGGAGGTGCGCTGTGTAAATCTTCCCCGTGTGCGGGCGAGGGTTCCCGGGGACTGGAGGATGTGCCAGAGAAGGTGGCGCGGCGGCCCGCAGGCGGCGTGCTGAGCTACCGGGCGCCCGAGGAGCCGGCGCCCGAGCCGGGACAGGAGCCCACGGACCCCTGGTACGACGGCGAGCGCCGCGACGGCGAGCTGGCCGGCGGGCTGGGCATGCTGGTGGACGGCCAGGTGGGCGGCGACAACTTCCGCCTCGACATCGGCTACGGCAGAGGTGACCGCCTTGCTGTTCCCTCGTGCCTGTGCCACAATATTCTCACACAAACATGGAAATGTGTATATATTCAAATGCACATATTGTTTCATGAAATGTAATTTATTTTTAGGTTATAATACTTTTTTTAGAGGATTTTTTTTCTATGTATATTATATTAATGGTAAAATATCGTACAGAATAACTAGACATTAATTTTTTTAATGGTTATTTTAGCTAGTTTTCGTCAGACTCTCGGATTAGTATTAAAAAAGTTATCTCGCCCTCAGAAAGTGTTGTACCTAATGATAGTTCCAAGTCATGTGTTTCTAGCTTGCAGTAGTTCCGAGTTGCGTGTTTTCCAAGCTATGACAGTTCTTAGATGTAATTTTCTAAGTTATAGTAGTATATTTCTTAGTTATTGCGTTTTTTTAAGGTATTTGCTTTGGCGTTGTATGTTTCTAAGTTACGTGTTTCTGAATTATGACGATACGACAGTCTTGTAGTAAAAATACTTGAAATTGTAGTGTCGTACCATTTTTTGGACGCTTTTGCCAAACTGTTAAGTTTATAAAACCTAATAGCGTTAGAACTTGCATGTTTTAATTCAGTATGTTACATATTCCATACGCCAGTGATAGGCCCATGCACAGGAGATGGAAGCATGTCTATGTCATCCTTGGTACGCATGCCCATCACTGCAGATACGGTTAATAGTTCGATTATAATTAGTTAAACGCACTCATGTAAGTATTAATCTCAGGAGAGGAAAGATAGACATTAAATTTTTTTATTTTCTGTGGTATATTTTCGAAAATAGGCCCTAAATTTCACATTATATTAATATGTTGTAATTTTTTTGAATAATTGTGCATGTAATGGACTTTGAAATACGGTTACTTACTTTAAGTTCTTAGAAGGCAAGTTGTGTTAAGTACCGAGCAACCTTGCTCAGAGATCCTACCATGAAGTTTCTAACTAATCGCACAACCGATGTTACTAGGGGAAGGAGCTTGCAACGCGCCCAACACCCGTGTGAAGCGGGCCACCTGCCATTAAGGGGCGAAGATCCTCTCCCAAGCGCAAACAAAACAACTATTTTCACGCAAAGCGTTTAAGTGAACAAAGAATTCACTTTTGTCGAATTTTTCGTGTATTCTGGTTGTGCACATAAGGGCTAAAGCTATGGGAATTATTCTAATGAAAACTGGCTTATAAAAAAATACTGTTCATCGAATAGGTGCTCACTTATCACGAATTATTCTGACTGACTGACTGACTATCTACCGACACGTCAAAATACACATCACATATGGCTCACTCTAAAAAAACTTACGAAAGTTACGTTACGTTTAGTTCTTTCTAAAACAAAGGTTCATCCAGTAAATTTTGGTTCAATTTCAAGTAGTTTATTATATTTACAGAATTTCGTTTAGAAATTTAAGTTCCACATGAGGATAGCTTTCGTGCGTGATAATCGACTTATACTATTAGTCATATATCTACTTTCTATTTTAATTTAGATTTTTCTGTGGTCACAATACACAATATCTACCATGAACTAAAATATATATTGTATACTGCTATTTTGATGTTATGGGCAAATTTAAATATTTGGTAAATAAAGCCCCAAAAAGGTCTCCAAGATCTAGCTGACCTGAAAAATTTTTCATTATTTTCCGACAGCAATTACTGTAAACAACATAATGGAATTACATTCAAACATAGCATGGCTTACGCCTGATCAAATTTGCATCGTATAAAGTAAATTCGGTTCATGTTCTAACATATTTTTGGCTGAAATAAAATACTTGAGAAGAAGTATAAAGTTTGGTTATTGCCTGAAATGTACCATGCTTTGAAGAAATATTATAGGTGAATTGCGATAAAAACGAAGGAAAAAAACTCCGAAAATAAAGTAAATGCAATGCATGACATCGATATCCATGGTATAACACAAATTACAACGAATTTCACTAGATTTACGTAGCTTATTTTGTTTAAATAAAAAATTATATTCATGTCTCTTTAGTTTAGGCTTTTATTCAAAATTTTAAATTATGTACATACTACAAACAAAAACGTAATTAGTTTAAAGTATATGTTTTTTAATATACTAGAAAAGTAGACATAGAAAGAAAGTTTATAAAGAAAAATTAACAGTTATAAAACAAACCTTGTCACAATTTGATACCACACAGGATGAGCTAAACACCTGCAAAGAAATACTGGACTTTCAACATTGAATTTAATTTTATTCGTATTATTAAAAACAGTGAAAAAAGAGAAATTTTAATTTGATATATGTCAGAACGAGAAATAAATATAAAACTTGCTCTCAATCAAATAACTTTTTTGCCACAGCTTAAGAGTTGTGTAGATTTAGTAGTTCCAATAACGTCGTTTCTTTTTGAAACGATATAAGATATAAGCTACAATTTGAGCAATATAATATACATTGTAAGGTCTCTGGTCCAGTATTCTGTGGTTCGGCACATTCTATAGTCAGCATCAATCTAGCCGCTCGCGTTCAGATTTTTTCGGGTGGATTGTAATTGTTTCCCTTGGTCGCCAGGGCGCAGCACTGTGCTCCTGGAGTCTTTAGTTCGCTCGGAGTTTTCGTCACTGACGGTCTTCATTTCATTACAGCATTTCTGGTTTTATATTGGGTTGCATTTCCATAATCATTTTTTCAAGAAGAGAACTGAATCCTGGACCCAACGTGATATCAGAGACTTTTAAAACAATAAAGCTCATCTGTATTTTTTCTTCCTCTATAACAGCTACTTTATTTATTCATTTATTCATTCATTGTCGTTTTTATTTTTGGTAAAGTTAAGGTGATACGCCTTTTCTTTCACCTAACCATAATTTCTTATATTACATCATACATTTAAATTTTACAAAAATAAGCATACATAATAGATGATAAAAAGGTAATAATATAGAAATCGGAATTCATATTTAACTAAATGTTCAAAGATAATAGGTAACCATCACAACATTTAACCAGAAAGCTAATTTACAGTTAACTAAAAATTAAGCATAGGCTTACACGTGCTGGAAAGTAATTAACTTTTAATAAATCCGGCTTTACCAAAAAAATGTTATAATAAGTAGTATTACATTAAAACCATTCACTCACACATTCACACAGATTCAAGCAGTAGGTCATTTGTAAAGTGATCACGGTAAGTAGGTGGTTTCAGTCTGTGTTTTAAATTAGCTAACATTTTTCTATTGCCTTGCCGCCTGGTCTGATTTAAACTTGATTTAAATAACATTGTAATGTACAAAACATTTTCATTGGTGTCGCTACTACAGCTTGAACACCGTCTCCATTCTGCCGTAGGTATTCATCGAATGACACTGTACGTACGCACAATACTAGTGGCATACGTACACAAATCTTAAAATTAAAAACGATAGCAAAGTAATGTTAAATTTGTCGCCACAAATTTGGTCAAAATATTTTACCCCTTTTGTTCACATTGTGTACACAGTTACACGAAGGATTTCTATACGGAAATTTAGCACGCAAAAGCAAGTTTGTGTGTGAGTGCAACTACTCTCTTAGTGATACGTGCGGTATTTTAAATAATTATACTAACCATATTATGAGAAGGTAACATTACTAAATTTGACAAAAGTTTTTTAAAAAAATTTAAAGCCAATTAATAAATCCTTTACTTTTTTTAAATACTAATTTTGTTTAAAAGAGCTAGTAAACCATTGTGTAGAAGAGTGCTGCCCGCATGAGTGCGGGATTTGTCCCGGACAGCGGCTAGCGAGTGGCCAGAAGGGGCACCTGCAGTTTGGCGCGCGCGCGTGACCCCAGCGGCTAGCGGCCCGCCCCGAGGTGTAATGTGATTGCCGTGTCGTGGGCCGCGAACCAACGGTCCTTCGATCGCCGGGAGCCCTCTGGCGCCCTTGCTGCCCTGGGGGGGGGGGGGAGGTTGTGATACCTGCGAGCACGCACTACCCTCGTGAACTACCTCCCCTACCCCCTCCCTTCTCCACTCACTTTCCCCGGGGCTACACACACGCACACACATGGGATCCCATTCGAATTTTTTAAACTACCTACTTCATTTCAAAAGTATTCCGTTCTAATTTAAGGCCTGGTTCCACACGCCATTTCTATTTATTAATTTTTTATTATTTGAGAGATACTCGTGTAAATTTATCAATAAAACTCTTTTGGAATTTAAGTTTCGTCCCAAAATGTGTAAACATCAATTTACTGAAAAATTACCTAATGTCGACAAAACGTCGAGGCAGTCTTCCTAATCATCATCAATTACGGGACTTTTTTACAGCTGGGGAAATATGTTGCTAGCCAAAAACAAACAAACAAACAAATAGCTACGGGAAAATGTTTACAGTGAAATCCCTTGATTCGTCTCAATGAAAAGAAGAAGAAATAATCAACTTGTCGTATAATACCGAGGCCATTACGTTTGTTTGAAGGTAATTCCACGGATTTCTTTGCTCTTCCGGTATTGCATATCATGATTTGTTATAAATATCAACTGCACTATGATATATGACTAAAAAAATGTTTTCATTGTTCGGCAGCTGGGGAATGCATAATACTTAAAATGTAGTTTCTTTTTTGAAGTGGACTGGCACCATCTTAATTTTTAGCACGGAGGCGGGTACCACATCAATTTTTCTCCTTTAGCTGAATATGTGCTATTATTTAACAATCATTTCGATCTCTACTTCATATACGTGTAATAATATCACACAAAATACATTTTTAGATCACAACTCCCACCCCCCCCCCCCTCCCCTCAACGAGGGCTCTAAGCCCTTGCTGTTCGAGCTGCACCTTGGGTGTCTTATTGCACTCTCCCTGCTTCCGGATCAGAAATAACTTGCAGATTTGTACACACTTTTCTTGAACACTATCCAGGTACGTAAGTTTTGTGTGTGTGTATATATATATATATAAGTATATCCGGGAACTGGGTTCTGGATGAGGGGCCGGGAGCCGACCGTCATATTGGATTGTGACGTCACGGCGACCTTCTTGGATGACGTTGACCTTTTACCTTAGCCTTCAGAATCTACCAAAACTTCCAGTTTTTGAAGAAGAAAAATGTCTACAAAAATTCTCAAAAAAAAAAATCAGAAAGCTTAAGTGTCCCTATTTCATGGAAAAAATTCCCTTTTTGAGGGAAAATTTCCTGTTTTAGACCTCAAATATGCCAGTGGCTTGAACTGTCCTTAAAGCGGCTTTAAGAGTCCTAAAAGCAAGCCGCCCTAAACCGCTTAGGTCTGACCTTGACAATTAGGATTTTATGGCCGCCATTTTGAATTGTGTTTTAATTTTCGTTACGGCTGCCATCTTGAAAAGCCGTAATTATAATTTGATTTTAATTGGGAAAATTGTAAAACTAATAAAAAAAATTACGTAATAAATTTTAATAAAAATAACTGCCGCCATTTTCAAAACTTTCCGCCATTTAAAAATCCGTAATTATTATCCAAAAAATTCGAGAACAAAATGTTAAATTAATTAAAAATTAATTTAAAAATTTTAATAAACACATTTACGTAATGGAGACTTTGGTTTAAACCCAGTGAGGGCAAAAATAAAAATGGCAATGGATCCTTCCTCAACAGAAGCCACCGGCATACTGACCTCCCACCACTTATGCCAAGGTATATATAGCAAAGCTAGTATGATGTCACGTCCGCCATCATGTTTTCGTCTGCTAGAGGCCACCGTCTTGAATCCGACATATTGTTTTCGTCTGCTAGAGACCACTACCGCTATATTAGTTTAATTTTCACTCACTAGAATGCAGTTATATATTGCCAGGGCGCCCGCCATCTTGTTGGCCATCTTGGAAATTCGTAATTATTTAACTATAGTTCTGGAAAAATTCCAAAATTCATTTTTAAAAATCTGTAATTATACCAATTTATATTATCGATTCCTATCCCTGGTTCGATACTTGATCAATGCAAATAAAATGTAATATTATGGGAAAATATTAATTCATTTTAATTTATTTATTTTAATTAAAATAAAATAAATTTTAAATTAAATAAATATGGTGTAAAGTCCTAAAAGAAGCTTAGGTTACTAGTCTACAAGCCTTCGGTAGTAAACCGTTTATGACATATTGGACATTATCTTGTACATTCGTAATAATTAATCTAGAAATACGGAAAAAATTTTAAACCATCAAAAAAAATCGTCTAAAGGTACGCGCACACTAGGGCGTCACGGCAAGGACAGACGGCCGTCACAGAAAAATACAATAATGTATAACGTGTAGAGTAATAGAAGTGCGCGCACCACGGCGGGACGGCCGGTAACGGACGATCGGTAGCTTCGGCCGTCCGACAGAAAGTTCACGAGAGGGAATTAATAATGTAAGATTGACTCGATAGATTTTCGTCTTGGTTTGATTCTCGGCCAGTTATAAAAACAAAAGCATAAATTCCATTACCTTTCGTGTAGTTTATTAATCATTCACTCTACGAAAAACGTCTCAATACAAGATACCAGTCAGAGTAAATAAATACGCTGTCGCTGTGCCTACCATGGAAGACTAATTTTTCTATACTTATAATACGTTTTAACCAGGTATTGTTCAATGTTAGGCGTATAGACCAAGCGTCACCGAACCAAGAGGTATTTTTCGCTGATACTCGAAAAACATTTTAAACAGACCATGTCCAACGTCAGGCGTTTATACCAGGCATCTACGAAACACGAGACCAATCATGTCCTCAATACAGACTTAACGATCCAAAATCAATGAAAAGGAAGTACATTTGGAAGAACAATCAAAAAAGGAAGCGCAATCGGAAGAACGTTCAACGAAATAGAGCACTATTGTTGATAAGAAAGCACATTTGGTAGCGCAATCAACGAAAAGGAAGCACAATCAACGAAAAGGTAACACGATTGTAAGCGCAATCAACGAAAAGGAAGCAGAATCGGAATCACAATAAACTAGAAGGAAGCACAATAAAATCGGAAGCACAATAAAATCGGAAGCACAATAAAGAAAGCACAATCGGAAGCACAATCAACGAAAAAGCACAGTTAGAAGCACAATCAACGAAAAAGAAGCACAATCAATAAGTAAGCACAATCATGATCACATTCAACAATGAGGAAGTACATTCAACGAAAGGTAGCACTTTGTAAGCACAATCAAAAAAAAAAGGAAGCTGTATTACGAGAACTAAGTCTTAGAGAATTCAGATTACAATAAATAAATCAATAATTTTTAAAATTTAAATAATTGATTGAATTTCGATATTATACACTTGCAAGTTAAACAAGTGATTATTGTATGTAGCCGGCTTCCCTCAGTTCTTTAAGTATGGAGGCTATTTCGTCGATGTACGAGTAGTTTCCTCCATGAACCGATGCTACCAACAGTCTCAGGCGATCAACCAATATGTTAGGATCTTCCCATGACGTATAATAGATCTCTTCGGCTGTCAACTTCCTGGAATGAATGTTAAATAATTTTTTATGATCACTATGGTTTCAGTGTTCATCGAAAGCTTGATCGGAATAATTTATTTTATTTCAGTCTGAGACTTTTGTCTCAGGGCTTCATCACAGCTTTCGATCTTGCCAGATCTTGCCAGATCTTGCTTCATCACGGTCTCTGGTTTTTTCACAGCCTCAGAGACACTATCGCGATCATCGTAGAAGTCAGCATCTTCACCCAGATTACTGCAGAATTAAAAATCGTTGACGTCAAAGCTTCTTCGTCGTCTTCAAGCTTCCTTTTTAGGAGTCCATCATCTTTACAAAGTACGGAGGATCTACTTGGATTCGGCTTGAATGTATTCTCACTTTTCATTTTAAGGATTATTCCATTGTCTTCATCCTTCCATAAACCATCATCGTCCTTCAATTTAAGTCCTTTGTCGAGATTGGTAGAGCCATGAACATAATCTCGTTCAAGACAAGGAAAATTTTTGACGTAATGCAGAACAGTCTTCTTTAGATTAGTAGATCCATCGTTGTCCTCTAGATTGTAAGAAAGCTTGGCGTTTCAAGTTTAAACGTGTCTTTTTTAAGCTCCTCGCGTAAACGTTTTGCTACAATGAACACAACATATTTCGTAGTGTATTATTAACACAATCATTCTTCTCGTGTTGTCTACCGTTCTTTCTCAATATACATTGCTTGCTGCAGAACTTACACCCATGTCCTTTCGATACAGCTGCAGACATCAATCAGGGATCAATATTATTTATTTAAACTAATAGCAGATGTTTACTAAGAGTTTTAAATTGGAACCATCAATTAAATATAATTTCTATTATTTCTTCAGCAAGGATTAATTTCTCTCATGCAAGAAACTTGCTGCAAGAAGTTTCTATTCCTCCAACAAATGGCGTAACGTGTTGTGTTGCGGTAAATGTTATTATTTTTATGCGGGATGTGGGAAGCTGACTCACGGTCGCAAGAGAAGGAAGGCTTCGCTAGACATCAAGGTGAAGAAGTTCGTCTTGCAAGATACTGCTTCTCAGCTGTCTCAATGCATATTAGTATTTGACAGAATAATGGATGATTTTTGTTTGAATTCCACTTGATAAAAATATTGTAAGTGTTGATTTAGTAACATATATTCACTAATTAAACGAGACTCTGAATAAAATTGATTGTCTCAGTACAAAAAAAAATTACATGCAGCGATTGTTTTCTCAGGTATAATCAGAAACACTCTGATAAATTTTAGCAGTAGTCTCACCAAGAATAACCAGGAGCACACGCAGAAAAACCAACAAAATATTGACAGGAGTAACCAGGTCCACACGGAGAAAACCAACAGAATATTGACAGGAATAATCAGGAACACATGAAAAAACTATCAGAAATCTCGCTAGGAATAATCAGGAGCAACCGGAGAAAATACCTACAAAATAAGGACAGAAATAATCAGGAACACAGGAGAAAACTAACGGACGTTTTCCTAAATCAAAATCACTGAATCACAAAAAGAATAGCAAATTAAAAATTTTGAAAAATTAAACATTCAAAATAGTACATGTTTTATTAATTTTAAAATGTTTCCCATTAATATCAGATAGTAATTACGTATTTTCGAGATGGCGGCCGTAACGAAAATTGTAACGATGACGACACAATTCAACATGGCGGCCATAAATTTATAATTGTGAAGGCTTAGGGCGGCTTGCTTGTTGGATTTTTTTTCCAAAAGAAAATTGAAATTTTAGCGAAGTTTTGGCCAATTTTTAGGAATTTTGAGTCATTGTTGGCAAATCTTGGCAAATTTCGAATGTCAAAATTAAAGTCATCCCAGAAGGCCGTCGTGACTCACAATATAAGATGGCGATCGGCTCCCGGCACCTCACCCAGAACCCAGTCCCCGAACATACTATTATATACTACTTACGTATTGTTCCATAATAATAAAGCGTACTTAAACATTCTACTGGAAATTGTTGTGGAAAATAGTCCATAAACAAACAAACATACACAATCAAGTGAATCATCATGAACATTGGTGGGTAAGCATGCGTAAAATATAAGCCTTGATACGAGCGATTTAATTTTTAACTTTAAAAAGAGTTGATAATAAAATCAAAAATTGTTTTTGTAATAAAAAATTATATTTTTAATGTGTAACATCTTAGGTCCCGGTATACGGCATTTGGTGGGAGTAATTTCGTGAATGGAACGGAAGTCACATGGAACGGAAATCTGTAGCCATCTGTTCCGGATGGCGCGAGCCAAATTCACAAACACAAAAGTAAACTTTAAATTATTAGTGGTTTAGTGAATTTCAACAAGATGGGCAGTATTTTAATAAAAATTCCTTGCCAAAATTCATGTCCAAATCCGGTGTTGAGTAATTTTTTTCCAGTCTTTTTTATTTTATCGTATTCGTGTCATTACGCAGTTTAAAATTTCATAAAATTTCAAATCTAATAATTCAATAGTCGGCGTAGCTGCTCCGGCAACGAATCCTACGGATGCTACGTGTGATTCGCATCAAAAAGTGTAGTTGAAAAAACAGTTTTTCGTATGTTTTGTCACTCTCGGCCTTATTTTAAAGAACTTCACGTTAAATGTCGTGTCCGAGTTTCGTATTATAAGTATATTTGCATCATGAGAACACATGAATTTGCTCGTTACCGAGGTTAGATGTGTACACATTTCTGACGAGTACTGAAAGACTCGTCCACTTTTCAAAAAGCTTTCGAATTAGCTCGTACACGCTTTCATTTCTCCTCCCCATCCCCCAACGACCCCTTCTCTTCTCGTCGGAAGACAAAGCACCCGAAAGCGGCTATCTGCGTCACAGGCCGCCGGAGGCTGGGTTCTGGACCGCTCCATCTGTCTCGCCTCTTCAGGCGCTCGCGGGCCCTTCGGCAATCGATAAAACACCTGGTGAAGGGGGTGGCAGTGTGGGGCTGGCGAGCCGTCATGGGCCGGCGATTGCCCTGAGGCGACGCACGACTGCGCCGTCGGTCCCTCCTGGGCCGGGCGACCCCGCATCAGGCCACGCTTGTTCTGACGGGCTCAATGAGATGGAAGTGTTTAGACTGCCTGCAACCGCCTCTGCAGATTACGCGCACGAACATAGTCAACACTAGTCGGTCGTTCAAACAAGTTTGATTTTTTTTCGCATTCAGTTGTGCTGTCCGCGTGCTCATTGTAGGTTAATCAATGTGTCACAACAATGCATGTAGAAAAATTAATTATTATTTTGTTTATAGGATATGCAAGGGAAAAAAACGAGGGAATGTAACTCAGTAAATTTAATAGAAGTGAAATTCTTTGGCAATTCAAACCTCAACTCGTAAGTATATCGTAAGGGATAAACAGACATACCGCAATGTATTCATAGACATTGACGTGTCTATGGATATTGTTATGAATAATACTGATAATGCTGTCGAATGAATTAAAAATGAGTAACATGTCCGCTGCTCCGCGACGCAAAAACTAAACGACACGGACCTACCTCACGGTAATTCTTTACTTTATAACCATATTGCCACAAAGTGAAAATTAAAAAAAAATAATATTCCATGCACGGGATTTCTTTTAACATTTTTAAACGATAATATTCTTACTTGGACTAAACATTTACATACTAGTGGGCTCATAACTATATTAGGTGAGTGATTTAGTTAATCAAATAATAATTATGTGACAAATAATTAACCTGTCAAACTTAAGCGTTAAAATCATTATACGATCAAAAAATATTTTGTTACACAGCTAAAACAATAATCATATAACACTGTTTAACAATACCGATATAGACAAGAAATTATAATAATACGTACTTGAAAGAACACAATTTTCTTGCCAATATAGCCCGTGGCGTGGTTTACAATTGTGTTACCCTCTGACCAAATACTCCCATACTAGATGCCAGCAAGTCGGATGGCGTCAGGCGCGGGCAGGTTCCGACAATTTCTCTGCACCGTCCGCAAACTATTAACGTCAGAAATCGTTTCACGACGATGTTTCACGAAAACGTTGCATTAAATTCGGTCTTGAAATTTTACTTCCATCGCGTCCAAAGAAGGTTCACTTCAAAAATGTGACAGTTTTATTATTCTCTTCACAATACCCGTGATTATATTTTTTAACGTTGTATGTATCATTCTGGAATAGCCATAAAACATTATTGATTGACTTAAAATATCTTGAAATAGCATTTGATACCCACCTTCATCGTCGCTTGCAGCCAATCAGCCGTTAACATGTTTGGTTTATTCACTACTCATTAATAAAAACTTTAATATCGGACCTTCCAGGAAATAATACTCATCGTCTATGGGTTACATCTTCGCTGGTGGATAGAAGCAAACTGATATTAGAACACGCCTGCACTGAAACCACTATGTTCTGACGAACAAATATGTCTATTCTGACTAACATATCTTCGTCAGAACCTGCATCTACTGTAACCAGAGACTTGACAACCATCAGTCCAACTTGCGCGCCCAGGATGATTCAATGGGGACAGAACGTCAACCTGTTTGATTCCGCGGATAAACAAAGCTTGAACCTGTATTTTGTATTGACTAACGAGGATGCCATGATTAGGGCGAGTTCGTTACACGGTTCTTAACGTGCAAGGGCAGGAAATAATTGCTCGTCATCAAAAAAAAAGTTCATAGTGAACCACAAATATTATGACGTGTTCGAGATTATTCGGTACTTAATGAACATGTTTCGCTAACAGCGATTTCAAAATTCGAAGAGCAATTTTAACTTAGATTTAATTTTGCTTGGGTTATGCGTGTTTCTAAACAAATAAAGACCTTTAAGATACACGTTATGTTCCAGTATCACCCACTTGTATAGGACAAAGAAGTCATTGTCTTTTGTTCGTTGGCCGCTACCAGGTTTCGTATGGTCGGATCATACGAATTTTGGTATATTTTTAATGATTTCTTTTTCTTCCAAGTCGTGTGAAAATATTTATGGTCCAATGAAAATTCCATCCAAAATAATATTGGTTGGACATTTTATCCTGTCAGCGGGTACGTTCTTTGGAATATTCTTGCTATGGGGGAGATTACTTTAAAACAACTGCATGAACATACGCATTGCTAGTTTACACTGGATTTCAAAACAAACTCTCACAATTGTACGACTAACATACTACATGCAAACAAGTCACAATCAACTGATGTCAAATGCCAAAGGCCTAGGCAGCATTAAGAAGCGTGTAGAAAAAATTTAAACAGAAAAATAACAGAAATGTGTATCGTAATAATTACAGCAGAGACGGACACAGTGGGCTGACAAAGAAGAGAAAGTTTCGACAAGAACGGTAAACACAGAAAAACAACAACCTTGGACAACACAGACGAACTAAGCAATGTAACTAAACAGTTATTATGGATAACACGACGATGATAGTACATACAAACTCACTTAGGCTTCCAAAAATAAAATAAAAAAAGTTGTGAAGTTTGGGGAACTGACATCTGTTCCCGTCACTAGACACGGACAGATAATGAAACGAATTTTTCAGGTCATTGGGTCATGAGGCGCAAATCTGTACGATTAGCGAGGGGGGGGATGTGTGGCCCAAAAGTTCTGCGCGTGAGTTTTAACCGACACAAGGCATCTCTGTATAGGGTGCTTGTTTGTTGTACACTGCCCTTATTTTGGCCTATATTAATGCAATAAGCAGATAAACTTAAAATATACAGAAATTTTTCCAAAAATTATAGTTTTTACGATTAAGTTTATCATTCCCGTTTCGCAGTCACAACTTTGAAAGCGAAAGCGGGACCCTTCTGCGAAGGTATTCTTTATTTCATGTGGGGAAGCCACGGCCCCGCTGGTCCCCCGCCCCACCCCCCCCCCCCTACTAGGATCCACCCCCATGCGGTTATAATTCTTTTTTCCCTGTGTCGTGTTTTTTTTAACTCTGCTAGGTGAGATGAATTCGCCCTAATAAGGGGCCCATAACGTGAAATATTATTGTGCAATATCGGGGATTTGTGCAATATAATTGATCGTGTGTAGTTAATATTGAAGTGTTGTGCAATATAGTATACTAAATTTAACATATGTTAAATACATTGCACAGTTAAGAAAATACTGAGCCGTGTGTCGGTAACCCTGTGCAAAATCCCGTCACTCCATTCAGTTGCTATCAACAAGTGGTGGAGAACGTGTAGTGATGGCAGACAAAGCGGCGGAGAAAAAGTTTATTTTGGAATTTATCGAAGTGCAACGTGGACTTCCGGCTCTTTGGGACTAAAGAACTAAGTATGTACTATTTCCTGTCTAGAAATGACTGTTTGGCCCATTTCATTCCTTTACGTTTCTGCTTCTTATTCTTTTTGGCACTTTCGCCCACGGAGATCAAAATTAACTAAAGTTCGGTGTCACCTAACATGTTCACCACTCGAAATACCGGCAGGGACTGACAATATATTGCCGCGCACGACACGACTATACTGTACCGTCTAGGGGCGTCTCTCAATGTCATTGCACAGTAATATTGCACGTCTATGGGCCCCCTAAGAGCCGCGGCGCGTGTCAGCAGGCAACGGATGGGTGGCGTGGAGGAGCGACTCGTTCCCCGACCGCAAGGTGGAGCTGGAGTTCGAGTTCGACCAGGTGCGCAACTTCAGCGCCGTCCACATCTTCGCCAACAACTTCTTCAGCAGGGGCGTGCAGGTGCGTCGCCTGCCCCCCGTCCCTCCGTCACCCTGGCCCACGGCCGGCATCTTTACACATATCGATACATCGCGCTTTTGATGTATCGTTGTGTTGATATCGATACCGACGAAATATCAGCTTGAAAATACCCATAGTTTCAATGCATCGGGTTATCACAATACCAAAACTTTTAACCATTATTTCCTTGTTATAAAATTAAGTACATCTAATATTGAATCATTGATGCATTCAAGCTTTTATAATGACATAACCTGAAGTAAATTTGACTCTTACTTGCAAAACATTCAAATTGGATATCTTTTAAATTGTTCAGTTTTTTTATTCTCTATTGGTTTTTCCTTATAAAATATTATTTTATTGAATATCAATATCATAAAAACCCATTTATCGAATTCAAAAAAATATCGGCATTAAAATATCGATATTTTGATATGTATAAAATATTGATACATCATTGTAATTCTACGAGCACCCGTCTTCCACGGCGAAGGTCGCTGGCTGGATCACAACCTGCAGCATAGATCTGAATAATAATCACAGAGATGATTATCAGGTGGTTTGTAGCCCACTGGAAACTTGTAGGACCCGTAAACTTAAGCATCTGCGCCTAACTTATTGTCGGTATCCAAGTAATTCGGAGTTCTCTACAATGTAGGTCACATCGCCTTTAGCAGGTTTTGGTACCATGCCTGTCGGTGCCCAGGTGCTTTAAAGCCCACCGGAAGCTTGGCGGACTATCACATTAAGCCAGCGAGTGGACCTTACCCATCGGTATCCCAGTAATGTGGAGTCCGCTACAATCTGGGAGGTGCCATCCTCTTGATAATCTTTGTGAGCCCTGCCTGTCAACATCCAAGTGCTATAGAGCCCATTGTAATCTTGGAGCTCCCATTGGCTTAAGCATCTAGGCATACCTAGGCATACCTAACCTGTCGGTATTAACGTTATTTGGAATATACTATGATCTTGGAGGTCCTGTCGTTTTAAGCATCTTTGCATACCCTACCTGTAGTCATCAACTTGGTTTGGAATCTTGGAGGACCCATCAGCTTAAGATTTTGTGCATATATTACTCATAGATATCCCAGTAATTTGGAGTACATTGCAATCTTGAAGGTCCTGTTCTTTTATATACGCACTCTACTCGTCAGCACCCAAGTGGCTTGGAGCCCAGAGTAGTCCTTGAGGCCCTGTCACATTTAGCCACCATGCATATCTTCAGGGCTGTCGAAAGAATCTAAGGGTTCGAGGGCAAAACAAAAACGTTGGATTCCATCCCCATGACCGTAAACGTTCCAGCTGCCTAAACTGTAAATGTGGCCTGAGTATTTGTAATATTCCCAATGAATTCAATTGTAATATCATCCTAATCTCAGTGTGAACTCGTACATCCAAAAAAAAATCTCGGAAATCAACCGGGTCCTTTGCCTTGCCTCTCTTAGCCATTCTTTCTCTCGATGGGAGGGTTTACAAGGGAGGGGGGGCCCGAGCACTTGTCGATACCCGAGTGTCTTTTACTTCACTATAGCCTTGGAGGCATTGTCTTTGCCGAGCTTTTCGACGTAGCAACCATGCATCTGCCTCTCTCTTGGTCCATGGCTGGGAACATGCTCCATGTCCCGCGTGCGGCGGCCGCAGGTGTTCAGCAAGGCGCGGTTCCTGTTCAGCGTGGGCGGCGAGCACTTCAACGGCAGGCCGCTCACCTACGCCTACATGCCCGACACGGCGCTCGAGAACGCGCGCAACGTGTCCGTGCAGCTGCACCACAGCCTCGGCCGCTTCGTCAGGATACAGCTGTACTTCGCCGCCAAGTGGATCATGATCAGCGAGGTGCTCTTCGAGTCGGGTGAGTATCCATGGATGTGTGTTCACGTTCGCTCGTGACCGCTGACGCCGCCCACATCCTAGATCTGGATCTGGGTGCCTGGTCCCCATCGTGTGGAAATTACCATTCTTTCGTTACTGCCCGGCTTTTGGAGTTTTGCCAGAAGAGTTGAATCCAAGTACTAGAGCGAGATATCTCTCCTTGCGACCTCGTCGTTGTGCGAAGAACCCACCCGCTTTCCCCTCGACACACCATAGAGTTGAATCTAAGTAGGTCACCTTGCTCTATCCCATCTCAATGGATGCGCTCCATAACAGGTCGTATTCCAGCGACCACACCGCGACCTTTTCGCTGGTATTCGTCCCAGTTTGAATCGTCCTTCTCGAGCCTGAGGCCCCGTTAGTGCGTTCACCATTAAGTTGTTCATGATGAGTGAGATGCTGTACAAAACATGCGAGTCCCTAAAATAGGTACATTCACCACTGAGTGGTTCATGATGAGTGAGGTTGTGTTAAAAATGGGTGAGTCCCTAAGAATAGTTAATTTACCCCCAAGTAGTCCATGATGCATGAGCTAGTTATGCCTAAAACTAGTGAGTCCATAATACTAGTAAATTAACCACCAAGTACGGCATTTGTAGCGAAGTGATGTTCAAATATAAGTTTCAAGAAACATGTTTTCCGTCGGATATTCGATTGCTGTCACATTCACGTATTTCTTGACCGTAGTAAGGGCTCACACTGTAAATAATTGTAAATTGTAAATGCCATTTTTGTTGTTTTTTTTAATGCAGATTACCTTTTATGTTTGACTTTTACTGAATGGTGGCTCTTTCCAGTTGCAGTGTTGGAAGTGAAACCCACTCAGCTTCACACAAGGTCACCTCTTATCAAAATGGTTATAACTGAGCTACGGTTTCATGCGCCTCTTTTTAAAGTAAACCTAGGTTGGTTTATGATGTAAACAACTATCCCGTTAGCCAATTGCAATGAGAAAAAAAAGTGTGGTTAAAGAAAATGAAATAGAACGACTCGTACAACACATGGAATTGCTATAAATAATAGTGTGTTAAGTTATGGATACGCATGATTCTGTTTCTGTTTCTAGTTGACAGATAACTGCTACCTTGAAGAAATATCATGGAAACGATCCGTTGTTATTTCTCTACTAATTTTTCTCAGAGTGTTGTGGTCCCGAATAGTTTGCAAACTACACTAATAAGGCGGTAATCAGTTAAAACTGATATTTGTTCCGTATTTTAATGTGCAGAAGACCGTACTTGCTTCCTGTACCAAGTGATTTACATTTAGAGGTTCTGGTTCGGCTCGGCAGCGTTGTGTCCGGACGAGTCCACACCGCGAGCGCAGCCGACGCTATTGCAGGATCTGGGGGCGACGTCCAGAAATGTGTAGCTGTCAGGCTGTCAGGCCCAACGGCACGGACGGAAATCCGAAGCAGTGTTTCCGCGTCCGGTTCTGGCCCGCACGGAAAAAGCCGCTGAGGGGGCGAGCTACAGTTAAGTGATGTCCGTTGTTACGTTATTATATTTTCGTGCTGTGAGTTGATCGTGCTTTTATCTGGTTTTCCTTGCGGGCGTGCGTGTGGCCGGACACCGACACAGAACAAGCGCGGACCCGGAATTGTGGGGGTTTATTGATTCCAACCGGACGTGGCGTGACCGCTCCGACTTTGTGACGTGACGAAAATGTCGTCCAGTGCGATTGTCCGCCTCGATTTTTCAAGCCATGCGGTAAGTTATATGCTAGTGAGTTATGTCCTAGTAAGTTATATGCTAGCTGCACGCGACAACAATCCATAACCCAACAGTACATATTCTTATTTAGCATTTGGTGGGGGAAAAATTGTTTTACAGTATGAACAACAAAATTATGTAAGCGATAAAACTTCAACTCTGTAATAATTATACCTGTTTGAAAGTAGAGATAAACAAATTATAATTGTTTTCGCAAGCTAGTCGTATTTGAAATGCAAACATCCAAGAAAATAATTTGCTTGGCAGATAAGGCACTTCCATTTTAATTCACAAATAAAGTAACACACGCAATCCACCGCTGTGATTTTAATGGCTTTCCTTGTTTATTAGTTTTGATATTACAATAAACATGCCTGACCGGTCACTGAAATTGCGTGGGGGAGAGGCGAATTATCGTTTAGCATCAAACTAAACTGATGACGATAAAACTCAATTTAGGCTTCTAACCATACTAAGATTTATATCGATTGAATCATTACAAAACTTACTGAAAAATGCAAAAGATATTACTGTCATCAAAATATTGCGATATGTATATAAAGTTTTAAAATTAAAACTATACTATATATAGTTTCCAACACGGATAATGTAAAAAATTATTATCTACCTGTCAAAACACATTATAGCCTAAAACCTGCTAGTTTTTGCATCGTGTAGTTTTCCGTATTTATAATTTAATGAGTAGCATCTTTATTTTGACAAGACTGGCTAAAATTCACCCGGAATAATATATATTTAAAACAGATAAAGAACTTAATTTGATATCGGTCCAGCAGTTTTTGTGTTCTCTTCTCTCAAACAAAACCATCTCTCGCTCTCAGTTTATAATATCTGTTTAGTCAGACGTAGAAAGCTACGAGCATTTCCTAATGCTGAGAGGAACCTAACCTGCACCCTCTACGTCATCAAGCGAGCCCTGGTGACTGCAGAGTTGTCTAACTCATCTCGGATATTGGTCGGTCACTCCTTATAGTCAGATTTAAAACTGTTGCGTAAGGCGTAGATTTCTGAAAGGAGCAAATGCTTCGGATGGATATACATGCCTTTTTTAAGTTTTTTAAAAAGTTTAACCTTCCCTACAAAAATAAAGTTTTATTTATTCGTGGAGAAATTTTCCACACTTCAGAATGTTTTTGGTTACATTCCTATAAATGTAATGTAAATTATCGACAAATATACAATCTAAATTGTATAGTAATTTTACATGAAATCATTGTATCTCTTCTAAATTTTGATAACTTCCTTTACATGTTTAAAAACATTTCAAAAATTTATTACAGTGCAAAATTTTAAAAATTATATTTGAATGTAATGGATTTTATTTAATTATACTAGCTGTTTTCGTCTTATAGGCTTTTCATTTTTGAAAGCACTTCCGTTTGAATACTTTTTCTTTGGTAAACCATATTTTTTTTTATCCAGCGACGATCCTCAAATGATAGCCTATGTGTGCAGAGTTGAGGAAGTTTCCAAGATGGAGTGAACGAGGGGAAAAGAACATTACCAGTTACAAACTCGTCCAGAAATTCTGTATGTATTTTGCTTTCAGTGGAGAGCATTTTTCCTTGTCGAAAACCGAACTCCCAACATCAAAAGAAACTGGGGAAAAGCTCTCAAACTTTTTTTATGTTCTTTGTAATAACCGGCGTGTCTTTCTGTCATCACAGTAAACAGGGCTCGGCTGCTGCTAACTTCTCGTAAATCGTGTACGAAAGATGAAGGACATAGAGGAAAGTAAACAAGCTTAACAAAGTGTCAGAGTATGCAGAGAAAAAGAGTGAAACAGCTGATTGTATAAGTAACCCAACTTCCTGCCCCCGTACGCTTTTTAATACAAAAAATTAACAACTAATTGTTGAATTAATTTACTCAACATTTCAGAAAACAGCTCCTCTTTGAAATACTTTATAAAAAAATCCAATTTAAAAGGGGCGATTCAAAGTTATATTCTCGTTTGTTGTGTTTTTTTTCACTCTGTACACAGCTTATAAAGAAAAAAATAATATTGAAAAAGTACGTTTATGAGAGAGTCTGCGGATGAATTTTTTAATTTCTTCAGTTATCGAACTGAATTCAAGTTAGGTTCCAAAATTCTAAAACATGTTTGATGAAAAAGAAGAATTTTGCAAAAACATTTAAGTAATCACCACTTTTATATTTCTTTGAAGAAATAGTCCTACATGCTTCCTAAATAAATAGTTAATTTTTGAAAACACATTCATGAGAATTATTTTCACACTATGAATAATATTATCACTTTCTAGCACAGTTCAAGTCTGACAGGTGATATTTTGTTCAAAAAATTTGTCAAATATATTCATATTAAACTGTTACTTTAATCTTCCTGATGAACCTTAAATAAATTGGTTAGAGATTTATTTACATTTTGAATCTCTGGATAGAATTTTTCTCTGCATAGCGAGTGACGCAGAACAGTATGCAAATGAAGCATATTTTATGTCATTGCTGAGAAAGTGGTTTTTATCTCGACCGTGAATCTCCCCCTCCCCACTTCTTTCCACTCTAGACTCTGTGTGTTTGTGTGCCTCGTGACTGCAAGAGAATATGTAAATAAAACATTTTTTAAAGTAATTACAAAAAAAAAACTGAAGAATGCAAGTTTCTCGCAAAGTTTATTGGCAAGCGGAAAAAAATTATTGCCACTAGAACTACAAGTAAGTAAGAGAAAACGACTTTGTAATCTAATGAGTCCTTGATTCACTCGAATCTTCACAGTATCCATACAACAAAGATTTTGCGACCTGGTCTTAAATCGTACACGGCCATCTTTCTACGGACAGAATTTCATTGCTCAGTTTTCTTGTGCGTGAAATATTCTTACCAGTCGAACGACTCCTACAAATTTTCCTTTCCAGCTCGTAAACCATAAATAAGAGTAGCAACCTTTGTGTTTTGATGTCAATACATCTTACAAATTGGGAAGCCAGTTTGACAAGTGAAGTACTTTGAAAATAGGATAGATTTTGAAACGTTATAATTAAAAAAAAAGGCTTAGTATATTGTATTTGCGCCAATATATAGGTAGATTTAGGGTTTTCGCATGAGTCATTGTAAACAGGCCATGTATATTTGCAGTTCACTGCGAGTAATAGGCCAGATTCTCGAATGTTCAATTCCGTTTGGCTCACATACCTGTAATCTGAGAGCATATGTTGGCCACATGCGTTAAACAATTTGAGTGAAATAAAATTGATTTTATGCAGAAAATAGTGAACTATTGAAAAAAAGATTTTAAAATTTTAAGAAGTTTACGATATATTGTGAGGTGAAATTACAAAAAAGCTATTGCAAAAAAAAGTAAAATGTATAAGCATATGGCGAATTTACACAATCGGAATTGCAAGAAACGACGATTAGAAGAGAGAACAAGTTGCGACGATTCCAAAAAGGTGCTCCTCGCCGGCGCCGACTCTGCAGGGAGAGGAAGAAAGCTAATATGGCGGACGTCACCTGGCCTAGTTCGAGCTCAGGCATCACCGACAGTGTTCAGCCACGGCCTAGTGCGAGTGCACAGTTGACTGGAACTACTGTCTTCTTTTCAACTTCCCATTTACACGACGTATTCACGTTAACAACTGTGTGCCTCTTGTCCCGACACAGCTTGGCCCAATTGGATACTCCCATCTTCGGAACTGTTTTGTTCGACTCGACCGAGCCACTCGACTTCGCGCGACTCCAGGGCAGCTCGCGCGGTGCTCGAACGCAGGACTCGCAATCTGCGGGCGCCTTGTCCGGAGCTCTAGCTCTGCCCAGACGGATCTATGTTCGTCCTTGACTGCCCAGCATCACTCCAGGCGGATGCAGTTTCCACGATTCGCCGTAAAGGACCCGTGCAGTCAGAAGTGTGTCTGTGTCAGTGAGGCGGGATGGTGAGTGCGACGCTCGCTGGTGCTTCTAAGGCTACGGCCACACGTGCGTGTTTTCACGCTGCTGTTACAGCGTGTTTTCACGCAGCGTGAGATCCTGAGCGACCGATGGCCACACGTGCGTGTTTTCACGCTGAAGCCTAGCGCGTGATTTCACGCAGAATGAATCCGCTACCCGGCCACATGTGAGCGTTGTATTGTGAACTGGTACCCATCTATGCTTTGCAGGCTTGATTATGAATTCACTAGCTGCCCGACCCGGCTTCGCACAGCTATACTAATGGAAAAAAATTAAGCCACATCTCCCATTTACAGTAATGGTAAATAAAAAAAATTAAGTGAAAATTTATTACAATGCTGTATAATGTACCGATGGTTTCCCGACTCGTGCACGCAACATACAACTGATGTACCCGTACTTCGCTACGGCAGTCTACAGGCAGATCACTCTTGCGCCGCTTATTATACATGCTCCTCCTTGTGGGTACGCCACTGCCGCGCGATGCCCGTTGCCATGGAGACGCAGAAGGCATGAACAATTGAAAATCCTGTTCTCATGCAGACAAAGTACCCACTTTTTCCTGGTTTTAACCACCCATAGGATCTAATTTTAGGAAAATGTCATCCTGCGTACCATAAGGAACATTACTGTGAAGTTTCAAGTCTGTAAAATATATAGCCTATTTGAAAAAAAAGGGCAATTTTTGATATTTAAAGTACACGCAAAATTTTAACGGTGATGAGGACTGCACAAACAATGAAATAGTCGTTGCCATAGAGACGAATGAAGCATCAACAAAGCAACAGCCGTTGCCATGGTGATTTCCTACAAAAAACTGGAAATTTTGATATATTACGCCCCTGAAACTCCCCTTGGGATCGGATTTCCGCAGAATCCGTTCTTAGTGAGCGTGTACATCACAAAATGAGTAACTATGATAAATTTCAAGTCAATCGGGTGTATAGTTTTAGAGATCTCGTGATGAGTGAGTCAGTGAGTGGTATTTCGCTTATATATATATACTAGATAATGCCCGGCATGCGTTGCAATGCCTCAATCAATTTTTTTAATTTTTTAAACGTATCCTAAGCATCTCTCTTTATCTCTCGAATTCTCTATTTCTCTATGTATATCTCTATAACTCTCTCTATCTTTCTATTTATATCTCTATCTCTCTATATATCTTTCTACATATATATCTCTATATATCTTTCTAGCTGACCCGACAGACATTGTCCTGCCTAAATGTACTTTTTGTGAGATATGGATATGGCGGTAAGTATTTCTACGCTGGACATTTTTTATATTCTCATTATACATACCCCTCCTCTTGGGCACGCCACTGCCGTTACCAAAAACCTTTCCCATGGTTACGCAGAAGGCAACAACAATGCAAAATCCCGTTGCCATGGAGGCTAATTATCAACAATGCTTAGTTATTTTGCTTTTAAAGCGTGTTTTTTTAGTTTTTTCTTAACTCAGAATCGAGATAAAATATCCAATTGTGAATCTAAACCATCCTCGAATCCCCGTGAACTCACACAAAAAATTTCATCAAAATCGGTCCAGCCGTCTAGGAGGAGTTCAGTGACATACACACGCACACAAGAAATATATATATATATATAATATAGATACAAGTCCTTGTCATATTTGTAACGGGAGAGGAAAATTATTGATGGTCCGAAAAATGAAAATGAAATAAAAATAATAAAAATAATTCTAGTAAAAGAAGAAAAAACAAATTAAACACAGAGAGAAAAAAACAATAGTTTAGGTTTGCGATTTAAAGTGATAAAAAGTATTTAAATACTAATTGAACTCTTATGAGGGTACTGATTGCTTCGTTGTTAATATCACACGGGTGTTTTTTACTTGTATGGGAAAATTAAGAATGATAAGGCATCTAGTGGGTGGCAACAATGTTAATAGGCAATAGGAAATAAACTTCTAGCGCCTGCGGCATTGTCAACACACACTTCGTACGTGTACTGCATGTTGTATCTAACCCCCTCCAACGCATTTGATTCTAAATTGGACTTTAAGTAAGGATCCATAATGTTATTGATAATATAATATATCCTATAGCCTTCCTCGATAAATGTACTATCCAACACTGAAAGAATTTTTCACATCGGACCAGTGGTTTTAAGATTAGCACGTTAGTAGATAGATTTGGTTCGTATGAGGACAGGGGCTGGGGGCTGGGGATTAGGGATTATGTCACTTCCTTCGACCATGCACACACGAAAAAGTGCCCCGTTACAATCATCAGCCATGTTGGATTACGTCACTTCCGCCGGCCATACACGCATGAAAAAGTGTCCCGTTACGTTCATCAGCCATGTACGCACGAAAAAATGTCCCGTTACGTAACGAACGAACGGAGGAGGATGGACAGACCAGCTCACCAGGACGTCTCGCTCTGAAAAGTATTAGGCGGTAATAAACAGCCAGGAGGTAACGAATATAAGCCTACTTCTACACGTGTTATGAACGCCGGATACATACAGCCAGGCAACCATGTGTTTTGGCGCGCTGTACTTCCACGACGCGCAACGGCACCGGCAAGTTTTTATTACTACCTCCTCTCAAGTTCTGATCTCCTAATACTTCACAGCAGAGAAGTGCTGTTGGTCGGAGCCCGTAGGTACTTCCTTCGCACGCCATGTTTTTTTTCTATGTGAGTTAATTAAAACCCGTGTACAACAAAAACGGAATTTTGACAAGTTATTGAGAACTAAATGATAATAATAAAAAATGTTAACCAATAAATAATATTTAAATTCCTCACTACTATTTGATTAATTTAATGTTTTGTTTAAAATCTTTGAACATTGTAATAAATGTAAAAAAACCTTGAAACCAAACACTATAGAAAAATTTGTATATTTAGCATAGGTATTCTAATATATTTTCAATTAAAATAAATTAAGTTTTATTTTTGCAAAGTTTTTTTTTCCAACCTGCTGAAAACTTTTCAATTTTAACATAAAATTTGACATCTTCAGTGACATAAAACTTCTTGACCTTTGACCTTGACCTTTGACCTTGACATTTAAACTTGACCTTACCCTTGAACATTGACCTTGAACATTTACTTTGACCTTGAACATTGACTTTGAACATTGACTTTGACCCTGAACTTTGACCTTGACCTAGAAATTTGACCTTGACCTTGAAATTTTACCCTGACATTGAAATTCGACCCTGACCTTTAGCCTTGCAACCCTCGATGTTGCCAACCTGATATCGTCATCTAATCCATATGCTAACCTAACCTAACCTAACCTAACCTAACATAAATTAAACTAAACTAAACTAACCTAACCTAACCTAACCTAACCTAACCTAAACTAAACTAAACTAACCTCACCTAACCTAATCCATATGCTAATCTATGCTAACCTAACCTAACCTAACCAAACTAAACTAAACTAACCTAACCTAACCTAAACTAACCTAACCTAACCTAAACTAAACTAAACTAACCTAACCTAACCTCTCCTAACATAACCTAACTTAACCTAATCCATATGCTAATCTAAGCTAACCTAACCTAACCTAACCTAACCTAACCTAAACTAAACTAAACTAAACCAAACTAAACTAAACTAAACTAACCTAACATAACCTAACCTAATCCATATGCTAATCTATGCTAACCTAACATAACCTAACCTAACCTAACCTAGCCTAACATAACTCAACCTAACCTAACCTAACCTAAACTAAACTAAACTAAACTAAACTAAAACCTAACCTAACCTAACCTAACCTAATCTATATGCTTATCTATGCTAACCTAACCTAACCTAACCTAACCTAATCCATATGCTAATCTATGCTAACCTAACCTAACTTAACCTAAACTAAACTAAACTAAACTAACCTAACCTAACCTAAACTAAACTAAACTAAACTAAACTAAGCTAAACTAAACTAAACTAAACTAAAATAACCTAACCTAACCTTACCTAACTTAACCTAAACTAAACTAAACTAAACTAAACTAACCTAATCTAACCTAATCCATATGTTAATCTATGCTAACCTAACCTAACCTAACCTAGCCTAATCCATATGCTAATCTATGCTAACCTAACCTAACCTAACCTAAACTAAACTAAACTAAACTAAACTAACCTAACCTAATCCATATGCTAATCTATGCTAACCTAACCTAACCTAACATAACCTAACCTAACCTAATCCATATGATAATCTATGCTAACCTAACCTAACCTAACCTAAACTAACCTAATCCATATGCTAATCTATGCTAACCTAACCTAAACTAAACTAAACTAAACTAAACTAAACTAAACTAAACTAAACTAAACTAAACTAAACTAAACTAAACTAAACTAAACTAAACTAAACTAAACTAAACTAAACTAAACTAAACTAAACTAAACTAAACTAAACTAACCTGACCTAACCTAAACTAAACTAAACTAAACTAAACTAAACTAAACTAACCTAACCTAACCTAACCTAACTTAACCTTAACTAAACTAAACTAAACTAAACTAAACTAAACTAAACTAACCTAACCTAACCTAATCCATATGTTAATCTATGCTAACCTAACCTAACCTAACCTAGCCTAATCCATATGCTAATCTATGCTAACCTAACCTAACCTAAACTAAACTAAACTAAACTAACCTAACCTAATCCATATGCTAATCTATGCTAACCTAACCTAACCTAAACTAAACTAAACTAAACCTAACCTAACCTAACCAAACCTAACCTGACCTAACCTAAACTAAACTAAACTAAGCTAAACTAAACTAAACTAAACTAAACTAAACTAAACTAACCTAACCTAACCTAACCTAACTTAACCTTAACTAAACTGAACTAAACTAAACTAACCTAGCCTAACCTAACCTAATCCATATGTTAATCTATGCTAACCTAACCTAACCTAACCTAGCCTAATCCATATGCTAATCTATGCTAACCTAACCTAACCTAACCTAACCTAAACTAAACTAAACTAAACTAAACTAACCTAACCTAATCCATATGCTAATCTATGCTAACCTAACCTAACCTAACCATTGTAATGCTAGAGATTCGGGAAAAAGTTCAAAATTCATTAAATAAATTTGTAATCTATATACTGATTGATTAGATCGTCTAAGGTCCTTGGTTCGATCCCTGGCCGATATAAATCAACTTTAATTTTAAAAAAGTACCAGAAAAGTGTAAGGTTCGAGAAATAAAACACCTCAAAGTCTTTTACAAACATAATATTTATTACTCAATTTTTATCCTACTACAGAATCACTTGCGAAAGCCAGCAATCTTATAATCATTTAGCCCTGCATAGACGTGCAACGACTAATTCTTAGCTCCAAATGGCTCCAAATGCTCCAAACGACCTTCAAATGGCTCCATCAGCTCCAACAACCTCCAAATGCTTGACAGCTCCAAATGACTCCTAATGCTTCAAAAGACTCCAAATGCTCCAACAGCTCCAAAAAAAGGCTCCAAATGCTCCAATAGCCTACAAATGCTTAACACAGCTCCAAATGGCTCCAAAAGCTCCAAACGGCCTCCAAATGCTTGACAGCCTCCAAATGCTTGACAGCTCCAAATGGCTCCAAATGCTCCAAACGGCTCCAAATGGCTCCAAATGCTCCAAATGCTTCAAAAGGCTCCAAATGCTCCAACAGCTCCAAAAAAAGGCTCCGAATGCTTGACAGCTCCAAATGGCTCCAAATGCTCCAAACGGCTCCAAATGCTCCAAATGTCTCCAAATGCTCCAACAGCTCCAAAAAAAGGCTCCGAATGCTTGACAGCTCCAAATGGCTCCAAATGCTCCAAACGGCTCCAAATGCTCCAAATGTCTCCAAATGGCTCCAAATGCTTCAAAAGACTCCAAATGCTACAACAGCTCCAAAAGGCTCCAAATGCTTCAAAAGACTCCAAATGCTACAACAGCTCCAAAAAAAGGCTCCAAATGCTTAACACAGCTCCAAATGGCTCCAAATGCTCCAAATGACTCCAACAGCTCCAAAAGGCTCCAAATGCTTGACAGCTCCAAATGCTCCAAATGACTCCAAATGCTCCAACTGCTCCAAAAAAGGCTCCAAATGCTTAACACAGCTCCAAATGGATCCAACAGCTCCAAAAGGCTCCAAATGCTTCAAAAGGCTCCAATTGTTCCAAGAGCTCCATCTTCAATAGCTTCCAACTGATTCCAATTACTTTTCTTATCGAACTTGGCATGATTACTAACATGTCTTTATTAGTATACATTTTGACTGGCAGTGGTAACGTATTTTGCACCTTTAAGTTATAAGTTTTATTTAGAAATCAGATTTCGATAAATCGTAGATACCATTTGGAAAGAAAATATATTAATTTATCTTCAAGTTTATACACATACATTTAATTTAAGCCATTATTGTATGTAACCAGCTTCCCTCAGTTCTTTGAGTATGAAGGATATTTCTTTAATGTTCGAATAGTTTCCTGCACAAAGCGATCCATGTAGTAGTCGTAGCCTGTCAACCAATATGTTAGGATCTTCCCATGAGGTATAATCAAACTCTTCTGCTGCGTTCATCATCCTTGCATGTTTATAATAAATATTATTATCTCTGGTGTCTATCGTTTTAACACCAACCTCAAGGTCACTTTCGTCATCGTGCCAGTGATTATCACAAGCTTGATCAGGATAATTTATTTTATTACAACGTTTCCATCGTTTTGGTCTCAAACCACCATCACAGTCTTCACTCTTGCATGCTTTTGGTGCTTCAGCACAGTACTCAATCATGTCAGCCTTAGATGTGTCAGCACAGTCTTCGTTCACGCCAGCTTCTGATGTGTCACCACAGTCTTCAATCATGTCAGCACCACAAACTTGATCAGGATAATTTATTTTATTACGTCGTTTCCATCGTTTTGGTCTCAGACCGCCATCATAGTCTTCGATCTTGCCTGCTTTAGGTGCTTCAGTACAGTACTCAATCATGTCAGCCTCAGATGTGTCACCACAATCTTCAATCATGCACGCTTCAGATGATTCATCAAAGTCTTCGACCTTGTAAGCTTCAGATGGTTCTCTATCTTTCTCATTTTCATGGAGACGACTAGATATTGGAGTAAATATATTTTCATTTCTAATGTGGTTACAACTACCTTCGTTTGTTTTAAATTTTAAATTATTATCTTGATCTAGATCAGTAATTTTAGCATTAGCTTTTTCGCCTTCGTTCCTCTTCCGCGATGTTGTAGCCCAGTCTTCGTTATCTTTATTCATCTTAATTGTACAGGTCTTGTAATGTCTATCCAAGTAATATCTTCTACCAAAGGATTTCTGACACTGACTGCAATGAAACGGTTTTTGACAAGGACCCAAATTACACTCGCTTCTCTCATGTCGTTTAGCATTCTTTCTCAAGGTAAACACCTTGCTACAGTATCTACAGTGATGACGTTTCGATACAGCGTCAGATCCTAAATCGGAATTCATATTAGTTACCGAGACTAATGCCAGATGCAAACTAAGAGTTTTAAATTAGATATATTACTTAAATAGAATTTTTTAATTATTTCATCAGCGAGAATTAATTTATCTCATTCAAAGGTACTTGTTGCAAGTAGTTCTGCTTTTCAACAACAGATGTCGACACATGTTACTGTCAGGTAAATAATATTTAGTTCTTTTATGCGGGATGCTCACTAACGATCGCAATAGAACGATGGCTTCGCTAGACTCCAAGGAGAAGGAAGTTCATCCATCCTGTTAGTGCTTCTTAGATTTCTCAGAGATTATTTGACTGAGTAATGATATATTTTTTTTTTAATTTCCACCTGATAAAAATATTACAAGTGATGATTAAGTAGCAGATGTTCACTAATTATATGCAACCTTGAATAAAAAATGACATGCTTCATTAAGTAAATAATCCTTCATGCAGAGATAAATTCCTCATCAGTAACCAGAAGCACTCGGAGAAAACCATCAGATGTCTAGTCAGGAATAATCAGAAGTACCCAGTGAAAACCATCAAAATATTGTCAAGAATAATCAGGAGCACACGGAGAAATCCACCATAATACTGTCAAGAATAAACGGGAGCACACGGAGAAAACCGCCATAATATTGACAAGAATAATCGGAAGCACACGGAGAAAACCGCCACAAGTTTTCTTTGATATCATAAAATTTCAGGAAAAAATAATAATAAAAATAAATAAATTAATAAAAAATTTAAAAAAATAAAATAAAAAATACATAAACAGATTCTGCTGGCTTGTTCTAGAAATATATCTTTGCTCAACAATGAGAAGTTCACAAGCTAGCAGAATCTGTTTATGTATTTTTTATTTTATTTTTTTAAATTTTTTATTAATTTATTTTTATTTATTATTATTTTTTCCTGAAATTTTATGATATCAAAGAAAACTTGTGGCGGTTTTCTCCGTGTGCTTCCGATTATTCTTGTCAATATTATGGCGGTTTTCTCCGTGTGCTCCCGTTTATTCTTGACAGTATTATGGTGGATTTCTCCGTGTGCTCCTGATTATTCTTGACAATATTTTGATGGTTTTCACTGGGTACTTCTGATTATTCCTGACTAGACATCTGATGGTTTTCTCCGAGTGCTTCTGGTTACTGATGAGGAATTTATCTCTGCATGAAGGATTATTTACTTAATGAAGCATGTCATTTTTTATTCAAGGTTGCATATAATTAGTGAACATCTGCTACTTAATCATCACTTGTAATATTTTTATCAGGTGGAAATTAAAAAAAAAAATATATCATTACTCAGTCAAATAATCTCTGAGAAATCTAAGAAGCACTAACAGGATGGATGAACTTCCTTCTCCTTGGAGTCTAGCGAAGCCATCGTTCTATTGCGATCGTTAGTGAGCATCCCGCATAAAAGAACTAAATATTATTTACCTGACAGTAACATGTGTCGACATCTGTTGTTGAAAAGCAGAACTACTTGCAACAAGTACCTTTGAATGAGATAAATTAATTCTCGCTGATGAAATAATTAAAAAATTCTATTTAAGTAATATATCTAATTTAAAACTCTTAGTTTGCATCTGGCATTAGTCTCGGTAACTAATATGAATTCCGATTTAGGATCTGACGCTGTATCGAAACGTCATCACTGTAGATACTGTAGCAAGGTGTTTACCTTGAGAAAGAATGCTAAACGACATGAGAGAAGCGAGTGTAATTTGGGTCCTTGTCAAAAACCGTTTCATTGCAGTCAGTGTCAGAAATCCTTTGGTAGAAGATATTACTTGGATAGACATTACAAGACCTGTACAATTAAGATGAATAAAGATAACGAAGACTGGGCTACAACATCGCGGAAGAGGAACGAAGGCGAAAAAGCTAATGCTAAAATTACTGATCTAGATCAAGATAATAATTTAAAATTTAAAACAAACGAAGGTAGTTGTAACCACATTAGAAATGAAAATATATTTACTCCAATATCTAGTCGTCTCCATGAAAATGAGAAAGATAGAGAACCATCTGAAGCTTACAAGGTCGAAGACTTTGATGAATCATCTGAAGCGTGCATGATTGAAGATTGTGGTGACACATCTGAGGCTGACATGATTGAGTACTGTACTGAAGCACCTAAAGCAGGCAAGATCGAAGACTATGATGGCGGTCTGAGACCAAAACGATGGAAACGACGTAATAAAATAAATTATCCTGATCAAGTTTGTGGTGCTGACATGATTGAAGACTGTGGTGACACATCAGAAGCTGGCGTGAACGAAGACTGTGCTGACACATCTAAGGCTGACATGATTGAGTACTGTGCTGAAGCACCAAAAGCATGCAAGAGTGAAGACTGTGATGGTGGTTTGAGACCAAAACGATGGAAACGTTGTAATAAAATAAATTATCCTGATCAAGCTTGTGATAATCACTGGCACGATGACGAAAGTGACCTTGAGGTTGGTGTTAAAACGATAGACACCAGAGATAATAATATTTATTATAAACATGCAAGGATGATGAACGCAGCAGAAGAGTTTGATTATACCTCATGGGAAGATCCTAACATATTGGTTGACAGGCTACGACTACTACATGGATCGCTTTGTGCAGGAAACTATTCGAACATTAAAGAAATATCCTTCATACTCAAAGAACTGAGGGAAGCTGGTTACATACAATAATGGCTTAAATTAAATGTATGTGTATAAACTTGAAGATAAATTAATATATTTTCTTTCCAAATGGTATCTACGATTTATCGAAATCTGATTTCTAAATAAAACTTATAACTTAAAGGTGCAAAATACGTTACCACTGCCAGTCAAAATGTATACTAATAAAGACATGTTAGTAATCATGCCAAGTTCGATAAGAAAAGTAATTGGAATCAGTTGGAAGCTATTGAAGATGGAGCTCTTGGAACAATTGGAGCCTTTTGAAGCATTTGGAGCCTTTTGGAGCTGTTGGATCCATTTGGAGCTGTGTTAAGCATTTGGAGCCTTTTTTGGAGCAGTTGGAGCATTTGGAGTCATTTGGAGCATTTGGAGCTGTCAAGCATTTGGAGCCTTTTGGAGCTGTTGGAGTCATTTGGAGCATTTGGAGCCATTTGGAGCTGTGTTAAGCATTTGGAGCCTTTTTTTGGAGCTGTTGTAGCATTTGGAGTCTTTTGAAGCATTTGGAGCCTTTTGGAGCTGTTGTAGCATTTGGAGTCTTTTGAAGCATTTGGAGCCATTTGGAGACATTTGGAGCATTTGGAGCCGTTTGGAGCATTTGGAGCCATTTGGAGCTGTCAAGCATTCGGAGCCTTTTTTTGGAGCTGTTGGAGCATTTGGAGACATTTGGAGCATTTGGAGCCGTTTGGAGCATTTGGAGCCATTTGGAGCTGTCAAGCATTCGGAGCCTTTTTTTGGAGCTGTTGGAGCATTTGGAGCCTTTTGAAGCATTTGGAGCATTTGGAGCCATTTGGAGCCGTTTGGAGCATTTGGAGCCATTTGGAGCTGTCAAGCATTTGGAGGCTGTCAAGCATTTGGAGGCCGTTTGGAGCTTTTGGAGCCATTTGGAGCTGTGTTAAGCATTTGGAGGCTATTGGAGCATTTGGAGCCTTTTTTTGGAGCTGTTGGAGCATTTGGAGTCTTTTGAAGCATTAGGAGTCATTTGGAGCTGTCAAGCATTTGGAGGTTGTTGGAGCTGATGGAGCCATTTGAAGGTCGTTTGGAGCATTTGGAGCCATTTGGAGCTAAGAATTAGTCGTTGCACGTCTATGCAGGGCTAAATGATTATACGATTGCTGGCTTTCGCAAGTGATTCTGTAGTAGGATAGAAATTGAGTAATAAATATTATGTTTGTAAAAGACTTTGAGGTGTTTTATTTCTCGAACCTTACACTTTTCTGGTACTTTTTTAAAATTAAAGTTGATTTATATCGGCCAGGGATCGAACCAAGGACCTTAGACGATCTAATCAATCAGTATATAGATTACAAATTTATTTAATGAATTTTGAACTTTTTCCCGAATCTCTAGCATTACAATGGTTAGGTTAGGTTAGGTTAGCATAGATTAGCATATGGATTAGGTTAGGTTAGTTTAGTTTAGTTTAGTTTAGGTTAGGTTAGGTTAGGTTAGCATAGATTAGCATATGGATTAGGCTAGGTTAGGTTAGGTTAGGTTAGCATAGATTAACATATGGATAAGGTTAGGTTAGGTTAGGTTAGGTTAGTTTAGTTTAGTTTAGTTTAGTTAAGGTTAAGTTAGGTTAGGTTAGGTTAGGTTAGTTTAGTTTAGTTTAGTTTAGTTTAGTTTAGCTTAGTTTAGTTTAGGTCAGGTTAGGTTTGGTTAGGTTAGGTTAGGTTTAGTTTAGTTTAGGTTAGGTTAGGTTAGGTTAGCATAGATTAGCATATGGATTAGGTTAGGTTAGTTTAGTTTAGGTTAGGTTAGGTTAGGTTAGGTTAGCATAGATTAGCATATGGATTAGGCTAGGTTAGGTTAGGTTAGGTTAGCATAGATTAACATATGGATTAGGTTAGGTTAGGTTAGGTTAGGTTAGGTTAGTTTAGTTTAGTTTAGTTAAGGTTAAGTTAGGTTAGGTTAGGTTAGGTTAGTTTAGTTTAGTTTAGTTTAGCTTAGTTTATTTTAGTTTAGGTTAGGTCAGGTTAGGTTAGGTTAGTTTAGTTTAGTTTAGTTTAGTTTAGTTTAGTTTAGTTTAGTTTAGGTTAGCATAGATTAGCATATGGATTAGGTTAGGTTAGGTTAGGTTAGGTTAGGTTAGCATAGATTAGCATATGGATTAGGTTAGGTTAGGTTAGGTTAGGTTAGGTTAGGTTAGCATAGATTAGCATATGGATTAGGTTAGGTTAGTTTAGTTTAGTTTAGTTTAGGTTAGGTTAGGTTAGGTTAGCATAGATTAGCATATGGATTAGGCTAGGTTAGGTTAGG
Organism: Bacillus rossius redtenbacheri; assembly: GCF_032445375.1. NCBI lineage: Eukaryota > Metazoa > Arthropoda > Insecta > Phasmatodea > Bacillidae > Bacillus > Bacillus rossius. The sequence continues at coordinate 96,765,421 of NC_086330.1, read as the reverse complement.
TTAGGTAAGGTTAGGTAAGGTTAGGTTAGGTTAGCATAGATTAACATATGGATTAGGTTAGGTTAGTTTAGTTTAGTTTAGTTTAGTTTAGGTTAAGTTAGGTAAGGTTAGGTTAGGTTATTTTAGTTTAGTTTAGTTTAGCTTAGTTTAGTTTAGTTTAGTTTAGGTTAGGTTAGGTTAGTTTAGTTTAGTTTAGTTTAGTTTAGGTTAGGTTAGGTTAGGTTAGCATAGATTAGCATATGGATTAGGTTAGGTTAGGTTAGGTTAGGTTAGGTTAGCATAGATTAGCATATAGATTAGGTTAGGTTAGGTTAGGTTAGGTTTTAGTTTAGTTTAGTTTAGGTTAGGTTAGGTTGAGTTATGTTAGGCTAGGTTAGGTTAGGTTAGGTTATGTTAGGTTAGCATAGATTAGCATATGGATTAGGTTAGGTTATGTTAGGTTAGTTTAGTTTAGTTTGGTTTAGTTTAGTTTAGTTTAGGTTAGGTTAGGTTAGGTTAGGTTAGGTTAGCTTAGATTAGCATATGGATTAGGTTAAGTTAGGTTATGGTAGGAGAGGTTAGGTTAGGTTAGCATAGATTAGCATATGGATTAGGTTAGGTTAGGTTAGGTTAGGTTAGGTTAGCATAGATTAGCATATGGATTAGGTTAGGTTAGGTTAGGTTAGCATAGATTAGCATATGGATTAGGTTAGGTTGGTTTAGTTTAGTTTAGTTTAGTTTAGGTTAGGTTAGGTTAGGTTAGGTTAGCATAGATTAGCATATGGATTAGGCTAGGTTAGGTTAGGTTAGGTTAGGTTAGCATAGATTAACATATGGATTAGGTTAGGTTAGGTTAGTTTAGTTTAGTTTAGTTTAGGTTAAGTTAGGTAAGTTTAGGTTAGGTTATTTTAGTTTAGTTTAGTTTAGCTTAGTTTAGTTTAGATTAGTTTAGTTTAGGTTAGGTTAGTTTAGTTTAGTTTAGTTTAGTTTAGGTTAGGTTAGCATAGATTAGCATATGGTTTAGGTTAGGTTAGGTTAGGTTAGCATAGATTAGCATATAGATTAGGTTAGGTTAGGTTAGGTTAGGTTAGGTTTTAGTTTAGTTTAGTTTAGTTTAGGTTAGGTTAGGTTAGGTTAGGTTGAGTTATGTTAGGCTAGGTTAGGTTAGGTTAGGTTATGTTAGGTTAGCATAGATTAGCATATGGATTAGGTTAGGTTATGTTAGGTTAGTTTAGTTTAGTTTAGTTTGGTTTAGTTTAGTTTAGGTTAGGTTAGGTTAGGTTAGGTTAGCTTAGATTAGCATATGGATTAGGTTAAGTTAGGTTATGTTAGGAGAGGTTAGGTTAGGTTAGTTTAGTTTAGTTTAGGTTAGGTTAGGTTAGGTTAGGTTAGGTTAGTTTAGTTTAGTTTGGTTAGGTTAGGTTAGGTTAGCATAGATTAGCATATGGATTAGGTTAGGTGAGGTTAGTTTAGTTTAGTTTAGGTTAGGTTAGGTTAGGTTAGGTTAGTTTAGTTTAATTTATGTTAGTTTAGGTTAGGTTAGGTTAGGTTAGCATATGGATTAGATGACGATATCAGGTTGGCAACATCGAGGGTTGCAAGGCTAAAGGTCAGGGTCGAATTTCAATGTCAGGGTAAAATTTCAAGGTCAAGGTCAAATTTCTAGGTCAAGGTCAATGTTCAGGGTCAAAGTCAATGTTCAAAGTCAATGTTCAAGGTCAAAGTAAATGTTCAAGGTCAATGTTCAAGGGTAAGGTCAAGGTTAAATGTCAAGGTCAAAGGTCAAGGTCAAAGGTCAAGAAGTTTTATGTCACTGAAGATGTCAAATTTTATGTTAAAATTGAAAAGTTTTCAGCAGGTTGGATAAAAAACTTTGCAAAAATAAAACTTAATTTATTTTAATTGAAAATATATTAGAATACCTATGCTAAATATACAAATTTTTCTATAGTGTTTGGTTTCAAGGTTTTTTTACATTTATTACAATGTTCAAAGATTTTAAACAAAACATTAAATTAATCAAATAGTAGTGAGGAATTTAAATATTATTTATTGGTTAACATTTTTTATTATTATCATTTAGTTCTCAATAACTTGTCAAAATTCCGTTTTTGTTGTACACGGGTTTTAATTAACTCACATAGAAAAAAAAACATGGCGTGCGAAGGAAGTACCTACGGGCTCCGACCAACAGCACTTCTCTGCTGTGAAGTATTAGGAGATCAGAACTTGAGAGGAGGTAGTAATAAAAACTTGCCGGTGCCGTTGCGCGTCGTGGAAGTACAGCGCGCCAAAACACATGGTTGCCTGGCTGTATGTATCCGGCGTTCATAACACGTGTAGAAGTAGGCTTATATTCGTTACCTCCTGGCTGTTTATTACCGCCTAATACTTTTCAGAGCGAGACGTCCTGGTGAGCTGGTCTGTCCGTCCTCCTCCGTTCGTTCGTTACGTAACGGGACATTTTTTCGTGCGTACATGGCTGATGAACGTAACGGGACACTTTTTCATGCGTGTATGGCCGGCGGAAGTGACGTAATCCAACATGGCTGATGATTGTAACGGGGCACTTTTTCGTGTGTGCATGGTCGAAGGAAGTGACATAATCCCTAATCCCCAGCCCCCAGCCCCTGTCCTCATACGAACCAAATCTATCTACTCACGTTCAAACAAACAAACAAACTCTTCAGCTTTATAATATTAGTATAGATTAAGCAAGAACGCTGCTGTGGTTTTAAGTGCTGTGCTGTTGTTTCGTAGGCGTCGTCGTCGGCGGAAGCATTCAAGAAAATACTGGGTCCATCCCATATTGAGTGAAACATCAACGAAAGGAAAATTTGTGCTCTTTCATAATAAACTAAAAGAAAATATAGACAAGTTTTTTGAGTACTTCATAATGTCCGTTAACTCATATTAAAATACTTTTGTCTATGGTGAAAGAAAATATATCAAAAAGTAACACAGCAATGAGACAATGAGAGAATGTGTTAGTGCTGAAGAATGTGCCGAAAAATGTTAATGAAATAACTAAACTAAACTATATATATATATATATATATATACACACACGCGCGCGCGCGCGCGCGTCCTTTTGAGTTGACCATGGTTTTAATGTCTTGGGGTATGAAAAGAAAAACTACGTGAACATTTTACGGAAGTCGTAACATATCGACTACAATGGGTACCTAGTATTTCAGAACAGAACGCGGCGAGAATTCCCGCACGTGTGGCCGGGCATCGACTGAAACGCTGCGTGAAATCACGCCAACGAATTGGCCGCGGTGCATTTTCTTGCGGGCGACCTTGAAGACGCGCCTTTCTGTCCTCTCCCCGGCGGGAATTCACGCTGCGTCTGGCCGGTCTCATTCTCCTTGCTGCGGTTCATATTTCTGGCGTCTTTTCACGCAGAATCTCTGCGTGAAAACACGCTCGTGTGGCCGTAGCCTAAGCGCAAGGCTGTGGATTGGCGCGCGGTCTATTCGTCGTGTACAGGGCAACTGTGAGTTTTGAGTGGTTACCATGACATTATATTGCGGAGAAATGAAGATAAAGGTGTAATGCAAGTCCCTTAAATACTTTCAAGAGTCTGTACCGGGTGTTTCACACCTAAATATAGGATGTCCATAAAAGAATGACCTAACAGTTTAATTTAGACTTCACAACAAATCATATATTAAATTTAAGGTAAAATAACCTAGTTTTTCTTGCAAATGTTCAATATGTACAACTTTAGTTATATGGCACACATCCAACCTAAAGTTAAATTATTCCCACACTTTGGTTAACATGACCAAACACGATCAAAAGCCAATAGCCTCTTAGATTCGGTGCCTCGACTCTGGAAAATCATTATGTAGCGGCGGAACGTAGACACGATCTTTCATAGAGCCCCAAAGCAAAAAAAAAATCCCATGGCGTTATGTCAGGGGAACGTGGAGGCCAGCGAAAAAGAGCTCTGTCGTCTCGACCATTACAACCAATCCAACAGTCAGGGACATCGACGTTCAATTACTCTCCTACAAACGAAATGCACGTTGAACTGAGATTACAGATTCACTCTTAGCAAATTGCAGAACACAAAACGCATTACTCTCAGTAATCACCATTTTGCGTAGGAATCACCATTCTGAAAACTCGCGTTTTAGCGATTTTCACTTTTCTAAAAATACAGTTTCAAAACGCTATCCGAAAACAGAACTACTCATCCACCCTCTGTGTATTCTAAAATGTTTTTCGCAAACAGACCCCGCTCTGGTAGCGGCAGCAGTTTTCAAATGACGTGGTTTCTTCTGAAGCTCTGCGCACCGTGTGTGTGCCCGCGCAGACGGGGCCGTTCAGAGCCCGCAGAGCTTCAGAAGAAACAACACCATTTGTAAACTACTCGAGATATCCGAGTGGGGTCTGCTTACGAAAAGCATTTAAGAATTCTCTGAGGGCCTAAAAGTACTTTTGATTTAGGATTAAGTTTGTAAACTGTCTGTTTAGAAGAGTTAAAACGGCTAAAAGGCGTGTTTTAGAGTAAATTTTAGGCGTAAAACAACCGGTACAGATTCTTGAAAGCACTTAAGGGACTTGCATTACACCTTTACCTTCATTTTTATGACATATAATGTTATGGTCACTGCTAAAATTTCACAGTTATCCTGTGAACATGGAGCCTTGTGCCTAGAGGTGATACCGCGCTATAAATACCAGCGAGCGTCGCGCTAATCATCCCATCTCGCTAACACACATACACCTCCACCAAACGGGCACCTTGAACATGTAATTCTAAAGTTTCAAGTCCCTAGTGACCTGATGATGGTAGAAAAATTATTAATAAAACCAGACTTTAGTCTGTAAACGCGGTGGATCCACGGGAATCAATGACACTTGTTTGCAGGGAGTGATTTCGAGAAACCAGTTGGAAGCCAAAATCATGGATTAAAATACCTCACTCGTAACGAACAACTAATTATTGACGCAGAGGTTTACTTAATTTCAAGTGAAATTAAGTAAACAGAGTCTCAATTTTATTAGATAGCCGCAACATGTATTTTCTTTGTATCGACATGAAATTTTAAGACGATAAAAAAACGAGATAAAATCAAAATATTTTATTCAGAAATTTAACATAAAGTTTTAAAAATAAAAGCTATTAGGAAAAAAGACGTAAATGTAAAAAATATGGTAGACATTAGAAGAGCTCTATAGATAAAACAAGAAAACCTAAATAATTGAATTAATTAATAAATTATTAAAACAAAAGAAGCTTCTGGGCAGTGCGGTGGCATGGTGCGTGCGCAGGTGGAAGTCATGCCTTGTGACTGTGCTGTGGCAGCGCAGTGGGTGGCAGAGCTAAAAACCTAAGAGAAGAGCCGCATGCGGCTTGCGAGCCGCGGTCTGCCTACTCCTGGTATTAAGGATGATGCCTAACGATAGGAAGGAAAAAAACGCACCTATATCTTTTGAAACGAACATGTGAAGTAAGCTTGTAGCTATAAGATTTTCAACTTCTTCTGCAGCTCTCACTTAACTTAGTGTTTCCGAAATAACCAACGGAAATGTTACAAAATAATTGTAATAAATTTTTCTAACGCATATGAATAGAACCCATGCTTAATCATTTACATTTGACGATTTGGAAAATGCTTATCTAAACAGGGCTATGCAGAACTTAAATTAAGTGCTTGAACTTTCATCACTTTTTGTTACCTTCGTTCCCTGACATGAGAAAGTTTCCTTTTCTTAAACGTGTGTCGTTTCATAGTTAATACTTGAATCTTCTAATATTATGCATGGTACCCTGTCAATCTCGTTAATATCTCAATTCCGAGATACTTCGTTAATTTCTCATCAACTGCAGCTCGTAACTTGTAACTCAATTGCCCGATAGCATGGTAATTATCTTCTTCATCTAGTTTCAATTAATTTTAAACGAGGCTTCTTGATCCTTATAGCAACGAAATTCACTAAGCAGCTATGTTAAAATAATAGCAAGAAGTTACTGCGCGTGCATTCTCAACAACTCGTGTCATTATAAAAACAAGGTTCTTACGTTACGAAAATTTGCATTTAAGTTTCAAGTTTCCCCGGCACACTTTTTCTTGGTCGACACCGTCTACTTACAGAACAAAGGTTTGTTGGACCAGTCTGTTAGCGCTACAACCACCATGGTGTTTAGTAACCAGAGAAATTGTAAACGTGTTTTATAATTTGCACTCTTTTTGTGTAATTATAAGTACAGGGGAATAAAATTCTTAGTTGATTGTTTTTTTTTGCGGATCACAAATTTAAATGATTTGTGATTTAGGCCTTGGAATTAAAAAGACTCAAATTTACACGTATTGTAAAGTTCTGACTTGATTATGCTATAATCTTGCAATGTGATTTCTAAAATTATTTGTTTTTTATGATTATTTTGGTATCATGAATTTACAAAAATAATAATTTATAAAATATTTCAACGATACATAAAATGTTTTTTTAAGTTACGTCTTACACATTAAGTTGAGTATATCATTTTCTTGTCATTACTATTATTTAAGGGCTTTACCTGTATATTTATCACGATAGCTCTTTTGCATCTAATGTTACATCTGAAACTTTTTAACATATATTTACTAAATATTATCTAATAACGATAAAACGTCACGCAATTCATTATTATTATTACTTGTGTTAAAATAACGTTTAACAAATATTTTTGTGGCAATTTGTGACTCAACGAAAAATGAGAGAAAGCTATCGGAATGGATTCTTAGGAAAGTCACTTAATAATAGTGACTATAAGATGAAGTAACCAACTCTGCGTTTAAGGCCCCCGCCTACCCGGGCACACACACTGTGCGCAGAGCTTCAGAGAAAACCACGCTATTTGAAAACTGCTCAACATATCCGAATGGTCTCTGTTCACGAAAAGCATTTCAGAATATTATAAGGGTGGATGAGTACATAGTTCTGTTTCCGTATTTCGTTTCTAAACTGTATTTTTAGAAGAGTGAAAACCGCTAAAGACTCGTTTTTTCAGAATAAATTTTAGGCGTCAAACACCCGGTACATATTCTTGGAGGCCCTCGAGGGACTTGTTTTACACCTTTATCTTCATTTTCCTCCATGTAATGTTACGTTTGCCTCAAAACAAAGTCATAGTCATAGAATACTACGCGCCAGTTCAGAGTCTTGCGGTAGAAACACCAGCGAGCGTCGTGTGCATCATTCCACCTCACTACAACATGTACGCCCCTGACTAAGGCTTCCTTAGCCTCTGTGCTTCAGCCTCGTCGGGGTCGCGGGGTACGACGGCGGTCATTGCTCGGGAGGAACCGAGATCCAGTCCCTCATCAGGCAACCCAACTCCAGACGCGCGCAGCGACAGTCACTCCCTGGCTGGTGCCTCGTGACCTCTCGTGACCCCCGGCCGCGCGACCTCTCTGCTTCCACCAAACATTCCTCTGGAAAACAGTTCCCAAGAAATTGTTTCTAACACTACAGGAAAGATATTGTAAATTTGCACAAAACATGGCTATAGTTATTTAAAACGTTTTTATTAACTCGCTTTCTAGTCTGTTTGTTTCTCTGTTCGGAACAAATTTTGCAATCGATTTTAAACTTACTTTCAGATAAGCTAGAGACTTGAAACTTTGAATAGCTCAGAAATCGATAACAGTGCAGTATGTACTCGATTCCTTTTCAGTTTGTTTGTTGGTCTTTTCGATACAAATTTGTTTGTTTTTATTCAGCGAAGCCCCCGGATTCGTGGCATTAGGTTACGAGCAGAACTGTACAGTGTTGCGGGATACATAACGCAGCACTCGCAGGTGGTGCCTATATCACGCATACAGTGCTATAAATATGTGCTATACAGTATATATGACCACTACACGGTGTTAAAAACCAATAGCAAATTTTTTAGGAAAATTGTGAGTCAGGAATCTGTATGTGATAATAAATATTTACGGGGCTAAAAGAAATTATTTTATACTTCTTAGTCCGTTTTGAAAAGATTTTTAATATTATTTTTTATTTAATTATTATTTTCAATTGATGATACCAGAGATAAAGGGGGTCACGAAAGTATGGATGTTATTGGAGAGCTAAGTATAAGTCTTGTGTTCATTTTCCAGTAACGTTTCTAAGTCTGAATGTCTGCTATTATACAATGATAATAAATTGTATTTTTCACTAATGTTTCTGGCACTTTTTCTTTGGACTTTTTGGTGTATGATGCACCATGTAAATTTAAAGTGTTAGTTTATGATGCTCGTAATACTAGTCTGTTTTTTCTCTGCACTTGTTTGCATCTTCTGCAGCTACTGTGTCATTTGCCTATTGTGGCCATATTTGTTTCAGAGTAGTAAAAATAACTTAACTCTACAAAGACTTGGAATTACTGTAATTTGTAAAATTATATTGTGTTATTTTTCAGAGATTAATAACTTATCATTCTCACATCAAAATATTGGTTATAAAGTAAAACCGTGAGATTAAAATGAAAGTAAATGTTTTTGAGATACATATTTTGTTTATTAAAAATAATAACTTCATTGTACCTGAAATTTTAATGTGGGTCAGATAATTTATTTTGGTATTTGTTTCGTGAGTGTGTTTTTTTTAAATATTACATTGAATAACTTTAACAGGGTTTTCCAAACCTACTTTTTTTCTAGTTAAATGTTCAGCCACCTTCAAAGGTTTTCAACATTTAGGTTATTTACCTTTTTTAATATGCAGGTTAGGCCCCATCTGGGCAAACAAGTGTTTATCTTGTGAGTTGATAAGAGTTGGTGCTTGCAGTGAGTGTTTGGGACCATATGGGACCGGCGTCACTGCAAACACTATTTGGTAGTGATACAGTTGTTCTTGTGTAAATGTATAAATTTACAAATATCTGTGATTTTACTTGCATATTTCTGTTCAACTGACATTAAAAACAGCAGTGTGTGCTGTGGCTTGAGTTGTTTGTCTCTTGTTTCCTTTCCTAGTGCCCGCAGAAGGCAACTTCACCGCGGAGGTGACGGCGAACAGTAGCGAGGAAGAGATCCTCATCAACTCGGAAGGCGCATATACCTATTGGGATTCGTTCGAGACGAGTGAGTGATTGTGCAGCTTGTCTAGCATTCGAACACGATGTCATGATTAAGCACGTGACACTTTACATCTCCTTATGTCAGAATCCGGCCGACAAACAACAGCTCCAGGATTAATAAATAAATAAAAATTTTGTAAACATTATACGACTCATGGTCTAAAAGTGCTTCCCAAAGCTGGTACACGCATTTTAAGTTGTAAATGAACTACTTATTTATTGCAAATGATATATAAAGTATTTGAGACGTAACACCAAGCATCAGGATGATGTTTTTATTTTAATTAAAGCGCTACAAGCACCGAAAAACCTGTCGCTGTTGTAAAATTATGCCCCGTTCCAGTACATTATTTCATATTTACGTTCTACGCGGTTAAACATTCCGACTTTTTGGATGGCTGATCTTTTACCGAATTAAAAATATACATCACATATCTTTTTTCCATAATTAGCTGGTAAAGATGAACTTTTAATGTTTTTGTGCAATATAGATAAGGAGAATGAAATGAAAAATAAAAGTAGACCTATTAATGTTTGAAGTCAAATTTACTGGCTACTATGTGATATGGTAAAATTACATTCTCAAAAAAATTCATTTTAATCAGTCTTTTTAAATTCTCAGATATTTTATGATCTTATAAAGGTTTTATGTTGTAAGGAACCCATAGTAGCTACTTACTTCCTGGAAGAGTATAAATTTATTTCATTAAAATTATAATTCATACTTAGTGTTTAAAAATTCTCATATATGTTACAGTTTTGGCAGACAATAGAAATAAATAACTTTTTCTAAAAAATTATTTTTAAACATATCATGAATCAGCCATAAGAATTTCTTTGAAACTAAAAAGTTTCATTTCTGTAATCCATTTTAGTCTCGTTATTTGTTACCCCTAAAAATTTCCACATGTAACTTTGGCCAGTAATCAAACAAACGTAAACTATGTATTTTTAATTTTGTAAAATTAACACTACTTCAAAAGTCTACTCATTAAAAAATTATATAAAATAACAGAAACTCGTCCCTACGTGGCCGACACACCTGTTGGAAATGAAACTTCACACACTGGCTGTAGTTCTATGTCAGCTCACTAACGGCGCTGCAAGCAGCGCTGCTGCTGTTGCCATCTGTGTTTAAAGCATAAATTTGTGGTTCAAAAGGCTTTTTTGTTAATGCTAGAACAGTGCAAATACAGTTATTTTTGTGACATGTTTTCAAAAGTATATAAACCTGAAATTTTAGTTTCTAGCAGTGTTAAGATGCTTCAGAATTATGTCTGTAATGTGCACTTGACGTATGCGCAGCCGAAAGAACGTAACACATCCAACTGTCCGGTGTCGCCACAGAAGTGCGAGTGGAACAAACATGGCGCCAAACAGCAATGCAGTTACACCACTCCCTTAATAATCGTTACAATTTCCGTAACGCTCCGAGTATTGCGCTTTTTTTTTCGTCGCACTCTGATGACGTCATCGCGTCAAGTTACAGTACCTGCTGAGAAGAAGTTACACTTCAATAACTTGAAACGGAACGCACGCCCGTGAACACTATCCAAATAATTCCTCAAAGGCTAGCACAATCAACATAACTTTTTCACATACACAACGCAGTATTATACATAGCAGTTGAATGCAATGTAATTCAGTCTGACTAGCTACAATCGTACATTGCGATAAGCATTACACAATCCCGGTTTTAGTATTAATTACATTTAAATCTAGATAAATCTTTCTTAATAATACGTTATTGGTTAAATTTTGTTATGCTTTCAGTCATTTGGTAGTTCTTAACGTTCTACTACGTCGTGATTTGAAAACTTTATTTTATAAATAAGAAAATTAATGTGTTGACTAGATTTTGATGAGTATTATTTTCTTTTGTTTATGATGTCCGCAGGATGGAGTTAGCCATGATCATCATGGTTCAATATCCTAAGAAAAAAAATATTTCTGGATTTAATTGTGCAATTCCTGTGCTATTGCGGATTTTATTCTTAACTGCTATTTTTTTTCCTTTGTAATTACACTGAATCAAATATAACAAAATTAATTTTCCAAAGGCTAAAACAGCCAAAGTAATAAAAAATGGCGTTAAGTTAATATTCGTTGTAAGCAGGCTGCTGTGTTGTGTAAGTGTTGTGTAAGTGTTGATGCTGTGTTGACTGCGGCGGCGGCGAGCAGTCAGCGCGGCCGGCGACGACGACGGCTACGTGGAGGCGGTGATCGGCGTGCTGACGGCGGTGATGCTGCTGCTGCTGGTGGTGTTCGTGGTGATCCTGGTGGTGAGCCGGCGCCAGAAGCTGCACGGCTCGCCCACCTTCCTGCGCAACCCCTTCGGCGTCACCATGAACATGAAGGCAAGCGTCGAGCCTTCTAGCGTCGATCTTATACAGTCGATCCTCGAACAGTGATCATCGAGAGTCGATCCTCGAGCATAGATCCTCGAGCGTCGATTTTAGAGCGTCGATATTCGAGCATCAGTCTCTAGCGTTGATCCTCGAGCATTGATCCTCGAGCGTCAATTTTATAGCGTCGATCCTCGAGCGTCGAGAATCGAACATTGATCATCGAGAGTCGATCCTCGAGCATCAGTCTCTAGCGACGATCCTCGATAATCGATCTCGAGTGTCGAGCATCATACAATGATTCTCGAGCGTCGATCTTCGAGCGTCAAACATCGAGCGTCGCACCTCGAACATTTATTCTCGAGCGTTGATCTCAAGCATCGACCTTTGAGTGTCGAATCTTGAACATCTCGCCTTGGTGGCGCACAGGACCTTGCTCGGGAGCAATTTCTATTAATTGACCCAGAGCCAGACGCCCGAATAATTGGCGTTCAAGCATCACCGGAAATTTTTTATAATGTTAAACTGAAACTAGTTATTTTTGTTTGTAAAAAAATTGGTTAGTATAGTGATATTTGAAATAATCTTAAATAATGTAAATAAATGAACTGTTCCAAACATTTTTTTTATTCCTATCCCGAAGTTGCACAACCCGCTGCGAACTTCGGCTGTGTTCGGGACTGGTTGTGGGTCAGTGAAATGTTGGCTTCCCTAGCTCTAGACCAGTGGTTCCCAACCTATTGTGGTTCATCTCCCCTTTCTGGAGGTTGACTAACACCTATCCCCCCCCTTGCAATTTTATTGTATGCCTAATTTTAATTTGAAGTAAACTGTAAAAAGTAAAAAAAAGTTTTATTTATATAAACAATTTTATTACCGTATATAAAAAACAACCAAAGCAGTTTTATCCGTTCACTCTTAAATAAAATATTAAAAAAATTAAAATGTACATTTTTTTACAGTTTATTTTTAAAAACAAAGAACTAAGATCATTGACATACATTTAAAAAAAAACAGGAGTACATGTTTTCATTTTTAAATTGGAATCTGGAAAAATGAAGAAAGGTGACAGTTAAAATTTGAAGAAAAAAAATTCAAATAACTTTATTAACACTAGAAACAGCTGTAGCAATCATTCAAGGTTAATTGAAAGTTTTAAAACTTTGTTATTGTTTTATTTTACCTTTTCAATGGCTGCCTTGTGCTTGGTTGATTTCAGTTAAAGCTTGAATATCCGGCTTTATGTTCGTTAAGTTCAGACGCAAGTCTCCTTTTAGGCAAATGTCTAACTTATATCTTTGTGTTGTGAGGAGCTGAACAACAGAACTAAATCCTTTTTCAAATAAATATGTTGACGGGAACGAGATGAGAAGTGGTTCAGTTTTTCCCCACAGTTGTAGAAAAATGTCCATAAGCTTCACCCATGCTAACTCGTAACCGCTCTGCTTGAAAATGATTTTCGCCTCACAGTCATACTTCAGATCTAGAAACTCCGTCTGCAAAGAGTTATCAAGCTTATCCACGGCTTCAAACGAGAATGGATCTAGAATCCAATCCAGAATTTGTAACTGGGTCAAATCTTCAAATCTTGATTCCATGTCAGTTTTTAACTGGTCAAGGTGATCAGTAAAAATTAGGATTTTGTCTTCTGGGAGTTCAGGAATCTCGTTATCTGACACAGAACACTTTTTAAGGGTCGAAAACTGAATCAGCTCTTGGCCTTGATATGGTTCATTTTGTTTCCTTGAAGCCTTATATTGACTTCGTTCATTTTTTTCAAAAATATCTGTAAGGTACGCAAGTTCAAACGAGTGTTGCTTCAAATTCTCACTTAAAACAGAATCAGACGTGTCGAAAACTTGGTAACCGTGTCAAATAATTCGAAGAAACAGCGCAAACAGTTTCCTTTGGAAAGCCACGTCACGGCCGTATGTAGAAGCAAGCGTTCGAATTCCTCATCATTTTCATGGCAAAGTTGTCGGAACAAATGGTCATTGAGGGGATTAACTTTGATCTTGTTGACACCAGCAATAACCAGTTGTAGGGTTTCATGCAGGACACCACTCAATTTTTTCGCAGCTAAGTGTTAACGATGAATGACACAGTGAATAGTGATGACCTTTGGCACTTCACTGTACAGTATTATTTTAATTTTTCCCCCTTTGAATACTCATCGCCACCAAATCGCCCCCCACTTATTTATTGCCCCCCTGATAACCCAAATCGCCCACTTGGGGGTGATCGCCCCCAGGTTGGGAACCACTTCTCTAGACTCTTCAAAGCTCGGCTTCAAAAATTGCGTTATTAACACTCACTATAAGTTCATCTTCTGTGTTTCTAAAGTTGGGTTATGCGTGCTTCTTTACTTCTCTAGTCAATTTTTTTTAAATATTTCTTAATAAAAATGTTTTACAAAAACTAAAATATTTCACACGGCGGAGAAGCCGAGACTTAAATCACTGTACGTGGGTCAATGTAATTAGTATGTTAGTTACATAGCGATGTGCAGTAGTGATATGAATACCACAATTAAGAACTGAGACACCTAATATTTTTTTTCAAAGCCTTTCATCACAAAATTTGTCTATATCTATATTTATCAAAACTGGTAAGAAATAATTTTTCACTTTACTAACCACCGAAAAACGTGTTCATGGAAAAAGGGTGTGTGTATGTGTGTTTAATCTTAATGATTTGTGTTTTGGCGCTTGATCATTATTGCTTTGTACTGTCCAATTGTACTCGCCTGCGTGCAATAATGAGAACTACTTACTCCCAGATGTTTGTTCCTAATGTGCCAGCTCACTGTCGTACGTTATTTCGTAGGGAAACTTAACTATGTTGGCAAATTTCCAACTGTGCCAGGGTGCAAAAACGTGGAAGGATGTTGTTTTTGTTCTGTCATGCCAAAATGTAGGATGGAAAACTAATTATTGCAATTATGGGAAATATAATGAAAATATTTAAAAGTGTGGTTACCTAGATTATGTTGCTTCTATAATTTCGTTTTTTTTTTTTTGCTTATGATCTTAAATAATTTCATATGTAACATAACCTATAATTGTTTTTTTTTTTTGTAAATGGTTTTTATCAATGTAAATTTAATTGTATAATTATTTTTGGAAAAATTAAAGACCATTTTCTATAATCCTAGCATGAGCTGTAAGCGTGCATTCGTGTGATACACATTTTATAATCAACCATGAGTGGGAAAAATAGAACTGTAAAGAATAGCTCAATTATTTAATAGCTAGTATTTAAAGTATTATATAAATAAAACCAATATAAATGTCCGTCCACATGTTGATCACACCTTCCTAAGTCCACAGTTTACTCTCCCCACTGGAGTTCGACTCGACAGTGGCTCACCCTACTGCCCGTCTCTTGCCTCGCACCTCTGTCTCAACACCTGCCTCGCTCTACTCACTCGTCCGCCGCACATGCAACACCGTCCCAGATGCGCGGGTCCCCAATTCTCCGATCTTCACACACGAAGCCCGTCGCTCGTCGCCCGCTATCGCTCGCCAAGGGGTCACTCACCCTCTCCACTTCACTCATCTCACCCGTCTCGCACTCTCTTGCTCGTGCCATCACCAGCCTCTGTCCCACTCCCGCCGGCAGGAGGCGTCGTCTTATACACCTGAGGATTAACACCTTGGAAAAGTTTCTTAGCCATCCGAAGAGTAACGTCATCGGAATCCCCGACTTAACACTCGAAGCTGTGAGAACAATGATGACTGTTTACACTACTTCACGCAGACGGAGCTCTGTGAACGTGCCCAACTCTCTCTCTCTCTCTCTCTCTCTCTCTCTCTCTCTCTCAAGAAAGAGAGAGGTAAGGAAGTGCCGCTGCTAATCGGATTACCATGTAGCGGAGTGACGGGTGCTACCTATCCGGAGGTGGGGCCTCCCCTGGACCCCCCCCCCCCCTCGCTGTTCATTGCACCGGGCTGACTGACCTGTCTTGTCGCTAGCCGTGTCGTAACAGTATGTAGCCTTTTATTTGTAGGACGCCATTCATAAATAATTAAAAAACTTGTCTTTAAGTTTATCAAAACCATTAAATCATGTAAACAAAATAATTTAGCAAGCTATACCCCTTGAAAACCTGGTTTTTCGCATACAGCTGTGGGGCATGATTACATCATTGCGAAGCTACAACCAGCGAAGCAGAGTCTGTCGAGTTTCAGTCCTCCTTCGTATGTACAAAGACACTCCAGACTTGTATCAGTGGCGTAACAGCTGGACGTTGGTTGTAGCTGCTCCAAGTGAGAGCGGGTTCCACGGTTGCGCGATGCGACGTAACAGATTTCAGCCAATCAGAGACATGATGTATGTAATAAAAAAAAAGTACATTTTGGGCTTCTATGCACATGTCTGCGTCTCTAAACGTTTTCGGAACACGTCTCTTCAGATATGACCGTGGAAAACGCAAGGTATTTGGAAGTTGAACAATACTTAAGTTGCGTTCTTGCATTCTTTCGTAGTTAATAAACTTATACCTTAAAATGTTGTAGGTGATCATTTTGCGTTCTTGTGTATTTTATTAAGCAGACCTTGTGCATGTTCTACAATGGCACGGAAACGGAGACGGAACTCTTACAACATTTTACTGTCGCGTCTGCTACTTCCACAGTGCACGGAAATGTAAATAATTGGCAACCAACGAGATTGCATTTCAAGGTTACAAAAAAATTAATTTAATTAAAAAATATATATTATGCTTTGAGATCATAGCATGGGCAGAATTTATATGTACAGATTGTCCAGAAAAGAATGTCCCAATTTCAATGTTATATTATAATAGTTTAAATTAAACTATTTACAACAAATCATACATCAAATTGACGATAAACTAACCTAGTTTTTCTTACATATGTCCAATATATGCACCTTTAGTTATACGGCACACATCCAACCTAAAGTCCAGTTCTTCCCACACTTTAGTTAACATGTCCGGAGTAATTGAAGCAATAGCCTCTTCAATTCTGTGTCTAAACTCTGGAAAATCATTAGGTAGCGGCAAAAGCCCCAAAGTAAAAAAAATCGCATGGCGTTATGTCAGGTGAACGTTGAGACCAGTAAAAAAAAATCTAAGTCGTCTCAACCGTTACGACCAATCCAACGGTCAGGGCATTCGACGTCCAAACACTCTCGTACAAAGAGATTCCAATGAGGACGGCTAAAATAACAATTTCCCTCTTAGAAAACTGCAGAACGCAAAACTCTTTCCGCTCAGGAATCGATATTTTGCAGTACCTACTAGCACATGCGCTTATCTAAAAAATTTTGAGTTACTCTTTAATTATGACTTTGAACCAACTCTCTACAACGCTTACAGTTGATACTTCTAAAATTTA
Source organism: Bacillus rossius redtenbacheri (assembly GCF_032445375.1). NCBI lineage: Eukaryota > Metazoa > Arthropoda > Insecta > Phasmatodea > Bacillidae > Bacillus > Bacillus rossius. The sequence continues at coordinate 96,748,670 of NC_086330.1, read as the reverse complement.
TAACTAGGACATTCTTTTAAGGACATACTGTGTAATAAAAATAAACCACGAAGTAATAATGGAACACTATACATCATTGTACTTGTCTTTAGACTATAAAGCAACATGGCTACTGGTGTAGACGGAGGAGCTGCGCGTGACTGACGGCCGAGGAGCGCGTGTGTGGCAGGACCTGCTGATGACGCTGTCCCCCGTGAGCGGCTCGGGCGTGGTGCACGCGGCCGCCAGCCAGCTGCCCGGCAAGACGCCCTCGCTGCTGTTCCCCGCGTGCCACGCCGCCAGCTGCAGCGCGCTCGGCCAGCCGGCGGCCGTCGCAGCAGGTGCGTGCGCCGCCCGCGCCGCGTGTGCTCCTTGGCTGTGCGGGGACGGAGTTCCCACATTTTTACATTTTCGCTTTCAATTTCATTTGAAATATTACTTCAAAATAATACTCGTACATATATTATTATAAAAATATTATTTATATTAAAATGGACGAAGAAAAATTAATCTAATAGATAAGAAAGGTCCATTACATCGTCTTCTTCTTCTTCTAAAGCAAGTGCAACTCACTATTTGCAAATCTTTTCAACATTTTGTTTTAATACAATTTCTTGGACATATGCCATTGCAGTTTTGCACTGTTTGTCATGGAAAAGAATTCAAGAATTAAATTAAGAAAATTAAAAAAAAAAAATAGAAATGAAAACATAAACCCACAGAGAACAAGCCAAAATCAGCTGCTGCCAAACACATAAACCCAACTATGAACCTAAACAGGTATTATGGACAACACAACGACAGCACGAACAAATTCAAACCTAAATAATAGACAGCACAAGAATTCCGTGGAAGGAATTCATTAATGACAGGAATTTAGTCAATGACAAACAGTGCAAAACTGCAATGGCGCGTGTCCAAGAAATTTTATTAAAATAAAAAAATATTTATTGCATCATTCATTTAAGGAACGTATTTTCAACATTTTGCCTCGTGCTGTATATTCTATCTCTTCTTTTAGAAAATTTTAAGCACTGCAAGTTACTCTGGCCATGCATTTATATAACGATAAAAAAAAAGTGTGTCCGCCAACTGCGTTAGAAGTGAACTTCACAAATAGACGGATTGGAAATGTGTAGGGTACACAAATTTTTGAAACACAAGTACAAGTGTGTAAATATACAAGCGTACAGTCGAGTGTGCAGGTATACGAATTTATGAAAATCTGTGCAAGTATCCGAGAGCTGAAGAATGCGAGTAAAAAATAGTATGCGAGTGAGCAAGTATGCAAGTGTGCAAGTATGCAAGTGTGCTGTAATGCAAACATGCAGTCGAGCACTGCTGCCTCCGTCTGTGTTTTTCAGTAAGTAATTTGATAGCTTAAGTATAATAATTTGCCTTCTATAAAGTAAACAACGGAGGTTTACAGTGAAGGTTCACAATTTATTGTAACAAACATGGCGACGAAAAAATGCAATGATTCCTTTTAGTTGGCCACTCTCTACTTTACTTGCTTTCCCTCCCCTGCAACTACTGAACACTGAACAATCCACTACTGAGCGTGGCTCTTCTCATTTTTCCCCACGCTCAGAAGTCTATGCCTCGACCTGAGCTGGACTCGCAGTGATCCGTCGCATCTGTCCGTTTCCCCCTCGCCCGTCAATCACGTGACCTCAAGCCAATCAGGAGGCCCGAAAAATTCTATCTGTCCGTCAGAAGCTTTCCAAGCTTCAACTTTCGATGGAAAGACAGGTCGGCAACCTTTGCTATAATAATAGATTTTTCAGTATTTTTGTTTGTTTGTTTGTTTGTTTGTTTAGATGCTTCCGTGAAATTTTAACTTATTTGAAACATATTTTAAAGTTTTTTATATCAAAAATGACTGAGACATGGACGTGTAGTTACGTATGGTAAATTTTTTAATTTATTGATAAACTAGCGAATGCCTAAACTAGCGAATGCCTGGCATGCGTAGCTATGCCTTTTTAATTATTTTTTTTTAATTGTAATTTGTTTGAACTAGATACTCACATACAAAGCATCTCTATCTATCTACCTCTCTATCACTCTATATCTGTCTTTCTATTAATCTCGCTATATTTCTCGATTTAATTTTTAAAAAATCAGTATGTCTCTCTATATTTCTAGATCTATATTGGAGTAATTGCTATTGGAGTAATTGCAACTGCTGTATTATTGTATATCTGTAAATCTCAATCCGTCTCTCAATATTACTCTATCTCTCTATACCTCTCTATGTTTCTATTTATATCTCAATCCATCTCCCTACCTATATCTCTCTACACCTCTCAATATATCTATATAGCTTATATCCTTCGCTCTATCTCTCTATATCTCTCGATATATATCTGTATATCTCCCTACATCTCTCTATACCTCTATATTTCTATCTCTCTTCGTCTACATCTTTATCTTTACAAAACAAAAAGACTAACACACGAACATTTATTTATAGTATATCTATATTTTAATCTCTTTCTTTTTACTTTTCACTGGTGTGATATATATATATACATATATATACATATACATACATATACATACATATACACGCGCGTATTCAAATGTACGTTGTATCAAAATTTCAAAGCAATCGGTGAAGAACTCCGAGGTTTAAGATTTTGAACGTACATTTACATGTTTATTTATATGGATATCATATTCATAATATTCATGACCGTGCTGTACCCACACGGCAGTCTGCACGGAGCAGTGTTTGCTGCAGAGACAGAGAGGCGGGCGGTCGCAGACGAGGCGGCGCGGCGGTCGCCCGGGGACAGGTCGCCGCTCGGCGAGGCGCTCGGCTCGCTGCAGTTCCGCAGCCTCAAGGCGTGTGGCTCGGCGGCGCAGGGCCGCCACCCGTCGCAGTGCGCCACCGACCCGCCGCGCAAGAGGCGCTGCCACACCGCGCCGCGCGAGAAGACCCCGGTGAGGCTCCGGCAGCCTGCCTCCCAATGCCAAGTAGCAATCTAGCACTGTCAACGAGAACCTTTAATGTTTTTAATGACCAAACTGAGCTTACTTATATTGTACTGTCAAAGTAATAAGGCCACATGTCAAAAGTAGAAACTTTTAACACAGTTAAACAAGATGCTATATTATTGCAATAACATGGTTAAATTTCAGACTTGCGTCCATCGCAACATCGTGTTTTGACCGTTATTTTTCAAAATACAGGTATGGCCTTATTCATTGGTAAAATTGGCAGATGTTGTTTCCATTGGCGATCTTAACTCAATTTCACATTTTTTGAGATATGGCTCTATTACTTTGACAGTGCGATATATATATATATATATATATATATATATATGTGTGTGTGTGTGTGTGTGTGTGTGTGTGTGTGTGTGTGTGTGCTGTGTAGCGTAAAGCTGTGCGCCAACGGCCATAGGGTCATTTCTTTCCTATAGTCATATCATCAATCATATTGCCGTACGTAGATTAACACCCATGTCTTACCCGTGATTCCAAGAACCCAGAACCCATCGCACCGTAAGCCGGTGTGCATCCGATTACTCTACGGAGGTCGGCAGGAGTTTTACTCTACGAATAGCACTCGTATTAACAAATAGGTACTGCACGCATTGATGGCTGTCGTGAGGGTGAAAACCGTATGTTCCCAATAGCGTGATATTTAGCTGTTGCATCGCCACCGCGTTATTGTGATTCCAGCATGATTAGCCAGTAAACATATTTTTTTAAAAAAAAGTGTATGGGCAGTAGGCGCATATTTGAGGTTATGAAATATCGTGTAACATTGTAGTCCGTTCTTCAATGTAGCTAGTGTTTGATATTATTTATAAGTCATTTTTAATATTTCTTAATTAAATTATTTTAAAAATTAAATTTTAAAAATGTGTGTATGTTGATGTTGATTTTTTTTTAATGTGAAGTGAAATCCATACACTTCAGTTGTTCAGTTACATTTTGTTTACACTCTGTAGCCTATTTTACACCATCTTTTCTGGCCATAAATATGCGTAGGCTACTGTATAACAGCTCATCAAGTTGTTTAAGAAAAAATGAATGGTACAACAAGTAAGGTTTTTTTTCTGCAAAAAAAAAAGTTAGCGAGTGTGCACTAGTATAATAGTGTTCCATGCAGTATTGTGACACGTGAACACGTGCTGTGCAGTCGTCTCCGCACTACCCGCAGTGGAACATAGCGCCCGCCATGGGACACTCGCTCAAGGGCCGAGAGCTGGCTGATCTCGTCTCGGTTCCCCGCTGCGCCCTCCACGTCGTGGAGAGGGTGGGGGACTGCCACCTGGGGGAGGTATGTGCTCGCTGTGCCTCGCTCACAGGGCCACGACCCACACGACAGCGTGGGGTCACAATACCACCACCAACTCTGACGTGGCTGTCGGAAGATCTTCCCATGGCAAATCCGCCCGTAATATGCAGTCAATAATGCACTAAAAACAGCGTTGATAGTTGAACTGCATAACAAAATAACATTTACTCGTCTCTGGGACTAAGTGAGATTAAGTTGTTTTAGATACAAGGAAGCAAGATATGGTTATGTAAATAAGGGACAGAAATAATATTAAGCTGTTGAAAAGAAACGTAATAAACAGTTGAGGTCACACTACAAATTTGAAAGTGTAGCCAAACGTAAAACGTTTTTTTTTTTTTTTTTAGCATAAAGTTTAGTTTTGTAAGGTTTCCGTTTTGCGTTTCGTCGTGCGGCACGACATGACGAAATTAGAAATAGGGCCATAAGGGTGCGTATTTTGTCGGGGGATGACGTCACAGAGATCTTGTATTCCATTGGCCGCTGAGCGTGTCGGGCCTGTCGTGTCGTGCGCGTCGTGGCATTGCGGCATTGTGACTCCACCTTTTTATTGGAGGGAGTAGCGACAAATTTTGACTTTGTGAAAGTCGCAGGGCCAAGTCGCCTTCACTTTGTCTCTTTAGCGACATCGTAATCTCCAATCTTTATAAACAGAATGTTAAAAAGGGACATCAAAACAGAACCTCGTTTGCAATTATGTGGGTGTGAGGTATTTTAGAAATAAATGGTTAATTATATGTTTTTATGCATGGAACTGGAAGAACTAAGATTTTTAATTTTTTTTAATAAAAAACTTGTTTTATTGGGTTATTTTTATCTCGCAATTCAAGTGTTATTAATATTTTCTGTGTGACATCTATCATTATCAATTTTTCTAGAAACTGAAATGATGCATACTGTATTGCTATTGTTACGATTTACCGCGGTTTCGCAAAGGATAGCCCAATTAAAGATATTTATCACACAGTTTTATTTATTGCCACTACTTATGTCACATACAAAAAATAATCTAAAATGGCAAATAATCAATTGCACTTAAAAATGTTGCTTCCCCAGTCACTCGTTTTCACACACCGCACACCTCGCTGGGCCGCACCTCTGACGCAACTCTCGCCGCAGCACCCCTCGTGGGTCTCCGCCGCGGGACTCCGCGCCGCACTCCACCGCCGCCGACGCACTTGCCTTAGCCGAGGATCCGCTCGACGCCTCGCTCGAAACTTCGCTCGGGACTCCGCTGCGCCCGCGACACTACCGCCCGTAAACTCCGCCGCGGGAAAACTCCTGACTTCACTCTCACTCACTCCCTGCCCTGGAATCTTCGTCCAAGGACTTCGCCACTCTGCCGCACCCGCGGCACTCTCGCCCGGAAGCTCCGCCGCGGGAAGGCTGCCGCCTGAACGCTCTCTCTGAACTCAGACTCTCTGACTGACGTCCTCGGGCATGTATATATAAAGGCCCCGGTGCAATTCCAGAACTCACGAGAGCGGCTGGGGCCTTTTGCGTCATTCCGAGCTGTCCCGACGGCAGAAATCTCTCGAAAACACGTGTCGACGGCTCGCGTAACTCCCAGCTGTCCGGTGTTAGTTACGTGTCAAAGGCAGGGAGCCGCGCGGGGAGTGTCGGGAAGGAGGGGGGGAAAGCGACAATCCTTGTTATCTTCCAGGCGCGCGCGGCGCATATCATATTGCGGCAGTTGCCAGCCAGCTCTGCACCTGCACGTGTCCCGGCCTTGCTCACGTTCGTAACACTATGATTCAATATAAATTTTTCGAAATTAATAAAGTCGCTTGAATTTTCCAGTAACTTTTTAAAATAAAATATAGTATGCACATTAATATAACAACGCTGAACGCAAAGAAAATGGGTTGTTTCCTACTTCGATGCAATTAAATAGTAACTTCTTGCTTTGCTCATTTTGCAGTAGACGATCACATTTAGGTTAAATTCATGTGTAATTTCGTAGTAAATGGTCACGCTCGTGTCGTGCGTCGCTCTGAGGAACTACTCATGTATCGCCGGACAAGCAGCGCCGCTACTCCTAACGACATGCGACACGGTCTAGGAAAGCGCGATGCGGCGTGGCACCTTCGCTGTCGCGGGTTGTGACCTGGCCCTGCGACACAGTTCAGAGTCACGACCGCTACACGCACGACATCCCTAGTTCAGTAACCTTTATTGTGCAAACTAAGCAAGACTAATGACATTTTGTACAGAAATATTTCAATGATTATTGTAGTTATTTTCCTATAAAAGATAATAAAATAAATATAAAAATCTTGCTAACTAAATTTTAATATATTTTTTTTGTTGAGAATCTAATATTAATGTTATGTTGTGTACATTATCTTGCTTAATTTATAAAATTTTATCAAGTTTTCATGTTGAAACTGTTGCTGTAACTGTTGTTTTTTTCCCCTTAATTTTTTTGTGCATTTGTTGTCACTTGTTTTGTATTTAGTATTGTTCTGTCTTTGTCATTTATGCATTTGTGTTGTGCTGTGCCTACCATCCAAGGCCTTAATCGTTAGTTAGGCTGTTAGTTAAATAAATAAATAAATAAATTTCATTTCTCTCACCAAATGTAATACCACCAGGCAAATGCAGCTGGAACATTATTTGCTTTCAAAGTGCATCTCACTGATATCTACATCCATCATAGTAATTTTTAGTGGCCTCATTACCACACAGAAAGGACTTAAATCCGGCATTGCATCATCCGGCGCTAATCGAGCCAATTGCCATCAGATTTTATTTCAGTTGGACATCTGCTGTTTACCTTGCTGCCAGATCGCATTATTGTGCTGCCTGTTTTTATAGTTTGCTCAGAATTCATTGTTAATATAGGTTTCAACTTAAATACAGTGTTTCGTGTTTCCTAGCGGGTTGCAGTTCATGTTTCCCATTTGGCATTCCTTTTAAAACTATATTATATGATAATGCTACAAAAAAAGTCAATCCAGCTTGGTCTTGGTCATGAACACGCCAGATGAAAGACCTTTCACGGTAAAACAATGCACTTTATGTTTTTACATAAGAGGCTAAATATCTGCAGACCTTTATTACTATAACTCGCTACTTTTTTTTTATGTGTAACATCTTAGCTCTCTGTGTACGGCATCTGGTATGAGTAATTTCGTGAATGCAACGGAAGTCGCGTGGAACGGAAATGTGTACCCACGGTGATATCTTCTGTGGCTGAAGGCACGAACCAAAGCCAAAGGGAAACTTTACTGTATTAATTGTTTAGTTAGTTTTAACATGATCACCAGTATTTTAATAAAATTCTTTGTTGATAATCAGGTAAAAGCTGGGGTCTTTTTCGGTTTTATTGGAACTGTTTCATTATATAGTTTAACCTTTCGCTATGCAAATCGAATGAATCAATATTCAACTTAGCTGCTCCAGCAGCGAATTCTAGTGGCGGATGCAGAAACTACATGTGATTCGTGTCAAGAAATGTAGTTTAAAAAACAAATTTCATATAGGCCTAGTTGTCATGCTCAGCATTATTACTTTTTATTATTACATTATTTTATTTTTACATTATTTTACTATTACATTATTATTAATTCTACATTAAATTTTGTGTAGGAGTTTCGTATTATAAGTGTTATTTGCAATATGAGAACACATGGATTTGCTTGTTACCAAGGTTAGATGATACACATCACTGAGGGGTATTGAAAAACTCACTTGCATTTTTTTTTATTATAAGAATAAAATTTAAGTTCAAAAATTAATTCCTTACACAGTTGTATACAATATAGAAGTTAATATGCCCCTTCCGTGGCATGCGATGTACCACGGGCGTACACTTGTTCTTCGAAACTGTGAACCATTCAACAGCTTTCTTAATGACCCGAGGATAATCTCTTCGTTAGAACTCGAGCTGCCATTCACTTTATGGTAAGGTTTTATCACAGACTGCCTCGCCCTGATGCTCACGTTTCTTGAGGCAATGTAGGCACCTTCGATTTCCAGGGTGTGAACAAAAGCATTGCAGATATTTTTGTGGCGGGCCATACGAAGAGTTTGCTGAACCTCCGCATATTTTATTCCATCTATAAATGCACTTTGAATATGCTTCAAGATAGAAATGAACAGGTGTAAAACAATTTGAATCATGTAACTGCAGGCTAATGATACAGGCCAATCATTTCAAGCATACTAGGGAAAAATTGTACATATAAAATAAACTAACATAATTTTGTGCCATGTGCACTGAAGTGACTTGAATACATTCCATACTACGCTGTTTTGTTCTATTATGGTATTCTAAAGTTAATAAAGTGTATAAATGCGTATTCGTATAAGAAATTCAATGGAAGAATAATTTTAAAAAATAAAACTTGTTTTGCTGGTAATTTTTTGTTACAACTTTTAACGCAGCTATTTTTTTGACAAAATTTCACACCGCATTTTATAATGATGAGTTTCCTAATTTTCATTGAGAACTTTGGAGTGGCGCCACTGATGAGCTTCACACGCGCGGGCAGGTGGTGCTGTGCGAGACGCGCGGCGCGGAAGGCGGGCGCGTGGTGGCTGCCCGGATCCCCGCAGCCACGGCGGACGGGGCGGCCGTGGCGAGGGAGGCGCGGTTCCTGGCCGCGCTCGCCGACCCCCACGTGGCGCGCGTGCTGGGGCTGTGCGCCGACGAGCGGCCGCCCTGGGTGCTCGCCGAGCACTGCGACATGGGCGACCTGGCGCACTTCCTGCAGTACGCCGTGCACAGGGAGGCGGCGGCGCTGGCGCCCGCGGGCAGCGCGCACGCCCTCAGGTGGGCTCCGTGGCTCTCTGCCCGCTGTTCGATCACTCGCCACTCATGCACCCTCTTTATCTTTACAACCTCGATCATGTTCTTGCTTAAACTGATACAGTACATGACATAGTGTAAATATGACTGCTTTGGCAGGGGAAACATTTCAGAAAACATGTACACATAATATAAGATATAAAACTCATAAGAAATCCATTTATTAAAAAAAATCACACAAAATATAACATGCATGAAGACATTTACACACACACACACACACACACACACACACAAAAAATTAAAAAACCATTCACAAGGAAACTCAAAACTTTTTTTTTTAAAAGCCAGTTAGTTGGATTGAACATTTTCCTTTCGATATATTTACATTTTTAGTGCCTAAATCTCTTTAAGTATCTTTTCTACTATTTTCCACAGAATAGGTATTTCCTAGGTTCATTACACAAAATGTTTAAAAACAATCAATCAGTTTATTAGTTTGTGCAGAAGAGACAAACTAAAATTTATCATTCTTTGGGGATGAAATAAAATACTGTATTTACCCGAGGATATTGTGACTCTGAATGTGACCCCAAACTTTTGGATTCAGAGTCTAGGAAAAAGAATGTTTGGAGAAGAGATCACAGTTAAAACACAAAATTATGGAGAGGAAATCACAGTTAAAAGACAAAGAATTTATTTATTTTTAATTAAATTTGATAAAAATTTTAATAGTTAAACTTACCTAGGCCAATATAAATTTGAGTTTGTCACAACATTAAACTATAGTATTTACATTAACACTTATTTTAAATAGATATATTAACAGAGTTTGTTATGATGCTGGTAAGAATAATCATTCACTGTCAGTGTCTGCAATGCTGCTGTTGCTACTGCTGACACTGCCTTTATCTTCATCTTGCCAGCACAGATTATCTTCAGTGTCATTCACGGCATTTGAAATGCAATGCTTCTTAAAGCCACAGACGATGGATTCTGAAGTTATCCGTCACCAGGCTGTATAAATACATGTTGCTAGCAGAGGAACTGATGTTTTCTTAATTTTCCCAGTCTGTGTCAGAGAATAGTCACCCGTTTGCAGCCAATCACTATACTGTTGCCAAAGATGGTCCTAAAATGGTTTTTATACAACAAGAACTTGTTTACGACAACATAGCGAACTTGTAGCTGGCTTGTCATTACAGCTGGTATAACAACCAAGTGTGTTCAAATTATTTATCGTAGTTTTAACCTCAGGTGTCAGATGTCCCTGAAACACATCAACGACCAACATGCCCCTTTTCTTCAGAAGTGCACCTGGGTGCCGATTCCACACCAGTCGTACCCATTCTTGCATTAAATCATTCGTTATCCAGCCTTTTTCTTGACAACGAATGATTACCTCCTGCGGAAATGCCTTTTTTGGGAAGAGTTTTCCTTTTTATGATGATGAAAATGGTGGCAGTTTCCAGCAGTCTGCCAAAACAGATAACATCACCGTGACTCGCAGCTTCTCATTTCCAGTCGTGCGCACGGTGACAAGTTTGTTTCAGTGGTATTGTTGCTGGGCAGGTCGAAATATACTACCCTTTCATCAGCATTTCCAATTTGGCTGTACAAATAATTGTGTTTTTTACACAAAATAATCACATACCCCTGAAAATTAATTAGTTTCTCTTGAAAATATTTCGGCCATTTTGCACTAGTTGTGTTCTGCACCGCAAAAAAAAAACTGCAACGGCGCATCACTCTTACGCACTAACCAGTACTTCCTTGAAGCTAGTCCGTGGAATGTTCAATTCACAAGCAATATCTTAGGCTTTTAATTTTACTACGTCTCTTTAAATTTAAATTCCATCTCCTCTCTTCTCTTTGATAAAATTTATCACGCGGGTTTCAATATCAGAGAACCATCCCTTTTTAGGCCCTCTGAATTCTTTCCTCGAACCATTTGCATTCTTGAGACGAAGCAAATCCACCTTCCAATTACGCACGTTTCTTTCAGTAACGTCATTTTTATAAGCAGCTTGTCAATTGTTGGTTCGAATTGCATGATTTTCCACTATAATCTTAAAGTTAGCATCGTAACTTCATCTCAGTCTTTTTGACATTTTAAATTGTGAACTCCCACATCTCTCTCTCTCTCTCTCTATAGTATACATTTTATAAAAAAATTAACTTCCCTACAATGCAAAACAAAGCAAGCACAAAGTTGATACAGTTCTTGATACAGTTCTCACTGTGCCGTTTGAAAACATTTTTCCAGAAACAAAGATGTAGGTTTGACATTATACTGCGAACCTCACTTTCAGTTTCAGCAGTTTTGATAAAAATCATCACATTATATTCAGGTAAATACGTTAACAGTTGGCTAGCTAATCTTTAAAACCAAAGATAAACTTGTTTCAGATTTTAGGTTAGGCTTTAAGCTACCAAATCATATTCTCCATTTTTTTTTTACTGAAAATCACATCAAAGATTTAAAATGTTGTTAACATATAAAAATTTTACATATTTATTTACAGCCTTCGATGCCTCATCTACATGGTAACACAAATAGCATCTGGCATGAAGTACTTGGAATCAAAGAACATAGTGCACAAAGACCTAGCTGCAAGGTGAGTATCTGAAGCTAACATTTTCATTATATTATATCGCAAAAAAAAATATCATGATGATTTAGAGTAAATTTTTAGTAGGTAGTCTATTATTTAGTGGGCTTAAAAAAACGTGCACCATTTCTACTAGAAACTGCTTCGTCGGCCGTGGCTACAAAGTGAAGATCGCTGATCTGGCGATGAGCAGCACTCTCTACAAGAAAGACTACACGGAGGTCGGCGAGCGTCAGTGCGTGCCCATTCGGTGGCTGCCGTGGGAAAGTATTGTCCTAGTGAGTAAATAAAGTATCGCAATGTGTAGTTACATGGCACCATCACTCATTTATATGTCTTTTGAAGATCCTACATAAAAATATATATTTTCAATAACTTTCAAACACATATCTATATTAACATTTTCATGGACACAACAAATGACTTCAATGCTAGCATGCATAATATGTACTAGTAGCAGATTCCATTTACTATTTTATTTCCTTTATTTACAATTTTTTTAGGTATTTGTTCCCTATCATGTATCCAAGTTTATCTTTTTATCCTTGCCATGATAAAGTTTATATTCATTCTTTGATAAACGATGCTTGCTAATTTAATTAAGTACCTACCTACATTGAAAGATCCTAGCAAAACAAAAACTTAATATCACTATCAGGTCTTGTGGAGATTTTTTTTCTTTCATATTCAACTTACGATCAATTTTCATTGTTGTCACAAGTTTTTATTACGTCCAGAATCTTTTGACGGACTAAATAAAAACAGCTAGCATCATGTGCCTCAGGATCAATTTATGCAGCATCATGCCATCAGGATGAAGCGATTAACTTGGATACATGATATGGAATTTGATCTTCACATTTCATCTAAGTCATTAGCAAGGGATTAACTCAACAACCAAGTTCAAGATAACTGATGAAGGAAACTGCTATAGTATATAGTAAGGAACTAGACCAGCATTTATTTACTTGAAGGGTGACGGAAACCTTGGAAAACCAGCAGTAGTGTCTCCAGACTTAGCGGGACCCTTATTTATTTACTTTTATGGAAGCCCCTACAATGGAAGATTTAAAAAAATTTACTCTTTCAAACATTATTAACCCTTCCTGTAACTTAAATTTTGATGATGGTTTTGCCAATTTATTTTAGGATATTTTGATATTCTTTCCTCATAAATTATTCTCAGTATAAATGCCTATGATCAAATTTCTGGTAGAATCGAGTCATTACACATGGCAATAAAATCTTTGAATTTTTTTTCTAATACTTAATAATGAACTGAAATAGTTATTGACCAGCACATTAAGTCAGAGGATAAAAAATTTATTTTTCCTTTTCCCATTAATGTCTATATTTTTTTACAAAACTCTTGTCAAACAAACAAAAATATAAATGAAAAGCCCGAATGGGTGCGGGGCTTGGGGCTATTTCCCGGGTTGCCCTGCCCTGGAACCGCCCCTGAAAACTGGAGTCAAGATGGCCGGAACAAGACAAACCCGATCCTCTGTAAACCAACTCGTGACTTTCCACTGCGCCATCTGGCTCCCTGTTCATCTCACAGTAATTACATGAATTAAAGAGACATTATTCAATTGCCAACCAATATAATTATAACTTTCTTAAACACTAGTTGAGGAATGACCTTTTTTGAAATATTCCCAACTTGACCGAGTTTATAAGGCCATCCAGTTATCAGTGTGACTATATCATCACGAAAGATACATTCCTAGAATTTCAAGTGAAAAGGGCATAAAAGTCCTTAAAAAGTTGTGTGTGTACACTATTTTTTCAATTGAGTCATTAAAATATGAGATTATATAGATAATACATATTGTATATAAAATTTGTGATTAGCACAGTTACTGTAATGACTGCTATTTGACTTAAGAGCAGTTTTAGCTAAACACATTGACAAAAAAGTTAATATTTGCTGTTTATTTTATAATTACATAAAGGCATTAAAAGGGCCAGAAAGATATCACTATCTTTTTATATGCAATCTAGTAGAAATTCTGATGATGGTGTCACCACTCACCATCTCCGGCTAGCTCAAATTAGGTGATGAGTGGAACATACAGGTTGCAGGTCACGAAGAAAGAAGAAATTTATAAACAATGTTCGATGTATTACCTGTTTTATTTATTTATGTAATAATCACACTATATTCCGTACAATAGAGCACACAACAAAAATTTAAACGGTACCTCCATCAAGGAGAAAAACACGTAGACTTATTACAAATTACATTACATTGCCCGGATAAGTTCCGGGCAGCGACGGCTAGACAAAACCCTTTGTCGCCTCGCTGTGGGCTTCGCCTACGACTACGGTCAAAACATTCAAATTAATTTAAATGTCCGAAAGAAAAAAAAAGTTCTTAGGCGTCGCCCGGACCGTAGCCGCAAAGTTGTACTTCAAATTAACATTGCTAAATGATGCAAACCATCGCCCGACCACGACCTCTCGGCACGGTGCTCAGACAATGACTGATCTTACAGTCTTCCTGTCCTGGGCTCGCTGACATAATTTTCAGCCAATCACGGCGCATGGTAACAGAGGCTTCTACGAAATGCTTACTTCCGTTCCCACGACGCAGCGAATTTGTATCTTTCTTGCACTCCCGTGACCGTGACTCACACGCCTAGCGTGTGAAACAAAGCCTCGGTCGTGGAAAAAATGAAGGAAAATCACGTCAGCATGCCTTCCCACACAAAGAAGCCAGCAAAAAATTACGAGAAAAAATAAACTTGTGAATTTTAAAAATAAAAACAATAAACCCAGAGAATTATTTTCACAATAACTTTGAAAAAGGAAATCTTTAAATCTAACCTGAAATATGACAAAAAATTTATAACAAATTATTATTGATGGATGGCATCTGGGTTGTTACATTGGAAAGGGGTTTTTTCCTAAAGGTTGTTTGTAAAAGTGTTGGTATCAGCTCGGATGCATTTTGCGGCAGGAGCGATACACGTGCGCCTCCAGCTCGTGGGCCTATGCGGTCACCGTCTGGGAGGTGATGAGCCTCGCCAGGGAGAAGCCGTTCCAGCAGCTCTCCAACCAACAGGTCATGCAGAACGCAGAGCACATGTACTACGGCGAGGAGCTCAAGGTGAGCGGTAATGTTCAGAGGTCAGGAGTTCAATGCGAGTGGTAATGTACTGCAGCGAGGAGCTCAATGTAAGTGTCAATGTACCACAGTGAGGAACTCAATGTGAGTGGTAATGTACTGCAGCGAGGAGTTCAACAAGGTGAATTGTAATATACTGTGGTTGGGAGCTCAAGGTGTATCATAATGTACTGTGGTGAGGGTTCAAAGTAAGTGGTAAGTGGTACTATACTCAGCAAGGAGTTCAAGCTGAGCCTTAATGTACTGCAATGAGGCATTAAAGGCGAGTAGTAATGTGAAAGGACGATGAATTGTGGTATACATAATCCTAACACCTGGAATGTTTGGAGTTATGAGCTCAATGGTACCCAAGTGGTTCAGAACTCACTGCAGTCTTCTTGTGCATCCCATCATCAAAACTGTCTTGATATTCCCGTGTTTAGGTGCTTCTGCCGAAACCTACGATATGCCCGGAGGACATTTACGAAGTAATGGCCGAGTGCTGGAGGCGGGACGACGGTCTCCGGCCGACCTTCCGGGAGATGCACGACTTCCTGAAACGCAGGAGTGCAGGGCATCGGGGGAGTGACTGACGTCTCCCGCGGGGCGGCCGCTCGTCCAGTGGCTCGTCGGGCCTCTCTACGCATGCCAACGTGGTCTCGTGACCACCCAGCCGCTCATCTGCCCAAGAACTCCTGCACGTTCCCGACAGTTCGCACGGCATGTGATTCCGTTTGGGTCCACTCTCTAGCGTTCACTTATACACTGTTGCAGAGACAAAGCACCGATTACACAACATTCCTCAACTTCACCGGAGGAACACTCGAGCATAGCAAGTTCAGTGTGCGTTGAAACACAAATTACAAGATCATTTTATAAATGTGAATCTTTGCAAAGTATTCACTACCCTGAAAGCAGCAGATGGAAAATTCAGTCTTATTTACTGAAAGCATTACTTGGAATAAATAATTTTGTAATTTGCACGTGGAAGACATAGTATCTTCTAACAAAAAAAAATTGTAAAATAAAAATGATTGGTTGCAATGCCAGTTAGCAGATATACTATGTTACCTCTTTCGAGGGTTGCATTTCAGGTTTACTAATTCTCATGATAACTATACAAATCACAGCAAATATATTTGCAATGCTTCATCAGCTGCTTTCAACAAAAGAACTTATAGAAACAATAGAAGTCTGGATTGGTGAGGTTATGACTCCTTCTGAACTTGTAGCAATAACTCTAAAGACATAATTTAATTTACTTGAACAAAAACATACCATGACTGTACAGCTATCGCCTTCCTAAGTAGTGGTAAACAATAAGTATAGTGACCTTCTGTACTGCGCTTCCAGTAGTATGACTAATGTATTTTTACACATGTTTTAATGTAACGTTCCAGAACTCACTTGTGTGGTACTTTAAAATTTAGTTTTTCATCGAGTGCTTGAAGAAAAAAAATGACTGTACATACCAGCATCTCTACAAGTTAAATATTGCTGCAAGCATAAAGCATTTACTACAAAATTTTACAAGTGTGAAATTTATAAAAATGTTGCGCTAAAGCCAGATAAAAATAAAGGATGTTTCTATACATACTGTCTTTTTATTTACGTACCTACTTAAGTTAATTCCAAAGTTATGGCAAAATGGCCAGTCTTTCCAAATAATGATTGCTGGGGCATTATGCTAAAAATACATGGACTGTACTGTGATATAAATAACTTCATTTATGAACACAGTAAAATGGCAGTTTTCAGAAATTAAAGGATGTGTTTGTCATTATGAGGGAAAAGAATTGGTATGTTAAAATTTTTTAAAGGGATTTGAAAATTAGAGAGAAATGTCATTTTTACAACTGAACATACAAAAAATAAATAAATTAAATTTAATATTCTTTAGTATCTTGTTTAATTGACAACCTGTACAAAATAAATACTATTTTTAACACAGTCTAATTTGTACATTACAGGTAAAAATAGTATACATCCAAAGATGGTACAATAAAATTACAATTTTTTTTTTTTTTTGAAGTATGCACTTTGAAGCTTAAAATATATTTTTACCAACTGATTTCATAAATAAACCAAAGGTATTTGAAAACATGCAATAAATCAGGTGACACTTTATAAATGTTTATAAATGTTATTCAATTATCATTTTACATATATAGAAATTTCAAAAATATATTATAAATATTACAACTTTCACGATGGTGGTTAACTTTTCTGCACTTTTCAGACAGCTGTTACTCACCTTTGTTTTTGTTGAACTAACAGGATCCACAAATAATGACAGGAAAAAAAAATTTCACATGCACTGTTACAGATGACAATTAGGCAGTTGCACTATGCCACAAATTTTGAGTTCAACCAGTGTCGGAAGCTATTTCCTGTTTTTGATCGAGCTGTAATAATAATAAAAAAATCCATTAGGCTAAAATCTTTATACCATTAGATTTCAGGTCTTAATCTCTTTAAACCCCAGCATAGTTGAAATAATTCATTCAAAGTCTGTACCTAAAGCATTGATTTGTACCCTTTTGTGAATCTAAAATGAAGGAGTTTTTACTTCATTGGCTTCAACACTATCAACATATAAAAAACACTTAGTAATATTGCAAAATTCCTCAAGAAAATAACAATGATAAATAGTTAATGCACGAAAAATTATTTTGTTGGTTAGTTGAACTATTACAGATAAGCCCCTTTTCTCCAGGATTATAGAACAGAATTCTGTTTTAGTTTGAAGCCTGAACATTTAATCTGATCACTAATTTCATTTAATTTATTCAAAGTACTATATTCAAAGTAAGAGAGTAAAACACACCATTTTAATTAAAAGATGAGATACAAAATAAAGAAAAACTAATTAAAAATCTAGTGCCCAAAATTCGCCAATCGTACTGCACATGCGCAAAGTGTTGTTTGATGACAACTCAGAAACAAAATTACATGAAAATACCTGCATTAATCCATTACTTACACAATATCAGTCTTTATTAAGGAGTTTTCAAGGCCCCATATTCTATTGAAGAAAAATTAAGGACATTTTAAGGATATTAAGGAGGCATATGAACCCTGATATCCCCACCTGATATGTATGTATCATAACCCTGTCAGCTTTTGGCAGTTTAAAATACACCCAAGTTTTTGCAATCATCAGATGAACCTACTAAAATATAATTTTAAGAAAATTTTCCTTGCAAGACTTAAGTCTAATACATCAAAATTTGAATTTTAGAAGCTTTGGACATATTGACAACAGCTATGAGAGCATGGGAACATTTATGGCTCTCCGCCATACCTTGAAGTAAACCCGTCTCGTGCTTTGTCACAAGCACCTCAGTTCTGATACTGCACGCAACAGGCACGGTTCTCATTGTCCAGGTTGTTGCAGCCGTTGGCAGTCGCTCGGTACGGCCCCGTCACTATGTTGCAACAGTAGAACAGGTTCTCTGGCCCCAGCCGCGCACAGCCGTGCACGAACGTGCGCAGCAGCCGCCCGCTCCTGAAGCCGCAGCCGCTCAGGTCGAGGAACTGCAGACCCGCGCGCAGCGCCGTGCAGCTCGACAGCGCCTCGAGGCTGGCGTCCGTCAGGAGGGCGCAGCCGGACAGGCTGAGAGACCGCAGTCCCGCGGGCTCGCCCGTCCCGGCGCCCCAGCAGGCCACCAGGTTCTCCACCGTGCGGTCCGTGATGAGCACGCAGCCCGACAGTGCGAGCTTGTGCAGTCTCTTCAGGCAGTCGCCAGGGTTTGGCCTGGCCCACAGAACAAGTGAAGCTGATCCACCATCCGTGCAGATACACCAGAGCAGGCCTCAACGATTTAATGGTCAGCATTCATAACTTTTGAATATAGACTTTGTGAGTTAAAGTTACCTTGGGGGAGAGTTGTTCTGCATAATGCACAGATGAATAGACCTTTTAAATAAAATACAAAAATAAAATACCCCATAGTTAAAAATAATATGCAAAAAAACTCCCAAGGAATAGAAAGAACACTTTTTCGGTTACCACATAATTTGAAAATTTAACTCACGCAACTACTCATAAAAACATAATTGTCTTTCTTCAATTTTTCAAGTGTACATATGGTACACACTAAACGTTCTACAATAGTATATTACATACAACAAAAAAATGCTTATGTAACTGGCACCATAACATGGTCAGAGTTGACAATGTATTAACTACTGAGGGATATCTTGATTTATGACCTGTGCCGCAAAATACATAGTATTTATGGCAAAATTCTAAATTTGAAATTTTGAAAAATTGTCGCCAGTCATTTTTTGCTGCGAGAACTTAAACTTTTTCTGCCTCCTGTACACTCCCGTTTAATCTTTGTCAGACCTGTCTCCCCAACCGTTCCCAGCATAAATATAATTTTGCCTACCATCTAATGACCCAGCATGTGCTATCGTCTTATCCCCGCTTTGGCGCACGTCCGTCGCCTGTAATCCTCCTCCGAGCCGTGATAAGAATTGCTATGTCCTGCAAGCTATTAGAGCAGCTAGGTTCTGAGATCCATCCTAACGTGAGCGATTTCAGGCACGAGCACGGGTCATTTTGCTCGAGCTCTTGACACGTCGCTGGCCACTGCCGAGAGAAGTTCCCATTGGCAGCAGCACATATCCGATCCCCCCCCCCCCCCCTACAGCCTTTCCAGGGAACCAGGCCCAGTTCAACGCCCGGTTGTCAACCTCAGCCTGTCTCGAGGCCACAACTCCATTCTCAGAATGTATCGCCTCTGCCCTCTAGTGGCAGAGTTGCGAATTATTTCCCCTGGGTGTTTGAACGCCCGCTAAATGCCTGCCCCCTGGCACCTCACACAACAAACAGTGCCCCGTAGTTCATTTCCAAGCCACCAGAGCGCTGCACTAGTCTCCTCCATAAGCCCAATGCTTTAGCAGTCACCTCATGTGAGTCGATCTCTCCGTGTTTCGGACACCCCTCATAAATCTTCGGAACCTTTCGGTCCAGAAGCCAAAGCTTCCCCCAGACATGCCAACTTTTTAAAAGACCTATCAGTAAAATCCAGAAATGCTAAAAACATTGCGTGAAATCCAAGCGGCAAATTTTTGTGAAGGTACATTTAACCTAGGACTAAAATTCTAATTAAAACCATATACTATGTCTACAACTGTGCTATTTAAGTTTCAGAAGATATAAAACAAGATCATTTTCTTCATTTAAGTATAGAACCATACACATTCTCACCTACTTTCCTTTTTCTTGGAGCAAGATGGCTAGTAGATGGCTGAAGATTTTTATTTGACAGTTCAACCACTGTACATAGGTATTGAAAAACTAACACAACCTTTGCAACATAGTTAAAATAAATCACTGGAAAACAAGGGAAAAATATTTACACTGTCACAAATATCGACGTAAGTTATTCTTTCGTTAAAGAGGCTGCGGTTGCTTCTTTGGCTTTCATTAGAAAAGTTTCAGAAAAGTTTTGTTTATAGCAAACTTCTGACTGGTTGCATTTCATAACACACATGCTCTCTAGTGTTTTGGTTGACATTTGTGATCTGAACTTGGTTTTATTTTTAGTAACAAGACTGAAAACACGCTCGCATTCAGCATTACTGTGGGAATCGTCAATACCGATAACATTACTTTTGACAGTCTGTCAAACTTTTTATGGCCATCTACACCTACAAAATTCCCCACAGTACTCCACTTTACATCAACTGAATCTTCTTTCTTTAAGAGAGATGAAGTAATTTCCAGCTGAAGTAAAGAGAACTGTTTTTGAAGTTCATCAACTGCAATGTCTCTCGTTTCATTATCATTAACTGGCAAAATGAATGGAAATCTTTTAGTGAAAAAAGTTACATCAGAAAACTTGACATCCATACTTTTTAGCCACATCCGACTTGGGGAACATTTTTCGGAACAATGCACTGGCGTGGTCTCCTACGCTTATCGGAAGGTTATGTTCAACTAAAAAGAACGTAAACAAACATTCTACGCGTATTACGTCACTGCCAGAACTTTCACCAACAAAAAAGTTACTGATTTTTTAAATTTCTTTCGCCACTTTTCACATTTTCAACGTGTTTCGAGCACTTCAGGTGATTAGTAATATCATTTTTCCCACCGTGAGCTATGTTCGTATCACACCTGCATATTGAGCAAAATGCGAACTTCTGCCCTTTGTCCGACTTCAAAATACACGGAATGTTTTTACTTTATTCATCACGGAACACTTGAAAATACTGCTTCTTTTTAGCACCAACGGACATTTTATCTGCGACTGCTGAACAGCAAACGTAAGAACACTGCGCCGAATGCAAACAACCAAAAAGGTACTTATAAATCAAACAAAGAAGAACACAACACTTGAAAAACACACCAATCGAGCGAAAAATGCATGGCTGCTTCTTCGCTTTGTACTGACCATTGAACAAAACAACTTCCTTTATCAAGGCTTGATAGGCTGAAGGAGGACAGCATGGTAGTTGTAGCAGGTGACCTCAACCTTCCAGGGGTCAAATGGCAGTGTGGTAAGGAACTGGTGGGGCCACTGGGACAACGGAGGGCAACTAAACTGGTGAACATGGGGTTACAACAGGTGGTGGTAGAGGAAACTAGGATGGGTGGGGGAGCTGGAGGATCACTATTGGATGTAGTGCTGGTAAGACCCGAGGAGCTAGCCACTCACTCTAAAGTGGTGGATGAGATAAGCGACCACGATATTCCCGTAGTGGAAATTAGCCTGGACAAGGTCATGAAAGGCAGCAGCAGGCAAATATGGTTGTATGGGAGGGCAGTACAGACAAGGGTGGAGGAGTTTCTGGAAGAGAGATTCGACCAATGGAGGGTAGGCATCGATGTACAGGAACTGTGGAGGGATTTTAAAAAGGTGGAGGAAGATGCACAAGAGCAATATATACCTAAAAAAAGGATAAATGTGGGAGGGGACCCACCCTATTATGGAAGGGAAATTCGAAAACTAAAGAGGAAGGGTAGAATGTTATATGCATTGGGGGAAAAGGAGGGAAAGAAAACAGTAACAGAGGAGCTGAAAGAAATAGGAAAGCAACTGAATAGAGAGATAAAGAAAGCGAAGGAGGCCTACCTCGGGGACCTGATGGTACAGGGGACCAAAGGCAACTGGCGAAAGCTATAAGGGTTTGTTAGGAACACGAAGGGCACAGGGACAGGGGTACCAATTCTGAGGAATCAGGAAGGTGAAATTGCAGCGGGATCCAAGGAAAAGGCGAACATGTTGGCCACGCAGTACATGTCAGTGTTCGAGAAGGGAAAACAGTGGGAAAGGAAACATGCTGAGCAAAGTACAGGGCGACACGAAAAACGGCTGGATATCAGGAAGGAAGAAATCGCGAAAGTGGCGTCAAGGTTAGACAGAAGGAAAGCCATAGGCAAGGATGGCATAGGTAATGGGATGATAAAGCTGGGGGGGCAAGCCATGGTGAAGTACCTGGAGTTGCTATTCAGTAGATCGC
The DNA here is from genome assembly GCF_032445375.1 of Bacillus rossius redtenbacheri. Lineage (NCBI taxonomy): Eukaryota > Metazoa > Arthropoda > Insecta > Phasmatodea > Bacillidae > Bacillus > Bacillus rossius. The sequence continues at coordinate 96,726,426 of NC_086330.1, read as the reverse complement.
TGCAGGAGGGCAAATTGCAGCAAGAATGGAAGGAGGCGGTGGTGGTACCTATACTCAAGAAGGGGGGTAGCAAAGAGGACCCAGCCAGCTATAGACCAGTTAGCATCACGTCGGCAGTAGGTAAGGTAATGGAGAGGTTAGTGCACAGGCATGTAGTAGGGTAGCTGGACGGAAGGCAGTGGATTGACAGGAGACAGCATGGATTTCGGAGGGGATATTCATGTGAAACTCAGCTGGCGGGCCTATTGGAGGAGCTAATGGAGGGGGTAGATAAAGGTCTGCAGATTGATGCCTGCTTCATCGACTTTGAAAAAGCATTTGATAAAGTTCCTCATGAGAAAATGATGAAATAAGTGACACGAGGGTGGTGGGTTGGATTGGTGACTTCTTAAGCAACAGGACACAGAGGGTACGTGTGGAGGAGGAGATCTCGGAGGAAGGAAGGGTTACGTCAGGGGTGCCGCAGGGCAGTGTGCTCGGCCCACTGCTCTTCACCATAATGATGAATGATATAGAAGAGGAGATACAATGGCATATTAGGCTTTTTGCAGACGACTGCGTTGTATACATGGATGCTGAGAGGAATGGGCTACAGGATGATCTGAAAAGGTTGGAAGAGTGGGTGGAAAATAATGGCATGAGAATAAATGTGGGTAAGACAAAAGTGGTCAGGTTTACCGGGAAGAGGAAGATTGTCAGGAGGAAATATCGCTGGAGGGGAAACGTGATAAGTGAGGCCGCCAGCTATAATATCTAGGGGTGGTGCTGCAAGGCAACCTGGGGTGGGGGAGCAGGTAGACAAGGTAGTGAAGAAGAGCAGACAGGCCCTGGGCATGCTGGGATGACTGCTCAGGGGTGGAGGGGAAGTGCAGTACCACAGAGATGATGATAGGATTGAGATGGGAGAGCTTAAAGGACAGAAGACAGAAGGAGAGACTAGTCAAGATGTACCAGGTGCTGAGTGGAGTGGGAGGATGGGGAGAGCTGGAGGGACGAGTCAAAATGGGAATGCCTAGAAGTAGGACGGAAAATACTAGGAAGGTCTTCAAAGAGAGGAGGAGAACAAAAAGGGGAAAAAATGCGATGGTCGTGAGGACGGTAGGGGAATGGATTAGGCTGGAGGAGGAGTGTGTGTCGGCTGGGAGTGTGGACCAGTTCAGAAGGAGAGTGCGGGGAAAGTAGGGAGAATGCTTGCCACCGGGCACTTCTGTACCCATTTGCAGCTCTATATATATATATATATATATATATATATATATATATATATATATATATATATAAAATAGTAATAATAATAAACAATAATAAATAATAATAAAGCCTACGCATTGTGACACAGTTCCACCATTTTAGCAACCGACTGTCGAATCACGAACCGCCGGTTGGTTCGGCTACTTTCGTGCGATGTGAATAAATGTGGTACAGGTAGAATGACTACATATCTCGTATGCTAGTTAGTAATTGCTATGGTACCTAAAGCTTGCGTTATTAATTAAACCAGACACAATACTTCGGTTACAAGTACGATATGCGTACCATAAGTATGTTACCATAAGCGCACAATTTATTGAAATCGCTAGTACGGCACGGAAAATTGTTCAATCTCAAAATGACATAATCAAAATCCGTAAAATATTAACAGCTCCCGTAAAACCGTAAAAACCAAGCACTTTCCGTACATTTTACGGAAGATCCGTAAAGGTTGGCATGTCTGTTCCCCCCTTTCTTTTGATTGACTTCGCCTTTTAATTACGAGTCGCTGCCACCCCAAACTGACTTCACGCCGCGACAGCAGACTGACCGCACTGCATCGTCGGCGAGCCGCACATCAAGACTTCACTCTGGTCGTTGTTTAAAAATGTAATCAGCTAGGCAAGGGATGTGATCCCTACAACTTTAGTAATTAATAATTAGTCAGTCTGCATACCTCGCAGAAGTAGTCAAGCTTCGTTAATAATATTTCATAATATTTTCTATCTTTTTTAATCATGGAAACGTCCGAGACAACTGCGTGTTCGCGAGCTCTGCACCCTGGCTAACGCTAGAAACCATCTCCCTGTATGGTGAGTTTTTGACAAACTTTATTTCCCCGACCACAATAACCTTTCTTAGTAGGCATTTTCTGCCTATTTTGCTAACTGTTTGTGATCATGTTCTGATCAATTTTGATTCGGACCTGTTCACAGACAGGGTCCAAGGGCCAGATGCAGACCTAACAACACCACCCTCGAGTCCTTCCTCCAGCAATCAGGACGACTAAGGTGCCCTGACGCCTCGTTAGCAGCTCAACTTCGGCCAGCGAACGTCAAACCTCCAGTCCTTCAGTTCTTTTTATATCTTCAGAATAACATTGAATCACAACGTTGAAAAGATTGGAACACCAGAAATTTTTCTTTCTGGACTTTAATCGCTCTAAGTGCACTGGGACTGCAAAAAAATTGTTAAGTTTTTCCCCTGTCATGAATACTTTTCGTATATATTTATTACACTCGGCATTATTTTGAAGAATTCTACGTTAATTTTCGTGTCCAATTTTCGTATTAAAAGTTTATTTGCAACATGAGTACACATGAATTTACTCGTTACCGAGGTTGTATGTTTACATATCATATAAAAGACTCGCTCAATTTTTTTTTATCTTCTGCGTTTCCATTAGCTATTCAATACCAAATTATTGCTTTAACCATGTTTTGATTAAATTTAGCTTAATTATGTACAAATTATTTACACGCGTGCAAGACAAGCTGTGTCTGGTGTGTTTGCTGCTGAGGGTAAAAGGAGGGGGGAGGTCGCTGATCACAACTTATGACCTGGGCGAAGGAAAGCCTCTATCCTCCCCTGCACATGCGTCGCAAGGTCGATCCGGGAGAGACTGGGCGGGGCTGGTAGAGGAGGTCATGTGTTATCGCTAGGGTCAAGACTTTATCGTTTTATTTTTAGAACAATTCTGTTTTCAAAAAAAGATATTTCGGAGATATTGTTTTTATTTTTACATTTGTCTTTATTCATTTTTATAAATAAAAATTGGTTGTCTGTAAAGTCGGTTTACGGACGATAGTTTAACGTGACAACGTCATAACTAGAGTCAAGATTTTGTGGTGTTATTTTAAGACAAATTTTGGTGTAAAGAAAAAAGATTTCGGTGTTATATGGTTTTATTTTTTTGCTCAAAATACCCACGGCAAAATTTTCTTGCTTTTCTGTACGACATGCAAATTTATTAAAACAAATATTAATAAACACTAAAACCTCATGATCTAATTACAATTAAGTTCATTTGCAAATTCATAAATTCAAACTTTTAAATAACTACTAAAAATTTCACGACTTAATTACAATCACATACACTACCTACAAAATTACACAATTAAGCACTTCCAAAGTTACTATTAAGACGGTTTTATTGAAATGCTATCATAGTTAAATTTTCCACATTTTCTGGAGTGATACGTTGTCTTCTGTCACTAACTACCAGTGAGTACCTGGAAAATGAACATTCTGCATCAACATTTGATGTTGGGAACCAGATTGCCCTTAAACTGGCTTGAGCAAATTCACTGTAGTCCCCTTTAAGGGAGCAAAGTACCTTTGCAACATCAATTTGGCTTGTTTCTGGCAATGAAAGTTCATCCTCAATTATTTTTTTGAAAGCAACATAGTCATGTATGAATGTATCAATAGGAAGATGGGAAACAGAAGGCAAGTTACCGTATGCAGAGACTTCTGTAGGTTTGCATCTTCTATGCTAACCCTACTCACATTTCTTGGGTTGAACAGCAAATTAATGGCATTAAAGACTCTTAGACAGATGAGTTTTGCCTCAAACGCTTATGTTTCTCACTCGCGACATGTTTCACAAGCGTATCGCGTCTCTCGTAGTCTAGCCTGCAGTTACAGAATTTGCACATTAAAATTTTATCACTGAAATAAAATCCTTCGCTGGAAAATTCTTTCGATCGGTCACTGGCAGAAACCTTTGTTTTAGGCATTATCAAAAAATTTTAATCACATAGGAAGAATTTAACCTCAATACGTAAAAACTTGCCGTGCTGGAAAGATCAAAACAATGGAGAATAGATGCGAATTAGTGATGGGTCGTTCGTGAACTATTCGTTCAAAAAGAACGAATCTTTGAGAGAACGAAATCTTGCGATTCGTTCGCGATGTAAAGAACCGGCTCTTTGAGAGCCGGTACCTTGAAAAATTCGGAAGAACGAAAACGCGGAGAGAACGAGAGAGCGAGAGAACGAGATGAGAGAACCGGCCACGCGTCCGGTCTGATTCGTTCGTGAAATGATTCATGACGTCAGGAGTCTGAAGAATTAGCAATAACAGCGTGCGCATGTTCACATGAGCAAACGATAACTGATCAAATAAAATAGGGTAACATGAAAAGTATCTATACCTGAAAATGTCAACTGTTAAGTAGTGGTTTAAAATTGCTTTTTCACATTCACATACACAAATTTGGAAATAAAAAACTAAAAAAAACCGTATAAATTAAAAATAACAGGGAAAGTAACTACAAATGTTCACACTTACCATTTTTGGGTTAATTAATGTACTTCATTTGTTTCTCTTCATACTGAATCGCAGTAGTAGTATTAAATTTTTGTCTTTTTTTCTCTAAATGTGTTGGTCTACATGTAAACACTTTACTGTCACTAGAGTGTAAATAGCCTATATATTAATATTTGTAACTTAAAAAGTAATAAAATATAAATAATCTTGTTTCATATACGCAACTGTGATTCACTGGCTACGGAAAGCAATGTTCAAATTCAAATACAAAAACACGTACCTAATACTATAAAGGATGAACGAGTAACGACACCTGATAAAAGAGCCAGATCCCATACACAGAAAAGAACGAATTGACCGAGATGAACGAATCGTTCTGAAGGAATCATTTCACGGAACTGATCCAAAAGAACCGACTCTGTCAAAAGAACCGTTCTGCCCATCACTAATACGAATACAAACGCATACCGAATACCAACATACGTACGTGAAAATTAATACCGACATAAACATGTACTATTTATTATTTACAATCGTTATGCTAAGCAGGGTTAATTTTATTTTCGTACCCTACGTACTTTATTTTAAATAAACAGTAAAAGCAATGCGCTCTAGTGTGTAATATTTTAATGATTAAAAACGTAATCTTAGAAAAACATATTTTGGACGTTTGTTATTTTTGTATTTACAGAAAGTGAACGGCGGCCATTGTATCATAGTTATCAACATCTTAAATTATTATGGTACACAAGATTACCGTTTAAAGAAAATATTACGTTAATTCCGAGACTTCATTTTAAATTCTATAATGTATCACCGTCGCATATAATATATATGGCTGCTAGTTACGGTCAGAAATATTTGATTGTGCTGAAGATAGTGAATTTTCCTTACAGAATGGGAAGAAAAAAAAAAACGTAAATAATCAGGACAGACCAAATTTCGGGACATATCGCGGATTTCGCACAATTTCGTTTTATTTCGTGTTTTCAAGCGGTTTTCGGTGTTATTTCGTTTTATCGCGCATTACCATATAATCGTGCCTCTAGTCATAACAAAACATTGATGAAATGATTGCATACTTTTATGAATAAAATTGATGCATTTTTATTGAATTATCAATATTTTGTATGGATACAAAGAAGGAGTGAAATGAAATCTAAAACTTAATTGATAAATTTACTTTTATTTGCACTCATCAATTCAAATATGTTTATTACTTTAACGAACAGATTATTTTAACTATAACTTTTATACATGTTTGCTATTTAACTTCAAGATCGTCGAGAATGTTTTATGCTTTTTCGCAATTACACATTTAACGACGAAGTTTGTTCGTCGTGAAATTAAACATAGAATTTAATAAAAATGCTCTTGCAGTTAATAAAATAAGTATTAGTAAGTTTAAGAAAGAATTTCGGCTTTAATCTCCAACCCAGACGCTCGTGCTGCGCTGGGGCCGACATTAAAATTTGTCGAGAATATTTTACGTTTTTATGTCTTCCAGTGCTCAAAATGATATGCAATTGTGGCCCCGGGCACGAAATTTTATTTATAATTCATTAATAATAACGCCCCTCGCGATAAACAAAGGAAAATATGTTTTCACGAGTGCCTGGTTGTCATGGAAGCGGGTAGATAGCGCGATTCGTTTGGTTCGCGTCCGTCACCATAGATGACAGCACCGCAGGGGAATAATATTATTTCGTTTTTATAATACGATTTTATAACAAATACGCATCCCAAATACACCAAACTTATTTATAATGTGTTACAATATTTTTTAAAAAATTGTGCAAAAATCCCTGGTGTAATTTGAATTATTATGTGTAACTGTAAAACACCATTGTTCATACAAAAACGTATTTGAAAATTCAACATTACTTTTAAATAACCGTACCGATTGTGCTGAAAATCGGTGGACGATAGTTAAATTACATAATATTAATCATTCAAACGACGAAAACATGATTGAAAAGTCAAATCGATGGTTGTTCCAATCGAGTGGAAGAGAGATGCGGCACAAGCGTACAATGAGTGTAACGGGACAGATCGCAGTGGGACAATGTGCGTTACGGAACATTTTTTCGAGCTTGCAGCCGGCATTCATCGATTTATTAGACGTCACGTCAAAAAACTTAACCTGTTTATTGTTTCTGATTATATTTTAATTATATCTAATGATTAATGGTCATTTTTTAATTAGGGCCGGCCCATTCTTTAGATAATGTAATTTTAAATCCATGTTAATATAATTTAATAATTTTAATATATTTGTCAATCAATTTATCAATAATAATTATAATTCTATGTGAAAGTAATTAAAAGTTAAATAAACATAGTGGTACTTATACCTAGAAGAAATCATTGTTTAAGCCTTTTGAAACTAAAAGATACACCAGTTACACAAGTCATCAAGAGAGAGTGAAGTGTGACAAAAATGGTAACAGAGCTTGGGTTTACTAATAACTCTATCATTACTACGTGTAACAGACCCAACCCTAAATTTACTACTGGTGACAAGAAAAAGTCACTTTCACAATTACTGCAAATTCAAATTATTAGGCCACACCAGCTTACACACATTTTATTTGCTAACACAACCATGAAACTATGCTGAAACACATTAGTAATTCTGTTTTAAAACTGTTAAAAGTCATATGTTTTGTCATTTTCAATCTAGAAAGTTAACATTTACATGTCTTACACTGATGACTTTATCATGTATTATTACAAACAAATATGTATTTTTAATAAGCTCACTTTTAACACATGTAAGTGCTTAAAATTACATCTAAAATACCTCAAATGCTGATATTTCTAAAATACATACAAACAATAAAACTGTCACAAACAACTTTATTTTTAAATTACAACATTAATTAAGCTGATCCACGTATAATTTGAAAGTTAAAACTCTCTTCATGCTGATTTGACGGATTTGTATTTTAAGTTTCCTAACAGCAAACAAAATATAGAATTGTTATGCATTAGTTATGTTTTTCCCTATCACTGAAAAATCATTATGTTTTATTTTGTAGCAAAAAACCTGCACTTATACTCAAGAAAATTACATTTATTTCTGTTTAATTCTGAACCAACTGAATCATGTTAAAAACCACCCATAATAATATCTTACTTAGTGAAAATACTTAAAGGCAAAAAAAAAAAGCTCACAACCCAAAATACTCAATGTTTTTATTTAAACTTACACTTGGAATGCTCCTGATGAGATCTGAGTGTAACTTGCATAAAGCTCTTCTATGTTCGGGCACGCTGAAATTAATACGTTTAACTGACCGTCATCGAGGTATTTGTTTGCACTCAGTTCCAGCACTCTAACACCATAACCTTTACAGTGGTCAAATAATGACCTCTTCAACCTATGAACATAAAAACATAGAGCTGCAATGCATTAATGCCAAATTTTATGCAATGACACTTAAAATAGGATTGTCATAGCAATATTAAGCAGCTTTTAAAACAGACAGGTTTTATGATGTCAACCTGTATTTGTTAGCAATTTAACCAAGAACACAAATCTATGATGACTTAATCTATGAGACCCTAAACTCCAACAATATAATAAAAAACACAATAAATGCAAAAAAGATTATGGAAAACAAACCAGGTCCAAATACCATTAATTTCACCAAAACATTGTTCGCCAAATCATCACATAATTAATAAACTGAGAATCCTGTACAAAAACAAATAAACTGGTCATTTACTAAAAAGTTTGGGACAATCATTGCTTTGTCTCACTCATTATGCATTACCGTAACATTGTTATGTTTGCAATATGGCATGCCAAGCTTAAGTAGAAAACATTTTATTTTATTCAAAAACTATCGAGGATTAATTAAAAGTGTCTGACTAAAAATATTTTTTTCGAAACTTTTGCTGCGTATCCAAATATTTTAAATATATTTTTAATTAATTTTCTTGTCTCGTATACTGATATACTGATGCCAAATTAATAACAGCAGTTTCTAAGTACTGGAAATAAACGCTAAACATTGACACGGGGGGGGAGGGGGGGTCGATCGGTCGGCTTCGCGGTGGATTGTTAGTGGGCGCCACCACGTGGTACGGCACGTGGACCCGGTGAGACTCCTAACTCAGGGCGTGACGTCGCCCATGTGAGACGTGATATCCCCCCCTTGAAAACATCTAGCACTAATTTCTGCCCGCTCTCAGCGTCGGGCACGCTTTTCCCTACGAAGTGGGCTCTCAGGCATCCCACACGCCGTCACTCTCCACGTGGTCACACAGATTGAAAATAAAAGAATAATACGTGAAATTCACACACCTGATTTATTCCGCTAATTCCGCTCACACAAGTACACGGTTGAAGCTATGCAAAACGCCCGCGGCACGAATCGGTTTATAGGTGATGAGCCACCACGTGGTCACATGTTGATTTACGTAGTACAAAGAAAAAAGACCGAGACTGGTCATAAATTAATTAATAAAGCAGTCCCCTAACCGAGAGCCGCTCCGAGGACTAAAAGAAAGCGGTTGAAAGGAAATTAATGTTAACAGAATTACTTGGCAGAGAATACAAGCGGTGAAGTCCCCGGAGTGCTGATGCGTCTGCTCTCGGTCGTTGATGGCGGAAGACTAGGCTGAGATCATGGCTCGCTCGACTAACATGGCGTCCTCCCGCCGAAACAATTGCCGTTAAAAGATATTAGCGAATTCGTGCCACGGGAAACTAAATTAACATGACAAGAATGCATTGAAAATTATGTAACAATTTTTGAAAAAAAAAAAAAAAAAGATTGTATAAATAATAATTATTAAGATTGAAACGTAATTATTGTCTGGCTTCGGGTTTCCTCGGGAATGTCCGGAAACGCTATGATATTTTAATACATTAGTTAAAAAATAAAAGTACATAAAACCCTCCTGGCCGATCTGCCGTCACGTTGCACTTAGGGAATTTAAAACAAACAACACAATTATATATATTTATGTTTTTAGGGGTACGGCGCACTGGCTCGACAGCGCCCTCTTGCCGGGCGAGCACACACGCACGCACACGTACGCACGGGTAGGCGGGAGATTTGAATGGAGGGTGGATGGTGTTTGGGCGGTGGCATATCGGACTTACAGGGGCCGTAGGCCCGGACGATGTCAACATGTACATTGCTGCACTTTCAACTCACAGGGCCGACCACTAACTGGGAACCTGGGCAGAATGCATAAACAATCCCTCCCTCCCTCGCCAAGCCAGCCACTGTAAGCAGTGCTGGTCCTGTGGGAGCCTTCCCACCATTATGGCCATCCTGGTACAAAAGAAAACCTTAAGAGATAGGCCTACCTAACAACATACATCTCCTTCAGGCCACAACTTACTTTTGAAAGTGGTTAAATTTATTTTTGTAAAAACAATTATTATACATGTTTTAGTGCTACTGTACTGTGTGTAATTTATTTTTCTTCAAAATTTCTTGTTAATCAGATAAAAATCATAGTTTCAGTAATGATATTCCAAAATGTCAGAAATGCCTTTTGAAGGGCTATTATTTTTCAAAATTTCTTGAAAATCAGATAAAAATATAGTTTTGATAATGATATTCAAAAAATGTCATAAATGCATTAATACAGCCTTTTGAAGGGCTATTATTTTTTAAAGTTTCCGACTCCCTATTTCTGGGAGGTTATCCATTCCACCCCCACCCCACCCAAAACCATTCCTCCGCCCTCCCCAGGACTCCATGCTGGGTCCACCACTGAATGTAAGACAGGCAGGCTGTCAATACATTAACCCAAACACATCTAACAAATTTTATGTTGTGGAAATGTGAATAAAAATAGACACAACAAAGGCTTACTGACAAATCAAAAGCATAATTAACAAATATACTCGATCAAACTTATAAATGATAATCCATGTTCGCCTCAATGTATTTTACATTAAATTACGTATTCATAACTCGCCTTGAGGAGCGCATAGGACACTGTCAACGCTTGTCTCGTGCGTGTGTGTGTGCGCATGCATGTCTGCACGCCTCAATGCATGCATGCATGCACACAAGTGCAATGTGTGCATGCATGCGTGCGTGTTTGTGCGCATCTGCGGAATTAATTAATGTGATCTTTACATTGGCTATGAGTCTCAATGTTATAATTATAGTTCTTTTAGTTAACATTGAATATTGGGCAGGCAATACATCACCATTTACATTAAACATTAAAGTAATTTTATACTGTTTTTATTTACTTAATCAATTGTGTATTTTTAATAATAAAAAAAAGGATGTTTACTTTAATGTAATATTGTCTTTGCTTGTGTTTCCTGTCTAAGTACAGTAAAACCTCATTTATAAAAACCCTGATAATAAAAAACTCTCAATAATACAAAGTATTTTCACAGTCCCTTGAGATAACATAGGAGTAACAGTTCAAAGTAATTTGTTTAATAATAAAGTATGGTTATCATGTAATGCAAAGTTGATTTTGTTCCAGAGATAAACTTATTTATGTAGTTAACAATTACAAGTAGTTCATTCAGATTGAGGGGAAAAGCTTGAAAATTATATTCTTCCAAAATGATGGTAGTATGTCTTTTCATAAGTAATTTCTAAAACTCTGCTTGATTTTTCTGTCTTGAATCCTCAAATGTGATAAATCAAAAAACATTTTTTGAGCCACAGGTGCAGCTACCCTAAAATTGTATTTTACAATTCCTTAAAAAAAAAAGTACATTTGGTGCAGTATAAAATTGTGTGCAATTTTCAACTTTATTTTAATTTGATTTAGAAATTATATAAAAAAACTGTGATTAAAATTTGTAATAGTTTGGCTAAAACAAACCTCATTATTGTAAAATGACAAAGTTAAGGTACCTTCAGGTTCGTATTATTGAGGTTTGACTGTAGTGCTTTTTAGTATCATAATGTAATATTTATGTATATTCATAACCAGCGATACTAGCGCCCAGTTGCTCCTGCCCGACAGAGAGAGAATGCGTGTTACCACTGCATCGCTTCTGGTTGTGTTGTGACCCAGCCTCTCACTTACACCAGTCACTAGCCTCCAGAAATCCTGGCCAAATATTTCACTTCACTTAAGTAGGAGAGTTTGCGTAGTGTGCTAAGGCTTGTGGGACGTCTTAAAAGTCCACTTATTCTACCAATGTGCGAGTATAGCATTTCCAACACTTAGAGCATGACAGAATTCAAGATACTTAAAAAGATACACAAGATGTCAACAATATACACCTTGAGATGGAGTCTAGCCATGTCTCTATGCCCGATAAATAACATATGTCAACATCAATACAGAACTCTCCTGGAGGGACCGTTATGAATACACATAAACATTAGAATGTTATAAAACCAAAAAAAGTAATTACCCTGAGTAAAATTTGTTCCACGACTGCTCTCTGCTCAAGCATTCAGCTTCTGAAGTAGTTGTGACTGGCTCCAACAGCTCTAGGCAGAAATCTTCCTCTGGAATCTGGTCAATATGTCCCACATAATTTGCTGTATAGTTCCACAAGCCTGCCACCAAACAACCACAACTGTTATTGAAGAAATGTTTGTCAAAACAAAAATCACTTAGAAAACACAAAGCTGCCTCGTGCACACAGTGTAAAAATGAGGTAATCCAAAAAAAATATTTAAAACTACAATCACAACTCAAAAATTAAATTTCATTAGGGTAGATGTCAACAGTATGCAGAACATCAAGTATTAGCACATTATTTAAAATCATCCATAGACCAACGCAAAGTCACCAAAAAAACAAAATCAACGAGACGCCATCTTGAAATACACTGCTTCATAGAAGCTACGGTTGGTGGTATGCTCACTACATATCAATGCACATAGCTGTTAAATTTTTCATGTGTCCAAAATACACAAAACACTGCATATTAAACATGTGGAAAAAAAATTGACATATTACAATGTTACTATTTGCGATATAACAGCTCACGAAAATTAATATAATTGAATTTTCTTGTAGGGTACCCTCATCTCAATAAAAGGGCATTGATGTCAGTTCCCTCACCACCACGCCCTCGTGCACAAGGGACCTTGCTGGCACCAACTCACCACACACCCGGTGCTCACCACCCCTCTCGCTCCTTGGGGAAAAATGGGGCCGACCACCGCCTCCTCCTTCGTGCTCGCCCTACACGCCCTCTATCCAGGACCACATTAAAGGCCACAATCAGGCAGAAATTATGAGTCGTGCTAGGCCTCCTGCGCTCTCGCTGCATGTGCCCTACACCCAGGCGGGAGGAAAAGAAGCTGCAGGAAGCCCTTGAAGCCTGGCTAGCCAAGAAGGGGAGCCCTGCCACCTTGATTGTGGGACACCGCCACATGGTACCCGGCGACTCAGCCTGCCACCCCAACTGAGCACTCCATCTACACCCTCACCAAGGCCATCGTGAGGACTAGCCCGCCAGAGAAGCCTCTACAGACACAGTCAGTCCTGCCACCTGCCACCCAGTTCTCCTGTGGTGGGCAGCACCACAAGAAGACCGCCTACCCCTCACCACATTCTCAACATGGAGTCGGGAGGGCGACATTCTTCTGTCATAATGAATTGGGGGGAGATAGGTACCTGAAGAGGCCACCTTATTTTTGACAATTTGTAGGCAATAATTTCTTTTATTTCATTTTTGTGTTTATTAAAAAATAATATATAATTTCACAGAATTTCTAAAGTTCATAGCGACTGACTGCTAACTGCTACAAACAGTTTGGGTTAAGTTCACTACTATGATACTGAGCATTAAAGATGATTTCTTTTGGATGAAGGAAAGTAGTAGAAGTTATGTAAGTTGGCGAATGATAAAACTGAATTAAAGAACAAAGGAAAATAAAGTAATTAATTTTGGCAACAGTGAATGAATGACTAGCATTTGGAAAATAAATGTGAAGGATAGTGTGAGTTTTGAACTAACCTAGCTGTTGTGGTAAGAGTAGGAGAGAAGTAATTAATGAATTGATGTAACTTAAAAGGTAAGTTATTAAATAAGTATTTTAGCAGATGGTAAGAAATTTATCTAAACAGGTTAATCTATTTTTAAAAAAGTATTAATTTAATGGTACAGTGTAGAGAAAGAAGGTGCCGGAAATGACGGTTCCTGTTTCAGGATATTAAATGAATTAAATGCAAAACTTTTGGCGTAAATTAATATATACAAGAGTAATATTGACAGTAAACGATTATTGCCATGAAGCCAAGAAAGATAAGTGGTTTGTTATGTTTTAGACACTTTAGTAATTTTTAATAGTGTTTTATGTGTATTTTGCTTTAGTGTTAGGTGAGAGGTGTGTTGTATAAATTTAAATTGCAATGTTAGGTGAAATATTTGTTTTCTTTGATTAGGTGAACCATAAAATTTATAAGGTATGGTATAAAATGTATGTTTTCCTAGGGAAAGTTACTATTGCACAAGTCATCAACAAGACGGTGCTGAAGTTAATTTACAACCTGTACATTCTTATGGTACAAGCACAAGAATTGGGCTTTTGGTCGGGAAAGATTCACATACTTGTTCAGTACAAGATATTTTTATTGAGGAAATCACATTATTATACAAAAAGTAATATATATCTTCAGTATCGTGTTCTATACTTGTACAAGTAGGGCTGAAGTACACTTTAGGCTACCAGATAAGTTTAAATCATTGTAAAATAAACAATTAAACTATAAAAAAAAGTGGTATTCCAAAATCTACTAAACTGGGTGGGATTGTAGTATAAAATAATATGACTTACTTGACTAAACATTTGTCGGCCCTCATGTGACATAGGGCATCAACAAAGTATTATAGAATATGATACAGTAGGTAATATTTGATAGTATCAAGTTCCATACTAGAATATGTAGTGCTACAAAATACTTAATGATACACAGGACATTAAAATCATTTGAAAATTAATAATTAAAATATAAATAGTGGTGTTGCAAAATGTACTTAATTGGATGATATTATAGTATATAAAAAAATACCATGGGTAATTAATCTTTGGTATTGTGTTCTATACTGGAATAGGTATGGCTGTAGTATATAATTCATTCCCAAAAGTTAGTTTCATTAAAAAACTTTTTTTGTGTACGAAAATATATAAATGAGCGTCAATAATGCTGAAACATAAAATATGAAGGATCTGGACACCAGCAGCGATTGGCATGAACCGCTAACATCGTTCACACTTTGAGTTTAACACTAAGGAATATTTTTTTATTACTTTTATAAGCAACTAAATTGGAGCTAAGGTTCTTGAAGTAAAACCCAACCGACCTATAAAAACCAGAACCACATAGCCCTAGACACCCTTGTTTCTGAGAAGTGAAGGAAAAAAATGCCAAAAATATTGTTATTGTAAACCCTTTTAAGATACAAGATTTGGTGTGCAATAATTTCAGTGGTATAGGCAGGTGCCAGAAGCCTTCATCTTTACACCCTGCAGCCAATTTATAAATTAATCATGCAAAATTCCAAAAAGAAGCAGTCGTAAAAGACTGAGCCAACATTAACCCAAAATAAAAATTTTAAACCCTGCTAACCCAAACCGACAGTGTTCACATTGTGGCTGCTGAAATAGTAAAATTTACTTAAATAAAATTATTTCCAACTAAGATGGTACAGTAGACTCCATTCGTAAGAACGTGGGTTCGTATTCCATTCCCTGCCATCACAATTTTTCATGGATTCTCAAAATCGCTCCAGGAAAGTGAAGTGCTGGGATGGTTCTTTCTACAGTATTTGAGCTTACTGTTGTGTTTTTCTGTCTCGAATGACCTCATTTTCAACAGTACTTAAAACCTGGATTTTAAATAAACTGTAAATCAAGCGTGCAGGTCAATGGCCCCGCACAGAGAGTCGTGCAGGAGGTGACGCACCAGCCTCACCATCCCCCCACTTCACCACCGGCATGGCAGAGAGCCGCACCACCGAGGACTGGTCGAGAAGCCAGCGGCCTCACCTCGCGACCACATGGTTGGGTACAGCTGCCGCCACAGCGCGGGCTCGCGGAACAGCCGGCTCCAGCGCCTGCACACTCGTGAACAGCTGTTGAGCTGTGCGGGGTTCAGGTGGCGGAACACCTGGACCACAAGCTCGTCTGGCAGGTCCGCGAAGGATGCGGTGTCCGTGCCACCTGCCATCTCTACTGGCTGGACGGCCTCCTTTTCCTGCCGAGAGAAGAAAAAAAAACAATAATCACAACATCAAACTTTTCATTACAAATCCAGTGCAAATACCAAACTAAATACATTTGGATAGGGAATGTTAAAAATATGAAAAAACCCATAGGATAGAATATAAATTATAATTACTACGAAACCATTTGTATCTTCTTTACAAAGCAAAAACAGTGTTGTCCCTAACTAGTTACAATATTTAATGAACTATAAATACCATTCAAACTTTCGTAATGCAATTTAAGTGAAAAATACAGGAATTTTAACTATGCATCATACATCATGAAACCAACTACATCCATTTATTATTCATCAAGAGTTTTTATCATAACTCAAAAACTATTTGGGAATGCCTAAAGCAGCACAATAATATTAAACAATAATAAAAAAAATCATTTAAAATGGAAAACACATCAGGGTAGAAAACAGTCTTTGCCCCGGCTATAAACTATAGACTTTAAATTTTCTGTATTTTTTAAAACAGCCTTGGCTATGCTTTATTCCTAAGGATATCTGAAGAACCACAATATCAAGCTGTATCTAGAACCAAGCAAGGCGGCAACCACAGATTCAGGGTATTCTCTCGTAGAAAACAGCCTCGGCTATGCTATATTCCTAAAGATATCTGAAGAACCACAAAATCAAGCTATAGCTAGAATCAAGCAAGGCTGTGACTACAGATTCAGAGTACTCTCTTGTAGAAAACAGTCTCAGCTATGCTATTAAGGCATGACACATATTTATTATCACTATATTAACACTAAAGGCAATATTTTAAATAATTATAAACCAACCGTTAACTTGGAAAAAACATTTTTTTACTTGTGGCTACCCTAACCTAATCTCTATTTTCAATGGTTTTTACAGGAGAAACACTTGTTAAAATGCAATGCGCATTAACAGAATGATAATCAAAAAAGTTAGGTAGTATTTCATTACATAAGGAAAATTTATTTTAACTTTGTGGAAGATTAGTTTTTAAAATATATTGCAATGGGCCTCTACATAAATTATTAGAAACTAAATAAGGAAATGATCAAATGCATTTTCGGGTGCTCACTTTTATTATAAAGTATTTTCTAACTCAATCCCACAGATTATTCTTATATCATAACATATTTAATGTAGGTAAACTAACCTAGAAAATAAATTTAAATATTGAAATTATTTTTCAATTGGGCAAGCAAGTTACTACCAGCATATTGATTACACTCTAATTATTTTACAATTTAATGTACTAAGTTTGTTTAGGTACAGATAATAAACAAAATTTGGGATTTTAATATTTTAATAAATGCTTAGAATTATATATATATTTTTATGCATTTGTAATCTCTCTCAGCCCTTACCATTTTAATGTACTAAATTTACAATCCTTGCTTTAAAGGGGTACTTATATTCTTAGAATTATCCAACAAATGTGTTTATTTTAATTTTCCTTTAAATTTCTTCGGGGTCAGTCATCATTCTAACATCCATTTCGGAAATCCTAATTTCATTCATGATACAATTCAAATACTTACTGTCAATTAGTTTCGTTTACAACTATTGTAAACGTACTCATGTCGTTTAGTTGTGTTAGAAAACACTTTCCAAGTAATCTTTCTTTCATCAGTGTGCCTATCAATTTCATTTGACAATTTCCTGATCGAATGAGATATGAGCATACACAAAGGTTGGATATGAGACGTGGTCACTCTTGCCTTCGACGAAAGGTTTTCTAAAATAAATTTCCCATAATATGTTGGTCGAATTTTCCATACATTTCCTAAGCTAACGCTGAGATGAGAAGTTTTCATATATTAAACTTAATTTTCTCACAGTTAATCAAGCATTGAATGTTTGTTTGTTTTTTATGTTGATTTTTTTTTTTTGTTGTTGTCAATATCACACAATTTCAGTGTTGCTTGTACTCTCAGTTTTGTTCTAGGTTTTCTCGGCGAAACTTCTCTTTTCGTACAGGTATTTAGTTTATAAAAAAAATTGCCAACACTTTATGCATTTCCTCGGTCAATTTATTAATATATTAATGATAAAGATTATCTTTGTATTTACAACAATTAACAATCCCAGTAATTTTTTGCCAAGATTTTTAATATTCTTCTAAATATAGTTTTTGCATAACTCTGGTTTCATTATTAAATCTTTAAGGAATTAATTATAACTTAATCTTTTACAAGTCATTTTTACAAATATTTAAAAAACTTTTTTATGTTTAAAGCCCACATTCTAATACAACGGTATTAGCAGATTGACTGGAACTGTTTGTTTATTATATTTTACGTTCAAGTTTAATTCGCTTCCCGGACTTTTCGGCAGTATTGTGTTTTGTTTTGTTTCTCGCGTGGCGGCGCGCGCAGCCTTTTCTGCATCGTCATGAGACGCCTCATGTAAATAAATTGCACGGCTCTAGGACAGTTTCGATATGCCTATGCGTGTTTTTAAAGTGAAATTTAATTGGCCTACATGGAAAAGACGCGCACGTGCCACGGCCCTGATTGGTTGGTTCTAATTAACAATGCTATTTAGTTAAGAGAGAAGAAGAGAGTGAAAAATTATGTCATTCAGTTTATCGTGGAGTTAAATCCCTCAGGGAATTTTATTATGTGGCGAGTCAATATTCAGTGTTTTCATCATAAGAACTACGTCTTTCGCAAGAGGAATTGTTGGAGCAACACTGACATTGAATGCCAAGCTCAGGCATTTATTTTCCGTGAGTTACGGTGGATTTAGAGACGGTATTTAATCGTCCAGCTATCAGGTATGACGGGCGTTAGCATCGTGTAGTGACGCCAACGTGATATTACTGCCAATATTGACGTCGACCCAAGTGTCTCCTCGGCACATTCAGGCCGTTATGAATCGCCAGCGCCATCTCTTGCGTTGCCTTCGTCCGGGGTCTCGGGCTCGAGTCCCGGTGTGGCTCCTAGTGGGAAAAGGCGGTTCTTGATACGTATTGTCTGGGTGGGCGCCAGACTAGCTCGGCTCTAGTCGTGAGTTTGGGGTCGTGGATGTATGTGCCCCTGCGTGGCCCACTAGGGCCGGCGGCGGTGTTGCGTGAGATGATGTTTAAATAAGAGACGTGGAGTTGAGGTGGTGGTGTCAAACCTTTTATTCATAGGAGCGAGTCGTACACAATACAACACTCTACAGAGGTCCCCGGGGGGGGGGGGGTTTACTCGTTATTCCGTGGCGCCGTATTGTTTGTGTTCCGCATTACGTGGGCCTCGGACGCTGTTACGTCTCATACGTCTCACTGGTTACGCGGGTAACGTAATTTCGTAACACAAAGGCGGGACACAAAAGTACACTGAATTAAGGGGGTGCGCACATGTTACATGGCACTCGTTACTCGGGTAACGTAAGTTAGTAATACAAAATACGGGACACAAAAATACACTGAATTAAGGGGGCGCGCACAAGTTACGTGGCACTCGTTACTCGGGTAACGTAAGTTAGTAATACAAAATACGGGACACAAAAATACACTGAATTAAGGGGGCGCGCACAAGTTACGTGGCACTCGTTACTCGGGTAACGTAAGTTAGTAATACAAAATACGGGACACAAAAATACACTGAATTAAGGGGGCGCGCACAAGTTACGTGGCACTCGTTACTCGGGTAACGTAAGTTAGTAATACAAAATACGGGACACAAAAATACACTGAGTTAAGGGGTGGGCGGTTGGAGACGGCCAATCCTGTATACGAATGTCTCTGCACGGGTGTTGTGCCCACTGTGGTGAAACACGCACCGCAATTAAGTTTGTCCAAGCTCCCTTGCGGGTTTGTGGTCAGCGCCGTGCGCGTGACCTTAAGTAAAGTTCTGTGAGTTGCGGGAGGCGGCCCGTGCCGTATACTGAAGATCAACCCCGCTGGCCAAGTGTGGTGCGGGGTGTCTTTAAACTGATGTGGTCGGATTAGGTCCTGGACCGAAAAGGGGGACCGGGTACTCACGGAAAGGTTAAGTAAAAAAAGGGGTTCTGTTAATTAGTGACTATATTTACCGGACGTTACTTTCGATGAAGACATAGGTTGTTGCCCCTCCGTGGGACGTAGGTCCGCCCCGGTCCGTGAGCTGTGCTGAACTGCCGAACTGGCATGGCGTCCGAGGGAGGCTCGGTCTCTCTTGCGCCAGGTTTGACCTCATTACGCT
This sequence comes from Bacillus rossius redtenbacheri, assembly GCF_032445375.1. Classification (NCBI taxonomy): domain Eukaryota; kingdom Metazoa; phylum Arthropoda; class Insecta; order Phasmatodea; family Bacillidae; genus Bacillus; species Bacillus rossius. The sequence goes on along the minus strand of NC_086330.1, from coordinate 96,706,576 downwards.
AGACTCTAAATGGGTGTGTCTGGAAGAGACTTTATTGTCGCTAAAATCCTAATTTAATGTTCCAGGAGGAATGGGTACGGTTCTTCTCTTGTCTACTCAGGTTTTCGCGGGTTTGCCTTTAATCGCTGTTCGGCTCGCCTGACTCGGGTGGGCCATGGCCAGGGGTGTGTTCCGTTAGCGGGAGCGTATACTGGTGGGTGCAGGTTCGGCTCTGGGGTGGTCGTCGGCCGGACGACATCAAACGCCTCCCCCCCCCCCGCGAAGCCCGACCTTGCGCCGCTTATGGTCCCGCTAACATGGGGCCACCCCTAGCTCCGGCCGCTCCATCCCGGCGTGGTTCGCGGCTCAGCAGCTGGTCGGCTCCGCGTACCGGACCCGGTGATTGTGGCTGACTGGGCCAGCGTGCGCGCCGCCCCGGTTGCCGTCGTAGCAGGCGTGCCGGGGGCGGCGTCGTGGTGCCGGTGTGGGGTCAGCGGCTGGTAGGGCCAGCGCACTGGACCTGGTGATCGTGGCTGACTGGGCCAGCGTGCGCGCCGCCCCGGTTACCGTCGTAACAGGCGTGCCGGGGGCGGCGTAGTGGTGCCGGTGTGGGGTCAGCGTCTGGTAGGGCCAGCGCACTGGACCTGGTGATCGTGGCTGACTGGGCCAGCGTGCGCGCCCCCCCGGTTGCCGTCGTGGCAGGCGTGCTGGGGGCGGCGTCGTGGTGCCAGTGTGGGGTCAGCGGCTGGTAGGGCCAGCGCACTGGACCCGGTGATAGTGGCTGACTGGGCCAGCGTGCGCGACGCCCCGGTTACCGTCGTGGCAGGCGTGCCGGGGGCGGCGTCGTGGCGCCTCCTAGCTCCGGCAACAGTTCCACCCGGGTGGTGCTCGCGGTGGCCGCAGTTGGTAGGGCCCGAGCACCTGTCCCGGGTCGTCCCACGCCGAACATCCGGGGGTCGACTCGTCGAGGTGGCCTTGCGGCTGACAGGCTCTGCGCCCTGGTCCCAGGTCGTAGTCGGCTAGGTGAACTGGAGGTCTGTGGGCCCGTCGGGGTCGTTCCGCGGGCTCGCTGGCGGGTTCGCTTGTCCCCGGTCGACGTCCCGGTCCGCGGAGGTCCTCCTTCAGCGGCGGTTGACAGTTCGTGGACTGGTACGGACTCCGTTCCCGTTCGGGTATGGCGGCTGATGCTGAGGCGGCGATCTCCGGGTCGGTCTCTCCGGGTTGCGTGACGATCGGCGTTGGCCCGTCGTCGTTGCCCGCGTCGGATTGACCTATGCTGTGCGACAGCTCGGCTATCTCCACGATCTCTGCTTCATCGCCCCGTGGGTAGTATTGCGGTGGGGGGCTCTTGTACACCCCGCTCCCCTCCCAGGGTACCACTGCCGTCTCCGGTGCGTCCTCGTGGACCTCTTCGGGTTCGTCTGGCACGTCGTGGGCGGGGTCGCCCCCGGTGTCCCCCGTGGTCATGCTAAGGGCGTAATCGTCGAGGTACGTGGGCGGGCGCCGCCACCGCCGTGGTCGTGGCCTCGCCTCGTCGTCTGATGCGGTCTCCGCAGGCGATGTCCCGGGCGTGTCCGCGGGTTCATCTCGGGGCCTGTTGGACGTGGTGTTCGTGAACACCAGGGTGCGGTATGGGCGTGGTTCGGGTCAGCTTTTAGTGGGGGTCGCTTCTGGCAAGTCGTCTTCTTCCTGGACGGCGTCGCTCTCCGGCATACGGCGTCCGTTTTCGTCCGGAGTGGGGGGTCCTGCGTTTCCGTCTGGGTTCCTCTCCCCAGGTAGGGCGGTCAGTCGGATGTCGTCCCTGTGTACTTTCTTCAGGCGCCGTCCCTCCGTGTGGATTAAGTACGTCGTCCTGCCTAGTCGTCGCCGTACCTTGTATGGCCCGCCCCAGCGCGGGGCCAGTCCCGCGCAATAGTTGCGGTGTGCGGCTGAAAGCGGGTGTAGTCGGGCGAACACCTGATCGCCGACCTGCACGGCGGGTGGAGGATGATCTGTGGTTGGGGTGATCCGGTTGGCGTATCTCTCCTGCCTGCGTCTTGCCTCGTCGTGCAGAGTTATCCGTCGTTGGTAGCATTCCTCCGTCGTCTCGTCGGGGTGTGGAGTGCCGTGTGTGGCCCATTCTTCCGGTAAGGGCAGGTTGTGGCCCTGTATCATCTCGGCCGGTGTGCGGCCGGTTGCGGCGTTGGTGCGGCGCCGTACACAGAAGAGGGCGTCAGCCACGTGTAGATCCCACTGCGTGTGGTCCGCCCCCAGCCGGATCCGGAGCTGTGCCTTCAGTTCCTGGTTCCGGTGCTCTGTCGGGTTCGCTCTCGGATGGTAGGCGGGCGTCGTGTGGTGCTCGATCTGGTGTTCGTCGCACCAGCCCTTCCAATGTCGCCCCAGGAACTGACTGGCGTTGTCCGTCAACACCGACTGAGGGTATCCCCATCCTGACAGGAATTCCCTGGTCAGCAGGCTGATGATGGTAGTTGTGCGCACGTTGCCGCATGGATACGCCTCTGTCCACCGCGTGAAGAGGTCCGTTACGATGAGGAGTAACCGTTTACCGCGCGGCGTGCGGGGGTAGGGGCCCATCACGTCCAAGGCTATCGTTTGGAAGGCGGTGGTGGGTTCCCTGGGTCGTTGTTGCTCCTCGCCGTCACGCCGCCTCGCTTTCCTCGCCTGACAGATCTCGCATTCGCGCACGTATGTACGTACGTCGTACGTGATGCGGGCCCAGTGGTAGTGTCGGGTGACTTCTCGTCGTGTCTGATCGGTCCCCGGGTGTCTAGCGAGGTTGTGGTCGTGGAAGAACCGAAGGACCGCTTCTCAGGCTTCCGTCGGGACGTAGGTCCTCCAGTCCTCCTGGTATCCGGGCGTGTGAGTCTGAATCAGGCTGTCTCGCACGCGCCACGCCTCATGTCCGGCGGTCGCTTGCTGGCGGCGTTTTGCCGCGTCTATTGACGTTTCCTGTGCTCGACGTACCCGGTCCTGGACGTCGGCCACATGTTGGGTGGGTCTTCGTCCCCGTCCGCGTCGCCCGGATGCGCGCGCATGCCGAGTCGTGCGATGCGTGTCCGTGTGGTGTGTCCGGGGGTAGAATCTCCTCCAAGTCGCCCTCGTCCGTCAGCTCTGTTCGGGCGTCGGGTTCCCGCGACAGTAAGTCGGGGAGCTGGTTCTCTGTGCCGGGAACGTGCTCGACGTCGAAGTCGAACGACTGGAGGAATAGCACCCATCGTATGAGTTTGCCTTTCCGCCCCTGCATCGTACGCAGCCAGGTGAGGCAGCGGTTGTCTGTCCTCAGTGTGAAGCACTTCCCCTCCAGGTGGGGCCGGTACTTTTTCATGGCCCAGAATACGGCTAGGCACTCCTGCTCATTGCTGTGATACCTGCGTTCAGCCGGTCCGAGCTTTGCGCTAGCGTAGTCGACGACCTCGCGGTCCCCGTTCGGGTCCGTGTGGAAAAGCACCGCGCCCACACCGAGCGCGCTGGCGTCGGTCTGGAGGTAGAGGCGGCGTCCGGGGTCTACTCGTGTGAGGGTGTGACAGAGAGTGAAGGCGGCTTTTATTTCTTCAAAGGCGCGTTGCGCGGGTTCGCCCCTATGGTACCGTGCCCGTGGTGACAGGAGGTCGGTCAGCGGTGCGATGGTACGGGAGAAGTCGGGAATGTACCCCCTGAGCCAGTTCACTAGGCCGATGAACCGTTGGAGTTGCTTCCTCGTCCGCGGTGGTGCCGCTTCAGCGATCTTGCGCAAGTGAACGGGTTGGGGTCGGTTGCCAGCCGCGCTTACTAGGTGGCCCAGGAATTCGACCTCCTGGGTCCCTATATGACACTTGTGGTGTGCGGCCGTTAGATGGTGTGTGGCTAAGCGTTCCAGGACCAGCACCAGGTGTCTGGCGTGGTCCTCCCACGTCTCGGAGAAGACGATCACGTCGTCGAGGTACGCGATCGCGAACCGGCCCAGGTACCCCTCCAACACTCGGGTCATCATTCCCTGGAACGTGGCCGGTGCGCACTTTAGCCCAAAAGGCATGGCGCGAAATTGAAACTTCCGCCCGTCTGGTATCGTGAACGCGGTTTTTCCCCTGTCTTCCGCTCGTATGGGCACTTGCCAATACCCAGCCTTCAGGTCGAGCGTACTAAAGACTTTCGCGCGGCCGAGTCCGGCTACGGCTGCGTCGACGCTGATTTGAGGTGGGGGTGAGCTAATCGTGATCGCGTTTAACGGCCGAAAATCGACGCAGAAGCGTAGCGAACCGTCTTTCTTTGGGGCTAACACGACGCAAGCATTGTAATGACTGTTGGACGGTTCGACTACCCCGTCGCGAAGCATGTCCGCCACCTGCTCCCGGATGGCCCTCTGCTCCCGGAACCCGTAGCCTCTCGGGGCCTCATGTACTGGGTTGTCGTGGGTGGTCGGGATGTGGTGTTCGGTGATGGTGGTGCGCTTCAGTGGGTCGGCTACCGCGAAGACGTCCTGTCTTTCTGCCAACACGCGTTCAACTGCTGTTCGGTGTTCGTGGGGGACGTTGTGGCGGAACTGGTCTAAGGTTACCTTCTCCCTCTGACTCTCGGGGGTAGTGCCTATGGCGTACACAGTGAGTCGCTCGCGGGTGCCAATGTAAACTCGTCTGGGTTTCATTTCGATTACCGCATCTTGTCTCGCTAACCATGGTTGGCCTAGTACTATCCCTTCGTGTAAGTCCTCTACCACCAGGGCGGTTACTGTGGTGACGTCGTCCCGAATGCGTACCTCGAGTTCGGCTTGCCCCACTGTCGTTCCCGGTTGTGTGCTGGTTGCCAACCGCAATTCGGCCTGGTGGGGCTGCAGCGCGCCGGGAGGTACCAGGTGGGGGGCCACAAACACGTGGCTCGCGCCCGTGTCTACTAGGGCTGCCGTGGGTCGTCTGTTGACTTGCACTGGGATGCGGAGTAGGCCGTCGCGTGGGCGGACTAGCTGGTTTAGCTGCGGTGTGGCTGCCTCCGCGGCGGGTGTGGGTTGGCTCGGGTTGCTCGGAGGCGCGGGTTTTACCGCCGCGCCCCCGGGTGGGCGTTTCCCGACGTGTTGGTGACGGGTTGTGTTTGCCGGCGTGAAGGGCAGTCGGCATGCCAGTGGCGGGTACCTGCGGGGCAGCCCAACTGGCATCGCGGTAGTGGGGGTTCCTGCTGCGTCGATGTCCCATCGGGCCTACCGGGTGGTGGTGCGTCCTTGATGGCTCGTCGGGGGTAGTCGGGTGGGTAGCCCCCTGCTTCCCGGTTCTGGACACTGGCTGTTCTCGGACCCATTGGGCGGCTGACCAGGCCCCGATCGGTGTTCGTGGGGTCGTAGTGCCGCAGTCCCCGGATGTTCCGTTCCGTGTCTATGGCTTGTCGGACGTAGTCCTCGACTTCCTCGGCGCGGTAACACCGCATGAACGGTTGCAGTTCATTGTGTAGGAGGGTGGTTATGGTTGCGAGCGCGGCGGTTGGTGCGGCGCCGGGTGCTACTCGGTTGAACAGCTGCATTTTCTTGGCCAGAAACTGTTCAACGGGTTCGCCGTCACGTTGGCGTTCGCCATAGAACTGCGTAGTGCATTGGACCAGTGCGTGGTCCGTGTCAAATCGGCGGTTGAATGACGTTGCAAACTCCTCCCAGGGCATGCCGAAGCATCCCCAGATGCTCCACCATTGGCGGGCAGTCCCCTTCAGCTGTTCGCTCGCTCGCCCCGACCATTCGTCGGTCGGTATTCCGGACCGCGCCAGTCTGACCTCGCAGTGTGTTAGGAAGTCTCTGGGTACTTCGTGCCCTATTCTGCTGAACTCGGGTAGTGCTAACTTCCCTGTGTAGCACGGGTTGCGTGTATGCATCCCCGTGTTTGGTCCGGTGATTGCGCTTGGTGGTTGGATGTATTTGGGTGCCAGATTGGTCCGGGCACACGTGAGGCCCGTTGTCGGTAGTATGCCTCCTAGTGTGACGTTAGCTGGTGCCTCCGTCTTGAGCGGTGCCTTTGACCACGGTAATTGGGTGTTCTGCTCGCCGAGTAACGTCTCGCTCCAGGGCTTGCCCCAGGTGTGGTCGGTGACGTCGTCCCGGGCGTTCGCGCATTGGCATGTCCTATACCACGGCAGTGATCCCGTCAATAGGTCTATTTCCCTTGGTAATAGGCAACGCGTGCACACGAGGTCTGTAGGTGGTGCCTGCATGTTGAGCTGTATGTTGTACGTTCAAGTTCGCCATTTGTGACGGGCTGTTTGTAGTCCGGGCGCGTGTTGTAGCGCGCGGGTTTGAGATCGGCGGCGGGCAGGTGACCGGATAGCCGCACAAAAGGGAGCGCGAAGAGTCCGTGCCGAGTGGGGGTATCAGGATGGTTGCCCGAAGCGGAGAGCGTGAAGAGGGGTGACGAGGTGGGGGCAGGTGCCCGGACAGCCGCACAAAGAGGAGGCGAAAACAGTCCGCGCGGGGTGGGGGTGGTGACGTCGCTCCGTTGCTCGCCTCGCCGTGATGACGTGCGGGGGTGGGGGGTTGGAATGTCCTTTGTCCGCTCGCCTCGTCGCGCCGGTCTGTCTGGCCTTCGACCCTTCCTGTGTCCAAAATGGCCGTTTCGTGACTCCGCTGTCGCCTGTTGGTGAATTTATCTCGAAAATGTCCAGAAGGGGGGAAAAAAAATTTTCACGTTATTTTCTGCCCCACGCAGCGGGCGCCAAATGCCGTCGTGCGGGGTCTCGGGCTCGAGTCCCGGTGTGGCTCCTAGTGGGAAAAGGCGGTTCTTGATACGTATTGTCTGGGTGGGCGCCAGACTAGCTCGGCTCTAGTCGTGAGTTTGGGGTCGTGGATGTATGTGCCCCTGCGTGGCCCACTATGGCCGGCGGCGGTGTTGCGTGAGATGATGTTTAAATAAGAGACGTGGAGTTGAGGTGGTGGTGTCGTACCTTTTATTCATAGGAGCGAGTCGTACACAATACAACACTCTACAGTGGTCCCCGGGGGGGGGGGCGTTACTTGTTATTCTGTGGCGCCGTATTGTTTGTGTTCCGCGCTACGTGGGCCTCGGACGCTGTTACGTCTCATACGTCTCACTGGTTACGCGGGTAACGTAATTTCGTAACACAAAGGCGGGACACAAAAGTACACTGAATTAAGGGGGTGCGCACATGTTACGTGGCACTCGTTACTCGGGTAACGTAAGTTAGTAATACAAAATACGGGACACAAAAATACACTGAATTAAGGGGGCGCGCACAAGTTACGTGGCACTCGTTACTCGGGTAACGTAAGTTAGTAATACAAAATACAGGACACAAAAATACACTGAGTTAAGGGGTGGGCGGTTGGAGACGGCCAATCCCGTATACGAATGTCTCTGCGCGGGTGTTGTGCCCACTGTGGTGAAACACGCACCGCAATTAAGTTTGTCCAAGCTCCCTTGCGGGTTTGTGGTCAGCGCCGTGCGCGTGACCTTAAGTAAAGTTCTGTGAGTTGCGGGAGGCGGCCAGTGCCGTATACTGAAGATCAACCCCGCTGGCCAAGTGTGGTGCGGGGTGTCTTTAAACTGATGCGGTCGGATTAGGTCCTGGACAGAAAAGGGGGACCAGGTACTCACGGAGAGGTTAAGTAAAAAAAGGGGTTCTGTTAATTAGTGACTATATTTACCGGACGTTACTTTCGATGAAGACAAAGGTTTTTGCCCCTCCGTGGGACGTAGGTCCGCCCCGGTCCGTGAGCTGTGCTGAACTGCCGAACTGGCATGGAGTCCGAGGGAGGCTCGGTCTCTCTTGCGCCAGTTTTGACCTCATTACGCTAGACTCTAAATGGGTGTGTCTGGAAGAGACTTTATTGTCGCTAAAATCCTAATTTAATGTTCCAGGACGAATGGGTACGGTTCTTCTCTTGTCTACTCAGGTTTTCGCGGGTTTGCCTTTAATCGCTGTTCGGCTCGCCTGACTCGGGTGGGCCATGGCCAGGGATGTGTTCCATTAGCGGGAGCGTATACTGGCGGGTGCAGGTCGGGCTCTGGGGTGGTCGTCGGCCGGACGACATCAGCGTGTGTTGTGCGACGCAAGTGAGAGTGACGTGCGACGTTTTGTTTCCATACAGGATTTTACATATTATTTAATTGTAAATATATTTTTGTTTTACCTTTTTTGTGTATATTTTGCTTATATTTTATTATAATTAATTTTGTATTGAAGGGTTGTGTATTTGTATAAGTTTTAATTGTTCACCGGGTGCCAAGGCTGTGGCTTCCGACTGTGACCAATCAGCATGTTCCGTGGGCTCTCGAAGAAGGGGGGAGACATGGGCGCTCAGGCGCGGCAGGGGAGTGGGAGGGCAGTCGTGGACCCGGCACAAGAGCCGGCGGACGTGTTCTTGACGTCGCTCCGGGACGGTGAGATTGAGCGGGCGCGGGATTCGCAGTAGCGCTAGACTTGTCCGTGCGGAAGTGTTTTTCAGTCTTGCAGTCGAGTTTGTTACTTTGTCATTCAGTCGCGTGCTTTTATCCTGTATTTTGTCTCACGTGTTGTCTTCTGCTAGTTTTTGCGGGTCGCAGTTTATTTTTGCAAATTGGTCATTCACCGTTGTATGTTTTGTGCTTTTTTACTTTTCTCCGCGGTCATTGTGGTGTACAGCCAGGCAGACATCCTATTGCGCGCGAGTCGTAAAGACTTCTATTCCTTACAGTGTGGTTATATTCGTCACGGGTGGGTCGTCCCGTATATTCATCACCATATAAGTGCGCGTAACCGGGTTTCGACCCACATAGAAATAGTCACAGGCGGAAACGCAGCAGCCCCATTTAAAGTGTTCAGCGTCTTGAGTATAAAGGACCATCAAACTTTATTCGAGTTGTTCTCATTTCATCTCTGGAGACTAAGGGCCGAATTCAGAGAGCTCTTTCGACGGTTATCCACACACCGAAAGGCTTTTCCATTGAAGCTGCTCGGCAGAGACGTTTTTCAGTGGTTGGTGGACTGCTGGATAAGGAGAGCCAACCACTTGAAAGTGAATGTGGTCTGAAGCTCATTCGAATGCCTGTTCAGTTGAAAATCGGCGGAGCAGTTGATGGTTTTAATATATAATTCCCACATAAAAACGTGTTCATGTATGTTTGAAATTATTTAAAACATTTTTGTCATATGGCAGATATGTAAAATATGTTTTGGAATTAAATATGCGTTTTTAAAGAAATCGTTTCGCCCGCAAAGTGTGCATCAGACACGTGTTTTGTAGCGATGGCAGAAGATTTGGATGAATTTCCAAATCACATTGTCGAGGTTTTTTAATTTTTTGATGATCTTAAAAATGAAAATCCAGTTCCGCGAAGGTATATAAGAAATTTAGCAGGCCCGTTTTATTTTTGTCGGGATCAAGAGTTCGAAACACAATTTTTTTTCTCTGTAAGAAACAGCATCTGTTTTTTTTTTTGTTTTGTTTTCGATTACGGTTTTGTGCTTTCTCACGAGATCAAAAATAATCGCTTTTTCATCTGGAGAAAACACTATAATTTTAGGCAACGTATCCATCTTAAGAACATTTCTCAACCTCGTGTAGGGTTACCAGACGTCCGGCAAAAGGATGACATGTCCTCCTTTTTATTTTATTTTTTTTGCGTCCGGTCCGATTTTCCTTAATGCTACAAAATGTCCGGCTTTTATTTAAAGTGAGATAATTCCTGCAGTTACACTCTGGGCAAAGCACGCGCTGTCCGCAAAGTCATCCCACTAGTAAGTAGTACTATGACAGCTTGACAGGTAGCAGCACATGCAGAAGCACGTGTTTTTAATATGCTGTATATGCGTAGTTTGTTTGATTCTTTATACTGAAACTGTATTAAATTCAAAAACATTGTAAAATATCGTACTCCATTGTAATTAATTCATGGCTTTTTTAAAAAATATATATATTGTCCTCCTTTTTAGTGAAATGTCCTCCTTTTGCGAGATGAATGTCGTCCTTTTTTATTATCAGCGTCTGGTAACCCTAACCTCGTGTCCAATCCAAACAAAATATTATTTTCAGCGGGAGAGCAAACAAAAGACAATCGAAATGAAATAGGGCGCCTTTCCACACACACTCCAAGTGGACAGCCTAAGTTTCACCCCCATAGATCGACATGCCCTTCGGGCTGGTTCGTACATGTTCGGGTTTGTTTTTTATTTTTTTTTATCTGTACGTTCAAAACAAACATTGCATTATTGATCAAAAAATTGTTGACCAATGTTATTTTATATTTTTTTAAGAGTAAAACAAATGTACACAAATATTTCCTTGTTACTAATTATGAGATTTTCAGGTAAGTTATTGAGCTATTTCTGTTTGATTTGTTAGGAAATTAGTTTTGTCCGTTTACAAGTTAATATTGCTTGTGTTATTCTTGGCAAGTAATCATTTCTTATATAAATTTTTGTACACTATAGGCTTATCTTTTTAAATTTTAGGTAGCGTGTGGATATTTCATCTTATGTTCATGAGCGCACAACGTATAAAATCATAAGAAATGTTTTCTGTTGGTGTGTAGCAGTTAACCGCATTTAAGTAAAAATATTTTAAAATAATTTTTACCAGAGCTGAATTACATTCAGGTGAGTGCACTTAATATAATTTGGGGAATTGCAGGAAAAATTATAAATTCCTAAAGTGTTTTTTCTTCCTGACATGTTTAAAATTATTATTCTCTATGAGGGTTGTTTGATACTGCAAGTAGTTTATCATGTTTAACATGTGGATAGGTTAGGATTATTTATTACAAATCTGTAATATTGAGATACTGCCCTTGGGTTAGCAGGATTAAAAATACAGTGAAATTTGTTAGGTTAGTAACATTATACATACAGTGATTCTAAGTACAGTGGAATTTACATTTGGTTAGCTTCGGATAGCGCCAATTAAAAATTCTGTAAAATCAATTGAACGGTTGGATGTTACTAACTTAATCTAACCAACCAATATACATTTTACAGTGATTTTTTAATTTATCATCTCACGTTGCTGCTTTTTGTATGCAAAATAAACTTTGGACACTTTTTTTTAAACTTTAAATATGTACCTGTATTTACTCTGAAAAAAGTTTTTCTAAATTCAGACTGGGTTTTGAGAAATCACTGTTTATAGGTTACATTACATTACCTGTGCAGTAAAAGGGCCTTTCACCATGTTGTTCTTTAATTGAGTTGCTGATCCTGTTTTTTTTTATACACAAATTGTATATTTTTTATTTGGATATTGCAATGCAGAAACGTAAATTAACACATTAAAAAAGTTATGTGACTCCTTATTGTGCATTCCAAACCCAAAGCATCAGTCCTTGAGAGCGATATTTTTTAGCAGTTTATAGGTGCAAAATTCTGATTTTTTACGTGAGACAACACATAACCTGACATATAAAATAAATTTTCATTTTGTAACAAATGATTCCTTTTATATGTCAGGTTACGTGCTATTGCAGGTAACTAATCTGCGCTTTGCGCCTCCATACTGCTATAAAAAATCCCTGTCAAGGGTTGGCGTTTTGGTTTGGATACACATTAGAGACTCGTAACTTTTTTAAAACTATTATTTATGTTTCATTAGGTTATAATATTCAAATAAAAAATATATACATTCTTATATATATGGAAAACCACAGGATCTGCAATGCAATTAGAGGGAAAAATGGCGACAGCTGCTTCACTGCATAAGCTATCTAGTGTGACCTGCAAAATGTGATTTCTTGAAAACCAGTAGGAATTAAGAAAAACTGTTTACAGTTTTAGTAGAGGAAGGTTTTTAGTGTCTGAAAAGGTATTTTCAAAATTTTATAATTTAATTTATGGATAAGCAGCAACAAAAGAAAATTACCTTTTTTTAAATTTAGCTAACCAACCATTCACATGATTTTACAAATTTTGTATTGTTTAAACTTACCTGCTTTAACATTAAACTACTGTTAAACAATTTATTTCAATTTTTTAAAAATATCTTTGGGAATTAGCGCAGTATAATCGAAGACGTTTACTGTATTGATGATTGATTTACTTTATTGATGCACAACGAAGTTGTATAATTGTTGGATTGGTTAAGCAAATTCAAGCATCAAGGGTACTGATCAATGGTTTTTAACATTATATTTTCTTAATGAGTCCATTGGTAAAACGTTAAAACACTGGAATGGCTAAATTTCCATCGACTGCTTATGTTTTTTTCCGCATGCTCACTTGAAAACAATTACAGGGTTATACTATAGTTCACAGTTGCAATACTTGGTTAGGTTAGTTACATAAGTGCTGTTAAATCATGAAAATGGTTAGGGAAAGGTAACTTCTTCATAACTACTGTAAAATGGTGTAAGCAATTATTCTTTAGGTAAGTTTTACCTAGACTTTAAAAATAATTTATTTGGCGAAGTACATAGTACTAAGAATTACTATTTATCAAATTTGGTTTGTGTGAAAAAGTTGTTACTCTAGGAAATTTCTGAATCCATCTTTGTAGGAATATAAACTAATATTATTAGAAACAAAAAAAAACAATGTGTGGTATATTTTAATTTTCTAACACCCTCTGAACTCTGCAGTTATGCGATTACCGATAATAATTGTAAATCATTGCAATATGCATCCGACACATTTTGTAGTGATTTCACAACTGTACTATGAAGTAATGCGATCGACTGCTGCAAAATAACATGCTGACATATATTCTCGTGTAGGCATTTTGTTGATACGACTAAAATATGACCATATAGGATATATATAGAATCTTACAAATTTTGATAACCTACCTACTAATACTCTCCCCGAAGACTTTGGTTAGATACTTTAAAAAGAAAGAAAAAAAAAAATTCTTATGTGACATGCATTACGTGAAATTAATTATTAATTCAACTTGTAAACATTTTGCTTGAGTCAAAGCCTAGATTTGCTTAAGCTAATAACAAGCAATTACATCACTTGAGGCCCTGAGAAACATACTTCTGAAATTGTGTAGTTACTTGGATTGTTAAATACCTAGTTTTTCTGCAATAATGGGCACAAGAGCAATAGAATTATGTTTTTCATATAATTTTTTTCACATAAATGAGTTTTTGTCAAAAAGTATTTGGAAAAAAATATCTGTTTGAAAGGACAAAGAAAAATGTTAATTGTAGTACATAAATGAGAATTTACCAAAATATTGAAAGTATCAAATTTCTAACTAAAATGGTTTTGAAATTAATTTATCATTCTCGTATGCATAACTTTTTTCTTTGATACATTTATTTATCAGTTTCATTTCTCTTTAGTACAATATCTATCATTTAACTTTGATTTCTTTTTTGTTTCAGGCTTGTGGAGAACAGCTTTTTTTTATCTACTGTTTGGCTGGCCAATGTAAATAAACAATGATTTCATGAATGCAGCGAGAGAGTTTATTTGATGTATTTTAAAATCACTGATAATATTTATTGATGTATTTTAAAATCACTGATAATATTTATTGATGTATTTTAAAATTACTGATAATATTTGTTTTGTGGCTGGAAGATGGTAACCATGGTGACTTGTGAATTTTTATGAAGATTAATAAAAAGCAGTAAAAATTATTAATGGTTGTCAGAAGGAATTTTTTTTTTCAATAATCAATCAATCATCTACACTCTACAGTAACAATTTTCCTTAACTCAAATAATATTTCAATACATATCTTATAAAGTATTCATATATGTACAATATAGACCAATTTTGAGCTAGACTGATATCAGTATATTAGTTATTATGAACATATACTATCAGAACTACCATTTGCATATAGTGCACAAACATACATAACACTAGCCAACAACCATTAAAAAAAAAACACTATACACTTACATAAAAAAAAAAACAAATCATAGACAAGTACAGATTATTCACTATTATATTCTAGAGCCAATTCCAATAAGTGTATTATCAATAAAAGAAAATAATTTTTTTTAAATAACAATATTTCGATATGAAGGAAAATCTGTATTCTGAAGTTCTTGTATATGTTTGGTATCAATCAATGTAAATTAATCAATCTTTGATAAAAAAAAATCCCGAAAATGATTAGTAAATTAAAAAAATTATTGCCTACCAGCTCTGGGTTTTGCATGAAGGTTCAACTTCTCTGACTTCTGAGATTACAGACAAGATTTTAATTAATAATACTATTGGCTTCATTACTAGATTATCTTTCAACCTATAATTTATTATTTGAATCAGTTCATTGAACTGAAATATTTGCAGCAATTTCTTTAAATGTTTATGAACTTGGATTATTTAAAATACAAATGTAGGTAGGCTTACTAGACCTTTAATGCCATAAGATTGTAATCACATAGGCCTAATTTCACATTTACAACTTAAGTCTTGGAGCTGATTTACATTAATATTTGTGCTAGACTTTGTAATTCTTAAAATGTTATTTTCTGCAATGTTCCAAAGAGCATTGCTCTATTTTGGAACAAAACAATTTAATCTGACAGTTTGTTACAACACTAGTCTTCATAAAACAATGCACATTAGCCTGTATAATATGAATTAGATCTAACATAAGAACTACAAACTGCACATTTGCACTTAAAATATTCATCAAACCATTAGGGAAAGAGATTAAACATAACATTTAACTCTTAAATTGCCATACTTCATTTTAGTTATCACACTTATGCTTGTATGTGAACGGGATCAGAAATTAGCACTGCATATGCACTTTTAACACTAATAATGTAATAATTAATTAAATCAAACACAAATGATATCAGTAACATCATACTTCATTTTTGGTGTTACAGTAAGCTTCCATAAATGTTTCTTTTTCTCAGAACATACATCAGAAAACTTTTCTTGAATTTAAACATTACAATAAATTTTTAAATACCTAATGATTTGTTACATAGCAAACCTTCAAAATATGATATACAGTACACTCCCTATTTAACGCGGTTGTCGGGGGACATAACTTTTACCCGCGTTGTTGCATAACCGCGATGTTTCGATGTGACCAAGGTCAAAAGGCATAAAACACCGCCTGTGTTCTAATAGGTCGGCAAGCACGCACAGTATAGACGGCCCGCCTTTGTGCGGACTTTGCATCCGCAGTTTTCACTAAACGCGGGTGAAAAAATAAAAATAATAAATTGTAAATATAATTATTAAATGTTGAATTTTATTTTTTATTTTTCCGCATGCCGCGCACAGTTTGTCGCACGGCCTACGAGCGCGCCACACGCCGCCATACACACGTGCGGCACACAAGCTGCTGCCAGTCTCGTGGTGTCAGCCACAGAATCTGCTTCGTCTGAGTGTCCGTAACAAAGTAAGTGCAGTGTGTGCGGTTACACACGATTTTGTGGTCAAAGTCTTCTAAATAGAAAGGCCATAGTAATACTTCAAACCGAATATGAATCGCAAAGTACCGAGTTTGATTGACAAAATAAAAATTCTAGATTTACGTACTTACAAATAGCGTGTCTTTTGCAGAAGTATGCAGCAGATACGTGAAAAACTATTCTAGCATTCGTACAATATAAAATAAAGAATCGTCTATCGTGTAAAGTGGTTAAACTTTGTTATCCATGCTTACAGTAAATTATAAATGGTCACATGTGGGATACAAAAATTGCGCCAAAATAATTTTAGCGCAATCAGTGGCGCCGTATTAAAAAGTCTGTTAAACGTTGTCTTTACTTATTCCATCAAACGCTGTGTCGAGTTGCTGAGTGTATGTGGCTCGGATCGGCAAGTGTTATATTCCCCAGCCTCTGGTTAAAGGTCGGGAGGCCGCTACACGTAAACATTTCCGGGGCTTGTGTACTACCTCACGGCAAACGTGGTACAGTATGGTTCACGTAAGTATTGGACCACTGGGAATTCCTCGGCAAAGATTAAAATTACGCTAGCTGATTTACTTTATTATTTAATGTTAAAACATTATACCAAAGTAAAAAGATGAACGTGTATAATACAACGAATAATATTACGTCTGTAGGTTCAAGTTGTAACAAAACATTTATATGTCTCCGCTTGTCAACACACATGACCACGAGAAGTGTGCAGACGGACATGAGTGAACTACTCAAGGTCACCAGACTTCCCCCCTTTCGGCTTAATCGCCCCTCTCATCACTGGCGCTTATATTCCACTCCTCCCATCTACCCGGGTGTCTTGGTCGCATATTCTCGGCTCGCCTCTCCCCTCCCAGCGCTTGCCGTCAACCAAACCTATCCAAAATCAATCCCCAGCCGAGTCACGCTGGATAATGTCGCTGGACGGTAGGCTTTATCGGGTCCCCTGTCCGATGATTTATTTGTGGGTTAAAAAAAATGTTAAGAACTAATGTTTCAGAAAATAACACTGGTCTGGATTGGATCATAATTTGAAAACACTACAAGATAGAGAAATAATGTACGGAGATATCTTGTTTAGAATTTCACTGCGGACATTTTCTACGCCTAGGCTTTTTTCTGCCCGATGCTTAGTTTGTGAGTTACAACGCAAAATTATCCTAATCGGCTGTCAATCATTTATTCCATTATTATTACAGTAGAAACTCGTTAATCCGTGACGCGCTAATTCGGGAATCGGATAATCCGGGACGATTTAAAAGTGCAGAAAAAAAAAGAGAAGTAAAAATTGTCAGCGCTTAAAATTAACGTCACGCGGGCCGGCGACCGGCAAACACTGCAAGCCTTCGCATGGGCCGCCAAACTCTGCAACGCTGTTTGTACCGACCCTTTGTGTCGTCCCCCTTTCAGCTGTCACATTTGTCACTCTTTAAACTTGAGGGGGATGTCTTGACTTCTGCTTCCCGTCTCCCTTTGTTTGTTTCCACCCGCCAACGCACGGCAGGCGCCTGGCGAGTGACGTGTCTGGCTGGCATTCGGCTGTACGAGGGGGAGGGTGGAGGGTGGAGGGTGCAAGGTCAGCACGATCTTATCTTTCTCTCTTCGGCTGTTGTAAATGACCGTGAACTAATGGCTAGGCAGTGCCGTATTTTTTTAAGCCGAGACTAATTCGAAGGCGGTCTTTACAGTGAACGGATTATCCGGGTTTATTACTTTTTTTTTTACAGGATTTTAATTAGCCGGGCATCGGCGGGTCCCAATTAACACGAATAATGGAGAGTTTACTATTTTTTATCCATCTGCTGCCAAGGCGCAGTAAGCCTCGGGAGATGTTACGTCACATGACCTTGGCCTTAACCCAGCTGCACGCCGGTATCTGAGAAGCTTGACAAGCCCTTCCGGGCTTTAATCGCTAGTCCGTGAAATTCGGTAATCCGTGATTATCTCGGTCCCGACCATCACGAATTAACGAGGTTCTACTGTGTTATTATTATTATTATTCATTTCTGATTGGGGGACATGGTTTGACCCGCGATATACCCGATTCCGCGATCTATCGGGGCGCGGTATACCGGGAGTTTACTGTACTTCCAATTTTTGGATAAACGGCATTGAAGTTTTGCATTGTTTGCCATGGAAAACTATGGAAATAAATAAACAAATAAATAATTAAAAATATAAAGACACAACTGAATCAGCTGTAGTTGAACATACAGAACCAGCGAGGAGAATAAAAATATAATATGTTAATATGTTCACTAAAGGTATGCAATGGATGGAGGATGCCCTACATTAATAATAATTAGTAACAGAGAACAAAGCAAATTTGTAGAGAAGAGACTTTTAACAGTAGTAGAATAATAAAATTCCGAAAAGGGCTGTTTCAAAAATTGCAAACATTCCTACTCATAAAAAGCCCTTAATCTCAAAGACTTCATTCAGTATACTGGTCATTACCTGCTGCTTAAGATCTGTAAAGGTAAGGTAATTAAATTAATGGTGGAAAAGGTAATAAGCATTAGGTTTGTGGTCTTATAAATGTGGTCATTAGAGGCAAACATTAGGTCTCTGTTTTTAAGTGCTCACTTTTCTGTCACCAAAGTGATCTGGGTTTGATTCTCAGCAGGGTCATTAATGGATCTTTTGATAGTGGGGAACATAGCAAACATTGCAGTTGTTAGTTGGTTTTCTCAGAGTTCTTACGTTACTTCACCCATCCATTCTGTCATATCATTAGCATTTTATAGCCATTCATTTTTTTGTAATGATCTAGAGGTCACCAAGCTGAAAGCTCAATTAATTTCCTTCATTGACAGATATAAGGGTTGAGGATTTGAAGCAAGCAAGATAAACATTTTAATGTTGCTTGCTTCGTCTTCTATAGAAAATTTAAATCTAATATTTTGAATTGCTCCTGTGCTGCACTACTTCTAACAGAACGAGTAACCTGCACTTTTTAAGGCATCAAAGAAATTGTTATAACCGATTTCACTGTCTACATATCCCGGAATAGTGTTATCTTTATCACTTTTGGTACAATTTTGCAATTTATCTCTTGCTAGATCAAAAAACGATATCATTGTTCACGTTCAAAAGCTGTAGCTATAGCCCGCGCTTTTCTACTACCGAAGTTACCCGATCGAGCGACGTACTTCGGAACTGTTCGTGCATGTCGATCTATGGGGGTGAAACTTAGGCTGTCCACTCCAAGTACTTGATCTAAGAAAATTTTTGTGCCATGTTGCCAGATCTTCACTGAAAGTGGATGGGAACAAGTTTTCAGCTGGCAGTCATTCGAAAGGCGTTTTTGAAGTATGAGAGGTGGAGAGTCTGCCAGATGAATGAGAGTTGGATGCGCTTTCGAAGGTCAACTCTGAATTCGGGCCTAAGTCCATTGGCCACGCGGCCCGAACCCCCCTTACCGAACCCTGAGTAGCCGACAGAACAGCAGCATTGTAAGGGACTAGTCGACCAGCATACGACATGTGGCGCCCTAACTAGTGTGGCCTAGCCAAAGTACGATTTCAAACTTTGTCTAACATCAAATCGTGGCAAGAGGCATAGTGCATGGGACATCTGACATAGTTTTTTTTCGGACATTGTGTGCGGGGCGGGACAAGATGCAGAGACAGTCGTGAGACGTGGGAGCAGCTGCACAGGAAACGGGCGCTACACAGTTGCGCGGGAGCGAGATAACGCGGAGTGTCTCACGTCGGCATCGTATTTCGCACGGCGGAGCAGCGCGGCTTATCGCTGGCCGCGCGGGATCACGTATCTCGCGACGGGAAGAGATCGCCAACCAGCGGGAGATAACGTCGCGGGAAGATACGAGATAAGGCGGAGATCGAATACGTCGGGAAGACGAGTAACGGATAATGGCAGATAACTACGAACAGTGCGAGTGGTGTGGATTACCGCAGACGGGACTGATCATTGCGGTAACTTGCTCGTGTCCTTTGGGTAGCACGATGAAGTCGGAAAAAATGACAGTGCAACACGGAAACACGGACACAGACAGTGCGGAAAACAGTCGCAGACAGCAACCGGCAGAGTCAGACGCAGCTAGCCAGGGGGAAGTGCGGCGCTGAGCATGCGGACAAGTGACTGAGTGCGGGCAATGTGGGCACGGACAATTACCGGTAGTCATGCATGTAGTGGAGGTGCCGGAACTGTTACCAAGTTTTTCAGGGGAGGCAGATGAGGATCCGCGGACATTTCTTCAAACTTGCAAGGATAGATTGAAGGATATATCGTGGGACAGATGGGTGTTGAGAGTGAGTGAACAGTTAAGAGGACACGCACAGGCATGGTGGGCGGAGGTCGGACATTTTCTCGCGGAGTGGGAGGAGTTCGAACGTACATTGTTGAGACGTTACGACGGACCAATGGCGTGCTCCAGTTGTGAACAACAGCTTTACTGTATGCCGCAGGCGGAAGGGGAAAGTGCGGAGGCATTTATTCATAGAAAAGTGTGCCTGTAACAACGTTTAGGCACAAATGGACTATTGAGTGCAGTGTTGCCAATGATCTGCGAACAGTTGCATTCAACTTTGAGGCCGTTTTTGCGCAGTGCTATCGCACTAGACTTGTGGGAGTTTGTGGAGCTCGCGCGCAGTGTAGAAGGGGACTTACAGGCAATTAGGTGTGGGAATGCTTCGAAAGACATTGCGCAGAGATCTAGTGTCGCGGAACAGGAAAATTGGGAAGAGACCTGGGCAGTTGTCCCTTACGTGGCCCCACCCCCTCCGCGCCAATCACAAGCAAGATCGGTTGCTAGACACGACCAGGCGACATGTCAGGAGGAGCGCCGCGTCGACAGGCGCGTGACTGGAAGCCGACCACCTAGGTGCCTGTACTGTGCCATGGAGGAGTACCATTGGCACGCAGAATGCCCGACCAGAAACCGTGCGTGGAAGAAAATGGCAGACGAGGGACGCCAGCCGGGAAACTACCAGTAGGGAACAGTGATACAGTCAACCACTGTTCCCGGAGTTTCAGCTTGACTGAATCACGTGAGTCGCCACAGGAAACACCAGCACGGCGGCGCGGGGAATGCGAACGGCAGAAGGACAGTACCGAAGTGCGGGGAAGAGGCGCACGGACCGTTAGGGTTCGGACCGCTGTCACATCAACACCAGAGGGCCCAGACAACTCAGCACAAACGGACGGGAGGAAGCAGCGGGACAGGACTACGCTGTAACGGACCAATCAGCATGAGAAATCGCTGAGGGAGGACCTGGACACCACCACAAGATTCTCCGAGAAGACGACGCCGATCATCACACCCAGAGCTACCAGCACACCGTGGGCACCAGCCGTCAACGCCGGACCAGCTGATGTCGCCGACGAGCAGCCCGGTCAACCGGACGTCCCAGCTGTTTCTGGCAGACGCAGGGCCGCGTCTCCGCGTCTCGGACAGCTGGGGGACGACGCAGCCGAGCTCCTCCGGGTGCCAGTCCACCTGAACGGGCGCCCTGTTCGAGCCCTGGTGGACATGGCGACCAGCCAGACCTTTGTTGCCGCTCACCTGGTGCCTGAGGGGGACGTGGAGCCGTACGAGGGGAACATCCAGCTGGCAACACAGGGAATTTGCGCACCCACGTCTGGGTGCGCCAAGGTAATCATCGGTGTTCGTGATAAATTGAGTCAGACAACAGCCTTGGTGATTCCGGGACTGAGAGAGGACCTGATACTCGGCCTACCTTGGTTGATACAGGAAGACGCGGCAATAGACGTCAGCGAAAGTAAGGTGCATGTGGGTCGGCAGGGCAGGCGTACTCTGTATCGGATCGGCTTACGAGCTCCACCCTAGTCCTCCCCACCCATTAGTCTAGGAGACATTCGCAATAGCGTGCCTTCAGAGTTTGTGTCGCTGTTTGAGGACGTGCTCGCGCAGCAACCACGGATGTTTGCGGCAATGAACATGCTGCGCCGCATCACCTATGCCGAACACACCATACCCACCAGGCCCCACACACCCATCTTCGTGAAGCCACATGACACTGAGCACGGGGGACAGCAGGTAATTGAGGAACAAATTAGTGAAATATTAAGAAACGGGGTAATTGAACCCAGTGACTCACCCTACAACAGTCAGGTGGTGTTGGCAAAGAAAAAAGACAGGACCCTGAGGTTTTGTGTGAACTTTAAACCGGTGAACTCGGTCACAATTCCCGCCCCACCACCCTTGATAAACATCACGGACGCTTTGGCCAGCCTGGGCAAGGCCAAAATTTTCTCCTCCTTAGATCTGAAGTCCGGGTACTGGCAGGTGCCGGTGTGCCAGGAGGACCGACCGAAGACTGCCTTTACCGCTCCCGATGGCCACAGATTTCAGTTCTGCGCCATGCCGTTCGGGCTGATGGACGCCCCCGCGACGTTTCAGACGATGATGGTCAGAGTCCTTGACGGGTATGTGGGAAAGTTCGTGACTGCCTACTTGGACGATGTCATCATCTGGTCGGACACGTGGGAGGACCATTCGCAACAACTCGCCATGGTTCTTGAGCGGCTGGCCAGACATGGTCTGACCTGCGCGCCAAAGAAATGCCACATCGGGGCGGAGGAGATTCAGTTCCTCGGCCACAATGTTGACGGGGATGGGTGCCGCCCTCTCCCCGAGCACCTAGATCTCATCGAGGCCAAGCCATTACCCCGGACGAGGAAGCAGCTTCAGCGACTGATGGGCCTCTTAAATTGGCTCAGGACAATTATTCCAGATTTTTCCACAGTAACTGCACCGCTGACTGATCTCTTGTCCCCCAAAACTAAGTACCGTTGGACAGAAGCTGCGGACCAGGCGCTGACTGCTGTCAGAGCCCTGTTTCGTGAGTGTCATATGCTGGCCAGGCTGAGGCCGGAGGAGCCCCTGTACCTCCAGACAGACGCTAGTCAGGTGGGCATGGGGCCCGTGCTCTACCAGCTTGGGCCCGAGGGCAAACGGCGGGTCCTGGAGAATGCAAGCACTAAGTTCGGGCCTGCTGCTCGCAAGTATGATGTCAACGAACAGGAATGTCTGGCAGTGGTATGGGTGGTAGGCAGGTGCCGTCACCACTTAGAGGGGAGGTCGTTTGTGCTTCGTACGGACAATCAATGCCTGAAATGGTTGAACTCGATGCAAGGGAGGAAGTCTAAATTCACCCGCTTCGCCATGACGCTTCAAAATTTCGATTTTCAGGTCGAACATGTGCCAGGGAAGACAAATCAATTGGTAGACGAGTTGTCCAGGCATCCTGATCCAGCCATGGTATTCGAGGACGAGGGTAGCTGGGATGACTTGGTGCCACCCCAAGGGGATGTTTCGTCCACGACAGAGGGGCCGTCACCCGCTGCCCTTTACCTGACCACACAGGCCACCCCTAACACTGATTCGGGCTATGTAAATACACTCTCAGACTTGGTACAGGCAGTGCAGCAGGCGCAACTGGGAGACGCGGCGACTGTGGCGCAGATGGAGGAGTGCCGTGCAGGAGACCTACCTTTCAGGCGCTGCAGAGGGGAAACACTGCAGGTCCGAGTCCCAGGGGACATGGAGTCATGGAGTATTTACGTGTCGGAGGGGGCGCGGGCGGCAGTCATGTCCTTCTTCCATGACCACTCTCTTGCAGGACACCCGGGGGTGGAACAGACGCTGAGAGCCGCGAGGGAGACATTCTGTTAGCAGGGCATCACAAGGGACGTCCAGGAGTAGGTCCGACGTTGTCCAATAAGTCAGCATAGGATTGTGCGGAGATCAGACGGAGAGGAACAGCAATGGCCCCGTCGGCCCCAGCAGCCTTTTCACACCGTGGCGTTAGACATAATGGGGCCATATCCACGTAGCAAAAGAGGGAAGCGGTTCTTGGTCGTGGTAACAAATCTTTTCACAAGGTGGGTTGAGGCATACCCAGTGTCCAACGTACGTTCAGGAACTGTGGTGGCATTGTTGGAAGGGGAGGTGTTCCCGCGCTTCGGTTACCCAGCAGTTCTACTGAGTGACAATGGCGGGCATTTCAAGGGAGCCAGGTGGATAACGGCTTGCAGGAAGTGGGGTGTCGAACATCATACGACCCCCACTTACCACCCACGGGCCAACCCAACCGAGAGGCGGAACCAGGTGATCAAGGCACAGCTCCGCCTCCGGTTGGGAGACACCATTCAAAATGGGACGTCCACATTCCTAATCTGTTATATTGCCTACGGCGGAGGACGAGCGACGTCACCGGCTACTCTCCTGCAGAGCTGGTGCAGGGACAAAAGTTGGCCCTCCTGGGAGAGTGCCGCGTGGCTGCGGCGGCAACAGAGGGGGGGGGGATGGGGGGAGAACACCCGCGTTGAACTCTCTGAAATGAGAGATCAGGCACGTCAGCGGCAGGAGCAGTACCTGCAGCACAACACTCCACTGACCAATCGCCCTCCCAAACCTTTTGAGCCAGGCGACCTAGTGTACGTCCGACAGCACCATCTGTCATCGGGCGCCAACAAGTTCAGCGTGGGGATGGCCCCAAAGTGGAACGGGCCCCATGTGGTGTTGCGTCGCGCAGGCGAGACATCCTACTACATCCAGACACCTAGTGGACAGCCATCTAAAATACACCGGTACGACTGGAGACGGGTTAGCGACGAAGACAGGGAAGACAGAGCGGGTCCCCGTCAGACAACGCGAGGTGACGCAACACATGACACCGGCCGCGCGAGGGGCGTTCCTCACGGGCCGCGGGACGAGCGGGACGCTGACGACAGACAAGAAGAGCGGGCGAATAACCCGGTGGAAGGACAGGACATGAGACAGAACGGCGAAGGGAGGCATGACCAGCCGCAGGTGGTGAAGCAGGCAGGACATGGTGAGCGGAAGAGGCAGGGGGACCTGGCCATCGAGGTGTCCGAGTGGTCAACGGAGGACAGACAGACGTGACTCTTCCTGGGTTGATTGAAGAGCTGGACGAAGGGCAGACGCAGGAGCCCCCGACAGACGGACAAGTGCGGACGGACGACAGTCCACGGGTCACAACAAGGACGGTAGTCTGGTTTGAGAGTCTGGCCGGGAGACACCAGGAGCCCCAGAGGCTTGGGGAGCCACTGTGGCCATTAGACATTAGCCTCACTGACTCTGACTTTTCGGTCCGGATCACGGAGCCCGAGACGGACAATGACGAGGAGGAAGATGACGGAAAGGGTTCGTCGACCCTGCCGACGGACGAGGCACGTACAGACAGGTCTGCCGACATGACGGAGGTGGAGACGTCATCAGACGAGGAGCTGGAACCGTTCGTGGGGGATGTTTCTACCCCACCCTCACCCGACACATTTTCTAACACGTCATCCGCCAAACTGACACGTCCCACAAGGACACGACGGGCACCAGGGTATTTGTGAGACTTCGTGTTCTCGCAGATGGGCACAGTCTGTCCTGTCCTGCCATCAGAGCCCCGAGATAGTCATGAGCCTATTGCCTTATATGTCACTAAGGGGGTATATAATTCACGACCCACGGTACCAGACGTCGTCCCCACCACCACACACAGTGCTACGCAGTTCGCGGCTTTGAAAACTCGTGGATAAATGAGAGGCGTTGGCTGACATAACGGCCTCGTCGGAGGGGGGGCATTTGACGTCGACCCAAGTGTCTCCTCGGCTCCTTCAGGCCGTTATGCCTCGCCAGCGCTATCTCTTGCGTGTGTTGTGCGACGCAAGTGAGAGTGACGTGCGACGTTTTTTTTCCATACAGGATTTTACATATTATTTAATTGTAAATATATTTTTGTTTTACCTTTTTTGTATATATTTTGCTTATATTTTATTATAATTTATTTTGTATTGAAGGGTTATGTATTTGTATAAGTTTTAATTGTTCACGGGGCGCCAAGGCCGTGGCTTCCGCCTGTGACCAATCAGCGTGTTCAGCGGGCTCGCGAAGAAGGGGGGAGACGCGGGCGCTCAGGCGCGGCAGGGGGGTGGGAGGGCAGCCGTGGACCCGGCACGAGAGCCGGCGGACGTGTTCATGACGTCGCTCTGGGAGGTGAGATTGAACGGGTGCGGGATTCGCAGTAGCGCTAGACTTGGCCGTGCGGAAGTGTTTTTCAGTCTTGCAGTTGAGTTTGTTACTTTGTCATTCAGTCGCGTGCTTTTATCCTGTATTTTGACTCACGTGTTGTCTTCTGCTAGTTTTTGCGAGTCGCAGTTTATTTTTGCAAATTGGTCATGCGCCGTTGTATGTTTCGTGCTTTTTTACTTTTCTCCGCGGTCATTGTGGTGTACAGCCGGGCAGACATCCTATTGCGTGCGAGTCGTAAAGACTTCTATTCCTTACAGTGTGGTAATATTCGTCACGGGCGGGACGTCCCGTATTTTCATCACCATATAAGTGCGCGTAACCGGGTTTCGACCCACATAGAAATAGTCACAGGCGGAAACGCGGCAGCCCCATGTAAAGTGTTCAGCGTCTTGAGTATAAAGGACCATCAAACTTTATTCAAGTTGTTCTCATTTCATCTCTGGAGACTAAGGGCCGAATTCAGAGAGCTCTTTCGACGGTTATCCACACACCGAAAGGCTTTTCCATTGAAGCTGCTCGGCAGAGACGTTTTTCAGTGGTTGGTTGACTGCTGGATAAGGAGAGCCAACCACTTGAAAGTGAATGTGGTCTGAAGCTCATTCGAATGCCTGTTCAGTTGAAAATCGGCGGAGCAGTTGATGGTTTTAATATATAATTCCCACATAAAAACGTGTTCATGTATGTTTGAAATTATTTAAAACATTTTTGTCATATGGCAGATATGTAAAATATGTTTTGGAATTAAATATGCGTTTTTAAAGAAATCGTTTCGCCCGCAAAGTGTGCATCAGACACGTGTTTTGTAGCGATGGCAGAAGATTTGGATGAATTTCCAAATCACATTGACGAGGTTTTTGAATTTTTTGATGATCTTGAAAATGAAAATCCAGTTCCGCGAAGGTATATAAGAAATTTAGCAGGCCCGTTTGATTTTTGTCGGGATCAAGAGTTCGAAACACAATTTTTTTTCTCTGTAAGAAACTGCATCTGTTTTTCATGTTTTTTTTCGATTACGGTTTTGTGCTTTCTCACGAGATCAAAAATAATCGCTTTTTCATCTGGAGAAAACACTATAATTTTAGGCAACGTATCCATCTTAAGAAAATTTCTCAACCTCGTGTAGGGTTACCAGACGTCCGGCAAAAGGAGGACATGTCCTCCTTTTTATGTATTTTTTTGCGTCCGGCGGGATTTTCCTTAATGCTCCAAAATGTCCGGCTTTTATATAAAGTGAGATAATTCCTGCAATTACACTCTGGGCAAAGCGCGCGCTGTCCGCAGAGTCATCCCACTAGTAAGTAGTACTATGACAGCTTGACAGGTAGCAGCAGCACTTCCATCACAGCTACCGAGTCGTGAGCGTCGTCGGAGTGCGGCCCTGACTCCTCTCTGCGCATCGCTTCGATTCTTTAGCTCGCGGACACAAGAGTGACAGCCGGCCTGAGGGAGGTTATAAATCCCGAACGGCCACCTCGAGCCTAGCCCGTTTGGGTCAGCGGCGAGTCCTCTTACAGCGTAATAGATTTTCAACACTTTCTTCAGACTGCCCCTAAAGAACACCGAACACAGGACACACCCGTGGCTTCCTGCCCCTCCCGCGACCGAGCCTTAGGGCCGGCCCTGAGGGGGGTTGGTGGAATGACTGAGCAGGGACTCCCAGCCCAGTCCATGCCAAACAAACAAACACCCGGCGCAGTCTATCCTGGCGGCAGCTCTCAGCCAGTACGGCACGGAACTGTGACTCTACTCACCTCCTCCCAGGACAACTCAGACACAAACATGGACACTGCAAACTATCCCGACTCAGACTGTGAATCTGTCGCCTCCAGGTCCTCTGTTGCCTCCATCACTGTCCCTGCGGAGTTGTATGCGGCATACTTTCGCGACATAGCAAAGAAGGAAAGGGAGCACCCCGAGACAACTTCTGAATGGCAGCAGCAGCATAAACGGCAGAGAAAAATCCCGCAGGCAACCACGCCGCAGCCAATAGCGGTTTCGAACCGCTACGAGCCGCTCGCTGACACAGCGGGCCCCCCCACCACCCCCTCGACAGGGTCAGCTCCTAATACCGCACACACAATCAACCAGAACTCGCGTGAGCCCGCGACAGCTGTAGCATCCGCACAGGACATGACGACACAAGGCCCCCAGGGCACACAGGGCGTTGCAGCACACACTGACACCCCGCGCGCCAGAAAAGTGAGTAAACACGCTCTGAGGCTGGTTGTTCCTGACACCAGCCTATACAATCAGCTCGTCACTCGCATGCGAGCCTTGGCCCCTGGCGGCGCACAACTAGCCCTTGTAAGGGAGGGGCTCCAGATCGCATGCGAGCACGAGCAGGCATACCATCTGGTCAAGCAGTACCTCGACTCTGCCCCTGTGCCATACTACACCTTCAGCACAGCCTCAGAGCTGCCACAAAAGGTGGTCATTAAAATGCCTAAGCAAACCCCCACAACAGCCATCAAAGAGGACCTCGAGGCGCGCGGGTACTCTGTCCTCGATGTCTACCAGTTTAAGGCACGAGTCACTGACCCTGTTGACCCAACACACTCCTGGGAGGAACCCCTGCCCCGATTCTGTGTGACAGCAAGTAAAAACGACACGCTGCCTCCTCTCACAAAACTGACAGTCATCAACATGACGAAAGTCGTCATCACACAGTACCGAAAACGAGTCACTGACGTCGCACAGTGCAAAAATTGCTGGCAATTTTCACACACAAAAAACTTCTGCCGCCTGGCAACTCGATGCCAACACTGCGCCGGGCCCCACACCCACGCCGCCTGTCCAAACATCGAAAAAAAAACCCAACTGTGCAAATTGCAAGGGGAAAGGCATTCACGAGGGTAATTCCAAACTTTGCCCTATATATCTCCAGAAAGTGCAGGCCAGACAGGATCACGCAACCGCACGAGCTGAAATAATTAAGCAAACTGTCCCTCAGGTCACGCCAGCCAGCTTTCCGTTACTCACGTCAGCTCCACCTGAAAAACCATTTCGGCCCACATTTTCTTTCGCACAGGCGGCCAGCAATAGCACAACAACAGGCAACTCCTCAGCCCGCCCCACCACAGGACCAACCTCTCGTGACGACTGTACTGGCATTCCATCCGCACTATCCGACCTTCAGGAGCTCCTAAAATTCCTTCGCGAAACTAACTTCGCCTCATTCATGACGCACCTCAAACCATACATGCTCCTCGCCAATACAGTCTCAGATCCCTCTATGAAAACCCTCCTGCTCATTCAGGCCCTGACGTCCTTCACGGGCTGCGAATAAGGTCGCAAATGCCATGACAATACCATAACTACCTGTCCCCAAGCCACGGGAATCCAGCATCGCGTGTTAAATTCACAGTAAACACCGCGGCCAGCCCGCAGAGCGGACTGCACTGTGATTGGCTAGAGCCAAATACCAGCAGCCAACCAGAGCGAAGCACCGACTTCGCCACTACCAGCCAGTTTTTTCACCACAATACTCGCGGTATTTTTCTCGTACCAACACATAAATTACCAAATAAATTCATACATAGCCAGATAATAAAATTAAAATTAAAATTAATATTATTAAATTCCGCAAAAGTTTAATAATTAAAATCTAAGCAGAGAAAAACTGTGCAAATAATTGGCCAGAGCCAATTTCCCTACACAACGAACGAAGCACCGGCTTCGTCACAGCCAAGCCATAAAATTAATTTAAAGCCTACACTAATTAATTAATTAATTATAATTAATTAATTAAATTACTTACTCATTATTTTCTATTTTTGGAGACCAGGACGCATTCCCCGACCACCGACTAGCTTGAAAATAACACTTTCGGCTTAATGTTTAAATTCACCCATTCAATATAAAATAAAGACCCACGATTTTTCTAAATTACCGACCGTCTTAGGGCAAATGCGCAGGGGGGGTAAACCTGCGTTCGACCTCATCCTCAGTGGGCAAAGGGGGGTAGAAAACCAAAAGGAAACCCGGGGGAAAAATGGCAACATTTTTCCTCTGTTCGAAGACCAGCTGGGAGTGTGCTCGCTTCCAGCCAACATCACAACTTGGCAAGAGGGGGAGGGGGTTCATTCCTTCTATCCCCTCAACATATGTATGATGACAAAAAGGGAGGACAAGAGCCCCTAAAAAGGCTTGTACCTCCCCCGCGCTGAGGGGCTTCGCCCCAGTGATGAACAAGCGGCGACAGGTAGCAGCACATGCAGAAGCACGTGTTTTTAATATGCTGTATATGCGTAGTTTGTTTGATTCTTTATACTGAAACTGTATTAAATGCCAAAACATTGTAAAATATAGTACTCCATTGTAATTAATTCATGGCTTTTTTAAAAATATATATATTGTCCTCCGTTTTTGTGAAATGTCCTCCTTTTGCGAGATAAATGTCCTTTTTTATTATCAGTGTCTGGTAAATCTAACCTCGTGTCCAATCCAAACAAAATATTATTTTCAGCGGGAGAGCAAACAAAAGACAATCGAAATGAAATAGGGCGCTTTTCCACACACACTCCAAGTACTTGATCTAAGAAAATTTTTGTGCCATGTTGCCAGATCTTCACTGAAAGTGGATGGGAACAAGCTTTCAGCTGGCAGTCATTCGAAAGGCGTTTTTGAAGTATGAGAGGTGGAGAGTCTGCCAGATGAATGAGAGTTGGATGCGCTTTCGAAGGTAAACTCTGAATTCGGGCCTAAGGGCCGAAACTATAGACCTCTCTCGAAAGTGCTGTTAACAGACATTCACTTGGCAGCTTGTCAACCGTTCACAACGTATAAAGGACTTTCGAGAGTTTGCCAGCTGAATGCGCTTTCACAGCCAAATGGTATTTAAATATGGCAACAGCGCACGGTTTTAGCGAGTTTTGGGGTGTTTAGAACTGGTGTAGGAAAGCGCCCATATTTTGTTGATATTCATTTGTCTGTTACACCATAAATATTTATACAGAAAATGTGGTTCAGTCGTATCGGGTGCTTATTGCGATGAGTGTTTGTACCGAAAATAAACGATTGATTCCTTTCACCCAGGCGGAGAAGTATTTATTGTATGACTTAATCAAAAAGTACAAGCATATAATAGAAAATAAAAAAACAGATGCTGTCACAAACAACGAAAAGAAGCTAGCGTGGAAACGAATTTCTGTGGAGTTTAATGCCAGTGATGTAACGAAACGAGACGATGCACAGCTTAAAAGGTATGTAATATATGTATGCCCGTTTACATTTACTTTAATGTATTATGTATATATTGGAAAATTTAAACGCATTGTGTTGTGTATTTTCGTAAAGTGCCTTGTAATTACTAATAGATTCAGCCCCTAAATTATTTAACCAAAGAGGATATGTTATGTGGAGATCAAAACATAAATTCCGAATTCATAATCAATCATATAGGCCAATTACCTTTTAACAGCATGATTTTACTTTATTTTTAATTGTATTGTCCGAGTTCGTAAATTTCAATTCTTTTACCTGGTGATGTATTTTTATATGTAGACCCTTGTGTTTATTAAAGTGAATTTCATTAAAGTAAATAATACTCACATCATCTAGGTCAATGACAAGAACAGTGTTATTGCAGCATATCATTTAACACTTGTATTATAAATGTCCATTAGAATATTTATGTTCCACTTTACAAATGACAAGTGGCATAATGCCTTTTTATATAATATTTATCATTTTACTGGAAGTCTTTAGATTTGGTAACATTTAACGCAATGTTGAGGAATTAAAACCATGTGCTTATTATTAAACAGAAAAAATATATGTTTTCAGGTGTTGGGAGAAGACGAAAACTACTGCAAAGAAACATAAAATAGCGGAAAGGCAGCATGCAATGAAGACTGGTGGTGGCAGTGCCTTTGTAAAGAAGCCTGAAGTTGAAGAAGTGGTGACAATAGTTTCATCAATTCAACCTCACTTCGATCTGGACGTGAACTGTCCTTGGGACAGTAATGCTGTTCATCTCCAGGAAGCAAGAAATATTACTTTTGACATACAAGAGGTACCTCTGGCTGGCAGCAGTCATCAAAGTTGTGACATGTCATCAGCAACACTTCTCGAAACCACTGATGATGTGGACAATCCTGATATGTCACCAACATTACAGCTTGGTTTAGTACATCCTGACATTGTTTCACATAACGAAGAGGCCTCATCACACAGTAAGTAATTGCTAATTACCTAATGAATTTATGTTATTGTTTTACCAAATCACGATCACCAGCACAATTTAAATAAATAAGAGATCTGAAAGAGTAATATTTGGAGGTCATAAATCCGGTGAAATAATTTGTTCCAATAAAACTATGACAGTGTTTTAAATATTTTTAAAATGTTTAATACTTACTAACTTAAATATTTTAGAAACATTCTTATAGAAACATTGATGTAAAACTGTTTTAAAGGATTACTAATATATTAAATACTTTACTAGAATATTTCAGAAATACATATTATAAAGTCGAACATTAAAAATAATTTTATTTACATTTGCATGCAGCAATAATGGGACTTCCTCATAACAAAAGTACCTAAAGTAAAAATGTAAGGCCCTATTGAATTTTTAAAGTAAATTCTACCAATCTTATTTTATTTGTAATTCATATTCAAGTTAATGTTCTGTTAGTACAGTAGCATGGTATCTGCTTCATAATAATAAAGTTTGTAGGTTCTATACCTATGACATTAATAATAATTTGTGCTGTGAAACTTAAATTTAATTGTGTATGTTTTTGAAGTGTAATCCTCTTAACACATGAAAAATGCTGAGAGTAGATGTTTCACAATATGTAAGGAAATTTAAAAACATAAAATATTGCAACAATATTTCAATTGCAGTGGCTTTTTGGCAAACAACATTGCTGCAATATAGTTGAAACCTGTTATTTATCTTTCAAATATTTGACAACTTTTTAAAAATGTATCCTTTATAAATGTATCAATAAGTATATTATTCTGAAAATCAAATAAATACAATGAAAGTTAAAAGCCTACAGGGTTCCCACATACCTACATGTATAAAAATGAATTCTCTCTCTCTCTCTCATATATATATATATATATATATATATATATATATATATATATATATATATATATATATATATAATTTTGAGGTTGGTAATGTGGTTTTGAATGTGACAAATACAATTAAGTACTCTTTAATTGATAAAACATAGCTACCATTCTTAAGTTACAGCTTATGCATTGTAATTTCATTTTGCAATAACAGTATGAATAAATCAGTAACATCATTGCTTGTGTTTGTAGTGATATAGTTATAATTATTTATTGAATGTGTTTGTCTCAGATAACTCAACCCCTCGAGCTGCACCTCGCAAAAACTCTTCATTTACTGTGAAGTCGACACGCATGGTTGAAGCTGAAGTAAAAAAACGAATTGAAAAAATTGATTTTGAGATGGAGATGCTTCGTGAAGCTCATCGCTCACGAATGAAGCAAGATGCGGAAATCCATTCTCTAAAAATTGCAAGAGAAAAGAACTTGTTGCGTATTTCAGAAATTGAAAAGGAGATTAAAGAAAAAGAACTGATGAAGAATTGTTAATTTTTTTTTTTGCTTTCCAGTCTCATAATGTAATTAATGGTGATATATTCCTACAGTATCTAATAAAAATCTTACAAACAGTACATGCTACAATTTGTCTTCTCCCCTCCCTGTTGATCCCATGCTTTGAGGTTGGCATTAAACCTAATGTCTGAGAATAATTGTTTCTGATATCAACAGGTATGAGGATACTAATATTGTTGGTGTGATGTTTTTGCTTTTCGAAGCTATCTTTACATTCTCCTACAGATACATAAATTTTGCACTGCTGCTTTCCTCACTGCATCTTGTAATGATATGTTTTATGTACTAAAAGGTGTATTTGTAAATACTGGTGATAAATTTTGTGGTTATATACAGTAGATGCAATTAATGCACACTTATAATTTGGCGGTGGCACAAATGAAATTTATAAACTACTTATGTTTGAAATTATTATTATTGTTTGTCACTTACAAATTACTCCTAGGTGTTAATATGTAAAGCATTATGCCACAACTCATGCTTATGCAACCTAATCACATATATAAGCACAGATATTTGCATTTTCAAACAATTACTGAAGAGTTTGTGCAAGCTTTGAAATTTCAGAAATTTAGCAAAGTTAACATAGGTGTTACATGAAATGTCTCTGAATAAAGGCAGTTCTGAAGTGATGACCATTTCTGTTGCCATGAAACAAACCCATTGGTGGTGCAGCGACATCAATTTCATCCACCCATGGGTACTCATCATCTGGCAATGGTTCATTTGCATCTATGCTGATATTGTGCAACACAGCTGTTGCACAAATGATTGCAGCAGCATTTTCCACTTTGTTTTCAAGTTTCTTGGTGAGGCAGCGGAATCTCCGCTTCCAAATACCGAAGGTTCTCTCCACAGCATTTCTCGTGCGTTTGTGAGCAGTGTTGTACATTACTTCTGCCTCAGTATGTGGGCGAAGAAGAGGTGTAAAGAGGTATGGAAGACAGGCATAGCCATTGTCTCCCAGCATTAGACCTTTTAAACGGTGTTCTTCAAAGCAGATCTTGAGGCCAGAACAATTGAATATTCTGGCATCATGAAAGGATCCAGGTCTTGTTGTGCAAATGTCTATAATCTTGTAATTTGGACCAACTGCTACCTGCCCACAGAAAACAAATGTATGTTGAAAATAGGTGACCATGGTACACATTCTATCATGTTGCACAGCCCAATTTACAAGCTTTTTTATACAAACAATTTGTATTCATCACGTGTCCAACATTTATTTACTTTAACAATGACAACAATAATGTTGACATATTAGGTCAGTGGTGCCTGTTGTGAGGGTCTATAAAAATGCATGGAAACAGTGTATATGAAGGACCTCTGAAAGCTTGGTACCATGCAAATTATTTACTAGCAAACCGAAACATTCCACTTATTGTATTGTAATGCATGTAGGCCTTTAATAGGCTTTTTTTTTGTGACAGCATTTCTGTAGATTAGCTATGTTTTTAAACACCTACAAAACGAACACACAAAGACATGTTCATGCTTACCTGCACATTCAAGGAGAATATTCCATGTCTGTTTCTGAATAGTTCACCGTGGTCAGCACCAGGATTGGCTATGGGTATATGGGTGCAGTCTATTAGTGCCACTACACCAGGGAATCCTGCTATATCGAAAAAATGTTGCATTGCAAAATTCATTTCTGCATCTGTCCTGGGCAGTCTGACATGATGTCTTAGCTGACTAGCCAGTGCTTCAGTTACATCTTTTATTGCACCAGCTGCTGTAGTCTGGCTTATGCCATCAAGGTCACCGCAAACCTGCTGAAGTACAGAATTTATGCCCTGTTAGACATTAACAACTATTTGCCATAACCATTTATTATACAATAATATTTGCCTACCTACTGCAAATTCATGTTTCATCATTCCATATTTTTTTACCAGTTTGTGTTTGGCAAGAACTATGTATCTGCTCACTGACGATGTGACAACTTTATTAACAGCCACATGTTTGGGAGCAATGGAAGGTTACCAACAAGCATGTTCACATCCTACATGCACAATATTGTACTGTTTGAAACAGTGAGCGAGGGATGCCTAGAAGACACCAAACGTAGTATTAGGCCTACTATAAACTAACCTGAAAACTTCCTGTTGCGAAAAATCGTAAAGACAGAAGCAATTTTCTAATTGCTGGTATTGGCAATCCTCTTTTATCAAGTTTTTCCATGTGTTCCACATATGGATACAGCACATCTCTAACCACATTTTTGGAGAATCTATATTTCATTTGAAATTCCCTGTCTCGATAAACTTCAAAGGGATCGTGCATATTTCTTAAATATCTTTTCGGGGCTCGCGCCACGTTTTCCAATTCTTCAGAGAATTCAAATACTTCGTCAATGTGGTTTCGAAACTCGTCCAACTCCCGTGCCATGGTTAAAAAAAATGTAAACAAACAGCTGAACAAGCTGTTGAAACACCATCAGACCACATTCACCTGAAAGTGGTTGGCTCTCCACTTTGTAGCAGTCAACCTACATCCGAAAGAGATCTATAATGTGCATTTCAGTCAAAACGCACTGCTGGCAAATGGATAATAACCGAAAGCCATCTATAGATTCGGCCGTCCCTCGGCCAAGCGGCCCGAACCCCCCTCTACCGATCCCTGAGTAGCCGGCAGAACGGCAGCATTGTCAGTGACTAGTCGACCAGCATACGACAATATCACCCCAGATATTAATAAACGTTGTTAGTTCCATTAATAATTTCATGATAAACTAAATAAACAATGACATTTCGGCAGAACACAATAAATTAATTCAAAATACTTCCTAATCCTAACTACACACAGGTTCGGGTGGTCCTGAAGCAAGGACTCTCGTGCGTGAGCAAACCGGAGCAAAACACTGAGGATAAGTTAGATTCGAATCTGAAAAATTACCGGATCGTACCTTAATTTTCGTACACACCTTAAAACCCCAGAAATTCGTTCGTGCAACAACAGCCTAAGTCAATTCCTTAAATTGATGTGTATAAAATAGGAAAAAAAATTATATATGCATGTTCATCAACTTAAACGTGTTAATAAAATGTTTGCAAGACAGATCTTCAAAATTAAATAAAAATTTAAATGTTTAATTAGGATAAAAAATATTCGAAACTGAAATTCGAAAACAAGCGTAATTTTTGTATATATGCCGTCAGCCGCGGTCTCGTGTTCGTTGTCGGGCGCAAGTCCTAGCGGGGTGGCTGGCTTTTTTAGAGATTTCTGTTCCGGGGGGGCGCCAGGTTAGCTCGGTGTCTAACCGTGTGATGGTCGTGGGTTCGTTGCCCCAGCGTGGCCCGCTAGAACCGTCGGCGGTGATGGAATTTGGTTCCTGATTAGGTTGGGTTGTTTATTTACATACACGGTTCTGGTTGTTTTACGGGTCGCACGTCGCGCACGGGAGGTGCGGGGTGGACGTTTTATTGTTCACGATTTACACTGGTTCATTACATTGGGCGCGAGCTCTACTCGGCGGTACTGCCAGTGAGGCGTCGGAACATGTAGAAGTTTTGGTTACACTATTACACGATTACACTTGAAAAAACTGCACACTGTGGTGCTCTTACATACACGATTACACTCCACATGTTATCTAAGAGGGACACCTGCATGCCTCTACGTGTGTTTACTTATTAAGCCCTCACACCAGTCGAGGGTGGGGGGGGGGGGGGAAGCTTGATTGTTTGTCGGCCAATCCCGTAAATCGTCTCTACGTTGCGGGCCGGGCCACTTGCGTGGGCCACGGTCCGTAGGCTAAATCAGGTTCACAAGCGAAGTGTCGTTGTGGCCGGTGCCGGTGCACACGGCTTTTAGTTAAAGTTCTGCGGTGGCGGGAGTCGGCCCGTGCCGTACGTTGAACTGCCCCGCGTAACCACTGGTGCGGGGAGTTTTATTAATGAGCGGCTGGGTTAGTCCCTACACCGGAAAAGGACCGGGGACACACGGGGAGTTTAATTGTACAAGAAAAGGTTGATGTTTTAAATGACTATATTTACCAGGAGTACTCGGTCGGTGAACAAAGGGTGATGACTCCCCGTGGAACGCACGTCCGCCCCGGCCCGCGAGCTGCTCTCAACTTGCGTGTGACCCTGGTGCGAGGGAAGGGCTCGACCGTTCTCTCGCGCCAAAGTTTCCCAAGTTCCGTTATTCGGAAATTACTATGTTTACAAAAGGCTGAAGGCCGCTTAAAATTCCTAATATTATTACTAATGACAAGTTCTGACAAAATACTCTCTTAAATAATTGCAATTTAGTGTTTCACGTAATAAAGTTTGAATTTGTAACATCACACCAGAGACTGCCTGTCTCTTGTCAACCGCTCTGGGGCTAATCAATTATGTAAGCACTGGGTTGCACACTGATGTTAATTAGTTGCTGTATTTAAATTAGGCTGAAGGCCGCAAGGGGGGCACTCACACACGTATTGTTTACTTAATACGTGTGAGTGACCCGGGCACTCCTACGTCGCACTCTATTAGTTAGGGGCTTTTGTTTGTTTCTGATTAATTAATTATTGTGTGGGGAATTTTGTAGGCACGGGGAGTGCGTTGCATGTGTAATTAAAATGGTTCGCTATTCTCTACCTTGGGCTGCGGTCCGCTCACTTGACTCAGGTGGGCCATGGCTAGGGGTGCTTTCCGTTAGCGGAGCCGAGTACTGGCGGTTGCAGGTCGGGCTTTGGGGTGGCCTTCGGCCGTACGATGTCATATAAATATTAAAATAGACAATGGTGCAACATTCAGTTAGGTGCAAACGTTTAAGGAGACCCTTGGGTACACCACTCAACCTTCAGAACTGGGGGGATATGGCACCATTTTTTACCACAAGCCCCCCTTTATGGTAAAAGTGTGTATTTATTTCAGACTTGTAAATAAATAAATTAAAAAAAGTTAAAATAGACAATGGTACAACATTCGGCTTGGTGCAAACGTTTAAGGAGACCCTTGGGTACACCACACAACCTTCAGAACTAGGGGATATGGCACCATTTTTTACCACGAGCCCCCCTTTGTGGTGATTGCGTTTATTTTGATCAGACTTGTGAATAAAAAAATTAATAAAAATTAAACTAGACAATGGTGCAACATTCGGCTTGGTGCAAACGTTTAAGGAGACCCATGGGTACACCACACAACCTTCAGAACTGGGGGATATGGCACCATTTTTTACCACGAGTCCACCATTGTCTAGTTTAATTTTTATTAATTTTTTTATTGACAAGTCTGAAATAAATACACACTTTTACCACAAAGAGGGGGCTCGTGGTAAAAAAAATGGTGCCATATCCCCCAATTCTGAAGGTTGTGTGGTGTACCCAAGCGTCTCCTTAAACGTTTGCACCAACCAGAATGTTGCACCATTGTCTAGTTTAATTTTTATTAACAAGTCGGAAATATATACACTTTTACCACAAAGGGGGGCTTGTGGTAAACAAATGGTGCCATATCCCCCAGTTCTGAAGGTTGTGTGGTGTACCCAAAAGTCTCCTTGAACGTTTGCACCAAGCCGAATGTTGCTTCATTGTCTAGGTTAATTTTTATTAATTGTTTTATTGACAAGTCGGAAATAAATACACACTTTTACCACAAAGAGGGGGCTCGTGGTAAACAAATGGTGCCATATCCCCCAGTTCTGAAGGTTGTGTGGTGTACCCAAGGGTCTCCTTAAACGTTTGCACCAAGCCGAATTTTGCACCATCGTCTAGTTTCATTTTTATTAATTTTTTTTTGACAAGTCTGATCAATATAAACACAATCACCACAAAGGGGGGCTCGTGGTAAAAAAAAATGGTGCCATATCCTTCTGTTCTGAAGGTTGTGTGGTGTACTAAGGGTCTCCTTAAACGTTTGCACCAAGCCGAATTTTGCACCATTATCTAGTTTAATTTTTATATATCAAAGTTACGCTTGTTTTCAAATTCGAATATCAGTTTCGAATATTTTTTATCCTAATTAAACATTTATATTTTTATTTAATTTTGAAAATCTGACTTGCAAACAATTTTATTAACACGTCTAAGTTCATGAACATGCATATATAATTTTTTTTTTCCCTATTTTATACACATTACTTTAAGGAACTGACTTAGGCTGTTGTTGCACGGACGAATTTCTGGGTTTTTAAGGTGTGTACGATAATTATGGTACGGTCCGGTAATATTTCAGGTACGAATCTCAGATTCGAATCTAACTTATCCTCAGTGAGCAAAACCCCAAAACGTTTACGTTTCGAACACTTTAGAGGAATTAATTAAATTTTATTGTTTTAATATTGACGACAGTCGTCGTACCCTCCTAGACGTAGAGGCCGTACCTGTCCACCAACATGGGCCTTAGGGGGAGGTATTTTCCCCATTAGTGCAACCTAAGTGCAGTATCTACGATCAGGGACGCACCTGCGTGCGCCCTGGAACGTCCAAAGACGATTTTGTGTTTTGTAAATAATTTCTAATATCTGATAATTATTGTGTCATTATGTTTCTGTTCTAAATAATCACGAGCGTTCACGTTTTGTATAATCTGTAACATTGCATAATTCTGAATAACTTGTGTTTACGTTTTTGTATAATTACCTATAATGTCGTCTTAACTCTTGAATAACGTATATTTAAATAATTTTGTATTTATTTTCAAGTGCTGTGTTCGTAATATGTAAACCGCACCTGGCCCGCCGCGAGTCGCGTCTCTCCCACGCCGGCCTATTTCCCCTTCCCCTCCTCCACGGCCCGCGCGCACAGGCGCGCCAGCGGGCGGGCGGCGGGGAGGTAGTCGCTTGCCAGTCTCCGAGCCGAGCAGACGTGCTCTCGCGCGCTCCGCTCGAGGCGCGCGTCAAGTACGGTAGAACTCTCGCAACCAGCACGTTTCGCCACGGGACTGCCTCCGCAGTCATATTCAGTCGCGTATAAGTTGCTACCAGTGTATTTCCGGGAGTCCGGGTCGCGGCGAGGGAGAACGTTCGTCCTGCAACGTGTCGGCCAGGCTGCGATAGGGCTTCGACAGAATGAAGTAGCTCGTGAAACGGACAGCAACGTCTTCTCCTTACAACCCTCTTCATATCCTCTAACCTATGCAAATTTCCCTCCCGGTTCCACGTTTCCCGGTCCCGGCCACGTTGGCCTGAACTCCACTAACTCTCCGACTGGAGCTACGCGGGCAAATCAGGGCGAGTCTCAGGACAATTCGCAACAGTGACTTAGGGACCGCAGGGCGAGGGACGTCAATATATATATATATATATATATATATATATATATATATATATATGTTTAACATTCAGACATTACGCAAGAAGTACCATAGACTGGACAGTTATAGTTATCTCATATTTGTTTTAGTTTTAATTATGACTCGAGGTTTTTCTTTCTGAAATGTGTAATTTAATAAAATAAATATATTTTTTGTTCAAGAATCTTCATTTTTTTTTGTTTCACATGTTCTACTTTTATGGCGCCCAAGGCAAATTAGTTCCTCTATTGATAGTTTGTACATATAAAAAAAAATAATTTATTCGAAAACATGTTTGTGTACAACATTAATTTTTATAGGGGTGATGTACAGCTACTTACGCAAATTTTGACCTCAGTAGCTTGTACATCTAGGTACACAAAATTTCAACATTTCACATTTTTTCTTTTGCACAATCCCCAAAGGATGAAGGATGTCGTGAGTATAGGAAAAAAGGTTTATGAGAGAAAGCGTTTGATTTTTTGTAATCTTTCTTAGCTATACTCAAGTCTTAAATGGGAGCATCCTCATTTGAAAATAGATTTTTCAAAATTCTGTTTCTTGAGACCTAAATGGTGCGTTTTAGCTGCCTCTAGTGGCACACACTTAGTATGCGGGTGCACAATACACCAGAATGTTATTTTATTGATTCATGGAGCCGGTATAGAGGAAGATTACAAAGAACTGATATTGCTCATGGTTTGTGAAGGAGCAACAAGAGAATATATGTTAAAGCATTGTGACAAATGTTCATCAAAAGATAACCTTGTCCATTTTTTACAGACAAGAGTTTGAAGAATATGACAATGAAGACATTATTGAGTTAAGTCAGTGGGTTTCCACAGATCGAACTGAAATGATAAGGTGTTCCAGCTCTGTTGTTGAATTTATAGAAACATTAGTTGAAAAACTAAACAAATTAATACCTCATTCTTACATTGCCAAATCACAAGCATCTACTTTCAAAATTTTAAAGGAAACAGCTCTTTCCAATGTAGCTGTAATTTCAATGGACTTCAGTGAAAATTATGCTTTCACGTTACAAGAGGAAGCCCAAGGTTACCACTGGACCTCAGATTCATGCACTATTTATCCTGTAATCATTCACTGCAAGGATGCAACTGGCAAAAAGCTTGTTCTACCTTTTTGCATCATATCTGATGACCTCAAACATGATGTAAGTATGGTGTACAAAATCCAAAAAACTATGACTGCCTTTTTGAAAGAGAACCACCCACACATTAAAGAGATTCATTACTTTAGTGATGGGTGTGCAGCAGAATATAAAAATAAATACAACTTCGTAAACCTGTGTCTACATGAGAGAGATTTTTTACCGAGAGCTCAGTGGTCTTTTTTTGCGACCAGCCATGGCAAAACGGAATGTGACAGAATAGGGCTTACTGTAAAACGCATAGCTCGGAGGGAAAGTCTTAAACGACCTCTGGAAAAACAACTTATAACAGTGGCTGAACTG
Source organism: Bacillus rossius redtenbacheri (assembly GCF_032445375.1). Taxonomy (NCBI): domain Eukaryota; kingdom Metazoa; phylum Arthropoda; class Insecta; order Phasmatodea; family Bacillidae; genus Bacillus; species Bacillus rossius. The sequence continues at coordinate 96,664,978 of NC_086330.1, read as the reverse complement.
TTTGACTTCTGCAAGACCAGAATTGAAAATATCAGTTTCCATTTGATTACTAAAGAAGCAGTTAAATTGACTCGTCTTGCTATGGAAAGTCGCTTCAAAGATGTTCAAACTCTTCCAGGGACAAGATCATTTTACAACTTTCAGCCACAAAATGATTCACAAACAATTGAGGCTTGAAGAATTAGCAAGGATGAAAAAGCAGCTATTGTTTTTAATTTATTTAACATTCAGCATAACTATATCGTGAAATTAGAAGATTTGTACCCTGGATGTTTTATTGCTTGTGTTTATGACAGCTTCTGGTACTTTGGCATGGTGAATGAGATAAATGCTGAACAAAAAGATGTCACGCTACAGTTTCTTCATCCCCGCGGACCATCACCATCTTTTTTTTTGGCCCAAGAAAGAAGATACATGTGCTGTGCCCATTCCTCATATTATTCCTACGGTGGAACCGCCAAAAACAATGACTGGAAGAACCTATCAGTTTTCACAAGAATGTATGACAAATATCCAATCAAAATTTGACAATCTAGAAGAATTTTGAAGTACAATGACCTAACAGTGTTACAACCGCAAGAACTGTAAGCCTTAATAACATAGGAGTATTGCATGTGTAAGTAAACACACTAATATTTTATGTAGTGTAATTTAATAATTATATTTAAATTGAACTGCAATCTCATTACTGAGATCAGTTCTGTTCGTATTTGTGAGTGTAAAGGGAACAGGTTGATGTCATGGCAGAAATGCAGGATTTGACAGCATGGGAAACAGGAAGCAGCAAGTAAGGTAATTTATTTTATAAAAAGGTGTGTGGGATACCAAATGGAAAATATGGTATTTTAATCATTTGTATATAATTCAGAAACACAGGCAGGCAGGCAGGCAAATAGCGGCCAAAGCTGCTTTTTAACCAAAATTAAATAATTAACTCATTTTAGTTTTTTGAAGTGTAAAAAATTATCAAAGGAGTAAAAAAAAAACACGAATCTTACTGTTTAATGTGGTAGAACATATATTTTAGAACAAAAACAAAACAGAGATTTCATGATTATCCTTTTCCCTTTATGAGATTTACCATTTTCCGTAAAACTCTACATTTTGTTTTGATAATCATAAAAAATTACACTTTGAGATTTTTTTATGGTTCCAAATAAACACTTAGTAGTTTTGTTCATTGTTTATATTATTCCTGCTACATTGATCCAAACTTAAAAATTTTTTCAGACAAAATGGTTAGTAAATAAAAAAATATATATGAATTTTTTACATCGGACAACAAATTTAGTTAATGGCGGCCAGATGATTAAAATACCAATAATCCATAAACTTTAAGGGGCTGTAAAATCTAAACCATTAGAGATAGAGCAAAACAAATTGGTATGGTTACTTTCTTCAATGAATAGAACAACCATGCCAAGTTTTGTCAAAATCTGAGACGGTGCATGGTGTGGTTGAACTGACATGGAATGACCCGTCATCGACATGCTGTAGTAGCAGTAAGTGAATTTAAGGGCGCGGTTCAAGTCGAAAAAATCGTCACTGTTCCGAAACATTATTTTGCGGTCGTGATGTCATTATGGGTCTCAAAGCGATGTCCCCCACTACTCCGCGCGCTTGTATTTAGGCTAGGGCCGGTCCCAGCGCGGTTCAGTCGCGAGAGAGTCGTCTAGCGGGGAGGTTGTATTGCCTCTCTGTTCGGCCTTGAAACCGGAGCGCGCGAGCTCTGGGAAAACTCCCTTCTCCCCTCTTCCATGAGTACATACCGCCTCCGCGCAGCGTTGCCAGCTTGCTCTCTCCCCTCCCCGGGGCGCTCGGGCGGCCGGCTGAACGCGATCCGTATGGTGTGGCGAGGATGCAGCAGCGTTTGGTTAGGGGAGTGGACGGGACAAACAATATATCAAAAGCATTATATGAAAGACACATTATCTTACACTACGATTATATTCTCACTATCCTTTTATGTTGATTTGCAAGTGACGGTAGACATTATTTCATAGCCAAATATTCGTTGCGACGTCCATTATTTCCCTGCCGCTGTCACTGCTAGTAATTCTGTTGGTAAATAACCTTTAAAAATAAACTTCACGAAGGTTATTAAGTTACAATTACTTTAATTATCCTACAAAATTTTTACATACATTTGGCGGCACATTATATTTAGTGTCACGTCATGAAACAGTATAAAAATGAGTAGAAACTAATAAGCGAATTAAACAGCCTCATAAACATACCTTCTGATACAGTTAGCGGCTACATAAATATTCTATTAGACATGTTTTAACTTGAAATGCCTCTTGAGTCTTATGCAAGTACACATTCAATAGGTAGTATGCCACATATGAGAATTTTGCTAGAACAGTATGTCAAGATCCAATATACAGTATGTATATAAAAATATATATATACATACACATATATATATATATAATATTTACACTATCATACATGATTCATGAAATGATCACTGTGAAAAGAAGGGTGATTTTGATGGGATAAAATTACTGTATAAAACATACTTAGTATTAATTATAGAAGAATATAAATTGAAACTGTTACCATTGTTAAAAAGTCTCCTTTTATGCCAACCCAATTCAAACATATCAAAGTTGCAATTTTTGCAAAGAAACATTTTGGTGGTGTGACAAAACTCTTCGCAGTACATAACATATCACTAATTAATTATACAAAATCTTGAGTGTGACTACATACTAAAATATAAAACACTAGTAATACAGCAGTTATAATTAAAATTGTTAGTAAAAAGAATGTAAGTTACAAGCATTTTATTACAATGTTAAGCAGTACAAAAATAATTAAATAAATACAGTACATAGAGTTTGTTTAATAACTGTAAAATATTTAGATATTGCTGGCTGTTATTAGCGTTTTTTTTTTAAATTTACATTTTATTTAAGTACAACGTTTTTCCCACATTGTCATCTTCAGTGGCAGTACGCAAATAATATATTTTATATTTAAACCACGTTAATAGTATTCACAGGAATAGAGAAATTACAATGGATAAGCAAGATATAACATGATTCTATCATTTATTTTATTACATATCAAGAAATAAATTTTGAGAAATAACACATCTAGTTTTAGTTTCCTGATTATCCCAATCCCACACTGTTTAATGTAATTGGTTGGTCACATTAACTTCCAATGCAATACCGCAATATTTAAACATTCAATCCATTTAAAATCCAGAGTGCCTTGTTGTGTAAATATTGTGCAGGAATTCAATACGTAATATGAGCTAAAATCGACATGAGAATGGAGGTGGCAATAATACAAGGCAGTAATTAATGTCCAGGCATAGACGCAAATCATAGGCCCGATGAAATTAGTAGTAGTTACCAAGTTAACCTATATTAATTTACAAATTTCGGAACAATAAATGCAAATAATTAGAAACATATGAATTAATCTACAAAAACAAACCACATCAAAATACTCACATTTGCAACAAAAAAAAAATTGTTTTCTCTAAAAGTACCATAGCACGCATGCGGAACAGACATTGGAAAAATGTATGCACAGCACTTCAAATTATTGTAATACGCAAATCATGTTTTGCAGGGGACCAACATTTGTAAGATGCAATGTCTTAGTAGGCATGGGCCAGCCAGTAACATGGAGACAGATGGTGTTACAATCTCATAAGTCGGATATTCTCCTGAATAAGATTATCAGGGCCGGATTTAGAGGTCTGGAGGCCTCGGGGCAACAGAGGAGCGGAGGCACCCTGGCCCCAAATTATTTTCCAAATAAAATGTAACATTTTTTTTCAGTCGAGTTTTCCAATAAATAATTTATTTTGAAATCAAGTAGATTTTCTTAGTATTTAAAAAAAAAAAATACATAAATACTAGTGTTTACTTGTCGGAATTTGAAAGATTTTTTTTTTCCGAAGTCTCTATTGTGGGGGCCTTCCGTTTGTGGGGGCCCTCCGTTTGTGGAGGCCCCGGGGCTTTCGCCCCGGTTGCCCTCCCCTAAATCCGGCCCTTAAGATCATGCTACAGCTGGTGCTACTGACCCTCCAAATACATAGTAGTTGTCACTGGCCATGTTTGCGGACTCACATTATGGTTCCAAACGTTCTCGTTGAACGAACAGTCTAGATGCCTTGCGTGTTCACTGGACTTGGCTCGGAGGGTCACAGTCCTCGGCTACTATGACCTTACTCTGTGTATTGCAGCTATAAATTATTGAGGGATACGTATGTCCGAAGTGGTACATCCGCGCATGTATTCTGCATAAAACGCGAATGGGACACATGTTAGGCTACTGCGATACAGTGCGACAACCTTTGTTGTACAAATACTAGCGCCATTCGCTCATGCATTATATTTTTGTATGTTTTAAGAAATGAGTTTATTTTAACTGCTTGAAATAAAGGCTAATAAATAAATTACAAAAAAACCAACGTTTCAGTGTTGCAGAAACAAATAACAATTAAGGTTAATTACTTTGGTGGCTTTTTCTATTGTAGGCAGATAGTGCATTTCACTTCATAGGCCGTAATTTTTAACTTTGAATTCCGAAAATATGAAAAGAGTGATTCACTAAGGTAACATTAATTATCGGTATAAAAAGTAAAACAAAAAAGTTCTGCATGAAAAATTTTTTAAACACTGTTATATTTAAAATGGTCAAATGTCCATTATCTTGACAGTAATGAGTCAGTGTCAAAGGTATCACGGTAATTTATTACGATTGAAATAACAAGTATTTCACAAATATCAGCAGAGATCAAAAAAATTTATGCACAGTCTGCTACTAACCAAGTGTGTAATATCGTAAATGGTACAGGAAAACTGACAGAAAGCCATTTATAAAAGTGGGGATTTCATGTTAAAAAAAAGAGGTTTACATCCCCGACACTGAACGTCACGTTATGTCTCATCCGAAAATCGGACGCTTAGCAAGTGGTAGTTTAAGACTAATTTTAGAAACTGAAGCCAGTAGTATATTAGTGTGATTACTTTCCTTTTAAGTCATGGAAACATTACCTTAGTTTCAATTACAGTAACCTTCAAAACATTTTATTACTAATTTTCATATTTTAAACACATTTCCTGTAGAATTGCCTCAACGAAAATCGTGAATCATTTTAAACAGTAGCTACTAATATAATATCTGTAAAGGTGATACGGGTTTGATTCCGGGTCGGGTAAACAATTTTTTTTTTCAATTGTCCTAACAAAGTTGTTGGTCGGCTGGTTTTCGCAAGGACCACAATTTTTTTCTCCCTTTCGTTCAAGTATTCCATGTTTGCCCCATTCATCACACATCTTAAATATAGCTGCTGGTCCCTTCCGACTTCCAATCAATAAATTACTATGTGTGTATATATATACACACACTCAATTTTAAAAAGATTGACTGTTGCTGTTATCGTGAGGGGAGAAATTGAAATGCCATGTACGTGCTACATGTGGTGAAGCACGGAAGTGTTTCATAAAATTCAAACCAAACAATATAGCATTATGTATATATCATACTTATGTATAACAAAGGGTGAGATATCACGCGAGGCAGACATAAGATAGTGCGCACCGCCAAAGTGTAGGATGTCGCAGGAGAAAATGACTTTGGCGAGGGGAAGGAACAGGCGGGCCGAAACGACACAGAAACACGCACAACTGCAGCTCGTCGCGGCCGTAACAATATAATATTGCACTCAAAATTTTTTAAACAGTCAGTAACTTATCGCAGTTTCTTCGTATTTTGCAACTTTTAGGTGCTCAAATAAGCAAAAAATAAGTAAAATAAGCTTTTGTAGTCAAAGGATACATCAGTTTGCAAAATGTTTACATAAATTTGTGTATGGTAGGACAGTACATATTTTTTTTTCAAAGTGTTCAGTTAGGAATTATTTGAATACTTTGCACAAGTTAAAACTAACTCCCTATTATGGCATTGACCCCTCTCCCTTCGGTAAATGATATTACCATACTATTACTTAATGAAAGCGTGATCCGCCACGAAGGCAGGTATCGACCCGAGAGGCGTCGGGGAGAGAACCACTGACATCCAAGGATCTCTACGTGACATGTTTCTGCGATGGTTTCGCTATTGCCTTCCGCAGTATGGCGTGAAGAACAAACACCACAACAGCTCTGCCCGAGCCGGAATCCGAGCCCGGGTCCTCGTGCACCGCAGGCCGGCGCCTAGCCCACACTGGCCGCTGCCATTCAAGTGTTCACATTTATACAGTTCTGCAACTATTATTAGTTTGGTGAAGTTAGAATTCTGGATTAAATAAAATTTACAAACAAGATACAAAGGTCTCAATTATATCCTTCACTTGTATTTTTTTATTACTTTTTTTTTAGAAAATGTGTTCATCGCGAAAACAATAAACACTTTGAATATTTCGAGCAACTGCAATTAACTTGCGTGAAAAACATAAAACAAACACTATGTTACATAATTCTATGTTAGCGTAACAATAAGCATTACTAACAAAACTGTTAATAACAGTGATGCAAGCGGCGATTGCTCAACATCTTGAGTGTTTTCGTCATTTGATTTTTCAATTTTCTTATTCCGAAAGTACAATTCTCTTGCGACAGTTTTCTTTGATTTCTTCAACCGGTGATAAGAGCTTTTCTCTTTGCCCATTCTCGTGAAAATGAACTAATTTTTACATTATTAATTAAATCAGAGACTAAATTTGCAAAGCTTGTTTAGTCTCCCTCACACGGTAACTCTATTCAAAATAAGTTATTTAAATATATATGTTATAATAATAACTGCAGAATTAAAATTGTACTAAATATCACATTTACTCCAAAGCAATACGGCAACAGATCTCAAAAAACCCGTTCCTCTCTCTCTGCGAAGACACAAAATTTGACTTGGCAACACTGAGCGCGGCCTTCGCGGTTTGCTAGTCGTGGCGCATTCTTTCGGCGCGTTTCGAAGTACACCGGAACGCTGCCGCGCGCGGTGCACAAGTATTTCACATACCATTCAAAATCTATACGGGCTACGTAAACCGCAAGAACCAATTCAAAATCTACGGAATTTCCTCTTTCAACGATGTTAAGTATAATGTGTTTAAAATGTGTTTTTCGATCAAAAAATGTAGTTTTCAAATGTTGATTAAATGCTACTACAGAGAAATAAATTATTTTAAAACTTTAATATAATATTCCATTCAAAGTTTAGGAGCTAATTCCGTACGAAAAAGTGATTTTTCTTATAATATAATTTTTTTTATAGTTTCATTTGTTATTTTAAAAGTTTTCTTTGAAATTCTCATGTATTACAGCACATATGTTGCATTATAAATTATGGCAATTTTTTAACATTGAAAAAAATATTAACCATTGGAACTCCTATTATACTTTTTAAAATAACCTTTATTAATCTATATACATGAATACCTTTTCCAGTACGTAATCATATTTTAACGCCAGAAATTACAGCTATAAATGGTGCCAAATTGAAAATTCTGTTCAACTGCGCCCTTAAATTGACCACGTGAAAAGTTTAATTTATGTATACATGCATTGCCCAGTGAACACATGACCTAGGTCTGACATCACTGGTAAGTCATAGCTAAGTAATGAATTTGTACATAATTTGGACATACCACTTACATGTTATGACTAAAAAATGATGTAAGGATAAATTATATGCTGATATCATACTGATATTTATAGAAATCTAGGTATTGAGAGCTGAGAAAATCAGTATGCAATCTTCTGAAGCCCTCGCCCGATAAAATAGAGATCAAGAATTTCAATTTTCTTAATTTAAATTAATTCTTTACAATAATCTTCTGAAAAGTAAAACAATAAAATAATATATATATATTTTTTATACCCAATAAGATCAAGTCCAACTTTTATATAATTGCCAACTGTGTACATAATTATTTTACATGTAATTGTGACCTTTTACTCCTTAAATATTCAAAAGAATGCATTGTAATTTTTAGAGGCGTGATTTACAACTAGCTTATAAAAACTTACTAAAATGGCTGGATGTAAATTGGTTTCGTATCGTTGCAAATAGTGTGATTTTTTGTCTATAATTAATTGTTTGTATTTGTCACATTACATTATTTTATTTATATATTTATAATTTAATAATAATTATGATTTCATAAATAATCATCATAACAATACTTACTCATTTTTTATTTTTTATTATTTTATTAAAAAAATAAATAAAGGATCCGAGTGGGATACAAAACTGAATCTCTAGGCATGTAAAAATATTATTACTATTTGTATTATTATTAGATGCCCAGTTTAATCGATAAAATTGAGGATCATTACTATTTCATCGGTATGTAAAATCCACTTAAGGGAGATCATGATGATGTCAGACCAACACCATAATGTCATTAATGTTACATCAGTATCTGATGTAAATAAATAAGTTCAAAATAATTGTTCAGACTATTATTAATTTAAAAATTAAAAATAAAACACAGTTATTCCAAAGTTTTAAGTTTTCACTTCTGTCTGCAGTCCCAATGACTGTTAATTTTTTTTACAGTGATTAGATAATATTTAGTAAAATGTAGTAAAACTTAATAATAACCATGAAAATAAGATAGCTAACATAAATCTACAGTGAAACCCCTTAAATAATTTAATGACAAGTAAGTGAAATTATCAATATTGAGCATGAGATCAAGCATTAAATAAAGTTAATGTGCCAATTTACTTTGACGATTCGTCCACAGTTATCTAGAAACTCCCTTTATATCACGAGAAGAAAGCTTTACATCACACAACAATATTTCTTTGGAAATGTTTTGAACAACAAAAGCTTTTCATCTTAAAAAGCATGCACTAAACACTGATAACAATTTATGTCATTTACTATGTTACTTTTAGAGTTAAAACATCAGTAGCCTATGGCATGATCCAAAGAAATTTCTTGGCATATTTAATAATTGAATAATAGCCATAAAAAATTCCCACTGGACAGTAATGAGCATCATGTCTCAATTTTCTCTTTAAAATTATTTTAACTTCATTAAAACAAGTTGAGATGGATCTGTAATTACACATATCATATTACACGATAATACCATATTGATGGTACTTTTGTACTAAAGTGAATAGAGGTGGGCGAATAATCAATTGTGTGGGCAAGAGTTAAATTATAGTTAAATTACCTATCATTAATCACATTCTCCCCTTGTAAAGATTTAACCCAGAAAAAAAATAGAAATTTTAGCGGAAAGAAGTTCTATCGATAATTCTGCAGGGACAATGCGCACATTGAACAACTAAATTTAAAATTACAACAATTTTTTCATAAGCTGCCATCTTGGTTTCAACATATTTTATTAAATATTATAGGTGTTTGCTGAACCTACTAGATTCTGAAGCAACTTGTTTCAATGATACACACTTGAATGGTGAGCTCATAGTCATTCCCATACCATACCACACCTGTCTCTTCCATTTTCTCTCTTAGAGGTATTTTATTGGAATTGCTGGGCACCCCTCTCTTTAACCGCATGTCATCACTACAGACTAGATGTAGCCGGCCGAGCTACCTACTCGTACTCACTATTTTGCTCTGCGCTGTAGCGCGGCCCCGTCATGGACATTCCTGTGTTAGCACTTTTCCCCTTGCTTACAGGCTGTGAACTCTTATTGGCCAGACCGTCACCCCCACTCTCAAAAGCACGTGCCAGAGGGAGGGTGGAGCTCCGCTCAGCTGGGTATCCCGTTACCAACTGCCTGGATGTTGACAACCCAGCTGAGCTCGCTGTAATCAGACAGACTGTTTCTTGCTTGCAGCCAACAAGACAGGCATGACTCCCTTGCATGTTAGGGGGGAAGGGGAAACATTATCCTCCACACCGAGCTTAGCATGTCGTCGGCCTGACAGCAGTTTTATTTTATGTAACATACAGCCATAGCATTAGAAATGTGGTATAAGTACTAGCTCTAATAAATATACTGCATTTTCTGTAATGTCACAGCATATACCATTTTTGGGTGCCATTTTAGTGAAGCAGCCACATATACTGTACTCCACATTGCTGGCACTAATTTTGTAGCATTTATACTTAGGCCTATTAGTTGGGTAAACATAACTGTAAAAATAACAAAAAGGAAATCTGTGCTCTGATATTCTGACTTGTGTAATTATCACTAGCTACAATTAAAACCATAGGTTTCTCCAAAACAAGAATAAATAAAGTTTTATTTTATTATTTTATAAATTTCCATAGCCACTCCAATAATATTTAAAACAAATACAAATTGCTAGCTTCCACGTTGCCAGTAAGGTGCACACACATTAAAGTTTTTAGATGCGTAACTTTTGCAATAAAAAATTAAATTTTAAATCTCAGGGTAATTTTTGCCAGCTCACTCACTCGTTAAGAGTTAAAAATTCCATAACTCGGGACTACTGAACTTGGTAGTTGTGTAAAAGGAATTATTAGGATTTGCAACTCAAAACACAGTTAGTTTAGTAATAATTTTCCAAATGCACAATGTTTTTAGCGGTAAAACATGTCTTTAATAAACAGAAAACGGTATAGCGTCACTTCAAAGTTAGGATGTAGCCATACTTGAACAGAAGCCTTAGCCTTCGTGACGTCTGGCCAAATATTGTGAATAACTTGGTAAAATTAATTTCATTAATGAAAATTATTATTTCCAGACGTACTCTTACTTAATCTCCGTCGTAGCACACGTTTCTACGAGACGTAGAAGGCCATAAAACGGCCAAATCACAATATTTCGCCACACACAAATGCCTCTCGTGACGCCATCGTCGATAGGCCTTAACTCACTTTTTGTTCCTTTCTCTCATTGTCCAAACGCAGTCCAGAAAAATAGCGTTACTTACACATTAGCCAATCAAATCGTAACTTTTAAAATGTTAATTGCTGTCTCTGGACATCCTAGCTGCGGCGACTGTTTATTTTGGTATTTGTCACGGCAACGCACGAAAATTAATGCCGGCCTAGAGTACCAACATATTCATGAACAAATACCGCACACGCAGTTGCGGCGGTGAAAAACGTAAATAAATAAAAAAAACCATTACTCTGTACTGTGTATCAGTACACTGCGAGCAAAGTTTTTTTAAAAAGAATATTATTTTAATGTAGTTTTATAAATGGCCCGAGCAGCTCAATTCTTGTATTAATAGTAATTTGTTAACATTGTATATGTTAGTATTAAGTTTGTAATTTTTGTTAATTTACGTAAGGATGGTTTAATTCATTGCTTACACATGCCCTCAAATCATGCCTTGCACTGATAAATATTAACATTATTTGAAATTGGCTTAAAGAAAACTATCCATTGTAAGGTAACATATAGCAATGACTATCTATGCCCTAAAGTAGTATGCTAAATAATTCTATAATGATTATTTTAATAAATAAACTGGGCTTCTGGCTGGGCTCTAAGAAGAAATTACAATCACTTCTACACTACAATAACAAAACATGTAATTTATATAGAATATGGGCACCAGCAAATAGTTAATTAATCTCACAACAAGGAAAGTATTCCATTAAGTGAGAAACAAAGCATTAATGAAGTTATATGCTACCAAAATATATTGTAATTGCCAGCAAATCAACAAGAGTCCCATGCAGTTGCACTGCACATGACCAGTACAACTGCAACTGTTATCTTATCATTAACAAATCAAACAAAAGCACACACAGCAATTACATTAAACCTTTCAACAATACAACTTACAATTTCTAACGATACTAGCATCCAAATTCAAGTTGATCTTAACTATTGCACAGGTACTGTGAACATGCACTATATCTTTGAGCCAAGTAAGATTACTTTAATGTGGTTGGTCAATCAATAAAAGCAATATTGAGGGCTCTCATCCAAAAAGGGTATCCTCTGGAATGAAATTGAGCTGATAGTTAGTTGCAAATAAACTCAGCACAAGTAAACCAAACAACAGCCAGAATTTGTAAACTCCATGTACCTGCCCTTCTGGCCAGAGTTGATTGGCCCACATAGTGCAATGATGAAGCAACGTTACCGTCCTCTCAATGATCAAGTCCAAAAATACCTTATACAAAACTGATATACTTTTTAACATGCTTATATTAGTTGTACTTGTAACTACTAACTATGTACACAAATCGTGGAGGTATATTTTAACCTACTTCTAATTGTCGTATCCACTTGAAACTTTGCAAGTGCATGTATATGTAATCTGGATGACAGGTAAGTAATTTGGTACCTTCAAACTGATCTGATGATGGAGCCAGGAAGTGGAATAGTGGAACTCTTCAACTGTTTAGTGTGTAACTGATAAATACCTTTATTAGTTTTTCAAACTATAATATTTACTACATAAATATTCTGTGTTTCTTTCATACACTTGGGCTCTAAAATGTTTAGACTCAACAAGCTTACTGTCAAATAGAAAATTATACTACAGTAAAACTCTTTAAATAAAAACTCTTACATAATAAATGAAAAAATAAGCACTTGATACATAAATATGTACATTTTTTTTCCTTTTAATAAGTTTTCTCTGTTAGTGAGTGTAAATTTCTAAGTACCTAGAAAATCTTGTTAAAAGAATTTTACTTTTGTGTTTATATTTTGTAGGCAAAACATATGCAACTTTTTTTAAGTGATTAAAACATTATTTAACTATTTTCCAAAAATTTTATTCACAAAATAATGTGTGGTTACACAAAAAAAGAAATGCCAATTTCTTATGTACATTTTTTTGTGGTTTAAGGAACACATACAATTTTCATATTTTCTTAAGGCCTCTGACTACTGATTATTATCTTTTATTGCATGATTTATGTTACACTGACTTGCTTATTCCTTTACCACAATAACTACACTAATAAATGCAATACATATTTATGAGCTTAACATTATAACAGCTTGTTAATCTGACACTTCATATACAAAATAGTACAAAAATAAAGTTAACCTATTTCATAAATTTTTTGCATACACATACAACACTATAAACATCAACATGTCATACATTTTTCATATGGTTACCTAAAAAGTCTCAAACTTTAAAATGTGCTGATTTGGTATAAAATTAACTTGCTAATGGTAAAGACACTTTTAAGTGCTAAAATCATGCATCAGAAGTAATACATAAAGCCATTACATGAGCTCGTCAGTCCTCTTCAACTCACCACCTGCCAACTAATTTTTTACCACATGCGGACAATTTTTCAGAGAACATTATTACATTCATATTTCACTTAACTCTCGTTCCTCGTGGACTGTTGGAAGAAAACAGAAATGTATTTTTAAAAAAATGGGTGTGTGTAATTCTGTACGAGCATTAGAAGTTATACTTACTTAATTTAATAAAGAACCAACTTAAATTTTTCATGCAAATAATTAATAGAAATAAAATAATAAAAGGACTGAAGTGATAATATACATATAGCAAAGTATAAATTCACTCAATTATAAAATTCAAATAAATACTCAGTATTCAATAATAATATAAACACATGTATAAAATAAATTATTTAATTTAGTAATTTTAATTATTAATGCAAATAAATTATACATACAGGTATATAACCTCACTTGTATACATACACTTGATAAAGTTTATAAAGAAAATTTATACCACTAATATTCACAATAAGTAATTTTTTATTTTATTATATGAACCAGTGTTCAATATCAATCATTAAAGTATAAGATTTAAGAGCAAATTTATAATTTTTGATGGTATATGTAACTTTTTTTTTTCATCTTGTGGAAATTTTGTTGCATGGTGCATGCACATCGTAAAAATTAACCCTCGTAATTTTTTCATGATGCACCTAAAGAAATATGACTTCAAAAATTTAAATAATAATGTAATTAGCAAACATAATCTATAAATAAATATTTTTTAAGTTACAGTAAAACTCCAGTTAACCAAAGTAAGGTTATCCAAAAAGCATGCCCTGGTACTGTAAGGCAAGGGAATTCTCATGAGGATGAAAAAGTGCTAAGCTGTGGCTAGCGGAGATGTGAACACCTGTCCTTGAGTTGACTCCCCAGCATAAATAGAGCTACAATACCAATCCTTCCACCGCCTCCAGCGACCATGATGCCCGCCTCAGTCTCTAGCTGCCAACACACAAGTGTGGATCTGTGTAACAATAGTGCGTTCAAGTGGTTGTTTATTTCCGGCTTACATGCTGTGGTGACTAAGGGAAACCATGTTGTCACTTTCTCTGATAAATAAGCTGCTATCAAAGAAGTTAACAATAAAATTTATTGTTGTGGTTGGTTACAGAGTTGGTGTTTCTAATGTTTTAGAATGGGTGAAATCTAATCTAAATTTCTAGAGCAAACTGTAAAAAATTAGGCTAAGTTATTTATGTCTTTATCTTTGGTTCAGCCAAAACTAGGAAAAGGCATGCCTTTGACAGGCCCAACACTACAAGAAAAAGTTAAAATGTCAGTTGAGTTGTATTTCAACGCAAGCTCCGGGTGGTTGGACAATTTTAAAAACAGATACTGCAATCAGCAATTATACGGTATTTACGTGGAGAAAAGGGTCAAGAATAGACAAAAGTAATGATCTGCTTATAAAACTTAAACTTGGTAAACAACTGGCTCTTAACAATAAAAAGGCATAAGTCTATTATCTAAACGGACGACCCCAATACTGAAGGCAAGTTTTTTCCACCAAGAAAAAGTACTGAGATCGCCTAACAACATATCAAGACAAACTTTGCCCTTCTACATAAAGATTTGCAGCTACGAGCATAGTAGTAAGGCATAATGGATAACCGGACCTTACAGGCAGAAAAATAAGCCACTCGTCTTTTGATTAATAAAGTTTTTTTTACAAGGAGTTTGAGGTGTATGAAAATGGTATTTCAAAACTAATTTGAGAGAATTTTGTGAATGCATGCATGACAATATGTAGAAAAATAAAAGCATTAACACCTTTACCATTAACAATAACACCCTTTCAAAACCTACACTAGCCGTGTTTTCTCGCATAATATTCACACTTTTTAATCTAAAATCAAGTTTGAAAAGTATGGTGCGACGATTATGCGGAAAAATTTTTTTTTGTTAGATAAAGTTATTCATAAAAACAAAACCAATTCATGGAAAGTACGTTTATTTAAAATGTGAAGTATAAAAGAGCACGCCAAACAATTTAAATTAATAAGTCATGCAACAAACACCTTTCAACTTCAAATAGAAAAATAAAATCTATGATCCAAATGCAAGCCGAACGAACGCGTAACTATTGCCGTATACACACCACGAAAGAGTGCGGGCTATCAGATGTAGTTAACGCGGCACTCGGCACTCGACAGAGAGCGCGCGCTGCATGCACTCGGCGAGATATCGATATTTGGCTACGTGTACGCGCTCTATACGGGAAGAGAGTGCGTATTGCATGCGTCAGCGAGATATCGATATTGGGCTACGTGTGCGCACTATATACGGTAAGCAAAATAACCAAACATTAATGATTGCAACGTGCGCTGGCTACATTTTTGTAAGTGGTGCACCGCGGCGACGCAGACGAAAAGATGAACGTTATAATGTTTAAAAACGTTTTTAAAAGAAAATTTACACATCAGACAACTACGTATTTCCGTTAATTAAATAAGAGGTAATGTCCAAATAAATATTAGATTTATATTTTTAAATACATCGTTTTATACGGAAAAAAACCTCACAAAGCGCTCGGAATCTAATAGCGGAACCAAAAACATCATGCAACATTTACGCTAAAGTTTTTTTTTTTATCCAAATATTGACACCCAAAAATATGGGTGCGACGATTACGCGAGTGTGACGATTATGTGATAAAAGAGGGTATTTATTTTACTTGCTTATTATTTTAGAAAGAATTTGCACTGGAACTGCTTGTAAAAGAACCTCAATACGGATTGAAGATTGTGATTACAAAAAGATCACAATTTTAAACAATGCAGGGTGTCTACCGGTCACGGAAGTCACGGAATTGAACACATAGTCACGGATGTCACGGATAAGTCACGAAAGTGGCCATATGGGTCACTTTTTTTTTTCGTAATAGAAATAATAATTTTCAGTCTCCAACTAAGGGTGCTTGTTTTGTATTTTTTTTCTTTTATCATACGTTAAAGCTTAATTTTATATTAAAATTTTCATTCTTTTTTCAACTTTTCAGCGAAAACTAACCATCTTATGTAAACAAATACCGTAATCAAAGAAAGTACACATAAGTTATGTTTCAGCATGCAAGTGTCTTGCTTTACGCGGCATGATGGGTAGTGTATCGTTTTGTTGACAATATGGCGCCACGAGCGTGTGTTATACGTGATGGCTATGCAGTTAATCTGTAACTTTTTTATGCTTGCAGTAAAAGGATATACAATGTAATGTATTGGTTAATTGAAGTTTTCTGCGTAAAAGAAAACCGGTAAAAAGTATCAAGTGTTTCTGTAATATTTAGAAGTATTTTCTGGACGTGTGTTTACAAAAACTGTGTTTTCAACGTTTTTATATTGTTTTTTATTAGTATTGCGTGTTTGCATGTGAAGTTTTAATAGTTAAAAAAGCTGTGTTAGACGTATTCAGCACACCTATATCAGGTATTTTGTAATGTTTTATCAGTGTTAAAAATGCCAGGAAGGTGTCATTTTCAAAACACTTGGTTGGATGAAGAGGAATGGAAATTGTGGCTAAGCGCTGGTAAGGATACGTTTTCGGCTTTTTGTACTCTATGCAAAAAATATGCTGATGTATCTCACTCTGGAGTTAACGCAATTAAATGCCACGAAAAAGGAAAAAAAACATTGTGAGTTTCTTAATGTTCACAAGTCGGGCAGGCAGCAAATGCTCTCTTTTTGTACAAAGGTACCTGCGACCCTGGTTAGGCCCACCACTAGTTCATCAGAGCCCGGGCCCAGCATGCCAAGTTATGATTCATCTCAGCCAGCACCTAGCACCAGTTCACAGCTTACATCTTGTAGTACTGTCCCAGGAGAGAGATATCAAGAACAAAAGCTCTCCACTTTTCTTGTAAGTGATAGTTCAACAAAAGCAGAGATAGTGTGGGCTGTTCATTGCGTCTGTACGCATGCTTCAACCCGCTCGGGAGCAGCTGCAGTGGAACTTTTTCCACTTATGTTTCCTGATAGTACTATAGCTTCAAAAATGAAATTACAAAAAGACAAAGTAGCATATAGTGTCACGTATGGCCTTGGGCCTTATTTTGCTTCATTATTGTCTGATAGTGTACAGAAAAACCCTTTTTTTTGCACTATCTATTGATGAAAGTCTGAATGATATTTGCCAAAAACAGCAAATGGACATTGTTGTTAAATATTGGGATTCAGAAAACAGTATATCATGTACTCGATACCTAACATCTGCTTTTCTTGAGCGCTGTACAGCTGTAGATTTGCTGTAAAAAGTGCTAGTGTGTGTTGGTGAAGCCAAACTTTCCCTGGACTGTTTAATTCAACTATCTACTGATGGACCGAATGTAAATCTGAAGTTGATTTCTGATCTCAAAAGTTACATGAAGAGTACGCTTGACACTGAAAAGGAACCTTTGAATATTGGTACTTGTTCATTGCACATAGTTAATGGTGCCTACAAAACAGCACATACAAAGGTTGGTTGGCAACTTAATCAGTTTCTTAGAGCATTGTATCAACTTTTTAAGAATTATCCATCTCGGCGTGCTGTTTATTCTCAGATTACTGGTTCCAGAGTATTTCCAAAAACGTTTTGTGCTGTGCGGTAGACTGAAAACTCATCTGTAATCAAGAGATGCCTGGAAATGATTCCATTTTAACAGACAAAGAGATGGGAAAAAACCCTCCCAACACCCAGAACCTTGGCATTGTGAAAAAAATTTTGTTTGAAGATTCAGTTTTGGAAGCTAAACTGTATTTTTCAGCTATGATTGCGGAAGAGCTTGAAGAATTTCTGACAAATTTCCAGAGAAATTATCCTCTTCTTCCTTTCATTCACCAAGAGTTATTTCTTTTGATGAAAAACATAGGGAGAAGGGTTTTCAAGCAAAGTGTGATGGATAAAATTTCAAACGCTTCTCAGTTGAAGAATATGGATATCAAGAATGAGAATATCTTACGAAATACTGATTCCATAGAGATAGGTTTTGGTGCTACCTTCAGTCTCAAAAAGGCAAAAGAGCTTGACTCCCTGAAATTTAAGACTGACTGCAGGAAATTTCTGTTCTCATTGTATGCCAAACTTGATGAAAAGAGACCTCTGAGAAAGAGGATTGTATTGGGCTCAACTTGTTTGTCTCCTTCAGTAATGGTTAGAGACTCGGTTAGAGCTCTTAGAGCTAAGGTTGCCATTCAGGAACTCATCTCACACAATCAGTTGGCACCTGCTGATGGAGAGATTATTCTTAGAGAGTTCACCAGGTTTTGTGAACATCCCGAGGTTTTGAAAGCTGCAAAATGTTTCAACTGGAAAAAGGAAAGCCTTGACAAGTTCATTTTTAATTTCATCAACTCATTTATGCAAGATGCACATGTTCAATTAATCCTATATTTCCAAAGCTTCTTAATTTGTTTCCATGGAAATGCAGCGGTAGAGAGAAGTTTCTCTTTTAACAAAGATTTTTTGGTTGAAAATCTTCAAGAGAAATCTCTTGTAGCACAAAGACTGGTTCATGATCATATCTTTTCACTTCCAGGTGAGTATTTTAAATTTGGACTAATTTGTTTTGGACTAGGGTGGGAGTACTTACAATTCAGATTGTGTTATATTGCAGTACAATTACCTAATATGTTTTACTTAACTATTTTGAATATTGATTCATTTGGTTTTTCAGATGGCATTTCTTCTCTTGCACATCAGATTACAAAAAAAATGATTTTGGAATTTCGCAATGCCTCAGCAAGACGGAAGGAAGACCTAAGAAGGAAACATAACGAACAGGATGAGGTGTTAAATGCAAGAAAAAGAGCTGCACATGAAATCAAATTACTCAAAATGAAAAAGAAAAAATTGCTTGAAGAGAAAAAAGGAGATTATTACAAATAGAGAATGAATTGAAAAAACTCAAGAAAAGTGTATAAACTGTTTTTAGTGTCGGTAAATAGCCTAATATAGAATATTTAGGTTAGATGATAGTGCATAACCTTGAAATTTTTTTTTGTGTACTCTATTTCAAAAGAGTCTAATGCATAATATATATTTATATTTTCGGTCATAAAATTTTTTTAAAAGGTCCCAAAAAGTTCCAAAAAAGTCACTGATTTTTGCTTTTGGGATTTGGTAGACACCCTGCAATGTGATTGTGTCGTGTTAGATGATGGCATACTTAAAGTCAATCTCCCAAGTATTCAAATAAACAGTACACAAAAGAAGTCAGAATTCAACTGACACACTTCATCTTCAGGTTCATCACAAAAAAGGGTGCTTCCCAAGGTTGTTACATGCCTTTGAAGTGGGAGCTGAACAATGTTTTTATAGCAAATAATCGAAGATAGAACACTGACAATTTTTGCAGTGATTGTCGAAATTTGTTCAATTAGGCTTTATCTTGATGCATAGTTCCACTTTTAATGCATACTTGTTCTATTATTTCCAATAAAAAAAATGTTCTGCTCTAAATTCCAAGGCGGTACCAGCCTTGGAAAACCCTTTAGAACATAGTTGTGTTTTTTTTTTTAAACTTATTCTTTCTGATGAACTTGCAGCTGATGTTTGCTGGTCGAATTCGGACTCATCCTGTATAACATAAAGCAGTTCTTTACACCACAAATTACAGTACGAGTTTATACCAGAAAACAACATGCTTTGCTTTTATTTGAAGTATAAAACACATCCAATAGCAAATCATTAAGACAGTAAAATAAAACTGACAACAATAAGTAATGATTTTGAATAGTCTGGGGAATTGTCTCCCTAGATAATAAGCATGGATAAGCAGGAGTTACCCGTATGTATCATAACACTTAACTTTCAATGTCACACACACAAACAGCAACAAATAACTATAATTTTTTTTTTTTTTTTCCCCGAATTTCTGAACTACAATACAAATACTAATTACCTATTTTCAAATTTTTTAATAAATGGGAACCAAATATGACTTTCATGTGATTAAATCAATTCAGCAAGTGAATGATACAAGTACTCAATGTAAGCGAGAAAATACATATTCAAAATAGATGACAACAAATGTGTCCAATATCACATAACTATTTGATTAATGATGATGATCACAGGTTAAACATTTACAGTCATATTAAATATTATTGTCAAACATTCACATTCAAGTTAACAGTAATAGCCAGGCAGGCTAAAATTATAATCTCAACGTTAATACTCATAGTACCCTGGATTTCTATCAGAAATTTAGTCTTATTTTACACAAAAAAACCTAAAAAAAAATTTTATATTTTTTTAAAAAAGGTTTGTAAATTTAAATTTTACATAAACAAACCCAACAAAATAAGTTAATACTATAACTTCCAAAAATAAATAAGAAATATTAGAAACCAACTTACACTATGTACTATTATTAAACAAAAGATTGTATCACTTTACATAAAAATTATATGTTATGGAATTTGATTAAAAATCAATAGCAGAAATTTTAATGTATGCTTCTTAAAACATAGCTGTTTTAGTAGTGTACAAATAATGCACACGAAAGACACCATTTTTAAAATGTGAAAAAAATTGTGTATCCAAACAAACAATTTTTTTTAAGTAAAACATACTAGCACCAAATTCACAATGCATAAACAAGATAGGTACATTGAGGAGTACGATAAAAACTTTTACATATTGTTCTCAGATCTTAAACTTAATTAAAGTTAATCATTATTGCAAAAGGTAGAAAAACAGCTTATTTTGGAGATCTCTGTGCTCTCGTTATAATTCATGAAGTCTTCATTACCACCAGTTTTTAATTGCCTGTGCTTTGGAACATTTATACGATGGTTTGATTCCTGCTATTTTAGATCTTTTAAATATTTAACTACTACTTTATGTACAGATTTTGTTTAGCAGTTTGTGGTTCAATAAGGCCTAGCTTTGAGCACTTTTCATAGTTTACTGTAAGTGTTACAAACAGTAATTAATACAGCACTATGACAATGTAAGAAAGTTTAGAGAGACATTCAGTATACTTGTCACAACAAATATCAATCTGAGAAACTATCAGAACAAAAAAAAACAGGCCTTGAACAATACATGAGAAAAATTCTCCACTCTTTCAGAGTTTAGTTAGTAGGTCCGAGAAAACATTACCTTGGAAGGTGGAGGGGTCCTTACTGCATGCAAATAATCGGCAGTCAGCTTGTAAGAGAATGAATGCTGCAAGTACAATTCCAATCTGATTTTCAATGTCAGAAAATTACATGAATGTAGGGCCAAAAAGACCCGAAGGAACGGACTTGGAGCATGAGGTAACATTATAGACTTCGAGAAATTTTTCTAACCAGATTAACCATTCTTTAAAATGCACTGTGCTGTTGGTATATACGATTGTTTGTAATTTTAAGCTTGATGGGAAAATTGGATGAAATATGAATGTGTGAATTGTTATGTCATTTAGCATAATAAAATTAGAGGAGGTCTTATCACACACTCCCTTACTTACAATCTGTCAACAAATATGTTTCTGTAAACTGAAAAAAAAAAAATTTAAGCACTTACATGACAGCATTCTCCAACTCTTCACTCAAGGACACCTACAAAGTTTCCCTTCAGTTCCACAGAAAATAATACAGGTCCTATCATTTTTTAACAGACCTTGCACAGGCTATGTGGTGATTACTACATAAAATCAACCTGCATCGACCACAGCACTTCACTTACCATATGCCTCACGAAGTCTAGCACCTTAATTGTGGCTAAAAATAATGTTCTGACATGCCAAGAAAACATAGTAACAATTAACTAACAGCACCAATTTATTATCAATTAAAAACTATTACTTAACTACCTTTAATTTAGAAGGATAACATCTAGAATTACTCTCCTATTCTAGAACTGTCTTAATACTGTAAACGTTTTCAAAGACAACACGAGAAATTAGTTACAGTGAAAATTCTTTCATCTGGCACTCTCGGAACCACAACTCTGCCAGATCAGCGATTCTATTGGATTACTGGTAGCTGCAAGTACGCGGACACAACGCCCCCTCCTAACGGTACCAAGAGCGGACAAGCTCTACCTGAGGTGGGATCCACAACATGTAGGCACATGTAGGGAGAGAGAGCCACACACTTGCAATGACCAAAACGGAGCAAGACAAATACAAACATAAACAACAAACATAAGAATACAAAAATAAACACAAAATAAACCAATTGTATAACATGATGATAGAAAAACTATCCAATAATAAACAAAAAGATAAAAACAAAGAAACATACTAAAATGATCGAAAAATCATCGCTCATGACGGAAAAGACCGGCAACTCTGTCCCTACGGCTTGGCTGGGCTGGAACGTAAGAGCGGCCTCCCTGTACGGTCCCATTCGCAGCAAACGACAATTAAAGTATAATGAACAAACAAAGAACAAACTAAGAATACTAGTAAAGACATTGATCAAAAAGCAGGAAAACACGTACAAATAAAAAAAACTATCGACTATAGATTTATAAAATGAATATAATAATAGAAAAATACACATATTGTTTTAACAGGAATACCAACAAAAAATTAATACAGTACAATCAAGTTTAAAACAAGTTGCAAAAACCTGATCCATGCCAAGCAAAATAACCACTGAGTGAGCTAACAAGGTGGGTAGAGCCATAGCACTACCTGGCGGTCAAGGTCAACAAATACCCGAATCCCTTGAATTATGAACGTAAGCAGATCCATTAGTGCCGGATTACAGAATGACCCCAAATGAAAATGTGGGATGAGTAGAAAAAAGTATATATGGCGAATTGTGACTAAAACCAAAGTAACACCAAAAAGCAACTCAAAAACACTGCATAACACAGAAGTAAAAGTTAATACACCATATATCGTGAACCCTCATTAATAAGAATCCTGTTAATAAAAAACTCTCACTAAAACAAATTGTTTGTACAGTCCCTAAAAATCATAAATAGGAGTTATTGTGCTAAGTAATATGTTTAATACAAAAGTATGGTTATTATGAAATACAAAGATGATTTTGTTCCAAGGGTAGAATATTACATCTAGTACAGGATGGTTAATACAAATATCCCTGAATAATGTAATGAAGATATGTTTCAACTAAAATAATAGGTACTGATGCCATTTCTTTTAGAATTAGGTTGGGGGAAAAAGCTTGGAAATTTTATTCTTCAAAATTTAATGGTAGTATGTCTTTTTGTAGGTAATAATCTATACCTTTGCTTTATTCTTGTCTTAAATCTTTTTAAGTATGATACAGGAGAAAATAGTTATTTTTGGAGCCACGGGTGTAGTCATCATAAAATTGTATTTTACAATTTCCCCCCCCCCCCCCCCCCAAAAAAAAAAATTAGATGCAGTGTAAAATTTTGTGCAAATTTAAACACTTTTAAAGTTGATAAAAAAATTATATAAATATTGTGTGCAAATTTAAAAATAGTTTGGTTAATACAAACCTCGTTATTTCGGTTTCTATTACACCTATCCCTCACTTAGCACGACTAATTTGTTCCTCAAAATGCTCGTGTTATTCGAAATAGCGTATTCTGAAGCATTAGTTTCCATACATAGCAAGGCTAATTTATTTAACGTGTTCCAAAATTGGGTAGGAAAATATACTTTACGTAACATAAATGCGTTGAATAACACTCAACTATAAATATGTCACACCATTTATATTTATATGCCTCCCATCACACTTTGTATGACAAATATGACACTGTGTAATGGTAGATACATGGTTATGTACTCGTCAGTCGGCTGGCTGACTTGCCCGCCCGGGCGTGACGACCAACTCACGTCGCGTACCTTCAAAAACCATCCTTTACTGTCAGTAAACCGATATTACTGTCCGGATAATTTTATTTTAATTTTTGAAAAATTAAAGTGCTTATTCACGTATCACCACCTGGTTCACACCAATACCGTCAGGCCAATGATTTTTTTTTTCATTGCAACATTCATTTAACAACCTTTTCCATGTGAATCATCTGTCCATTTCTGTTCCGGTATCTAATGTAAAATATATTCCCGCTAGTACAACCAACAGCATCAGACTTATATAAACTTTTGGTAAGAGTCCATATTTCGTACGATTGTGCGCACAGTTGAATTGCTTAAAACTAAAGTGCGACCAACATAAGCGTGGTCTTCATGACAATCTGTGTGCCGTTAATTTAATTCCGTGCCACTGGCTATACTGAGTTCACAGCCCGGTTTGTGGCCAGGCGACAACAACACGGTACAGCACTGCGGCATACGTGCGGATGTAAAAACATTTGGTCCTTTACACTCCATAGCCGCAATTTAACTTGCCATAGCTAAAGTTTGTACAACAGCCAATAGCATAGACAGATCTGCGCGCACATCTCTTCCCCCCTTGTTGGCTAACTGTATCCCACGGCACACCTGTTGTTTACAGATATTGAAACAGACTTTTTTTTTTGCCTGCTGAGTTTAGTGTTAAGTGAAATTTAAAGATGTGCTATTCAAGACTGAGGCAGTAAAATTCTCATCGCGCTGAATGAATCCGTGCAATCTGAAGACGTGCTAAGTGAGAGATAGGTGTATTGAGCAAGTTATATCATGGACTTAAGTAGGTAGCATTTAACCAAAACTTAATTCATATCATGAAAAAAAAAGGAATCTTTTAATGTTTGAAATTCAGGGAATGTCATTATATCGGTACAAAAAATTTAATCAAAGTGCATGGATCAGAAATATAATTTTAATTTTTTATTGTGCATTTCTTATTGAATCAATTTTAAACCATAAATACAAGCTAATTTATTTTAATTGTTCTGAATGTATCATTTTAGACAAATTTATTAAAAATTACCTTACCACAAAAATGCTGCATATAAATTTTTCCCCTATTTTTGGTGGAGTAAGTATTATATTACAAAACTGCTTTTATAAAAATAAAAACAATAACACAGAAATGCTCTGTTTTAAAAATGAAATATGACAAAAAATAAAACCATAAAATCTTGTCTCTACCAATGAGAGAACTCCAACTGTAATGCCGTATTTACTCGCATATAGGTCGCCATCGCATACAGGTCGCACCCATAATTTGATGTCTTTAATTTGGTATTTAAGATTCCCCCCATATAGGTCGCACCGGTAATTTAATGACGCGAACGGCCGGCGCGCCGTGCACGAAAGAGTTAACGGGTATTGTAAAACTCCGCTACTACGAGAGCTGATAATGGCGTGATAAATTGTTGTAACAACAAGTACTCGTAATAACAGAATATAGAAAATTGAAGTCAAGTTAGATTCCTGACTTCTTAAAAAGTCTTAATTGTAGACTATAAATCGAAAACAGTGCTTTGTATTGCAAAAAAGGACAGAATAAAAGTTGTAGTAAATTTAATTTTGAATAAAAAAGGCCTGTTATGATTTTTTATATCTACAGCGGTTTTTGTTTTAAACGTGCGATTAGTCTGACGCGTGAGGAAGTTCCCGACACAGATAAGATAGTGGCTGGGGAAACCATTGCTTCTCCCCTTCCCTTTTTCTACTTGTTTGCCATCCAGGTGCAACATCGCCCTTCGTTTACAATTTTTTTGGCGCTAAGTGAATTCGCGTCATGCGAGTTCGGCTATGCTAACCGGCTGGTTGTTATTTTCGTTCAAAACGTGGCAAAGGAACTTGTGTGGATCAGGTAAAAAACATTCGGCTCTAAACGAAAGATATAAGAACAATGCTATCCTGAAATGCTGTGACACGTTTTTAGAGTAGATAATCACAGCGATAGACTGACAGGATGCGCTCCTGCCCTTGGCGTCAGCGATGTTTATTTTGACAGCTCAAGCAATTATCTTTTCCACGACCCTTCACAGCGTAAAAAAAAAGAGAAAATAAAACACGTTCGAATGCAGATGGAAAAGTAACTATGCAGTAAAATAAATATAATTACGGCCCTGCTAAATTTTTCTATTCAATAAAATTCAAGGTATTAGTGATTTTTCAGCAGAAACTGCTGTGTGACTAATAAACAAACTGTATCATAATAACATAAACGTATAAAGTATTTATTAACGGCGAAGGACAGTCATATAAGCCAATAAAAATATTTATTTGACCGAGAATGGACTATACAACCTGGCTTTTGCCGCACGCGGTGTGGGAGGGGAGGAGGATGCTGACAGTTTCTCACGCAGAAGGTTGAAATAAGGGAGGGAATGTGTTGAAATGTTAGTTGGAAACGGGAGGGGGGGGGATGTTTTTACATGGTTTGTGGCTCTGGGAGGGATGAGCCTTGAATAATTAGCAGGGGATGGGAGAGGTAAGCGTCACGTCACGTATGACGTCAAGCCGCCGCTACCGCCAGCCTGGCCGGACGAGTTTCTTACGCTCTTGGCTACCACAGTGGCTTTTCGTGCGGGCGGGTAAGATAACATGACAGCTGAGACGGCTTTTCGTGCGATAGTGGACGCGCCGAGCTCGGCTAGACACTGCCCCCAGCTCTCGCCAAGATAAACATGAACCCATAGCGCCCAACAAAGTGTAACAGACTTGTTTTTCAGCCAATTTTACTCAATTTTTTACTTTCTCTGCTCAAATTTTTCACGTTTTCTCAAAAAACTGTCGTATAAACGGAATGGACGCATCAGAGGGAGGTTGCATCGGCGGGATTCTACTGTATTGCAAAAAAAATTCCTCAAAAATTTTAAAATTTTTTTCTTCACATATAGGTCGCACTTCATTTTCCCCCCCCATCAAATCTGGTAAAATTTCCGCGACCTATATGCGAGTAAATATGGTGGTAACAAACCACAGCAGATCTTGCACAAAATTAAAAAATGGTGGCTGCTTAGTACGCAGAGACAGACGACTGTATCAGCCGCGCGACAATCGACTGGCAGGATGTCATGGCAAAATCTGTTCCTCTTCCTGCGTGTTGTCTTCCGCCTTCTGACTTACTGCTGTCTGCTCCTCACTGCAGCCTCCTGGTCGCAGCTGTGCCGGCACCTGACAGAATTACTTAGTATACATAGCCTGTGATGATTATTCCCATGCTTTAACGCAGCACAGCAACAGCCATTATGCCATTATACAAGTCACATTTTCAACATTCATCATTGTCTTAGCACAATAACCCAAACAAAAGGTTCTGCTATAGTAACCAGTACCCTGGTTACTTGTTAGTTTTTGAATAATTTTTTTTTGTAACTTGATTTATATTGAAAATTTACACAAGGTAATTTCGCCAGGCAGACTGAGGAGTGGGAGAACTGAACTGTCTCGCGTGGCAACGAGATGTACGTGCATGTGTGTGTGTGTGTGCATGCTCGTGTGTTTGTGCATATGCATTCATGCCTGCGTGCAGCAAATGCTCAGATTCAGATTTTCTGCCCCTAAGCCATGGGCCGGGAAGGTCTCTAGAAATTATGTTTTAATACCAAGTAAGCAGGGTTAAAAAGAAACCAGTTTTTTAAAATAAAAACCAAGCAACCTGTTTTTTTGTCCGAACAAGGTTTTTTTGGTTTAAACCACTTTTTTTATTACATTAGTTATTTTGGTTATTAGCGTGTTCAAATGAAAGCCATACTACATCCCGCTCTCTGGTGAGACACTTCTGGTGTCTCATGTTATTATGTTTAATGTTTAATTATGTTTAATTTTAATGTTAATGTAATTTTTTTAGTTAATGCTTTCATATTTATTTTTATTTACGTCTTCAAAAGTCTCAATTAAAATTAATCAAAGACTTTAGTTTTTCCGTGCTGCCATTTACCTCTGTTGAATGGACTTGTCCACGTATGAAAGAGGGGAATTAGCAGAGGGAGGTGGATGACGTCACAGGTGTGTGACATATGCAGGAGAGAGACTGTTTGGACTATGGGGGAGACAGTGGCTTGCGGGCGTTGACCGACGACGGAACAGCTGATAGTTCCTGAACTGGAGCGGAGAGCCATGAATATGGGGTGTCGGTGTAGCTCCATGCACTAGAGTAGGGACGCGACCCACACCGTCGTTGTTAACTGTTAACTCTGGAGAGTGCTACGCAGTGCCATCATTGCCGCGGCCTGCATCAGCTGTTTTTTTTTTTTTTTTTTTTTATAATTTGGAAGGAACGGCAACGTATTTACCGCAAGCGATCTTAAACTTCTCGTGAGTCGCAAGTGTTAATGGAACTCGCCCCGAAGTGCGAAGACCGCTGCCATTTGACTGTGCTACATGTGTCACCTATGCCGAGTCTACAACCTGGGTACCCGGAGGTGCCGCGTGTGCTACAGTTTTGGTAAATTTCTACTACACAGAGAGAATTATTGTAAGTAAAACTTTAATTTGTTATTGGTGGAAGAAGAAGTTGGTTTGGGACGGTGTGCAAGCTTTGGTGTAGACTCCCCCCCCCCCTCCCTCCGTCCATCAAGTACGGACTTAGACTTAATCACGTAGTGATTGTAATTTTTATGTCTAAAATGCCACTTGTCAGTATTATGTGTATTATTATTTATCCCTTTTTTTTATGTGTCATAATAAATCTAAATGTTTTCTTACGAAGTAATTAGTATGAACCCTGCAATAATCTACTCAACACCTAATCAAGTGTTTAATTTTAGTTTTGCGTCTCTACAGTGTCTACGCGACTAGCCATGGTGAAGTCAATATCAGCTGGGTTCAAACAGAATGATTGTAACTGGCTGTCCTGGTATGGACGGACGTGGGCTGCTCGCCCCGGCATGGGGTAGCAGGCTACTCTGGTAATAATATTAAACCAGAAAAGTTATAACATCAAAGAACTGAAGTCCAGAAAATCTGACATCTGACTAGAACTTAACCACAGAAAGGGTATTTCCCACAGGAGCAGGATTCTCATAAAAACGGTGTTTCCCACAGACAGGGATCTCCTACAATTTTTTTTTTTTTACACTTTTGTCTACTATTTACTAATTACGTAATTTAATTTGAGGATTATTTAGCTTGGTATAATGTACAACTTATTCAGATGATTTAAATGATAAGATTTTTATTAGTATATAATTATTTGTTCCTGTATCACAAGAAACATTAATGAGCAAACTATTGTTGTTTATTAATATCTCTATTAAAACTACATATAAAAAAATTGTTAATTTTAATTAATACACTTGATTTAAACCATGGTTTATATAAATAAATAAATATATAAATAATGTACCTACAGCTACCATTATATGAGGTTTATTTGTACTTTTTTGAATAAATAAAGTTATACCAATATTTATTCAAATTTCCATGGTTGGATATTTTTTGTTTCCTCATTAACTCCTAGATTTGTTTTTCTCTCAAGAACTCTGCTAATTTGTTGCTCTGCTATTTAATTTCACTGTTTGCATTTCTACCTTGGAGGATTGTTTACAAGCGAAAGTATTGTTAATAAAAGATTTGTTTTGTAGCTTAACCCAAATGTGTGCTCCTGTTGGTAGTGTGCCTCAGTCTGTGGGTTGGTAATGCCAACACTATTATCACTAGTTTCACAAGAGTCACGATTTTAATGCCTATAAAAAGGGAATAAATATTTAATGCTGGGTATTACTTCTTGGTGCAATATTTTGGTTCTTTCACAATTAAATGTCATATGTTAATCATGGAAAAATGTAACTGCTGTATTTTGTATTATATAATTCACATAGTAGGCTTCATGTTTACAAATTAACTAAATAAATAAATAAATATATATATAAAAATAACTTAACCAGTTAAATGTAATAGTGCTCAATATTACCAGTTACCTTTGCACAACTAGTCAGTATAGCAAATGAAAAAAAAAAAAAAAAAAAAAAAGAGAAACAGTTAAGGAGTTAACGTTAAAATAAGGTTTAATATGTCTATTAACAATTTATATAAGGAGTTAAATAAAAGAAAAATCTTCAAAGTTAAACTGACTAGTATTCGAAAGAGAATGCTAGGTATGTGCTATCATCTAACACACCATTTACCCTCAAACTAAATGACAAGTTATAAATACAATGGACCATACCTTATCCGGCCAGAATACAATGGGAATTTGATGGAGAGTGCAACTGTCAGAACTAGTTACGATCAGCAAATTGCTATTTTCCTACCAAAAATGTACCTTTTGGTTGTTTCCAGCTCACAGTTTGTTTTTCAGTAAAAGAAATACAGTAAAACTCTGTTAAGACGTTTTTCAAGGGACTGGGTGCTAAATACTTCTTAACAGGGATAACTTCTTAAAAGGGAACTTCTGCTACATAAAATAAAGTTTTACTCAAATGACACACTGTATTAAATCAAAAATTACACTTACCTATTATTATCATGGTATACTGGAAATACTATACAATTATATGAGTAAACTAAACTAACTGAAGCGTTTATCATTCGTCAAATGTTCAGATAAGAGAGATAGTGGAAAGATGGAACAGCTTCTCAGTGTATACAAATGCAAGCAGATGGTTGGTCAAAAAAATACAATAATAACAGCGTGTAGCCTACGGCAATGGTTTCGCAGGTTTTTGCAGTTCAAATTATTTTGCAGTTGTTTGGAAATAACAAAATTTTTGAAAATCAATGATAAATATATTTCAAAAGTTTAAAGATAAACGGTATTACAATTTTTTTTTTCTTGAAATGCTGAACGTTTTATGCGGGAAGCATCTATAAATGCAAACCTTTTGAATGGGAAAAATTAACATAGGGATATATAGAAGTGATCAAGGGAATAATTTTGTAAACTTAATAAGCGGGAAAACTTATTAAACGGGAACTTCTTAAACAAGTTTTACTGTAAAGGTTAAATTTAACAAGAAAACATGATAAAGGTCCAATAAATTTCAATATAACAAGCAATGTAAAATACAGTTTCCATAGAGAGAAAAAAAAGTGGTTTCGAGACTATTACACATCAGTAATTTAACCTGGCATTACTCTATGAACTTTAACATGAATAAAGAAAAATAATTAAATGCTAATTTATAGGTTTGTGAATATTTCTCCTCACTACAATGAAAGCTGACAATCAAAATAAACTCTGAGCGAATTAAAAATGATGCCAGCACAGTAATTCAAGCTGGTAGCTAAGATCAACAGCCAGATAGTCCACCTGACAAAATCTGAAACCAAACAATTTTTTTGGTGCCAGATTATGGAATAAGCTGAACCACTGAATGCAATATAAAGCTCTCATTGTGCAATCATGTAATTTTAAGAAGTTTTTAAAGAAACCTTGAAACTTTAAGACTTCAAAAATACAGTAATATTAATAACTTTCCTCATAGTTCACATTAAGTAAAAAATTATACTATATGAAACTTGAAAAAATTCTCTGCTCCACCACTGACAAAAAAAAAAATTCAGGCAAAAAGAGTATGTCAGGCACTACGCACACAGTAACATGAAACACTCGCAAACTGAATTTGCAAAACATTTGCTTGCTGACAGTCAAAAACAAAAGAACGTGGTCCATTGAAGAGCCACACGACTCACCGTGGAGGCGTCCCCCGGGGGCTGCGGCTGCTGCACAGTAACTCCCAACTCCAGCTTGTCCATGAGCTCCGACAGCTTGCGCGCCTTGCGCAGCTCGTTCTGCTCGATGATCTGGCACAGGTGGCCCGTCAGCAGCTCCTTGCGCTCCAGCTTGCCGAACAGCACCAGCTTGGCGGCCAGGAACTCCTTCTCTGCCTTGTCGTAGCGCTTCCTGCCAACATCACGGCCATTCTAGTGCGACTCCTAATCCACACAAGTGGGAATTTCATGAGAGGGGAATAATTACTTTCATAAATTGTTTGAGGGATACACAACTATAGTTTATGAAACAAGAACATACATTACACAACAACGTTATAACAAAGTTCAATTTTTTCCAACCAAATTATTTTATGTTTTGAGTTTTAAGTACGCTAAATGTTTCCCTCTGTGCTTATTTCACACCTTAAAACTGCAATATCTTTACGTGACAATGTGCATCCAGAGCTTGTAGATTAAATTGATACAAATAAATGTTATTTGCAAAAACAGGAACACATAATAAATTAAAAAAACTTTTTAAAGTGAACTCAAAGACTTTAAATATTTTAAAATCAGAACCTCCCTGCCTTTTAACGCAGCTAAATTCTTTTTTCTTCTCATCATAAAATTTTAATTTATTACATAACACTTATTAAAAAGTAAGTACGAGTGCGATACTAAGGGATAGCTGGAACGACAATGTGATCGGTTGTAACTGTATACTCACTGGGCCTCCATGAATTCAATGCTTGCATTTTCGATATGGTTCCTCAAGATGGACACATCGTTGCTGAGCAGATGGTCGAGTTTCTGGAGCTCGTCCTGAATTTGCTGTAGATGCCGAGCTTCCTCTTTCGTTCGCTTCTTCCTTGAACATTTACACTGCTCATAATAATTTACATAATAAAAATTTAAAATAAGGCATAGTTAAAATAAATACATTAATGATAAAATCTATTGTTTGGCAAAAACATTTTTGAACCAAAAGAAAGGCCACACAAATAGAGTTTCATTGAAAAATTTCAATTTCAGCTGGCTTATTATGAACCGGTGTTCATTACTTTAAAAATAAGTTTTACTCCCTCCATGTGTGTACCAACAAAATCCTATCTCCTTAAAGGTGCACACCCACCTGTCTGCAAGAGCTTGCGAGAGGAGCTGTTTCCGCTGCCTGTTCTGTTCTTCCATCAGCCGCTGTCTCTCCCGGAACTCGTCCAGAGAGCACGACAGGCCCTTGCCCCCGCCAGGCTCCTGCTCAGGCCCCTCGATGCCACCGCCCTCGACCAGTAGAGGCCCCTCTGTGTGGGCGGGACTGCCTTCAGTTGCAGCCACAATGCTCACCGCAGAAGTCATGTCGACAGTGCCGGCGCTATTCTCTAAATGAACACTTTTGTTCTTTGACTCACCTGCTGTTTTCTAGACATAAAAAAACATTGATCATAAAAGTTTTTTAAACATTGCCTATTTATTTAATTAAATCAAACAAAGGTAGGCTTATATTTTGCAACTATTATTACAAACCAAAAATATTTTTCAATTACCTAGCTATACAAATTAAAAGTGTAACTGTAAAAGAATAATATAAAAATTAATTTTCAATCAAACAATGTAATAAACTGGTACAGCACAACAAGATACCTCTGGCCTGGAAAGGAAAGCTTTCTCTGGGACGTCTTCCTTGCTACCGGTAACAAGAGCATCCTGCTGGGGCGCCTGCAGCATCCTTTCTCGAGTGACGTTCTTCCTCCCGGGGCCTGGCAGCAGCCGAGCCTGCCGCTTGGCAACGCGTACCTCTCCTCCTGGGACTGGATCTTCCCTCCGTGTGCTGCCTGAAAGAATCCAGTAAACCACCAACAAAAACAATTAGGGTACAGAAAAAAAATTACTTATCCAGGATTTCAAGTAAATTACCTGAATTCCCACCAATTACGAATTCTCTGTTCATACCGATACTGTCCCTGACATTCCTGAATGTGGACACTTTGCACTGAGATATAGATCCTCATATATAGTGCCAGCACATTAATCACAGAAAAGTTGCAGGATTATGGGACCTCGGAAATTTTATTGTGCATAAAACAATCATCACACAAGCCTTAGCATAATCAACTGATATTTTGGTGAGAATGAATTAAAATAGGTTGATATTGCAGCTTGCCACCTTTGCTGTTCTTCCATAATTTGGATATGAATCGTAGGTTCTCAATTATCTTTAGTTTTCACCCATAGACAAGTTTGGTTACTAATGAATATTAATTTCCTATTTGTTCTTAACCCGTGAGAGGTAATTGTAATCATACCTACCCAATTCTCTATCGTGAAGCTTCTTGATGTCGTCTTCAGTAAACCCATTCCATTTTCCTGCCATTATTAAATTTTACATTCTACTAACTTTCAGGTTATGATACAACTGTCATACGTCAATAAAACAAATATTTCGTTTCGTCGCAGATACTATACATACTAAGATACACATATCTCTCGAAAAATATCTCCATACATTCAACGAGCATATATCTGCAAACCTAATTTCGTTTTATAAAATCATTAAAAAAAATATTTTTATGTGTGATATGATAATTTGATGAAAAGAAAAATTAAAAACAATATTTAGGTGTTTAACTACCGTATTTAATTTTTTTTTCTTATTTAAAAATTCATTAGTGTATACTTCAAAAACAATAGTGTTACCTACGATTATAACTCATTTTACTTTGTTTTTTTTTAATGTTATTTCTTGTTTCAACGTCATAATAATATAAAGCCATTACTATATCATTGAAATGTAAGCGCCTATTTCAAAATTCGAAAATAATAAGGCATATCATATTGAAATTAAATTTTTTTTAGTAGAAGTGTGAATTAGATATGTCTTCAGAGTTGCATATGATATGTAATTATAAGAAATGCAAAAAGCCACTACTAACACGTGCATGGGTAACGAGTTGCTCACATGCTTTCTGCCAAGAAGATGGTGCCAGAGAATTCTCTCAGGGAGAAAATAAGTGCCCCGCATGTAAAACTGTTCTTCCGCAAAAGTATGACATCGTAGAAGTAGATCTTAATCCTTCAGAAGAATTTAAATCAGTGAGTTCGTAGTTGTAATGTTGTATTTGCTATTTTTGTTTGTGAGTTTAACCTACAATTCTTTATTTTAGCCTTTAATGCCTTACTGTATTTATTTTTTATTTTGTTCAGACAACAACAAAGAAAATTAAAATGTTACACTATAGGGTTTGTTAATTTTTCCTACTGGCTGATAAGTAGTATATTATTTCACATAGTTTTAATTGGCTTATTCAGAAATATTAAAACATTTTGAGAAAACAAATTCGAAAGGTATTGTTAATTTTTATTTCTGTAACTTCAGTAACTTAAGTTTGTAATATTCTTAAAAATAAATCACATCATTGAATAACATAATTTAAAATCATACCATTATAAACTATCAAGTGCAGCACTTAAGCATAGATTGAAGTAGCAATTTTCGTTCTGTTTTGTTAACTGACTAGAACCATTTTTGTTTTGTTCAGATGGTGCTGGCTGGGATGCGGATCGAGACAATTTTTGAGATATGCAACCGTGCCGTTTCTTTCTGGAACTACCAGATATCGCAGCAGTACATGTTCCATGCCATGTCTGCGAAAAGAGCAAAGGATGCAATAGCAGAGTTGGAGACAGTGCACGAGACTGCAGTGGGGAAGTTGACAAGCAAACTGAAAATGCTGACAAATAGAATGAAAGGTACACAGTTCATAGTTACTGATTACGTAGATTGTGTGTGTTCTGTACCAGAGCACAACCCAAGACAATTCTAACTTAATTTTTAACAATTATCAACAGCTATAACACAGTTCTAGTTCCTCAAATACATGAGATATATAGCTCTTGCTATAATGGTAAAAGCTATTTGTGAATAAGCAGTTTTGAAACACAAGCATACCACAGATGTACGCATAACATATACAGGGTGTCTACTGACCCTGGAAAACCTGGAAAAATCAGGGAATATTGTAATCAGGGAAAAATCAGGGAATTTTTTTTGGTAGGTTGTAGTTGGCAATACTTTTTTGTTTATTGATCAGCTTGCATTGACGTAGCATCAAGTGTATCCCCTCCCATTTTTATTTTTGAATGGCAAATAACGAACAGTTCCCACGTCCATTTTCTTTTATTTACCATCGGATTCGGAAGTGGCGTTAAATCACGTGATACAAACTGGTTAAAGCTGGTCTGTTATCCTGCTGACGTATGTGCTGCGGCATGTGCTTCCCGCGTTCGGATTACACAGACAGGTGCATTTAATTTTAAGTAATTATGGATGCCCCCAACGTAAACTGGGCATTTTTGTTAGCTTTGAAAATACATATCACAGACACTTTTGGTGAAGATTCGCCATCGTTGCTAGAAATTGGTAGCTATGGGCTTCATACGGTCCATGGTGCTTTAAAAACTGGAATTTCTGCTACACAATGGGACGTTGTTAGTTTTTTGAGGCACAGTTACTTTTTGTTTAAGAATGTACCTGCAAGGAGGGCAGATTACATTAGAATAACTGGATCAGAGCTTTTTCTCAAGAAATTTTGTGCAATAAGATGGTTAGAAAATACTGCAGTTGCTGAGCGTGCCATGAAAATGTTACCCCACCTAAATAAATTTGTTAGTGAAGTTTGTATTCATCTGTCTTTCAATGTAGGTAGTGGAAAGTGCTCTTGAAGATAATCTTCTAGAAGTAAAATTTACATTTTTCCACTCTTTGGCATCAGAGCTGCAATTGTTTCTTACAATGTTCCAAAGAAATTTGTTAGTGAAGTTTCTATTTCATCTGTCTTTCAATGTAGTGAAAAGTGCTCTTGAAGATAATCTTCTAGAAGTAAAATTTACATTCTTCCACTCTTTGGCATCAGAGCTGGAATTGTTTCTTACAATGTTCCAATGTGAAGCACCCATGGCACCTTTTCTGTATGATTCACTGGTAAACATTTTATTAGCTTTGGCAGGAAAGTTTGTGAAACCAGAGGTACTGAAGAGCTTTAGGGAAAAAAACACAATGTATCTTGATTGGATGTAGATAACCAGGAAAATCTATTTACTGTTAACAATATCAAGTTGGGTTATGCAGTACGTCATGCCATCAAGAAACAAAAAGTACCAGAAAAGTCTGTTCTGTTACTGATAAATGATGTTAGGACTTGTCCAAAGGTTTTGGTAAAAAAACTTCAAGACAAAAGTCCCCTGAAGTACAAACTTACCAAAGGAATTTCCTGCTTATGTCCGTCTGTGG
Source organism: Bacillus rossius redtenbacheri (assembly GCF_032445375.1). NCBI lineage: Eukaryota > Metazoa > Arthropoda > Insecta > Phasmatodea > Bacillidae > Bacillus > Bacillus rossius. Next base: position 96,628,131 of record NC_086330.1, on the reverse strand, counting down.
CTTTAAATTTGGGTGTGAGGAAACAGAGTGTGAAGTACAGTTTAGAATGTTGTCTTCGAAACAGGTGGCTATCAGGACAAGAAGCTGATAACATTGAGTGATCATATCAGTTGGTATGTTCCTCGCAAGATTCTGAAGCACTGTTCTCGTCTTTTTCTCGAGAAGATGGGCGCCTTGATCACTTGTGGATGCTCATTCTTAAGGCACATACAGTAGCTGCCAAAACAGGCCTTCTAAAGTTTGTGAGGATGATGATGGAAATGCATAATTGGAAAGAGGATTTTCAGTGAATTCTAATCTGCTGACTGAAAACTTGCAGGAAGAAACACTGATTGCACAAAGACAAGTGTATGACTTTGTTCAACGTTCTGGAGGTGTAGAGCATGTTGATATCATCAAGTCCATGTTACAATATGTAAGAAATGCTAGTTGTAGGCGTAAGGAAGCCCTGCAAACAAAACAAAAAGAAAAGGAAGCTACAGACAAGAAGAAGGCAGAAAAAAGAAGAGTTGAAGAGGAGATCAAGGCATTGCAGTTTAAGAAGGCTCGAGTGTTGGATTTGGCTTGTTCTGAAGCACGTGCTATAGACGCAAAAGTTTAGTCACTGCGAAATTGACGGGAGCTTCCTTTTACTAATGTTTTTTGTGTGTGAAATATTTGTAGCAGCATGTTTTATTTGCCATCAATTGAGTCACTTTGGCCACGTCTAGAAGAAGGTAATATTTGTACTAATTTAAGTAAGTTGAAATACTTTGAAACCCATCAATGTATTGTTATGCAGTTTTTTCAGTTTCGTGGAATGTCGTAATTGTGTTAAAGAAAACCTGGAAAAATTCAGTTTTAGACCTGGAAAACCTGGAAAAATCAGGGAATTTCATTTACTAGATCTGGTAGACACCCTGCATATAAAATCTGACAAAACACATAACTATTGTAAACTAGTAGGTTCTGTAGGCAAGCAGATCTGTTAAGAGCTAGACAATATTCGTTTTGACTCTTGAGTTGTCAACTTTCTTAAATTTACTTATTATGGAGTGACACTCTCATGTTTACACACTTTTCATAACTTAGTTTTGGTTCTATCACCTAGGTAACTGTGCTAAGACTTGCTAAATCTGTACTATCATTAGTTACTTTAGTCTATTTTATTTTAATGTGAAAGTAATCCGATTTACATCTATCCAAAAACTTTGCTGCCTCCTTGGAGAATTAATTAACATTATTACCAAGGCATGGGAATGGTTTGTGGTTTAGTTCCAGTACGACTGTATCTCATTTACCTACAAGTCATTATGCAAGTGGTTTGAAGTCCATCATGTTGGCTGTCATGTTGCCTTAAGCTTTGTTTGTGCAATAATGTGACAAAAATCATTACTTCCTGCTGCTGCTCAAGTATTTTAGCAAACAGCAACATATGCTAGTGAGTATCTTCACTAGTGTTTGCCAAGTATTCTTCATAGAACAATTAATGTTCATAAATTTACTGTTGTTTTTTGTCGGTCGAATCAAGACATGAAGGAAGAAGAAAAGAGTTTGCAGCAGCGGATAGCAGACCTGAACCAACAGCTGTCTCTCAAAAACCAACAAGTACAAAAACTCCAGGCAAGTTAAGCCATTGCTGCTTCAGAATATATTCCCTAATGAAACATTTCGCTTGAGGAAAAATGATAAATATAATATCATGTCCTGTAGGTGAATAACTTTGAAATATCACAACATATTTAATATAATTTTGTTACAGTTTAGAAATGAAACAGTTTGTAGAAATTGAAATGAAGCTTTATCATATCAGTTGTTTTTGCAGGATTGTTGTAATTACTTTGATATTTTTTAAGATTTCCTTTGGATGTTGGTTTCTATGTCAGTCCCTAAGTACATAAATGTTTAGAAACCACCCTTCGCATGCTGGCCTCACAGTTACACCCACATAATAGCTGGCTATGACGGTATGAGAAGGGACGAGCGATAACAGAGAAAACAGAAGTGAAAGGAAAATTGCTTTCCACTATGCCATCCCCCAAAAATTATAAAAGCAATCACATGTGTAAATTTTTAATAGTTTGAAATTAGTTTTTAACTTGTACTTCAGAAGCAAGTTAAGGAATAGGCTAAAATCCTTCATCTTCTCAAACTAACATTGGTGAGGTTCCCTATCAGCATGAATCTCATCAAATGCTAATAAGGTGAAAGGTCTAATCCGTCATTCTATGGTTCATCACATTGAGTAATCTGGCTCCAAACAGATTCCAACTATTGGTGTAGTTGCCAGGTCACATTACTGCGCTGCCTGTGTTTTTAGTTCGCTCAGAGTTTATCAGTAATGTTAGTTTTCATTTTAGCATGATGTTTCCTGTTTTCTAGCAGGTTACATTTCACTGGTACATTTATGTGATGATTTTTCTAGGATGACTAATGCTCCTTTAAATGTTTTCTTTCTATAGAGAAGCTTATTACAACTGTTTTTGAATGCCATTGTACTGTATATTAATTTTCCTTTGGTGATACCATTGAAACTGTATCAATGTTTGATAATCTGGCATGGCCATGGCCAAGAACAAGCAGTATTTTTTAGTGATAGGCCAAATTCCAATTTTATCGAATCCAAATTTCGAATTCGAATCCCATAGCGTACCTCGAATATACCTCTCGAATCCGAATCTAGGTCTCAAGGGTTAAAAATAAAATAATGTACAATAAATAAGAATGTTAGCTTTGGTGTTAAAACATTCAACCTTTGATATTGTTTGTTTAACAAACTAAGTTTCCAAAATCAATACATTTGGTTATTTTATTTACATAATTACATGTTAAATTACAATATCTTGAGGAATGGTTACAGGACAGGTATAAAGAAAAAAAAATTGACCTAGTAAACTTCAGAGGCTCTCATTTTTCTTAAAATTTTTTTCCTTAAATATACACTCCTTCGAATAGGTAGTAAGGATTTGATGATATGTATTTAAAAATTTGAGTGACCCACCCATAGATTTTTTTTCTAATTGATAAAAACTAAGACAACAGATTCTGGTGGCCACAGAATATGACAGTGGTAGTTGCACGGCAGTAACGCAGTGCCGTGGTGTGCAGAACAAGAACACGGCGCTGAAGCAGCGCTGCGCGTCGGGCTCGATGAGCGACTACGTGGAGGACGAGCGCCTGCACGCCTACCACCATCACCACCACCACCGCGTGCCCAACGCTCGCCCCGACTTCCGCATGGCGCCCAGGACACTCGTGGGCAGCGACCACGCCGACGGCTGCTCCCAGCGTGTCAACACCGAGTTCCTCAAGGCCGTACCCGCCGCTGCCAGGGGTGCGCTTCTCTTCCCTTGCTCGCCCGATCACGCGCAGAACTACATTTTCCTTGAGACTGAATGGAAGGTCTTTAACGCAGCTTGTTCAGGAACACGGTCATGTTGAATTATGGAACATCAATATGGTTTTAATGGGAATAAAGAGTGTTCAAGTAAGACATGTAAAATGTAGTCCACTATAAAACAGGTAACACTGTAGTGAAATAAAAACAGACAGTAACTATGCATTATCTAAAAATGCTGGCAATGCAGCAGCGCAACCTGGTGGACAAGGTCAACAGCCTGAATTCACCTGAAAAAATCTGAACACGACCGGTTCAGTTGGTGCTGCCAGATTAAAGACCTTTCATTGCAGAGTGAATCCGGGCAGAGCTCTTGAGCAGTATTTTTGAGGCCCACATATCAAAAACAAGAAACAACAAAAATTAATGTTAATGACATGGCAATTTTACGCTGTAAGTATTATGGTTTTAATATTAATCATATATTGCATTTTATCATTTAAAAATAGGATTTTTTACTACCTCTAGTCTCATTTTATGTGAACTGCATCTAAAATAGAACATTTATAATGATCTTGAAGTAATTTTTTTTCGTTATTGACAAGTTTGAATAGGTTTTTCCATGAACAAAGTCATTCATCCAAAATATGCAGCCCTCTATTTGATTGTATTTGGATGTCTCTGAATTAAGTCCTAGCATCGCATTGACATTTAAGTCATTTGAGATGATAAAGGGTGACAAGATTAGAATGGAGCAGTGTTTCAAATGAATTCAGTGGAGGAAACTTTAGAACGCCCAGAAAATCCACTGGCTGGCTGAAAAATTTGATGCAACTTAAATACCGTACACATTAAAAAGGACATAAACTTACTGACCAAACAGAAAACCTAGGAATATTGGACATGATTTTTCATCATATAATTTTGTGCAAGAATATTAAGATCAGAAGGAACTCAAATATTTATTTACAATCGTCAATCATTTATTCCCATTATTTTAAAAGGTATGGCTACTACTTTGTACAGTATCTAAACTAAAGTGTTGTCGAATTGTATGGCAGTGCATGCATGAGTATGCGAGGAAAAAGTCGACTATCACTTTGCCTCTATCACACAAGTACATAGTACTCTAGCAATTCGAGTCCATTAGGTTATGCAGTACTAAAAATATATAAATTTCAAATATTTAAATACATAGTTTACTATTCATATTTGATTCACTTTCAAATATTTACACTTACAAATAAATATTAGTTTGTATTCAAAGTGTAGAGAAGCTACTGCATTAGCGTGTGCAAATAGGTACTAAAACTGAGGTGAAGTAATTGTCATACAATATAAATGTGTACATCACGGTTTTAGTATATTAATGGGCCCAATATAACATTTGGAAATCATTTCAACACATTAAAACAGCAATTGAACAATACCTAGTAAAAAAAAAAGAAAATTTAGAAGCATGTTTATTTTTATAATTGTGTTTAACATGAGATACTATGCAAGATTATTTTAAGATGAAAACTATGTACACTAAAACCATCTTTAAAAAAAATCATATTTAAGTACATTTGCTATATTTATAAGTATAAATTTAAAATCTAATCTATAAAAAGTTTTACTGTATCACAAAAATTGGTACTAAAAAAGGTCCCTACTCTTATATGTATTTAGATTCAAAGTTTGTTTTCGAGAATATTTATACATTTGTATTCAATTTATTTAAAACTATAAAAAAAAAACTCTGATGGATGCCAGGCCAGACAAATAATACACACTTCACTTTGGAATTGTACAGGCACAATAGTCTCTAATGGCTTGTTATGTTCAACAATGCTACGGTCTCTTGCCATGGAGATTATTCAATAAACGTGGTCGAAAATCACAACAAAAAAAAACATTGAAGAGATAAAGACGAATTTTGAAAAAATCTCGTAGCTGTGCAAATGGAACCCCACTGGAGAATCCACGTACCCAAATTCACGGCTCTAGGCCCACTGTCTCCGTGCTACGCAAACTTAAGACAGACAAACTCTGTTCTTTATTAATATAGATTAAAGCTGATATCGATATACATGTACAGACCAACATAGTACATAGCTGCCATGACAACAGGACTCCAAACCTTAAAAAAAGATATGTGCTCTGGTTTCAGGTAACAAATTGTATAAACAATCAACAGCAGCTAAGTAAGCTAAATTAAAAAAACTTTTAAGATATTTTATGAACTGAAACACACCCAGGTTTTATTTGACATTTAAAACTATAGGTACTATGGAAATTTTCAATTAATTAAAGATCAAGAAGCTCTATATTACTTACATCAATGACATAACATCTTGTAAGAATGGAATAGATAATATATTAAAATGTAGGGCCTACACATTAATATATGAACCACATAAACTTAAATTATTGCACAAATCTTAATATATATAAATCTGGTGTCACAATGTTTGTCCTCAATGGACTCCTAAACCACTTAACCGATTTCGATGAAAATTGGCATTTAGGTGTAATATTTTCCAACTTGAGAGATAGGATAGTTTTTATTTCGATTAATGGTCTTAATCTTATAATTTTAGAGTTTTCTAATGTGATGTATGTATGAGTTGGCAGAAAATCACCACGGCAACGGCTGTAGCATTGTTGATGCTTCATTCGTCTCCATGGCAACGACTATTTCATTGTTAGTGTAGTCCTCATCACTCATTAAATACAGACCACCAATTTTTAGATATATACAGGTAAATAACTATACACTGGTACAACAAAGTCGGTCGGGATTTGAAAGTGATATAAATTATTCAAATTAAGAAGACAATTACTAACTACATCTGATTTCTAAAAAGGTCCCCTTCACCAAGTCAACTGATTTCGATGAAAATGGGCATTTATGTGTAATTTTTTCCAACTTGAGAGATAGGGTAGTTTTTATTTCGATCAATGGTCTTAAAAATGTATTATTAATAATAAACTGATCATCAATGTTGATTGGTGTTTAAGCCCGGGAAACAGTGGGCACTTCGTCTCCATGACAACGTTGCGTGCTTGAGAGTCGGGAAACCATCGGTGCTATTAGTTTTTTCTTCGGTACATTACAAAGCATTGTATTAAATTTTTGTCAAAATTAATTAATTTTCATTTTATTTCATTTATTATAACTGTAAATAAGAGATTTGGTCTCATTTCCCCCTCCCCCCCCAATTAATACAACCGTGCGAAGCCGGATCAGGCAGCTAGTATGTAATAAATACATAATTAATTAGATTTGCATAACTATAAAACACCAATCTCTTATATTTATATGTAAACTATATGAATATAACTCACTACACTTGGCCAACCACACTAATGGGAAAACACTACTTGCCTGGCCAATAAATTCAAATAAAACAATATAACTAGGGTTGTGTATTTTTCGCAAAAAGATTTAGAGACTAGCTTTGTTATAAATCTCTGTAGCACCGCATGTGTTTCGTGACTGGTTGAGCTGCTTTCAAGTACCTACATGTTAACTGTCAGCACACCTATCACAGCCATTCACTATAGAAACAAATGCATCCTGCAAATAAGGTAATGACTTCTCTTGCAGACGGTCGTCAATTTACAGGAAGAAACCATTGGCACAGGCACAACCTTTATTTCTTAACTGCCCTAAAGTTATGGCCTTAAAGACAATACTTTTCAGCTACAGAAAACTTTGATTCTACTGATACTATAGTCATTTGCTTGAACTTACAGACACACTACCACTATACCAAGTGCGTGAAAGGGGAAGAGCATGGAAAAACTAAAATGACCATACAAGATAGAAGCTGACATGATATGCTTTTGAGTTTTATTATTTAGCACTCACTAATTATTGTTGGGCACCCCTGCTGTAAGGGAACGCATTCAACACATTTACTAATCACTGAATTTTTTTTTCTCTCTCTCTGCAGGTACTGGTTTCCATTTTGAACCAGACATCCCCAACGCACAGTTCGACGGAACATCGACTCTGTTTAGCGTTTCCAGAAGATCGTCTGATGGCTCGAAACAGAAAAGCAAGAGTTGAAGATACCCACATGCCCAGCTGTAGTTTTTACAAGTAAAGACTGTGACAGTTTTGTTTGCTAGCCACTGTGAATGACAGCAGCAGCAACACCAACAACACCAACAACAACAACAACAACAACAACAACATATGTCTAGGCCTGCTTTGTATCACCACATTTTCTTTTCATAAATGACCATATTGTATACTTATTAAATTATTAACTTTATTTCTTCCTTTCACTCTGTAAAGCATTCAAGTGATGGGTGATCACAATCAGAACTGTCAAGCATTTGAAAAATAACAATGCCTCAACAGAAGTACACGTATATTGTCTTGTAAATAAAAATTCAAAAAAGTTCAGTAAGCTTCAGTTGCAATTATTTTCATAATTCCTAGGTTCCTTTATTCCTATAATTATGTGCATTAGTATACAGCATTCATAGGAATGAATGTTGATAGAATAAGGGTGCCAAACACAGTATGAATAACCAGAGATATATAATCCATATGCCCAATTCCATAGTTTTTAATATGCACTTCTGTGTGACATTAGGAGCTGCTCTGCTGTTTTATTTATAAGGAGAAATATTCTGGCAGTGCACAGTTATATAGTGATGCAGTATTTCAGGATGACTGATTTCACTGAAGAAGTATTTAACTATAGTAAAAAAAAATGAGACTGTCATCAGATAAACCACTTCACTGTTTGATCACACAGATATCACTAATGAAAATAACTGCCTCGTAAGATAATGCATAATGGCCAGCTGCACCATTCTAATATTCAATCTGCGATCCAATGATCTTAGCCCAAGAATGACCCACAGATCATTCTTCTATACGTTGCACCAACACATACTGGAACTACAAGATCTTAGCTTGTGTGAATATATTTCCAATCTAAGACAACATGTAGCAGCCATGTGAAAGAAATGTTAAGTGCATTTCTATTGGAGGGCTGGTACGACATAAGTTGCTACAATCGATTCTGACTCAATGAACAAATGGTTGATGCGATTACCAAAAGATAGCAGCACATATATTCACTGCCTTGTCTTTAGATTTTTAATAATAACTGAAAACACATACTGGTATTTATAAGTTAATACAAAACGAAAGTCTGAAATATGAATAGGTTTTGTCGTTAAAAAAATATGTACTTTTATTTAATATGGAAACAAAATACATATACATTAAATCAAATAAGAATTTCATACATTTCAAATATGGGTATTTTGCATGAGAAGTGGTTGTACCACTAGAATATGTAAAAATTTTGATACGTGTTATATATAGGATCTGCAATTTTATTACATTAATATTTAGGTGTGATTAAATTTACATAACATTTGGCGCAGTGTTGATCCAAGATCATTTCTATGAACCAACCTGACAGACGGTTCAAATCAAAGTTCCCAACAATCTTCACTCAGTGGTCACAACTCAATGGTGCAGTCGAAAATGTGGTCAAACGATGATGAAACCAGCTAATGACTTGAGATCACGCCTGAACTCTTATGATGCAACTGGCCATATGTTATTCAATAAAAAAATGAAAATAGCCAAGAACGAACCAGCACTTGACAGGAAATAACTGTGCTGCAAGTTTTTAAATTTTTTTTATTAATTATAGTGTATATACAAATGAAGTAAAAACAAACTGCACTTTATACTGAACAGTGCCAATATTCTTACTGGACAGCCAAGTTGTGAAATAATACCCATAACAAGAATGCATAAAGTTGAGACATCCTCAGCCAGTTTATTCTACTCCCAAAATCTTTTACTATCACCGAGGAAAAGAATTGGGAATTAAAATTTTTAATGTGCAACATCTTAACTCTCAGTGTACGACGTTTTGTAGGAGTAATTTTGTGAATGGAAAGGACATGTGTAACCATGGTGCTGCCATCTGAAGTGGAAGCAGTGAACCAAAGTTCACAAAGCCAAAGGGAAACTATAGTCTTTTAACAAGATTGGCAATGTTTTAATAGAATTTGTCGAAAATCAGATCCAAAGTCACGGTTTAATAATTTTTTGAAGTCTTTTTCGCTTTCATGGAGCAGTTTCATTATATAGTTTAAAATTTTTGTCAGCTAATAAAATGATTCAATAGTTGACGTTGCTTCTCCGGTAATGAATGTTAGCTGTGGGTGTGGAAACTATGTGAGATTCACATCAAGAAATGTAGTTGAAAAAATCAATTTGTGTATATATTTATACGTTAAACTGTGTGTCTGAGTTTTTATTATAAGTCTATTTGCAAAATGAGAACACATTAATTTGATTGTAATCGAAGTTAGATGTCATACATCGCTGGCAAGTACTGAAAGTCTCAACTCACATTTTTATTCAGTTATGATGACTTGCTGTGACTATCTCTTCAGAGAGCTATCGTTTGGCCAGCTTGTATGAGGGAAACTCACCAGCTGTTATAAAGGTTGGACTTGGAAACTTTATATAACAAGATGGAGGAACAAAATTAATGTGTCATGTTTTATAATTTCACTTCAGTGTACATGTCTTTATTTTTCTATTAACCATAAGTCAATTATTTTGTAGGTATATCTTTTTAATGTAAAACTTCTTTGCTCAAGGAATAAGATATTTTGTTTAAACAATAAGAAGGGTATTTTCAAGTTTCATGATTAATATTATATGACTAAAAGTTTGTAAAACAATCTGGTATTGGTCGAAGACGGTAGAACAAAAACTATTGCTGGAAAATAAAAGTTTGTTTGGAATTTTGAAGTGAGAAAACGAAAAGGGGAATTGATATAGGAACCTTCGTAGAAACAAGACGTGAAATTACATTACTAAAGAAATTGGAATTAAGACATTTTGAATACTTTGAAAATTAGCATGAAATAATAGAAGAAATTTATAATATTGATAATTTGAAATATTTATTGACCTGAAGAAGAATTACGATTTATATGAAGATTATAAGAAACATTGAGGCGTTCCCAAGATGAAGAATATTAATCACAGCTACGAAGATTGGAAGAAATATTTAGGCGTTTCCAGGACGAAGAAAGAAATATACTGAATAATTGACAGTACGAGACCATCCGGAAACAACGAGAGGCGTTCCCAGGACGAAGACGAGGAATTGCTAAGAGGCGTTCCCTGGACGAAGTCGTAGAAAGGCGTTTCCAGGACAAAGACACGGAACAGCGGAGAGGCGTTTCAAGGATGAAGATGCGGAATATTCGTTGCTGAGTTCCCGTATAAAGAAGACAGAAACCGTAATGCATAGTTCTAGTACAATGAACTATTCCTACAGGTCGGTCATATATTTATAAAAGAATCTAGTAAAACTTAGGTACTAGTTTTGCAAAACTAACACACCGTAATAGTTAAAAATCATGTAAAATCAATAAATACATACCCCTTTCGCCAATACCAGAATGCTTAAGTCGATGACAACTTGAGTTAATGTTTAAATGTTGTATATCATCTAATCTAACGAACTAGCAAATTTTACCACGACATACCCAGCTCTACCTACTGAGTAGTCAGGATAATAAAAAAATTAATTCATTTTGTATAGTAAACATTCACTGATTGAAGACTTGCAATAAAACAGGTTCAATGAGGTTGATGCTATTTTACTGGTATGAAACAAATTATGAATATCAGTTGGTAGTAATTGAATGTCACTGAAAATTGATAACTGTTATTTTTCGATCATGATATGTATATTATGTCATTCATATTCAAGTCTACGTATTAACACACTTTTATTGTTTACTTATAATTACAACTTCTAAGAAGTTGTTGGCGCCCACAAATTAATATTAACTGATTCGTTCTTTTGCTTTTATTTAGAGACCTGCGAGTACTTGAATTTCGAGTTCGAGTCAAGTTTTTAATTAGTACTCGGACTCGGCATGGCCATTCACGACTCACGAGTCGAGTTCAAGTTTAATGATGTCTTTTCAGACTTTTTTGGTTAGGCCTAAGTATAAAAATATTTAAAATTACGTGTTAACTAACCTTGTTTGCGCATGTAAATAAAATAAACCCATTACACCTCTGACTCGCATACCCCGAACAATGGCTTCCGATAAATACTCCCGCTAAGTGAATTCGCGTCATGCGAGTTCGGCTATGCTAGCCGGCTGGTGGTTATTTTCGTTCAAAACGTGGCGAAGGAACTTGTGTGGTTCAGATAGAAAACATTCGGCTATAAACGAAAGATATAAGAACAATGCTATCCTGAAATGCTGTGACATGTTTTTGGAGTAGACAATCACAGCGACAGACCGACAGGATGCGCTTCCGCCCTTGCCGTCAGCGATGTTTATTTTGACAGCTCAAGCAATTATCTTTTCCACGTCCCTTCACAGCGTAAAAAAAAAAGAGAAAAAAACACGGAATGCAGATGGAAAAGTAACTATGCAGTAAAATAAATATATTTACGGCACTGCTAAATTTTACTATTCAATAAAATTCAAGGTATTAGTGATTTTTCAGCAGAAACTGCTGTGTGACTAATAAACAAATTGTATCATAATAACTTATGAAGTATTTATTAACGGCGAAGGACAGTCGTGTAAGCCCATAAGAATATTTATTTTACCGAGAATGGACTATACAACCTGGCTTTTGTCGCACGCGGTGTGGGAGGGGAGGAGGATGCTGACAGTTTCTCACGCAGAAGGTTGAAATAAGGAAGGGAATGTGTTGAAATGTTAGGCCTGGCCGGACGCGCTCGCTCGTGCAGAAGCTACCACAGCGGCTTTTCGTGTGGGCGGGTAAGATAACAGACAGCTGAGACGGCTTTTCGTGCGATAGGGGACGCGCCGAGCTCGGCTAGACACGAAGCGGTGAAATTCCCCAGCAGCAGTTTTATACGCAGCAGTTTGGAACCCAGTTCAACAGCATAAAATACGTTAGTTTTTTTCGTTTTATGGGTTCTTAATTTATTACATAATGAGCAGTCTGCAAGCAGTGAAACCACTGCCAGGTGGGTCTTCAAAGACTGTCGTGTGGAGTTTTTATGACAAAGTGGCCAGTTTAAATGCCACGTGCAAACATTGTGGAAAGAATTTGAAGACACCATCATCATCAACCAGTGCTTTAATTCGTCATCTCAGTTTGCACGAAACCGAATTAGCTTTGTACAAAAAGAGTCACGAAAAAGAAAAACAACGAAGTGAACAAAATCAACAAAATCGAGGTGTTAAGAGGAAAACAGGAAGTGGACTGAAGCAGTTGACTTTAGGTGATTCCTTTTCTAAGCCATTAGTTTTCCCGAAGGATCACCCTCGTGCACAAGAAATTACTAAAAGTGTAGGGAAAATTATTGCTATGGACTTGCAACCCTACTCAATTGTCCAAGATCTAGGGTTTATGAAACTGTGCTCAGTACTGGAACCTAAGTATCAGCTACCACATGCCTCGACATTTTCGAGGTCGATAATACCTGCCTTGTATAACGAGGAGATAAGCAGTTTGCAAAATGAACTTTCTAATGACAAACAGTGTGGCTTACATTCAGTTTCTTTCACCACTGACATGTGGTTATCTCGAGCTGGTGATGGGTATATTTCCCTCACTTGTCACTACATATCAGAGTCATTTGAAATGAAGAAACATATTTTGGATATATCACACTTCCCAGGCAGCCACACAGGAAGTGCAATCAAGGAGAAACTTACACTACTTCTAGAGACATGGGGACTCGACAATTTGTGTGTTCCTTTGTATGTAGTGTCGGACAATGCTTGAAACATTATTAATGCTCTATCAAATGGACAGTTTAACCACATCTTTTGTTTCGCACATACCCTCCAACTGGCCATTCAAGATGCTAAGAAAGGACTAGGTGTGGTGGAACTCTTAGCATCAGCTCGTGACATTGTGTCATATTACAACCACTGCAATGCTGCAAGAGAGCGACTGCACAGCAAACAAAGGCATATGGGGTTCCCAGAACATACCCTTCTTAAGATGGTTGATACAAGGTGGAATAGTGAGTTTATAATGCTGTCAAGACTGTTAGAACAGAAATAACCTGTAATGGCAGATCTGATACAACATGGAAGAGATGGTTTGTCTGCCAAACAGTGGAAAATGGTTGCTGGTATCGTAACAGTACTACAGCCTATAAACCATGCTACCAATGAAATGTGTGTCGACAAACAACCTACAATGTCTCTGAGAATTCCAGTCCTGCATGGAATATTGAATGTAATCAACAAGCATATTGCAGCAGGAGAAAGTGGGGAAGGCCTTATGTTTGCAAAACAGCTGAAAAACAGTATCATGTCAAGATTTCCAGACTACAAACGCTGTAAGCTGTCTAGAAATGCTATGCTGCTAGACCCTAGGTTTAAGTCTGTGTTGCTCGAGAGCCATGAAGTTACTCTTGGACTGCATGAGATTTCAAAAGAAATTCAAGAATTGAATAATACTAGTTCTGCTCTACAACGCAGTCCGTCAGTGAACAGCAGCCCAGTTCTTCATCTACCATTGACAAAGACAACTACAATCTTTGGTCTGCATTTGACACGATGAAGCACATACATTCATCTGCTTCATCAGGTACTAAATGTGCAATAAAAGTCCTATACATTTAGTCACACTATCTTAGTTTATAATATTGTTCACGTAAAATTCAATGAATTTCCAACAAAAAAATCTGACTCAAGATAATTTTCTTATTTTAAATTACCTTTTGTCAAAATTTAACCCATATTTCATACCACTTTAAAAAGTGGAAATGTTTTATGTGTAGCAGCATAAATCCAAAATAACTAAAATAAGAGATAAATTTTATTTGAAATTTTATTTCTTTTACAGGGACACTTTATGATGAAGCACAACATCAGCTTAAAAACTTTATTTCTGAACCAGTAATTGACCGAACTGACAATGTCTGTCAATGGTGGCACAGCAACCAGCAACAATTTCATTTATTGAAAGGTGTAGCAAAGCATTATTTGGCTATACCTGCCACACAAGTGGCCAGTGAAAGACTGTTTTCATGTGCTGGAAACACTGTATCCACACGCCAAGAAAACCTTTCTACAGAGCACATTGAACAGCTGGTGTTTCTCCATGAAAGACTTACAAAAATGTTGATTATAATCACTGCTATAGTAAAATGTTGCTGTATTTTTTTTTTTTAATATTGAGTTTTGTTTAGGATTAGGCTTGTATATGAAAATATATACAGTATAACTATTGTAAAAAAAATTGATATTTATTGTATGGCTACAAAAATTTCCTGAAACAGTGTAAATCCTTAATATACCCTGCAGCTTGGTGACTGGTAAGAATGTTGACAAATACTTTTCCACTTATGCTATGGTTTTGAATAAAATTTTGCTCGGTGTCAGTGATTAAAACATGCCTTTATACATTTTTTTTTGTTAACAAGTAAATTTTAATAATGCTCTGCATTTTCAAAAGAAACAAAATTTTTAAAGACCATGAAAATATTTGCAGCAATGAGAATCCTCACACCCGAGATTTATATAGGGCCTTGATATTTGCTGGTCTTTAAACATGACAGTTATATATAAAGAATGGATATTTATGGATTTTACTACTCGAACTCGAAACATTTCTTGAATACTCGCTCGAACTCGACTTGACCTTAAAAGTCCATACTCGCATGACTCTACTTTTATTCTATAAATCCATTAGAATGGGTCTAAGTACACTCGAGTTATTCAAAGTAAAATCAATTTATACTAATCAATAAATGTTTTGACAAAGAAGACCCGTTTACTGTCTACCTTTTTTTACCATCAGGTCTGAAAAATACAGAATAACAATTCTGGCTCACCTTTAATTTAACATTAATGAAAGCCGTGATTAAAATCTTCCGTCATTTCTCTGCCAGATGACAAAGTCAACACTGATGGCTTGTGAGCATGTTTCAATCATGTGAAGACTGCAAAATGTTTAACTGCCACAAACACAAATTAGTTACTTTTACACCAACTCTTACTTTAATGTTCATAAACGGAAAGAAACACAGATACGCAGCCAGTCATATTTAAGATATTAAGTGGTGTAACAACTATTCTTGACTTGCTGGCAATTCGACAAGTGTAAACCTGGCTATGTTTGCACTGAATTCTGAGCAGCAACAGACTGGTTATGAAAGTGTCTGCGTAGCCCTGAACCATGCATACTGACAAAGCACTCGGCTAGACTGTGTGGGGCAGAGCGAGAGGCTGGACCCTGAGCTCTCGGCACAGGTCCTCGACAGGCTGCTCCCAGCGCTTCTCGTAGTACACGTTCATCAGGAACTCCGCAGTGCTGCCGGTCTGGATGGCCCACGGCAGGTAGTGCTTGGTGTAGCTGCGCCGCTGCCTGGAAGCACACTCTGTCCTCACTACAAACAGCTAACAGATGGTGTGACGGATGCGACAGGTAAGCATCACCTTTCTGAAGCTTAGTCTCGCCCATTTCAGGGTCATTACAGGTAATGAAGTGAAGAGTATGAAATATGAATGGAGGATTGAGGGAACAAAGACGTGGGGAAAAATAGGCATACCAGGTCACAACAACTGTCACATTTACCACTTGCAAAAATTTGGGTTTGAAACCTGCCAGGATTAAAACCTCCAATGTGAGTGATCTAGCACGATACTTTGCTGGAATAGCATTATCTACAACTGTTTGCAGCCTTCAGAAGGGTCATCTCAGTAACCTGCCTCCATTTACCTCTATCTTTACACCATTTATCTGCCACTACCTTTACCCATCTGAACATATAATTTGTTTGTTCATTAATAACATGTAAAAATACTATGCCAAAAGATAAAACTAGCCAGTGGTGGCCCTAGACTTTGCAGGGACCTGGGATATTAGCTTTTTTGGAGGCACTCCGAAAAATTTTAAAAATTTATTAATCCAAACATTTTTAACCCAACCTGGAACTTATTTTGACGATAGTTTTGCTGATTTATCTTAAGATATTTTGATATTCTTTCCTGCTGTATTATCCTCAGGTCAGTTTTATAAATGATTAAGATAAAATTGCCGATATAATCACATCGTTAAAAGTAGCAATAAAATCTTTGAAAGTTTTTCTAATACGAAATCATGAATTGAAATTAGTATTGACAGGCACATTAAATTTTAAGATAATAATTTAAGTTTCCTTTTTTCACATTACTGTCCATGTTTTTAACAGAACACTAGACAAACAAAATAAATAAAAATTAAAAACACAGGCCCGGCTGGCCCTGCCTGAAGCCGCCCCTGAGCCTAGCTTTCGATAAAGAATAAGTTCAGTACAAGTGCATGTAGTTAGTTTTAAAGAGAATCGGCTTTCGCATGTTAATTACACAGTGACTCAAAACAGTGATACGTAAGCACTTGCGGACTCACTTGGGGGCGAGTCGCATCGCCCCGAACAGGGCGCCTCCGATGCACATTGGCAGTCGAGTCTGCAAGGCCTCCACCCACTTCACCGTCACTTCTCCTGGACATACGGGACAGTCATGACACAGTTACCCTCCCTTTAGCAGAACTGCAGGCAACTTTAAGATCATGTTCATTTCCAAAGAGTGCACAAGGCAAGATCTTCCAAAGTAGAGAAGTGGTACGGTTAGGTACGAGGCAATGGACTCCAAAGGCATATCCAAGTGGAAAAACAAGGAGCAAATAGCTGTAGTTAGGAAATTAGCTCTAATACTCACAAAGTACCTATTATTCAAAATTTGTTTTTAATAATTGAAATTCTTCCATATGTTAACTGTTTATTGTTCTATGGTACCACACAAATACATAGTATTAGTATTGTTACGAAACGTAAGCTGGGCCGCGGCGCGCAGGTGCAGAGCTGGCTGGCGGCCCAGCACGGCCACTGACGTCACGTGGCCTCCTCGACGTGAGACGTGTCGCGCGCGTCTGGTAGATTACAAGGGTTGCCGCTTTCCCTCCCTCCTTCCCTCCGCTCACCGCGCGACGCTTTATCTCAGCGACGTAACTGACACCTGGCAGCTGTCGACGCGTGTCTAGAGATATCTGGCGTCGGGTCGGCGCGGAATGATGCGACTGGCCCCAGCCGCGCTCACGACTTCTAGAAGTGGCGCCTGGGCCTATATAAGCCCAAGACGCCGGTCTCCGAGCGGTTCAGTTGGGAGTTGATCCGGGCGATAGTGTCGCGGGTGCGGCGGAGTTCCTGGGCGAGCGAGTTTCTCGGCGAGAGTCCCGAGCGAAGTTCCGAGCGAAGCGTCGAGCGGAGGTCCACGAGGAGTGCTGCGGCGAGAGTTGCGCCAGTGGTGCGGCCCAGCGAGGTGTGCGGTGTGTAAAAACAGAGTGACTGGGGAGTACACATTTTTAAGTGTAATTGATTATTAGGCATTTTTAGAAGATTATTGGTTAGTGATGTAAATATTGGCAATCAAAAAAACTGTGTAGTAAAATCTTTAATTGGGCTATCCATTTACGAACCCAGTAGTTTTCCCACAACGATTTATTATTTCATTTTTAATAAATCATAACAGTATTTTCTTTTGTCGAACAAGAGATAATAATTGAGAATAGTCAAGATGCTGGTATATCAAATTTAAAATGCCTTTTTCCACACTCTGAACTCTTGCATTCGTTAACTGGCAAATTTTGGCACCTCTTTTGGCGGTTTATTCCCACACTACCTTTGATAATATCTTTTACCTGCTTCTGCCTTTCTATTATCTTTTAGGCATGATGTTAAATCATGATCACCAACTAAATAAAATGAAAGAACAAATAAAGAAAAACACTCCAATCGTACATAAATTACACTTATAAAGTTTATCTCTCAAATCTATAAGTCCTTTGACATTTTAAATCACAGTGTGAAAAATAAATTACACTTATAAAGTTAACTTCTTAAGTATATAATTTTTTTTATACTTTCAATCACACTCATCACATAAAAATGAATGATACTTATAAAGTTAATTGTCACAAATCAATAAACACAAAGCAGCATTATGAGAATTCCGTAGCATCAGTGCTGCATCATTTCTAACCCTCCCCTACCATTTCCCCTTGCAAACGCTACAACTAGCATACAGCATGCTACGCTAAGTACCTATCCCCCCCCCCCCTTTTCTTCCGTCTTCCCATTCAACCAGTAGCGCATGCGTTAGAGTGGCATCGTCGCTGATGCACTCTCCTCCTCTACTGGTTCTCACACCATGTACCTAACTAGTCTCCTCATGCAATCAGAATTTTCGCAATGCTCGAAAATTATAGCCCCTTTAGCAAAGAAGTTTCACTTAAAAATTAAAAACAGTAAAAACAGAAATCTCCTGTTTTAAAAATAAAATTAGCCGAAAAATATATCCATAAAAATTTGTTCTTACACATGAGTCATGATGAGTCCATTGGTTTATCACATGACATGAGTGATTGGGGTAGCACAAGGTTGTCTTGGAAAGGTGATTTGCCGTTGTTTGGTAGTGCTTTCAATTGTATGAGAGAGAAAGAACAATACACAGACCAATACTGAAGCTTGGGAAAGAAAAATTTTAGCCCCGAAAATCCCAAACCCAGCGGGAATTGAACCTGAACCACCTTGGTGGTGATATGACCCCTCATCCCCTTTGGCCGAACTGTGACTTAGTGCTCACATATCTGGGCTCTGTGTGAACAACTTAAACTCAGACCCCACAACAATTTAAGATACTAACATGGTCATGCCATTAATCAATTAAGGGCCCATTATGGTGATTTTGAGCACACCAGAAAGTTTGTCAAGAATTGGTGACCACAAATATAGTTATTTTATTCATTATTTAAATTGCACATGCTTGAAACAAATATTGGCAACAAACTTAGACACATAAAAGTGTGTAAACATTTTTCCTGGTGCAGTCATTTATCATGATACATTAGTCTCCCACTTGAGTACACCAACATGTTTAAAAAAAACTGATCCCCAGGGGATATAGGGGTCAAAATTTTCCATGTGGAAAACTGGCCCATAATAAAGGCAGTTTTCTTTAATCTATAAGCAGAATTAACCTCACCCACCAACTGGATGGAAACATTTGTGCCCGGGACAGACGCAAAGGTATTAATGCTTACCGAGCATGTTTGTAGGCATATGCAGCAAGGTGTGTACCAGGTCGTGCACTTCTCTGTACCTCTGGATGACATAGCCCATGTTCACGTCATCAACAAACTGCACCATCAGACGCGAGTCCGGGGTCACTTTCTGGAACAACGGGTCACCAGCGGTGCAACCAGCACAAAGCAGTTTGCTTCAAACTGGGGAGTGGGGGGATGTGGGCTAAAGAGGTGGGACGTGGAGATAAAAAAAATTAATAACTGTTTCTGTAGGAGACACATACATGCAAACACCCATACAGACACACACATGATTAAAAAGTATGTAGACAGACTCAGGGTAGGTAGCATACACAAACAAATAATTTTTACAATAAAACATGGGATTGCAAAAGAAAAGGCAACAGCTAGAGGGACTTGACAAGCGAGTGAGTTGTAACTTGCAGGATCAGCTGAGAAACAAACGTTGTCGCTGTAGAATGGAGAACTACCGTCATAAGTTTGGGGAAATCCATCTTGTGCAAACGCAAAGGGAAACAAACGGAAATGGTAGTGCAGGACAGCGTCTGTATCGAAAATGCTATTAAAACCTGCGAATGCCCCATCAACATCATCAGATGTTTTCAATTGAGAAGCCATGTTCTATCGAAAAAAATTGGTTGTCTATAGTCGGTTTATGGACGATAGTTTAACCTGACAACGTCATAACAATACATTGATTAAATGATTGCATACTTTTATGAA
The DNA here is from genome assembly GCF_032445375.1 of Bacillus rossius redtenbacheri. Classification (NCBI taxonomy): domain Eukaryota; kingdom Metazoa; phylum Arthropoda; class Insecta; order Phasmatodea; family Bacillidae; genus Bacillus; species Bacillus rossius. Next base: position 96,608,002 of record NC_086330.1, on the reverse strand, counting down.
TAAAATTAAATCATTTTTATTGAATAATCACTATTTTGTATGGTTACAAAGAAGGAGTGAAATGAAATCTACAATTTAATTGATAAATTTACTTTTATTTGCACTCATTAATTCAAATATGTTTATTACATTAACGAAAGATTATTTTGACTATAAGTTTTATACATGTTTTCTATTTAACTTCTTCAAATCTGTGTTATTCTGTTAAGGATAGGATGATGATAGGAAAAGTAGGAAACGAATGGGAGTGTTTCAAGTTTAATGTGCCTGGAAAAAGTCAAATTGATGGTTGTTCCAATCGAGTGGAAGAGAGATAGATGTGGCGCAAGCGTACAATGAGCATAACGGGACAATGTACGTAACAGGACACTTTTTCGTGCGTGCAGCCAGCGTTCATCGATTTATTAGACGTCACGTCAAAAATGATTTGTTACGTGCATGCCAGACCTACCTTTAAAGTTTGCCAAATGACTTTTTAATCATTCTGTGTGTTCATATTTTTTTTTGGAGCCTAGCACTTCATGTTCAGCGCACGTGTGCTATGGAGTTCAACCCCTCTTATAAGCTAAAAAGCACAAGATTTAATGTTCATATGTATTTACACTATATCTGATTTTTATCACACAGAGAACTTCTTACTATATATACTTTTGCTGTTACAATGAACAATTTTTAGATGGCAGTATTTTAATCAGATTTTCCTGTTTGAATATACCTACAAAAAAATATGTCTTACATCATTAAAGAATGAATTGCATATTCTTAGCACTATAAAAATAATTATCTAAAATGAAAAATATATACAACCTCTTATTTCATATTGCATCTGAAATATTATATAACAAAAGACAATTGATACTGCTCTATCCAACAAGCAGTAAGCAATGATACTGCAAAATTTCATAACTATATATATATATATATATATTTTTTTTTTGGGATCGCTCAACACCATGATAGGCACTTACATTTGATGACAAAAAGTTCCAGTATGTCTTCCCCAGCGTGCCATCTGGCATTTTCTCAAGTTTTGGAAGATCAACAGTTTTGGAGTTGATGCGTGGTCGTTGGCTGAAAAAATAAATGTGAGTGAATACTTTCAGTGTTTGATAAAAGAAGAAATTAATCAACAAACTTTCAAAGTAAAAAACTTTACCTCAAAAAGTAATCCATACTAATATTATAAAGAGATAAAGTTTTTTTGTATGTTTGAATGTAGGGGGTAATATCTGAAACTAATACATAATCCTTTTCTGACAATTCTTTCACTAATATGATGATACATTATCTTTGAGTGCTACAGGCTATTTTTTATTCTGCTAAAGAAGTGTTTTCATTAAGAAATCACAATAGCTGAAATTGAAGTCTAAAAAAAAACAGAAAAACTAGCAGTCTGGTCGATTTATCGGCATGCGCTGCCTAAAATTTTAAAAATAAAGAAATAAAATGTGCAGCAAAAATATTGAACCTTATTATCTTTACAAAAACATCCGTGATACCATATATTTAAGTTTAATATTCCAGCGACAGAGACTGTTTATGTTAAAAATCAAAGAAATTTTGACATAGACATTGCTTTAATTTCAAAACTCATTTAGATTAGGTTATCTTATTGAATTATTATGTAAAGTATCTAATGTGTTAAGTTTTTTGTAAAGTGATATGTCATTTTTTGTGTACTGTTATAGTTACTGTAACTGTATAATAATAACAACATGACTAAAAGAAAATCACAACTCTCGCAAATGACATCTCAGATGAGAGCAGCATGGTTATGCCGGACGGAAGACTCTATATATTCTGAAACTATGCAGCGTCTCGTTACTGTTGAAGCTGATGACCTAACGTTAAAGGACCTCACAAACTTTGATGCTGTCATGGGTGGGGGTGGGGATATTTTTGTGTTTGCTGGTGATTTTTGACAGACACTTCCCATCATTACAAAAGAGAAACATGCAGACATCATTCATGCATGCTTAAAATCATCTTGATTATGGCGTTCCATTCAAAGTCTGAATTTGCGAACAAACATAAGAGCAGAATTGCGTATAATGATTGCCCACAACAACTACTCAACCTTGGAGAAGGAGCATTTTCTTCTCCAAACTTGAACACTAACGGTGCTGAAATCGTACTAAATGAGACACTAGGTTAATAGTTCACAGCCTGCAGCATCTTACAGATGCAGTATATCCTGACCTTAAAAAACAATCTCTTTAGAGACTTTCATTGGCTGTGTTCAAGAGCAACAGTATCGCCTAGGAATGACACTGTTAATGAAGTCAACAATCTAATTCTACAAAAAGTACCCGGCCAAATGGAAAACTATAAGTCAGTTGACACAGTTTGCAATGTCGAGGATGTAGTGTTAATCCACAATAATAGCACTGAACTAAAACTAAAATCACTAACTAATCAGCATTTGTAATCAAAAATTTAACTGAAATCACATAAACTGATTTCTTTTAATATATAAAACTTTAGGAATGTAACATATTTAACATAAAGGTTGTATCTAACTGATACACTAAAGACTGAATTTTTTTTTACTTTATGTTATCTTTTAACTGTTTTAATATTTATTAATTTTTACACATAGCATTGGTACATTTTCAAAACACACAATTACTTGCAATCATTTTTTATTTTTCCGAGTACATAGTTAGAAATGCTTATTACAAATTATTTTCATATTTTGTAAAAAAGCATCATCAGTTGTAATAAACTGTTTTGGTGAATTAGGTATTATAAACATTTAAGTGACATATTTATTTCAAATATGCTACAGTTATGAAGAAATAGAGTTGATTAAAAAAATAAAAACAATGAAATGTCCTGTTTTAAAAATGAAATCAGCCTAAATAAACTCTAAAAATTTTTTTCTTACATATCACTAATGGACACTAGACATCGTGGATACAAGCCCAAAAGAGCGGATGTGGGAAATGGGGTAGGAGAGCCCAAAGGACTGAAGGCCGGTAGCTAGGCTAGTTGGGGTGGGAGTTTGGGGAGAGCTGCGGCTATGAGTTGCGAAAAGAAATTCTAGAAGTAGGAGGAAGAACTCTAGGAAGGTTTTACGGAGAGAAGGAGAACGGAAAGACAGGAAAACTCCACGGTAGTGAGAACGATAGCGGAATGTAATGTCTTCCATAAGCAGTATGTGATGGCAAGAAGTATGACTCGGAAGAGAGAGAGGAAAGAAGGGCAAGAGCTTGTCACCAGGCTTCCACCCAATTGCAGTAGTCTTCAAATTCAGAAACTGAACATGCTTGCTAACCAGTCATAATGAATAACTTTAAAACTTATTAATCTTCTTATGTGTTCTAAGTACAGTAAAACCTTGTTTATCCGGTCCTCGTTAAACTGGATCTCTGGGTTATTCGGATCAGATTTGTATACATTTATATTTAATGTTCAAATAAAATTTTTTTATCTAAGTTAGCAAGAACATAACTATAAAAATGCCCAATATTCACTATTTAGTTTCATTCAATGTACAGTTGCTGCTTAGATTATAGAATTATGGTAATAAAATTATTTTTGTAGTTTGAGATACTGCACCAGCATGGAGTGTCAGCCCGACATTACTCCAGCTGAATTATTGATGATAAAGCATTTGCATTACCGCACTTAATTCAAACTCCATGCGTGTTTGAAACAGAAGAAATTTGTTAAGAAATGATGTGAAAAGTTATATTTTTAATTTTTGTAAACAATATAGGGCACGTATTTTTGTAACAAAACTTAGTTTTTTTTATCTTAACAAATGTTAAGTCTGCTTATTTTAAGATTTTGTTTTGCTTATTACCTACATTTCCCTGATTATCCGGATTGCCTTTGATTCAAGTTAGTCCAGATAAATGAAGTTTTAAACTAAGCCCCTTGGAACATGTGTGAAAAGAATGAGTGACTGAGTAAATACTGCAACAGTGTGACATCATCCTACCTGAAAGGGGTGTTAGCTCTGCTTCAGAGCATGTCCCTCAATACACGGTGGGAGAGAACAGTCGAGCGGTCACCTGAGTATCTCGCGGCCCTCCGGGTGGCTCTCCATGCGCCGCAGCATGTGCCGCACGGCGGAGTGGCCCGCCGTCTCCCCCAGGATGGCGATGGCGTCTGCGCGGCTGGGGTCGAGAAGAGACACGGCCGCGCTGCCCGCTGCCAGCAGGGCGCGCTGGAACCCGCTCACCGCCACGTGCGACGCCGCAAACTCCACTTCAAACGGCTGCAAGGTCACCACCCCCCATGTTCAACTGGCAATCAAGAATTCTTAACACATTCAAAAGTTTGTTTATTTTTTAATTGAATTATTTCATATGGATGGATGGTTGGGTACGGTAAACTACATTCAAAAAGTACAATATAATTTTAACGTTTAGTAGGCAATAAGATAAAAACTTAAAATTTGGCTAACAAAACGTAACCAACTGCCTTTATTACTTTACAGTATTTTTAATGTCTCTAGCATAATCTCACCAAACAAACCATTTTTAATTGATTTCATAGCATTTTCAATATACCTAACCATCCATCCACATTATTTTAAAGTATTTTTTAGTGTAGCTAGTGGCTAACCAACTATTTTAAAAGTATTTTAAATGTAGAAAACTTAACCTGAGTATTTGTAATGTATCTAATCCAACAACTTGTTAAAATAGTAAACTACTTCAAGTATCACAACACCCTCTAGGGGATTAATTCAGAACTTTTTTTAAAAAAATTAGATTTTTTTGAAAAGGGATAGTAGTTCTTCAGAATTAAGCTTGACTCACAATGATCTGTTATGTCTGTCCATCAATCACGTGACATGAAGCCAATCAGAAGGCCTTGAAAATTCCAAACATCCATCTGTCAAAATCTTCACAAGCTTTACCTTTTGACGAATGTCTGGGCAGAGGGATGTTTGAATAACATTTCCTTGAGATTATAAAGTTTTCAATTTCATTTAGTGTAAACTCTATATAACGACACTTAACGGACTGAGCATTTTTCGGCGTTATAGAGTGTGGTCGTTAAACGGAGAGAAATAAAAGATATCATTTTACTATTCTATAATAATATTTATTTACTAATATAGTACACATTTTACAAACGAACATTAATATTCATACAAATAACAACACATTTGCATATAGTCTGTTATCTCCGACTGATGTTTTTTGCTGGTCCAATATTTTAATTGTATTTTCTTATGTTTCCTATTATTTTTAATGTATTTTCTTTGTTTTTATATATTGTAGACACGGTAGAGCGGCTAAATCCAAAGCGTCTTCCAACATCACTGATCTTTTCTCCCGCCTCTATTGAGCGTATTAATAAAACTTTTTCATCAATACACAAAGATTTTCGTTTACTCGCCACATTTACAGTTAGAAAGTGTGTAAGCAACTGCGATAATGATAACGTGTAACAACTTAACAAAAATCTAGTGACTGGGTAAACATGTGCAAGTTCATTATACAAAAAACCAAAGGAAAAATTTCTTAGAACCTCCAGTACGTCAGTCGAAGTAAACACATGCTAGATAATACAACGACAAAACAGCAAACAAAAGGACGTACACAGCTGCAGTTCTAATCAACTTCGGCAACTTAGAAAGTACTGCTTAATTTTTTATAATGCCTTATTGTTGTCATTAAATAGAGAGAGCGTGATGCTATATAGAGTGTATTATTGTATAGAAAACAAGGTAAACCAAACAAAGTCATTCAATTTCGATGTTTTAAGGAGTTTGTCGTTAAATCGAAAGACGTTATAAAGAGTTTACAATGTATTTATTTAGTTGCATGATTTCCAATTGCGTTCAAACTCATTACAAAATTTTATATTTGAAGCAATAATTATGGGGATAAATAAGCATAATTAATAACATACAGTAAATCTAAATTTATTTCAATAAATGTAAAATTTATTGTTTTATAAATTCCAGCTTACGTGATCATCAAAGTAATTTACCTTTGCAAAGAAAAATCTCCCCAAAAGTTAAGCCTTCTAGTCAATTGGCAGCATCCAAGAGAAAAAAAAATCTATGATGGGCATGAGGAGTGTTGTGAATTGGTCAGCTAGTTAACAGATGAACAGATGATGGATGGTCAGATGATGACAAATTCGATGATCATTGAGAGTTCACCTTTACCCACAAATCTAACTGCAGATTTTATCATGTTTTACCCGTTCCTGTTCTATAAATTATTCATAAGGAATAAAGAGTTGCGGGCAGACAGATTAGCCCATCACACTTGTTATGCTTGCACTCTGGAAAGCAGAATGGCATAGATCTAATATTTCAAAAAATTCAAAAATATTCTAATGTAATTGGAAAAACTTTCTCACGATAATAACACATTATCTGCTACAAGCTTCTCATTTTTTTGCCATTACTAGCTCTTAAAACAAATAATTTGTAACACATATGTACATGGATCACAAAAATGTAAGGCTACAATTTTTCCGAGAGGTTTGCTGTAGCAGTGTGAGCTAAATCTATTGAAGAGACGTATGTCATTTGGGCGTCTGTGTAGACACATTGCAGGTTGCAACAATTACAAGTTTGGTTTTGCACGTGCAGACGAAGCGACTACTTCTTCGATGCTGGCTACCCAAATGCTCCATTGTTAGAATCAAAACTAAAAAAAATTTAAAAAAATGTGAAATTTATTACTTTTGATTAACATTTTTGGTAAATATGTACAGTCGCGGTAGATGCCAAAAAAAATGCTAAAAATCTGAAAATACTTTTATTCTGTGCTCTTTCACTTCCTCTTTTCAAATCAACCGGCGGAGATAAGAAATTCCAACTACTTTCAGAGATATCGAATTTTTTAATTTTCATCACAATACCTGCGTATTCATGCGGAAAAAAATGCTAACAATCCGAAAATACTTTTATTCTATGCTCTTTCACTTCCTCTTTTCAAATCAACCGGTGGAGATAAGAAATTCCAAATACTTTATGAGATATCAAATTTTTAAATTTAGCAATACAACGCCCGTTTAACCCTTCGAACGTCGCCATTTTTTATTTTGATGTGTGTTAGTGAATGCGTAATAAATAAAATGGTCGATTAGGTCAGGTCAGTTACATTATAAATACTTTCAAACTAAGCGGACATTAAAAATAATGTGAATTTAATTTAATGGTTCTTTAGTTTTAAATTATTTATAATATAACTGACCTGACCTAACAAAACCCGGACAAATGATGAACATTAACAACTCACGTAATTTTTTTTTTACTAATTATTGCGCAACAACATCCAAATAAAAAAATACTTTAAAATTAGAAACGTTAAAAACTCACCTAAGTTGGAGGCGGGTACATTTCCTTTGCCACTTTAAGGAAATGATGTAGTCGTTCACGGCAGAAGTTGACCGATTAATTAAACATTGTATTGAACAATAAATGAATAAATAATCACGTATTGGTTCATTTGAATACTGACCAATCACGGAATAAATAATCACCTATTGGTTAATTTGAATACTGGCCAATCACGGAACAGTCACGTGACAAAATTTTCCAATAAGAAACATGATACTCGTAAACAAGAAACCTTATTATCTATGACAAGAAACAATGGTGATCGCTGCATACTACGCAGGTATTGTGATGAAAATTAAAAAATTTGATATCTCCTAAAGTATTTGGAATTTCTTACCTCCGCCGGTTGATTTGAAAAGAGGAAGTGAAAGAGCACAGAATAAAAGTATTTTCAGATTTTTAGCATTTTTTTTTGGCATCTACCACGACTCTACATATGATGAAATTTGAAAATTCGATATCTCCTAAAGTATTTGGAATTTCTTACCTCCGCCGGTTGATTTGAAAAGAGGAAGTGAAAGGGCACAGAATAAGAGTATTTTCAGATTTTTAGCATTTTTTTTGGCATCTACCACGACTGTACATATTTACCACATTTTTGAATTCTAAATTAGTTATACTGGCCGTGAGAACCATGGGCTCGGTGGTGTGCTGCTGCAGGGCTCGACTCGCTCCGTGCACATGGCGAACGCAACACCAGCTCAGCCTGGCCCGCCACATCCCCACGGGAACCTGCAACCACTGCTTCATGCTTCACGCTTATCAATCCGAATTGTCAAAATTATCATCAGATACTTCCCAAAAATTTTAACCCTCCACAATCACCTCGTGAGTCACTTGTGATTTGTAGGTTAGGAACACGGATAAAATAACTGAAAACTTTAGATTTATTGACACAAAAGGTACATGTAAATGAGTTTTTCTACCAGTTATTTGTAAATAGTGATTAAAATAGTTAAACATGTACTTCTTCTATGTCAAGCAAAAAAAACTGCAGCAAAACCTCTTGAGATTTTTCATTAATTTCTTAGTAAGCAACTTACCTTTATCATCTCTGTAAATATATTAGACCATTCTAATTACTCGAGTTAAATTAGTATCCTGCACTAGACAAACTCAGTAAATTTCAGGAACAGTTCAGAAGTTTAGCAAGCAAAAGAAAATATTTACAATCTAACGAAACACCATAGATACAATTAACAAAAGCAATGATCTCTATAGTTAAAATGTTAAGCGTTCGCTTAGCCACGATGCCAGGTTCATTTCCAGCTGTGGTCAGTGATCGACTTAATGCATAATATCGCATCACCTTCATCCGTAATGCTTGGGTCGACCCCAGCCACTGTACTTGTATAAACATAAATGATTCATTACCTTTTGTTTGTGCTGGTAACTTATGATGTTACCCAGTCCTTGATTAGCTTAACTTACAAAACATACTTACTCATCAGAACTCGATTCCTTTATAGCGAGAGAGCTCACATTTTGTTTATGTTTACCACTGTAACCTGTGAAAAACACAGTTCAAATCAACCCCTTGAGTAGTTTGTCAATGTAGTTTTCCAGAGGACATGTCTCACTTAGGGCCATCTGAAAATTAATACTTTTAATAACCACACACCTCCTAATGCTCTATAACCATCACACCAACCCAACTTTCTGCGGGCCAAAGATAAGTCTCGTATATTTGGGCACGAAACCCCAGATTGGCGCCCAGGCAGTGGCGGTTATTGCATTAGAGCACACTCGCACGTGAACCCCCTCGTCTCATTTAAATAGGCGCCTACTGTAATACTTAAATATCATACACATCGAATAATAAATAAATGCAACACATTTGGTCTTAAAACCATTAGCAATATTTTCCAAAACCGCCGCTATAGAGTAAGAGCAGCTTGCCGCTGCCTTGTTTGCTGGGATCGCACATGCGATGGTTGCTATGCGGGCGACGGCGCGCCGCTTGGCTCGGAGCGACGTGGTGGGGGTATCTCCCCATAAGCCAGCCTAGGAGCACAGTCCAGGCGTGCGCAATGCTATCCTGTGCGCGGCGCGACATTTCTTGTCCTGTTTCTTCCATTTTTGCTCGCTCTTCGATAATGATAACGGCGCTGTTTGTCACGTGTTATTGTTCTACTTTAGTGCGTTTAGTGCGACATTTAAAAAGTTTTTTTTAACTACTATGTTAAGTTACTCGTTATGGTCTTGAGTAAGTTAACAGTCTCGGACATAAAAACACTGGTGTTTCTAATTTGTCATTGGAAAGGAAAATACACCAAAAAAGAAATTTCATGTGCAAGTTTTGTTTCAGTGATTGCAGACGAAACGACAGTCATATCATCTTTATTTCAATTGGTTATAGTTTTTCGCTATGTGTTACCTAACGGGCAAGCAGTAGAACGATTCTGGCAGTTTGTAAATCCTCCAGGACATGATGCTGCGTCAATCGCAGAATGTATTCGCATTGTTTTGGAAAGTATTGTTGGCAAACCCGAGAAACTGATAACTCAGACTTATGATGGGGCTATTGTAATGAAGTAGGCATTACATTGGTGTTCAGGCCATTATTCAACAAAATTATATATATGCACATTACGTGCATTGTTATGGGCATCAGTTGATTTTAATTGTGGCACAATCTACAAGCCAAAACCAACAAGTCCGTGTATTCTTTTCCAATTTGAGTGGTATAACTAACTTCTTTAGCCACTCACCACAGATAATTGCTGTTCTTGATGGCGTTGTTTGCAGGAGAATTCCTCGTGCTTCTTCTACAAGATGGAATTTTAAGAGTCGTACTGTTAACACGGTGTACGAGTACAGAAAACAACTGATTGAATGCATGAACGAAATTGAGTCGTCATGCAGGCAGTCAACAACAATCAACCAGTTGGGAGCTATTCGGCGCATGTTGAATGATCCAGTGTTTGTATTTTGGCTGACAGTTTTTCACAATATAATGCCGCACGTAGACATTTTGTTTAATCAGCTACAAAAAAGGAGCATCGATGCCGATAAAGTCAGGAAACATGTTGACAGTTTTCGACTTTCATTTGGGAAACAAAGAGAGAATATGGATAAAGTGAGAATGCGAACTGAAATGTCGGTGCCAGAGCAGCATTCTAAAAAAAGGAAAGTGGAAGATGTTCATGTAAATAGAACTGTTGCAGCCAAGTAAGTATGTGATGTGATTACTAATCAAGTAAAGGAGAGGTTTTCTTTCACAACATTTTATTCTGCGGTTTGCCTTTTTGATTCCGAAAACTTCCAGGTATAAACAATTTCCTGTTCATCTTCTTGAACAAACAATCAAAACGTATCCTTTCTTAGATGAGGCTCGTTTAAAAACTGGGCTAGCAGTAATTTACAAGCGACACGACTTCCGAGATATGGATGGATCAGCTAGTCTTCTGCAGTTTGTCCTTGAAAACAATTTACAGACCACGTTTACGGAAACACACAAATTGTTACTTATTATTTCAACTGTTCCGATGACTACAGCTTAAGCTGAACGATGTTTCTCAACCCTGAAGAGGATAAAAACATTTTTAAGAAGTACAATGTGTGAAGACAGACTTAGTGTGTTAGCCATGCTTTCAATAGAAAAAGACATGATAAACAAAATACCAAATTTTATTGTCATGGTCATTGAATTATTTTCCTCTTAAAAACATAGAAGGATAGATTTAGTTTATAATAACTGCACTTAAGCATTTCAATTTCAATAATATTCTAAATAATATCCTCACATAATGTTTTCCTATGTTGTTTAAACCAGAGTTCGTCAGTTGTTAAACATCATTTTTAGGCGAAATGAATTGTTCAGCTCATTTTACAGTGAATTGTTCAGATTCGTTTCAAGTTAATATGTATATAGTGATGCTCAAAGTATGTTCTCTCAAAGGAAAAGATTAAAAACTAAATTAAATTTGTGAATACCATATGTTTGTATTACTATTGTACTACTGTAATTATATTTAGTGCTTAAGGAAAGTAAGTTCAAAGAAAAAGTATAAACTACTGGTAATTCAAATTTTGTAAGTCAATGCTGTATTTAAATATTGTAAATGTAATGCTGTTGTAAATACAATATATATATTTATATATAATTACCAACAAAACAATGGATAAAATGATAGACCTTATTTAAAACTGGTCACATCAATAACACTCTTGCTAGCAAACTGTATCAGAATTTTGTGTAGTTTACATTTTATGGTAATCATTTGTATTTATTTTAAAAAGACTTCACACTGCATAATTTAACATTTGCTATATTATCAGTGTGAGCGGAATATCCAGTGGCTATTTTGGAAGTAAAAACTTCACTTTCCCCCACAATAACTTGGAATTTTTTTTTGGTATTTATGTGATTTAAAATGCCCAAAAAGCACCATTTTACATCTTAAAATCCAATTTTTTCCAGGGGGAGGCCCCCGGACCCACCGCTTCAAAAGGGAAGGGGGGGGGGGTCGGTGATCCTTTATATAAAGAGCTTAATGCTGTGAACCCCCATTTTCAAAAGGCACCAGCCGCCACTGCGCCCAGGCATCCATAACAACCAGAGAGCGAGGCATGGTAAATGTGACTGTTTGACCTGCACAACTACTGGTAGGGTCCGAGTCCAAACTGTTGCTAGTGACTAGCTACTTAAGAAGCACTATTGAAGAAAACATGTTTAATAAAATATTTATTTCCTTTTGTTATTGTTTACTGTTTACGATGCTCGGGAGCCTCCTCAATGAAAGAATTTTAAATGCCAAAAAATGCCCTGCTTTTTGGTTTGTGCTGGATACAGTCTTAGCATGGGACAACATGTTTTAATGGAAGGAAGTGTAAAAACTATAGGTATATTTAATTAATATATCATGTAGGTAGTGTGGATAAGTGCAGCTTTTTAAAATATGTTCTGAGATCCATATAATTATTTTGATATTATGCACTTTTGAATATGTTTTAGTGTTTAGAAAGTATGATTTTGATATTTTTAGATTAATCATTATCCATTTGAACTTTTTTTTTTTTTTTTTTTTTTTTTTGACATTTCAAGGTGATGTAGTCAAATCGTATTTAAATTTTTCTAGGGTTTGAATGTTTGAGAGAAAAAATTAAATAAATTGTGGAATATTTCATGGTGGCACGGACAATTTGTTATTATTGCAAATATGGTAAGTTATTTTGTGAGCTTTTAAGTGATTCCAAATTGACCCTGGTTCTTGAAATATTTTCGGTAAGGTTCTTTGCCATTGACACGTTCGCTGCAATTCCATTTAATTTCCGAGGTTAGGTAGGTAATTAATACATTAAATTGCCAAGGTTATTTTTGCATTTTTTTATGCAATAAAAACTACCTACATGAAAAATTGATTGGGTTAGGTCAGCTACATTAAAAATACTTTGACCAAAAATTACATTCTAGAAAAATCGATGTTCGAGAATGTCATTGCAGTTAGACAAAAATTGTAAAAATTGATAGAAATTTATTTAATTCGCTGTAATTAGTTTGTTGCAATGATTATAATAATTATCATCACCATTTGCTATAGCCTACTGAAAATGTACCCAGTATTTTTTTGAGGAGGGAGGGAGTTGGTGGTCGGTTCAGAGTTTTAAGAAAAACTCTATTGACAGCGGAAATAAGAATTCTTATTATTATTATTTTGCAAATTCAGTAAACACTTTCTCCAGATCTATGTGAATGTTGTAGTGGACATAAGTAATGTCGTCACCCGGGCTCTGTAGAAGGCCCAGGAAGTACATGACTGGCACTACGCGCATCGCGGTGCTGCTGTTGTCCGGGGGTGCCAAGCTAGTGAGACACTAGGCCGTTGGTGATGGGTCGTGGGTACTCTGCCCCCCGCGTGCCAGGCCAGGTACGTGGCTTGAAATCTATCCTGAACTCCCCTACTTGATTGTGAGGCTGCTCGGCCATGTGGAGGACGGAGTGGAGCGAAATAATCGAAATCGACACCGTTTATGTTAATGCGCGTTTAATTCACGCTTCTCCGGTGGTACCCATGGGTACGAGGTTCTCCCTATGTGTACACTACGTGGTGTCAGTACCGCTACTATTCGGATGCACTATGCGGCATCTGAGCCGTTGTACAGTTACATTAACACACTCTGATTACAGAACAAAACATGACACTATCATAACACTATGAATTTGCCGCGGCAGTTTCGCGGGGCGCGGTTACTAGTGCTCTGGAGACAGCCAGTACCGAAAGTTAACTGTCTTAGGGGGGCTCTGGTGAGCGTGATCCTAAATTACACTTTACACTTACTTGAGGTTGCAGCCGGCTGGTGTATGTGCAGCTGTTTAGCGAAAGCGTGTTGGCTGGAGTCGGCCAATGCCGTAAATGGCGTGGTCCGCGACGCGCTGCGGAACCACTAAGGAAAAACGGTTGAGATAAGCCCGGGTCCGCAAAATACACGCCGAGTCGACGTGAGCAGCAATGAAGTACAAGAAAAGGTATAAATATTAAAGTGACTACAGAATGAACGATCGGTGGAACAAAGTGGAAGGCTGCTCACGGACACACGTCTTGACCCGGCGCGGAGTGGTTCGCGACTGCCGAACATGGCCACTTCATAAGGGAGGGAAACTTTCACCTCCTTTATGAGTCGGCACCAATAACTTACATTAACTTAATTTGCTCTATTATAAGCTAAAAATACGTTCCAGGTGCCCAATTAAAAGGTAGCACCTGGTAATTAGGTGCTTAAGGCTTAACAAATGTTTTGGAGTATTTAATTATTTGAATTATGGCATCAAGTTGGAGACTGTAAATGTATTAACATATATTGGCTGTATCCGAATACATAGGGATGCGTCCTTAGCACACACATCCCTACATCCCTTAGCAAATGCAGCCACAATGTAGAGGACACATTTCTAATCGATGGATAGTATCCGAATACTTTTACTGCTAGCACTACCTGTTGACTGTCAGTCGTACTAATGTTCACGCAGCCATTTTGTGTAGGGATATCTACGAATATTCAGCAAAACGTAAATAATAAATACCTACCAATTAAAAAATAATGTAACGTGTATGTTATACATGTTAGCGATCCAAATAAAATACATTTTATAAATTGTAAACTTTAAAAATATTTATGAGTTTTGAATTATCCTTTAAGTTTAAATTCGTATTTTTATTATATTTATTAATGTCTTCATTTGTCTCTGTTTAAGTTATCACTTTCGCTTATAATGTTTTAAACAAATATTATGCTGAAAATCTGAAGTAATATTATACACAAACAAAATAAAACCCGATTCCGAAGCTAATGGATGTAGGGACGCGTTAGTGGATGCGAGTGTCGCATCCCTAGAAATCTCGAATTAGTGGATGCGTGAAGGGATGCATCGGCATCCCTTGTGAGAATCCGGATTCAACACAAAGATGGCCGCGTCCACTACGATGCACTTTTAGTGGATCCCTTAGCTAAGGGATCCATTAGGCCAGTATTCGGATACAGCCATTGTCTCCCTGTGAACTATATTAGTGGGATTTCTCCTAATCCGACTTGATCATTGTCATGGGTACTTTAATTAAGGCCAGTGGCGGCGGTGAATGATAATGAGGTTTGTTGTCTGCTCCGTGCGTGCGGTGCTCGCACGGAGTGGCTACGACACACTTGTTTAATGCCTGTGAATTAATAATGGTGTCCTAGTGTCTTGTCCCTTAATTTATTATTTTATGGGTTCGAGCCCCCAGGGTTCTGTGCCCTTAAGTTTCTTTGAGTCTATTGGGGTCACGCCCGAGGCGCTCGCCTGACTTATTCCCGCTGCGCTAGGGATGCGCTCCGAACATGGGATCTGGTACTAGCGGTGTGGAGCACGGGCTTAGAGGCCATGGTCGGGGATGACGTCAGTTATGTCAATCCATTCAGTCTGTCGTGTGATATGATACTCCTCATATAGGATTTTAATCTTCTTCAGTACGAAAATGTCCTCTCTGGAGTTGCCGCTGAGACAGGAAAGGTTGCTAAGATTCTTAAGAGGCATTGGATGTTAGGGTATAAGCCTGTTTCATAGTGGTCCAGTGCTTCCACAGCTCTTAGTGCTGTTGTCAGAGTGACACACTTCTTGCCAGATTTTTAACTAAGGTTTGACAGTTGCTGCAATTGTTTTTGCCAGAACTGCTGCATACATTGCAATGCACTCGTCAATCTGTGTTAGCACCAGTTACACAGTTTAGGGCCAAAATTCTGCATAAAGCAGTAATGGTTTTCCAATTATTGGAAAAACGATCATATAGCTTATTACATCATCTACAAATAGGATAAAACAGTATATTTGGTTGTGGTTTTAAACATCGGAGGCTCGATATTCATGTGATTCACTTGTCTTCGTGCTATGCGAGGCATTTGTATGATACCTCCATTTTGTAACAAAGCATCAGAAGTTGCTTCAAAAACAGTTTTGAACTCGTCGTCGGCATTATTTCTAATGAGTTTCAAGGTAGCTAATACAGCATCAATGTAACTAAATGCTTTTATCAAGTCACAGTCTATTGCCTGGAGTTGTTTTCAAAGGATTATCGTATAATTTATGCTTTTATCCAAGATAAACAAGGCTATTATAAAGTTGGTCGACACAATGTTTTGAACATGTGACATGCCTTCTGTGCTGAATCAATGTTGCGGCTTTCTTGTAACTCTTTCTGTTTTTGCACCCACTGATTTTCACACATTGCCATAACTGTTTTGTATTGGTCATTTGGAAGAAGTTCTCATATTTGTCTTTTCAGGATGTCTGTACGCTGAGCTGATGTGTGAAAGAAAATACCGATGGAGTTCACTACACTAACGCAATTGAGGATGTCAGCTTGAGAGCAAGAATCTGATATCACCAGATTCAGTGAGTGTGTGCTGCAGTGCATGTAGAGAGCATTCTTTACGTACATACACTTGAGCACCATGAAACGGTCCGCTCATTGCTGCTGTTCCACTGTATCCCTGGCCAACTACAGTGTTGCAGTATATTCCGTTCTTCTTCAAACCAATAACAATACATTATCCGAACATGTTCCTGTTTTCTCAGTAATCGCAATTAACTCCAAAAAAATTCTTTTGTGACTACCTACTTGTTTAAATGATTGAAATTCAGGTAGCAAAGATAAAAAGACATTTGCTCCACGCAGGCAATTTCTGTAGTTTCATCAGCCGAAACAGCACAAAAATGGGCTTTCTTTACACCTTAATTTTTCTTATTATTTTGTTTTATGATGTCTCCACACATTTATATTAACTGGTTTTGAATTTTTGGGCTTGACTACAAAGTATTTTTGTGGGGCATTACTTAAATGACTCTTTAAAAATTCGTACCCGACTTAATAGCATATCGCAAAAGAGCGAAACATTTTCCCTTGTTCTTCAGATTATCATTATCAGCATCATTATGGTTGATTTATAGATTTTCCACTTGTCTGGAGTCTTGTTTTCCTCATATTTCAATACATATTTTCCAACTAAAAATTATGGCACTTCAGTTTCATCCTGTTTTCATGTTTCTACTTCTTATTCTTGGATGTCAACATTTATATTACATTGGTAGAAATTTCAGACATTACTTTTATATTGCTTGTGAGTAGTATGTAATAGTATGTCCGGGACAGGCGCCATGCGGTGGAGCCATGAGCCGAACCACTATCTTGGATTTGTGATGTCATGGCAGTCATCTTAGATAACTATGACCTTGAATTTTGACCTTGACCTTTGACCCGGGAGCCATTTTGGATCCGCCATCTTGGATCCGCCATATTGGATCCACCATATTTAAATCGAGTGCCCCACTCACGAATGCAGCAATTGTTATCATGGCCGCCATATTGATTTTTTATGTTCTGTTGGAGGCCGCCATCTTGGATACCGACGATTTTGTTTCAGCTGTTTGTTCCGGGTATACGTCGTTTGTCCTAAAATCGTTTGTCCTAAACCGTTTATCCTAATTTCGTTTGTCCTAAAAATTAGGAAAAATGACTTAAGGACAAACGACGTTAGGACAAACGACTTTAGGACAAACGAATTTTAGGACAAACGACGGAACAGCTTCAAAATACTTTTACTCTGAGTTTTAGGACAAACAACTTTAGGACAAACGACATAGGGATAAACGACTTTAGGACAAACGACTTTTAGGACAAATGATTTTCGACAAACGATATTATGAAAAACCAAGTTAGGACAAATGACTTTAGGACAAAAACTTTGAGTCAAACTATTTTATTTGAAAACCACAGAGTATGTGAGAACTTACAGTAAAAGAAAACGTTTGAAAAAATAATGTTATATACTGGGGAAATGCTTTATATTCTATGTAAAAAAATCCAGCGTTTACGATCGTTACAATTTTTAGACATCTAGGAATGTACGACTACGGTTTCAACGACCTAAATCTGTTTTTTTTTCTTTCACCTTTTGCTGTAAGGTGAATTACCTTACATCGTTTGATTCAAATCCGCTACGCATCGTGTCTGAACGTAAATTTGTATGGAAATAACCAATTGAGATTTGTAGCTTTTAGAAAGGCAATATTATCTTTGAGACAAAGATGCATGCCATTAAATGTTAAAATGTATTTAAAAGTAAAAATATAGGATATTAATTTTTTTAAAATCTTACTGTGAGTGTGGCATACTCGAGGTTCATTTTTTATCACAGTAGCAACCGTCATTATGTGTACTCTTATTCTATGAACCACGCGAACGTTACATTCTGGCTTCTATCTCATGCCCTTTCTCACTTGTCTAGTTTCAGTTCACTTATGAAGTTGCAATGAAAGAAAATCTGTCACAATAAAAATCGTCATAGATATTCATGTTCTGTGCTATGCAGGGGCGCAAAAACTAAATTTCCAAAGGGGGGGCAATATACCTTTTTATAAAGAATCATCGATCCCCCCTATTGAAGCAGGGGGGTACGGGGGTTCTACCCCGGGAAAATTTGTATTTCAAAGTGGAAAATGGTACTATTTAAGCAGTTTTATTATCTAAAAATTGATTACACAGCACTTTCTTTGTCCTCGTTTGCCCCCACTTAAAGGTTTCATAAGGAAGGGGGGGGGCCTAATTCCCTTGCACCCCCCCCCCCACCATGTTGTTGCGCCCCTGGTGCTATGTCACTATTAACTGATCAACGAAACACATCAACTTGGATAGCTGAAAGTGGCTTGCAAAGTACTGTAACATGAAAATTATAGTTATGTTATAACACAATTAATATTTTCTTTAGTATTTTTTTTATGTTTCGGGTTGAACCAATATTAAAATTTTCAATAACATATTTGTGTATACGTCTATTCTTAGGAGCGTACGTAACAATATTTCCTAGGGAAGGGGGATTATCATCTCAAATCCTCACCTGTGTATGCCCTCGGCAAAAGTCACTTTTAATGTTTTTCAGACTAAATTAAATACTTTATTCACAAAAAATTTAAATTGAAATCATTATGAAAATATGTTTTAATATAAAGCAGTGAAATTATTTACCAGGCATTATAATAAATAACTTTTATACGGGTATACTACTGGAGTATACAAATTAAACAACATTTTAGAAAGCTCTATCTTGGTTTGATAATGCCTTCATTAATAAAACTTTATTAGTTAATACCATGTCTAAAAAAAATTGATGGAATATCACGGTAGTATTTTATTTTTAAGGGTATGATTGGATTTATCTAGGTACCTGAATTTAATAATAAATAAAAAATCTCATTTTAAGGAATTTGAATATCTTATATATAAAATTCTCGTGTCACAGTTTTCGTTGCCATACTCCTCCGAAACGGCTTGACCGATTTTGATGAAATTTTTTGTGCTTATCCGGTATCTATGAGAATCGGCCAACATCTATTTTTCATCCCCCTAAGTGATAAGGGTTGTCCACCCCTAACTTTTTTTTTTAAATTTTTTGGACAATTTTTTTTATTTTTTTTTATAATGTGGGATTAAAAAATACACACAACCCTAAATTTTCACCCTTCTATCACCAACCCCTAATGTTTTAGAGAATTTTATATTTTTCAACCCCGGTCAATAGCTGATCAATTAACATTTGATCAACCTACCCCGCCTACAGCGAACTCATTACCTGGATTAAAACATAGGCCACATATTAATATGAAATTCCATCCCTAAGGGAGTGAAAAAGTGATAATTTCATTTTATAACAGAAAAAATCATAGGTCATAGACATACAAATAGTGAGTGAGTGTCATTTATTTATGTCTGCCACACGATCATACACATAGTAAGGTCTGGCAAATTAACATTTTTCTCCTTGGTGAGACCAGTCCGCTAAGTGGAACTCGCAGCGGCTAGCAAAATAAAGGCGCTCATAACAGTTTTGTTCTTAACTTCGTCAATAGATAGAGTTAGTTACCTTTAATTTTAAACGCACCATCGTTTGATGCGTTTGTCATGTCTTTAATTTTAGTTTGTTTGTGCCGTATGCGTTCCTATACCATTCATCCAATTGCGATGAAATTTTAGTGAGTTGTTATGCGTATGCCCGTGAATGTTTCTGAGACGGTATAACTATTTTACAATAGTTGGAGCACAAATCGTTTCAAAAAATGTGTTTATTTTATATTATATAGCGGCACTTCGACTGTTTTTGTTGTATAAGTGCGCACGCATGACACAATTTATTTAAATATAAAAGAGAGTCAGAGATAGAGTGATATATATAGAATGAGATAGAGAGAGACAGAGAGATAAGTTGAGATAGAGTGAGGTATAGAGAATGAAATGGGTTAGATAAAGAGATATATAGATGTATAGAGCTATATAGAGATTTATATATAGAAGAGATAGAGATAGTGTGAGGTATATATGTAAATATGTAGATATAAAGAGATAAATAGCGATAGAGAGATACATAGATATATAAAGATGTAGATAGAGATATATATATATATATATGTTTAGAGAGATGGATAGATGATTGTATATGTGTAACTACTTCAAACATATTACAAAACAAAACTGAATGAGGCATTGCAATGCATGCCGAGCATTAGCTAGATAATGGAAATTTTACAATATTAGTAATCTCTTATTTTTAAGCTTTTTTCTATAGTGCTTTATAGAGTCTAGACTACATACAGACCACCAATTTTTAGATATATACAGGTAAATAACTATACACTGGCAGAACGTCTGTCGCAATCTGAAAGTGGTATAAATTATTTTGCACACTTGACATTCAAATTAATAAGAAATAAAATTACTAACTAGGTACATCTGATTTCGAAAAAGGTCCCCTTCACCCTGTGTTCAG
This sequence comes from Bacillus rossius redtenbacheri, assembly GCF_032445375.1. Lineage (NCBI taxonomy): Eukaryota > Metazoa > Arthropoda > Insecta > Phasmatodea > Bacillidae > Bacillus > Bacillus rossius. The sequence continues at coordinate 96,587,391 of NC_086330.1, read as the reverse complement.
CCCGGGCAACGGCGGGTACTGTAGCTAGAAATTCCCTAGAAAAAATAATTTATATGGCAAAACAACGTTTGCCGGGTCAGCTAGTTAAATAATATTATTAATCAGTTTTAATAATACCATATTATTCAAAAGTATGTAACTTATTTTAAGGTTTAAAATAAAGCTACAGTTTTAGTTTGAAAATTCTACATCAGCAATTTGCATAGAATAATTATAGGTTTGGATACCAGGCGTTACAGAAGACTCACTTTGACGTCGTACCTCCTCTTTATTAAACAAAAAACCCGGGTCACAATCCTGTCCGCGGCGCAACACTCCAGCCATGGCCCTGGTAGTGCCCCCACTCGTCACCAGATGGCAGTTGTAAATATAAAGAGACAATGTATTATAGTTATTTTATATATGTTATTATTGTAAATATGTATGTAGATTATTAAGGGTATATTGTAAGTATGTTTTGTAGATGTGTAAATAATATTGTAAAATGCGAAAGATCAAAAGAGATAGAAATATGTAAAACTTTAACACAAATGATTGTAGACGAAACGTGTATAAATTGTGCGGGGTAAAAAGCCTAGTCAGCTGTCGGTGGTTGTCTCTCGGGGCGTGCGCATCTCTCTCGCGGGCTGTTGGCTGGGAGTACCCTGCGACCTATTAAGTAACCGAAGGCTGGCAGTGCGTGTTGGTTTTGTGTGCGTGCTGGGGGCGGCCTAGCAGCACCAACTGCTACCGACCGCGTCCCGTGGGTGGCGGATACGGGAGCCCAGCTCGAGAGTTGCAATCTCGCTGGGGTGGCTGTGAATAACCAATAGCAGCAAATATGGTAAATGGACAATATAGGAAACTCCGGCCTTTCACAACAGTTGATGCGCGAGACGTGATACTGTAGCGCACCTAGCGGCATGAACTGGCGAATCACCCGGGAAGTTCAAATGTACATGGGTTTTAATGGTAGATTGAGGTACGATTATTTCGAGTTTCGAGGCAACAAATGTTGTTCAGCTAGGAAAATTCAATGATATCACATTCTTGTTTCTTAATAAAAGTGTAAACTTAAAGTGGAAATAAGATCTTTCCCAGCATAATGCTATTTTTGAAGGAAAAAAAAAAGCTTATCTAGTACACTAAACAAGGTCATGTTAATAAGTACTTCTAACCAAAATTTTAATGTAGTACCATACATAAATTAAGTTATATCTCGCAATTACTGTTTTAATTTAAAAAAAATAACTATTTGAGCAATTTTTTATTCAGGATTTTGTATTTAAATAAGAAAACATCTAATGCTATCGTTATTGTCAAAATGTGTGCTGTAACAGATTGTGATTTTTTTTAAATGTTATTCTTAAAATGTTACATTTATTCTGAACAAGTTTTAGTTACATAAAAGTCAAGAATTTAATGCCTACTCAGACCTAACACCATTCATGGTGAAGAGTTTATGAGAGACAATCAATAGTTTACATGTTAGCAGATTTTTTCCTGCAAGGTCAGGATGATGTGGGGCCCACATGTACTGATTAGGCCAAATTCAAATGTAAACTTAGGCTTATGACCTGTCTTATAAAAATTTTCAGGTATGCAGTCAATTACTTTATTGAATGTCACAGAGGGAAACTGGAGGGGGAAGAGGAATCCAGATAAGATAATGTACCTATTTGGCTTTTTTTTTGTACGCAAATACTGTCTGTGGTAGTTAAGTACTAACATACTAAGGCAGTCCTGGTTCAATTACCAGAAGAGTAAATACCCAATTTTCATATGTGGAAAATTTATCTGGATGATACAGGTCAGTTGGGCATCTCTGGTATCTTCAGATTTTTCTGCCTTGTTTTCCCCTTAGTCTGCTCGAAAGACATAATAAGATATTTATAGAGGGCCAAAACTATCCAATTCTACTATGCATATCAGAAAACAAAGTGTTACCATCTCAAATGTACTCAAAGCTGAGTGCAACCAGGTGAATACTCAAAGTTGCCGCAGTGTAAACGTGTGTATAGTGTAATTTACTGTAACCAAGAAGAATTGGTTCTGTCGAATATCTTTTTCCATAGGCCTAAACTTTATTTACTGTACAGCCACTATTTGAAGATTTAAGATGGAAACACAAATTAAGAAGCCTGTAAGGTACAACTGAAAATTGTATTGCTTACATCACGCAATGTCTTCGATTCAAATATTGTTTCCATCTACTATCAAGTACAGAGATGTTATGTTTCTGAAAGAAAGCAATATGAAAGCAATCAGTTGCATATGCTCTTCTGTAGCAAGTTGTAATAATGGAAATGGTAGGAAAGGATCAATGCAGGTCTCTACACATTTACCAGTACATGTATGATTCAATCAATGGATTGTATAGGGCGCACACAAACTGCAAGACTGCATTACAACAAAAAAGAAACAACTTGCCACTGACATGTAAAAAAATTTATTTCTGCATAAACACAAAAATAAATACATAATGTTACTAGAGTAACTGTAAATTAAATAAAATGAACACACATTATGCAACAATACTGCAAGTAATGACTTGGCACATACATTTTCATATATTTACTAGGAATATATAATTCTTTTCATAATTTTTAAAGTTTAAGAAAGGACTCAAAATCTAATCAACTTTATATTTTTTGTACATGTTATTAAAATTAGCTTGGATACACATTGAGAACTTTATTTGGGTGCCACGATTGTTCTTTTCCTCATGCATTCTTAGCTATTTTCAAGTAGTATATCCATGATTTCACAGGAAGGCTGACCAATGCAGAAATGTTGTATGAAGACTTAGAATTGATTAACTGTTGTCATAAATTTACTTGATAAGCGGGTGCTCCAATAGTTCTTACATATTTAATGTCAATTGGTATTTTTATTAGCCTGCAATATAAGTACTTTATCAGGCATCACAACTTTACTGTTACAAGTAAACAAAATATAAAGAATTAAACTGATACAAATTTCACATCTTGATGCAGAGCACTTGACCTAAAAACTACAAACTCGAGTGTGAGCTCTTCTCAAGGCATAAACAAGCACTAAGGATTTTATTTGTGAAATCAGCCCTTACAGGACAAAAAATAGGTGAAATGTATTTTCCACTAATTTTCTTTCATTGAATCCATTCAGATATTGATGTGTTGCTTACTTAACAATGCCTAAGTCAGATTCTTAAAATGTGATAAAAAATATTTTTTATTTATGTATACTTACATATTACATCTAACTATAAATTTTTTCTTCGCAATGACAGTTTGATAACAAATTTAAATAACATATTTTCAAAAATTATTTGGAATTTTACCTCATAAGGAGTAAAAAGGGATGAAATGTTTTTTCCAATGAATTTTAAAGTTATGGAATTTTATATCCTACATTTAATATTACAGTTTAGGATTTTAATAAACTTTACTTCTATAAGAAAGAACACGAACAACATGATAGTCTAATATAACACCTGATTTTAATTTTAACAAGATACTTGGACAAGTGCTTAAAAATAATACTTTTAAATTTATAAAATTTAATCACTATGGGGATGGAAAGATTTAAAATGTTTTTTCTGACCTCCAATATCTACAAAACATGTTGAGTTGTCGTTCATTAGTCTTTTGATTCAGTGCTTACATATTTACCTCAAGGTTATTTAAAGATTCTGAAAAATCATCAACTGGAGAAAAAGAGATAGGCAGTTTGTGATTTCCAAAAACCTTATAATCTCTTAAACCTGAAAACATACGAAAGTAATTGTATACTTTGTAATTGTGATAAATCTAAAAAACCTCAAATTTAGAGAATTTCGTAATTTCAAGTCTGAAGACGACAAAACTATGTAAAGTTTGTTTTCAAGTAATACAAAATAACTATTAAATAAAGTATTACGGTGCTTTATGCTCATCAACAATGCCTCTACTGTGATGTATGTTTTCGTATGTGCATCTAGGGCATTAAAACATAATCTACTACAATGAAAAGTTAATATGATTGTCTATTTTCTTAGGTATAATGTCAAAGTGTACACACAGAAGTGAAAAGACCCACTCAACTCCTTTTACATAAACATATGGATAGGTACTCTTAGAGAACAATCAAATGTGCCAAAGCAGATACTGTAAAGTTTTCATTTGAACTGTTTTAAGTAAACAGAAGAGTCTTCTTTAAATCACAGGCACTGAAGCAGCCTTCCCTTACTTAATTAAAAGTATAAATGATACACATGAAATATATATTGGTAAGTCGCAGACTATAAAGAAAAAATTGAATCACAACTTCAGGGTGCTTAGTAGCATTGCTAGAAAATGTCCACACTTTGTTTCACTTGCACTTTTTACAAATGCAATTATTTTTTTTTAAACCTGTTGTTCATAAAATGGTGAAAGTATTCTGTTAAAACTATTTATAACTTCCTGTAACATGATAAATGTAAAGCTTTGTGAAAAAGTATTTACACCTTTTTATAAATTACACAAATAGTTTGGTACAAAAAATTGCATTGTAACAAGCAAAGATGAAGAAAATGAAAAGCACAGTTTGACTAAATGTTACACTGCATCAAAAAGTTGAACATCACTATTTACTTTTATAAATTGGAAATTACATCTGCTTGACTGCCCAAAATCCAGTCTGTGAACAAACTCTGGAAGGTCTATATTAATTCAACACACAAAATTAATAAATTTAATTCCAGTGTTATAACTGAATGAGTGTAAGTTTGAAGAGGAAATAATTCGCCTGTAACCAATATCAGCTACCGACTACACAAGTACACATAGAATGACATTTATCTCAGTACCGGTAACTAATAATTTAGACTGGTTTCATGATCGATGAGTGAATACCACTAAAATTACAAATACAAACATTCTAAAGGCATTTAAAATGACAAAAGGCAAATTACCAATTACCAAATGTAATTTCACATTTCAATAAAAAAATATAAATTATTCACATTCTAAGAAAAATTTTTATTTACAAAGATTACCTGCAGCCATGCTAGACACCAATAATTAATTCCAAAGCAAATTTAGTTAAAATACAGCTACCTTGCTCCAAAAATGGCTTTTCCCAGTGTTATGACATGGTCAATTTTGTGAATGAACGAAAAAGGCCACATAACATTGTGCCAAGAGTGCTGCAGAATGATAATATATTTTAAACTCAAACCACTTAAATAGGGTGGCACAATCACAAAGTTGTGCCATTTTCTTACTCCATAAAATACACAACATACACACAAAAGAAATGCAAATGAACACAAGAAAAAAATACTTTTGAATGTAGTAAACTACAAGCTGCTGCATTATTCTTATGACTTTATAACAGAAAAAGTCATATTAAAGTATGTCTACTGAACAAATTTAACACACAGAAAACTATGTTGCACAATCAACATTTATACCAAACACTAATTTACCAACCAATTCACAAACATACTGAACATTACACATTTCAATACAATTCACATTTCACAAAAAACACCAGGGATTGTTTTTTGAAGAAAATAAGTTCAAAGCAACATTATAATAATGCAAAGTCATTTATGCATAACTTTCTTTGCCTTTTTATTTTCTTTATTACTTAAATGTTTACTTCCTAAGTTGTTACTGGTTTTCAAAAAACACTTTATAAGAACATTGAAAAATTTGCTGCAAAATACAGCAAGACACTCTTTGCATACCGGACAGTAAGAAGGAACCTGTAACTCATGTATTAATTTTGTTTTGACACCAGAACGTGACTCTCCAAGGAACAATCTGAATTTACTTCTAAAAACTGAATACATATTTTGAGAAAGAACAGCTGCCAGTTCACTAGGATACAAAAACTTAGCATTTTCATATTTCTTCATTGATATATGTATACTGCTAGGAGACAATGACTCATCAAATGATGATAAATTTTTTTTGCATTCTTCATGGTCAATTTTGGAGCATGCCCATCCAGCCACATAACTTACACTATTTTCTTGCACTATATCTATATCTAAATCCACATCCTCACCCACATAATCAACATTCCTTGTCAAAGTGATTCCAGCACAATGTTTATGAAAGTCAGATTTTAACAGTACACATTTTGACAGATCGAGTTCACAATTACCATCAGGAGAAGGCATCAACATTTGATTACTCATTACCCCCCTAATAGCAGATCTGAACTTCGAACAGTCAGGTGTGACATTGTGAAACCCTTTACTTCTTATAATTGAAAACATGTTTTCTAAACAATCTTGAGTAAGCCTACGGGTAAGCAAAAACTGAAAGTTGAATTTCTGGTTCAGTTCATTCCAAAGTTGCTTTACAGATGAAATATTCAAAAGCCACCCTTTTACACATGGCGGAACTGGTCTCTTGGCATTGGTGAAACTCATGGTGTTAAGCTTTTTCCCAATGTCCTCCAAAAACTCCCAATGCAAACTGTTAGGTGAAAGGGCTCGTCGATAAACTTTGCCATCAAATTTTAGGGAAGAATTGAACACATCAAACAGCAAATCAAAATTTTCAATAAAATCAGCAGTATAAGCAGCTACACTAGGCATACTGTTTAATGCTACATGAGTCAATATGCCTCTACTCACAGAATGACTCAACAGTTGGGTTGCCAAGCAAACTCTCATAGGTGAAAAGGGTGGCAACTCAATATGTTTCCTTGTTAATTTTGGAGCCAGTCTAGGGTTCATCATTTTGTCCTTTTCATAGAATTCTACTATATGACGAAACGATGCCACTTTCCCATTGTAAATAACATCAAATTTTTTTAAGTTGTTCCTTACTGACTTTATAAGATGAGGAGCATCAAAAAATGCATACACCTTCTGTTCATTGCAAATAATGTAAGGTTTATCTTCTGAAATACCAAACAGTCTGTGCATCTTTACATTATTTGAGCCCTGGTAACATACCATTGCTTTAACAATAAGGCCTGTTTCATGGACTTTGTTGAGAGAATGTGTAATAACCTCCTTCAGGGTTTCTGCTGCCATCGGACCAGAAGTGAGGAAGTACCCAATTATTTGTTTGAAATTTTTTTTCAGGCCTCTAACCATTACAACAGTTGCCTGATTAGCAAACGTTAGTGGCTCGCCTGGTGATGAATACCCACACTTTAATTCTTCACCCAAATCTGGGTATCCTTCAAAGAAGTCAGCACTTGAATTGTATGTCACATTCTCTTTCAAAGACATCTCGTCAAACACAAGACTAACAACTCGATCTTGCACTGATAACTGAGTCACTTTAAATTTCAGCAACTTCATAATGTTCTGGTTGATACCAGGGGCTACCGAGAGATTCTGCAGCCACAAGCGCAAAGATCTCACTGTGGGTAAACAGAAATACTTCCGCAAAAAATTATATGCTCTTGGAGAGCAATAATAGATTGCAGAAGCAAATGTTTTGCTATGTTCTGTGTAGCGTCGACCTCTGCTTTTCTTAGCATTGGTTTTCAACAGAGACAACAAAATGCTATTTTTTCCAACAAAATCATTGACATCTTTTACACTCGATGATGAATTTTGCTGCCGCAAGGATGCCACATCATTCCGTAACGTGCGAATCAGTTTCTTTTGTCTGCATATTGTTTTTTGGGCACGTCGCAATTTTTCCTGTAAACACCTCATCTCCACCTCCACATTCACTCTCCTTCGCTTTGGATCTCTGGCATCAGGAAGAATATCATCTAAAATAGATTAAAATGAATTAGTAAATGCACATTTTAACTGTTACAGAAAATTTTCATATTTTCAATTACAATTTTATCAAAGACAGAAAAACCACACACAAGTAACATGTAATAGAAACTACACATTCAATTTGTGAAAGTTTTTTGTTAGAACAGGCTACTAACTAATGCATTACAGATTACAACTTAATGCCCTAACCAAAGACCTCATGTTATTATTATACACGTAATGACATCACAAATGTGACATGAACATCAATGTTATTAACAGTAGGTGAAATTTATTTGATATATAATGTATTTCACGGATGTATTTTTACATAAGGAAATGTATATTAATACCAAATATTGTTGTTAATAACATAGCAATGAACTATCATTATCTAGATGCTGAGGTATCCAATAGAATTCTCCTAAATTATTCATTACTGGCACAAAACTACGCCATTGTGTTTTATTGTATGATTTTTAGTTTAAATATTTTTCCCAGATGAAATGGCTGAATTGTGTCTATGATACATTACTGTAAAATTCAGTGTTCATTTAGGGTGAAATGGTGAGATGTTTAATGACTACTTACTGCAGAATATTGGTCGTATTTACAATTAATGTACAGTATACAAAAAATGTATGTTACATCCATATTAAGGAAAACAACTTGAAACTTTAAATAGCAGGGTTAAAAAGTACTAGAATATGCTAAGCTGCCTTGTTTCAGTATAAATGAGGCTAAATTTACTTTTGGAGTGTGAAATTGCATATTTTCATTGGTTCGAAACAATGGTGTAATTCTGAACACAGTTACACAGGATGTTAGGATTTAAAAACAATTTTGTTGTGTTATTGAAGATTTCCTATAAGCATAAACAGTCTTACCCCAGAGACGCCAAGTTTTGCCGCTCCAAGCTGAGCTGTTTTCAATTTCTTAAAGAGTAAAGGGAGCCTACATAACTTCCTCAAAAAAGACAAATAAATAAACAAACAAATAACATATGTTTAGACAATATCAGGTCATATAAAAATTGGGCCAAATTTACACACTGCATACAAGAGCCTTGCGGTTAGGGATGTTGTAACACAAAGTGGGCATGTCTGAGTAGCTATTATCACTGCTTCAAGACCAAATCTCACATATGGAAACTCTCCAGATCAGCTGTGGCCTTAACATTGTTTTGAAAAACTACAGCACAAATCTATAACTATTTAAGTTGGCAGTTGCAGGATAACACAAAAACTCATAAACCATAATGTGAATTGACATCAGGTACCGTAACACTGTGTGAGCATGCCCATATCTGGCAAGCTTGAACAGACATACACAATAAATGACCTTGTGAGCAGTGGAATGTTCTATTTTTGGGCTATACAATTTTTGGAAAGTTTGTTCTAGGTGGTGTTGTATTACTTCAGTGCTTTTGACTTATACCTGCAACACATGTTTTGAAAATAACATCAAAACATCAGTAAACACGTAGGTATAAGTCAAAAGCACCAACACATTCATACACTGGAAACTCAGACTGCTGCTGTTCAAGAGGCAAGTTTTGCAAATCTTGATTAATATAAACTTGTGGTGATAGTGGTGAAACACCACTCTGACCCTAACACTTAAGCAAATTTTGTTAATCTTGTTTTCTGTTAAAATTAAACAGAGAGAAACTGGCACTAAGTCTTATGGTTGACTTTCTGCTTTTACAAATTATACTTGAACTAATGTATAACAGTAAGTACCTGATTGTAACACCGCATCATTTGAATTATGCGCCATTCCAACAACGGTAGAGCTCATCTTTCTTTTTGTGGGAGAGTTCATTTTTATTTTTGTTGGAGACCTCATCTTTCTTTTTTTTGGGCTCTTACGCTGGTTGGAGTTTCCACTTGAAGTAGGGAGATTCTGCGTTGGCACAACACCTTTCAACAAACTGTGAATAGAATCAGAAAATATTTTTAACTTATGTTGTACTAAAGTGTTGTAATTAAATACAACATTTTACACTTAAAAGGTTAGTAAAGGTTTATGTACAAAAACATACGATTATCAGTGAATGAAAGAGTTAAAATCTATAAGCAATTTCTTGCAACAGTAGTGTTTAATAATATGATTAAAATTGGTATTGAGGAGTGAAGAGATTTTGTTAACACCACTCCATGCTGATGAAGAAACGACAAAATGCAAAAATGGCAAAACAGGAGCTCCCAAAGAAAACCTGCTTGCTAAATGGCAAAAAGTATATTCTAACACCATTTAATATCTTGCTGCCAAAACTAAATGTAAGCTATGAACATGTTTAGGTTGCAACATTACATTAAAATTATAAAAAAGTTAGATTAAATTAATCGTAACACATTGCTAATTACACTTAATTAATTGTGTACAATCACATTGGCACAAAAATAACCGACAAAGTTTTCGACAAAATTTCATTCAAACTTTCAATAGTTCTAATATAGCTATGTCTGAAACTTTAACAGATGTTAAACAGTAATGTAATGTTAAAAATCACCAATGAAAAGCTCACGAAAAATGATGTTTAAAATTGAAAATGAAAATGAAAATAAATGTGCATAAAAAATTATAGTGGAACTAGAAAATTAATAAATGCACATAAAGATAAGCTTGGATTTGCTGTATTACTCTGTACACGTATTCACTTAAATTTATAAATAATAATTGTAAGCTATACTGACACATGGGAGTTAACCTTCGTCACTCTAGGTTAGAATCAAATTTGCATATACTGGATTCATAGACCCAGCTATTTCATTTGGACACAAGTAATTGGACAACTGATTTTGTAAGCACTAACTAGTTGTCATATCCTTGAATCTTAACTTAATCTAAATCTAATGTTGTTAACATTCTACAGCTGTGTTACCTTCAATTTCTTTACAGCTTCATCTATTACAGCTAACTGAAGAAAGTAATAACATACAGAATAAACAAAAAACTTGAGACGTGAGTTGTTAAAAGGGATGTTCAAAGTAAATTTCTTCAATTTTTATTCAATATTATAATGTTCAGTGTAACCACAGAAGCTAATTAAGGCCTATGTAACTACTTTCAGACTTGAAATTTTTTTCTTACGATTTAATATATAAACATTTACAATTTCAAGTTAGTGCAGGTTATAATAATAATAATAATACAAAACCTTGCAATTGGGCTTCCACCCGGTGGCAAGGCTCTCTCCCGTCTTTCCCCTAACCTCACTCTCTCAATTCCTTGAGCCTCTTTATACAAACTTGTGCTTAAATTGCACATAATAGCCACACAAACATATTTCTATCACAGCCTTAATTCTTACCCTTGCGACGGCAGATTAGGGTTGCGATAATCCTCTTTTCGAAAGTGTTCTGAACAAACAGTTCTAGTGTACAAGGAACCAGCTCCTTTCTTTTTGAGAATCACATCCAGGTCAGCTCTTTTGCATTTAACGACCCATTGTTTGCACCTGAAAGGAAAATTAATAGCATATGATCAATAAAGCGGCATTGCAATAACATGCAACTTTAAAATGTTAAACAATTATAGATAAAACGAGAGGCAAACTGCCGACTGCAACAAATGTAACTTACTGATTCTCGTCCCTCGGAAATCGAAAAAAAGATTTTGAACAGTTCGTAACATTGTAATTATTACAGCCAAACACTGCACAAATTTTCCCAGCCATCGTGAATAACAATTCTGGTAAATATCTTTTGCTCCACGCGCTTTCAAAACCGCCAAATCCAGCATGAACAAACGCATTATCATCGTTTAACCAGTTCTAGCCGCTAGGGGCGCTGACATTACATGTCTCGCGTTTTTTTGGCGAGTTTCCTATATTGTCCATTTACCATATTTGATAGCAGTCCGCGGACCAATGGCCGGCCTGCGGAGTCTTTATTACGGTTGTCGGTGTGAAAGGTAGCCTGAATGCAGCTCGGCGCGTGGCAGGAAGCAGCTTCGTCGGCGAAGGCCCGCAGGGGAGCTCGATGTGCTGCAAAAATGCGAAGTGTAGACGAACTGCGGGCTGGAACTTGCGGAGCTGTGAACTGCTGCGCGCGCAACGGAACTGAAATGCATCGGAACTCTGAAGGAAGACATCAGGAACCTTCAGCTGGGGCTGCTGTAGGTGTGGCAGCAGTAGCCTCGAGCGGCGCGACCATTAAACCGTCTCGGGGATTTTGGGTGGCGAGGTTGGTTCCCTCCCCCCACCCTGGCTTGGAAAGTACTACTGTTGACCTGAAGAAGGAAGATGAAGATGGCGCAACGTCAGGCTGCCTTTCGCTCGGTTTTCTCGGGGTATCTCCTATTTACCCTAAGGATTGTGCCGTACCTCGAAAAACCCCACAAAGAGATTTGTGTTGAGGAAGGTAGTGAGCCTCTTTTGTGGTCGGACAATACCCCCCCTCAACGTGGGCCGAAGGGTGGCAACGCTCTGAGGCAATAACTCGGCAGGTCCTCGGCTTTTCTTCCTGGACCGAGGAAGCATCCTAAGCTTCGCCGCCATAAGCACCTCAGACGGCTAAGAGGGCATAGGCCGCGCGGGATACTAATCCCCCTGCCGGGAGGCGGAGGCCTACTATTAAAGGAGATAATCGGCACGACCGAAGGGAATTAAAACAAAGATGGCGACAAGCAAGGGAACGTGGTATGAGGACCTCACAGAGGCACCCACCAACCCAATCGAAGGAGACTGGAGTGAGCGACGGGCGGCGCTCGGACAAATTCTAAACGAGAGAAGTTTAGAATTGAGCAAGATGCTCTATTGGACGGACAAACTACTCGATCCAAAGACAAATTGGGGAAGCTTACCAGCCCCCAACATGGCTGAAAAGAAATGGATAATGGCCATATATCCTGTGGTTTTCGGACAGGACGTGGCAATTACCAAGATGGTAATCACAGATCTAATGGCGAAAAAAGACAAACATAATACAGAGAAAAATGATGGCAATGAGGATGTCTCGGAAATGGTAATCCTAAGCAAGGCAGAAATCCTGCTGAAGGAAATAACCACATATACCACCGAGGACATTTCCAGAGTGAACAAGTCAGCGGCAAACTTCATCTTGCCGAGAATCGTGCAACTGAAGGGCCTACTTGATAGATCCTTATTGGAAAATGCTCGTCTCAGAGGTCAACTCGAGACAAAAGAAAAGAAGGCACCAGCAGTGACTCAATTGCAGCCCTCCTTTGCGGCAGTATTGAAAAAGGGAGCAGACGTCACCTCACAGGAACAATGGAAAACAGTTCGTCCACGAAAACATCTGTTGATTGCATACCCTGTGGACGAAGCGCAGAATAGTGAGGAGACTAAATCCAAGCTCATGAAAAATGTAGATCCCATCAAGGACCAACTGCATGTTAAGGGACTACGAAAAATCGCAAAGGGAGGTGTAGTAATTGAGGCTGAAGATGCTGGCTCAATTGAAAAGATAAGGAACGCTGAGAGACTAAAGGCCCTGGGTCTCAGGTTTGAAACCCCGAAGGGCAGAGGACCAAAAGTAATATTGTACGATGTTCCTCGAGACCTGGACAGGGACGATCTCATTGAGTCTATACACGCACAAAATTTCAGAGAGGCCGAGATAAGTAAAGACACCTTTATTCGTGAGTCAACCATCCGACTCAGGAAGGGACCCAAAGAAAACAAAGAAAAGGTCCACATTGTCTTAGAGGTAAGTTCCAAAATAAGGAACCTCTTGATGGACAAAGAAAGGATTTATATAGGATTTTCATCCTGCAGAGTAAAGGACTATATTGTGGCAACAAGGTGTTTTAAATGCCAAGCTTATGGCCACACAGCAGCTAAGTGCCGTGGACAGCTTGTATGCTCTGCATGTGGAGATCCGGGTCATAAATTTGCTGAGTGCAAGGAGAAGGATAAAGGTGAAAAATGTGCGAACTGCAAGAAGGCCAAGCGGGACTTTAACCATCGTGTAGACTCTTTTGACTGCCCCGAGTACCAGAAGGCCCTGTCCAGGGAACTCGACAGGACCAACTATGAATAAAACATCTTGTTTGCTCAGAATTGGACAGATAAACCTGCAGAGGTCTGCTGTCGCCTCTTGTGAAATTGTCAGGTACGCAGCTGAAAAGAATCTGGACATTGTATTCATCCAGGAGCCTTATACGGTAAGAGGGAAAGTCTTGGACATCCCTCCAAGGCTCTATGCTGTAGGGGACTTCCCGCAAGCAGCAATATGGGTAAGAAATCCAAATTTGGATATTCTGCTGTTACCCAAAATAAGTAACGAACATCATACATGCATAAAGGTTGAAATGCAACCATGGAATCTAATACTCGTGTCCTCGTACTTTCAATTTTCAGATGATACGGAGATCCATCTGAGGCACTGGGATAATATCCTTGAATTCGCACGGCATGAAAGGAAAATTATTGGCGCTGATGTAAACGCAAAGTCAGAAATGTGGGGATCACATTTCAGTGACAACAAAGGAGATCTGGTATCACAATACCTAACAGCTGAAGATCTCTGGACTGTTAACATCCCTGGCACAATGGCAACATACATCTCGCCTGCCTGTGAAAGCGAATCTTATCTGGATATAACAGTGACAGATCATAAAACGAGAGATCATATAGTCGACTGGACTTTAGTAGACGAGATCACGAGTGACCATCGCCTAATAACATACGAAATTCATGGCAAGAAAGAACAACAGAAGACAAACATGGAAAATGTTCGTTACGGATGTAAGAGAGTCAATTGGAAGAGGTTCGATGAAGATCTATTGACTCTTCTGGATGAATACAATGGACAGAAAACAGGCAATCCTGAACAAGATTCCATAAAGATAAAAGAACTAATAATCAGAATATGCGACAAGCATATGGAAAAACTGAACAACAAAACGAGAGGTGGACATGGTTGGTGGAATGTGGAGCTTGAGAACATGAAAAGAAAAGTCAAAGGACTAAGAAAGAGGATGAAAGCGCAAAGAGATCCATTGTTAAGAATGGAACTACTAAATGAATACCGCCAGAAAAGGAAAACATATACCAAAGCTGTTAAACTAGCAAAAAGACGTTCCTGGGAACAGCTAGTTAGTGAAAAAGGAAATCAAGATCCATGGGGCTTGGTGTATAAAATGTGTGCTGGTAAGATTAAAAGTCCAATAGAGTTACCAGGACTTATAATCAATGGAGTACAAACTGCCAGTATACAGGAAAACCTGGAAATCATTGTCAACGGGCTTTTGCCCGATGATAATCCACTACAAGATACTTTTGAACATGATAGGAAAAGAAGAATGGCAGAAGATCTACCAGACACATTGGATACACCCCAATTCACAATGGAAGAGCTGAAGTGGATTGTCAAGCATTTAAAGCCCAAAAAAGCTCCTGGTCATGATCAAATCACGACTGAGATTATATGGCGAGTATTCGACAGACTGAAAATAGTTCTACTTGAACTTTATAATAATGCGCTGGCAAGTGGAATCTTTCCAAAGGAATGGAAAAGAGGAATCTTGAAAATCTTATATATAAAATTCTCGTGTCACAGTTTTCGTTGCCATACTCCTCCGAAACGGCTTGACCGATTTTGATGAAATTTTTTGTGCTTATCCGGTATCTATGAGAATCGGCCAACATCTATTTTTCATCCCCCTAAGTGATAAGGGTTGTCCACCCCTAACTTTTTTTTTTTAATTTTTTGGACAAATTTTTTTATTTTTTTTTATAATGTGGGATGCGTATGCCCGTGAATGTTTCTGAGACGGTATAACTATTTTACAATAGTTGGAGCACAAATCGTTTCAAAAAATTTGTTTATTTTGTATTATATAGCGGCACTTCGACTGTTTTTGTTGTATAAGTGCGCACGCATGACACAATTTATTTAAATATAAAAGAGAGTCAGAGATAGAGTGATATATATAGAATGAGATAGAGAGAGACAGAGAGATAAGTTGAGATAGAGTGAGGTATAGAGAATGAAATGGGTTAGATAAAGAGATATATAGATGTATAGAGCTATATAGAGATTTATATATAGAAGAGATAGAGATAGTGTGAGGTATATATGTAAATATGTAGATATAAAGAGATAAATAGCGATAGAGAGATACATAGATATATAAAGATGTATATATATATATATATATATGTTTAGAGAGATGGATAGATGATTGTATATGTGTAACTACTTCAAACATATTACAAAACAAAACTGAATGAGGCATTGCAATGCATGCCGAGCATTAGCTAGATAATGGAAATTTTACAATATTAGTAATCTCTTATTTTTAAGCTTTTTTCTATAGTGCTTTATAGAGTCTAGACTACATACAGACCACCAATTTTTAGATATATACAGGTAAATAACTATACACTGGCAGAACGTCTGTCGCAATCTGAAAGTGGTATAAATTATTTTGCACACTTGACATTCAAATTAATAAGAAATACAATTACTAACTAGGTACATCTGATTTCGAAAAAGGTCCCCTTCACCCTGTGTTCAGCCCGGGCAATGGCGGGTACTGTAGCTAGAAATTCCCTAGAAAAAATAATTTATATGGCAAAACAACGTTTGCCGGGTCAGCTAGTATTATATAAAGGTAATGGGAAAGATCCTGGAGAGTTGAGCTCCTACAGACCGCTAACCATGCTCCCAATTCTGGGCAAAGTGTACGAGAAGTTATTGTATAATAGACTTAATGATTTCCTGATGACCGTCCACGGTATCAGTGAACACCAGTACGGTTTTCGAAAGGGAAAGAGCATGGAACTTGCAATATTGGATGTGATAAGGAAGTTAACAGCAGTGACGCACAGTATGTACTTGCTGTCACAATTGATATCGCTGGTGCGTTTGATAATGCTTGGTGGCCCCAGATTTTGTGGCGACTCAAAGAGCTTGGCTGTCCGAAGAATATCTATAAAGCAATAAAGGCTTTCTTCGCTGACCGTACTTGTCAATGTGCCATTGGAGACAACAGCAAGGAAAAGGTGCTAACAAAGGGGTGTCCCCAGGGATCGGTTCTTGGACCGCTGCTATGGAACATCCTCTTTGATGAAATTTTAAGCACAGAATTGCCGGAGGGATGTAGCATCTATGGGTACGCAGATGATGGATTGCTACTGATACCAGGCAACTCAAGAAGGATCATAGAAGAGAGGGCAGAAGAGGCACTAAATATTGTAAGTACGTGGACAAGCAATTGTAAACTCAAAATCGCACCACAGAAAATGGAGGCCATCATGTTGAAAGGATCACTAAGCACGGCAAGACCACCAGTCGTCAGATACCAGGGCAGACCAGTTAAAGCAGTTTCGGCGCTAAAATACCTTGGTGTTCATATCGATACACGTGGACGGTATACAACTCACATTAAAAAGACAAGTGACAAGGCCATATTGCTTTTTCACAAACTGCGTGCAGTAGCACCTGCCAACTGGGGCCTTATATTTGAAACTTTAAGAACGATCTATGCTGGAGTCTTCTTGGGAGTAGTTTGTTACGCTGCAGCTACTTGGTATTATGAAGCAGAACTTGCACATAGAAAAAGGGTACTAGAAGGGGCACAACGAGCTGCCCTTCTAACTATGACCAAGGCATATCGTACCACTTCTACGGAAGCGCTGCAAGTTGTTGCAGGAATAATACCAATCGATCTTAAGGTAAAGGAGAGAGGACAACTGGCTCTGCTAGCTGCAAGAGGAACAGTAACATCAGAAGATAAGTGGATAGCTAGACAGCTAACACTCGATGAATGGCAGCTACGATGGGATCGCTCCAGCAAAGGTCGCTTCACATATGTCTTCTTCCCTGATGTCAGAGAAAGACTGAAAAAGAAATGGATAACACCAGACCATTACACTGTGCAGTATCTCACCGGACACGGGAACTTCAAGGCAAAACTCTGGGAAAGGAATTTGGTTCCCAGTAACCAATGTGTCATGTGTGAGGTACAAGATACTGCAGCTCATATTATATATGAGTGTAGAAAGATCGATGACATCAGGGAGAAGTATAGAAGACTGGCAGAAGAACTGTCACTAAGGCTCGAGGATATGGCAGGAATGCTACAGTGCGAAAAAGGTTATGAAGTATGGAACAACTACATACACGATGTATGCAAACGACAAGAGCACTTTGATAAATGGTTGGAAGCAGAAGGTGCTCTAAATAACCAAGATGGACAGTAAATCAAAATGGCCTTGCACATGGAGGCCTATGTGTTTCGTACGCGAAGGCAGAGAAATTAACTCCATAGAAAAGATCATACGGGACCAGACAAGGAAAACAATGCAGGACTACAATAAACAGATAGCCACTCTAGATGAGAGTGTGCCCCAGGAGAAAGAGCTCATAACACATCTGAAGATACAAAAGGACATTGCAGAATATGCAAGTGGATCAGTACCTTCTATTCAGCTAGAAGAGGAACTACCTGAGGTACATTCTCATGTTGGAGCTGGACAAGATCCTTCCATGATCTACTCGAAGTTCGAGTATGACATGAGATTGGCTAGGCTGGATGAACCAAAAATCCAACAGGCAGCAATAGCTGTGTTGGTGCGCAGTATGGATGGAGGGAGGATGATCAACTTTCCCAATATGGAAATAGTGGACAGACATCTCCTCGCAAGGAACAACATCCCCTTGGATTTGGACGAGCTGAGATCCCTGCTGCGCACCAACTTTGAAAGACTCGGAATATCCATCGATTTCGAGGAAATCAAAAAGCAAGCTGCTATGACTTATGGTCGTTTCGTGTTCGATCATACAAGACCATTTTATGAATATAAATTGGTCAAAAGACAATAAGGCATGCAGCAGACAAGCTTACAACAAACACGAGCACGGACGTGACCAAAACACCCGAAGAGAGACAAAGAAGAAGAAGAAGAAGAGAGGAGAAGGAGATTTTAAGATTGGACACCATTTTAAAAGAATTTTAGATCAAAACGAAAATTTTGGATATTTTAAAAGAAGACTTGAGATATTTTATGGGATGCTCATCAAGATCCAGAGGATTTTTAACATCTCAGACCAAAATTTTACCAATGGACAAAATTTTAAGGATTTGACAAAGGAAGAAAGAACAAGAACGAACAAGGAAGGGAACAAGACAGCAGGTGACGGAGTGGGCTGGAGAGACAGCAAGAAGGAAAGGAGTGGCAAAGGACAGCAGTCAAAGAAGGAACAGACAGAAAACCCAGAAAGGCGGTGGGATCGGTGCCCTTGCATGTTCGTTGCCCCGGGTACTGGCAACCGTCCCGGAGCAATGGCATGCAAGAGATCCCACGCGGAGTGACTGTAGAGTTTTTAACATCAGCCGTCGTGTTTTTAATATCGCATGGATGCAAATTGACAATGGATTTTATTATAATACTGACAAAGCTATATTCTGGCTGCAGGCATGGCGGCTTAAACAGAATGGATAAGTTGTTTCTGGTTGAGGCAAAGAATGGTGCTAAACCATTCAAAACCATGGCATATGAACATCTGAGGCCAAACATCCTGATGCCATTAAGACCAGGTGACATCAGGATGAAAGAAGAAAAGTTAGTGCTCCTGGAATACCCTAACGGGTTCAGTCCTAGGAGGTGGAGGTGGTGAAGCTAGGCCGGGCTTCGGCCCGAAACAACTTGCCTTTCGCTCCGAGAGCCAGCAGTTCGAGCCGGTTTACTGGCTCGTCTGCCCGCTTCTGTCTTAACTGTGGCTGCCTGGGCAGCTGTGGCTGGGCTGACGTGAAGTCGCCCGCCCCTGGGGGCGCATTCGCCCCTGGCTAATAATAACCCAGGAGCTCCCAACCTTAAATGCGGGCCGCAAGGCCCAAGCACCCAACTCCACCAAGGTTGATTTTCAGCCCCTCCAACTCTTCTTACCTGGACCCTTCTTCCTCTTGTCCAGTAGTTACCTGCTTGCTTAATGCATGTTAATTGATCCCCGCATGAACCGGCCCAGGGTTTTCCCTGTGTCTATGCAGGTTTTACCTGGGTCACACTTAGCTAGCTTTTAAGCTAGGCGACCAATGGGGCGTCAGTCATGGCGCCAATCGCAGCCATGGCTGGCCAATAAACCCCAATAAGCACATGATGCACGCGCCCTTGTCCTGCATGGTTAAAAACCCGCATGGTAGAGTGTATAGGCTTCGGCCTGAGACACACTTAGGTCCTCCCCTAACCTGGACCCTCCCCTAAACACTTAGAATTAACTTAGGCTAGGAAAACAAAAAAAAAATCGCCTAGTCAGCTCTCATCTCCCAGCCAATCTGGGAGAATATTTACCATTGTGAGCTCTCCTCTCTCCCAGCCAATCTGGGAGAATAAATAGTGACACAGGTAAAAGTGGTTTTATTGGCTTGCCTTCCTCATTCTCCTTTCCTCAGCTAGCGACTCTTCTCTTTCTCTCTCTCATTCTACCTCTCTCCCATTCTCCTCAGCTAGAGACTCCTAGTGAGACCGCGGGCTTCCATCTCTCTCTCTAATTCTACCTCTCTCTGCCCACCCATCCGCTAGCGACTCTTCGTGAGACCGCGGGCAATCCTCTGCTAGCGGCTTTTCTTGAGACTGCGGGCATCCATCTTTCCAACTTCCATCATTTCTGCTAGCGACTCTTCGTGAGACCGCGGGCATCCCTCTCTCCAACTTCCATCCTTTCCGCTAGCGACTCTTCGTGAGACCGCGGGCATCCTCTCTTCTACACCCAATCTTCCTGCTAGCTACTCCTTGTCAGCACGTCCTCGGTCAGCTGCACTGGGCCGAACGGTCCACTCCCGCCTCAGAGTGTGAGGCTGCTCTACCCAAGAGCTGGCGCCGGGCAAACAACTGAACGACCGAGCGACGTCCACCCCGTCTCCACATCTTCACCAGAGACGAGGCCGCGACATTTGGCGCCCGAACGTGTGGCACTGCATCATCGAGACTACCAGAGTTCATGAACAGTCAGCTGCATTCGGTGAACCGAAGTGTGTATATTCACTAAAGGAGTATAGAAGAATGTGTGCAGGACAGAACGTGTAGAAATTCGGGACACAATGCTACCACACAGACTGACAACCACATGCGAAACAGGTCAACCACCAAGGGACTTTGACCTAATGACAGGAGAGGAACAGTGGCACAACACATCTGAGTGCAAACCAGTGAGAGCAGATTTAGCAATGGGTACATTGGTTTGGGATACAATAGCAACACAAAGGCCCACACAGGCACCAACACAGAAGGCAGGGGCAAACCTCATAGACTGGGAGGTACTTGCAAGCCCAGCAGTGCAACCAAACGTGCATATGGGGCGGACAGCTACCGCAACAGGACGCATAGTGCTACCAGAGTTCAGTGGGCTAGCGCATGAGGACCCAATGCGAGTTTGTGCAGTGGTGTCAGGGACGGTTGACACAATGCGGGGTGCAGATTGAAGAATGGACACAGCGCACGAGTGAGCAATTACGCGGGCAAGCTCGTGAGTGGTGGAACCTGTGGGGACGCTATGACATGCAGTGGCAGGAGTTCGCTACCCGCTTAACACGGCGCTTCGACGACCGCATGGCAGTCATGAGCTGTAAGGCTCGCTTCTACGGCGAGTCCCAAAAGGACTCAGAGCCAGTAGAGCAGTTCATGGCAAACAAACTGCGGCTGTACCGGCGCATAGCCCCAGGAGAAGACCCCGAGCAAGCTTTGCCAGAAGTTACTGCGTTAATGCGAGAAGAATTGCAACCATTCCTCAGGCCATATTGCAATGGAACAGTAGAGGACTATGTACGACAGGCAACAGCTACAGAAGGCAACCTACGACACCTCCTGGGACGTCGGACCGGGACAACTATCCCCGAACGAGGACCCAGACATCAGGTTGGAGCACCTGCAGGGACAAGCAGGGCCATACCGCAGGAACGTCCATGGCGGACAGCAACACGGACGATCGAGGGCTCACCTGGTGGAACAGGCCAGAACATATCTCCAGAATGGCGGAATGCAGGCAATCGGCGCGATGGAGGCCGACCACCACAGTGCCGTCTTGGATGCCCACAGGGCACGTATCACTGGCATCAGGACTGCCAGAGACACCAACAGCGACAACAACCGGCGGGAAAACGGGCAGTAGGGGGTGTAGGACCTACAGACTTAACCCCCGTACCAGCCAATCCCCTGCCGCAAGCCACAGAGAACAACATTGAACAACTGAGGCAGCTCACCACGCTAGAAAACCAACTGATGCGGATCCCCATCACCCTGAACGGGAGACAGACTGCCGCACTTATAGAAACAGGGGCGAGTCATGTATTCGTCGCCCAGCACTGTGTACCACCCGCAGATATCACACCCAGACGCTGTGCCCTGCGCCTTGCTACAAACACTGGAACCGGGACAGCCATTGGAGATGCCATCATCACTGTAAGGTATACGGGAGATGGTGACCCAAACTTCAGCAGTCGTGGTAGAAGGACTCAGAGAAGATTTGGTACTCGGACAGCCATGGTTGGTAGAGCAGGATGCCTTGATTTCACCAGCATCAGGCCTGGTAAATTTAGGTAAATGTCAGCGCCTGGCAGTATATACACTAGGAAGCATACCACCTTCCCACAGGTCACACGACCACAGGCCAAGAGACATGACCTGTCGCCTGCTCACTGTGGGAGATGATGACCGACCTCCAGAGTACCTGATAGAACTCAAACAACGAGTTCTCGATGCCCAACGCACCTCCTCAGATGCTGAGCGTCGACGAGCAAAGCAAACAGAAGGACTGGATGATATATGGACCATGCCCGGTGAATGGACGGCCCACGGAGTGACAGATGAAGGGGAAGACCCCAAGGATCGCTGTCGGTGGCAAGCGATTGAGCTGGCAACAGCGCGAAAACACCAGAGGGCCTACATTCAGCAGATAACCCCGCAGACCACACGACAACCACCGGAGCTACAGCCCGGTGACCACGTGTATGTCCGCACACATCCCCTGTCCAATGCAATTAGGAACTACTGTGCTGGACTGAGCCCCAGGTGGTCGGGACCACACCGCATCCTGAAGCAGCTGAGTCAAAGAACTTATTTGGTGCGCCGGGGTGGACAAATGCGAAAAGTACACCGGGACCACATCCGGAAAACAGCACTCCCGGAAGGGGGCAATGCCATGGAGGACCCTACTCCAGATGTGACAGGACCGATGCCGGACAACCACCAATCTGTCACACCCCAAGGAATGCAGCATCTGTTCCAGGGAACACCGAGCCCAAGGACAAGAATGGAGAGGCCAGCAGAAGTTCCTGCCATGACCCCGAGGCAACAGCACCAGAGGCACCCACAAACACAGATCCTTGATGTCACGGGGACACCAGAGGCGGGCGTAAACACCACAGAGGAGCAGCCCCTGGTGACAGAACCGGAAGACATTGAGACAACAGAACCACCCTCCCATACCCGAGGGGGGTGGGGACACGGAGCCTCCCTCGCCGATGCCGAATTCCGGGTCAACGTGGAGGAACCAGCTGAGGACAACCAGAGACACCGCCGACGACGATGCCGGCCCCCACTGTACCTGGCAGATTATGTCACCGGCCGCGAACTGGCCACACTGGTGAATGGCGACCCAGGGAGTCCGGAACCGGCGGGCCCACCCTGACGCTCGCAACTACGAGGAGAGAAGGCATCATGTGCCTGCTGGAGGGCGCGCGGACGGCCTAGACCCGGGCTTATCCAGGGGGGGAGGGCGTCTGACGTCGTACCTCCTCTTTATTAAACAAAAAACCCGGGTCACAATCCTGTCCGTGGCGCAACACTCCAGCCATGGCCCTGGTAGTGCCCCCACTCGTCACCAGATGGCAGTTGTAAATATAAAGAGACAATGTATTATAGTTATTTTATATATGTTATTATTGTAAATATGTATGTAGATTATTAAGGGTATATTGTAAGTATGTTTTGTAGATGTGTAAATAATATTGTAAAATGCGAAAGATCAAAAGAGATAGAAATATGTAAAACTTTAACACAAATGATTGTAGACGAAACGTGTATAAATTGTGCGGGCTAAAAAGCCTAGACAGCTCTCATCTCTCAGCCAATCTGGGAGAATATTTACCATTGTGAGCTCTCCTCTCTCCCAGCCAATCTGGGAGAATAAATAGTGACACAGGTAAAAGTGGTTTTATTGGCTTGCCTTCCTCATTCTCCTTTCCTCAGCTAGCGACTCTTCTCTTTCTCTCTCTCTCATTCTACCTCTCTCCCATTCTCCTCAGCTAGAGACTCCTAGTGAGACCGCGGGCTTCCTTCTCTCTCTCTAATTCTACCTCTCTCTGCCCACCCATCCGCTAGCGACTCTTCGTGAGACCGCGGGAAATCCTCTGCTAGCGACTTTTCTTGAGACCGCGGGCATCCATCTTTCCAACTTCCATCCTTTCTGCTAGCGACTCTTCGTGAGACCGCGGGCATCCCTCTCTCCAACTTCCATCCTTTCCGCTAGCGACTCTTCGTGAGACCGCGGGAATCCTCTCTTCTACACCCAATCTTCCTGCTAGCTACTCCTTGTCAGCACGTCCACGGTCAGCTGCACTGGGCCGAACGGCCCACTCCCGCCTCAGAGTGTGAGGCTGCTCTACCCAAGAGCTGGCGCCGGGCAAACAACTCAACAACTGAACGACCGAGCGACGTCCACCCCGTCTCCACAGCTTCACCAGAGACGAGGCCGCGACAACTTAAAACGTGTGCCTCACCACGCGATTCGTAATCTTTCGACATCTTGTAAGTTGATACTGAAACAGATAATTTAACTATTTTCACATGTGTTGCTGTGTGTAAGACAGGGGCAAACTTGGCGAGTTTGAGTTGGTAAAGCGTAAAGGTTGGTTGTACCTTCTGCCAGACGTTTTTTCTGGAAACATAACGAAGTAGTTTTTGAGTCTTAGTTATTGAGGTTGAAATCAATATATAAGTACCTTTCTATTCACTCGCTTTCCTTCCTCTATCAAAACAGTCCTCACATTTAGGGACACCTGTATTTCGCGAATACATTTCGTGTCAAGGTATGTCACAAGACACCGTAGCTTTTTCTTAGAGTAATGGCGAATCGTGTGCGTCAGCAGTACAGTATCCACATTACCACTGGCCCCGTCAAGTGCGGGAAAACACCTCTCACCGACCACAGCCAATAACTACAAGAAAAAACTACGGTGTTTTGCGATGTACCTAGACACGAAATCTATTCGCGAAATATAGGTGTCCCTACAGTAACAAGTAATACCTACCCTTCTCAGTGAACATGCATGTTGTCAAAAATAATCACTCTTGTGGGGTTAGTTTATTATAGAAAAATTGTTTTCTTATTACATTTAAAATGTTTATTTTAAATCATTCAGATTTTATTACATATAAGAAATACAGTAACACTCTATTGCTCGTAATAAAAGATTTTTTCGTAAATAAATAATGCTTCGTCGTAAACAAAGTAAGACTTCTTAATTATATTTTTCCGAAAAAGCAGCAATAGAACAAATACAAACGAGCGAAAACGAACGAACACACACACATACACACACACACACTCACGCTATGTATATATATCAATGTATATGTGTTTATACTGACACATACACACATAAGTACCTATATAGCGAGAACGGGGCAAACAGCTCAGAACGACGAAATGAAAACGGCGACTGAACACAATAGCGAAGAACATGAGGACAGCGTAACGAATACAACAACCGCAATTCAGAATAGGCTTTTTTCGCTGAAATTTCACAAATGTATGTTGAGTACAATACATTCGCCAAATATTTAGCGATTAAGGCTAATATCCTTAGTTTTGCAGCTACCAGGAAAATTATTTCTCTTATTAATAGCATTCTAAGTAAAAAAAAAGTTATGTACATAATAATGTAAATAAAGCTTTGAATTTTGAAAAAAAAAAAATAGTTTTTTTTGGAAAAATTCTTACTTAAAAAAATTTAAAACTAAATATTGGGTATTTAGTAGCACTGTACAATGCTATTACTTCGCATACAACGTAAATTAAGTATCCTAAATAATAATTTAAATAATGTGAGTTTTAAAATCTTGAATAAACGAATGCCCTATGAGTTCAGCATTACGCCGATATATGACATGCACACATTTCTACGGTGAGTTTAGAGTTCAATACTAGATGCCACAACTATCGCAGAGGAATTCTGGCGGTATTAAAATTGTTTTGAAACGGTCAACTGACAAAACTGGTATCAGTAGTAGGGTTGAATTGTTTTAAATATGAAGCTCGGAAGGAAATGGAAAGAAGTTAATAGACGGAAAATTAAGTATTATTTAAAGTACTTGTTCTACATTGCAAAAACAATGTTAATGTTTTATTCGTAAAAGTAACTTGAAGCTATAAGTATCGCAAAAGACATAAGCTTTTGAATAATTTAGCTGTTTTAGCGATTCAAAGTAAAGAATTGATTTGATACCATGCGGCAATTAACGTTTTCGATTCAATTTTATAACCTTACAATTTCGTTTACATAGTGTTTTGAGTTATAATTAGGGGCATGCAAATTTCAAAAAGATTCCGCGACTAGCTGAAAGTAAAAACACTGTAGCATCATCTGTGATTCGTGATTGGGTGAGTTTCTTTCAGGTCCATTTCGATTGTTACAACACCAATCACAGTTGTTAGGTGCGGAAGAAAATGCGTCCTGAGTGGCCCAAACAAATAAGGCAACGACTTCTCTCACAGACGGCCGCCAATCACATGGAAGAAACCGCTAGTGCGGGTATACCTTGATTCAGTCTAATAAGCGTTCAGATTTATTTGCGAAAAATGCATGCCCCTAGTTATAATGAATCACGTTGTTTTATAAAAATGAGTGGACTTAATTTCATAGAGTAATGTTTCTTTGTAAATATTGCTCATTCTAAATTTTTTATGATTTTTCCTTACGTAAATATTTAAATTTTATGAAAGATAATAACGTAAGTAATGAGACTAATATAAATGCATGTATATTATATCTTAAACAAAAAAAGAAACGTGAGAACGCTTAAAGAAAGTGAATGCTAGAGATCTAATATATACTAATATTATAAAGCTGAAGAGTTTGTTTGTTTGAACGCGCTAATCTCAGGAACCACTGGTCCGATTTGAAAAATTATTTCAGTGTTGGATAGTAAATTTATCGAGGAAGGCTATAGGCTATATTATATTATCAATAACATTAGGGATCCGTACTAAAAGTCCAATTTAGAATCAAATGCGTTGGAGGGGGTTAGATACAACATGCAGTACACGTACGAAGTGTGTGTTAATGCCGCAGGCGCTATTGCCTATTAAAATTGTTGCCACGCACTAGATGCCTTATCATTCTTAATTTTCCCATACAAGTAAAAAACACCCGTGTGATTTTAACAACGAAGCAATCAGTACCCTCATAAGAGTTCAATTAGTATTTAAATACTTTTTATCACTTTAAATCGCAAACCTAAACTATTGTTTTTTTTCCTCTCTCTGTGTTTAATTTGTTTTATTGCCCTTTTTTTTCAAGTATATATATTTTACAGACTTGAAACTTCACAGTAATGTTCCTTATGTTACGCAGGATGACATTTTCCGAAAATTATATCCCATGGGTGGTTAAAACCACGCAACAGTTGGTACTTTGTCTGCATGAGAACAGGATTTTGCATTGTTCATGCCTTCTGCGTCTCCATGGCAACGGGCATCGCGCGGCAGTGTTCTGCGCACGGACATGAGTTATACATTTTTTAACTTAAGAACTAACTTAAAAAGATTCCATTGCAGTTGGAATTGTTCATTCTTACCTGACAAATATAACGTTACTATATAGATTCTGAGCAACAAATTCTATTGTTGAAAATTTGTTTACAGGTTTACATAAATGTCGGTTATAGACTTGGTTTATACTATACTTCCAAATTTAAACAGATTTTGCATTTTGAATTAAGAATTAGTAATTTATGACTAGAAAACATTAAACATTTTACCGTGGCACGTATCGATCGGAACTTATTATTTTTTAATGTGCATTAAATAGATATACATTTACGCAAAAAAAATATTCTAAAGTGCAGAAAGAAAAGAAAAGGCCAAAACAATTTGAAAAAAATACAAATCAAAACTCTCTGATGAGATATAGGCTATGCAAAAATAAATAAAATTAACAAAGAGTATAACAGAGAGATTAATGGACCAAATGAAGAAAACACAGTCGGCCACCTGCAATGAAATAATTTCATTCAATAACGTTTTCAAGGATTCTTAAAGTAACATAACTTAGTGATAAATAATGCAAAAGGCAATTTAAATCAGTTTACTACACTAATGAATTAAAATAGTCTTATACTCTACGTATATCTTT
Organism: Bacillus rossius redtenbacheri; assembly: GCF_032445375.1. Classification (NCBI taxonomy): domain Eukaryota; kingdom Metazoa; phylum Arthropoda; class Insecta; order Phasmatodea; family Bacillidae; genus Bacillus; species Bacillus rossius. The sequence continues at coordinate 96,559,400 of NC_086330.1, read as the reverse complement.
CACTGAGAGCATCAGAGTTATTTTTACATTCATGCTACTGAAAAATAACATAGGGAGATCACACATTAATATATTTCGAGAAACAATTTTTATTTTAAGGAGGTATCTTTTTGCATTTAAATGTACATCAATTGTTCTTAAACAACACCCAATGCAATCAGTTACAAATAAGATTGATAAAATCCTTGACAATATACATGTGCCATCCAATGGAGTTGATGGAAAGCTAATATTCATTTCTTCATATGCCTGCAACAACAAAACTTGATTACAGTATAGGCACCGTGTGCGCCACTCTGGCGGCCAACGGTGTAACTAACTGCGGGACGGCAGGAATTGAGTAACTGCGCATCCTAGTGTGCCACTTCTAAACAGTTCAATATGAATGTATTTAAAAAGCGGAAAGGTAACACAAATTGCTGTGTGCTTGGGTGTAGTAATACGTACAGAAACACATCATCTGATATAGTGCTTTATTCATTTCCAAAGCGGAAAACTGAAGAAAAACGACGAAAGTTGTGGGTTCAAGTGGTACGCAGACAAAAGTAAGTAGGTGTACACTGCCTATAAACTATTATATGCCAAAGTTAAACAATATGTAGGCATATAATGCTATAAAAGCAGTTAATTTCTGTACAAAGTATGCTAAAATTATGTTAAGTATCATGGTAATCACATGGTTTATTTACATTTATGCCTAGCATCTGTAGCTGCGACAGTAAATGTAAGCTCCATGAAACACATTTGAAAATATTATTCCGAGTTTTGCATAAAAGTGGTCAAATTTATGCGCTTTAAACATTTTTTTCTAAATAAATAAACATTTATATAAAGTTTTCTGGGGAAAATGGTAAAATGGTAAATGGTAAAAAATTGGTAAATGAAACAACAAAATAATGTTTGCTTTTACAGTTTTATATTTTTTGCATACGATTCGTGAACTTGCGGAGGTTTTAAGAAAAATATTCTCCAGCAGTACTCTATCATTTTACTTTTATTTTAGTACATTTACTAATTTGTTATTTATATAGAGGCTATATTAGTGTATTATTTGGTAAAAGTTACATTTTTATTTCAGTGTTGATAATTCACCTTGGGAACCAACAACCACCTCAAGAATATGCAGTGTTCACTTTATTGGAAACAAAAGGTCAGGACACCCTAACAATCCTGCATACGTCCCCAGTTTATTTCCAAAAAAAAACTATAAAAAGACAGCTGCCTCATCACACGCTTCCGAGAGGTATGAAAGATCCACGAAAAGGTTAAAAAACAGTAGCTATGTAGATATTATAGATTATGAGTGTTCAACGAGTGCTGCTATTAAGAAACATGAAGTTGCAATACAGACGGATGTAAATGAAACAATTGTCTGCGATTTTTTTTTTCTTGCACAACTGATGGGGATGCATTGTCGACTCAAGCTTCTATTCCATTGCAAGTCTGCCTTAATTCGTATAAGAAACGTTATGACAAGAGCTCAGGAACAAGTGATATGTGTAAAGCAATACAAGGTTTTCAAGGATACCCCTCAATAAGAGATGAGACAAAATTGCTGTTTTTAATATATTGTTAACATTGTTACTTAATCAAAAACAATCTTACAGCAAGATTAGTAAAGAAAATCGTTTGCTAATATTTTTAATGAAGATGAAAACTGGCTTGTCATATTCTGCTATGAGGGTGATGTTCGGAGTTCACCATACAACTATATCACGTATTTTCACAACTACTCTAATGTTGCTAGTAACTACAATGGCTAATTATGTGTTTTGGCCTAGCAGGGAAAGTGTGTGTGTGTGTGTGTGTGTGTATATATATATATATATATATATATATATATACATATCTTAGCGGATGCCTATGTGTATATACACACACACACACCAAGGCATCCGCTAAGAACGGATGTGTAGAAAATTATCTTCCAGTGGGGGTTGCGCGTGCATTAAAGATCAAAACTTTACGTTTTTTCAACAATAAGTTCTACAGACTTTTAACTCATACTTTCGTAGTCTCCATGGTAATAGCTATTGCACTGTTAATAACTTCTTAGTCTCCTGGTAACGGCCATTCCATTGTTATGATAGATTATATATATCTAGACTAGCTGACCCGGCAAACGTTGTTTTGCCATATCAATTATTTCTAGGAAATTTCTAGCTGCAGTACCCGGCGTTGCCCGGGCTGAACACAGGGTGAAGGGTACCTTTTTCGAAATCAGATTTAGTTAGTAATTGTCTTCTTAATTTGAATGCCAAGTGTGCAAAATAATTTATATCACTTTCAGATCCCGACACGTTCTGCCAGTGTATAGTTATTTACCTGTATATATCTCAAAATTGTTGGCCTATATGTGGTCTAGACTCTATAAAGCACAATAGAAAAAAGCTTAAAAATAAGAGATTACTAACATTGAAAAGATTCCATTATCTAGCTAATGCTCGGCATGCATTGTAATGCCTCATTCAGTTTTGTTTTGTAATATGTTTGAAGTAGTTACACGTATACAAAACATCTATCCATCTCTCTAAACATACATTTATCTCTATCTGTATCTTTATACATCTATGTATATCTCTATCGCTATTTATCTCTTTATATCTACATATTTACATATATACCTCACACTATCTCTATCTCTTCTATATATAAATCTCTATATAGCTCTATACATCTATATCTCTTTTTCTAACCCATTTCATTCTGTATACCTCGCTCCATCTCAACTTATCTCTCTGTCTCTCTCTATCTCACTCTATATATATCACTCTATCTCTGACTCTCTTTTATATTTAAATAAATTGTGTCATGCGTGCGCACTTATACAACAAAAACAGACGAAGTGCCGCTATATGATATGAAATTAACACATTTTTTGAAACGATTTGTGCTCCAACTATTGCAGAATAGTTATACCGTCTCAGAAACCTTCACGGGCATGCGCATAACAACTCACCAAAATTTCATTGCAATTGGATGAATGGTATAGGAACGCATACGGCACAAACAAACGAAAATTAAAGACATGACAAACGCATAAAACGATGGTGCGTTTAAAATTCAAGGCAAATAACTCTATCTATTGACGAAGTTAAGAACAAAACTATTATGAGCGCCTTTATTTTGCTAGCCGCTGCGAGCTCCACTAAGCGGGCTGGTCTCACCAAGGAGAAAAATATGAATTTGCCAGACCTTACTATGTGTATGATCGTGTGGCAGACATAGAGAAATTACACTCACTCACTATTTGTATGTCTATGACCTATGATTTTTTCTGTTATAAAATGAAATTATCACTTTTTCACTCCCTTAGGGATGGAATTTCATATTAATATGTGGACTATGTGTTAATCCAGGTAATGAGCTCGCTGTAGGCGGGGAAGGTTGATCAAGTAAGTGATAATTGATCAGCTATCGACCGGGGTTGAAAAATATAAAATTCTATTAAAAATTAGGGGTTGGTGATAGAAGGGTGAAAATTTAGGGTTGTATGTATTTTTTAATTCCACATTATAAAAAAAAATTATAAAAATCTTTTGTCCAAAAATTAAAAAAAAAATTTTAGGGGTGGATAACCCTTATCACTTAGGGGTATGAAAAATAGATAATAGCCGATTCTCAGACCTACTGATTATGCATACAAAATTTGATAAAAATCGGTCAAGCCGTTTCGGAGGAGTATGGCAACGAAAACTGTGACACGAGAATTTTATATATAAGATTTTCCGTTTGTTTGTTGTATATTTATATAACACTGATGTTGCTATTGTTAACTATAATTACAGACATTTATTATTAATGATAGACAAAAGGATTAATTCACTGCTGAAAACACTTTTTTTTTGTACCAAGGGAAGGTTGGGTTGGTAAATAGCATGGGACCTTGAAATAAAGTACTTATACTAAAAAGTTTGTATGTCTAAGGCTGGGTTCACGATTGAAAAAAAAAAAAAAAAATTAACAGTACCATTATGACGACGTGTGCACAAGATTTGATTGCCATGTTTTCGAAGCTTCTGATTCACAACTACACCCAGAACGGTCGAGTGGACGGGAGGGAAACGAATGTATTATTTTTGTTACGAACGCAAAGCACAACAGCCAGTGAAATAAGAATAAGGTGCTATTTTGGCGGGACTTAAAAACTGTTTATATTTATCAATCGTATTGTGGCAAGAAATTTTCTACAATGCTCTGGTAATTCCTGCTATAAAATAAATTCATGCAATTACTTAGAAAAAGTCAATAGCGATAATTGCCGATAAAAAAAACTTTAAGGCTAAGATCCTTAGTTTTGCAGCCTCCAAGAAAATTATTTCTGCCATGAATATCGTAGTAGATAAAAAATATATAAACGGCAGAATTGTAAACAAAACTTTAAATTTTGTAAATATGATGATTAAAATTTTCTCAAAAAATGCTTTCTTATTTAATTTTAATTTTCAAATTTTAAAAACTAAATATTAGGTATATATTTAAACGGTAAACGGCTGTTACTTTGCACACAACTTAAAGGAGGTACAATGAACAATTCTGCCGTATAATTTTTTTAATACAACGTACAGAATTTAAATAATCTGAGTACAAAATATTGTGATTTAACTGTCACTTGCCGCTCATGAAAGGAACGAGTTCAACAGTTTGCCGCTAGAGCTCCGATTAGTTCCGAGTTTACTCACTAGATGCCTCGAATATCGCAGGAGTTCAGGCGGGAATATTACCGCTTCGAAACGGTCAAAACACAACACTAGTATCAGCAATAGTAATAAATGAATTGAAAACCGTCTCACGTTGTCAACAATTTCTATAGATATATTTGTCATCTTCTCAGTGATGTAAATTATAATTAATATGCTTCTCTTGTGACAAATTTATTCATAGAATATTTTTGATTTAAAATCATCTAACTACAATTACTGAATTGTTTTAGTAGATAGAGATTTACTATAATAGTTGGGCGCCTTAAAAAAAACTTATTTTGGAAATACTAAAGTGCTAAATATGATATCTAACCTGTTTCGTTTACGGGCATCTACGTGAACGTCGCAAATTACATTTATTACAACCTTATTTCACATATTATCTTAGTGACTTCATTATGTATTTTGATATGACTCTTTACCGTAACACATGAATGAATCCTGCAATCACGGTGTATTAAAATAATAGCAAACATATAATAATATAACTTCCAAAATCAATTTAATTTATTATTTATACTTCTATTCAAGACAAATATATAATGTTTAAGATTTTATTAGAATATTTCAATAATTATTGTAAAAAAATTGATTTGCAAAATGACAATGATTTTGTATAAATTAATTTAATTATATTTCTTTAGTTATAATTTATTTAATTATGTTTCTTTAATTATATTTGTACCTCGACTTTAGCTCTGGTAGTATGGGCTATACCTCTGGGTGTAATGTTACATAAATGAGTTATGATAAAAATATTAATAGATGTTTAAAAAAAATTAGTAACTGAAGGACCAGCCGCCTATGGCAACTTCCTCCCGTAATGATTTAGTTATGTATATAACGATACAAAAAATAGGGACAATCTCTCGATGCTGTCGTTCAAGTATGGTTAGCTAAAGGTCGTTTAAAATTACTTTTGGTTTTTAACAATGGATTTTTCACTACCCAAGCATTTATTTTATCACTAACCTTGAGCATTTTCGTTAGTTACACAAGTTCGTTAGAAACGCAATTACAAGGCAGTGGCGATTTTTTTTTTTTTTTTTTGCATCTGGGGTCATGTAAAATTATGTTTTAAAACAAATATTGGCCAAAAAGAATTATATATTTTTCAATTTAACTTCCGCTACATTATTTGCAACTATAAATGATCATAGAAACATAAGTTCCACGTGCGCGCACACACGCACGCATATGTATACATGTAAATACTTTTGAACAAGTGAAATGAGGAGTTTTAGCAAATAAAAATTCAGGTAATTTTCCAAAATACAATTGTAAAGACCTTTATACTGTGTTCTTACATTTGCAGTTAGATTTATTTAAATTCTTTGGCAAATATTACAATTTAAAAACTTTTTTAAGTATTTCCCGTAATTTTTTTAGGTAATTTTATTTGTGTTACAAGAAACCGAAGACCTTGCTGAAGTAAAATTATTATGTATATAAAATGTGTTTAAATGGGTGTGTAATACTTCGATGAAATTGATACAGAATTATATGAAATAAAATTATATTGTTTTACCAGCCTTTGAGCTATCTAGTTTACGTGAAATTGTTATAATTAAACTTTAGGGCCTAAATTTTGAATTGCTCGAATATGCAAAAAGTAGTTCCCTCGCTCACATACTGGCCAATACAAATTCCAACCCACTACCAAAAGGGCTGGAAACTTGAAATTTGGGTCGCAGCCTCAATGAGGAAATTCGGAAAAGTACCAATTTTTATTTTCTAATTATTAAAAAAATAAAATTAAGAAATAGGCACGCACCTTTAAAATCGGTGTATACCTTCTTTCGGAAGAACGCTGTTGCAGAAATTATTGTTTACTTCTCATGCTTGTACAAATTGAACAGTACTGTAAATGTATTTGATGACATAAGCAATAATAAGTTATTAGCTGATATTGAATACAAACAATTTTTTTCGTGACCAAAAAAAATAAGGTTCTCTGCTTGGCGAGTGATAAAATTATACTAATGTCAAAAATATGTTATCGGGAAAAAATAAATGAAGTTATTTTATACCACTGATTCACTACCCATAAAATCCAACTGCAAAGTCTTTGCAACTGGTATCACACACAAGAAATATAAAACATATTCGTGCTTCATTTTGTATAAAAAATAAAACACATATCATATAATATCGGGAGACAGCCTTGAAAATCGTGCATATCACCAACATGGCCAATCAGACTCATAGTAATGTTTACGATGGCAATATTTTCGGGGTAGTTTTACGCTCAAAATTAATACAAAACCAAATCAGCAATCCTTGTATGATCATTTATAATACTACAAAAAATCTTCCATTTCCTTCGAATTGTATTGAGCACTAAAATATAGATTTACTTTTGGCCCAGATTTTATTTGAAGATACTCTGTACAGTTCCGCTTGTTTGCATTGTTTATTTATCAGGTTTAAATCATGGCCAAATTAATTGAAGTGTAACACAAATTATTTATATATGTGTGTCTGGTTTGGAATCAGTATGATGTACTGAAAAACTATGTCCTATCAGTGTAATGAATGGTTGTACCCTTATAACCGTTGAATATTTATGAAACATTTTATTTCTTTGGTTTTTAAAGCCGCAGACTTGTATTTTATTTATTTCATTTAGACAACAACATGCGTCCGTGTTTTCTACATGGCACGCTCTGTAATATTTTGAATATTATAGTAATTTTGGCTTTTTAAAATCTGTGATTTATGTGCAGTAGATTAATTTGTAATTTTTTATAATTTCTTTTTCAAATTTATTATAATAAACACATATTCCATTATTGGAATTCGTTCAGAATGGGTATCACAAGACTACAAAAACTATTCTCCTGCATAAGAAAGGTGATAATACCAGTAAAGAAAATTATCGTCCGAGATCAATTACGGCTTATATCTAGGGACATCTGTATTTCGCGAATACATTTCGTGTCAAGGTATTTTACAAAACACTGTAGATTTTTCTTCTAATTATTGGCTGTGGTCGGTGAAGGCTGTTTTCCCGCACTTGACGGGGCCAATGAGGACGTAGTTACCGTACTGCTGCACGCCCACAATTCGCCAAACCTCTAAGAAAAAAGCTACAGTTATGTGTGAAATAGCCGGACACGAGATGTATTCGCGAAATACAGGTGTCCTTACTTATATCAAAAAATATTTGATCATTGTATGATAATTTAAATATGAAAAGCACAACATACTTTCAAATTTAATACATGGTTTTACATCAACTCTAAGTACTAAAACACATACTGCTTATTTTCTACAAAATAAATCTATACACGGCAACTGATTATGAATCAATTGAGTTTTTTTATTAAGCATCTAAGGCCTCGATTGTTTAAATATATTGTTGGATAAATTAACTAAACTAGGAATACTATCAAATGCACAAAAATAGAAGAGTTTGATCTTAATGATATAAAGCATAATCTATCTATTTATCACAGCCTGAATAATTCATTCCCCATTGTCAAGACTAAAATTAAAAAACCGCGAAAGAAGCAGTATAAAATAACTATCTCATCTTTGCGGGTGACTCAAACATCATACAAACAAAACGAAATATTCTTAAACGCAAGAAAGTATATTTTAAACACTGTAAATAACTTAGATTTTAAATCAAAGAATAATTATCAGTCTGTAAAATTTAGTTAACGATGAGTTGGAAACAGAACATCAAACATATATCATATGTGTTACTACCAACAGAGAACTCTCACAAACAATACAATTCCTTTCTGCGCAACCTGCAAGCTCCGGTACCTTCTGTAAAAACAAATATATTTAAAACATTTCCGGAAGTCGTACCATGGTAACGACTGAAATATGAAGCCTTACTTCTAAATCTACTTATCTAGAGAACAAATTGTATTACATTATTTTCATAAAATTAACACCTACATACGAACAGAACTAAGCTCTTTCATTATTTTTTAGTTACGTGATAATTTTTTTGAGTTATAAAGGAATCCAACTTGAACAGTAAAAAAGAAAGGCTTTTAATGAACAAACCAACTAAGTCATTATAGATAACTGTTCAAACCATTTAAGATCCATCCTGTTACATAATTTTTTATATTTATATACATCTAATGTATAAACAAATCTGAAAAAAAGTCAATAAATTCCGATTGACTTCATTATCGAACTAGAACAAAACACAAAATACACTTGCAGAGAACCACCAAATATATTGCGTAAGTGTTTCTGCAATGGAGTTTAACTTTAAAATTGCCTTTATTATTTCAAAAAAATAATTTAAAACTCCAAGCAAATGTAAGAACACGTCTTCTAGCCTATAATGGCAGATTATAATGCCGTGTCCGAATTCGCCTGAAGAATATACTTGTATATACTTTGGAAGTGACGTCGCAAGGCTGTCAAAAATGGACGTGAATTATGCTATGCAATACGCAAGTAAATGAATCTGTGTAATTCTCGCGTACTTCCAGTTGAAAATACGTTTTCATTTGAAAAATGTTTGGTCATATTTTATATATCATTTAAATAATTTAAGAGGTCGTAAAATAAATATCATTTATTTTGTATTTGACTGGTATAAATAAATAAATTGACAAACACATGTACATATTTAGCCTACCAATCGTTACTACAAAACAAAAGTAAAACAATAATGTAAGTTGCCGTAAGTTCACGTGACAGCGATGAAGTGTTAAAAAAAAGGACTAATTTCACATGCGTTTAAAAATAAAATCTAAACATCTTTTTCGGCTGGCTAAACATTGAACCTATCCGGATTCGTCAAAGGCAAGTGAAGACGCAAGGTTGCAAACATGTAACTGCATTACTTTCTAATTAATTTTAATAAAATTATGCATATATCCAAAAAATGTTCAGTTAAAATTAGTATTGTATTGGTGTTTGTATTAAAATATAATGTAGACCGGATATATTTTTATTGTGTTTTAAGATTTGTTGACTTTTGTGCCTCATGTAGGTACTTTTGGTGAAAAGTGAAAATGTAATTATGTATTATTATCAGGGCCCAAAGCATAACTATATGTTCGTTGGCCGAAAATGAATTGTAGTTATACTTGTATATCTAAGAAAAAGATTTGTATTTTGTATGAATGTAAGTATTTTATTATGTAAATTTTATTACTTAAAAAAATATTTCGTACTCATAATATCTAGTTTCCATTTGTCTTAAGACATAATCAAATGATACACTAAGCAAAAAATATTTATTGGTTCGCAATTTTTCATTGTTACAATATTTTAAAATTTAAATTTGCTATTCAGCAATATCAACTTCTAAAACGTGAGTAAAAATTATCATTAAATTATATCAATGGCATATTTATTGCATTAGTATTCCTTGCTCCTAATCACTTACTCTGGTTGATTACCTTCTGTATAACCTGAGTGATTGTAATTTATGTACACCTTTTCCCCACTAAGACGATTCAGGTGCAGATTCTGGAACAGTGTTTTTTTATGTACAGATGTGTCAATAAATCCATCAGTTTGTGGGTGGTGTTGGGGGAGGGGGTAATTACTACTCTTAAAATATCACTTTATCTGTATTCACGATAAAATATCCTTTGGTTAGCTCCCTTATACAACCTATGACGTGTAGCCTACTCCTTAGATATTTTACTTCCAACACGTTTGATTGCGTAGAGAAGGCGATTCTTCGAGTATGTGGTCCTTTCAGAATTAAATTATTATTATTATTAGTTACAACTGATGTTTATTTCGAGCATCTTTGACTTCCAGTTCATACATAAAAGACGAACTACCAGTGATGCTTGACGTCACCAGTAGGGATAGCGTGAAGGAGCTCCTCATTTCACCAGACGCGACTGACATACACAAGTATTTATATTGCAATAATAAATTACTAAATTATAGCTTAATTTTCGAAAATATGATTATGTTTTTTACAAGAAGTACGAATGCCAGGACATTTACTAATATCGTTTTTAAACATCACATATAAAAAAGGAAGTGTAATCAAAAGCCACAAGCTGCAGGTCAGCTAAAAAAGCAAACCAAACATTTTTCTAGCTCTAGCCTCATGTATACATACTTAAAAACATAATACATTTAAAACACTAAAATTATTGCAATAACCTGCAATATTTTGAAGACAGATATTCAGCTACAAAAAATTCTCCGATAGTATAAAAAGTTCGCCTGTATATATAGTTGCACAGAAAAATACAGTCCTAATCAGATATAAAATATAGCAAATAATACCGCTTTGCAACATAACGTCATGCTATTAGGTGGTCAACGTTTAACTGTTTGTGTAATACATATACGCACACACCTGTGACAAAATGGGTAAAGAAATAAAATTTGTAGAAGCGCAAAACCTTTGTTGTACACACACACAGTTAAATATTTTTTTTTACGGGGGCAGGAAAACTACATTACTGGTCAAATTATTTGAATGTAGTGGTTAGCTGTGAACGAGCGTTCTTGCAAAAGAGATCAAATCTGATAGTTTTGGCCACATAATCAACACAGTAAAACATACAATTTGTATATCGTATATGTGTAGTGCACCAAATTAATATTTATTATAATTACCTTGGGTTGCACTCGGTTACGTACGGGTTTCTAACTGAAATGTACCAAAAATAGTAATATTTATTCTCTTGCGCTTTGTTGAGGATTCAGTATTCTTGGGTGGGTGTGAGGGACATGGACAGAGAGGCAAAGGGATTGGAAATCTAATACTAGCCGAGGCAGAGTACACCCTTCCTCCACCCCCCTCTCCCTGACCGGTCGTAAACATGACTCCCCGCTGGGCGATAAGAATTCTGAGAACAGCGTCCTTTTCCGCGCGTCTCTACATCGTTCACCCGTACTGCTAGTGCGCTCTGTTGAGGACTTAGGTAACTACGCGTGTCTTTGCCCGCTCGCGATAAACTCAGGATCTTAGCCTTAAAAACGTTTTGTGGTTAGAATTGTTAATGAAAAATTCTACATAACTGAAATTAATTTCAAATGTTTAAAAACTGTGTTAATAAACTGCTGGTCAGATGTTACGAGAGGGATAATCATTATTTGGTAGTTAGTATAGTTATTTACTTACACTACCAGCAGATGACGGTTATTTTGCGAAATTTCATCGTTTGAGTTGAACAGTAGGAGTTCAATTATTGTGAAAAGATTTCGCACAGGTATAGTGCATTGCCTGCTAAGTATTTTTTTTTCTGTGATGAACCCAGTCTATCGCCACTGTACTCTATGGTTCCGCCCGAGAGCGTGCCTCTACCTGCGCAGCGCCGGGTGCCAGCTGCCGGCTCGCCTCGTTATCTCCGAGCCAGCAGCAGGTCCAACTGGGTTGGTCGAGACGTGCCACCCAGGTTTTCATGACATGGCTGAAGAGGGGAGAGGGAGAAGAGAAGAAAATTCGGCGAACAGCTGCATCCCGTCGTGAGCTGACCACGGCACACCGCTGTGAACAAATTTTCACCACGTTCTCGCGTTAGAAGCCTTGAGAAGGGGAAGGGGGAAGTGTTGGAACGAATAAAGCAGAGCCCCAGAAAACTGTAAGACTCTTTGAAGAGGTTTTTTCCGTCGACATGTTTGTTTCAATTGTAAACCTTCAGCAGGAGCGCACGCATAATTTCTCGAGGGAAAGAGGGGATAGAACCTCTTTGTCTGCTTTTTGCTTTCAAATTATTTTCTTTTGTTGGTGGGAAAGGTAACTTTTTTTAGGATTTCTAGGTGGGCGGAAGGGGGGGGGAGGATATTTCCCTTCACCCATCTTTCCCCTGCGTACGGCCTTGACCTCCAGTGTGAACCTCTATTGTGTATTTAACTGAAAACGATTTTATGTACGGTCTATACTATATTTCAGATGTCAAATTACTTGTCAAAACAAAGATGGCAGCAGCAGCGCTCGATGGCATTTTTGCTTTTTAGTACACCTGCATTATTGCAATCTCGCATACTTTCGCACTCGCATACTTGCTCACTCTCATATTTCCGCACTGCGACACTTGCGCACATTCTTATACAATGCTAAGTTAACCCAGGTAAACCTAGGTTTTCTTTTAACATTATCCTTAACATATATATAGCTATTGTTACGAGCATACTGGAGGCGGGGCTACGAGGCAAGCCAGTGGGTCTGCTCGCCGCTCAGCTGGCCCGTCAACCCACGGGCGGGGCGCGGTCTATTAGTGTGACACATTTCTATTCGTATTAGCAACGGCGCTTCGCTAACCCTCTCCCTCCCCCGCATTCCCCTTCCTCGGCGCTTTGTCATCCAACTCCCCGTCCCTCTGGAGGATTCTGCGGGCTCCCGGAGGTTGCCGTGTGGAGTGTCATAACAAGGACGCCATTGTTCTGGGAACTTCGGCTGTCAAGTCGACTCGGTCAACGCAACACTTCAAAGGGATGCGGGACCTTTCCAGAAGGGGCGCTGAGGGGTATAAAACAGCGACGCCAGCCTTCAAGGCAGTGAAGTGAAGAGGGCGAGTGACCCCTTGGTGAGCGACGGGCTTCGTGTGCGGAGACTGGAGCATCGGGGACTGTGCTGTGTGCGACGGACGAGTGAGTAGTGCGAGGCAGTGTGTTGGGAAACAGGTGCGAGGTAAGAGACGAGCAGAAGGGGCAGCCACTGTCGAGTCGAGCTCCAGTGGGGAGGGTAAACTGTTGACTTAATGAAAGAGTGATTACTTTGTGGACATACATTTTAAGATTTATAATTTAACTAATTGTGTAAATAGTAGTTAATAAACAAAATTGTATTTAATTATTTGGGCTATCTGTTTCAGACCTGTTTTATCACTCGTAGCAATATTCATAAATCTATAAACTGACTTAAATTTATTATTTAATCATCTAAGTCTTAGAACCTTGAGGCACTTGCTCGAAAAAATATACCCGTGATCATCAAAGATAAATCATATATCAGAAAACATTATTATGATGCAATACCAACACACCCGTGAAGGGAAGACTAAAATATTTAATTTAAAAGATACATTGGAAAAGCACGCATATTTTAAAAAGAAAATCAAGTTAAATTTGTTGTAACAAACAGCCAATATTAAGTACAAATATAACTCCCTCTCACATCGTTAACGTCAGAACAGTCGCGGGTTAAATTAAAAGAGCGAACCAGAGCAGTGACATGCTGTTTATTGGGTTTTGTCATCTGAAAAGCGGTTACTGGGTCCCTATGTGGATTTCCTCTTCCCTTCCTCCCCTCGGCACACCCGCACACGCCACGCGGACCTAGGATGCCGTCCACCACCCGAGCCTTTCCCCTGCTTGTCCGACCTTAATTAATTCCAACAAAATGTCCGACCGCCCTCTCCTCATTAGCACAGGCGCAATCACGGAACCAGACATCCATGCTACGGCAAGATTGGTTGTGGCGTGTTCGCATTATTGCGCGCTTTTCAAATTAACCTCGTTCCTATATTTCCGCATATTTCGATTTACCCAATTTACAGCTTTCTTTGCACACAAAACATGGTTTAATTGAATATGAGCCAGTGCTAACAATTTCGTTTTGCATTCATATTTATAGTTAGAGCAAGCTTGCTTTGTTATTAAAACAGCGTAACAACTTTTTTAAATTGAAAAGTTAGCTACTATTGCTATTAAAAGAATTGCGTTACAAGTAAAATGATAGCAACCGCAAATATGTTATAATATCTATATAAATTAAAAATAATCATTTCTAAATATGTTTTATGTACTGTAAATAATCATACTGTCGTTAATTGAAGGTTAGATTGACTTAATTTGGACAAAAAAGTGATTTGGACATTTATTTTGATTCCACATAAAGAGAGTGAGTTTAGAGTGTGCTTAGACAAATTGACAGCTATTAAAAAAAATAGTTTGCTCCGGTTGCATAAAGTCTTTGGAAAGCCTTGCTGGTTATTCAGTATTCTATGCCCAGCAATACGAATAGTGGTAGCTAGCGCGCGTGTGTTCCCAGCTCCTAAACGTGGTGACATAAAATGTCGGACCTCCGAAGCGCAGTCAGTCGCGCTCTCTCGTGTGAGAGCTTCCGGGTTCGACTCCCGGGTGAGGCGTGGGTTTTGTTTTCTATCGTCTAATTAAGTCAAAAATCTGTCAAATTAAACAAAATAAATAAAAACACGTGAGCAAGTCTTTCTGTACTCGCCAGAGATGTGTAACATCTAACCTCGGTAACGAGCAACATGTGTTATTCATTAATTTACATGTACCTAAATATTAGTAGGTTTTTTCCTTTCCGAGAATTACATTCACGCAAAGGAAAGTCAAAAAGAAGATTTGTTTTGTGGCCAGTCATGTGGATTAAAATTGTTTGGAGGTCATTTAGAAAACATGATTTTTTTTTAAAAATTTATTATTATTTTTTAGATGAACTATTGTGACTTGAGAGATCCATGCATCTCTACCACCTCCTTCGTGTATTCTAACAAGGATTTGCAAGGTCAACAACTACCTGTCACGTGTTTTCAGGTCGGTTTTTTTTACAGCTAACATAACTTTAGGGACGTATGATGTGGCAAGAGAAGATAAGAATGCGGACTCTTTTAAAAAGAAAAGTTTGAATCAAACAAAGAAGCGAGATCTGGATGCCACTCTCGCTATGCTACTTGTAATAAAACGAGTATAAAAACTCACTCCTGATTACAGGGGCAGTGTCCCTTGTTCAGCAAGAGGTAGTACATTGTAAAATAAGAACCAGTTTTTAAAAACTACTCTGAGGTCTACAATAATCATTACACTCATCTCGTTAAAGAAACGTTAACCGTCTGACGAGCAGGTACATTAAAATCTTATCTCTTTTACTTCTAAATGATATTTTGAAATAAAAAAGCTATAGTCTTATGTTTTTTTTTAAGTTATAGCACGTTATGAAAAAAATAATTAAAGTGAATTTGTATGATGCGCGCACACCATGCAACGCAATTTTGACAGGATAAAAAAGACTAAATAGAAATAATTTGATTTATATGCTTTTAAACTTTATATTTTAGTGATTGATGTTAAACCATGGTCCATATAATTAAAAGCATTTATTTATTGTTTATATTAGTAATAGAAATTGTGTTTATAAACATTTTTCAAGTGTAGTTATATAAGTAGGATTATGTTCCCGTATGTATAAATTATTTGCATTGGAAATTATTATTTTTAATAAACAATTAAAATTAAAAAAAATGACAGTAAACGTTCAAAATTTTAATTGATATTATTATTAATTAAATTTTTTCTGGATTATCTTACTAATATATATAATTAATTTTAAAAGTGTTTATTTCAATATTGAATACTGAGGTTTTATTAATTTTTTTTATTTGTTTGCATTAATACTTTACTAAGCAATTTTATAATACCACCCCAGAACTTTTATTATTCTATTTCTATTAACAACTGGCATGCACAATTAAATTTTAAGTTTTTTATTACTCCACAAAAGTATAACTTCTCACGCGCGTACACACGTACACGCACCCTTTTTTAAATTTTTATTTTTTGTTCTTAGCGTAATTTTTAAAGCAGACTAACGATTTTTCATACTATTGGCAGTCCTGTGAACATATACTTGATGTCAAATAGAAGGAGGCAGCTGTTTGTTTTAAGTTTAACAAGAGAAGCTATATCAGCAGAATGTGTTTAGTCTAATTATGACACGCACCGTGTTTCAATTACTTGTAACGTAACGCAATTTTATGGTTACGATCTCAAGTGTAAAACTGATTTGCCAGATAGCATTTTGGATTGTGGCAAACTTAGAGAATTACTTGAATTAGACTTTCTTTGCAAGTTGGTCATGGAATAGTTGGTTAAAGCTCAAGTTAGATAATTATGACGCAGGTTTACATCCGTTGGCTTACAATAAACTTGCGTGAGGCTAGCCAAGTCAACTTGTCGTGGCAAGCTTCAAGTAAGCTTGAATAAGGTCTGAGCCGGATTCTTCCATTAATTATTTATTGAAGGCATATAATAAATTATCTTCTCTTATAACCAAAACCCTGGTGAGTGTATACTAGTAGTTTGGATGTTTTCCGTTCCCTTTCCCTGTAGTAGTTATAATTATATCGTATATTAAAGTTATTTTAGTTTCCTGAAACAAACGAGGGGGGGAGGGGGAGGGAAACCCCAAAATTAACTGGAATCGAAATGTTGCGCATTGTAGTTGTAGCACTTGTTTTCGCCTCTAGGGAGTTGTATGTCCTCTCCTGAGACAGTCTGCCAAGTGGCGTCACCCGAACAGGACGAGTGTGGTTCTGTGTGTGTGTATGTGTGTGTGTGTGTGACTATAGTGCAATCGTAACACGAAAAATAAAAGTGATCATCACAAACAATGAAGCTGTGAAGTTTTTTTCTTACTCGGCGTGAATACGTTTTCAAGCAACATGTTATTTTTTAAATGTCCGTGTTACCGCTTGCCTGTGACTCCCAGACCCTCCAGAAACAGACCAGACCTCCTCCCTCAAGTCCGGGCTACAACGTCTCAGGGAGGGGGGGGGGGGAGGGGGAAGGTTGAGGGTGAGATGCCTGGCAGCGCTAAAGAGCGCGTAAAATTGAATTCGTGAAACCAGAAATGGCGGCGGAACTTCCGGTCACGTGTGTAATTGGCTGTTGCTAAATCTGCCCGCCTGCAGGGGAAATGCTGTTGGGGAGGCGGAAGTTAAAGCAGAGGAGAGGACGCCAAGGAATAGGGGTGAGGGATGATGGCGTCAAATCCGGGCTGCAGAACACCCACAGATACACACACGCGCGAAACTCCTTGTAGTCTACGCCATGAAACTTGTCTTAAAATTGACATTTATCAATTGTATCACCGCGAATGGTCTTTAATCCGGTGGTCCATGGTTTGGCCCATTCTGGCATTCTGTGAACTGACCCCGATCAAGCCGTCACATTTTATGGGGTTATTATATATATATATATATATATATATATATATATATATATAGTGGATTCTGACCATGGAGCTACTAGTCAATGAAGTGGGTGTCTGGTCTGAAGTTGAAGTCAACTGGTTAGCAATTGGACAGCAAAGCAAATCGTAGCTGTATAAACGATAATATGATATAATTTGTTTATTATCTTGAAAAGCGTAGGCGCAATCATGAAGTGTATATTGCTAAACAAACATAATACTATTGAATCTGCAAGAAGTTAGCATAAAAAACTTCACCATGAACAAAAATATTTTGCTATACATGTAGGAGTGGTCGTTCTCATTTTGACATAACGTTCCTCTTGCAATTGTTGTTGGGTGTCACAAATTTTTCTCACTAGATATTTACAATAAGTTTTTTTTTTCGAGATATAAAAGGTCGTACAAATGTATTCATAACTATGAACACTTGAGTAACATTTTTTAAAAACTCTATTAGATAATATTCTAGTAAACATCTGTTGAGCAAATTTTAAACGAAATATAAAATGAAAGGGAGCTGTCGTAATCGCCACGTTATTTTTTTATTCTTTTTTTTCGTCATTACTTTTATTTCAGGGCTGTTTCTGAAGTTTTAACACGACACCTCACTTGCAATTGCTGTTCTGCTACAAATATTTTCAACAGTGTAATATAACTTAGTGTAATATACACTGCCTTTTTACACATAGTGACTGAAACGAACATTAAAATCTAAATGTAGCATTCCCACTTGAGGAAGGGTTTACATGGATGGAATGAGGCTGACACTCAAATGACCCCGGGAGACAGACCTGTCATTCAGACTAGTCTGAAAGATAGATGGGGCATGGGGCAGCGACGGAGTTGGGTGCCCCGAGGCCAATAGGCCACGACAACATCCGCCACGTTTCCCACTTGAGAAAATCCGGGCTCAGCCGGCTCCGGGAATCGAACCCCGATCGCCTCAGGGGAGGCGAGTGTTCTAGCCGCTAGATCACCGCGCCTCTACGCACAACGGATATCTGTTGAAAATATTTATGGCAGTTCAACAAACGCAAAGGGGGTATCGAGATAAAATTTTGGGAACAGCCCTTAAATAAAAGTAATGTCAAAAAAAAGTCAACATGACGTGGGAGACCGAGAGTGACATCAGCGAGAGGGGATGCTGTCACAACTTAGAAACACACAATATAGAATCTTCTAAGT
This sequence comes from Bacillus rossius redtenbacheri, assembly GCF_032445375.1. NCBI lineage: Eukaryota > Metazoa > Arthropoda > Insecta > Phasmatodea > Bacillidae > Bacillus > Bacillus rossius. The sequence goes on along the minus strand of NC_086330.1, from coordinate 96,540,614 downwards.
TATGCCTGTTCTAAGTTGTGTGTTTTAAGTTATGTGTGGTTCCCAGCGAGAAGCATACTTCGTCGTGTGTCGACTCTAATCCGCCCAAGCCAAGAGCCGTGGCCGTGGTGGATACACCTTGGGGGGAGGGGGGAGGGGGAAGAAGCGCACGAACAAGAACTGGCCGCGACCGAAGGCCACGGCTGACCGACGGTTCGCAAAAAGAGAAGCATAGAGAAGCACTAGTGCAGCTGCTCTCCTCGCTTGTTTTCTTAACGTTTATTTATTTTTTTCCTCGTGGGCCATTGTTGCCGCGTGGGTAATTAATTTCCTTCCCACTTCAGGAGGAAAGTTAGGTTCAGTAGATTCGAAGACAAAACCAATTTTTTTTTTTGCAGTTTAAAATTTAAAATTTGCCTTTCGGTGAGGTAGAGTGCACGCGTTCATAAAGTTTCTGAAATTGTAAAATAGCATCTTTAAACAGTATTATTACAATAATTGTAGTCAGTATTCAGTAATAAACACCAGTACTTCGCAGAGTTAATTCTTCATGGAAAACATTATATTAAATTTAAGCTTACTAGTCTTTAACGAAACTAAATTTTTCATATAAAAACATAAAAATGGTTGGAACTAAGAGGTAGGAAGGACATCTTTTGGTCCCTGTCTCTCTCAGTCAATTTTTTTTTGTTTCTAGGAATGAAAATCCATTTACCCATAACATCATTTCGAAACGACAGAAATGCTTCTGGTATGTTTGAAAAAAATAAGTTTGAAGTTTTGGGAATAGATAGAGTTCAACTTCTCGTTACATCGAGGTCATTAGCTACGATGAGGTGCGATGAGGTGTGATGAGATGCTTGTGAAGCACTGATGAACTGAAGACCCGGGAAAATGGGATTATTCCGAGGAAACCCACAGGTCATGGCAACGTCCGTCACGTTTACCACTTGCAAAATATCCGGGTTTGATCCCGCTGGTTGTCTTAACACTGGGTCGCCTTGGTGGTAGACCAGCATCATTGATTTTATTTTTTTTATTTTTTAAATTTATATTTTTCATTACAATAACTACATGGATTGTGCATGAAGCCGCTTTTTACCCAGATGATAGTCTGCGCCTGGTTTACGGTACACCCAAAAATATTGATTTAAGTGTAATGTTTGCACTGTGAAAACCATTTTAAAATGACTGCATTTTACAGAACTGCCGTCTAATTCGTACTTAATAACCATCATCAGGTGTGGTCCATGGAGCTAATATACAGTAATACATCTGGAGAGGACAAGGGAAGGCCAGCAAAGGATGCGAGGTGAAGCCGGGTATCGGCGTTTATTCCCTGCTTCCTACGCTGGAAGAAAACGAAAACGAGCCAAACTTGTCTCGCGCGGCCGTAAAATCCTCCAAACTAAACTCGCAACAGCTCCGAAACTATCAAAACAATCAAACTGAAAATTTTACTGGATTATCTGTAAACATTCTTCCCCACACCGCTTTAATCTTTTTTTCGAAACATGAATAATTTCATTTTTAAAAATTAAATACCTATTTACTGCCAAATTTTTTTGTGAATACGCAGAGTAAATTTCAACATCGAGGAAAAATTTTTGTTTGCAACTATAGGTGGGGGACACCTGCGTATGAAATTAGGAAGAAGCTTCAAATTTTATTTATATACCACTCTTGACGCATTCAACCCCATACTTTTATTTTTACAGAGAGTTTAAGTGGGAATAATGTTTCAGTGGGTAACACTACCGACATATGTCTTCGTAACGCACTTCTTTTTGTTATTATACTTCTCAAATTTTATAATTTCATACACAACGTTTATAAAAAACTAATTCTTACTTACTTCATTTAATCTATTACAAATCTCTTGTAATATACGTGTATTAGTAGAAGTTAGAAGTCTTTTCAATATCATGTTCATGTTCCAGTCTACTTACTCAACCAACGTAACATGCAAACCGTAGCTAAACACTGGTAGAGAATTGTTTGTAATAACTGTAATGCTATGCATATACTGACAATGTAAGAAACTTTCAATTTTATTAATTGTTTGCATAAGAATTAATAATTTTAAAAAAGCATAGAATAGGCCTTTATAGACTGAAAACCTTTCACGTAGTTTCAAGTAGCGTACATAAAAGTTTTTAAATATATATAATTACCAAATATTGTTGAATATATTTAACATTTTTATACATGTTACAACACACATATAATAACAAGCCTATATAGGATATAAAAAGACAGACGCCAAATTTTAGCATTTTGTATTTCTTTTCTCTGTGTGAATAAAATAACAGTTCTTAACGTAGTTGCTAATACATACTGTACTATATTTCTAAAAAAATACGAAAACCCCTGACATCATCACCATAACAATGATAAATTTGCAAAATAATTAAGGCACGTCTTTTAATGCTACGAAGCACACTTTTAAGAGAAATGTTTTAAACTTATGTTGGGATTTATCTAATATCTTAAAAGCATTGTGAAACCGTTCCTTTGAGGGAAACCTTAATATACCGAACACCATATCATCCTTTAATCGAGTTAGATTTTCGCTTCTTAAGACCCATTTGTCTTCAAAATGCACTGTACACAATGCATGGTTCGGAGACGCAGTCCAATTTTTCCGCTTCGTCGCTTTTTCCCAGATCTGTCGTTGATCGTCACATTTTGGAAATCTATGAAAAAAGTAAAGAATTATACTTACAACTGAAACAACTTCTCTTTGTTAAATAGTTTTCTTAGGTTTTTCGAAAAGTTCGAAGATTAGTTACTTCCGTTTAAAAAATTTGCCACTTTTTTCTGATGCTTCAAAAGTTTTTGGAATTAATTTAGTTAACAAATGAAAAAAAAAAATCTTCAATACATGTGAAAAGCAACGCCATCCGGCTTGGAATTCCATCGATTTGTACAGCCATATGCGCTACAGGAAATCACCATTGTAGCCGCACACCAGCGCCACTCAAACCTCAAGGACAAGTGGGCTGGGGCTGCGTTTGCAGTAGAAATACGCTCTCTTCCTCTTTCTTTTCAACCCTTCTTCGCAACCGGCTGGCTTCGCTCTCGCCCATGGAGCTAATAGGGGACGCACCACAACGCCGAAATACCACAACGCCGAACGTACAATAACGCCGAATACCATAACGCCGAATTCCAAATTGACCACAACGCCGACGACCCGAAAACTGCCGTGTACCACAACGCCGAATGACCACAACGCCGAAATACATTAACGCCGAAAAATGTCATTGCAGTACTGCCACAAAAACAAACTCAGAAGAAAGTCACTAAATATACTGAAAGAGAATTCAAATGTACAACAACGCCGAAATACCATAACGCCGAATGCCACAACAACGAATCTACAATATGACCATAACGCCGAAACCATTATATGACCATAAGGCCGAAACCATTATATGACCATAACGCCGAAATTCTAATATGACCATAACGCCGAAACCATAACTTGTTGCCTACCTGCCAGGCATTGAAATGCTGTATTCGTAAGATAAGCGCACTCTCTTGCAACTGTGAAGCTAAACATACAGCCAACATGTTTATCTTTTTGCACATTCAATATCAGTACTGATTTTTCCCCTAGTTAAAACATAACACTTTATTATTTTTTATAGGGCAAATGGAACATTGATCGAAATGAAATATATTTTTGAAAGAATAATTTTTTTTTTTTACAATTGGACCCGGATCGCCTAGGTGGGAGGCTAATGCTGTAGCTAACCTCCACTCTTGCAGTTACTAATATATTATTCGATTCAGACTTACGTAGTTATAGCAAAAATGATAAGGTTACCGCTTAAAGTCCCGTAGGTACACGCTGCACAATGAAAACGCTGCATGCTCGTTCAATTGCTTGTGCGTGAAGGGCGACTCAGAGTTGGAGGCACCGAGGATAAGGGCGGTATATCGATTTAGTGTCTCATTCACACAAGTCACCTGTGAGTGGACGAGCGTCTTAAAACATTTGTCTCAATAAGTGTAGTAGTTTGTTGTTCGTAATTAACACATAAAGTATTTTATGTTTATTATAAATATCGTTAATTCTGTATACATTAGTTGTAAGCAAAGTTGGCATATTTTTCTCAAAACAGCTTGTTAAAGACAAAATATGCATGTTACACGAGCATACAATAAGTAAAAACCAATATTAGATTATTCAGAATGAAATTACATGCGATAGGCAATATGCTGAAATATACCCATAACGAAATAATTTCTTCTTTTTTTATAATTGCTGAGTTTTCGAATTTTTTTGTAAAATACGAGGTTCTTCTGGTATTCATGTGATATCTTTGGGTTATTATATCCAGTTACGTGAAATTATTTAAAGAGGTTGTTTAGACCGGCCACTATAAATACTGTGCAGAGCTTCAGCAGTTCACGTATCACACAAGTGTACCGCGTGTGAGCTCGGCACTTGCTACCAATACCACTTAACATATGTTACACGTGTTCCTAGACCATTGATGCCAGCTTATACAATCCTCTATATAAATAACCTCTTTTGGAAGCTGAAAATGGCTAAAATGGTTATTTTCACCGTCAATTTTAGGTTTGAAAATAAAGTTTCACTGACTTTAAAATGGTTTAGGAACGTGCAAAAAACCTTCACATTTAATATTTCGTCATAAAATGATAGGATCCCCACTGAAATTGCCTTAGAGGGGAGTCTTCGACAATGTTGCTGCATGTCAGAAGACCGCCTGGCGGATATAGGCGTTAGGACCTTGATGCGCGTGTCTGTATCGCTCTTAGCTCTCCCGCCCTTCCCACGCCTCGAACATTAAAAACATACCCGCTATCAGATGGCCACCTTAAATCGTTGCGCAATATTTAGGATTCCTGCGTAGAACTGTTTCACAGCGGAAAGTTTTAACATATTTATGTTGAAATCATCTAATAAGATTATATCTTCATATTTTTCTAACATGTTAAATAATTCATTTTCAAGGTAGGCCGTTCACGGTAAAGTGGACACTTTGAAAATCACTACTATTTGAATAACCTAACAACCAATATTATATTTCGTAGAGGTTTCGGACATATAATTTTTGTTGGGTTGAAAAAACAGACTATCCTGAATAGAAAAATATAAATATTTAGCATAAATAAGTAGTGAAAGGATACAAATTTATCGAGAGAAAAAAGTAACCAGGTGCTCAGAAGTGTTAAATTTACCATGAACAGTCTTCAGTTTAATTAGTATATGGAATATACCTACATATTATTTTTTTTTTTGCTTGTACAGGACCCTTACGGCAATATCCCTGTGCTTATGACGTACTTGTGCTGATAAGTATTCATGCCTACCTGGCATGAGAAAGTCTAAGGCAGTCACTTTTATGCTTTTGTGTATATATATCGCTATTCCTACACCTGATATTCCAGTGATTCATTCTCATTTATGAACGTCTTTAAAAGCGCAGAGGGCATGCTAACGTTCCTTACACTGGACACATTTAAAATACACTTTCTTTTTATTGATATGTTATTTAAAAATCAATGCTCAAACGATACAATTACATAAATGTTACAAATACACAAAAACACTCCTAAGTGGCAGACTAAGTACTAATATAAAAAATTACAATTCTATTACGTTCATGAACACTCACACCCACAATTATACAGATCTGAATAAACATTTTGCGTGATGTCAGTGTCATCCCCTCAGCCATGGGATGACTAATCTGATGTCGGTAAACTGTTCCAAGCTTATGACAAGGCATTGGTGGATGACTTTGAATATAAATTAGTCTTGCATAGTGGTGTTAACCATCTATTGTCACTTTAAGAGCGGTGTTTACAAGGTGAAAATAATTCAAATATGAAAATAATTTTTTTTTAAGTTATCAAGCGTGGAATAATTTAGTATTTTAGCGCCAGTGGTATGGCAGATCACAACCAGCATTCAGTATTTGCGTAAATCTGTAAGTATTATCATCATCTTTAGTCTATTATATCCCTCACATTGTTGACACACTACTAAATGAACGTTTATAATAGTAGTTATAGTACTTAGTAGTTGATGGTAGACGTTGTTTGTTTACAATGTGGGATATGTACCACCCCGCCCCTTCCCCCCACTTAAGTCCCTAAACAGGTTTATGGTAGTGTGAGGATGGTTCAACCAAATATTTTAGGACAATATAGGAAAGTCGTCGAAAAAACGGGCGACACTTTCATTAGCGCATTCTGGCGGCCTAGCCTGGACATACGTTGTAAGCGCATTTGAGACAATGTTATTTTGATAATTTTAAATGGACGTTTTTTCTTTGTTTTCTCTTGTTTAAGTTATTTATAATGACTGGAAAAGTTTGTGCAATGTTTGGTTGCAATAATTACAATGTATCTAGCTTTTAGAAGTCGTTTTTTAGTTTTCCGAAGGCTGAAACTATAGCCAAATATCTTAATAGGAACTACAATATTTGCTATAGCCATGTTTACTTGTGTATAGTTTAAATCAAATATTCCTTTTCCACTGTTTAAAAATGATAGTGCCTTATTGGAAACAATGATGCATATTTCAAAATTCAATGTTTTAAAATATTTTTTAATCTATTTTTAATATAATTTTGTTTTTAAATTTTTATTGTATATTTTTAAACCAGAGCATTACCTAAAAAATAATTTAAATATCCTCAAATTTGTATTTTTGCGCTCCACTCATTATGCTGAATGACTTAGTTGTCACTGTAGTATTTCAAGCAGTTTACCTAAATTATTGATTTCAAAGGTTTTATGTTTGGTTTTCAACATAAAAATAATGTAAATTAGTTTTAAGTGTTTGGTTATGTTAAATAAATTAAATTAATCTCAATTTTATAAGTGTTTGGTTGACTTCAAATTAGCAACATTAAAAATACTTAATTTTGGTTCGGGACAATTCATATTCAATTTTTAAGTTGTTTTTTTCACTGTAAGCAGTTCCTCGAGGAAATTTTTTTCAACTTTCACGGAATATTTATAAAATATGTGATTTATAAAATTTCAGGTTTAGAGTTAAGTATGTTTCATTATTAAAAACTGTCTGATTTGCGTCATTTGGTTGTCTGTTATGTTTACAGTAACACTATATTTAATGGTCTTAAAAATCAATATAGCTCTGTAAATTGGGTAACTGTTTTGAAATATGAATACTCTGTTTCAGTAAAAATATATTGACCGTAAATCTATTTCACGATAACAACAATATTTCAAGAGACGAGAGTAAATCTGTGCTGGTATCTCCCATTGTAATGCATGGGAATTTTAATTTCGCGGGCGTTCCTTTAGGCAAAGCCACCAGGGTCGCTGCTGTCGGGTGTCGCCAGCTTTCACCATGTTAAAAGGCTCGAATTTCCTATATTGTCATTCTAAAATATTTGGTTTAACCCTCCACCACCACCCCCACACTCCTACTACAAAACGCTCATTCCGCACAGTGACCTTGACTATCCAGGGTGGACGGCATAACCTCCCGCAATTTGTTTTGATTTATTTTTGTAAAATTTTTATTTTTTTATTTTTATTTTACAGAAACAAAATGTAAACAAGTTTTGTGATTTAATTGTTCGTGTGTTTTTCGTCGTGATGAATTTTAACGAACTGCTGATTTTCATGGTAAAATATTTACTATATATATGACAAGTTGGAGAAAAACTTTAAAATGAAATGTTTAAACGTAAGACGAGGAGATTTATGCCTTCCATTATTTCTGAATTCCTTTCCAAATGTCTATTTAATATATTTCCAGATATACTACCGTACATATACAAAGATTTAAAAAGTAATTAATTTGATACTCTTAGTTTTATGTGACGCCACGCTTGCTATTTACCGGCTGTTTTTCTTACGGGTCTGTGTAGTTGTAGAAAGAGAAAAATACGGACGGAACGGAACAACGGCCCGTTTTCGTTTTCGGTTCCGTCTGTTCCGTTACCGTTGTATTTTAGAACAGGCCTTACTAGAAAAACGTAACGATTTTTCACTATACGCACAGTACCTACTGCATCACGGCAACATAAATTTATGGCAAACCCAATAAAATATCTGACCTACGCTTTCGAACTGAACATACATATATTTAGTTTACATAAATATTCACACTGTCGACTACGAAGTTGTCACGTTTTGTGTTCTGGACTTTCCGGCGCACTTCGTTCACTTGGAAAAGAACAGACGAGTAAGTGACAACAGCGCGCCTTCCTTAGCACAATGGCCGCGCCAAGCACCTCTAGCAGAGCACTCCACGCATTCTAGCGGGCTCTTTGGAAGCAACGTTTACCCTCGCGGTATAGAGAATAGTTAGTTCTTGCGCTCCTGCACAAACCAATTACCTTTCTTGAACGCAGTAAACTTACAAACGGGACCTAACTCTAGCTCTATCAGTTTACATACATGCTATTTTACTAATTCGTCGCTACGCTTTAATAAGATAAATTTATAATTAGGTGCATACAATTTACAGTATCCAAGTAAATAATATTTAATTTATTATTTATTGCATCACACTAATTTCTATCTATGCTAGGCTCAAGATAAAGCCCCTGGGAATAAAAAAAAACAGCAAATATGTTCGCTAATTATACTTTCATAAAATCTGTAACATAAATACGAATGGTTCAAGAAAAAATTATTAGGTGTACTATGCTTATTTTTTTTGTTAAACACATTTATATCGCATTTAAGAACGCATTTGCGGCTAGAACAAGATTTATTCTTAACATGAAAAAATTCACAAACCCCTACGATATGTAAGGAATTTATGAAATGTAATTTTCAAGACCCTAAAAACGCCCGAATATCTCAACCGCGCCATTTCAGCATTATCCTTTCGGGAAACCATTGAAAACCGGAATCAATGGTTAAAAGTTGGACATTGTTTGGTACAAATATAAAACTACAACTATTATTGCGTCCAAACCACCTTAATATAATGCATAATTATGTTATGTAGTCATCTTGCAAGACTTAAATGTTTTCCAAGCATTTGAATAGCTACTTCAGCTATATGTACCTCCACAGTGCACAATGAAACTTAGGCATGCGGGTTAATAATGATACATGGAAGTGAGTTTAAATGCTATCATGAAATGATAACGAAGCATTAACTGAGGAGACAGCTCGAGAGGAATGATTTTATAAATAACTATTCCGTTCACCAAGTATCCGGGGCTACTAATCATCGCTAACAATTCATATAATAACTGACAATTATAACTTACTTTAATTAATTGTGCCACTTTACAACTACAGATAAGATTCTAAACTTTGCTGCTTTCGTTATAAAGAAAATAAGTTTCCAAATACTGCGTTTAGGTTCCTGGCTGGTAGGCAACACGCTAGGGATTCGGCGCTGTGGTCAAATACGGATTCGGCGTTGTGGTCAAGTATGGATTCGGCGTTATGGTCAATTTGTATTTCGGCGTTATCGTCAACATTTAATTCTGCGTTATTGTCAATTACCGATTCGGCGTTATGGCATTCGGCGTTGTGGTATTTCGGCGTTAAGGTACTTTTGAAAAACACACATAAATTCATTTAGTAGTTTTCAGTTTGCTCATTTGGCACTCCCGCAGCAACATTTTTCGGCGTTATGGTCATTCGGCGTTGTGGTCATTCGGCGTTGTGGTACACAGCAGTTTTCGGGTCGTCGGCGTTGTGGTCAATTTGGAATTCGGCGTTATGGTATTCGGCGTTATTGTACGTTCGGCGTTGTGGTAATTCGGCGTTGTGGTAACGACCCGAGCTAATATACAGTAATACATCTGGAGAGGACAAGGGAAGGCCAGCAAAGGATGCGAGGTGAAGTCGGGTATCGGCGTTTGTTCCCTGCTTCCTACGCTGGAAGAAAACGAAAACGAGCCAAACTTGTCTCGCGCGGCGGAAAAATCCTCCAAACTAAACTCGCAACAGCTCCGAAACTATCAAAACAATCAAACTGAAAATTTTACTGGATTATCTGTAAACATTCTTCCCCACACCGCTTTAATATTTTTTTCGAAACATGAATACTTTCATTTTTAAAAATTAAATACCTATTTACTGCCAAATTTTTTTGTGAATACGCAGAGTAAATTTCAACATCGAGGAAAAATTTTTGTTTGCAACTATAGGTGGGGGACACCTGCGAATGAAATTAGGAAGAAGCTTAAAATTTTATTTATATACCACTCTAGACGCATTCAACCCCATACTTTTATTTTTACAGAGAGTTGAAGTGGGAATAATGTTTCAGTGGGTAACACTACCGACATATGTCTTCGTAACGCTTCTTTTTGTTATTATACTTCTCAAATTTTATAATTTCATACACAACGTTTATAAAAAACGAATTCTTACTTACTTCATTTAATCTATTACAAATCTCTTGTAATATACGTGTATTAGTAGAAGTTAGAAGTCTTTTCAATATCATGTTAATGTTCCAGTCTACTTACTCAACCAACGTAACATGCAAACCTTAGCTTAACACTGGTAGAGAATTGTTTGTAATAACTGTAATGCTATGCATATACTGACAATGTAAGAAACTTTCAATTTTATTAATTGTTTGCATAAGAATTAATAATTTTAAAAAATCATAGAATAGGCCTTTATAGACTGAAAACCTTTCACGTAGTTTCAAGTAGCGTACATAAAAGTTTTTAAATATATATAATTACCAAATATTGTTGAATATATTTAACATTTTTATACATGTTACAACACACATATAATAACAAGCCTATATAGGATATAAAAAGACAGACGCCAAATTTTAGCATTTTGTATTTATTTTCTCTGTGTGAATAAAATAACAGTTCTTAACGTAGTTGCTAATACATACTGTACTATATTTCTAAAAAAAAATACTAAAACCCCTGACATCGTCACCATAACAATGCTAAATTTGCAAAATAATTAAGGCACGTCTTTTAATGCTACGAAGCACACTCTTAAGAGAAATGTTTTAAACTTATGTTTGGATTTATCTAATATCTTAAAAGCATTGTGAAACCGTTCCTTTGAGGGAAACCTTAATATACCGAACACCATATCATCCTTTAATCGAGTTAGATTTTCGCTTCTTAAGACCCATTTGTCTTCAAAATGCACTGTACACAATGCATGGTTCGGAGACGCAGTCCAATTTTTCCACTTTGTCGCTTTTTCCCAGATCTGTCGTTGATCGTCACGTTTTGGAAATCTATGGAAAAAGTAAAGAATTATACAACTGAAACTACTTCTCTTTGTTAAATAGTTTTCTTAGGTTTTTCGAAAAGTTCGAAGATTAGTTACTTCTGTTTAAAACATTTGCCACTTTTTTCTGATGCTTCAAAAGTTTTGGGAATTAATTTAGTTAACAAATGAAAAAAAAAAAAAATCTTTAATACATGTGAAAAGCAACGCCATCCGGCTTGGAATTCCATCGATTTGTACAGCCATATGCGCTACAGGAAATCACCATTGTAGCCGCACACCAGCGCAACTCAAACCTCAAGGACAAGTGGGCTGGGGCTGCGTTTGTAGTAGAAATACGCTCTCCTCCTCTTTCTTTTCAACCCTTCTTCGCAACCGGCTGGCTTCGCTCTCGCCCTACACATGTCCACTCCAGATCTTCTTACATGCTCCTTGGTGTGGTCAAGCACCGTTTCCGCAATGTCTTTGCAAGGCTTTGCAACATGGTGATGGTGAGGTAACTGTCACTTCAACTACCTCACAGCATGTCTCCTGACAGTTCCTGTATCCATGGCTTGGAGCATACTTTGCTACCGCAAGAACTCGCGGAATTCTCGCTCTCCTGCTTATGGTACCAGTGCCGTGATAAAGGTGCTGTTGACAACTTCCTTGTCGGTCAGTTGGGTGTTTGAGGGATGCGGGTCGCGTTTGGCAAATACCAAAAGCCGTGATGTTGCCAATGGAACGTACCGTTCAAAGGGGGAAACCTATGATTCACAAATCATTTCCTACATGCCTAATACTTGCCTTCGTGTAATTTCAGAATTATTTGAACTTCGCGTGAAATTAACCGTTTTAACGTTTGCCTGCGCAGTAACGCGAGCGCCGTCAAACGTGAGTCTCTACTGTGGCTCAATAATGACAGGGACCTTAAAATCAGAACATGTCACGTAACTTAACAAAGATACTTGATGCAATGTAAAAATATTTATTGATGTGTAACATCTAAGATCTCGGTATACGGCATTAGGTTCGAGAAATTTCGTGAATGAAACGAAGTCGAACGGAACGGAAATGTGTAACCATGGTTTTTTTTCCGTATGTAGCGGATGGCGCAAACCAAAGTTCATAGAGACAAAGGAAATGTAATAGTATTAATTTTTTAATATATTTTAACAATATGGGCAGTATTAAAGTAAAATTCCATGTTAAAAATCAGTATTAAAGCCGGGGTTTAGTATTTTTTCAAGACTTTTTCACTTTAATAGGAGCCGTTTCATTATAGATTTAAAAATTTCACTCTGAAAATCGAATGATTCGATAGTCGTGTTAGCTGCTCCAACAATTAATTCTAGCTGCGGGTGCGTAAACTACGTGTAATTCGCGTCAATAAATGTAGTTAAAAACATATCTTTCGTATATTTATCACACTCGGCATTATTTTTTTTTATAAAAACCCTACGTTAAATTTTGTGTCCAAGTTTCGTATTATAAGTGTATTTGGAACATGAGAACACCTGAATTTGCTCGTTACCGAGGTTAAATGTTATACATCTCTGGCGAGTACTGACTCACATATTTGTTTGTATTGTTTTTAATGGCTAAAGTATATTTATTGCGTCACTTGATACTTTTATGTCGTGCTTTTAATCCGCGAGTTTTTTAAAGTTAAAAAATAGGCAGAAAGCTGCACGCTTTCCAGGAACGGAACTTCGCCATAGCCATCAAGTTAGTATTAGGGCGTGTAACAAAGGATTTGTGTATCGCAGGCTTCCATTGCAAAGGTTCGAGCGCAGCAACGAAAGTTATTGTTCGCCAGACGACGTGCATTACCAGCACGTCGGGCCCCTGAGGCGCCTGTTACCGCCTGTTCGGCGACGTGTGAACCCCGCGCGCACAGGAGCCGAAGCTGCGGAGAGAAATTTTCGTTTCGCCGGCTCTGGTTTTGCTGGTTCTGGTTCACGCATGGGGGAGCGTAGAAATTGAAATGAAGGCATCAGATTGGTTTACGAAATACCATTTCCACCCCTCCTCTTTCACGCTTCGAGGGGCGAGATGGAGCCAAGCACTTTCACCTGGCAGACCTCCGCGATGAAGACCTTAGCGCGGTCCGCGCGAGTGAAGGTTTGGGAGGCGACTGTGAACCACGTTTGTCCACTCCGAACTTCGATAGTTTAATTCACCAGAATGTGGTCGAGGAACAGGAATTGCAGTGAATTATTGCCGTGAGTATTTTACAAGGATGTTATCAAATGCCATCCAGTTACATCAAAATCTCGATACACAACTGTTATCTTATCTGTGGCTCTATATTTAAAGCATTCTAGAATATTTATTGGGTAAGTTTACCATAGACTAAATTAATGGAAATCAGATTACTTTGCTGTGAATGTTGGAAGACATAATGGGATTAATCAGCGCTTGTTTCATCTTCTTCTTAAAGAAGAAAAAGTGTGTGTTTTTGAACATATCTGCAACCAGCAAAACCAAAACTTGAATGACTTAATAAAAAGTAATATTACTTCGTCAATAATCGTTAAATAATTATTCATGTTGCACACAGTATAACAATGTATGTGTGAAATAACGCCAGGCCTATGGATTATTTTGGCACAGCGCTTGCTATTTTGTATTTGAATTAAATTTAAAAATGTCTAGACATAATTTTTATAGTTTTTTTAACATTAAAAATTTATATTATTTCAGGGCTATTTCTTCACTTGCCACGCGATCAACATTGAATTATTTTTAAATTTTAATTCAATGTGTCTGAAAGGTTTGTGTTTGTATGAAATGTCCCGCGAGGACATTAAGAACGAAGTCCCGCTACAAAGCTGCTACCCTATTAAGAAAGATTTAATTTCACTAATCTTCAAGACTTTCCATAATTTCCAAAACAGACTGTTCCAGTGTATCCTTAAGGGATAGTCAGGGCTATACTCGAGTCAGCGGGACGGTGGTGCTTCAGGCGCGGTATCGTCTCCAAACGCAAGGCTGTGAACTGGCGCGCAGTCTGCTCGTCGTATAGGCCTATATCACAACCATGCGACTTGAGCGGTAACTTTAACAGTACATGGTGGATAAATGAAGATAAAGGCGTTGTGCAAGTCCCATTGAGTGCTTTCAAGAATTTGTACCAGGGGTTTCAGCCCTAAATTATTCTCAAAAGACGCGTTTTAGCTATTTCACTCTCTTAAAAATACTTTTTAAAAACGAAATACAGAAATATAAATACTGTTGTTGTAATTTATTAAGTATATAATGTGATAATTTTAAATAAAGTGAATGCAACTGAAAGACGCCATCTTGGTTTCAACAGTTTTTTTACCATCAACATTTTTAGATATTTTAATATAAACAATTTTGGTTTTGTTTGACCATATGTTATTAGTAGTGACCTAATGATACAAATAGTTTCTCCTGTGGAATAATAATTGGTTTTTAAAATTTATATTTATTTTTTCTTTCGGAATAAATACAACTGTAGTAATAATTTTTGTCTAATAAATATCAAAAATAGTGAAATTTGTAACATACTAAAACTTTTTTATAACTGAATAGTTTTTGGCAAAAACAACTATACCTAGACCAAAAATGAAAATTTTCAGGAGAAGCATAACAGTTACTCGTTCGCTCATTAGTGCTTAAATGATAATATGAAGCATACTATAACACACACATATATAACTCTTTTTTAGTCCTCTTATTTTAAATAAACATAAATGTTCAAATATAAAGTTAGGATTTAAACCTTTTTTTAGGTTCTTTTTGCCAAAACCAATTTGTCTGAGCGTACAAAATAGGAAAGGTTATTCTTTATTGATTGATTATTGATAAAGGAAAGCAGTTGAAAACCAACAAGTAAACAACATAAGGAATGTATATCAACTTACATTAAGATTACAATGATGATACAATACTGTGGACAATGGTTGTTTTTTGCTAAACGCACTATATTTCATAGCATCGTATCGTACAGACTATGATCATTTTTGTTTTAAAAGTTGGTTTTATTACTTAACAGGGATCACAAAATATTGTATGCCCTACCAAAGAAAAAAAATTGAGTGTGGCACTAGAAATTATACTTACTTAGGCGTAATAAACAACTTACTTTAATTTTACATGCAAATAATTAATATAAATAAAATAATGAAAGGACAAGAGTGCTATTACAAATACGGTTGTTAAAGTATAAATTAAATCAAATTTAAAATATTAAATAACTATGTATTCGATATTAATATAAACAAGTGTATAAATGCAATTATTGAATTTAGTATAATAATCGAGATGAATTTGATTTAATAATGAAAAACAATAAATATGATGAATGTTTAATGTAATTTATTAATTTTAGTTATTTATTAAATAATGTAGTAATTTATAACAGGAACATAACCTCACTTATATACATGCCACTTTAAAAAGTTTTTAAACACAATTTATATCGCTAATATTCACAATAAATGCATTTTTTCTATTATATGGACCAGTATTCAATACGAATCACTAACGTAAAAGGTTTAAAAGCTCATATAAAATTTTTATTTGTATGTAGCCATTTCTTATCCTGTTAATTTTGGTTCCATGCTGCGCGCGAATCGTAAAAATTCACTCATCATTTTTTTCCCATTACGTATCTAAAGAAGTACAACTTCAAAAACGCAATATTAAATTTTTTTTAGGTCTGTTGTTGTTTATGCCAAAAGCTCCTTCGGTTATTGATAGTACACAGAAAATTAATTTTAATGCTAACACGCCGGGTAACATCAAACTAGCAACAGTGGGCGGCATTTGCTGTGTGCTGCAATCTACGCGTGAGACAGAGCATAGTGCGTCGTTGCCGCGGGTTAGGAGGGGGAGTTTGAATCTCTATTATTTTCTTCCCTCCCCGCCTGCGCCGGGCGCTCATTGCCGGCACGCGGCAGTGTTCTCCCCTCCCCTCCTCGGCCAGCCCCTTACCGACCCCCCTCCCCCGCCCAAAGAGGGGAAAACAAAAACAAGCCGCTCTCGTGTCCGGACGGCCAGCCCGGTCCAGAGGCAACACCTGCCGTCCAAAACCGAGTGACTCCTAAGGTGCGTTCACGAGTGATAAAGAAAATAAAATGAGTGAATCTTCACACTGCATTAATCCACTTGGCCATCATATGAAAATATTTTGTTTTTGCATTACAGTCTGAATTAACGCACCCGATTTGATACTAGTTACATGAACTGGACTTTCATTCACATACGTGTTTTTTTATAACAACACGAGGAAAAACCAAGTGACGCGATGTTTGAAAATTTTTTTTCTTATAATAAAACGCACTAGAGTCAGATATTTTCGTTAAAAAAAAGTGTTTCAGTATTTGCCAGTGATGAGTTAAACATCTAACCTCGGTAACGAGCAAATTAGTTTGTTATCATGTTGCAAATAAACTTATAATACGAAACTTGGACACGAAATTTAACGTATAATTCTATAAAATAATGCCGAGCGCGAAAATATACCTACACACAAATTGTATTTTCAACTACATTAGTTCATGCGAATCACACGTATTTTCCGCACCTGCTGCAAGAATTCTTTGCCATAGCAACTACGTCGACTATTGATTCATTCTATTTGCAGAACGAAAGGGGATATTATATAACGAAACTGCTCCGATAAAGGGAAAAAATCTTGAAAAAATTACTAAACTTAGGTTTTAGACCTGATTTTCGTTAAGGAATTTTATTAAAACACTGTCAATTATTTTTATTAAAATACTTCCCATCCATTAAACAGTTATCCCATAAAGTATCCCTTTGTCTTTGTAAACTTTGGTTCGCGTGATCCACCACAGATTGTCGTAACACATTTCCGTTCCATTCAACTTTGTTCCATTCATGAAATTATCCCACCAAATACCGTACACCGATAGCTTAGATGTAATACATCAAAAACTCTAAACGCCTACTAAACAGCAATAACTGCGTCAGCGGTATCTTCCTTACAATTCGCAACCGTTGTTGCAAGAGAAGGAATTGCCTTATTTGGCCAGGTCGTTCAGGACGCGTTTTGCTTCCGCAATGAATGGCTGTGATTGGTGCACTGACAGTAGACGTGCACCGGCAAGTAACTCAACCAACAGTACAGTACCCAATGTAGATTCGCACTGGTGGCTTGCGATTGTAACAAACATGGAAAAACCTGCAAAAGAGTCTTACAGCAGTCGGATTCACTACATAAGTCGTTATTCCACCCCTTCCCCTTCTCCCTCTCCGCCATCGATCGCCCCAATCCTGAGCGTCGCGCTTTTCATTACGCTCTGGCGAGTCGCCGCTTCGATCTACCATTCCTCAGTTTCCACTTCCGCAACAGTGACATGGGTTGAGTGCAAGTGATTTGACCGCCATTATTTCGAATGCTGATTCACAAACACGCATAGTACGATCGTGCGCAAATGAGGAAAACGAATAAAATTTATTTCAGTAACGGACGAACGACGTAGCAGTTAAAGAAAATAGAAAACGCTGGCTGTTAGGTAGCTGTTGGATACTTTTTATTTTTATCATTCATCTACTGGCAATAAATGTTTGACATATTACAAAAGTCATGATATTCCTGCTTTAAAAAATAAATCGTCATTATTTATGTATATAAGTTACCTTAAATAAATGTATGCTAAGAGTACTTTTAAAAAGTTTTTAGGTTCCTTAAATATGCCTAACCTAACCAAACTATTATAATTTATGAATTAATAATATTTTTCATAGACTGATAGGCAACTGTCGAGGGGGAATTATAGCTACCGTAACTACAGATATTTGATTCATCGTGAAATTTCATTGGCTTAAATTAACGCATAATAATTACACTTTGTGTGCACAGTCGTGTACACGGTCTGTTACTATCGCAATCATTTTTTGAATCGTAAACCCAGCTTTACTTCTGCCACTAAAGGTACGTGTAGCAGTTACGTATATATGTGAGTGTGGGCTGTGGTTCGTCGAACCGGCGCGCTGTCGCGGCAGCAGCACCTGTCCGCCGGCCGACCAATCGCGTCTCGAGGCACGTGCCTGCCCCTCACTTCCCCAGCAACTACAACTCCAGACACAGGCTTTTTTTTTTTTGGGGGGGGGGGGAAAGGGGGAAGATGGATTCGTAAAAAAGAAATAAAAAAGCTTTAACATTTTAACACGTATACTAAAAAAACTTACATTATTACTACACTGTCAATTTTTTTTTTGTAAATTGAACAAAAATATTAATGTAAAATTGCCTACTTGTAAATTTGAACATATACATGAAAAGAACTGTACCACTACAAAATAGTTTTTGCAGTAATACTGGGTTAGGATTCTTACTCGGGAATTTATGCTTTGTGTTTGTCCCAGTAACTCCACATCTTGGTGTGTTTTTTCCCCCCTATCTTCGTGACTTCTATTTAAGAACTTTTTATGAAATTCTAAAACGATACCTCTTGTGCACTTGTTCTGTTGCAATTATTTACAAACGGGTATCAACGAAGTGTAATATTATGGATGCAAAACTTCGCACAAGTAATAATAATTGCGAACACTTGCGCGACTTTGTGCATTATATATTACACTTGCTAAGTAACCGTTGAAAATATCAGTGACAGAACAACAATTGGAAGGTAGGTATCATGTCAGACTTTAAGATTGAACCTTTAAATAACAGTAATGACGAGAAAAAGAAAAAAAGTGGGAAAACCGAAAGAAAACAAAACCCATACGATGTGTGAGACGTAGTCTTAAAGCTAGGTCTTGCTTGTAATGCTGGGTTATCGCATTTACATGTGGTTATTTTTTCATCTAGGAGAATGTCTTCATTTATTTTGGTTATGTAGCAAATTTCTATGCCCAGAGATGTCGGCTTCTCTAATGTCCATAGTTGTAATTTTTACTTCAGTGTGCGTCATGTTTAACTCCACAAGAAGTTCTTTTTCTGGTTTTCCACAGTGGGGTACACGTAAAAAAAAATTCGTTTTATAATATAATATCGTTTATAATATAATATTCGTATAGTATAATATTCGTTTTATAATATAATTTTATAATATCATTTAAAAATATTTCTTCATTAAAATACTATTTTAGCAAATAAAACTGCAGACTTGGCCTTAACCACCATTTTTTGTTGCTATTTCTAGTAGAAACACACAATAAAACCTTTTCTACGTTATGCCTACCATAAGTTAAGAGGTCCTAACTTGCAATAGATATAATTTATGTGGTTCGGCGTTGTGTAGTTTTAATTCACGAGTTTCTAAGTTATACTTCTAAGTGGCATGTTTCTAAGTTGTACGTTTTTAAGGTGAGTGTGCATTTTACGCCCTCCCTCATTTTTTCCTCCACAGTAAAACGAGAAATTAAACTATGGAGATTGAAAAAGATGCATTTTTTTAAAAATAAAGTTGTGTGAATACTTATAAGATGTTTCGAAAAATCACAATAACACTATACTTATATCTAGCAACAATATTTGCAGAAATTAAAAAAATAATGCTTATGAAGTGAAACATCCGCAGGGAATTACCCTGAACCAGATAACGCCACCGAAGTGCATTAAGTCAAACGACGGGTGAGGCCGGGCCTTGAAAAAAACCAACACGGAATTTATACGTTACACCGTCGCCTGCTGCGTTCCTGAAATTATCTCGCATCTCAGATTTATTTAACTACTTTTTTTATTGTGTGTTTTGCCGCTCCAAGTCAAACAAATGACTTGCTCGAATCCTTTTATTTACATTTTTAACTGTATGTTTAATGTCCGGCAGTGATTCAGTTTAGTTTATCGCATGCGCGGTGAATCATGTTTTAGCTGGACCAAGTTTGCACAAAGCTGTTGGACTAGTCAAGCCGTACAAGAGGTATGAGAAAACAACGAAAACAGACCAAACAAACCACATGTTTCTTCGTATCAGAAATCTCCGCTCTGTTTTTCATGTACATACTCTCTTTTAGTTTTTCCTTCCAACAGTATTTGTATATGAATTTTCTGTTTTTTTTTCCGCACCCAACAAAAGCAGTTTAATTACTACAACTTCAAAACCACGTGAAAACTATGCGAAAATTATACAATAAAAATAGACACTCGAAATAAGCATGAATATAGATATATAAGTTACATATAGGTATACATATATAGATGTATAAATAAATAAAAAAAATTGAGTTTACAATGGTATGGACCATGAAGCGATATAATATTAAAAATTTCCGGAAGTCACACTATGGTAACGGATTTTTTTGCTCAAACGACTGAAATCAGTCTGTATATACTTCATACAAACAACCGTTTACCTTATTGAGCTGATTCAACATTATGATTATTATTATTTTAGTGTTACTATATACTGCAGTGTTACTATAAAACACGTTCTCAAAGTTTAATTCGTATAGAATTAAAGTAATAGAAACATAAATTACCGTTTTATACTTGAACAATTCAAATACATAAAATTTTATAAAACTGTGGTGTGTGTACCTAATGAAATGATACAATCAAGTTTAACATCTAGATCTAGGAATTAGTATACCAAGTTTCATTACACTCGGAGTGGGCGCCAGAATAAACAACTTGAAAGGAATTTATGAAATAAATCAAATGTGATGTATTATTTACGTATCATTGGTACTTTTATGTGAACAACGTTTATTAGTAGGTAGTTAAGAATATTTTTTTCGTTCAGACTCTACTTTTTATTTCTTGCACTAATACGTGGTTGTATAAAAATATGCTTCGGACTAAGGTTTAAGATATTAAGATGGCTTAGATCAAATTCTAACGAATATGATAGCAAGGAAATTTTGAATTTTTTGATGTGTAAACATCTTAGTTCTCATTATACGGCACATGGTATGGAACGGAAGTTGATGAACGAAAATGTGACACAAAGATGGCGGATCAACGTGTAGCAAATGAAACTCGCACATAGTCACTTTTGTAAGCATTAGGGTACATACCAAACGTATTGGTTTGCCAAATAAAACTTTATGACAGTGAAACTACTCCGGCATGTATTTAGTAAACTAAAATTATCATAGCAAAACGTAACTTCAATCTTTAAAATGCATATTTAAGAAACTGACATGACAATCATTTTAATAAAATTCTCTTTACAATATGTCAGCAGGCTGGGTAGCACAGGGGTAGAGCGCACACGCTGGTTATCTCGAGGGATGTGGTTACAATCACGTCAATGGAAAATTTATTTTTCCTTTTAAAAAAAACATTAGAATATTTTATATAAAATAACGTTGAATCATCTCAGTAAAGTAAATACTTGTTTGTTGTAATTATTTACACTCTGATTTAAGTCGTTTAAGCAAAGACAAATATATAAACATATACTTAGTGTTATAATGTGTGTTTTAAAATGCTTCAGGTTAATATTTTAGTGTGAGAAAACTTAAAAATATTAAATGTTTGATGAATATTAATAATATGGACAGTATTTGATAAAATACATTGTCGAAAATCAAGTCCAAAACCAGGGCTTAGGATTTTTCGAGTTATTTTTAATTCATCGGAGCCGTTTCTAGTCATTTAAAATTTCCTTTTGTTTCATGGTGCCATCTGCGGGTGATAATGGCAACCAACAGGCAGGCAGCGGGTGCAGAAAGTGCGATTCGCATCTATATATTTTGGTATGTACTTGAAAAGCGAATAGCTTATTGATCAGTATATTTATCACGCTCGGCAGTATTTAAAAAAATTATACTTTAAATTTTCGTGTCTGAGTTTTGTATTATAAATTTATTTGCAACATGAACAACATGAGACAACTTGAATTCGCTCGTTACCAAGGTTGTATGTTTACACATCACTGGCGAGAACTAAAAGCCTCACCTAAAATTTTTATTTTATTTAGTACCGTCATTGATTAGCCTATCAACAGTTTTCGGCTTGGAGTCTCGGCTTGAAGTCTGGGACAGTCTCTATATACAGGAGTGTGTCTGAATTCGACCGTCAAACCACGGCTATAGGTACATCACGAACAAATAAATTGAAAACGTATAATCTGACATTATTTGATCTGCTTCTCGAGACTGACGTACAGAAAAAAAAACAAAAAAACTGTATTTATACAGAAGATGTTTTTTTTTTTTTTTGGAAATAAGTTGCAAAGAAATATTTTGTAAAACTGCAGGAAAAATATTGTATCTTTGTACAACATATGGCAGTGGCTATTTTCGTAAATATGTAATACGTTTTTCAAGATAATACTGAGAATTTCTGACAAAACTTAACGCATAATTTTATATTTCATTTGACGTTTCATTCAAGCATATTTTTTTTTACAAACCATGGACAAGATAATCAAATATCCAACCATTGTACTCTTTTTTATTATATAATGCTTATTAATATGCGCAGTTAACTCTGGAAAGCTATCCAGAAACGGTTTACAAATAACTCTAACTATTGGAGGTACTAGAACAAAACAAAGCATAAATTCTCGGGTAAGAGTCCGAACGCAGTATTTAGTGAATACTATTTTACAGTGTACAAATGTAAGAATATCTGTAATTTTACATGAATATTTACAGTGTGTACGACTTTGAGGCTGGAGATTAACAACTGATTTATTGGAAATATCAGAGAAAGCATCTTAGCTTTAACACTGATAGTCCGGTCAAAATAAACATTTCAAATAACAAAACTTCCGACAGAGCTGAATTTTGGTAGAGACCTTGGGCACACCAGTAGAAATAAAGTGCCAAAAGTCCCCATAGATCACATGTGTGCTAAAAAAGTTATTTAAGTTCAAAGGTCAAAAAACTTTTGTTTTTAGGAAGAAAAAAAAGGTATTAGGACCATTTTTGTAGATAATTTTATAATCTACAATTTGGGCCTTTGACCTGAATAACTTTTTTTTAGCACAAATGAGATATATGGGGACTTTTGGCAATTTATTTATACTGGTGTACCCAAGGTCTACCAAAATTTATCTCTGTCGGAATTTTTATTTTATCACTATTTTTATGTCTATTTTGACCGGACTATGACCGTTTGCATAATGTTGGGATGAAAACAGACCTACTCTACAGCAAAACGTGACTATGTCAAAGTGATATCATTGAAATAATTCAGGGTAACGCCTTTATTGTTCATACATTTTTTCAGCGTGTTGTTACAAGGCCGTATTTAAACAGAAAATCTCTCCTGAGGAAGAATGATGATCTGCGCGCTGCCTAGGCGTGTGTTGGGGCGAGGCGTTGCTGTGCACACATGCCAAGAAACTGAATTTGTTTTCATTGAAACGCACGACTCTAAAAGGAGATACGTGTTCAAATATTTGCGCGCTGAGATTGTCTTTACGTTCCCGTCTCCTTCCTGTTCGCGGGTCGGAACAGAGGGACTGCGCACACACGAACACGCGAAGTGGATAAAAAAAATAGCAATCTCTCAGGTTTTTTTTCCTCCTTTCTACGTACGAAGCAACAAGCAGCTTTCCCTTTCACTGTGAATATAAAGTTGACTCACGTTTAAGGGGGAGGGATGGAAAGAGAAACTCTTCAACTTGGTTTCACCAGTTTTAAGGACATAATTATTATTTTTTAAAGTCTGATTTTCACAATTAGGCTCTGTTTAGTACAGGTAAACTTCTTCTATCCGGACTAACTGGGAGCAAAGGCAATCTGGACAATCGAAAACGCAGATAATCGGGGTAATGTGGGTAATAAGCAAAACAAAATATTAAATAAGCGGACTAACAATTTATTACGATAAAAAAACTAAGTTTTGTAACAAAAATACCAAATACCTAGTATAAATGTCCTATATGGTTTACAAAACATTTAAAAAATAACTTTTCACATAATTTCTTAACAAATAATTCGTCCACTTCATTCTGTTTTAAACATGTATGGGGTTTGAATGAAGCACGGTCACGCAATCGCTTGATCATCAATAGCTCAGCTGGAGCGCTGTTGGCTGACGCTTCAAGTACGTCATGATGTTAGTCATGCGGCGCGCTTGCTTTATTCAACAAAAAGCATTTTATTACCATAATTCTGCCATCCGTGCAGGAACTGCACATTGAATCAAACTAAAGGTGATTATTTTGCGTACTCATAGTTACTTTCTTGTTAACGTAGTTAAAAAGTTCTATGTGGACATTAAATAAAATGTTTACAAATCTGATCCGGATAATCCGAGGATCCGGATCAACGAGGGCCGGATATACAAAGTTTTACTGTGTATACGTATACACAAACATCCGTAACTCGGAGCAATAAGACACTATGTTGCGTAAACCAAATTTTTCATGAGAGCAGTTTAAAATATTTTAAAACAGTACCTCACTTAGTTACTAAACTATTTTCTACACAAAAAATATATGAATTCTAGACATATCATAGACCTAAGTGTTTTATGCCACTGGAAAGAACATCAAACTGTGGTCAAGTTTATGGTTAAAAGTGCATTTTTTCCAAAAGTGGACGTAGTGTCTATGCCTCCGAGGTACAGAATTGTATAATATGGAGCTTTTTTTTACTGTAGGCCTACGTTGTAAACAGCAGGTGACATCAGTCGAGTCAAATGTTCCTGATTTCCCCCCTTTCTTCAAAAACCAGCAGGATGGGTTATGTTACGCAGGAGTGTATGCAGAATTTCATTTCAGGGTGAGGCGGGATAGTACTTTTCCCGCTTTTTGCTTTCAGATTCTTCCTTTTGCTGGTGGGATAAATTTTTGTTTTTAGGATTTCAGGGAAGGATGGGGGTTATCCCCCCCCCCCCCAACAACTCCCTGCGTACGCCTTTGCTGTGACGTAATATGGAGAGAAAAGGAGTCCTCGTGACATCTTCCAGAGATACGGCACTAATCCAGGGTGGTGAGGGGATTTGGGGGGGGGGGGGGTGAGGGGAAAGAGCGGTGCTACGTATTTAGCGAAGATGGCGACTAACGACGGGACGTTAAACGGAGGAGACGTGTGATAAATGGGGCCGTTAAGGGGTGCGGCGTGGTCGAGTCGCCGTTCTAACATACACCCCGCGCCGAAAACATCCGCAGTTAGCCTGGGAGATGCAACTTGCTACTTAAGTACAAATTACTTTAGGAACATACGTCATTAGGGATAACGACTCATGTGGGAGAAACTCTAATTGCCGGGACTGGTACCTAGTTTCGAAGTAGTTTTGGGCCCACCCACTCGATAGTAGCTTTAATAATATATTATTAAAATAGCTACAGGGATAATGAGAAGTAATGCATCGGTTATTTTCAGGAAAATAAACCAGTGAAAAATTAGTTCACTTAATTTTGGTAAGTAAATATTTTATAGTGTGGCATACCAGAAAGTCTTCATCTCCTACTCATTTATACAGAAATTGTTTTATTACAAACCAGTATTTACTGTTTTTTTCTCTTCACAATATTGTCTTCAAGTACGCAATAAGTCGCCCAATTAGTTAAATTATCATTATAAATCTAACACTTTAGATTTAAACCCTCCTGCCCAAGGGTTTCTTTGCTAGTAGTTAGAGCTCACCCAACAGATAGAACACATGTCGTACAAAACATGGTTCAGTTTCAACTCTAAGAGTTGAACTTCTATATATCCCTTCTTCTTACATGAAACTACTTTAGGATGAATGCAATTGGGAAGCAGACAACCATATTCCCTCATGTGTGGGCAAGTGTCACAGTTTAGCGTAAGATGCGATGCATGTGCATTTCGGTGGATGATGGTTGGTGGATGTGTGTGTAGATGTCACTGAAAAAAAAAAATTTCAAAGCTGTCATGAGGACTGCCGACAGAAATGAAAACTTAAAACTATAAACAAACAGTTGTTATTTTTGTATATCCAAATTAATTGTTCGATATTAAATTAAAACTTGTAAATCAAAGTAACTATTATTAATATTAATAATAGAATTAACAAAATACAAATATAACTTGAAATAAGAAATACTAACATTTTAAAATATAATTGTGTAACATAAGAAAATATTTTTAATAAAAATCAGAGACGTTTTCGCAATTTTTACGAAAACATATTATCACACAACAAATTTGTTTCATCGCGTTAGTAAAATAACTCCTAAATTAATATAAAATACACATTGCATAGTAATAGTAGGTATTAAAAAAATAAGTAATGCTGTTCTTTATTTTTAGGTTATATTGCTACAAAGACTCCGTTTTCTTCGTTATTCAAACTATATATCCATATTAGAATATTAATATATTTTATACTCACTTTTTACTGCACAGTAATCGTATACATAAGATTTAAAATAAAAATTGAACAAAAACACAATTTGAACACTAACAGGAACAGATAGCTATAGTGTTATCGTTAACACGTCACGTGACCATGCCGATGACGACTTACATGAATTTACTCCCTATCCAAACCTTCCCATAAAAGTTTTCACTTAAAAAAAAAATTAAAATAATCTGGGTAGGCTGTGCCGGGACGCGGCCGCGAGTTTTTAATGTGAATACGTCGTGGGTAAGTGGCACCTTTTTGAAATCGCCACTAGCTGTACTCTCTTCTGATCGTCGTTTCATACAATTTCGATTGTAATTTTTTGTACTATTCTTCGTAATTTCGTCTCACGTTGTTGTATCGTCAACTTTTTAAAACTTTTCAAACGTGGTTTAAATATTTAACTAATTTCTGCACAAAATGAATTTTGTTTAATAAATTGGTTTAATGGTGTGTCTAGTACCTTCTCTCAAGGTACGTGAGTCGTCCGGAACGAGCTTTCTAGAAACTTGCCTATTACTCGTAGTTACCTGTGAATACATCATTATTTTTTTTTTTAATTGGCGCATGCATAATCCCTTACTCTACCTCTAATATATGTGCAACTCAAATATACTACGCCCGGCTTATATTTTATAATATTTCAAAATATGTCCTATTTCGTTACACTCCACCTTTCGAAGTTGGCTTTCCAGTTTATAAGACATATTCACGTCAAAAAAATCTGCTTCCACAGGAAATTGCTTTTATTCTGTATCAACTTCGACCCAACAAAGGTTGCTCGACCTAGTATTAAATAGGTCCAAAACCTACACTTTTCGCATGAGCACGTGAGTAGTACACGATACTCTAGTACACGATACTAAAGTATTTAATGAAGCAGGTATCTTATTTTCATAGGTAAATTAAAAACTTTAAATGATATTTTCTAGCTCTTGTACTAATTGTTTTTGACACATAATAGTAGTTTTCAAACAAATCACACACATTCTGAAACAACAAGTACCTACGTCATAAATGGCTCAATCAAGTGCAGAATTATTGCTGTTCAGAGTTAGCAACGAAATAAATATTACAGAAAAGAAAAAAGTGATTTGCAAACTTACAAACAACTTTTGTTGCGAGAGTAAATTTAAAGAGACGACCAGACTGCATTGTACGCGAAGGGCGCGATGCCGCAGTTTTTCATTTCAGTGATTGTGTTTTTTACGCCCTTTTTAGACGAGGTGGTTTGGGTGATTCAACTTAGTTGCCTGGTTGACTCTCAACTAGTTGAATGCTGCGTGAAGACTCTTTTTTGGGCTGGTTTCATACCAGACAAGTTGCGGAATCAATTTCTCTTCCAAACGGGAGGTCAGTACGATGTTATAACCTGATTGTTCTTGATCTCATTCAAGAAGAGAAGTAAAATACTATCGGTCATAGCATTTTCGTGCCACTTCTCTCGAAGCTTCGCTTCTTTTGATTTTATCGCTGTATTCCTCACACCTCATATCCCATATCGCGGAACTACTACGAGGTTCTTCTATACACTGCTTCACATTTAAACCGACAGGTTGAACGCCCTCCATTACGACCTCAGTGGACTCAACTAGGCGTCTGGTGTGAAGGAGAATGCCAGTTAGTGTCTTGTGTTGAGTGTACTGGTGGGGATGAGCACGTGAGTGGCACAGGCGCCTATTGGCCACGTGCCTGAGCAGACGAGTTGACTGCGTGCGAAGGGGTTCGGGGGTTCCCAATTATCTGCTACATCATTACACTTCTTGACAGCCGTCCGTTTTTCTAGCGGAACAACCAGTCATCTCGTCACAAGAGTTCGGGCGTGATCTCAAGTCATTAGCTGGTTTGATCTTCATTAGACCACATTTTATATCGCTCACTGAGTTGTGAGCGCTGAGCCAAGATCGTTGGGAACTTTGATTTTAACCGTCTCTCGGATCGGATCATAGCAATGATCTCAGCTCAACACTGCGCCAGCAGATATGCCCAGCATTTTCATGGACTTTATGCACACATATTTAATCACATGTAAATATTAGAGTATTATTTTTAAAAAAAGTACATAATACGAGATTTGTACATAAAGTCATGGCAAAATACCTGGAAAAGAAACTTTAATTTATGTACAATAAAACGAACATTACGTTCCTTCATTATAATCACCAGCACAGTCTAGTACTTTTCCCAGTTGTTAGGAAGCCGTAGTGTACCTTTGGAAAGGTGTTATTTGTTTATGTCATCGACGGAGCGTCCTATTGCTTGGATCACAGACGGCACATCAGGAAATCGGATGCCTCGAAGGAGTTTTTTCAGCTTAGGAAAGAGGTCGCAGTCACAAGGACTCATGTCAGGTGAGTACAGAGAGTGTTCCAACAGCTCCCAAGACCCCTTCGCAAAAGATTATTTACAGCTTGTGCAACATGACAACGAGCATTGTCACGTAACACGATAGGGAGGTTGTCCCACAATATACGTGGACGATTGCGCCGTACAGCTGGGCGCATATGGGGATGTAGAAATCGGCAATAGTAGACTGCGTGGACTGTTAATCCTTGAGGCACAGCATGCGTAAGAATGACACCTTCGTAGTCGTATGCCACAATCAGCATTACGTTCACCCGACTGGGTTCCTAACTAAACTTCTGTGGACGTGGCGAATCTGGGGGACGCCATTCATTGGACTGATGCTTTAATTCAGGCTCGTAGGCTTGAGCCCACGCCTCATCAATGGCGACAATAAGCTGCAGAAATGCGTCTCTGTCATTGCGGTATCTGCCGAGGTGACTACCAGCCAGTGCATACCGGTGCCATCTCTGTACGTCAGTGAGAACCCAGAACGTGGAACCTAGCGGGACGCAATTTTCCTCATGTGAAGTCTTTCCTTCAGTATTTGCCACACCGTTTGATGACTGAGCTCAACTTCGGTGACTATTTTCCGGACAGTCCATCGACGGTCTATGGAAAGGAGACCACTCACGATGTCAACGTGATGTTGAGGACTGGATGGCCGACCTGAGCGGTGCATATCCGCTGTCGCAGTCCGACCAGCACGTGACTCATCGTGCAACCGTCCTGCACGGTAACGCATTCGCGCCACAGACTTCAGATAGTCCTCGATAACATTGCGATGTATTTTTTCCACGAGCCACCCAATGCCCAATTATCTGCAACTTTCTGGGCTACTTATTTACAAGCCTCGTATATAAAACATGTATGAAATTTTTTACTTATTATATGTAGTGGTACAATCTCTACTAATGTGAAACACCTATTATTTTTAAATTTTTAAATGCTTGTTATTTAAGTTTAATGTGTAAATATTTTATTCCAGCATTTTTACTTTCCATATTGAATAAAAAGTTAAATTTTTTAAGGCAAAACCTATTCATGTTTTGACTTTCGTTTTGTATTAACTTTTAAATACCAGTATGTGTTTTCAGTTGATATTAAAATTAAAAAGATAAGGCAGCGTAGCCTATATATGTGCTGCTATGTTGTAATCGCATCACCTATTTCTTCGCCTAATCACAATCGATTGTAGCAAATCCTGTCATTCCAGCCCACCAGAAATGCACCTAACATTTCTTCGACACTGCTGCTACTTCTTGTCGTAGATTGGAAATGTGTGACTTACAGTTCACGCAAGTTAAGATCTTGCAGTCCCAATATTTGTTGGCGTAACGTTTATAAGAATGATCTTTAGATAATTCTTGGGATAAGATCGTGGGATCGCATATCTAAGAGCAGAATGGTGCAGCTGGCCAGTTATCGCGCGGTGCGCATGTGCCTGGCGCCGGCCGTCTTTGAGCGACCAACCCTGCCCCGGCATCGCAGCTCCTGTTTGTTATGTCCCGCCCTCGCACCTCGAGGTCTCTGGCAGCTCCCGGCCCGGAGGGCGTGACCTTAGACGACCTTGGACACATTATCTGGAAGCTTCTAGGCCGCAGGCAAACGTCACTTGCTACCGCACGGTCGGGAAACAACAAGATATTTCCTGGGCCACTCCCCAGGCCATACAAGCGTGTCAGCAGATCAGTTGTGTCAGTATTTCGGTTTGACGATACGTCCGATTAAGGCCCCCCGACCCCCCCCCCCCCCCCGGCACACATACCGAGTGCAGAGCTTCAGAAATAAATACCACGCGATTTGAAAACTACTCACGGTACCATTGTGGTGTCTGTTTACGAAAAGCATGTAAGAATACTCAGAGGGAGGATGAGTAGTTCTAATTTCAGTATTTCGTTTAAAACTGTATTTTTAGAATGGATGTTTACAGGCTAATATTTTGGGACTTGAAACAGATTTGGAAGCACTCAATGGTCTTGAATTACACATTTATCTTCATTTCTCCGCAATCTGTGTGTGCTAATCACCTGTGGGTTGGCCACCCTGTCCCGGCAAGTCTAGTTCATGAGCACCGAGTCGTGAGCCGCGCGGCTGTGATGCCAGCCTAGTCGTGGACGTCAACCCATGAGGCGGACCCGGACTCCAACTGAGAAGGGTCGGATGACGGGGGGTTTAACTCGCATGTTAATAAAATATTGAGTCTAACATTTTGAAAAATAAACAATATTTTGAAAAGCAATTTCAATGCATCTCTAACTTTTTTAAAATTTACTACCAAACTATAAATTAAAATAATTTTCAGAGACTAAAGTTAAAAAAAATTACTTTATAGTAGCACTGAAAGGTTTTAAATAATACATTTAAAATTAAAAAAAAATCTTTATAGACCAGGTACGGAAATAAATAGATTTTTTTATCCTTCCCTTATTTTTGGGCCTTCCATAGGACAGCCACTGATTCCAAACCGATCGGTGTTAGTAAGTGAAGAACTGTTCCAACGGGCTGGAGTCGAACAATCGGCTTTCCGCTCGTCACGCGAGAAAGATGCCTTCGCGACCACAAGTCGAGCGTGCGTGAGCGCTGTGGTGACCAATCGGTCTATTCGTAACCCCTTTTGGGTTTTTGTGTAGAAGACGTGTTGCAATACAACTCTCTGGCCGACCCACGGCATTAATGTAAAGAAAAAAAGTTTTTTTCCCCCACCGTAAAACGAAAAGCTATAGTCTGACTCGTAACCAACCTGATTGACTTTACCAAACACGTCCAAACACCTCATTTAAGTGCGTGCATTTTTAGACAAATTTTATAGTGCCCGATGATCTATGATCAAAATCAAAACTCTTCAACCAAAGTTTGGGCCTTATCTCTTCTTCTTTTGATCCGTAAATACAACCATGACATGTTAATGCGCACTAGAGCGTCTGCCCAAGAATGTTCCAATGTACTTGCACCATTTAGTAGTTGCCTAAAACTTTTTGTCAATAAAAACAAGTGGGAAAAAGTGATAACACACTAGCCTCGTGTTCCAGAGGACGTGGGTTCGAATCCAGGTGCGTCCGTTCAGACTCCGAATTACAGTGGTTTCTTGCTGCATAACATGTACCATTCTTCTCCCAAATTCCCTGATCTGCGTGGTCGTGTGATACCGTCTCCGAAACAGGTCCTAACTAAAGGTTAACACCGACAGTATATTTAACATGATAATGTTTTGGTGATAAACATCGTAGAAATTACCTATTAATTTTAAAAACTCTGAAAATGTTCTCAAATTAATACACAATTAAATAGCTTATTCAGTTTTCTCAGTTTTAGTCATTATTTGTTAAAAAAAAATATTTTTGGGTTTATATAATTTGAGCTTCGTTGAAGTTTTATTTTTTCAGATTTTTGAAATTATTTTTTTAGTATAATATTTGTATATTTGGTTAAAATTGTATCTAATAATAAAACTATGAAGAGTAATTTGATTTGTTGTTTAAAATTGTTATTAGAAAAGAAGTTATGTAAAATAATAGTAGTTCAGTCTTATCGCTTTTATTTATTTTTCATGAAATTTGTGAACTAGTAGTTTTTGAAAATATTCCTACAAAAATGTTAGGACCAAATACATTAAATTTTTTAATAGTCTTAACTTTAGGTGAAACCTGTAACCTCACTTTTGATGGAACATAAAAGACTTATTATAATTCAAATAAATTATAAATAATGTAAATGTTAAATTACTTTACGTGGTTTTGTATAATTACAATGACTTACGTACGACCACTTCTTGCTTGTTAGGTATCTAGAGAGATAAATTATAGTATTTTTTAATTGGACAAGAGATAATAATTGAGAATAACAAGGATGCGGGTATGATCTCAAAAAAAAAAAGCCCTTTTCCGCGCCCTGTACTCTCGCATCCGTTCACTGGCACTTTTTTTTAGCCTCTTTTGGCGGTTCATTCCCACTTTGCCTTTGATAATACTTGCTTATGCTTTTATTATTATTTTTAAGCATGATGTTAAATCACCATCTCCAGCTGAATAAAATGAAAGAACAAAAACCCCACAAATCGAACATAAACTACACTTATAAAGTCTATCTCACAAGTCTATTAGTCCTTTTGACATTTCAAAGCACAGTGTTAACATACCAAAAAAATTACATTTATAAAGCTAACCTCTTAAGTCTGTAGGTATTTTTTTTCTTACATTTTCAGCCACACTATTCACATAAAAATGAATGATAATTATATTTTTAATTGCACAAATCAATAACTATTTTCCACACGAATAAATAAATTGTAGATGATTTAAATAAATTGAAGCTAATATGGTAGCGTCAATCGTTAGCCGTTACGGAACCGTAGGATCAGACAAACACAAGCAGCGTTACGAGAATACCGTGGCATCACTTGCTGCGTCATTCCTCCCTCTACCTTGCCGTCTTCCCTTCCGGCCGTTACAACTAGCATATAGCATGCTCCGCTAAATAACAATCCCCCCCTTTCCCTGCTATCTAACCATTAAACCGCTGGCGTGTGCGTTGGAGTGGCGTCGCCGCTAACACACTCTCCTCTACCGGTTCCCACGCCACGTACTTAACTATTCCCTTCATGCGATCCAAATCTACGTTCTTATATGGACTGAACAACAGACGGTAGTAAAAAAAACAACTGAAACGCCAGCAAGTTGTTGCGAAAGTCAACCGTCTGAGCGTCGCGTTGAACGGCAGAGCCGTGTTAATGGCGCTCTCCCGTGTCGTGAAGGAGAACTGTTTTTCCCGGCGGATGTCTTTGCAACGGGGGCTGATGTCTCCTCGCGGGGAAGAGGAGAGCTGACGGCTCTCGTATTCTCCGCGGCGGAAGTGGAAGACGCGAAAAGCGGAGAGGAAACCCTGGAACTTGAACAACCGGGGACGGGCCCGCTAACCAGCAGCTTCAGCTGCGATAGAACACGTTAGCAAACCATTTTATTTCTTTCTAAAAATCTGCTAAAACATAATCACAAAATACTGATCTTCTAAAACACATTACACGTGCATCTACCCTGGAAACAGTTGTTCAATGCATTAATCACTTAAAGGAACATTAAATTTTAATTTTTCAGCCAAGTCAAAATTAGAGCTTTGAAAAGAAAATTAAAAATCGACATTGGCGAGTGTTTGCCAACAGCATTTTTTTCCAGTAATCTATGTATCATTCACAGAAGATTCCATCGTTTTTACATTGCTCTGATCGTGAAAACAACGTAAAAAATGGTGTCGCGGAAATCAGGTGGTTTTGATATTATAGCTTTTTGTCGTCAATAAACATGTTTGTAAAAAATATTTATGCCTATGTCGTTTAAACGATGGTTTTATCATTTTTAACAATGTGTTGCCATGAAGATTCTTCTACAATATAACGATGGCCTAGCTTTGTAACGTTTTGAAACTGGAAGTGGAGGGGGAGGTCTAAAATAAAATAAAATAAAATTCAACATTTATGAATTTTCACGTAGGTTACGATCTTACCTGCTGTCTAAATTTCGATTTTCAGGTTAATCTGGAAGGGGGTTAAAATTTGTATGATGAGTCTAATGCTTCTTACTGTACCCCAGGAGGTGCAACAAAAGACGTAGTTTTTGTTAAAGTACGAGTAAAGTGCTAAGCGTAAAATTTCAATTATTTAAAAAAATAAATTACCCACAGACATAAACGTTTCACGTGTTCTTTCGACTTGATAGTGAAATACAGCCATGTTCATTTAAATACTGTTTAGCTGTGTACATATAAATATAACATAATAATTAAAGGCAATGCAAAAATTTTACAGCACTTATTAAACTGGCCTTATTCATTATATTCACACTTAAAAATGTTTTGAAACAACAAAATACTCTAAATATTTTATCACAGTTCAAGCAAACGTTTGATAAAATTTTTTATGAAAATATTATTGGAGCCTTAAATCTCTATAATACCTTAGCCTAAACATAAAAATACGTTAATGGCAACACCACTAATATTAAAACTTTAATACAAGATTGATTCCCTATAGGCCTAAGCAATATTACAACATGTATTTAATTTGACGGGAATATTGAATGCTTACTTTGTCCAACGGCCCCGTTGACTACAATAATAATTCATTATTTCAAACTTCTATCAGTCATGGCACTGCTATATACACCCCTCGGACGTAGCGGGAGTAAATAAAATTGCAGTCGCCTTCGTTATTAGCTGTCTCTACTGCCGACCCGCGCTGGTGATTCCCGACTCATGAAGATGTGCATCAGCGGGTGGAGTCGTAACTCGCCTTCGGCACTCGTTCAGGGACGACCTGGTTGCCTTTACTCCGCTGGCTGTCACCACACAGCAAAGCAAGCTCCTCCCGGGTACTCACGCGCCGCTCCAGGCGCTGACTCGTTCAACGTGCCTCTGGACAGCTGGTAAACTCGCCTCTGCACAGCGTCCAACTGAACCAAATAATTCATCAATGCCACAAACTTGCATCTAGTACAGCGACGGATATTGCTTGATGGCTAACACCTCCGTTAGCTCCGCTTATGTCACTGCCCAGTCTCGTGATCCACGGAATATTCAATTTAGCCGTCTACTTCTATGTCTGTCGAGACTAACGTATATAACTGCCATATATTTAAAGGTTTCTTGTATAAATGATTGACATATACCAGGACGCTGTCTTAACCAGACGTTATTTGTTTCTGCAGACACTAGTGTCATCAGTACTCTTTATTCTCTCGAGTTCGTATACGCAGCTCGAACTCAAAATTACCTCTGTTTATTAGCGATCGAGTTTCATTGTTTAGCCTTACAGCATAAGTTCCGTACTCTTGTAGCAAGCATGCCCTTTAATGGCGTTATTCGTTACCTTTTCCTTCGTGGCGTCCTATGTTCTTAACTCCGCAGACGTCCACAACGATGAAGTCCGTCTTTCAGACGTGTATCTATATATATAGACACGTCTGAAATACAGACTTCATCGTTATATATATACACACACTTCTATGTGTGAAGTTTCACTTCTAA